>NC_136780.1:19517874-20780374 GCF_947034865.1 Barbatula barbatula | reverse complement strand
CCCACCGAGATTTGGACTGGGATCGCTGGATTCAGAGTCCGGAGTGATAATTATTACACCATGGAACCCTGTGTCGAATGGTTTAAGTCCGCTAGGCGCACAAGAAAAGGTCACCCGGTCCAGGGTGCACAAATATCTCTGCGGTAAAGCAATGCACAGGCGAAGACTTGCCGAAACTAAACCAGGGACCTTTAGATCTTCAGTCTAACGCTCTCCCAACTGAGCTATTTCGGCCACATCATCTTGTGCAAGCCTTTTGGCGAACGACCCCAGCATCATTTTACCAATGAGAGATGGACGGCATGCCAGGGAAAAGTCAGTGGCCAGTACAGGGATCGACCCCGTGACGTTGGCGTTATTAGCACCACGCTCTAACCAACTGGGCTAACCTGCCTATGGGCTCCTGCAATCACATTTCGCGTCGCTGATTTTACTCCTTTGAGTGTCGTACTGTTAAGTGGCAACAGTTCCGGTTAGTTCGTTCAAATGGAAGAGCGCTCGTTTTGCATGCGAGAGGTAGCGCCATCGACGTCCGCATTATTCGAGGCTTTATTCTCTCACCTCTTTATATAGGCTCACCGCTAAGAAAAATTGTCTTCCCACAAGCTTTCTTGCAGTGTTATTTGCATATTCATTTAGACAGTGTGAACGTGTGCTGTGGTCTGTTTCCTTGCGCTTTCACCGTAGTTTCATGAAAAGCGTTATCCCCTTATTGTTGGGCGATTGTCAAAATAAGTCCTTTGCCCTGGGCATGAAAAATCGTACCGTTAAGTGGCAACAGTTCCAGTTAGTTCGTGCTAGTTGAAAGGCTCAAACCGTTGGGCAGAAGCAATTCCAGACATGGGCCCCTCGGAAGGGGTTCTGATTGGACGCCCTGTAAAAGAGAATGCTCCGCTGAGAGGTCCCACAGAGACTTGAATTCGGATCGCTGGATTCAGAGTCCAATTGCTATAAAAGGATTAAAAATGCTACTTTATCTCTCGCCTGCGAGTGTTTATGGATAGAGGCGTCTAGTACGAGAAAAAATGCAGCAGAATTTCACTCGTGCGCCAACATGCTAGTAGAAAGGCTCAAACCGTTGGGCAGAAGCAATTCCAGACATGGGCCCCATAGAAGAGAATGCTGTGCTGAGAGGTCCCAACGAGACTTGAATTCTGATCGTTGGATTCAGAGTCCAATTGCTATAAAAAGATTAAAAATGCTACTTTATCTCTCGCCTGCGAGTGTTTGTGGATATAGGCGTCTAGTAAGCGAAAAAATGCAGAAGAATTTCAATCGTGCGCCAACATGCTAGTAGAAAGGCTCAAACCGTTGGGCAGAAGCAATTCCAGACATGGGCCCCTCGGAAGGGGTTCTACCAAAGAAAGCAAATTATACCTGTTATGATATTAAACGTCAATCACCAACCAGCAACCTGGGGGAGATAAACAAGGAGTGGTGTGATCAGATAATAGTAGACAATGGGACTAGAATAGGTACGTGGGCTAGGGCAGGTTTGTATTATTAGTGTGGAGATCGAAGATTGTTTACTAGGATACCTGAGAAGGCAAATGGAGTGTGTGCTTTGGTAAGACTGGGAGCTCCAATAACCCTGATAGGTGACAGAGCAGTCAGAACGGAATCCGTGAATTCAGCAACATTGACTAGAAGACGTAGGAAACACATAATTACAAAGAGAGCAATAGGTTCAAGTGTAGATTTATCATTAAATAGTCCTACGTATATCGATGCTATAGGGATTCCCAGAGGTGTACCAGATGAATATAAGCTAGCGAACCAAGTGGCAGCAGGTTTTGAGAACATACCAATAATAGCTGCTCTTTTTCCAGTCACCCCAAACAAGAATGTAGATAGGATTAATTATGTGCATTTTAATGTGATGAGATTAGCAAATATGACAAGGGATGCGGTAGATGGTTTAGCGGAGCAACTAGCACCAACTTCACTGATGGCTATCCAGAACCGTATGGCTCTGGACATGCTGTTGGCAGAGAAGGGAGGAGTATGTGTAATGTTTGTTGATCTTTGTTGTACGTACATTCCCAATAATACTGCCCCAGATGGATCAGTGACGAGGGCATTGGAAGGTTTGAAAACTTTGTCTATCGAAATGAAGGAACATTCAGGAGTAAATAATCCTATTGGAGATTGGCTAGACAAAACATTGGGAAGATGGAAAGCAATAGTAATGTCTATTGTGATGTCCATAGGGGTATTTGTAGCAATTTTGATTACGTGTGGTTGTTGTTGCATTCCTTGCCTTAGATCACTGTGTAATCGCTTAATAATTTCAGCTATTGAGAGACCGGAAAGCCCCAAACCATTTAATATGCCATTGTTATCCAGCTATACTGACGACACGGAGGACCAATAATTTTGACCTCTTTCGAGGTCAAGAGAGGGATTATTGGGGTTACGATGTTCTATGTATTATAAGTTTATGTTTACTGTTGTTTTACTGTCAAATATAATGATATGAGCATGTCCATGCTGTGCTGGGTTTTTGTCTTGAAAACTAGTTGGCAGGAGTGTGAAACGAGAGCTTTGAGGAATGCGGAAGCTGAGTTTCAAATAACGTGTGTGTGTGTGTGCGTGCGTAAATCGCATTTTTCGGCAGGACGGCTATTTTCAAAATGTTTTGCAGAGAACCAACGGTTGGGGGGAATGGAGTCAGATTAACATGTCCCGAGGTGATTGGTTCCAGAGGATTGAACGCCCGCCAAAGGAAGGGGAGGAGCCTGAAGAGAGAATCGACGTCACATATATTATAAATATCTGTAACACGGAAGTGTGTTTTTCAGTTCGCTCATATATATGTTGAGAGGCAACCCCAGCTGGAAAGAAGCTTTTACATCTGACAATAAATTCTACTTAAACTTATTGGGAAAAACTGTCTCTTTGACTTTTCTTCAAATTTTTGAACATGCAGGACTGAAGCGAAAAAGTCCGGTTGTTCAGTCTTACATCTGGAGGCGATGCCACCTGTAGATTGCAGTTCATCAAGTACACCTGAACCGGGTAATGGGATTCTGGGAGTTGGCAGGTAAGTGAAACTCAGACGTGTTTTAAAACTACCCTGACAGCTTATCTTTGGTATTTTTCTGCTCTTGCATGCCTTATAGGTTCCTTCAAAGCAAACATTTGTAAAATCACAGAAATTGTTGTATGCTCACATTGGTTTACATTAAACATGTACAGTATATATATAGACTGTGTTTCACAAATCTGATCTTGTGTGGTGTGCTATCATCGTCACAGCACACCACACGTTATAGGTGCAAAACTATTAAATCCAGGATTTTTTGTGCTCATGTTTGTGGTCTCTCCCAGTTTTAAACTACTCTACAATTTAAAAAAAACTTTGGTGAGGCCCCGGCATAAGAGCTACCTTCTCAATGTACGGTAATTCATCACTGTCCCTGGAGGTAAGCCAAATCACAGTTGCATGCCCCCTCATTGAGCACACATGAAATGGCCACTTTGACTCAGATGGTCTGCAGGTACTTGAAAGTGAGATGCGAATTTAAAGCTGCCCTTTTAAGCCTGAGGGCAAACAGGCTTATCAAGCAATAGCTGGCAGCGGTGGGATTTGAACCCACGCCTCCGAAGAGACTGGAGCCTTAATCCAGCGCCTTAGACCGCTCGGCCACGCTACCACAGAATTGACACCTCGGCCGGCCCTTTCTCGCCACTGCCATCGCTCAGATGGCTTTACAGTCACAAGTCGGCGCGGACGAGATACACCAGCTGGCAAGTAATTCTATATTCTTTTGGTGCTCGGTACACAGTTTTGATGTAACACCGCATGAAAGACGCATTTACAAAAAGCAGAAAGAGCGTGTCTACTGTTCTTTTTTGAGCAACAGCAGGCGAGCATACTGACAACTGGCCATTAGGCTGTTTATGCCAGGAACATGTTCAATCTGTAACAGAGCCGCTCGTTAACAAACACGTGACAGTGTATACTGGGCTGCATTGTTTTCTCTTTCGAGAGAGGAATCCTGTTGTACCGACCTTAAGATAATGCAACAAAGCTGCTCGTGAAATTGTATGTCGGCAAAGCAAACACCTAAAGCCCCAATGGATTTCAACCCCAATGGATTTCAAGTCCATAGCTATACCACTCGGCAACGACTACAATAGATTACGGGTCATCTGGGTTTAGCGCGTGTGGCAAAGTGGGGCGAGCCGGCAGCGTAACAGGCGATGTAATGGGCCGTCAAATACGGACAGGCAGGACATCAACAAAAACAGCAAACAGTCCCCTGCCATGACCCGGAATCGCTGCGGCCACAAAAAAAGGTCATAACTACGATATGATCACGGCAAGCCAACAGCCCTCCGGCGAAGTTGTGAGAGCAGGACTTCCCGACTACATCTAAAGGGAGGGAATTGGCAGCTTTTGCTCAGCTGTCAAGGAATTTATGGTGCGTGTGCTGAAGCAACCCTCGATCATTACAAAGGGCGATGCCAGAACAGCTCACAAAGTAAAGGTGAGGTACAGGTGGGCACCCATCGCCCGAACAGGGACTTGAACCCTGGACCCTCAGATTAAAAGTCTGATGCTCTACTGACTGAGCTATGCCCCAAGTATTCGGTGTAGACGCTCAAGGCAGGGGTGTCCTTGCAGGTGCGGTTCTGTTGGCCGTTTCCACCATTGTGTTTTACACTAGGCCCCGACGATGCTTCTCAGACTTACAGGGTTCTGTCAGCTAAGGGTTCTGTGCACCTTTCTGAAGCAGGGTTGTTCAGTCTTACATCTGGAGGCGATGCCATTGCAGTTTATCAAGTACACCTGAACCGGGTAATGGGATTCTGGGAGTTGGCAGGTAAGTGAAACTCAGACGTGTTTTAAAACTACCCTGACAGCTTATCTTTGGTATTTTTCTGCTCTTGCATGCCTTATAGGTTCCTTCAAAGCGAACATTTGTAAAATCTTTATTACCACCACTTCCCTCTGGAAGCTGCATATTTTCTGCCACATGGCGCATTGTCTCATTCACCTGAGCTTGTGCTGCATGTACTGTTACTACCTTGCCTGGGTGTTGTACCTCTTGTCGAAGCTCTTCTAGTTCTTTCAAATGACAGTCAAGGACCCCTTCTCGAACCTCAAACATGATCTGTTGTTTGCTGTGAGTCGTGTTTGGTGAAATGTACGGTGGGGGCTGAGCGAGGGGCGGATACAAGGGGCGGTACTGTTCAGGGGGCGGTGCTAGTGACTCAGTCTCACTGTTTCCGTCCTTCACTTCCTGTCTAACCTCAGCCTCTGTCGCCTTCACTTCCTTTCTATCATGTCTAATGGGTGATAAAGCTGTTGCCACGAGGGCAATGCGAGTCCATTTTCTTAACTGATTTTCTAAGTCACACCCTTTACTCTTATGTCGGCTTGTATTATACCATTTAATTGTTTTTTCATCACTTTTATGTCTGACTAACCTGCAATGAGCCTTTTTCTCCATATTCCTTACTTTCGGGGCCAGGAGCACTAAGTTTTTCGGCCTCCTTCCTTGCCCATGCGTAATCACACAACGCTACCCAACATTCCTCAAATTCTCTCTGCCTTTGTTTCCTGTCTTTTGGTTCAGCTTGAGCTATCATCATCTCAGTGATATTCTGCCATTGCTCTAATACGGTTGGACACTCGTATTCATCACACTCCTTTTGAAACTCTGCCATTCTATTATATTTATTTACATATTCAATATAATTTCCCTACTAGTTTCCTTACGATTGTCTCCCCACCCCAACTTAAATTATACACATACACACAGCCTATTCAATTAATTGCATCACATTCACACCAAAATAACGAATTTGTGGTTTTTCTCTTAAACCACGGGGCTCTAACCCGAAAACAGACTTTATGTCAAGGATCACACAGGAGTCAGATGCAGAATATAACAGGCATCTCTTTATTGAGAACAGGACAGGCTTACTCGCTGTTGCAGGAGAAATCAGATCACAGGGCACGACAGTCAAGTGGATATAATAGAAAGATCTCAGCAAAGACAATGCGTTGATAATATACACCCACCCAAAACAGTCCAATGAGACGGAGCTACCGTCTATAGTCCCGGGACTAGAAGAACAGTCCATGAAAATTCCCATGGCAGGGTAGTAAAAACTCAAGGTTAGCACAAATCCGAGGCGGAAGCACGCAGGGTAAGACCATGTGTAGATAAGAGAATCCAACCAGGAAGTAGCGTGTAGAGTTGTGGTCCTCTGAGGCGTAAGTAATCTGGGAAACCCCTTCCAGGACTCTGCCAAGAGAAACTGCCAAGCTCTGTATAAGCCGAACTCAGATTCCTCCGGAATGGACGCACCCACGGATTGACTAGGGCCGAAAACGTCTCCGGAAGATCCAGTCAGTGGCAGAGGATGAAGCAGGAGGCAGCGGTCGCTGGGTAACAGTGATGAGAAAACCACACCCGGAAGTGTTCTAGAAGCTGGCGTCAAGACAGGACAGAACACGGTGAACACAAATTAACAATACACGAGCTTGATATACCCAAAGGCAAATAACTGGGATAAACTACCAGACATGACTAGGATGGGTCAAAAACTACAAAGGTCTGACAACAGACTAGGGTGAACACACAGTATATAAAGGGAATGAAATTAATGAGGAAAGAGGAAACCAGCCGTGTACAAAGTGAGGGAGAAGAATGACCAGGTGAGGAAAATTAACTTAACTAATGACTAATTAAAGAAACGAGTGGTAATGGGAAAAACATGCAGACTCCGAGCACGTGAGAGCTGTCACAACAGCATCACGTGCTCGACACGACAATGACAGAAGACAACACAAACAACATAGGGAGTGCTAGACCCAAGACCTTACACTTTAACTGTTTTAAAATTTATGGCTTTCTCTCTTTGCCAAGGGACTCGAACCCGTAAAACAGACTCTAACTGTTTTAAAAGAATCTTTTAAATCTGATTTTCCTTATTTCACTATTTCAATTTTTACTCTTTTATTCATCGAGATGTTCATCAAATTCAACACAGAAATTTAGTATATCCAATAGCAGAATTCGGATTAACAGGTTTCTGCTTACCTCTCTTATTTAGCCGGCTTTTTGTGTTAAATCTGAATCCGTCTCGAGATCTTTTCCCTCCCCCGCAGGGTCCGCCGGAATGTGGCGCGAAAACTTGTCTTTGTCTTCAAATCAGGTCGACGGTCACCATTTGACGGCCTTTTCTCTTCAGTCCTGCATGTTCAAAAATTTGAAGAAAGTCAAAGAGACCGTTTTTCCCAATAAGTTTAAGTAAAATTTGTTATCAGATGTAAAAGCTTCTTTCCAGCTGGGGTTGCCTCTCAACATATATATGAGCGAACAACTGAAAAACACACTTCCGGGTTACAGATATTTATAATATATGTGACGTCGATTCTCTCTTCAGGCTCCTCCCCTTCCTTGGGCGGGCGTTCAATCCTCTGGAACCAATCACCTCGGGACATGTTAATCTGACTCCATTCTCCCCCAACCGTTGGTTCCCTGCAAAACATTTAGAAAATAGCCGTCCTGCCGAAAAATGCGATTTATGCACACACACACACGTTATTTGAAACTCAGCTTCCGCATTCCTCAAAGCTCTCGTTTCACACTCCTGCCAACTAGTTTTCAAGACAAAAACCCAGCACAGCATGGACATACTCATATCATTATATTTGACAGTAAAACAACAGTAAACATAAACTTATAATTCATAGAACATCGTAACCCCAACACCCTCTATAAAATAGGGTATCGCTCAAGCTTAAATAAAATGTCTCCTTCACTCACTCTCTGATTCACCTTCATTCCCTAATTTGAGACCTGGGACCCTATTGTCATTTTAGATATATCAATTTAGTTCTGAAAAACTGGAGAAACCTTTATAGACATCGCTGCTTTACCAAGACTTACCCCCGGCAAACTGCACAGACAAGCAACTCAAATACTGATATTGAGCCAAAAACATGCTTACCTGTTCAGAAAGCCAGGGGGTCCGTCTCAGACAGCCGTTCGATGTCCTCAGCCTCTTTCCAGTCCCATCTGAGTCGCCAAAGTTATGTTGTGGGAATTTGTTCTTGTAGTTTCAAAGAATTGCTCAGACGAAGAGGGTCCAGGTGTCAAAAAGTAAACTTTATTTGCGCCAGCCAAACAAAGTGAGATCTTCCCAAAGCATCTCCAGTTACAGTGTTTTCAAGCCCATATTTATAGTGAAACTGATGCAACTGATGTCTTCCGTTACAACAATCGGGTAAATTCCTGTTATCTCTTATTTATAACCAATAACCCTGCTTCTGCCACCAAAAGATCCCAGGCAACAGGATACGTATTTAATCGTGGTTGGCACATTATTATCACAAGTCAACCAATAAAGAATGAGGATTTCATAGACAAACATCTCATGTGCCCGTATTTGGACACTTTTCAGGGGTCTTCCGACTAAACATGATTTATCATTGGCTTTTATTAAAAATAAGCTCATGTTTGAGCAGCCTAGTGAACTCATGTTCAGCTGGCGTCCTTAGCTGCATGTGATAAGGCTTCCTTGGCCGCATGCGATAAGTTAAATTTAATTAAATTTGTCCACAAAAGTGTGTGTGATGTATGTGCAGGTTTTCAAGTGTTCAAAAAGTGTGTTAAAGTATTTTTTGTAAATAATCATTAAACAGCTATACTGATGGTAACATTAAGTCATTGAATCATCTTTATAAGTCATTCACTCAGTATCATCTTTGAATAAATGTGGTTATGAATACTTCTGAATACTAAAACAGGTAGATTATAACTATGGTATATAATACTGCACTTTGCATGTGAAATAATGCACTTTGTATGTGAAAACATCATCAAATCATCTCAAAACAACCCAGAAATGACACAATACGTGTTCCTGGCATAAACAGCCTAATGGCCGGAATGCTCGCCTGGTGTTGCTCAAAGTGCAGTAGACACGCTCTTTCTGCTTTTTGTAAATGCGTCTTTCATGCGGAGTTACATCAAAACTGTGTACCGAGCACCAAAAGAATATAGAAACACTTGCCAGCAGGTGTATCTCGTCCGCGCCGACTTGTGGCCGTAAAGCCATCTGAGCGATGGCAGCGGTGAGAAAGGGCCGGCCGAGGTGTCAATTATGTGTAGTGTGTCTGAGCGGTCTAAGGAGCTAGATTAAGGCTCCAGTCTCTTCGGAGACGTGGGTTCAAATCCCACCGCTGCCATCTATTGCTTGAAAAGCCTGTTTGCCCTCAGGCTTAAAAGGCCAGCTTTTAATTTGCATCTCATTTTCAAGTACCTGCAGACCATCTGAGCCAAAGTGGCCATTTCATGTGTGCTCGATGAGAGGGCATGCAACTGTGGCTTGACTTACCTTATGCCGGGGCCTCACCAATTTTTTTTTAATCGTAGAGTAGTTTAAAACTGGGAGAGACCACAAACATGAGCACAAAAAAATCCTGGATTTAATAGTTTTGCACCTATAACGTGTGGTGTGCTGTATCGATTCTAGTACACCACACAAGATCAGATTTGTGAACCACAGTCTATGCTGTAAACAACGAGAAATCTCGCAAATTCTCTCGAGAATTCAGATTTTTTTTGGGGGGTAATTCACTGTATGTTTAGTACATGTTTAATGTAAACCAATGTGAGCATACAACAATTTCTGTGATTTTACAAATCTTTGCTTTGAAGCAACCTATAAGGCATGCAAGAGCAGAAAAATACCAAAGATAAGCTGTCAGGGTAGTTTTAAAACACGTCTGAGTTGCACTTACGTGCCAACTCCCAGAATCCCATTACCCGTTTCAGGTGTACTTGATGAACTGCAATCTACAGGTGGCGTCGCCTCCAGATGTAAGACTGAACAACCCTGCTTCAGAAAGGTGCACAGAACCCTAAGCTGACAGAACCCTGTAAGTCTGAGAAGCATCGTCGGGGCCTAGTGTAAAACACAATGGCGGAAACGGACAACAGAACCGGACCTGCAGGACACCCCCGCCTTGAGCTTCTACACCGAAAACTTGGGGTATGCCATCACGAGCCTGTATAGCTCAGTCGGTAGAGCATCAGACTTTTAATCTGAGGGTCCAGGGTTCAAGTCCCTGTTCGGCCGATGGGTGCCCACCTGTACCTCACCTTTACTTTGTGAGCTGTTCTGGCATCGCCCTTTGTATTGATTGTGCGTTGCTTCAGCACACGCACCAGAAATTCCTTGACAGCTGAGCAAAAGGCTTCCCTCCCTGTAGATGGAGTCGGGAAGTCCTGCTCTCACAACTTTGCCAGAGGGCTGTTGGCTTGCCGTGATCATATCATGGTTATGACTCTTTTTTGTGGCCGCAGCGATTCCGGGTCATGGCAGGGGACTGTTTGCTGTTTTTGTTGATGTCCTGCCTGTCCGTATTTGACGCCCCATTACATCGCATGTTACGCTGCCGGCTCGCCCCACCTTGCCACACGCGCTAAGCCCAGAGGACCTGTAATCTATTGCAGTCGTGGCCGAGTGGTTAAGGCGATGGATTTGAAATCCATTGGGATCTCCCCGCGCAGGTTCAAACCCTGCCGACTACGGTTGCTTTAGGTGTTTGCTTTGCGGACATACAATTTCACGAGCAGCTTTGTTGCGTTATCTTAAGGTCGGTACAACAGGATTCCTCTCTCGAAAGAGAAAACAATGCAGCCCAGTATACACTCTCACGTGTTTGTTAACGAGCGGCTCTGTTACAGATGGAACGTGTTCCTGGCATAAACAGCCTAATGGCCGGTTGTCAGTATGCTCGCCTGCTGTTGCTCAAAGTGCAGTAGACACGCTCTTTTTGCTTTTTGTAAATGCGTCTTTCATGCGGAGTTACATCAAAACTGTGTACCGAGCACCAAAAGAATATAGAAACACTTGCCAGCTGGTGTATCTCGTCCGCGCCAACTTGTGACCGTAAAGCCATCTGAGCGATGGCAGCGTCGACAAAGTGCCGGCCGAGGTGTCAATTCTGTGGTAGCGTGGCCGAGCGGTCTAAGGCGCTGGATTAAGGCTCCAGTCTCTGCGGAGGCTTGGGTTCAAATCCCACCGCTGCCAGCTATTGCTTGAAAAGCCTGTTTGCCCTCAGGCTTAAAAGGGCAGCTTTTAATTCGCATCTCACTTTCAAGTACCTGCAGACCATCTGATCCAGAGACACCCATAGCACTGAGAGAAGCCAGGAGGATGTGATGATTGACAGTGTCAAAGGCAGCAGACAGATCCAGTAGGATGAGCACAGAAGACATGGATGATGCTTTTGCCATTCTCAGGGCTTCGATGACTGAGAGCAGTGCAGTCTCTGTGGAATGACCGGTCTTGAACCCAGACTGATTGCTGTCCAGGAGGTTGTTTTGCATGAGAAAGGAGGAGAGCTGATTGAACACAACTCGCTCCAGGGCTTTGGCGATGAAGGGAAGAAGGGAGACAGGCCTGTAGTTTTCTAGCAGTGTAGGGTCCAGGGTGGGTTTCTTTAGAAGCGGTGTGATGCGGGCCTCTTTGAAAGCTGTGGGAAATGTCCCAGTGGTGAGCGAAGAGTTGATGATGTGGGTCAGAGCAGGCACAACCGTTGGAGAGATGGCCTGGAGGAGATGGGTGGGGATGAGGTCGCGTGCAGCCCTCATCGCGTGAAGACCGAAGAGAGTAAAGACATCGACTCTACCTGCGCGCGACTCCACCGAGCCCGGGACACCGACACGGCACTTGAGTATTGCACTTCTTTCGTATTATTATTTTGCTGTTTTGTATCAACCCCTGCACTTTTTGTCTTACTGTTTGCACTAACACTTATTCCTTTATTGTTATCTTTAATGTTTCTCCCTATTTTCTTTCTGCTTCTCTTAAATATGTGTTTTAAAATCCTTTCTGTTATCACAACACGTAAATCATCTGCCGCATGCCGAAGGCGACGCAATGCTAATAATCTTCACAATGTATCACTGCTAGCAACTGCCCCTTCTACTTTCCCAATAGGATTGTGGAACTGCCAATCTGCTGTGAACAAAGATGATTTCATTACAGCTTTCGTTAAACATTCTGGTCTTTCCATTGTAGCACTTACAGAAACATGGATCAAACCAGAGGACTCTGCCACTCCCGCTGCCCTCTCCCATAACCACACTTTCTCCCACAGCCCTCGCATCACAGGAAGGGGTGGAGGCACCGGTCTACTCATCCCCAAAGACTGGAAATTCAATCAGCTAACACCCTTGTGTGACAACAGCTCCTTCGAGTTTCATGCTGTTACTATCACCCACCCTGTTAAAAGTCATTTTGTAGTTATATATCGTCCCCCAGGTCAGCTTGGACATTTCTTGGAGGAGCTGGATGTGCTTCTTTCATCCTTCCCTGAGGATGGTACTCCCCTGGTGGTACTAGACGACTTCAATATCCACATTGGAAAGCCACAGGCTGCTGACTTCGTCAACCTGACCGCATCATTTCTCCTCGAGCAGGTTTCCACATCAGCAACCCACAAGTCTGGAAACAATCTAAATTTGATCTTCACAAGGTACTGCTCCACTCATCACCCTCAGGTCACCCCGCTGCACACGTCTGATCACTTCTTCGTCACCCTTGACCTCGACCTCACTGCTTCGGATATCGCAGATGTCTCACCGATGGTCACCTTCCGGCGCAACCTGCGGTCTCTCCCTCCCTCTTGTTTTTCCTCTGCTGTCCTCTCTGCACTCCCCCCCTCTGATGAGCTCTCTCTTTTGAATACAGACAATGCCACAGCCACTCTGTGTTCCACGCTTTCATCCTGCTTGGACAACCTATGCCCTCTTGCATCTGGACCAGCCCGTCCATCCCCGTCGGCTCCCTGGTTATCGGATGTACTGCGTGAGCATCGCGCCAGCCTCCGGTCAGCTGAGAGAAAATGGCGCAAGTCAAAAGACCCTGCAGACCTCTCTCTCTACCAATCTCTTCTCTCTTCTTTCTCTCTAGATGTCACCTCTGCAAAAACAGATTACTACCACTCTAGGATCTGCAACTCTCCGGACTCTCGAACGCTCTTCAAAACCTTCTCTGCTCTCCTCTGTCCGCCTGCTCCCGCACCTTCATCGGAGTTAACAGCTGCTGATTTTGCATCGTTCTTCGTAAAGAAAACTACTGCCATCAGCAGCCAGTTCTCTACGCCACCATCTGTCGAACCCGCCCACATCCCTGACACGTGTGTGCTCCCCGCCTTTTCTCCTCTGTCTGAAGCTGATGTCTCAAAGATCATTGGCTCCAACCACCCTACCACCTGCCCACTGGATCCCATCCCCACCCATCTCCTCCAGGCCATCTCTCCAACGGTTGTGCCTGCTCTGACCCACATCATCAACTCTTCGCTCACCACTGGGACATTTCCCACAGCTTTCAAAGAGGCCCGCATCACACCGCTTCTAAAGAAACCCACCCTGGACCCTACACTGCTAGAAAACTACAGGCCTGTCTCCCTTCTTCCCTTCATCGCCAAAGCCCTGGAGCGAGTTGTGTTCAATCAGCTCTCCTCCTTTCTCATGCAAAACAACCTCCTGGACAGCAATCAGTCTGGGTTCAAGACCGGTCATTCCACAGAGACTGCACTGCTCTCAGTCATCGAAGCCCTGAGAATGGCAAAAGCATCATCCATGTCTTCTGTGCTCATCCTACTGGATCTGTCTGCTGCCTTTGACACTGTCAATCATCACATCCTCCTGGCTTCTCTCAGTGCTATGGGTGTCTCTGGAATGGCGTTGCAATGGTTTGAGTCCTACCTCTCGGGTAGGTCATTCAGAGTATCCTGGAGAGATGAGGTCTCCGCGTCCCAACAGCTCAACACGGGGGTGCCACAGGGCTCAGTGCTTGGACCGCTACTCTTCTCCATTTACATGACATCCCTCGGCTTGGTCATTCAGAAGCATGGCTTCTCCTATCACTGCTATGCGGACGACACACAACTCTACTTGTCATTTAAACCGGACGATCCGACAGTCGCTGCTCGCATCGCGGCATGCCTTAGTGACATCTCGCTTTGGATGAAGGATCATCACCTGCAGCTAAACCTTGCAAAAACGGAACTGCTTGTGATCCCGGGCAACCCAAAGATTCACCACAACCTTGCCATTCAACTAGGCTCATCAACGATTACACCGTCCAGCACAGCCAGAAACCTGGGAGTGGTAATCGATGATCGGCTTAACCTCACAAGTCATGTTGCCAGCACGACCCGGTCCTGTAGATTCATCCTCTACAACATTAGGAAAATAAGACCATTCCTATCGGAGCACTCTACGCAAGTCCTAGTCCAGGCTCTTGTCCTGTCCAAACTGGATTATTGCAATGCGCTTCTGGCTGGACTTCCTGCTTGCAAAATCAAACCTCTCCAGATGATCCAGAATGCGGCGGCAAGAGTGGTCTTCAATGAACCGAAGAGAGCGCATGTAACTCCGCTCTTCATCAGGTTACACTGGCTCCCTGTTGCCGCCCGCATAAAGTTCAAGGCTTTGCTCCTGGCCTACAAGACGAACACCGGATCTGCACCATCGTATCTCCACTCGCTAATGCAGATCTATGTTCCTGCCAGATCACTGCGGTCTGCAAAGGAACAACGACTAGTGGTACCATCCCAAAAAGGAAAAAAGTCACTCTCCCGTACCTTCACTGGATCTGTTCCACATTGGTGGAATGATCTACCAGCTGCTACAAGATCAGCAGACTCGGTTGCCATCTTTCAAAAACACCTAAAAACGCATCTCTTCCGTCAACACGTTGCTGATTGAGTTTTTCCTAATTCTCTTCCCTTTCCTTCTTAAAAAAAAAAAAAAAAAAACATTACTAACCTCACTATTCTTAGCTTTTATACTGTGCTAGGCTTTAATGGACTAGTTTGATGCACTTATGTATTTTCGTTGCCTATGTTGTTATAATTGCTTCCAATGTTTCCTCATCTGTAAGTCGCTTTGGATAAAAGCGTCTGCTAAATGACTATATGTAAATGTAAATGTAAGTAGTTGATTGGCTAATGTGAAGTAGGGTACAGATGCAATAACAATTATTATTATTATTAATATTATATTAATGGTCCGGTCGAACTATTTATCAATTTCTGATTGGACGTTTGGATCTATTTTGTGGGGAACTGAACGAACAGAAATGAAAACTAAACGATAGAAAACACAATTCACGTCTTAAAACTTAGGTAGTTGGTAATGGTACTGTTGTATAAAAGCAATATAATAAATATACCGTGCAAAACACTTTTTTATAAAGAGCGCAAATCGATTTTGACCCCCTGCATGCGTCAAAATCCGACGTTGAGGGTCTGACCCATTTAAAAACGTCTATCAACAGTAGCCTAAAACCTATTGTATTTTTATCGCAAGATAATGCCTACATCTAGAACACTTATTTTGCAAACTTTCCAGCACACGCGAGAGATTCGTTAGTTGACCCCCGCGTCAGAATCCGAAGATGAGGGATTTACATTGAAGTGTATCGGACAGCCATCTGCGTTGAAAAGCGACGCAAAGGGGGTACCTTCTGCATCGGATATCGACGCCAGGGGGCAATGACCAAACGTTGATACTTGACAATGAGGGGTGAGACCGTGTTGGTCAGAGCAAGATGTTTGTAAATAAACTGCCTCGATCAGCCATCATAGTTTTCAGTGAAAGCACATGGTTTTATCCGGATAAGAAAGCATGCCGCATGTGAGTATAACTTTGCTCTCTTTTAAATGTAATTTCCATGTAAATGTCTCTTAATTCCGCAAAACTTGTAGCCCAGTGTGCAATGCAAAGTATCTGTGTCTTTAGCATGTGCTCATCATGCTCAGCACTGTATTACATTAAACAGCATGTGTTTGCATTCTAACTTCTGTCCTTTTACAGCATTTGAGGAAGGCCTTGTATCCATATGAGCTCAGTTTGGCCTGTGACCTCTTTACAATACGAAGTACTTGTGTCTTTTGCATGTGCTCATCATGCTCTGCAATGTATTACATTAAATGACATGTGTTTGCATTCTAACTTGTGTCTTTTTACTGCATCTGATGTTTGCCCTGCATGCATGTCAGCTCATTTGAACCTTGTGCATGATTGAATTACATGAAACTTCCTTTGTGTTTTTTTTGTTTCCCAGGTTCCACAGTCTAACTGTCCCCTGTGCAACAGGCACATTACCAACTTTAAGCAGCATCTGAGGGGGTTCCATGGAATCCAAAACGTACAGGAGCGCCAGCTATGGCAGAAGTTGGCATGGGGCAGTGTCTATCTCGGAAGACAGACCTGCCCCTTGTGCAATGTGTTCTTTAAACAGTTCGAAAATCACTTCAAAGCGTCACACAAAGACATATCTGTAAGTCATTCATAAAACACATTTCATTGCTTCCTTTGTGCTTTGTTTTCTAAAAGGTTATATGTCAATTTTTCTTTTCCAGTCAAATACGAAGAAACGTTTAATAAAAAGAATGGAGAGAGAGGTCACCATGGAGAAGTTGGAAAAGCAGAATGCATTGTCTCTTTTATATGACTGCACAACTATTGCTTAAGTTTGCTACCCGAGTCTTCAAAGCAGGCCTCTTCTTCCTGTTCCCACGGCAACCTGCAATTGGACATCAAGATCAACGTACCATTTATGGAAACCAAATTTACTAGCTGCTCAATTCAAATATGTCAAACAAAAATTCAGAATAATGTAAACCTTGTCACTGTGTAAATTACAGAAAATATCTAATAATATAAAGCTATTTAACAATGTTTAACCGAAAGTTGACAAAGTTTAAATCACCATACATATAATGCAGTCTAACAATGCACATAAGAAATCACATGAGACCTATAATGTACACGTATAATGTAATGAACGTATTGGC
Organism: Barbatula barbatula; assembly: GCF_947034865.1. NCBI lineage: Eukaryota > Metazoa > Chordata > Actinopteri > Cypriniformes > Nemacheilidae > Barbatula > Barbatula barbatula. The sequence goes on along the minus strand of NC_136780.1, from coordinate 20,763,531 downwards.
TAATGGGCAGAATAGTAGTTTCGTGGACACTTTGCTACTAATTGGCAACTGGGCAGAATAGTGGTTTCGTGGACACTTTGCTACTAATTGGCAACTGGGCAGAATAGTGGTTTCGTGGACACTTAGCTACTAATTGGCAACTGGGCAGAATAGTGTTTCGTGGACACTTTGCTACTAATTGGCAACTGGGCAGAATAGTGGTTTCGTGGAAGCTTTGCCACTAATTGGCAACTGGGCAGAATAGTGGTTTCATGGACACTTTGCCACTAATTGGCAACTGGGCAGAATAGTGTTTCGTGGACACTTTGCTACTAATTGGCAACTGGGCAGAATAGTGGTTTCCTGGAAGCTTTGCCACTAATTGGCAACTGGGCAGAATAGTGGTTTCATGGACACTTTGCTACTAATTGGCAACTGGGCAGAATAGTGTTTCGTGGACACTTTGCTACTAATTGGCAACTGGGCAGAATAGTGGTTTCATGGACACTTTCCTACTAATTGGCAACTGGGCAGAATAGTGGTTTTGTAGACACTTAGCTACTAATTGGCAACTGGGCAGAATAGTGGTTTCGTGGACTCCAGATTGTCTTTCGTAATTGGGGACCGGGTCAAAACACGAGATACCCAGCCATCGAAACGTCTGGCGTCGGGACCATTCAATTAAGCCTGCACTGGTACGTGCAATGTCCCCCTGGTGTATAATGGCTAAACTGCAAGAACGGGCATTACTTTGGGTGAAAAACTGACCCATCCCCGCTTGCTTCGCCTGGGCACCAGCCGGCCAACCCGTGTCCGCAGGACCCCACAAAAAAATTTTTAAGAATACATTTAACAATACGTAAGAATACATATTTTTCATATGTGAAAAATGCACTTTTGACATACCTTAATTTCGATAAATGTGCATACAAAATGCGAACAGCGTCAAACGCAAAAGCTAAATTTTTTTAATAGGTGTGTTTATGATACCTGGCAGAGACAGAAAACGTGGGAGACGCGGATTTCAAAAGGCCTTTGCCAGTTGCGTTATTAAGCAATGCAGCACAACAACCTAAGTTCTGACGAAGCAAAAACATTTCTTCAGCATCGTCTACGTTTCTGCACAAGCGGCCCGCTTCAGACACGGGTCCCTACCAAACAGTCTCGTTTAAAAACACTGAACATGAAACTCACTTGAAAATTGACTTAAGGCGTTAAAACAGTCTTCAATAGGCTGTGTGCCCCATGTTGATCTTTTAGCTGAAAAGGTAAATGCTCAGCTCTGAAAATGTATGCCCGGGACTTCCGGTTATGAGGAGTGCAGAATAGTCGCGCGCTCAGCCTGCTCCCGCCGTTTCATTTTTAATTTTCTTGCCAAACCTTCGAATTTTAATTTATACTGTCAACAAAAGTTTAATAAACTGTTTGTAAGTGCTCGGAACACTTAATCATGCCTAAGGCTATAAAGCACGCGGAAAAAGACAAGGAGGGTTCTTCGTCAACGGCTAGCATTTCCATGGCTGACATTAGCTCACTGCTGGATGTACACAGAGAGGCCCTTTCGGCTGATTTTAAATCCTCATTCGAGTCTCTTGCATCTACACTGGACAGCATTCATTCCACCATTGCTGACCATGGGCAACGCATTGATTCTCTGGAAGTTAACGCCACTTCAGTTGACCAACGGCTTCAGCATCTCGAGGGCGCCTACTCCGCTTTGCAGAAAGACAACGAGTTGCTCAAACTCAAAGTAGCTGATTTGGAGGGACGTAGCAGACGTCAAAACATTCGGATTATAGGCCTACCTGAATCGATAGAAGGTCCTCGTCCATCAACGTTCTTTTCTCAACTACTTGTTGATGTTCTTGGTACGGAGGTCCTCACTTCGCCCCCTGAGTTAGATCGTGCGCACCGGAGCCTCGCTCCTAAGCCGGCCCCGGGAGGAAGACCGCGACCTGTCATCTTGCGTTTCCACCGATTCCAAGTTAAAGACGTCGTAATTCGCGAGGCTCGTAAACGGGGTGCCCTTCTTTATAAAGGCCATACGATTCGTCTGTTTGACGACTACAGCCCCGACGTGGTGAAGCAGCGCGCCGAGTACAGAGGTCCCATGACGGAGCTATACAAGCGCGGGTTCAAGCCGGCACTTCTTTACCCGGCCAGACTGCGCATCACTCTACCTAACGGAGATAAAACATGGCTCCAGTCCGCTTCAGATGCTGTTAAATTCATCCAGGACCAGGACTTAAACAAGAACTCGTAAGATAGCAAATTGGCACTTTTAGTCTGCGGCTGATGCTAAAACGGTGCAGACCTTTTTCCTGCCTTAGTACGGACGGTAAATGCATGTCATTTTTTTTTATGCATATCTTTTTTTTATTATTGAAAAAAGGGTAAAAAATCTTTTTATACATAAGTCTTGTGTATTTAGCTTCTTATAACATGCATATTTGCACCGTACACCGGCTTTAAGGTGAATGCTGTTTCGATATATTTTCTGTTGACTATATATAGGCATATGACCCCACAGGTCTTATAAGTCCAAGCCATGTTTCTTTCAATGTGTTTTATTCGAGTTGTTTGATATGGTTTAACTTGTTCTCTTAAGGTTTAATTGCACTTGTGTGTGGGGGCAGTGCGATTGTTTCAGGGAAGTAGTAATATTCGCTGATCGTTGTATCAGAGATGTGTTCGTTGCTGTTTTTGTTCTCTACAGCAACCGGGTTGGGGTTAGTATGTTTGTTTTTCTTTTCTTTCTTTTTTTTATGTGTGTGTGTTTTCCCTCTTTTTTCTTTAATTTTGTGTGCTGCCCGCTCCTCCCTCTCTTCCGCTGCGGTGAATCTGTCATGGGTGCAGTTTCGTTGGATTATATTACCTCTAACATTCCCTTTCTATGTTAAACTGTAATGCCCAATTGGCTCCTAGTGGTGGGTTGAGGTTTGTCAGCTGGAACGTGAAGGGGCTTAATTCACCTGTTAAACGCAATAAAGTGATTGATCACTTAAAACATTTAAATGCTAAAATTGCTTTTTTGCAGGAAACCCACCTTAAACCATCTGATCATCTTAAGCTTCGCAGAGGATGGGTAGGCCAACTCTACCATTCTTCATTTTCAAGTAAGGCCCGTGGGGCAGCAATATTAGTGCATAGGTCAGTACCCCTGTCCGTCTCTAAAATCATATCAGATCCCAATGGTCGCTTTATTATTGTTACAGGTAAAATTTTTGGCATTTCTCTGACGCTAGCTAATGTTTACGGCCCAAACTGGGATAATGAGGATTTCTATAAAAAAAATCTTTTTTCAATTCCTGATATAGAGTCTGGTCACCTTATTCTCGGTGGAGACTTTAATTGCTGTCTTGATCCCTCACTTGATCGGTCATCCACTAAGCCCATCTCTCCATCTAAATCGTCTAAAGTTATTCAACTGTTTATGGAGCAGTATGCTGTCTCCGATGTATGGCGCTTCTTCAATCCCAGTGATAAGCAGTTTTCTTTTTTTTCTCCCGTACATGGTACTTTTACTCGAATTGACCTCTTTCTCATTGACAACAAGTTGCTTTCTTCTGTTAACAATTGTTTCTACAGTCCTATAGTTATTTCAGATCACGCTACTATCATAGTTGATATCTCTGCCTATCGAAAAAAAAAACATTGGCTGACCTGCAGTCCAGATGCGAGGATGCACCTGAACCCGAACTTATAAAAGAGTTGCTTGCTAAAAAGTCTGAATTCGATATATTGGCTTCCGATGGTGCAATAGAAGCATTACTTAAGTCTCGTTCTAGCTATTATGAATCTGGTGATAAGCCAGGCAAAATATTGGCTCACCAAATCCGACAATCTACCTCGGCTCAATATATCTTAAAAATGAATACTGTTAATGGCACAACTATTAACCCTCAAACTATTAATGACCAATTCAGGAATTTTTATGCCTTGTTATACACTTCTGAGTGCTCATCTGATGACGTTCAGTTGGATAGTTTCCTTGGGCCCCTAAACATTCCTTCCATTGACCCCGAGACGTCTTCTAGGATGGATGAGCTTTTTACAGTAGACGAAATTAAAGATGCGTTACATTCCATGCAGAATGGGAAATGTCCGGGGCCTGATGGTTTTCCTATTGAATTTTTTAAAGCATTTACAGATAAACTTTCCCCACTACTGCTAAATATGTTTAATGAATCTTTACAATGTGGCATACTCCCTCCTACTTTAAGACAGGCCACCATTTCACTTTTATTGAAGAAAGGCAAGGATCCCCTTCTCTGTAGTAACTATCGCCCTATTTCTTTATTATGTGCGGATGTTAAAATATTAGCTAAAATGCTGGCAAGGCGTCAAGAGGCTGTTTTGCCTTCAATCATTTCTACAGACCAAACAGTTGGTCATTTCGATGGATGCAGAGAAGGCATTCGATCGTGTGGAGTGGCCTTATTTGTTCCACACATTAAAAAAGTTTGGTTTTGGCTGTAAATTTATCTCGTGGATTAAACTTCTTTATGCTTCTCCTTTGGCCGTGTCCGCACAAACAATGATTTCTCAGATTATTTCCCTCTTGGACGTGGTACTCGGCAGGGCTGTCCCCTTTCCCCCTTATTGTTCGCCATCGCTATTGAACCATTAGCAGTGGCCCTTAGATCTAGTCAAATGATGGGCATTCTAAGAGGGGGCGCTGTGCACAAACTGTCTTTATATGCTGACGACCTTTTACTGTTCGTCTCTGAGCCAGACAGATCTATACCCCACGTTTTAGATCTACTGAAGGAATTTGGGCAGGTTTCGGGGTATAAACTGAATCTTCATAAGAGTGAACTCTTGCCTATAAATTCCGCAGCCACAGCTTACCCTCTTTCAAAATTGCCATTTAAGACATCATTAAATCAATTTAATTACTTGGGCATCTGCGTAACTAAAAACTACTCTGACCTGTTTAACTGTAATTCCTCTCCTCTGTTGGATCGATTGACCGAAGAGCTTCATCTTTGGTCTCTATTGCCTCTTTCTCTTGCAGGCAGGATAAATTGTATAAAAATGAATGTACTGCCTAAATTTCTGTATCTTTTTCAATGCATACCGATTTTTATTCCAAAGTGTTTCTTTCATTCTTTAGATAGCACTATTTCTCAATTTATTTGGAATGGAAAAACTCCAAGAATACAGAAAGGCATTTTACAAAAAACTAAGAAGCTGGGGGGTTTAGCACTACCTAACTTCTTGTTTTATTACTGGGCTGCAAATTTTCGTAATATGTTAATCTGGTGCTGTTCCAACGATCAGCCTCCACCCTGGTTAAGGATGGAGGAGGATGCTTGTGGCAGCACTTCGCTTATGTCTCTTTTGTGTCTTCCTCTCTCGTTATCACCTTTAACATTCTCCAGTAATGTTATAGTAAAAAATTGTCTTAAGATCTGGCGTCAACTCAGGCGGCATTTTACTTTACAGTCAACACCTCTTGTGTGCCCTGTTCATTCTAACCCCCTCTTTCCTCCCTCTCTCATTGATAAGGCTTTTGCGGCCTGGGTGGACCACGGGATCATTTCCATTAAACATCTTTACATTGACGGAACATTCGCTTCTTTTGACCAATTAACTCAAGTTTTTAACTTACCAAGGTTCCACTTTTTCAGATACTTGCAAGTCCGTGACTTTGTCCGTAAGCATTTTCTGGGATTCCCCTCGATCCCACCCTCCACCATTGTCGATACCATATCAAATATCAATCCCTATCATAGAGGGGCCATCTCTACGATTTATAATACCTTTTTCACATGTTGCCCTTTGGATTCTGATAGTCTGCGGATTACCTGGGCTAGGGATCTTAATATAGAGATAGAGACAGAGACATGGCATTCGATTTTGAAACGTGTTCACTCGTCATCTGTTTGTGCTCGCCACAGGGTTTTACAGTGTAAAGTAGTCCACAAGGTACATTGGTCTAAAAGTAAATTAGCCCGTATGTTCCCTGACATTGATCCAAGCTGTGTCATCTAGAACCGGCTAATCTAACTCATATGTTCTGGACTTGTCCTGCTTTATCTCTTTTTTGGGAGTCGGTTTTTGACTCACTCTCCGCTATTACTTCTTTCAAAAGTTGGTAGCTTTTCTTACACTATTAGCGAGACGTTGCATTTTGATGAACTGGAAGGGTCCTCGAGTCCCTTCTCATACTCGGTGGATAAAAGATGCCTTATTTTTTGTTAAATTGGAAAAAATTAAACACTGCCTTCGTGGTTCTATGATTAAATTTTCAAGAATTTGGTTACCCTTTTTGGAGCATGTTAAATCTCTGCAGCTGGATGCAGTCTCAATTGACTGACTGACCGCCCAACCCTGCATTTTCAGTGGTTTCTCAGTTTTCAACTGGTATTATCGTTAGCAACACACATTATTTTCTAAGTTTTGAGGTTACTCAACTTTACTTGCTGGACCTAGTTAAGGCTGACCTTGTCCTATTTCTGTATTATGACATAAAGCTCTGTTATATATTGTATACTATACTAAACCTGTTAATACTGAGAGGGATTTGTGTTGGTGTTTTTGTAGTAATGTTTATTTTTTTATTATTATTATTATTTTTTTGTGTCTGTTTGTTGTTTTGTGTGCTTTTTATTATATTATTATTATACATTAAATATTGATTGTTTGTCTTTGGTGTTGTGAAAAACTCAATAAATAGATCATATACAAAAAGAAAATGTATGCCCCCTTTATAGCCTACTAAATTGTATTACTCCGACATGCATGTATATCCGCACATAATACAAGCTATGTTCTTCGCATTCACAATAATCTGCTCCTAAAATAGTTTTAAACACATCTGATGAATTTATTTGAGTTAACTATAGCCTGAATAATATGAATATCATTTTAGATATTTTTAAGCAAGTTTTATATACATTATTGGAAACACCACAAACAACAACAAAATTCTACACCCTCGGGATCCCATGACGATCGGTTAGCTGCTTCAGTTGAGCCTATATATCGATAACCATAGTGATCATGCCGTCGTCTATGAATGAGCTGGGGCCTCATGTACAAAGACTTGCGTTGAATTCATACTAAAACATTGCGTACGGACAAAAAAAACAGATCTCTGCGTATGAAGGATCCCACGCATATTATCTTTGTACATCCCAATTAACGTAAAATTGAGTGCACATGCATGAGCACAACGCCCCACCCAGTCTCCTCCCCTAATTAAATCAATTTAAATATGGTAATGAGTCCACTTTGGCAAAAGATAGCAGTAAGAAAAATGGCTAAAACTGGCGGCAAGAAACGAAACTTTATGCAAAGTGAATTGGAGGTGCTACTATTGGAGGTAGAAATTATTTTATTTGGAACTTTGTCCTCTGGATTTAATAACAAAAGGAAAAAATATGAGTGGGAGAGTTAGGCTGAAGCCGCAAATGCGGTGGGATCTGCATATATATCTGCAGCAGTGGGATCACTACGTTTCTGCTTTAAGGAGTCACACACAGCATCTTTGTATGCTACTGCTTGGGGAAGCTCAATGGTCTCTTTTTGGAGATATTTGTGCAAGCCTAACAGTACAGATAGGAGATCCTTGAAAAGAATCTACAAATATACAAATGAGAATTTGCAGATTTTTGTTTTCAACCCCACTGCAGTAGCTGTATTGATGGCAGAGAGGCAATCAATGATGGCAGGAAGATTTTCAAGCACAGCATTTACTGAGTGAAGCTGGCACGCCCACCGTGTGTTGGACAGCTGCACCAGTTCACATGGTTGCAATCCTAATTTAGTTTGAGCTTCTTTAAACTTGTGGTGGCTGACCAGGGAAACACTAAAAAATTAATACAGACTTTCCAGCAGGCTAAAGAACTCTGCGGCCTCCGTAATCCCTCTGCAGGTGTGGCACAATACGAGATTCAACTCATGGGCATAACAGTGAACATATATAGCTTCAGGGTGCCTCTCCCTGAAAAGAGACTGAACACCTCCAGCTGCTCCACTCATAACTGCTGCTCCATCGTATGTCTGAGCAATACACTTCAATTGAGCAATTCCTTCTTCTTGTAATTTTCCCTCTAATGCTTCTGTTATTGACTTTGCGTCGAAACTTCTCAGCTCTGTCAGGGACAGGAATCTCTCTTTAACTGTTCCCTCAGTGACATACCTCACACAAATTGCTAGCTGTTCAGTGTGTCCATCTATGGCCTCGTCTGCCATAATGGCAAACATTTTTGACTCATGCATTTCTTTTGATAAAAGTTGCTGTCACCTCTTTCGAGCAACACTCCATCATTTCATTCTGACTGACAGGGGAGAGGTAGGTGCTGTTTGAGGGGGGGGTGTAATACTGCAAGAAAGGATCAAACTTCTGCAAAAGCCCCATGCATTCCAAGAAGTTGCCCTTATTATGACTTTCTGCTGTTTCATCATGACCCCTTAATGGTAGCCCTTGCTTGCCCAGCATGCAGGTCACAGCCGCAACACGTCGCATATACTCCCTTCTTTGTCTAATTTCATCAGCATTTGCTGCTTCAATCTGCTGTATAACATTTCCCTGTTATGCACTAGCCTTGTAACTTTTCCAGGAGACAATACAATCCTTGTGTGACTGAGTCCCCTCATGTTTGTGAAATGCTTTGAGTGCCTTTTTCCAGTTTTTGTATCCACTACTCACAAATACATCATGCTTCAAGTTTTTACCACACGGCAAGCAAAGCAGTATGCAGAATCTGTCTTCTGTGAGTACTCAAGCCAAGCAAAAGTTTGAAACCAGTTTGACTGGAATGATCTTTTTTGTAAGCCAAAGTACTCCTGGGTATAATAGTGTAATTTTGCCTGTTTTGGGCCTGTGTCCTTTTCACCTAAGTCAAACTGATCTAAAGGTGCAGCTGCTGTCTGTTGTTCATCGGACATTTCTTTCTCTGTATGTCTGTCCTCTCTCTCCTGACTCATGTCTTCCTCTTCTTCATGCTCTCTCTGTCCCTGTACAGTGACAATCACGTACAAATAGAAGTTTGGTAACTAAAGAAATCTTAACTTGACCAGACACATTATCTAAAACATCTCTGTTCACTTTCTCACCTGGATCATGATCTTGCCCTTTCTCTGTTGTGCCTTCTTCAATCTGTTCTGCCCCCTCTTCATTCTCTTTTTGCACTGACTTTTCTGAGAAACCAAAACGTTTATTTCAGTTCAGTTGACTGAAAGACAATTAATAATTTCTTGTGTGTCAATAATGTCAGGACATTCAAGTTTATCCTTTGACGATACCTTTTTCTTATGAAATGTACGTGTAAATTTAAAACAACATAAGGGTCAATTACTGCAATGAATCTTGGGAACACAGTGGTATTGTGTGTGAGAGGCTGTCTACGTTCTATTCTCACCTGACTGTTGCTCATTTGCAGACCTACTCCCGCACGACAAGAAAAAATGTCTTATATCCATCTACAATGAAATATATATATATATATATATATATATATATATATATATATATACATATGTATATTTTTTAGCCTTTATAATCTACAAAACAGTTGGTTACACATCAAGTCACCCCCTGAAAATGTATTTCATTTATAATAATTTAACTAACCAGCTAATATTCATTAAGAATATAGACAAAACATGTATTAATGTAATTGTCTATTGGAAATATGTTTAATCTGTTCTATATTTATTTCTATTTATTAAAAATAAAAACATGAATTATCAATTTGCCACTTCTATAAATCAATTACTTCAAATAAAACACAAATGTCATGATTCCGCCATCACGTCATGTTTATTCTTGGTCTTGCAGCGGAGTCATGGCATAGCCTTCGGTTTTGTGTGAGAAAGACATGGCTTTGTTTTGATTCTGACTTGCCATGTGCTTTCTCGTGTCTCGGCAGTGTTTCCCGCCCTTTTGTCTCGTTAACCTTCCCTGAGTGTTTCAGTACCCACACCTGCCCATTGTTATCTCCGTTGTTAGTCTCCCTATAAAATGCCCTCTTGTCTATTGTCCTGTGCTCGTTCGTTAGACTTGTATGCTGTACCTGTACCTAAGTCTTGTCTTGCCTGTGTACCTGTTTCCTAGTTCCCTGGTTCCTTTTGGATTTTTTGTATGTTTCCTAGTTCCTTGTTTTTATTCCTGGTTGTTTATTTTTGCCCCCCTTGTGGGAAGTATTTGTTTTCACTGTTGGTATTAAGTTTAGTTAGTGTTTTCCCATCGTGGATGTTTGTTTTGCCGTTTTTTATATTAAAATCTTTGTTAACCCCGTCACCATCCGTGTCTGCCTGCACTTGGGTTCTCCCCTGTGATTCATGACAACAAATCCCTTTACTCTACTCTTACTGTAATGTATCATGATACACTAATGATTCATTATTACTTAATACAAAAAAATATTTAATATTACAAAACAAAATAACTCCACATGATGTTTCTCTCTCTGTGCCATTGTGGCTTTCAGACAATGATGTGTGTATTTAACCATTTCTGTGCATGGCTGCACATGTTGTACCCTTAAAAAGGGAAAAAGTAGCGGGAAGGTTAAAGAAACACACAGTGACGCAGCTCTCACCTTCACTCGTCTGTATTGAATGAGGGAGAGAAGAGCGCGCATGTGATCCCCCTACGGAAGCCCGAGGCATTACCAGCACATCGATGAATAAACAAACTATACATAGATCAGCATTATCTGCATTCTCGTCTAGTTTTAACAGTGACGAACTTAATATATATTCTAATATAACCCTTAATATAACATACTGTTGTAAATTAAATGAGTTAGAAACACTTGTCACTAGTTAGAGAAACACTTGTCACACACAATGTAACGCCGAGATACACAATAATATGTTTTAAATTTTAAAAAGTAAATTAAAATAAATCATGATCGTTTTCTAAAGTATGTTTTCATAGGTGTTAATCGCTTCATTTTTGTTGGAAGAAAAAACAACTACCACACTGTAGCAAAGACATACTGGGAGGCCTATTGGATGAGAAACCAAACCGTGTATTGGTCCAGTAACATTATGTAAACTGCAATTACAAGAACTGCACCGATGCAGATGTCATATCATAGCAATCTATCAATAAATGTGCACACACACACACACACACACACCTTGTACTCTCTGATGTTCGCTCTGCTCGGCGCCCCTGCGGATTTAAAAACGCACTGAATCCATGCAGACTCAGCGCGCCGCCGTTACAAATTTCACGAGTTCCCCCCCCCAAATTCTGGCTTCAGGTAATTAGGATTTATGCGTATTTGGCGTACTGTCCGGGGAGAGGGCTCCGGGCTCTGAGCTCCCGTCCGAGCCCGGAGCGCTCCCCCTTTTACCGGGAAGGGAGCCCAGAGCCCAGAGCCCGGACCGAGCCCGAGCCCTGAGCGCCTATCCCCCCCCGGCTGCCAGAGGCAGGGGCGAAAAGGGGGGAGACGAGTCGGGGTGGTGGTGGGATGCGAAGTCGGACGAGATGATTGAGGTGAGGAGCTTCTTTATATTTATATGTGTTCAGCTGACGCTGGTTGGATAATTAGTCTGATTAGCGATTATGTGCTCTGTGTTCGGTAATTTGCCAGGGCTACTCCCGAACTTTGTTTATTAAACATAATTTCACGAGTTCGCCCCCGCAAATTCTGGCTGCAGGTAATTAGGATTTATGCGTATTTGGCGTACTGTCCGGGGAGAGGGCTCCGAGCCCGGACCGAGCCCTGAGCGCCTATCCCCCCAAAAATTGCGGACGGCGCCAGACAGTGCACGGTGCTGGACCCTGATGACCCCCAAAAGATGCAGAAATCCGGTGGACCGCGGCCGGCGCTTCGGCTGGGCGGTTTGGGTAGGACGGTTGAGATTTCTTGGCATGGCCTGCGGCAGTTTCCGGGAAGCAAGTAGAGGTTTAGAAGCGATGGGTGCTCGGCGATATTGGTGTGGAGTGTGAGATTCCTGTAGTGCTGAATGTGCTGGTTCCTGAGGCTGTTATCACTGCGTGCTCTGTGCGCTGGCTCCTGGGGCTGGCGCTATGGTGAGGCCAGCACCCTTGAGCGACCAATGCGCGTTGCGTGACCGATGCATGAAATTGCTTGTTCTCTTGTGTAACCAATGTGTGTTGCGTGACCAATGCACGTAGGTGACTTGGGCCCTAGTGCGACCAATGCGCGATGTGTGACCAATGCACGTAGATGACTTGGGCCCTTGTGCGATCAATGCTCGTTGCGTGACCAATGCGAGAGTGTGACTGGGAACCTTGTGCGACCAATGCGCGTTGCGTGACCAATGCACGTAGGTGGCTTGGGCCCTTGTGCGACCGATGCGCGTTGCGTGACCAATGCACGAGTGTGACTGGGGCCCTTGTGCGACCAATGCGCGTTGCGTGACCAATGCACGAGTGTGACCGGGACCCTTGTGCGACCAATGCGCGTTGCGTGACCAATGCACGAGTGTGACTGGGACCCTTGTGCGACCGATGCGCGTTGCGTGACCAGTGCACGTAGGTGGCTTGGGCCCTTGTGCGACCAATGCGCGTTGCGTGACCAATGCACGTAGGTGGCTTGAGCCCTTGTGCGACCAATGCGCGTTGCGTGACCAATGCACGAGTGTGACTGGGAACCCTTGTGCGACCAATGCGCGTTGCGTGACCAATGCACGAGTGTGACTGGGGCCCTTGTGCGACCAATGCGCGTTGCGTGACCAATGCACGAGTGTGACTGGGACCCTTGTGCGACCAATGCGCGTTGCGTGACCAATGCATGAGTGTGACTGGGACCCTTGTGCGACCAATGCGCGTTGCGTGACCAATGCACGTAGGAGGCTTCTGCCCTTGTGCGACCAATGCGCGTTGCGTGACCAATGCACGAGTGTGACTGGGGCCCTTGTGCGACCAATGCGCGTTGCGTGACCAATGCACGAGTGTGAAACTGGAGGGAGCGAGCTGCCGAATGGCGGAGGGGAGGGTGCTTGGGGGGTGAGCCCTGGGCGGAATGCCTATGTGAGTTGGCTGACGAGGGTTCGGTGGGATTCTCTGATGTGTGCGTGATCCGACCGGATCTAAGTTTTGAAGGCCTCGGAAGACCAGCGCCCGAGTGCCTGGATTTGGGGTTGCGAGAGTCCCTTCTGGGCGGCAGTGGTGGCGGCGCCTATCCGGAAGGAGTGGGTGGAGAACTGGCCTGCGCCTACGCCTGATAGTTGAAGGACAGCTCGGAGGTGTTTCTGAAAACTAAATCTGGTGAAGGGGCGGTTGAAGTCGTCGGCGAAAAGGGGTTCGAGGGGAGAGCGGATCTGGGAGTGCCTGAGGCGTAGATAGGCCAGGAGGGTCTGGTAGGGTTGAATGGGTGACGGGAGGTTGAATATGTAAATGTGGTGGCCCTCCTTTGCTTGATCGGATTTGCTTTGTTTTATAAGGAATGAGATGGTGTCATTGTCTAGCACTGTGAGGTCTGAAAAGGTGGGGTGGATCTTATGGTTGAAAATGGAGGAGCTGAGAAATTCTGAGCCGCGTAGTAAGCCGAAAAAAGCCAGGATAAACATTGCGTCTAGTGTGTGTGCTATATGGGTTGAGAGGTAGCCTTTGCGGAGAGTTGTGATGCACTTGGTGAGAATTTCGAGTGTGAGGGGTTTCCTTGCGTCTGGGGTGGTGGGGTGTGTTCTATGGATGCTTTTAATCAGTAAAGCGAGCTGGGGGGCATTTATGGCGGGGGATGGCAGGCCGAATATCAATTTGTGGAAGAATTGAATTCCACTTAAATAGCCCTTAATAGAGTTGATTTGGAGTTTTTTGTTAATATTGAGGTGGGATACGAAGGAGGATACGGTGAGGAGGGAGAAATCTGGAAACGGAAGATTGTATGAATTGTGAAAGAGTTTGAAGCATTTCCAAGCCGTAAGGTAGGACTGCAGGGTCCTGGGGGACACGGCCTGCAGGATGCTGTTGAGGGAGGAGTCTATGAGGGATTGCAGAGGGTGGTTCATGGGAATATTAATTCCGAATAGGGAGGCACTGGTGTGGGTACCGGGTCCGCGGAAGGCGCCAGCTGTCTGAATTTCTGCAATGAGAAGCGGGAAAGGGAATCAGCGATTTGGTTTTTTGCCCCGGGTACGTGTGTAGCGGTAATGATGAACTGGGCGCACGCGGAAATCCAAACTAGCCTTCTTATGAGCGGGGTGAGCGCGGAGGAGTGGGAACGCCCCTTGTTAATGCAGTATACTGTCGCCTCGTTATCGCAATGTACCATGATGCTGGCCGATGACCATTCTCCTCCCCATAAGTATGCGGCAACGACTAAGGGGTATAATTCGAAGAGCGCAGAGGATTGGAGATGTTGGGGTAGGTCTGTGAGTTGAGTGGGCCATGTCGATGCGAACCAGCGCCCTCGGTAATAACCTCCGAAGCCGACTGATGGAGCGGCATCTGTATAGAGCTAGGTATCGATAGGATGGGAAATCGCGTCGTTGTAGAAAAAAGACATGCCGTTCCATTGGGCTAGGAAGGATATCCACAGGTTGAGTTCGTTTGTGCATGGTTGATCTAATAAAATCTGATCCTCTAACGCTTGGACGGAGGAGGCGAGTTTGAGTAGATGGGAGACGAAGGGGCAACCCTGCGGGATAATGCGCATGGCGAAGTTTAGGTGGCCGAGCGCAGAGAGGAGCTCGCGTTTTGAGCATTTTGGGTTATTTCGGAGATGCGTGGCGATCAGGGTTATGCGGTCGATTTTTTCTTTAGGGAGGGAGGCTTGGAACTTAACTGAGTCTAGTTTAATGCCCAGGAATTCGATACTGGTGTCGGGACCCGCGGTTTTGTCCTGGGCGAGGGGGACTCCTAGGTCGGAGAAGACCTTTTGGACGGTTATCAGGTGCGCGGCGGGAATGGCGTTGGGAGGCGAAACTATCAGAAAATCGTCTAATAGGTAGATGATGTAGGGGATCGAGTAATTGTTCAGGAGAATCCAGCAAATTGCTTCTGAAAGGGTGTCAAATATCTTGGGGCTGCTTCTACAGCCGAAGGTGAGGTGGACGGAGAAGTAGAATTTTTCGCGCCAGTGTATGCCGAATAAGTGCCAGAAGTCTGGGTGGATCGGCATAACTTTGAAGGCGGACATAATGTCTACTTTCGCCAACCTGGCTCCGCGGCCTGCTTTTTTAATGAGAGTTATTGCTTGATCGACGTCGTGGTAATTCATGGAAAATTCTTCGGGCGGGATGAGGCTGTTTAAGCTCGGGAACAGGGATTTGTGGGGGGAGGAAAGGTCGATGATTAAGCGTTTTTTGCCAGAGAATTTCCGGGTTGCTATGCCGATTGGGCTGACGCGGTATCGATTGAACGGGGGTAGCGTGAAAGGACCAATCATAAATTTTGAGTTGACCTCCTTTAAGACCAGACTGTCGACGGTGTCCGGCTCGGCGAGCGCAGATTGGAGATTAGGGCATATGTTATTGAATTTAAGAGGGGTTCCAACGCCTGGGTCGAAGCCGTGCGTGAGGCCTGAGCGCAAGTATTCTGTAAATGTGGGGTCTGGGTGGTGGCGCAGTTCTACTGAAAGGCGGAGCACATTAACAGACGACAATGAATAATGTTTGGAGTTTTTATTGTTAGATTTAAAGACAGGACAAATAAGGCGGGCGTGCGCGCCGCCGCAATAGCTGCAAACATGGAGGAAACGGCAGTGCT
This sequence comes from Barbatula barbatula, assembly GCF_947034865.1. Taxonomy (NCBI): domain Eukaryota; kingdom Metazoa; phylum Chordata; class Actinopteri; order Cypriniformes; family Nemacheilidae; genus Barbatula; species Barbatula barbatula. Next base: position 20,747,909 of record NC_136780.1, on the reverse strand, counting down.
GTCTAACACATCTATTGGAGTTGAAGGATAAACAGACACTGGTGTTTGGATGTTGGGCGGGAATACGGCGAAGGGAAGCTGGAGCTGAGGATTGATGGTGCGGGACGTAGCTTGTTGATTTGGGATGGGTGTTCGCGGAATGCGGAGGGGAGGGAGGGTGGACTAAGGGGCACGCATTTGTGACGTGGGAGGATGATCTGCACACCGCGCAGGAGATATTGGGGCAGTTTAGAAAAACACGGTTGTGCAGGTCTGTATCCAGTGCTCCCCAGTACGGGCACTGGTTCCAATGAGCTACGCGGATTGAGCATTTGGCTGAGAACAACTTATGGTATGTGTAGAAATGGGAACCTCTGTAAGAAAGCGCGAGCTCCGCGATTATAGCGAGGTAATCGCTGAGCTCGCGTCTCCTGTGTGGCTGAGCTGAGCATATGACCTCGGTGAAGCGATTGAAGGCGATTGTGAATTCAGTGAACAAGAGTATACGGGATGAGTGTTGTGCTGGTTTTTTGAGTGTGACTGAGAACTGACCGCAGTCGATTTCGCGGTCCGGGGCGGGCGGGGGGAGAATGGAGAGAAGAGACGCTAGGTCGAAATCCGCACCTGACAGGATCTGTGCTCTGAGGGCATTGGAGACTGGAGGTGGTTCCCGGACTGGTGCGTTGAGCGGGGCTGGCATTTGGGTAGCCGTCAGAAGGGAGAAGGAAGACCGGGCCTGTGGGAGGGAAAACAGGGAGGGTATGGGGGCAGCTGCTGCCGCGTGCTGGTAGTTGGGGACATCCGGGGCTGTTGAGGAGGGAAAAGGAGGAAAGATAGGGGGACAAAAAGATGCCCACGACGCTGGCTGAGCGGTGCTCTCACTACCGTCGGCTGCTGGAGCTGGGGCGGAGGGAAACAAAAGGGGAGGGGGCATGGGCGGGTGGGAAGAGGCGTACGCATGCACCGCCGTGGGGAGGATGGGAATAGGGGGGGGTTAGGGAGGGAAGTGTATAGGGAAACCTGGCCCTGCTCTGTCAGCTGCGGCGGCCTCATGGGGTTGCTGACCGCCGGGGCTGCTGGCCATGGACTATCAGGTTGGTCCGGGGGGGCGTGGCCTCTTTGGCTGGCGCGCGGAGGTGGACCTCATCCCAACCATGCTGTTTGTAAGGATGTATGAATCATGGGTTGACCCAGGCCACCTTGCCACAATATTTGTTAGGCGCATTTGTGCATCACATATTATCTGCACATTTATTCGTAAAAATGATAAAAGAGCGGTCGGTTACTCTGGTGTATTTTGGGCAGGAACGGATCTTTGGACGTGATGTCTATATTATGCATGTTCTGTGCGCGTGGACCCCTTCTCTCTTCATTATATGTTTAATTTGCACAACGCATGTATTATATAATCCTCAAAAAGACCAGGCAGGTATGGCGGCATTACAATGCCAAAAAGAAATGAGCGCACTGCTGATGCTGGCTATATTAATATAGCCGGAAAATAGGCTTGTTTGAGATGAACAAAATCTGCGCAGAACCGATCACCGGTGATCACCGTGAGATGCATGCCGGTTAGAAAAGTGTCCAAGTTACGTCCGCCTTGCTCTGACCTCATGCTGACGTGTGCCAAAAAACTCTCGCGACAGCGAGGCGGCTGTGTCGGATTGAGCAGTCGAGCGCAGTTGCTCTCCACCGACTGCACTACCAAAAAAAAGATGGGAAACGACTGACTGACGACACAGCTTCGTGCTCATTGGCTGAGAATGTCAGCTGATATTTTTTTCCCCTTAATTCTAAGAAGTCCATTACCTATAGCCTAATACAATTTACTTTTTCTATAGTACTTAGTAATTAGGACATGTTTTATTTTTATTTTCTTGGTTTGAAGTGAAGTCCTGTTTGTTTTAATTTTCTCTTTATTGAGAGATGTGTATTCTCTTTATACATTGACATTTTTGTACAACATTATTCCATTAAATAAATTAGTCAATCCATCAATACATGCATACATCTAATGTGACTGTTTTACAATTAGGCCTCATGTTTGTGTTTTTATCCGATATCTTTATTTGGATATGTCTGATTCCAGGAGTGCAATAAACAAAACCCACACATGCTCATTTCTTAATTTACAATGTGTTGTTGTTTCATATTATTTTTTAAGAATAATTTGCAGCACACACTTTTCCCAATCATTAAACATGAATTGAAACTTACATTAAGGTGACAAACAATTGTGTAATATATTTATATGGAATATTTGTCATGTAAAAAAGGGATAGTTCACCCAAATAACTTTTTTTTTCTTTGGGTAAACTATCCCTTAAGTAGGATACACACCATTAGGTTAATCAGCTGTGCCACTCTGAAATGTTTAACCCATAATTAGGGATAACAATGCAAATTTAGTTCAGCATCTGTGCTAATCATTTCTCATTATGGCTTTGATTATAAAAGGCATCCACAAAGTTAACAATTGTGGCAAGATGGAGAATGTGTTATTAACACTATCAGACTCCCAGGGAGCAATAACATTAACAGTAAGCAAAGAAATTGCTGAGACAATAAAGAATGGTGAGTAAAAAAAAAGATTGGTTGCTTGATGATGGAATTAATTTTATTTTAATTGATTGAAATTTGTTTTTACAGATAACAAATATGCAGCATATATAATGCAACAAGTGAGATCTGCAGCACAGAAACAAGGTACGGCATTTTTTTTAAACCATAAAATAACATTTAAAATGATTATGGGGAATTTTTATTTTATTTTTTATTGTGTTCTCTATGGCAGATACTACCCACTGTCCAGCATCTTTATCCCAGTGTCCCCCTCCACGTCCAGCATCTTTATCCCAGTGTCCCCCTCCACGTCCAGCATCTCTATCCCAGTGTCCCCCTCCACGTCCAGCATCTTTATCCCAGTGTCCCCCTCCACGTCCAGCATCTCTATCCCAGTGTCCCCCTCCACGTCCAGCATCTCTATCCCAGTGTCCCCCTCCACGTCCAGCATCTCTATCCCAGTGTCCCCCTCCACGTCCAGCATCTCTATCCCATTGTCCCCCTCCACGTCCAGCATCTCTATCCCAGTGTCCCCCTCCACGTCCAGCATCTCTATCCCAGTGTCCCCCTCCACGTCCAGCATCTCTATCCCAGTGTCCCCCCCCACGTCCAGCATCTTAATCCCAGTGTCCCCCTTCACGTCCAGCATCTTTATCCCAGTGTCCCCCCCCCACGTCCAGCATCTCTATCCCAGTGTCCCCCTCCACGTCCAGCATCTTTATCCCAGTGTTCCCCTCCACGTCCAGCATCTTTATCCCAGTGTCCCCCTCCACGTCCAGCATCTTTATCCCAGTGCCCCCCCCCACGTCCAGCATCTTTATCCCAGTGCCCCCCCCACGTCCAGCATCTCTATCCCAGTGCCCCCCCCACGTCCAGCATCTCTATCCCAGTGTCCCCCCCCACGTCCAGCATCTTTATCCCAGTGTCCCCCTCCACTTCCAGCATCTCTATCCCAGTGTCCCCCTCCACGTCCAGCATCTTTATCCCAGTGTCCCCCTCCACGTCCAGCATCTCTATCCCAGTGTCCCCCTCCACGTCCAGCATCTCTATCCCAGTGTCCCCCTCCACGTCCAGCATCTCTATCCCAGTGTCCCCCCCCACGTCCAGCATCTTAATCCCAGTGTCCCCCTTCACGTCCAGCATCTTTATCCCAGTGTCCCCCCCCCACGTCCAGCATCTCTATCCCAGTGTCCCCCTCCACGTCCAGCATCTTTATCCCAGTGTTCCCCTCCACGTCCAGCATCTTTATCCCAGTGTCCCCCTCCACGTCCAGCATCTTTATCCCAGTGCCCCCCCCCACGTCCAGCATCTTTATCCCAGTGCCCCCCCCACGTCCAGCATCTCTATCCCAGTGCCCCCCCCACGTCCAGCATCTCTATCCCAGTGTCCCCCCCCACGTCCAGCATCTTTATCCCAGTGTCCCCCTCCACTTCCAGCATCTCTATCCCAGTGTCCCCCTCCACGTCCAGCATCTTTATCCCAGTGTCCCCCTCCACGTCCAGCATCTCTATCCCAGTGTCCCCCTCCACGTCCAGCATCTCTATCCCAGTGTCCCCCTCCACGTCCAGCATCTTTATCCCAGTGTCCCCCTCCACGTCCAGCATCTCTATCCCAGTGTCCCCCTCCAGTGATTACTCACCCAGCATCCCTTGTCGAGTGCCCTGTTGAAACAAGGAAAAGAAATCTTACACCACAATCCTCACAAACACACAATCTTCAATCCCCTTCCATGCAGTCAGAATGTCAAGAAACCCAACAAAACACAAGCACAAAACAACAAAATATCACTGTATAAAGTTTATCTCTCACAATTATAAACTGTTGTTTTCATAGAATTCACACACAGGACCACACTGCTGCTTGACCTCACACAAATGTACCTGCATCTTTACTATCGAAATAAAATTGTATTTTACAAAAAGCTTGAGCAAGCTTTCGAAGACCAAGGTTACAACATCAGCAATGAAAAACTGCGAAAGAAACTTGGTAACATGATAACCACCTACAAAAGGGCTAAAGCCCGGTGTCGGTCAACAGGAGAGAGAAAAATTACATAGGAGTATTACAAGGTTGGTGTGCTGTTGGTGTGCTTTTGGTGTATCGAAATTACTGCAGAATCACTGGGTTTACATTTAAAATGTAAAAGCATCTCTATTTACATTGTTTCATATGTTTTCTCAAAGCAAATGGAAGACTTATTTGGGAAATGTGGAGTTGGGAGTGCACCATCAGGCACAATCTGCTCAACTCCTCTGTTCAACACTACCTCATCCCAGACTACAGTGCCGAAGTCCTCATTTGCACAGGCCTCCCAGAAACAGCCTTTCCAAGAAGAGCAACCAGGTCCCTCCACTCCTATGCCCTCCACAGAAACACACAGAAGGAAACAAAAAAGATCCTCCACATTCTGTGAAGTTTTTGAAGCGCATTCAGAGAGGAGAACAGCTGCTCTAGAGTCACTAGTGCGGCCTGACTTAGAGCGCCGAAGAAGGCTTAAAGAGAGGCGGAGAAGGGCGTTTGAAAAAAAAATTCTTACCTGCCTTGGAGAAATAGTAGAACAACTAAAAAAATCAGTCAATCCCAAGAAATGATAATTGATATATTAAAAAATAAATTTTTACAATGTAATCCATTCCCATGTGTATCACATCATTATTATAAAGATAACAACACACAACATTCCTCCCTATGACATTGGTTGACTGACAGAATACTGTCAATCATTTGATATTAAGTGCTTAATATCATCCTGTACAATCCCATCCACTAGCTCACAAAACAGTAAAATAAAAAATATTGTTCTTAAGTTTATGGCGAGTGTTGAAGGAAGAACAAGTCAATATGTGATGTTTACAGGCGCCCACAGATTGCATCTCTATAATGTGACGCATCATTGTGAATGTGGGCTTCTGGCGGGTATGGGTCATCCTCCATATCATCTGCCTGCTGATCCTCCTCAATGTGGTCATTGGATTCCAGGCAGATGTTATGAAGAATGCAACAGGCTGTGACTGCAGAAGAAATGTTCTTAACTTTTTTCATGTGCAGACACCCGAGTCTCCTGAATTTTGATTTTAAAATTCCAAATGCATGCTCAATGACTACACGAGCAGAATTCAGTTTCCTATTGAACAATCTCTGCCTGACAGTCAAGTGGCCATTGTCTCTGTATGGCTTCATTAGCTGAAGCAAGAGAGGGTATGCAGAATCTCCAATTATATGCATCCCCTCAGGAACCAGGGAATGTGGATCTTCCTCAAGAAGTCGGCCTACCTCTCACAAACGAAATGCCCTTGAATCATGCCAGCTACCGGGGTGACCCACACTGACATGACAGAACCGCCGCTGACTGTCACAGAATCCTGTAAGTATAACAGAATAGAACTGTTTCCTATTGATGTAGGCCACAGGATTCTCACAGTGTGGTTTTACCACGGGAATGTGGCATCCATCAACTGCACAGACGGTTTTAGGAAAACCAGCTGTTTCAAATCCTAACTGGGATATATGCAGGGCTTGTCCTCTGGGCCAGGAGATGTAATGTTACAAATGTGTTATTACAAGAGAACAGAAATCATGCAGGTATGTTGAAACTGTAGATTTGGTTATGTTAAATCTGTCTGCCACTCCTCTATAGGACTCTTGGTTGGAAACAGTCCATAGAGAGGCAAGTATACTGTTTGTCAGCGGCACCTTAGTCTGCTGTGTATTCATGTAGAAAGGACCAAGTGTATTTATAAGATCCTGCATTAGGAAGAAAAAAAATAGTTATCATATAATAAAAACATGGACACATGAATACATCTCTCGCATACGACAGCATTAGAGTTGAAACTACCCAGGGCTTAAGCCAAAAATTGAATGTACATTTTCACAAAATATGTCCCCTTAGTAATTTTTTAGTTTTTCAACAAAAGACTAGACAGTAAAGTTTGTTATGGACAATTTGATGTATTTTCATTGCATGATATTTTAATTGGGGGGAGTGGGGGATGCAGGGGGTACAGCATATTCCTAACTGGATGTCTATTGCTTGCTTCTCACACCATGTAGGCCTACATACCTCCACATGCCCTCTAGAAAGTCTGAAATGACTTTGAAACTCAGAAGGACTGTACAATTGGACCACATTCTCAACATAGTGAGGAATTTTAGGGACATTCCTAGGAGAGAGAAAACATTTCTTATGAACTCTCTCTCTTTCAAAAGCAACTTGCTATTGCAAAATTTACGTTTTAACGAAATCCTTTAAACTTTTCTTTTATTTGGTGCTGAATTATCTGCAGTCAGGACTGTTTATTTTTTACTCTACATTAATTTCATTAGATGCAAGTTGCAATACCACTCTAGATCAGATAGATTTATATCCCTACCATTTACTGAATAAGCCATTTTAAGTAATGAGCACTGTTCACCTTCGGTGATTCTCCTCATCATAACCATCTTCGTGTAAAAACAGTGGTATTTCAACTGCATCAACTTCGTCTGCGATAAAGAACGCGATCTCTTCCATTGTTGACGTTTGCAGTCCACAACACAGCGAGATCTCAAACAAGCCTAATAACTTCCGCGAGATGACAACGGATCTACACGCGAGGAAACGGGATCCCGCGAGCTCGTTTGAAACCTTCGCGCGCGCGCATGGCACCCAATGTGCGCGCAATACAAGCCCTCGCGCGCGCATGACATCTTCTGTGCGCGCAATTAAAGGCCTCTATGGAGCACGGATTGTTTCGTTTATTTCCTTACCCTATGGCGGGAACTCCGTGCCAAAACCTAACGTCCGACCGACCGACCGTCCGTCTAACCGAACGTCTGACCGGACGTCTTGATCGTTTGTGTGGGTGACCCACGTGACGACCTGACGTGACGTCAACGTCTCAAAATAAGCGTTTTATTTACTTAAAATTATAATTTTCAACTAGCTTAGAAGACAAGTTGTTGTTATTCAAGCAATTAACGTGGTTATCCAGTATTCTACTGTACTTCCTTAAATAAAACTTTAGAGAAATGTGTTGTGTGTTAGGCACTTCTGATCTTTCTCTGTATGTTTTTAAAACTGCTCCAAAATTCAGTGTGAGTGTGTGTACCAGGTGAAACCTGCGGTATGGGGACATGGTTATGTCTTTAAACATCTTAAAACATGGAATATCCAAATCACTTGTTCCTGGGAGGACATTTTTTGAGGAAACAAGCCTATAAATCATACAGAATTATCTTTTTAATAAATGTAAATGGGCAGAAGGTTTTCTGTGATTATTGGGTTTAGGGGATAGAATATACAGTTTTGTTAGTTCCATTATAAAGACTCATCCCAACACAAACTGTTTACATCTCTGCCCTCTGACAAGAGAAGTGCGAACTGAAGGACATTGGGACTGTTAAATGGGTTAAACAAGAACTGAACCTAGCATATCATTTTAATCTCACTTAATTTAATACACTCACGCTAGTTTTAAAATAAGAATTTAACTGTACAGGCAATTACACATATAACAATACGTGCTTTGAACTTCAACTGCAGTTTTCATGTGGGGGTCATGTAAGGGTCATCGTGAAGGGACATCTTATCATCATGTTTTAAACTTCTGCTAGCAAACACTCAAACCCTTGTGTGCTATTTATAAATAAAAAGAATTAAAATAGGCACAAGTCAACGCGCATAAGATCCACACTGGTTTTTCTGTATTATTATATTGAGGTTGTATTTGTTATGTTCAAAGTTCTTGTGAACTTAAAGGATATAGGCCTATATTTTAATAAACATAAAAAAATCCTTAATTGTTAATTAGGATTTTTAATAGGTTTATTACAACTCTTTGTAATCGCGATCATATTTTATAATATATTTTACATTACGTATGTTTGTTAACACAGAAAATGTAAGGCTAATTAATAGAAATTAAACACCCCAAAATAGCTCATGACAGGCTACAACAGATAAAGACAACTAATGACATACAATTACACAATATAAGATAAAAATAGTTAATGTCCCTCCTGGGTCTTTTAAAAAAAAATAAAGGCCTTCATTTCATCAGTATGTCAGGGATTATGAATTCGTGGTAACGGATTACAAAAACGCACAGCACACATTTTGATGTAAGTAAGAGGTCCGGTCCGTTTATCATTCGTTCATTCGATTTTTTATTTAAAATTGAAAGTTAAAAATTACATAAACACCTAATGTTTTAGTTTTTTCGTTTCCACAAAAAATCAAAAAAGAAGAATTCAACACGTTATCTTGTTTATCGTTCAGAAATAGAAAAACAAATAAAAGGTTTGAATATTCGATTGGTCATCTGAAGATCAAACCGTGACGTCATGAGCCTTCATTAGTTTGGCGCGACAGAATAATAGTCCTCCACTGCTGCAGTTATGCAACAATATCAAATCTCTTTCTCGTCCAGCGACTAACAAAACATAGCGGGGAAGAGCCAATAAACTGCATAGACAGGACATATTCTCTGTACACACAAATACTTTTACGCGTTGCATCAATTTATGGAAGGGTTTACGGCTTTTATACCTTGGTCAAGATATACCCTATTCAATCAGTAGTAAATTAAGTATATTTAAACACTAATACACAAGTAAAAAAACAAAGCACTTTGGTATGCCTTTATTAACGTTAACAAAATAACTATTATTAGATGACATGTATTTTATTACAATTGAGTTGACCATCAAAACAGGCTAGGGTAGTAACTCACGTAACTAAACTTCCAGTAAACATCCGTTTTTTCTTTGACTAGTGTTTATAATATGACTATTTAAATTTGTTTTCGTTTATGTTTAAATTATTTGATCTTATTATCTTATTGTATAATAATCGTATTATATAAACTATTTGTTGAATTTTGTTGTATGTTCATTCTATTAAATAAACTATTTGTTGAATGAGTCCTGTAGTTTGGTCGGATTTAAATAAACTGTTTGGGACATTGACATCTAGCGGTTGAGATATCGCAGTCTACATTTAATTCACCAGACAGTTGGGCAAGAAAAGTTTTTTCTCGTTTTCTTTTGCTTGTTATAATAAATAATCTACACACACTCCGTTGTTTAGGAATGTATACAGGAACTTCCGTTGGGGTGATAAAGCGCGCATGCGCAATAGCGTTTGTTTATGTTGTCAGTTTGAAACCGTCTATAAACTAACGTTAGCTGTTTTTACATCGGAATCTTGCAACTGCTCTGGTAAAATAAATATCTCTCCTAATGAATGAAGCACCAATTTTACCCAGGTAAATTAAAATGTCATTAGCTTGACTGTTTTGGTTGGGTTAATTGTCACTAGTACATTAAATTACCTATTGTGAACTGCATTTTTGAGCTAGATTAAGGTCCTTAGCCTGTTTAGGACCATCGTAAACAATTTTAGGACCATCTTAAACCAGCACATGACCAGGGATTCTATGTTTTATATGTTTGTTTAACATAAATGATGTGGGAAACTGAAAATTAATGTATTTCCAGAGATGATGTTCAACTGCAAGACTTCTTGGATGATGTCTCCAACCTACTGAGCAACCTAGGCATTAGATTGAAATCAAAACAAGAAGACATTGACTATGTTTTTCTTAAAACTGAGCAATGCCTCAATGTATTGTCTAGATTTTCTGAAACTACAGCAATACCTAATGCTGTGGAAGTACAGAAAAGCCTGGTCTCTGCATTAGAACTATTGGACAATTCTGAGGGCATAGTGCTGAACAGCTACAAAGCCCCAGTTGTTCTGTCTGGAAAAGGGGGTCGTCCACGTTTGGACATATCCAAAGAACACCTTGAATTTCTTCCTGAGTTAGATTTTACTGTACCACAAATTGCTAGACATTTGGATGTGAGTGTCAGAACGATAAAAAGAAGAATGGCAGAATATAACTTATCACTGAAGCAGTTCTTCACGGATATTAGTGAAGAGGACCTCCAGAGAATTGTTGTAGAATTTCTTACAACCACTCCGAACTCTGGATACAGAATTACCTACGGATATCTCAGGAGTATAGGCATAAGGTATGTTATTTAAGACATTTTTCACCAGGGTTCCTCAAATCTTGCCCTGGCTTGGAGGTCCAAAAGCCAGTTTATTTCCGACCTAGATCAAACACACCCTACCAAGCTAATTAATGTATTTATGATCGCTAGAAAATGAAAGGTGAATTTAAAATGTGTCTAAAAAAATAAGAAGGCAGGGGCCCCCTAGCACCTGATTTGGGGACTGTATTGAACTCTATTGAAAAGACACAAAATATTAAAATATAAAGCATTAGTTTAAACTGCCAGTTCTACTTGAGATTTTAATCCTTATATCTCAAATGACTTTGCAGTAGCAGATGACTCAAAAACGTTCCTGAGCCATAACCGCTTACAAAATATTGATAACTTATTACATATAACATATTAACAATTTAATTACCTAAAAGTAAACATAAAAAAATTATCATGATAAAGCAGTAATGTGTTGTTTTGTGCTTTCTTTTCAAAAAGGATCACCAAGCGTAGACTCCGAGATGCTCTCAGATCTGTTGATCCACTCGGTAGTGTTTTACGAGGACTTAAGATCATGGTTTTACCTAGAAGACCTTACTCTGGTCCCTCACCATTGTCACTGTGGCACATAGATGGCAACCACAAGCTTGTAAGGCAAGTGTCCCTTACAGAAAAGTCACATGAGTTTCACACGTGATCACATGTTTTTTACATGTGATCACGTGTGGCCACATGTGACCATGTGTGAATAACATGTGAAATTCATATGGACAACCTAACACCACAAACGGGCAACATGTGATCACATGTTGCCCACGTTTTCACATGTGATCACATGTTGCCCACGTGTGATCACATGTGAAAACGTGGGCAACATGTCACCACATGTGGAAAAGATCTTACCATAGGTTATGACGTGTAGAGCACATGTGTAAAATTAGACTCTTTCTAAAGTGTAAATCACATCACAATACTGACCTTTCAGATTCACTCAGAAACACATTTTGTTATGTAAAACATATGCATGAATACATATGAAATCTGTATAAAGGCACAAATGCTGCAACGATTTTTTTAAATCTTTATTAAAATTATTGATTACAATATTGGCCAGATACATTTACATTTGGCATTACTAATACATTTCATACAATACAAAAAACATTATAAATTATTAACAAGCTACTGACCAAAAATGAAATAGTGACCAGAAACAGTTAACTTGTCAGAGTAATGCACTTAAAACTATTTAAAATTTAAGAACTGCAACAAATCCACACGAAACAAATAGTGCAGATGTGTATGTGTATCACCGTGCTTAATGTGACTTGTGTGTGTGTGTGTGTGTGTGTAGATCTGTGTGCAGACCTAGGCTGAATGTGACTTATGTGTTTGTGTAGACCAGGGGTGTATTCCAGAAAGCAGGTTATGTGACTTACCCGGGTAAGTTTAGGAGTAAGTAAGCGGATAACCTCTGCTTTCGGTTCCAAAAACGGAGGTAACTTTCGGGTTATGTAAGTAACCATAGCAACTGACTCTCTGAGGATAACCTGCTCCGGAGCAGGTTATGTTGCAGGGTTAGTTTGTTTCAGAGAGGTTTCCGAGCATGGCGTGCCCTTTCGATGAGGATCCTGTGGACGTAGAGGCACAGATTATACAGGGTTTTTTTCGCCTTGAGAGGGTGATAAGACCACGTATCGATGTCTTTTCTTATCCTAACGAATATTTGCAGGAGCACTATCGTTTTTCTAGGCAGTCGTTAATTTATTTAATAAACCTACTAAAACCACACATCTCAAACCGCGGGTCAGCGCTTGGCGCCGAACAAATTCTTTGTATTGCTCTGCGCTTTTTTGCTACAGGGAGTTTTCTCTACAATGTGGGCGATGCAGAGCATGTGGGAAAGGCAACCGTGTGTAGAGCAGTTCGTACAGTATGCATGGCACTGAAACGGTTTCTACACACTTTTGTACAGTTCCCTGGCCATAAACCTGTGCGCTTTATTAAAGAAGAATTCCACAGGGTGGCAGGTTTGCTCTCAGAAATTCTGTCATCTACTTCAATTAAATTACATTTCTTAATAAGTTTATTTTGACTGCACACACATACACGTAAAGGCTACACAGACTTTTTAAACTTGTTCTTAATCTTAATATCAGGGTTCCCAAACGTGATTGGGTGCATTGATGGCACCCACATTCCTATTAAAGCTCCATCAATCCATGAGGGAGACTATGTTAACAGGAAGTCTGTGCATAGCATCAATGTGCAGGTAATGGCTATATTTTGGCTCCTTAATATTGGTGTTACAAATAATAAACGTATTGATCTTCACAGGTAATATGTGATGCAACTCACCTCATCACTAATGTTGAGGCAAAATGGCCTGGGTCTGTACATGATGCCAGAATATTTAGAGAGTCATCTCTGTGCAACAAATTTCAACAGGGTACGTTTTGTTAGACAAATGCTTGTAGTCTTTATTACATTTACAAAGCACCTCAAACATTACAGGACACTTCTATGGTTATTTGCTGGGGGACAGAGGATACCCTTGCCTGCCCTATATGATGACACCCTACTCTGATCCTGAGGCCGGACCACAGACACGCTTCAACCGGTCTCACAGCTGAACACGGGCCAAGGTGGAGATGACAATAGGCATTCTGAAGGCAAGGTTTCAGTGTCTGCGTGGGCTCAGGGTCACTCCAAATAGGGCATGTGACATCACAGTTGCTTGTGTGGTACTTCACAACATTGCCACAATAAGAGGAGAGAGGCATCCCCCCCCCCCTGTCCCGATGAAGATGACCTAGAACAACACCCATTGAATCTAGCAGACCACAGAGATGGCAGAATGCTTAGAGACATGATTTGTCAAAATCACTTTATTTAATGTGTTCTATTTCTTTATATCCTGAAATAAAAGAGACATGACAGATTTGTATTTATTACTTTATACACACACAAAAAAAAAACAGATTAATGTTCACATATGATTCTCACCTTAAGGCGATGCTCCGGTAGTTCTATTTCAAGGTTGGCCTTTTTAATGGCCAGCCTTTTCTCCTCTGGCTGAAGCTGCATAAGGTCCATATCCATGTCCGTTTTTTTATTTGCCTTAATAGATGGACCTTATTCAGCTCCTTTGCAGACAACTAGGAAGGCAAAGTAAATAAGATGGTTGAAGGAGAAAATCTGCCACATAGTAACATTATGTAAATAAGGACAACCAGGGACAAGTTCTTACACTGCTAAGATTATGTGTAGAGGTAGATGGACCCTCATCTGCATGTACATCCCCAGCTAGATTCTGTCACAGGACAAATTACACATTTTTCACTCCATCTAAAAAGCTATGCATTGTCCAGTATATGCATCATACCTCTGTGGGTCTCCTAGCACTTTCTAATTCCGTCACAGCAGATATGGTTTCTTCATCATCATCCTAGAGTGGAAATATGCAAGGTTACTTTGTCTGGCAGACAAACTGAAAGATCTAAAAGCAACTGGTTCTTAAAATGCATCACTAACAATTGTGACAGACTGTGTGGTTTCAGGAGGATCCAATAATAAAATGCGTCCATCAGCAACTGCAAGAAAAAAATATACCCAATGTGTAAATTACTAAAGTATGACAGACACTGAATAAAGGCATTAGGAACATGCAAGAACAAAAAAATACAGATTACTGTATACATTATTTAGCCTTCTTCCTAATGACAAGAGGTAATGATCGTTTTGTCCACACGTATGACTAAATAATCATAAGTACTAATATGGTATACCTACATTGTACCAAGTCACTTGAGTTGTTGTGGGAGGTAGCAAAGTCTGACAAAGTGCCCTCTGGAATCCCATCGACCACAGGGCGTCCTTTATTAATCGAAAGAGCCAACTCCTCAGATGGGGTGAGAGGAGGTGGAGGTCGACCCCCGCCAGTTAGACGGGACTCAGCCTTCTTTCTATTAGCTATATAGGAAGAATACTGTAAAAGTAACTTAAGACATTGATCTTACAACAGTTAAAATAAAATATTACCTTTTTGGAGAGTGTTTCATTTTGACTTGGGAAAGAGTTCTTTTGGCTCCAGAAGGATTACACCTTATAAAACAAGAGGGCTAAATATTTCTTGTCAAAATACATTGCACTGTATTCTTAAGAAACTGATGTAGAGAAAAGTAAATGCTTGTCGAGTCATGCCACATGCTCAAAAAGACAATTGTTAAACTTTGCAAATTAACAAAATGCAAGCATATTTACAATGTTATAAAAACAATCTTACGCATTGACTCTGTCAGTTATTTTTTGCCAAGCCTTCTCTCCCTCGCATATGCAGCTGTATTACTTTTTTTCATTATAATGGGGTTGAACCCCTCATAAGCAAACATTAAAACTTCTAACTCCGCTTCGGAGAAGTACGCGGCACGTAACTTTTCACCCTTAGTTTCCATGGTGACTCCTGAATTCGGCGTTCCATTGAAAATGCCTTGATATGTTCTCCGTGCGCGCGCATTAACTCAAGGTTATTAGCAGTAGGTTGATTAAACTAACTCGACACAGGTGTTTTGGAACCGACATACCCAGAGTAAGCAGGTTTTGGGTTAATCAACCCACAGTTCAGGGTTAATCTGATGGTAAATTAACCCAGCTTTCTGGAATACACCCCAGTGCTTAACGTCACTTGTGTGTTTGTGTTCATCTGCGCTGAATCTGCTTTGTGTTCATCTGCGCTGAATGTGCTTTGTGTGTTTGTGTTCATCTGCGCTGAATCTGCTTTGTGTTCATCTGCGCTGAATGTGCTTTGTGTTCATCTGCGCTGAATGTGCTTTGTGTTCACCTGCACTGAATGTGATGTGTGTGTGTGTGTGTGTAGATCTGCGCTTTTTGTGACGTGTGTTTGTCTGTAGACTTCCACTGAATGTGTCGTGTGTGTGTGTGTGTAGATCTGCGCTTTTTGTGACGTGTGTTTGTCTATAGACTTCCACTGAATGTGTCGTGTGTGTGTAGATCCTGATCACTGTTTTCTACATCATGCCCATTCTCAGAGTCCATACTTGCACCTAGGCCATCACAGTTTGTATGTTCATCATGAGACTGCTGCAAAAAAGAAGATAGAGAATGTTTACTTTAAGCTTAATTTAAGCCATTATATGGGGAACCCACTTCATAAAATTAATAGTTTAAACCCCTCTTCCTCATCACTGTTCTCTATAATGTGCCCATTTTGTTGCTAAAACAGTTTATAAAGATAACCTTTTATTAAGCGTCACAACCACAACTTCTAAAAAAAGAAACTGTATTTCTCAACAATTTGAATGGTAAAACACACCTTCAGTCCATAGTCCATAGTTGCATTTTGCATATAATGATTCGAATACAGCGTGTACAAATTAAATAACTTTGTAAAATCATTCATTACATTGACAACAGTTTTTCATCATTTTGATATCGACTCGGTAGTATTTACGTGCAACTCAGGAAAACTGTAACGTTATTTTCGATTTCATTTGTCGAAAGCAACATGGCGCTGTTGACGTAGCTGCAAAGGGCTAAATCGACATTGGATCTATGCTAGCTGTCCAGGACAGCCTATCTTAAGCTGGCCACATTATTATTTTCACTCTCACTAAACTAGAGATATTCTTTATTATTTACCCTTAGTTGATAAAAGTTAATTCGCATGCGTGATTTAAATACATGTAAAAGTCGCTCGTGTGGAGTCCTAACGTTATATGGTGAAGATGTATTTCATATGCCAGACAATTAATTTACAATAGCCATACCATATCTTGTGTCTGTGGTAAAGGCTCGTTGTAATCGCACAAATATCTGTAATATAACTTCCTCCTCTTTCTTGACGGCTCCATTTTGTGAAAACATAAACATCACCCGCACCTCACTCTTCTCATCCCGTCAGGTTGCGCTCGAGCAAACAAGAACTTGACTTTTGATTGGATGATCTGATTCACTCTGATCTGTTATGATTGGTTGCAATTAGCGCTGTAGTCACCATTCGTTGCTAAGGTAAATCTAGTCAGACAGAGACTACCGTAAGATACAGCTGCAACCATGTATGTGCTTATAAAATGGATTAAAGAAAATAAAGTAAGTGTTGAATTAGAAAAATATGTTGAGTGACCCCAAGAGGATCGGCCTGGTGGAACACGGTGCATTACAATGCCACCTAAAGGAGGTTGGAAAGCTTTTCCGGACCAAGTTCTCAGTTTAAACGGTAAGTTATTATTTATAAATATTAACTAGCGAACACATTATGTAATTGCTTTTTTGTAGTTGTAATTGTATATTGGTGACGTAATATACTATAGTAATAAAGTACCATAGAGAAGTCAAAATAAATCCAGGCTGAATGGAAATAAGCCTGCTAATTATAACGTTAGAAGCGCGCGCTTACTCCGTTTCAGTCTCCAGTCAGGACTGGTCGTTTTAAATGACAGAAAGTTGTTCTGACAGGAAATTTCGTTTTTCTAGGTAAAAGACATACTTCTAAACACACTAACTATTAAAACATATGACAGTGAAGTCTATGACGATGTTTTTTCAGCTTTATTGTATGCTTTTCTAGTTTTAAAGTAATAAACAATACTGGTATAGGGTTTGACAGGAAAATTATCATGGTAACTTTTGTCCAGTAATATGACAAGTCCAACAACCTTATCATTTTAAATAACTTTTTTGTTAATATTTGATTATTTACTGTAATTATTTAACTACAAAATGCTTTTATTATGCTAAATTAAAACTGCTATAATGTATATATAATGTTCAACATAAAAATGTATTACTCACGATAATGTGCAGACATTTTAATGCAGTAGTTGTGAATCCCTTCTTTATACAGAGAGCCTTGGGAAAATAAGAAAGGCAGAACGTCAGTGGATAGAGACAAACAGTGGACTGCATCAAAACCAGAGGTATGTTACACTATTATATGGCCGCCCCCTAAAATAATGAAAATCGAATATTCATTCCCCTTAAATAGGTATTCTCCCATTTTTTGTCTCTTTTAATATATTTGTCTTTACTCCTTTTTTCTCAATTGTTCTGTCCATCCATCCATCCATTTTCTTCCGCTTATCCGGGACCGGGTCGCGGGGGCAGCAGTCTAAGCAGAGATGCCCAGACATCCCTCACCCTAGACACTTCCTCCAGCTCTTCCGGGGGGACACCGAGGCGTTCCCAGGCCAGCCGGGAGACATAGTCCCACCAGCGTGTCCTAGGTCTTCCCCGGGGTCTCCTCCCGGTCGGACGGGCCCAGAACACCTTCCGAGGAAGGCGTCCAGTAGGCATCCGTAACAGATGCCCAAGCCACCTCAGCTGACCCCTCTCGATGTGGAGGAGCAGCGGCTCTACTCCGAGCTCCTCGCGGGTGACCGAGCTTCTCACCCTATCTCTAAGGGATCGCCCAGCCACCCTGCGGAGGAAGCTCATTTCAGCCGCCTGTATCCGGGATCTTGTCCTTTCGGTCATGACCCAAAGCTCATGACCATAGGTGAGAGTAGGAACGTAGATGACCGGTAAATTGAGAGCTTCGCCTTGCGGCTCAGCTCTTTCTTCACCACGACGGACCAGTACATCGACCGCATTACTGCAGAAGCTGCACCGATCCGTCTGTCAATCTCCCGTTCCATCCTTCCCTCACTCGTGAACAAGACCCCGAGATACTTAAACTCCTCCACTTGAGGAAGGAACTCTCCACCAACCTGAAGTGGGCAAGCCACCCTTTTCCGACTGAGGACCATGGCCTCGGATTTGGAGGTACTGATTTTCATTCCAGCCGCTTCACACTCTGCTGTAAACCGTCCCAGTGCATGCTGAAGGTCCTGGTTTGAAGGGGCCAACACGACGACATCATCCGCAAATAGCAGAGACGAGATCGTGTGGTCCCCAAACCTGACACCCTCCGGCCCCTGGCTGCGCCTAGAAATTCTGTCCATAAAAATTACGAACAGAACCGGTGACAAAGGGCAGCCCTGCCGGAGTCCGACATGCACTGGGAACAGGTCCGACTTACTGCCGGCAATGCGAACCAAGCTCCTGCTTCGGTCGTACAGGGACCTGACAGCCCTTAGCAAAGGACCACAGACCCCATACTCCCAAAGCACCCTCCACAGGATGCCGCGAGGGACACAGTCGAATGCTTTCTCCAAATCCACAAAACACATGTGGATTGGTTGAGCAAACTCCCATGCACCCTCCAGCACCCTGTAGAGGGTGTAGAGCTGGTCCAGTGTTCCACGGCCTGGACGAAAACCACACTGTTCCTCCTGAATCCGAGGTTCTACTATCGGCCGTATTCTCCTCTCCAGTACCCTGGCATAGACTTTCCCGGGAAGGCTGAGAAGTGTGATCCCCCTGTAGTTGGAACACACCCTCCGGTCCCCCTTCTTAAAAAGAGGGACCACCACCCCGGTCTGCCATCCCAGAGGCACTGTCCCCGACCGCCACGCGATGCTGCAGAGGCGTGTCAGCCAAGACAGCCCCACAACATCCAGAGACTTGAGGTACTCAGGGCGAATCTCATCCACCCCCGGTGCCCTGCCACTGAGGAGTTTCTTGACTACCTCAGTGACTTCGGCTTGGGTGATGGACGAGTCCACCTCTGAGCCCTCAGCCTCTGCTTCCTCAATGGAGGACGTGACGGTGGGATTGAGGAGATCCTCGAAGTACTCCTTCCACCGACCGACGACATCCCCAGTTGAGGTCAACAGCCTCCCACCTCCACTGTAAACAGCGTTGGTAGGGCACTGTTTCCCTCTCCTGAGGCGCCGGACGGTTTGCCAGAATCTCTTCGAGGCCAGTCGATAGTCCTTCTCCATGGCCTCACCAAACTCCTCCCAGGCCCGAGTTTTTGCCTCCACAACCACCCGGGCAGCAGTCCGCTTGGCCTGCCGGTACCTGTCAGCTGCCTCAGGAGTCCCACAAGCCAACCAGGCCCGATAAGACTCCTTCTTCAGCTTGACGGTTTCCCTTACTTCCGGTGTCCACCACCGGGTTCGGGGATTCCCGCCTCGACAGGCACCGGAGACCTTACGGCCACAGCTCCGAGTGGCCGCTTCGACAATGGAGGCGGAAAACATGGTCCACTCGGACTCAATGTCTCCAGCCTCCCTCGGGATCTGGTTGAAGCTCTGCCGGAGGTGGGAGTTAAAGATCTCTCTGACAGGAGACTCCGCCAGGCGTTCCCAGCAGACCCTTACAGTACGTTTGGGTCTGCCGAGTCTGTCCAGCTTCCTCTCCTGCCATCGGATCCAACTCACCACCAGGTGGTGATCAGTTGACAGCTCCGCCCCTCTCTTAACCCGAGTGTCCAAAACATATGGTCGCAGGTCAGATGAAACGACCACAAAGTCGATCATCGACCTGCGGCCTAGGGTGTCCTGGTGCCACGTGCACTGATGGACACCCTTATGCTTGAACATGGTGTTCGTTATAGACAAACTGTGACTAGCACAGAAGTCCAATAACTGAACACCGCTCGGGTTCAGATCAGGGGGGCCGTTCCTCCCAATCACGCCCCTCCAGGTGTCACTGTCGTTGCCGACATGGGCGTTGAAGTCCCCCAGTAGGACGACCGAGTCCCCAGTCGGAGCACTTTCCAGCACCCCTCCCAGAGACTCCAAGAAGGTCGGGTACTCTGCACTGCCGTTCGGCCCGTAGGCACAAACAACAGTGAGAGACCTAACCCCGACCCGTAGGCGCAGGGAAACGACCCTCTCGTTCACCGGGGTAAACTCCAACACATGGCGGGAGAGCTGGGGGGCTATAAGCAGACCCACACCAGCCCGCCGCCTCTCACCATGGGCAACTCCAGAGTGATGAAGTGTCCATCCTCTCTCGAGGAGTGTGGTTCCAGAGCCCAAGCCATGCGTAGAGGTGATCCCGACTATCTCTAGTCGGAACCTCTCAACCTCCCGCACCATCTCAGGCTCCTTCCCCGCCAGCGAGGTGACATTCCACGTCCCTAGAGCTAGCTTTCGTGTCCAGGGATCGGGCTGTCGAGGCACTCTCCTCCGACTGCCGCCCGATCCACAATGCACCGACCCCCTATGGTCCCTCCCGCACGTGGTGAGCCCACGGGAAGGCGGCCCCACGTCGCTCCTTCGGGCTGAGCCCGGCCGGACCCCGTGGGGAAAGGCCCGGCCACCAGGCGCTCGCATACGAGCACCGACCCCGGGCCTGGCTCCAGGGTGGTGCCCCGGTTGCGCCATACCGGGCGACGTCACGGTCCTTGTTTTTGTAAACATCATATGGGGTTTTTGAACCACTCTTAGTCTGACCCGTCGCCTAGGACCTGTTTGCCTTGGGAGACCCTACCAGGGGCATATAGCCCCCGACAACATAGCTCCTAGGGTCACTCGGGTCAATTGTTCTGCATTTTCAAAATGCTTTCTGTAGGACTTGCAGGGACAATCACTAAAGCAGTAAAAGATGCTTTTCAGGCAGCTCAGTGTGCCCCCTGCCACCCAGTGCCCTATAACACCGGCTCCGCCGACCACGCCCCCTACAACAGAGCTCTCTCACCCTCCGCACAGATCACACTCCCCGGAATTCTAATTACACCCGCACCTGCTGCTCGTCATCTAATTTGTTTGGACACTATTTAGTTTGGAATTTCACTTCAGTCTTTGTTCGGTGTTGATGTTGTTATGTGTTACTGGACTTACCCGTTGTGGAATTTATCTGTTGTTTTTGGAAGGAATTTATCCGTTGTTTTCGGAGTTTACCCGCTTTCTTGGATACCTGTTATGAATTGTGTTACATCTTTTTTTGAAGAAACATCCTTGGTTTTTTGTACGCTCTGGACTGCTTTGTGTGCTTGGATAACTCCTTTAATAAAATCCCTATTGATATCTCCTGTTCGCCTGTGGTGTGTACATCGGCCCGAGCCTGGCGTGACATGCCCACTTCTAGCATCCAAGAAGATTTTCTTAAACCGGTATAATATACATGATATAAACTTTATACCATGTTGTTTTTGTTCACCCAAAATTAAAAGGCTGTCATCTAGTACTTACCCCCGTGTCATTCAGAATCCATAAGCCTTGTCATCTGTAAAACAGAAATAATCATTTTTAAAGAAACAGCTGAACATATTTAAATGTACTGTAATATCTTCTTTCATCTTTGCAGAACAAGTCAGTTACAGAGTAAATGAATCCTGTTGCCCTGGATTACACCCAAAGATGTGAGAGCTACAAAAAACTCACCAGATCTGTGATGGACTCTGTCTTCACATTAGAAGAGATGACCAAATGCTCCGTCACAGGAAAAAAAGGGCTTGTTGGAGAACAAAAACCAAGCCTTGACCAACATAAAGTTAGGCTTGTAATAGGTGAGCCCACTTTAATTGCTCTGCAGGTCTAAAGATAGTTTAAAATTGCGTATAGCTGGTTTCATCAGACACACGCACATTGCCCCTGGCCTTAAGGCAACATATGGTTTTCTACTGTAGAGGGACTTTAATTTTTTATTCTTTGTGTTGTTGCTGCTGAAACCATCTATATTAAATTCATATTCAGTGATTGTTGACATGTTAAATTTTAAGGTGAATACATGTTTTTTGTCACCCCGATTAAGTCATGGAATATTATTTGAAAAGTAATGCTGCATGAATTGGGGAAAAATCTATTGATTTTCAGTATCTTTACTGTTCAAGGTTTCTTCTAGATGTAACCAGAGGAAGTAAATAAGCTGGAATTTTTACATGACATTACTAGTTGATTTCCTAGTTGAAATTTCTTTGCCTTTATAATGTATGAACGCACCTTCATTTTATTGAAAGCTGAAAGGGCTTTTAGCATGATTTTTAGCATCTAAGCCCAACGTTTTTTTAAAGGTTATTCTTACAGACCATGTCAAAAAGTCTTTCATCTTGGCATAGTACAATATACAAAAACCTGCCCGATGTCAAGCTGGGACGTTTTCACCAATATCAAAAAATGTGTCCATTGTTTTCTTTTGTCAAAATTAGGTTTTATATAAAGTATTCTATATAACATCAGGTCTATCATCAGTGTAAATGGCTTAATTTTGATGGCATACGATATCAAAACCTGTAATATGTAACATTGCAACATGTGATGGGTTTTCCCAGATGTCTGTTATTGTGTTGTATTTTCTTAGTTATTATGGCTTAAATCAAAACTAACCAACTGCAGTGTGATTGATATTAATTGGAATGCACAATCAAAAAACATGATTCTGCTCTAATTTTTGATTTTTTTTTTAATCCTAAAACAGGGAGCCTACTGGAGGAGATGCAGAAGACTAATGCACAAACACACAATGCACATACAAACACTCTATACAGTACTTGTACTTGGATTTTCTTGTTCTTAACACAATGTTCTTGCCCTCTACATGCACACACACAGACAGACAGACAGACACACCTGTACACAGATGTTCTTTTTGCTCATTTTATGATCAGTAGTTTTTAAGGATATTTTCAAATAAAATCTCAATTTTGTGCCTTTGGTAGTGCTGTTTAGTGTGTCATGTTTAGATGTCTTTCCACTCTACATCACAGCATGGGGCCTCCACTTTGCATACTACCAACAGCTTAACAATATAATGGCTTGCCCTTGGTGTCAAAGGTTATGGTATGATGAATGAATAAATACAAACATTACTTCTTCCTCTGAAACAACTTAAACTAATTCTGCTTGCAGACCTATACATTTGTTTATTTTGTTTATTTAAGAAACATTGTTTTGTACTGTACACGCACCCACTTGAAGACACATGTCTTCATTTGTGAGCATAATCTTTGTTTCATATAATTGTACAGATTAAAGGGTATGCTATGAGTTTATCTTTAATATTTAATTTAAGTTATTGGAATAATAATGGAATTTTACATGGGTAAAATGATCCCATGGGTTTCCACATGTGATCCCATGGGTTTCACATAGGAATATGCATGTGTTTCACACGTGATCCCATGGGTTTCACATAGGAATATGCATGTGTTTCACACGTGATCCCATGGGTTTCACATAGGAATATGCATGTGTTTCACACGTGATCCCATGGGTTTCACATAGGAATATGCATGTGTTTCACACGTGATCCCATGGGTTTCACATAGGAATATGCATGTGTTTCACACGTGATCCCATGGGTTTCACATAGGAATATGCATGTGTTTCACACGTGATCCCATGGGTTTCACATAGGAATATGCATGTGTTTCACACGTGATCCCATGGGTTTCACATAGGAATATGCATGTGTTTCACACGTGATCCCATGGGTTTCACACGTGATCCCATGGGTTTCACATAGGAATATGCATGTGTTTCACACGTGATCCCATGGGTTTCACATAGGAATATGCATGTGTTTCACACGTGATCCCATGGGTTTCACATAGGAATATGCATGTGTTTCACACGTGATCCCATGGGTTTCACATAGGAATATGCATGTGTTTCACACGTGATCCCATGGGTTTCACATAGGAATATGCATGTGTTTCACACGTGATCCCATGGGTTTCACATAGGAATATGCATGTGTTTCACACGTGATCCCATGGGTTTCACATAGGAATATGCATGTGTTTCACACGTGATCCCATGGGTTTCACATGGATTTCACACAAAAACTGTTCCAAAAACACACATTTCCCATGTGCATTTCACAAGGGATTTTAACATGTTTCCACACGTGAAATTTCACATGTGAAACTCATGTGACTTTTCCGTAAGGGTGAACATCTAATGTCTTCAGGAAGCATATCCCAGTTACGAGTGGCGTAATGGCTTAACATTGAATCTCCTTGTTTTTAGTGAACCCTTGTTACATCTTATTGACTTGATCCTGATGATCTGAGAAGTCTGTTAGGTTTATATTCAGTAAGCATAACTATTAAGTATTTAGATCATTAGGCCATTGAGGGATTTATAGACAACTAATAACACTTTACAATGAACTTTAAAAGTAACTGGTAACCAGTGTAAAGACCTGAGATATTAAAATATAGTTTTACTATTGTAATAATGGTAATTCCAGCAATGCCGATGTTATGTGTAGAGGCAAAGGTACTTTTGTAAAATAGTATTTGAAAAATCTTTGAGACCATGTTGCTCAAACGTTTATTCTGGGGAACATGAGGTATTCATATTTGTATGTATTGCTTTTTTGAATGAGGCGTCAAGCGCGAGTGATTTACATGTTAAGTCAATGCAAAGACGCGATAGACGCGCTTGCGGCGCGAATGACGCGAATAGCGCGAATTAAAAAATCTGAACTTTGGCGAAAATTCGCACCGCGTTAACCAATCAGGCGCCTGCTCCAGTAGTGACGTAGACGACGTAGCGAGCAGAGGCAGAAATAAAAATGGAGGACAAGCTCATCTCAGTGTGTGGACACCCGGAGCTATATGATACGTGTTCATAAAAATAGGAATAAAAAGGATCTTGCTTGGAAGAAAGTGAGTGAGGAGGTCGGAGAATCCGGTAAATTGTAAAAACATTTTCGTGAAGCGAATTTCACTCGCGAATAGCGCGAATGACGCGAATTTCACGCGCGAATGAAGCGAGTAAACACAAAATGTTCAAGCGTCAAACTACTCGCGTATAGCGTGTTTTTGACACCTCATTCGCGCTCTATGTGAACACACAGTACCTGACACAATGTACAAATGCACCTGAAATTGAACCTGTCCAACCTCTAAATATATTATAATGCATTTGTGTGTGTGCCCATGTTGTTAGTTTTGCGACCTGTTTTCAATACTATACAGGCTATTCGCTGTTCCTTCACACAGAATGGTGCGTGTCCTTCTAGTTGTTCAGCAAAGGTTGGGGGCTTGCACTGTGTGTCTAGGTGTGATTCACATGTTGTGTCTTTATCACATGGTTTTCCATTATTTTAAATGTTGACAAGCAACAACAGTGTGCAAGTTAGGAACGACGTGGTAAAAATTTATGTACCTGTACCACAAGTGTAACAAATGTAGGTTTTCATTACAAAATAAACTCACAAGCTGAAATATGTCTTCAAATTGTGATCATGGTTCACTCACATATGTTTAGTATAAGAATACAGCATAATATGTATGAAGTTTCAACTTTGTTTATATATGCTATGATGAGAAATCAGGGTTCAGTCAAATTTTATTTATTTATTTAGAATATATATTACTGTATACAATTTTATTTTTCATATAAACCAACATATAAGTTAAAACATGTAGTTTTACAGAAGATACATACGATGCATAATCAGCAAAATCAAACATTTAGCAGAAGTTCTGTAAAAGCCGACTTTACACATCATGTATAATCTAATTTCTCACATAGAACTCAGATTTGTAGCAATTTATTGTTTTGTGTAGTGTACCAATATGAAACAGAAACAGTCTCTCATTATCTTAAATGCCGGTGACAACTGTTGCACATTTCTTGTGATGACACGTGCGTGCCTTTTTTTGTGCAAGATACAGGTGAAGCAGCCGCTGGCCTAAACGATTGTCATGTTATAAAGGAATTATTTTGCTGCATTACGGTTTGGTGTGCGTATTGAAGTGTGTTTTAATGCTGTTGCAAGATAAGCGCACATATGATGTTGCTGACAGTAGTGCCAGCATGTCTTTGTGTGTGTGGGGTAGTGATATGCTTACTCTTAACAATAGGTACAATATAACCAATGTGTCAGTTTGGTGGTGCCACGTACTTGAGCACAACGGCTCAATCCACTCTGTGCATTGTGCCTGAAATTAATTGTGTAGTGGCACATGTTGTTCAAAATGCAAATGTCTTAGAGGGCAAGCTTGTTACAGCAGAGGTTAAAATAATATATTTTTTATTAACACACTTTGCCAAAAGTGATCCTATCTACAAAAATGTCAAGCTGTCAACGCTGTTGAGCTTAGTGCAACTGTGACACTGTGTTTTACAATAAGTGCTAACGTTACACTTGAGGAGAGCTCAGATAAATGTGGGACTTAGCAATTGATGATTGCATACTGCGCAATCTGTTAAAGGTCGGAAAGGGAAATATGTTTGACCCTGACATATTAGTAGCGCAGTTGCTCAGTGAAGGAGAACATGTAAACAAAATTGTGTTATCAAGGCAGCTTTTCTGCCAAACCCTGAAGGGGTTGTTCAACATGGACAATCAGATGATAGTTTGGCACAGGCATCTGGAGATATTCTGGATGCTGTCATGCTTGAGAAGTTCTTTGAAAGTGCCAGGGATGATAAAGTGGGGCAAGAATTTGATGTGTCATCAGTGGTGTCCAGCAAATTCATGGAAGCCTCAGGTAACAGTGATGTTGTTCCACAGGCACTGGGCCAAGCTGCAAGTTATTTAAATGAGGGAACCAAAGTGAAACCAGTTAAACCAAAAATAAAAAGAGCTAATATGAATGAAGGTTTATTCGGTTACTAAAACAAAGGACAAAATATATGTACAGAAATTGAATTACAAAGATGGTAACCGAAAAGGTATAGGCTGAAGCTGTGGCTTATTGCGCCTACCCTGTTTACAAAACAACATCTACCCATCAAAGTTAAGCATAAACAATACCTGCATAAACATATAGGTAGAGCTGCAACAACGAATCGATAAAATTTGATTATTAAAAATGTTTGCAACGAATTTCATTATCGATTCGTTGTGTCGCGCAACTATTACGGCACATGTTTGAGTATAAAAAAAAGCTGTTGGAAGAGTCTGGCTGAAAGGCTTCATTGATCACGGGATAATCCCTGTCAGGTTGTCTCCAGCATTTATATTAGCATGTATTCATGGGGTTGACTGTGTGGATGAAGAGCTCTTGATGTCTTCCTTTTTGAAATATTTGTCTGCCTCAGAACAATCTGTTATAGAAAAAGCAATTCAAGGCAACATGGATGAAAATGATGCAGAAGAATTACTTGACCTGTTCTCACGTATGGGCTCATATCGTTTGCCTCCAAAAGAAAATGTCCGTTCTGCTATTTTGACAATGGCTCACAAAGTCTTCCTTCAAGAGCCAAAATTTATAATTGACTGCTTCAGCTCAATAATACCAACAGGCAAAATCAGTCATCCAGGAAACAACCGAGTCAAAGAAAGCTACAAACAAGAAAGTGGCACAGATGATAAAGCCTTTAAAAGATTTCCTAAACCAGCAAGAGCAGTCAACCCTTAATAATCTGCAACGCTATGTTAAAAATTTAGACCAAAGAAAACTGGAGACCTTCTTACGATTCTGTACAGGGTCTACAGTCATGTGCAAAGACAAAATTGAAGTCATTTTTAATGGAATATTCGGTCTTGGACGAAGGCCTGTTGCACATAGATGCGGTTCAGTTCTTGACCTACCCTGTACCTACAGCTCGTACCCAGAATTTCGTGCAGAGTTTGACAATGTTGCTTTGCAATGGACATACTGTAACTGAAGCAACTTAATTGAGAATTACTGGAACTGCAACTGCAAGTTGTTAAATTAAATTTTTGTTCTGTTATTTTATTGTTATTTGTCATAATCTTTTCACATTTTTATTTTATTAAGTAATTCTTGTTTGTATTGAAAGAATAAGTGTTTTAATGAAAATAATGTTTTATTTTCTAGTTTCAATTTGTAACGTCAGGAGACAGAATCTTATTGCCATTTATACACTGTTGAATTTAAAGTAAAGACTTTTTGTTTAGAATTGCTATGCTGTAAATGAGTTTACAGTTGGAAATAGTTGTTTACTAATGTCACATACGTTTATGTTGAAAGAAAATGTTTATATTACAGAATGGTTTATGGTAAACCCTACATGAGTCACCAGTTGCATGTCATTTTGTTTTTCATTGCAATGACTTTAAAGTTGAATACATTTTGTTAATTTGTTACATGTCAGGTATATAAAAATATATATTACATACACTGTTATATATGGGTTTTTTAACATATTGAATACTATTTCAATAAATTAAGAGCCGTGTTCTGAACCCATTAAATGAGTAGTGTAAAAGAGGCATTACCTTCACAAACCATGTGCACAATTACATAATTAAACAAAAATGTTAAGACTGCTACCACATATTCTGCAAATTGTTGCAAAAATCTCTATACACACCCAATATACAAACTGATATACTGGAAAATTTGTAACTGATAATTGTTAATTCTGTGACAGAACACAGCTTAATAAAAACAGCATTTTGACTTTAAACATCCATTAAGGCTGCACATGCTATAATAAGTTTAAGATCTCATTCCTCAGATTTAAGTATAGGTCTACAGCTTGATAAGAGTCTTTTGGCAGCTCAATGTTTGCCTCACTCATGACAGTATTACAAATGTCATAGACATCACAGTCACATGGTATAGACGATCGAAACATGCATTCTGTCTCGCACAGCTGTAGGTCTCCTGTGTCCACCGGCGACATGTAGTTCTGCCTTATATAGAGTTCGGGGAACAAGTACATTATATTGGGTCTTCCACTTGGCACTCGGTCGTTTTTTGAAGGCCGAATTACATGTGCATCCCACACACGAGCAGTTGCATCCAATTCATCCTGCAATAAAAATCATAATCCACGTCAATGCCATAAAAGATCACATTTTAAAAGTCATCGCACCGATTTCACACTGTGAGGACACCGAGAAACGGTATTCGGCGGAGTTTAACACAAGGCAGCGACAAACTCAGAATATAGCCTATAACTTATCTGTTACAAACCATGTTAATGTTTGATATAGGTGACAAATAGAATTTATTTACGCTAATAATTTAGTTCAGCCACATTAAACGTTTTCAGGTTACGTGATTTACCACACCCAGACGCTGCCCAAGGTGCTGAAATGATGTTAAAGTAGGCTACAATTCTAGTATTATTTAATTAAGTGTGAATGAAATAAGTGGGCTACATGGGCCACAGAACTAGGATAAATCGTACCATGGATTCACAAGACCTATAACATTGTTTGACAAAGGTAAATTATGCTTCGCACTACACCGTTAATTTAAAAGAAAACAATTATAGGTTTACACTTACCTGGATGATTCCCAAGAAACAGAAACGGATGAGATTTTTATCCAAAAATCCTCCGTCAAACAATCCTCTGTCCTTAAGATCAACAAACAAGGAGATGAAAAATTCCATGCATTCTTTTCTGAGGAATCCCCACCAGCTCTCTATTCGTTGATTGGCTGTGCTTGCACCTTCCATGTAGCTGTTGCATTCCTGCTGAACGTTGCGTCTGAGAAAACGCTGAAAATCTCGCACGTGTCCATTCTCCGTTCCAAAATCGCCACTAACGATTATTTGGCAGCCACCTAAATTCTCCACTGTTTCCATATAGTACCCGCCAATTACTTTCGGGTCACTGCTTGTTGTGTATGCATTTAGCCAAATGATCTTTCTTGAAAAGCCGTCAATACATCCATTGATACAAATGCCATATGGCTTCAGTTTATCATAAGAATCAAAGTGCCAAATGTAATTTGGTCCTTTTGCAAAATAATAACGCCGATGGAGACGTCAGGATTTTCTTAATTCTACACCACTAGGATCTAGCACGCTCAAAATTAAGCGAACATGCAACCCATTTTCTATGCGCTTTGCATGCATCCACCTGTGGTTTGGAGTTCATCTTTAATAAACAGGATGGCTTCTTCAATGCTTGAGTAGTCCTTTCTGCGAAACAGCCCTCTAGACCTCAATATGCATTTCAAATGTCTCTCCATTATTACATATCCGTGACGGAATGCAAATACAGACACTATGTCCTTATATATAATGCCTAACCTAATATAGAGATTGATAA
Organism: Barbatula barbatula; assembly: GCF_947034865.1. NCBI lineage: Eukaryota > Metazoa > Chordata > Actinopteri > Cypriniformes > Nemacheilidae > Barbatula > Barbatula barbatula. Next base: position 20,717,594 of record NC_136780.1, on the reverse strand, counting down.
ATTCGTGTACATCCATGCTTTCTCTCCCCTTCGTTTACCCAAAAAAGATGCCAGGAAACAAGGTACACTTAGGGCGGAAATTGTAATGCGTGAGCACGTGAAACTTTCGACAGGAAAGAATGTTCCTGTCGTTAATCACATTCTGCTGCAAGGCCAGGCTGTTTTCAAATCATGTTTTGCAGAAAACCAACAGTTTGCTGGAAATTGAGTCAGATTAACGTGTTCCGAGGTGATTGGTTCCAGAGGAAAGGACGCCCGCCCCAGGGCAGGGGAGGAGCCTGAACAGAGAGTCGACGTCACATATATTATAAATATCTGTAACACGGAAGTCTCTAGGTTGTTTGTTTTACTCATGTATATGAGAAGCAACCCCAGCTGGAAAGACACTTTTAAATGTGATGAATAAACTATTACTTTTAAAACAGTTTGTTCCCCTCATCCTTCCAAATTTTGAACACGCAGGACTAGTAAATACCGTAGTCCTACAGTGCGCACGAGAAAGTCTTCTGTTTTTTTTTTCGCCAATGTCCCTTCAACGGCTCCGTAATATACAAAGCAACTCCTCCACCCTTTTTGTTGTTCCTATTGGTGGTATACAGCTCATATCCCTCTAAACCCACATCACCCACTTTGCCATCTTCAAGCCAAGTCTCTGATATGGCTGTTATATGTAGACTCCGGTACCTTTTTTAAATCTTGTGCTTTTGTGAAACGAACTGTACAACTATGGATGGCTTATCTTTATGATTCCTATTTGGGATTGCATAGCAGCTAGAGATATTACTATCAGCCAGATCGATATGTTTGGTGCTAATTACTTTATTGTTTAATCCATTAGTTTTTCATTTTTAGACTACTTATGCACTTGAACCAGTTGCCTCTTCGCCTGCAGCTCCGGTGGCCTTCTCTTTCGCCTGATCTGCTTGAAGATATTTATATCTGGGAAGAAGATGAGGATGAGTAATGTTATTGTTAAAACTGTTATAATTAAACAACAATTAAAATTAAGTTAAATTTCTCTTGTTTTCAGTGTGGATCAAAAGTCATTATTATTCCCTATCCCCAACCATGCAGCTAAACCTAATGTTCTTAGAAAACATTTTGCACTTTTAGATTTTTAACAATTATCGTTCTGTACGATTTATACGCTTTTCTTTAGCGTGGGGACCTCAATTTTGCTCACCACAGTAACACAAGTCCCCATGTGTTGGTGTGTATTCAGGTTTAAGTCACCACCAGGATATAAAAACATGTACACGCACACCTACCTACATGTGCTCACTCTCACACACACTGAATATATATATCTTTTTTATCAGCACTCGAATTGTTTTTGACCATATTATATTATTTGTTTACATTCATTAGTTACATGCATGTGTGCATAGTGCAGTGGTTCTTAACTTGGGTTCGATCGAACCCCAGGGGTTCGGTGAGTCAGTCTCAGGGGTTCGATGGAGGTCAAGACACACACCCGACTCATTCCATTCGTGATGACACGCCCCGATTGGCCATCATTGGCTGCAGGTGATCACGCAACATGGCTTAGCCTATTTGTGCTGCAGGGAATTTGGTGCGCTCAGTAGTCGACTTGTGACTGTCGTGATGGTACTTCGTGTGATTTCTTTCTTAATATTTTAATCCCTTCATACTAACTATGTCAAGCAAAAAAAAAAAATTTCACAAACCAACTGATCTGTAGTTTCTGCTGCAATCCCCTAAAAAGCTACAATAGAAACACTGTATATTTCCTATTATCTACCATTAATAATAGGTAATGTAACCACAAGACAAGTTACACACTGTGTCCTCGGTCTATGCCATGTTTGCAGCATGCTTTTTGATGCGATGGTTTGTGGCACAGTCTACATGTGCATCATGCTGAAGTGGGACATTTGGAAAAGCATAGCTACAAGATGAGCTTGTGATGAGCTCTGTATCAACTTTTAAAGTGATATAAAGTACAAGACAAAAGCTAATATTAGTACATATTTATGAAGAGAGGCAAATTCTACTGAGAGAACATGTTTTGAGGAACATCAAACAACATTTTTAATGAAAGGGGAAAACCTCAATACAGAAATCTGCAACAGCAGCTTGAAACAACTATATAAAACTATCCCTTATACTATAAGCGTTATTTTTTCAATACTATACTTCATTGAAATATGCAACCTTACCCTGCATTCCAATTCCAATACTATCAGTAGGGGAGAGTGGGGTAAAGTGAGACATTTTTTACATTTGCTCCCCTCTAAACGAGTTAAAATGATATATCAGTCAAATTTACACATTTCCCATTAATTCAGGATGTTTCCTAGCAATGGAAATTATCAGAATGTATTCACGACGAAGGGCAGTGAAAATATGGTTGTTTTGTAAAAAGTGGTCTTGTGTCTCCTTTTAACCCAGTTTAGGGGGTAAACTGAGACAGACCAGAAAAATCAAGGGGGTAAAGTGAACCAGCTGGGGGTAAACAGATCCACTTACTTTTTCCACTCTGAAACTACCATAACAACACATGTTGAAACCGTTAGAATCCTGACAGCTAGCTTGACAACCACACATTCCAGAACTAATGTTGGACGAGTAACAGAATCATGGGGATTGGTCAATTAAGCACATTATTTTTCTAAACACTTGAAAGTACAGTAACTCTGAACAAAATCAAATACAACATAATATAATTCAAAATGTTTTAATTAACATAGAACCAGTTAGATTAGAACGCAGTCTGGGGGTCAGAACAGAGGACCCTTAGAGCCAGCTAGTGTCTGGGGATCAGAACACAGGACTAGACCCACCTGGATTAGAACATCAGCCTATTGTCATACTCTACAACTAGGTCTACATTACATTCCAGCCCTGAAGGTTACAGGGAAAGATGAAGAGTTGCTCTCTCCGTGTTGTTCCTCCAGGCCTTTTAGGTTGAGGCAGCTTCTTCGCCACATAACTTTTAGGAACATGTGCCACATCATTCTCCTTTATGGCAAACGTTGGTCTCTCCCACACTTTCGTGTTTACCTGGATTCTTCTGAGAAATTGTGCAAACTTTCTCAACCATGCCGATGTAACAGACGCTCCTGTGTTTGGTTGCAAAGTTAACTATGACAAAGTCACCCACGGACAGATCTGTGTTCCCTGGATCACTTCTCTCATCCTCAGAGCTCTCTACGTCAGACACATTATCAATTGGGACACATTGTGTCTTTGTCCAATTGGCAGGGATAGGGATATTATTTTTCTCTGCGTATTCAAATGCCAGTTGACGGCACTTAACTGGAGAAAGGCCATGGAATTGTTCAGCTAGTTGTTTCAAGCAAGCTCCTCTCCATCTCATCTGTGAATATTCTCTTTGCCTCAGCTACTGCACCCCAGGCTACTGATTTTACTTCCCCCATCTCTTTTTTCTTAATGAATCTTAGGTGGCTTGACTTATCAATATTTCTATCCCTTGCAGCTGCTCTCAGAGACTTCTTTCCTTCCTTGACCACAGCGGCTGCACTCTCCATCTCCTCAAGGGGTGTTTTTACCCAGGTTGTCTTCCTGGTGTATTGCCTTGGCATGATGGTTGTTCTGCAATGTTTATATGTCTGATTTTACCCCACAAAATTGGTCTCACTTTACCCCACCGCCATATTTTAGAAAAAAACTATCTCTCTTAAAAATTCTGGCTAATCTTCAGCTAGCATCATTACAAGGTTTTATATCTTGGTAGTTCATCAACATGTGTGATATATGTTTTTCTACCTGAATCAATTTGCTTTGGCACAACAGTTGATTAAGTTGACAGCAAGAAAATTTACTTTTACAAGCAAAAAAGATATTTTTGTGAAAAAATTATGCTTACCACAGCAGCATGAGGTCCTCTCCTTCATGGCCAAGGGGATTTTTGAGGGGCTTAAAAACATAATGGTCACATGACAACAAATGTGTTCCGTTGCCTAGATACAGGGGGTGTCTCACATTACCCGATGTCTCACTTTACCCCACTCTCCTCTACTAAATAGTAGCCAAAATGAGATTAAGTATGTCCAATCTCTCTTGATCACTCAAAATATCATACTTAACAATCACAATGAATACATACTTTAATAGCTTAGTACATAGAAGGCGAATTGAGAAGGCAGGGATCGTGTAATGATAAAAGTAGAATTTCTTATCTTCTAGTGTAAGAGATTTGTGTTATGAACACACTTTTCATTTTCTAAGGTAACCTGCCATGAATAAGGATCGCTGTTGTTACTGACAACGCAAGCAACATGCGAGTAGCAGTAAAGGAAGCCGAACTGTCCCCTCACATACGGTGCTTTGCGCACACACTAAACCTGGCCTCCCAAGCAGGTCCAAAGGTCAATGCAGTGAGCCGCCTCCTCGGTAGAGTCAGACGTGTTGAAAGTTTTTTTGACCGCAGTTCTACAGCCACAGCCCTGTTGACCACCAAACAAAAACTACTCAATCTTCCTGTACATAAACTCATTATTGATGTAGTGACAAGATGGAATAGCTCTCTGGACATGGTGGAGCGCTACCTTGAAAAACAACAAGCTGTTGCTGCAGCCCTACTGAGTGATGAACTGAGACACAAGTCACGTGAAATTGACATTTTGGACACATCTGACATTGCAAATGCAGAGGATCTTGTGAAGATTCTTTTACCAATAAAAAAGGCCACAACTGTTCTCTGTGATGAGTCGCAACCAACAATATCTCTCATTTCACTACTAAAACAAATGATTCAAGACAGCATGGCCAAAGATAATCACAACTCAAATGCCATTGCTCAGATGAAGGCAGCCATTCTGAAGGATCTTGCTGACAGATACCAAGGAGAGGATGAAACGTTCATGCAGGAGAGCAGTGCTTTGGATCCACGCTTTCGGACCTTGCAACATCTAGGCAGTGGAGAGAGAGAGAGCGTCTTTAAAAGAATAAAGTTCAGAGCATCACAGATGCAACAACAGGTAAAAAATGTTAAAGCTGTGCCAGAGAAAATTGAGAGAAATACAATAAAATTAACAAAAATGCTAATATAATGTATTTTTATCATTTATGAACCAGGACCAAGATGTGCTGCCCAGGAGCCCACATCCAGCAGATCTGGACGACAGCAGCGCAAGCTTTGTGCCTCCTCTTAAGAAGCATGCCCTTGAGGACCTCCTTGGCTCTTCTTTTAGCAGTAATCAAGTCACAGGTGGAATTTAGGCAGAAATGGACTCTTACTGCAAAGAAGCATAGTTTGTCTGTCTGCTTGCACTCTTAAGTGGTGACAGACAAATGAGAAACACTAACCCTCTTCTCTCCTCTCTCTGCTTATTGCTCCCTGAACTCTGTGTAAGTCGCTTTGGATAAAAGTTTCTGCTAAATGTAAATGTACCCGCCCCGGGCACCACAAAGCGGACACCCCTATTCTACTAGCGGTTACCGGAGCCGGGCAGCACAGAGGAGAGACGTACCATAATACTACGGAGCTGTTCACCAAGCAGCTACGCTGTGGAGGGAACTCAACGTCAGAATAACGGCCTGGGGCAGTGACTCCTTTAGGCAGCCGGCCCCGATTGGGGACTCCCCAAAGACTGTCTGGAGCTTCAGATTTGCAGCCTGTAATTATATTTTCATTGTAAAAGACTTTGTTACAGACTAACGTCAGTTGAGTTTGATGTTGTTGTTTCTTTGTGCGATCTGCAAATACAGACACGCGCAACATGGAAAAGACAACATGTCTTAATAATCAGTAATTCTGTTCCAACCAGAGGCAAAAAATGTGGTGTTAATAACGGGGTTTATTGTCTTTGTTGAGTCGCAACGAAACATGGCATAACACTGGTTGATCAAGAGGGGCCGATGCACTCGCAGTATTTATAATGTTACCATTGCCTGCTGTAATGCAAGCTTGTTTTTATCTCCCAAAAACGCTGTATTGTGTACATGGTTGTTTGTTTATAGTCAATTACTCTTAAACAGTCCTTTACATCCTGCTCGAGTCACGCTGGCAAAGAGGCGTTACATTTCTGTGCAGTACTCGACCAATCACTAGGCATTAGTGAACTGGCCAATCATAGCACACCTCACTTTTCAGAGCGATGAGCTTTGTAAAATATCAGGCGGAGCAAAGAGGAGATACAAACATGGAATATATTTGGAAAATACAGCGTTTTTAAACCTTAAATCGTGTTTACACTTTGTATTACATCTAAAGTAAACAATAAGATTTGGGCTGGTGCTTTTCTCCTGCCTAGAAATATGGCACATAGTCTTGATGCTAAAACTTTACTCACTTCAGCGACTTCTGATTCTGTATATAGAAATAAAATCAAAAGATTAGATACATTTTATTAACTATAAAACCAGAAGTGAAACCCGCTGAACAAACTACTGCATCTCAAGGAGAAATTGCTATTATTTTCTACCTTAGTTAATTGTGATTCTATCTAAAATCATTAGATCATTTAAATCAACATGCATGCTAGACCCTATATCTACAAATCTATTGAAAGAGATGCTCCTATATCGAATCTACCTTTCATATCTAAAGTTCTGGAAATGGCGTCTGCTAAATGACTAAATGTAAATAGTTGTTTTTTCTTCTCCAATGGAGTTTTGGGTTCCTCGCCACCTTTTGCATACTGTTTTGCACGGTTTGCCTGGCTGCTAGAATTTTATAGTTTTTTATTAACACTGCATATAGGAATTTAGGTCTGTCTGATATTTGACCTGTGTTTTGACTTGCATAACCGTATAGGTTTTTCTAATGGTCAATATGTTTTCTTGTACAGCTGCTTTGTAACAATGAAAATGGTAAAAAGCGCTATTTAAATAAACTTAACTTGAAATAATTAGCAAATTTGATTCTTCATAAGTAGGCTGAACATTGAAAAGGTAGCCTAATTCTGATACATGCATAACATCTACTATGACATGTAGGCATTTTTATATTATATTTATAATCTTTTACATTTTAATATTTTATTGTTTCATATTTAAAAATGTTTAGTGCTGCTGCGTGCTGCTGCGTGTAATAAGCAAAGTGAACACACCCAGAGCATTTTTTACTTACACGCTCTTTAAATAAATAAAAATGATTGCGCAATTGACTTAAGACCAGGTTTGAGTTGGTCTATGGTGCAGACTATTTTCAGTTCCTCAAAATAGCAACGCGCCAACAATGTGCCTTACCACACCTCTTGTTTAGACCAAACACCCATGGGCGCACACATTAGATGATTAGATTAGATTCAACTTTATTGTCATTACACATATACAAGTACAGTGTAAGGAAATGTAGTTTAGGTCTAACCAGAAGTGCAGTTAGCAAGTGCAGGATATACAGTTAGAATAAATACAGAATACGATATGAGAGAATATAATACAGTGGGCATGGACTATAAAAATATTTTGCAGTAGGAATGTTCTATGAAAATATGACAGTAGGTATATACTATGAACAATATATACAGATGGCTATATACTATGAACATTAATGTACAGGTGGATATGAACAGATAATAATTTAGACTAAAATAGTGCAAGTGACTTAGGTATGCATAAATTATTGACATTGGCTATTAAAGTTGCAGTGCAATAGGTGAGTTAATGCAGTTGTTGAAGTTACAGTGCAGTGGATGAGTTAATGCAGTTATTAAAGTTACGGTGCAGTATACGAGTTAATGCAGTTAATAGGTTGCAGTCCAGAAGATGAGTATATGCAGTTTATGGGTTACAGAGCTGTAGATTAGTTAATGCAGTTATTGAAGTTACATTGCAATAGATGAGTAGATGCAGTTAATAGAGTTACCGTGCAGTAGATTAGTTAATGCAGTTAAAAGGTTGCAGTCCAGAAGATGAGTATATGCAGTTTATGGGTTACAGAGCTGTAGATTAGTTAATGCAGTTATTGAAGTTACAGTGCAATAGATGAGTAGATGCAGTTAATAGTTACCGTGCAGTAGATTAGTTAATGCAGTTATTGAAGTTACAGTGCAATAGATGAGTGGATGCAGTTAATAGAATTACAGTGCAGTAGATAGGTTAGTGCAGTTATGGAAGTGGTCCATTAGTGCAAATGAGCATTCAGTTAAATATTCCTGGTGTGCAAGTGAGCAGTATAGAGTGCAAATGATGCTGTGTGTGTGTAAACAGTCCGGTAGAGCAGATACATGAAGTACTGGTGTGTACAGTTCAGTCATGCATGCAGCCCTGTAGTGCAATGTAAACAATGTTGTAGCAGCATTGGAGTTAAGGGTATGAGAGGTAGTGGAATCAGTGGGGGGCAGAGTTCAATAATGAAACAGCTCTGGGAAAAAAGCTGTTTCTTAGTCTGCTGGTTCTTGTCCGGAGGCACCGGAAGCGCCTACCAGAAGGCAGGAGAGTAAACAGTCTATGAGCGGGGTGAGAGGAGTCCTTGAGAATGCTGCGAGCTCGACGCAGACAGCGTTTCTTCTGGATCTCCTCAATGGCAGAAAGTGTAGTCCCTTTGATGCGCTGGGCTGTTTTCACCACCCGCTGCAGTGCCTTGCGCTCAGCAACAGAACAGTTCCCGTACCAGACTGTGACACAGTTGGTCAGGATGCTCTCTATCGTGCAGCGATAGAAGTTCACCAGGATAGTTGAAGACAGTTGGTTCTTCTTCAGTGTCCTCAGAAAGAAGAGACGCTGGTGAGCCTTCTTGACCAGGCATGAGGTGTTGGTGGTCCAGGACAGGTCCTCCGAAATGTGAGTCCCCAGGAACTTAAAACTGGAAACACGTTCAACAGCCATCCCATTAATGTGGATGGGGTCGTGTGTGACTCCTTTCGCCTTCCTGAAGTCCACGATGATCTCCTTTGTCTTGGAGGTGTTAAGGAGCAGGTTGTTGTCGGTGCACCATGTGGCCAGGTGCCAGACCTCCTCCCTGTATGCAGTCTCATCGTTGTTGCTGATGAGACCAATCACTGTTGTATCGTCTGCAAACTTGATGAAGGAGTTAGATCCGTTCACAGGCCTGCAGTCGAGTGTGAAAAGGGAGTAGAGAAAGGGGCTCAGTACGCAGCCCTGTGGTACACCAGTGTTGAGGGTGGTGGTGGTGGAGCAGATGGGGCCTAACCTAACAAGCTGAGGCCTGTTCGTCAGGAAGTCCATAATCCAGTTGCAGGTAGGGTTGTTGATGCCTAGGTTTCCAAGTTTGACGATTAGCTTGGAAGGGATGACGGTATTGAAAGCAGAGCTGAAGTCTACAAACAGCATACGTGCATAAGTGTCCTTATTGTCCAGATGTGTGAGCACGGAGTGCAGCGCCATGGACACTGCATCATCTGTGCTCCTATTGTTTCGATAGGCAAATTGGGATGGGTCCAGTGTGGGTGAGTCCTTAAGGTGTGCCAGGACCAGCCGCTCAAAGCACTTCATGACAATTGGTGTGAGTGCTACCGGGCGGTAGTCGTTCAGGCACGTCGGGTTTGAATTTTTTGGGATGGGCACAATGGAGGTGGATTTAAAACATGCTGGAACCACTGCTTGGGCGAGGGACAGGTTGAAGATGTCCGTGAAGACCCCAGCGAGCTGCTCCGCACATGCCTTGAGTACGCAACCAGGGATGCCATCTGGGCCAGCAGCCTTCCGCGCGTTGATCCGACTTAGTGCATTGTGAACATCAGTGGAGTTAAGTGTGATGATTGGGTGGTCATCAGAGGGTGTGAGCTTGGTAGCTGTTTCCTTGTTGTCTCTCTCAAAGCGAGCATAAAGTCATTAAGCTCGTTCAGGAAGACGGCATCTGTGGCTATGGGGATGGAGTTGTTGGGTTTGTAATCACTGATGGCCTGGATGCCCTGCCACATGCGTCGAGGGTCAGAATTGGAAAAATGCTCCTCTAGCTTCAACTTGTAGCAGTGCTTGGCCTTTTTGATGCCCCTCTTCAGATTTGCCCTAGAAGTACTATAGGCCTGTGCATCTTCCGATCGGAAGGCAGTGTTACGTGCTTTCAACAGGAGGCGCACTTCCTTGTTCATCCATGGCTTCTGATTAGGTTACGTGGTAATCTGCTTCTGGGTTGTGACACTATCAATGGTGGAATTTATGTAGTCCAAAACAGAAGAGGTATAGCTGTTGATGTCCGTGTGAGAGCCACTGGTGGCCTGAGAAGCAAACAGACTCCAGTCTGTGTGTAGAAACCTTTCCTGGAGTGAAAAGTCTGCCCCTGCAGGCCACACCTTGATGGTCTTCACTGATGGCTTCACACGATTGATGAGATTAATGTATTTGGGGGTGAGGAACAAAGAAAGGTGATCAGATTGACCCAGGTGGGGGAGGGGTGTCGCGGGGTAAGCTTTAGCCATGTTTGTGTAGACATGGTCCAAAGTTTTGTTTCCTCTTGTGTGGCAGGAAACATGCTGATGAAATTTAGGGAGCACTGTCTTTAAGTTTGAGTGATTAAAATCTCCCGCAACAATAAATGCAGCCTCTGGATGAGCAGTCTGTTGTTTACTGATGGCTGCATGAAGTTCTTTCATAGCAAGCTTGGCATCAGCATCCGGTGGAATATAAGCTGCCGTTATAATGGTGGAAGTGAATTCCCGTGGCAGATAAAACGGTCTACATTTAACCATGAGAAACTCAAGGTTAGCCGAGCAGTGTCTCCCGACAACAGAGTTTGTGCACAAAGTTTTGTTGATGTAGATGCACAATCCACCTCCTCTTGTCTTACCGGATTCCTCTGCCGTTCTATCCGCCCGGTGTGTGTTGTAGCCCGCTAACTCAATAGCGTTGTCCGGTATGCAGCTGTGTAGCCATGTTTCTGTGAAGATTATGACATTGCAGTTCAAAAGTCTTTTGCTGTTGATGATGCGGAGTCTAATCTCGTCCATTTTGTTCACTAATGATCGAACATTAGCAAGGAAAATGCTGGGTAAAGAGAGCCGGTGTGGTGTTAGCTTTAGCCTAGCTCTTAGCCCTCCGCGCTTCCCCCGCCTTTGTTTACGATCTCGACGCCGCCGACGAGCACTTCCGCCCGGCCGTGTGAGGTGCGTAGCATCGGATGTTCTGACGATCTCAAGGACGAGTTGAATGTTGCTGATGCAACTTCCGGACATGCGTAAACTGATATCCAAAAGCTCCTGCCGGGTGTACGATGTAAATGCACAACTGTTCTGGACGAACAGACCCGAGATGAGCAAGAAATACACTATATAAAAGCTAAAACTGGAGAGACGCTGAGCCTGGCGATGTTCACGCGCCTCCATCTTGGTCTAGAATCTTGGTTAAATGTTTTCGCTAAAGTCACAGTTTTCCTGTTAAGTACTTTGTACCTTATTATTTTCAACATATAAAAGTATGCACATACCTTCAATCTCTTTCATCTAGAGATTTTCCTTGGAAGCTTGCCAGAGTTCCTTTTTCCATTGCCAGCAGGAGCTTTGAGATTTTTGCAATTTCTATAGTTGCATCTGGCAACCGATAATAGTCTCCATGGACACGAATGTCATGCCTCAAAAAATTGGCTAATTGATCCAGCTCATTATCCTTAAGATTAAGAATCTGTGACATTGTGGCCATCTGTTTACGAAGCTGTGTAGACCTGAGATATTCCGGGTTCTGTGCACCACACTCATTTGCAAAAAGTCTGATGCAGTCCTGTCCCCTGAAGAAGCTGGTGGCTGAACACTTCGGTCTTCCAAATAGAAAGGGGTTGTACCTGTCCACATCACATGAGTCTCTCTTGTCCACAATAAGCTGAATTGCTTGGACAACTTCGGGGTTTAACAAAACAGGAACTTTTCTCCCTCTCTTGCCCATTATTTCTACTCTTCTGAAATGCTTTGACATTTTTTGCTCAAATGGAGAGAGGCTGAGAGCTATATCCTCATGGAGCTCAGACTGGTCTCTTTTCATAAAACACTCAACAGTAATTTTTGAGACCTCTCCTGCTCGACGTCTGTTAAAGATGATCACTTGTGCAAGTGTCACTTTGGCGAGTTCTGCATATGTTTGTGGAGATTCATTCTTTTTCAGGCTTTCGAAAGCATCTGCACATTTCTTCTCTAGGTACTGATTAAGAAGCTGCACGTCTTGTGTAAATGGAAGTGTAGATGGTTTATTGAACTTTGATTTGCTCAAAGTAGCAAGAGCAGCATGAGAGACATGTTCTGCCCATTCACTTGAGCACAGTCTTTTGAATCGCTCTGCTGCTTTTGTCAAAGCATCATCCTCTGCTGTGATGGCCCTGCAGAGAATAATGTCACCGATCTTGTTAAGTGAATGTCCTAACTTTAGCGCAAGACTGGGTGTCTTATACGAGTGACTCATTTCATCATAACCAGCGACATCTTTCACAGCATCAATGACTTTGTAGAAATTGCTCGGTTTCACAGCATCTTCAAAGCTAAATATGGAGTACTTCCTTCTCAAGCTCAGCAACAGTCTGCCCATTTCCTGCACTTTTTTTGCCGAATGTACTCAGATTTTGTTGGATCGCAACCATGTTTGTTGTAAAGAGACTGACTCAGTTACAGTATGAGAAAATCATTTCGAACTAGAGATGAAATGTCATCATTCTTCATATTTCCTAAAAGCTTCCACACTCCAGGAGATATTGCCTGGGAGAATGATGACTCTGCAATATCAGCCAAAACTAAGACTTTGGCCTTACCAGTTGCTTCAGACTCAGAAACCTTCTTCGACGGGCATCTCCGTGTATGTCGCCAGAGCTCTTTGCGAACAAACAAGCCTTTGCAGTATTCACAGTGCACGTATTTTCCAGAACTCAGTTCAATCTCTGATCTCGCTGGCCGCCTTTTGACTTTCAGTGGTCCACTCTTATTATCCATAACCTTTCGATTATGTTCATAGTTGCCTCTGTTTCGGAGCTTCTCAAGTAACCGTTTTCTGTCCTTGGAGTGTTTAGGGAGTGAGAATGCAGCAGCGATTTCTGTTTCAGTGTCTTGATGCATTTGAAAGTGACGGGTAATTTTAGACTGAGGTTTCTTGCACACATAACAGTAATTGTTGTGGGTAGAAATAGTGTCTTTGGGGTTTGACACATTGTCAATTGACGACTGTTCATCAGAAGACTCTGTTGGTGTTTTCTTAGAGCTCTGAAGCATCTCAATACTTTTTGTGGTAGGATCATGACCATCACATGTGATGTCCTTAGCAGAACTAATCATGTCTTGCTCTGTGGATGAACAGCATGTGGGTTTTGGCAAATTATTTGCGATCTTGGAAGACTTTACAACAGCTGGTGTGGTTTTAAAATATGGTGGACTTTCACCACTATCACTGTTTTGTCTAGAGTCTGGAATGAAGTCATCAGAGGATTGAGGGGTATATTCTTCATCAGAGCTGATGTCTTCAGAACAAGACAATTCGACATTGAGCTAAAAAAGAAAGATGATAATAACAATAAGAACAATAATTTGACCTTTCAGGCATGCCTGAAGTCTGGCAATGACATGCAGCAAATGACATGTGGGTTACATATATATCTTAAGATGTTTGATAAACAAACTCTCAAGTTTACAAGGTGATATAAAATAAATAAACCTACCATTTCTCCTTTTTTCAGGAAGCAGGTTTTGTGCCATGATCTTGAACATACTAAAAAGAAACAGTAAAATAAACAAGCATTTTCATCTAATCACTGCTACTTCATTAAATAAAGAAAGTCAAGAACAAATACATTAACATAAATGACCACACATACAACTAAATATTAAATAAAAAAAACACTGACATTTGCATGTTAAGCCAAGCCATCTTTGACTAGACACAGGTCCACTGCAATCTTCACAAGAATCCAAACAGGAGATAACGGAACAGTGAACTTCATGGGGGCACTGAAACAAGAACAACAAGAATGTTGGGTGATGAGCCTTGTATAAACAGTGGATATAACGCTGGATTTGGAAATCGTTTGAAACTGATAGATGGAGCGGTCCCAGTGCTAAAAGATGCCGGACATGAATAGTCATATGTCAGTGGTTTTTTTGGCGATCGGCATGTACGTGCATAATGTAAAGAAACACTAAGGGATAATGTGATGATGTGTAGTTTGCTCATGCTATAGTTCTGTCCTCCCTGCCAGCCTTTTCCGGATATAATGTTACATCTCTTTATCTCTTTTATATATGTAATCAAACTAAATCCTACTAAATAGTATGGAATACTACTGTAAAGGTATTTAAGATGAATATGAGATTGTCAGAAACTGCATGTGTTACCCCATCTTTAATTTAATGACCATGGTATAAGCGTGATAACCCATGGTTGTTATCCTGCATTGCAGGATTTTAAATACAGTTCACTAAAGAAACAACTTCGCCTGCATGTCGTGCAAGAAACTCTTGAGTGCAGGGCTAGCCGTGGATCATCACTTACTTATTACACAGGATAATCTTGCCTAGTATGATGGTCCTCATAAGGGAAACTGTCCTTACATTACAGCTCAGTGTCGTGCACATCCCCCCACACACAAGATGAAAATCAAGGGAAGCATTGTGGAAATTCCTAGTCAATGTGTGATAAGTTATTCTTCATCTTTAAAGGTGGAGTAACAAGCTATTTCAAACATTCTGACTTCTTTACAATGATAAACGTGATGACTTCTCATGCTTAACATAGTCAACTGGTCATAAAATGAGTTGGAGTTATGACGTAGTACATTAACATTTATTCATTTGGCAGACGCTTTTATCCAAAGCGACTTAAAAGTAGTTTTTTTTACAGTGGCACATTACTGCAGAGCAATCAGGGGTAAGGCGCCTTGCTCAAGGGCACTTCAATCATGACCTGCTGACACTGAGATTACAACCGGCAACCTTCTGATCACAAGCCCAACGCTCTAACCACCAGGCCACAGCTGTAGTCCTAGTGTGGCCACAGCTGTAGTCCACAACTTTTTGTAAGACTGTCGATTCACTCTCCACTAAATGCATTCGTCTCTTCTTAAACTGTGTAAATGGACATCAGTTCTCTGCACGACAAACAAAACTTATTCAAAATGTACATTCAAAGTGTATTATACAGTATTCAGCAAAGAGACAGAAGTGCACACCTTTATAAAGACTGAGCTCGCATGTCATTTTTAAACTAAGCTCTACAATAAATCTCTTATCTACACTCTAATTTTCTAAACCTGCATGACGTTCTTTTTTTTGCTGAACATAAGGGAAGATATTATGAACATTTTTGGTAAACGCAAAAGGCTGCTCACCATTGAGTTTCGTAGAAAAGTACTATAGAAGTCAATGGAGACCAGAAACAGTTTGGTTTTCCACATTCTTCCCAAAATAGCTTTTTTTGTGTTCAGCACATGAGAGAAATCAACACAGGTTCAAAACAATTGAAGGAAAAGTAAATGATTACAGACTTTCATATTTGAGTGAACTAGTCAGTCACACATTATTCATCTTGGAAGAGTCAGGATAAATGGTATTATAACTCTGAGTGTAGTCGTCTGAAAGAAGAAAGTCATATACACCCATAAGAATCTTTGAGGGTGAATAAAACAGGGTAAATAACTATTCATTTAAATGACTGAAATAATATACTTATAATGACTTATAGTTGTGCTGACATATTTATTTAATTCATTAGAAAATAAGTATTTTATTTAAAATAGGCCTAAATTTTTTTTTAAGTGATGACCAAATAATAAGGGAAAAATCGCCTCGGTTACGTATGTAACCTCTGTTCCCTTTCTGTCGGTCTCTCGACGTTGTGTCGAACCGACAGATGGGGTTCCTATCGAAAACGCCACAGCACTAAGCCGCGTCACAATCTCTAGCGAAGCGACGTTGACCGGCCTGGGCGAGCCACACGTGAGTGCTATCGCGAAATTTGTAACCTTCCAGTGGGCAGGCAGGGGCTCCCAGAGCTTTTGGCAAAGATGAGTAGCCCCTGTCCTCGGCCACCACAGACGGAGGCCTTGATCTCTAAACGAGAACCCGTCCGGTACCGTGGGGCTACTGGGTAAGCGCTGTTCTCTCAATGTGGACGTGCGCTACGGAGACCACATCCCACCATAGGGGGAATACAGTGGAGACACCAACATGGTCTCACCAAATAGGGGAGAACTCATGGGAGGTATGTGCGGAATGCCGCAAGGTGGATGTCCACCTGGGGGAGGTCATGGGTTGCCACGAGGGGAACCATCTCATGACGACATCTCAGACGGAACCACCCTAGTGGGGGGTTACTACGTGTGGGGCACTAGGTCCGGTTAGAGCTATATGTAATAACTCAGCTTGATACCCGGCCATAGGCGGCAGGGCTGCTCCGCCAAGCCCGCTGCCCTGAGTGCTTATTGATGGATGGACGGACTGCCTATTCTTCACCCCTGGGGAAAGAAGGGAGGCAGCCCATAGCGCACTGATCCAGCTAAGAAGGGGAATGGCGCCTGTTGGCAAGACTCGAGCTGCCGGTCCCCCACGGAGGTTGCAAGCCTCTGCGAGGTATAGCGTAGCCCAACCCGCAACTCTACAGATGTCTGCCAGAGAGGCGCACTGAGCCGGTGCCCACGAGGAGGCCACACCCCGAGCGGAGTGTACCGTCACTCAAATGGGCACGGGCTAGGATCGCCACACCGAAGTGACGGCGTGTGCGATCAAGCGTGACAACTCTCCTCGGAGACAGCACTCCCATTGCTGACCTCCATAACAGACAAGAGCTGCTCAGGGCCTTGAGCCCTCCGTGTGGTTCGAGTAGAGGCGCAATGCGCTTACTGGACACCCCACGTACAGGTTGGGTCTTTCTCCCGGTGTGGGAGCGCCTGCAAGTTCACCACCTACTTCCCAAAAGGGGGGCGGCGGAACTGGTTACTGGTACGTGATAACCGCGACAGCGGGTACCCACGCTCCAATGTGGAAGGGGAGATTACTCCCCAGCCTCTCCTGCATAGGACAGCATGTTCCTGAGCGAGCAATTCCGCGGGTCTTCTCCTCGAGAAGAGCACCCGGACGAGAAGGGGCGCCACTTAAAGGCATCCAGCCTTGTGGGCATGGCCCTTGCCTGAGTGATAGTCTCCACCACTGTGGGGGGTAGATCATTCAGGAGCTCCTCGTCCCGTCCAGGAGCCAGACCCAAAGGCCCGGCTCGAATGCAACGTGCCCATCCCCTGTGAGTAGCCAACGGGAGTTGTCGTCAGGAGTATTAGCTCCGAGGACCAAGTGAAGTTGGGCTCATAAGGCGCAACTAGCGGCACTTGAAACTCCCTTCCCAGACCTTGCACAGGACCTGCGCAATGAGGCTCACTGGGGGGAAGGCGTACTTCCGCTTGTCCCGCGCCCAGCTGTGCACTAGGGCCTCCTTGTCGAGGGGGTCCTCGTCAAGGGAGTGCCCAGCGGTACTGGGTGGTGTTCAGGGAGGCAACAGGTCCCCCTGTGCCCGCCCAAACCACACCAAAGCCGGCCCGGAGGGGTGGAGCCGTCACTTCTCACGAGGTGTCAACTGACGAGAGAGCGCTTGGCTGTCTGGTTCAGGACACCCGGTGGGCGTGTGACATACAGGGGCTTTGCCACCAGCTCTCTCCACGGGAGGAGGAGTTTTTGGGCGAGTTGCGATGACTGCAGCGAGCGAATGCCACCCTGGGGTTTAGTATGCTACGCCGGTCGTGCTGTCCGGGCCAGTATGCTGGCTCTGCACGAGAGGCCGGAGCCTCGTCAGTGCAAGCAGGACAGCTAGCAACTTCAGGCAGTGATCTGCCAACCCAGGCGGGGGCCCGTCCACCGACCCGACACTGCGCGCCCGTTGCACACCGCACCCGCACCCCGTAGGGAGGCGTCTGTCGTTACCACGACCAGCCTCAGGACCTGCGCGGGGCTTAGGATGCGACGGCAGCAGGCGTAATGACGATACGCCTACTGCCAGTGTGCCACGCTCTCCAGGGAACTCGTCTCTGTAGTCAGTGCTGTCGCGGTCCCAGTGTGCGTCAACCCGAGGGGGACAGGCCACCCCCGAGGACACTAAGCCCAGGAGCCTCTGAAACTGATTTCAGGGGACCGCTGGCTGCTGCCTGAAAGTTCAAGCAGCTCAGCACTGACTGTGCGTGCTCGAGAGCGAGCACGCCGTCATTGAGACAGTGTTCTCTACCAGGAAAAGGGGAGCTCTGCGCCAGGGAGAGCTGCTCTTCTTCCCGGCTGACCCGTTACTGACATGCCAGCCCCTCGACAGTGCCCCGGGAGACCGGACATGAGAGTATGCGGCCAGTTGTCATGAACCACTCCTGGCGTCTGACAGACACCAGGACGCGCTTCTGCGCCTCCTAAACGGCACCCTTGCAAGGTGCTGCTCAAGGTATGCAGCGACCCCTGGTTTTGGGGATGATGAAGTGCGGCTGTAGAAGCCACTGGACATCTCGGCCGAGGGGACGGTTCGATCGCCTTCGTCAGAGGGGTGGCAGCCCCGGCCTGGAGCACGGGAACATCCCTGCCTCTGCTGAGGTAAGAGGATGCCCGAAGTCCGGCGGAGGTCTGGCGAACTGGATCGAATGCCGAGACGGACCACACTCCCAGCCACAGTGATGGTTTGAAATGCTAACCAAGCACCCAGGGACCTCACAGGGGGGGCTACGATCTGCTTCATCAACCCGTGGGGGTTGGTTCAATGACTAGCAGTGATGGTCCCACCCGGGGGGGGGAACAGCTCCGCTAAATCACCTGCCAGGCGATGGCGCAGCTCGACGCACCGTCGAAGCGAGAGTGCTGAGGGCTGCTTTATACTCGCCATTGCGTGCCGCCACGACGCAACGTCGAGTTGCCGAACACCATCTTTCAGGGGGTGAGAGCGGCTGCCATTGGGACCCAGAGAGAGACCTCTCCTTGTGAGAAGGCGTGCACTAGGCCCCCGGAGGGGCCCAGAAGGTGTTGGGACGCGGCAGAGACCGCCCCAGTCCGACCATCCAGCGACCAAGGCTGGGTCGGGCCCAATGGTTCAATCTCTCTAGGTGGTCCTCTCTCGGCGTCTTCCTCCGGGGGGGCCACCTGCGGGGGCCCCGGAACCGGAGTCGACGGTGGAGAAGGCCGGGGCTGCTGGGGGCAGACCACGTGCGAGACCTCGACGGCCGAAAGGCAGGGCCGTAGCCGCTGCGGTCACAGAACGGGAAGCAAACGAGGTGGTGGCTTGCTCTTGACAGAACATAGCCACCGTGACGCAACGTCTGAATAGCTATCCGCCCGCAGTGACGCAACGTCTGACTAGCCATCCGCGCGCTGTGACGCAACGTCTGACTAGCCATCCGCGCGCAGTGACGCAACGTCTGAATAGCCATCCGCGCGCAGTGCGGGCAGGACGAATCCACGAGGCTGCCACAGTGGTCGGACCCCCGAACACCTGCGGCAACCACCGTGTCCGTCCCCGTCCTCGATGAGTGTACTGCACCCAAGAGATCAGCGGGCAATGCCACGCTGAGGAAATTGCTCTTTTAGAAAAATACCTCAGGAACTGCCAGGACGCCCAGGGGAATCTCCGCTGCACCGCGTTGTAGAATTCGGCAATTCGAAGAATGTCATCAGATGCGAAGGCTCCGAAGAACAAAAGGTGAATAAATGAGCACGCCGGCTCCCCTTTATACCCGGATATCCGGGGGCGGAGCCCGGCATGCAAATTTCATTCGCCAATTTCATTGGCCTTTTCAAAATAGTCAGAAGATGATAGGTTCTCAAGGGCGTACCCCATCTGTCGGTTCGACACAACGTCGAGAGACCGACAGAAATGGAACTGAATATATTGGGAACTCCTTCAATACACTTTTAAATGCTTCCTAGTCTGATAAATTTATTAAATAAACCTGGATTGTTTTGAATTATGTATTAAAAAGCTATTTTCCCAGTCATATTGTGGTTTTGATTTTTTTTTATAGTATCAAAATATTGGGTTACACTTTCCTTGAAGCATGTATGTATAACGCATTATAAAAGTAGTTTTAAAGCATTGTAATGCACATTTGAATGCATTGTAATGTCTTATAAACAATTGTTATTACAATTAATGCATTAAGGGGTGGTTTCCCGGACAGGGTTTAAGCTTAGTCCCAGACTTATTTAAATGTTAGAAGTTTCTTGATCGAAAACAACTTGCAATCACATATCTTAAAATAAAAAAGTGTGATGGTTGCGTCTCGAGATGTACACCAGTAATGTCTTTTTGTAAATTATGACTTAATTATCATAATTAAACTAAGGCCTAGTCCTGGTTTAAACTAATCCCTGTCCGGGAAACTGCCCCTATACCACTTAGCAATTCATTATTACACTACACATTTTAAATTGGTTATAATACTTTACAACTACATATAATTTATTACAGCACACATTATAAAGAATTATAATGCATTTTAACCTTTAATAACCCTTTATAATGCATTATACATGCATGCTTCGAGGAAATATTGTTTTGTCTTGTGAGCTGAATGTATTTCCATTCAAAATGTTAGATGCAAGTTTGGATCCCTGCAAGCTAATATTTGTATCAACACTAACAAGGATAAATAATTACTTTAACAAAAGTATTGTTCGCTTATGGCAGTTAACACGTAAACTCATCTTGAGTAATTTAACCTTATTGTGAAGAGTTACCTTCTAATTTAAGATCACAGTATGTAATAATAACTTAATATATAATGTTACAGCCCTTGGATCCAAAGAAGAGAGTCTCGACTGATGCGTAAGGTGTTATTTATTTCGTTCGTCAAACCAGCAGCTGCTCCTTTTACTTCATCATCACCTTTGCACCGTGAAAACTGTATTAAAAACATACATACAACAATCATTTCGCACACTTGTTCTCACGGTTACAAAGTCATTAAGTACACAAACATTTATTACACGGAAAAATAAAGCATACATATGTGCAAACAATTTTATGAATGAAACATATCATACCTCGCTGCGCTCACCAAGGAATGCAAACAATATAAGATAGTCCTTTCTTCCGTCATGAAACGGGCGTCAAGTTGTTTAAGTCCATGTATAAACAATCTCAGATAAAAATACATATAAGCTCGAACACAGCTGCGTGTCATTCACACCAGACAGCCACCGTAAAAGTTCGTCTTAGCCTGTGCAAACTACGGTGCCACCAAAGGGACAAACCCCAACACCACAGGTGCACAGAACTTCCGGTCAATCACGTACAAAATATAATAATTATTTAAATAAGAATTATTTAAATAAATTACAAACGTTTACAAATATTTACCAATAACCCAACACTTTAAAATTCTAAAGTGGTCCTTTACATATAATAAGATAATTTACTTGCCATACACAACATTGAAAATACGCAAGTCTTTGAACCTTTTCTTCCCATGTCGGCCAAACAAATTGTACTCCAGTGCCAGTTCATTTGAAAAGATGAACTTCATCATCCTTCTTATTGCGTCATCTATGCTTGTGCCGCCTACATCTGCTACCATGGCAACCTGAAGATAAAAAATATTTTTTTTACATTAATGTAAAGACAACAAGTTACTGGTGGTTTTCAATAAGCCGACATTACACAGATCAATTCCTTAAAGCTGTAGGTTGATACCTTGCAATACACATTATTATTATCAAATATTATTTTGTAATCTTCCTACAAACATTAATCAGTATTCAAAATGGTAGACTAACAAAAGGCTCCATAGAATTGTAAAATACAAATATATCTAAATAAGATGAGACCACAAAAACCCATTATAAAAAAAAGTTGTAGGGTTTTACTTTAGATAAAGATCAAAAGAGGAATAAGGCGTAAATGGGAACTTACAACAGCAGACATGACACTATGATCCCCCAGCTTCTGATCAAGAGCCTCAAGGTCAGCCTGGGTTTTCAGAGGTAAGACTACTCCTTCAGGAACTTCTACCACTGATCCGTCTTGCTTTTTTAGCAGGACATTCAACATCTTGCCATGAACACGTTGGGTCTCTTTCACTTCTAACATTGTAAGAAGTTTAGTGAACATGGCTTTACAAGTGGGGCTTGCACCTTGGGCAGTGGGGCTGGCAAATACGTTGGGCTAAAGAGCTGGTTGCATGACTTGCAACAAGTTGGGGAGTAAAACTGGTAAGTTGTTGGGCTGAGGGACTGGTGCCCTGTTGGGATCCATGACTTGCCACACATTGGGGAGTAAAACTGGTAAGTTGTTGGGCTGAGGGACTGGTGCCCTGCATGACTTGCCATACGTTGGGGAGAAAAACTGGTAAGTTGTTGGGCTGAGGGATTGGTGCCCTGTTGGGATCCATGACTTGCCACACGTTGGGGAGTAAAACTGGTAAGTTGTTGGGCTGAGGGACTGGTGCCCTGTTGGGATCAATGACTTGCCACACGTTGGGGAGTAAAACTGGTAAGTTGTTGGGCTTAGGGACTGGTGCCCTGTTGGGATCAATGACTTGCCACACGTTGGGGAGTAAAACTGGTAAGTTGTCGGGCTGAGAGGCTTGTGTACTGTTCTGACCTATAACTTGTGACACGTTGGGCAGGGTGGTCTTGCATGTAGTTGTTTGCTTTCCTCTTTGCTGCCTTAAGGAGTTGGTCTGGTGGAGTGGGAGGAAGTTCGTCCGAAGTGTCAGAATGTTCGCTCGATTCTAGCTGGGTGCTTATTTTACTCTGGAGAAGTTTTGCACTTGGCCTAGGTACATTAACAAAGGCGCAAGTTACCTTTTACTTACTTTCATATTGTTTCTAAAATGCATTGAAATTGACTTGTATTGTTTTACAAACACCTACCTTCTTTTTCTTGAGACAATTTCAGTGTCAGTGAGGTCTGATGAATACTCAGCTTGGTGGAGCTTTACCCTGGCTTCTCCATAAGTAGCTGTAAATCACAGTAATACATAGTCAAGGGGTAAGGCAGATTTAAAAATTCACAAAAGACTTTATACCACAAAAGAAAAATTGGTTGCAGAATATATGTGCATTGCCATAACTAAGATGTCAGATCTTACATTCAAATTTCTGTTGTGATTTTTTTTCCCCACCTAGCAAGAGCACACCAGATTTAACAAATCAACTGAGTTATGCCTGGTGTGATCCTGCTTGGTAGGAGTGAAAACCCTATAGTTAGAAAGAAAACAAAAGTAAATAAATAAAAAATATGCAGTGTCAAAAACGAATTTAAGAAAATTGTGTCATCATTTACTTACCCTCTTCTTCATTTCAAACCTGCTTAGACTTTCTTTAATCTGCAAAACACAAAAAGATGATATTTTGAAGAAAGCTGGAACAGCATTGGCACCCATTCACTTCTCTTGTATGGACACAAAACCAATGCAAGTGAATGGGTATCAGTTCCCAACATTCTTCAAAATATCTTCTTTTATTTTCTGCAGAAGAAAGAAAGTCATAAAGGTTTTAAATTACAAGAGGGTAAGTAAATGATGACACAAATTTCATTTCTGGGTGAACTATCAAAGATAGAAGTATTTATTTTAATTAAAGGAATAAAATCAAAAGTTACCTGCATTGACCATTACACGGACACTACACAGCATCCAGTTGCTGGCTGGTGGTGTGCCCTCTTTCACTGCCTTCGTTACATTGACCAGCGAGTTTGGTGGCCACCAGCATAATTTTCTGTCTGTGTCCCTGAACCACTCTATTGGAATGATGTCCATTTTCTTGCAGCCATCATGGTCAACTTCATTCACAAACTCCACAACACTGAACGAGGAAGCCCTGCAAAGTTCAGTAAATTATGTGCTGTGTAGCTGAGGCAAAGCCACAAACTTTTTGTGAAAAGACAACAAAAGCAGTGGTTTGGTGAAGTCAGTTACAGGAGCACAGGAAAGCTGGCCAGAGAGTTTTGATAGCAAACGTATTCCCAGAGCTGTTGAATTGATAGGGAAGTTGAAAAAACTTTTTCCTTTTCTCAAAAGGTTCATACACCACGTGTTCCTCCAGTGGAATGCAAAATGTTACGCACAATAACAACTCTTCCTTCAAGTTCAAAACAATTGGCACCAGTGGAGTTTGACACTATTGTGTCTCTGTGCTTATACATCTTGTATTGAACATACTGATTCATGGGAAATTCTGTCAACATTGGTCCAGATTCATGAGGCTGTGTCAGTTTAACATTTTCTGGCATTTCTTTAGACATGTGAGCAAGTAACTGCCTTTCATAAACACGCCTGACAATTTGTTGCACAGGATTTTGTGGTCTTCTCACCATTTTTTTCAACTGCCCCAAATAATTCTCAAATGGAAAACATGAAATTGAATCAAGAGGGCCATAATTTATAGCATCATCTGCTAGGTGTATAAGACTATGTGCATTGTTAACCATAGAGTTTGTTCCATATATCTTTGCAAAGTTGGTAACAAAACATCTTAATAATTTATGAGCATACCCATAGTATTCTCTAAAGCTTGGAGACAAAATTATTCTCATAGCAGATGACAAAACAAGAAAGTTTTTGTACTGTTGACGGGACAGTCTTTGAAAAAGCACCACAGGCCCTGTATATAATAAAAACTGCCTAAATTCTGTAGCCTTCCATTGTCTGTACTCAGCCAAAGAACGTGGCTTTCTGGAGAAGCTCCGAGGTAAGCTCCGTCTACAAAGTTTCAAGTGATCTGGGACCCGTTTCAGAAAGCAGGGTAAGTGCAAACTCAGAGTAAGTTAACCCCAGAAAACGGGATACTCTGGGTTTTCAGTTTCAGAACGCGAGGTATATCAAACCCGTGACCGCGGGGTAAGTCAAGCCTGTTTCAGAAATCAAGGTATCTTATACTTAGAGTGAGTAACCATAGTAACCTACTCTGTGAACCTAACCTGGTCAGGAGCAGGTTTTATTTCACTAACCCGAGGTTTGTTTCAATCTCCGCCCCTTTTAGAAGCGCGAGTGGTGTTGAAATTGCCTTCGCCGTTTGTTTTTTCATTCGTTTTCCTTAATCGCGCACAAGTTCGTAACACAGACATTAAATGTCCGTTTATTCAGGAACCCGTAGACGAGGAAGCTGCATTCATTCAGAGAGAGTTACATTTACGTCGGGAGAGAATATATGGTGAAGCCCCGTTTGGATGTTTTATCATATCCGGAGAATTCTTTATTTGAGCGGCACAGTTTTTCTTTACAGTCCATTAAATATATTCACACTCTGCTTCATCTTTACATCACAAACCTCACTCGTCGTGGCTGCGCTCTTACATCTGAGCAGATTCTCTGTATGGCTTTACGTTTCTTTACTAATGGAAGCTTTCTTTATAACACCGGGGATGCAGAACACGTTAGCAAGGCAACTGTATGCAGAGCAGTAAGAAAAGTGTGAATCGCTCTCAAGCACTTTATATACATGTGTGTTAAGTTTCCTGTGAGAACCATCAAAGAGGAGTTTCATAAGATTGCAGGTGAATGGTGAACGTCTTTCTGAATAAGCTGATCAAATAAATGTGCTCTTGCTGCCAACTCTAATAATTCAAATACCCTTTAGGATTTCCCAATGTGATTGGGTGCACATTTAAAAGGTCCCACTCGCCCCGTTCTGTTCTGGCTTCGATCTGCCGTCGGTCAGAACGAGGGACGGGCGCTCTAACCACGAGCCTAACGACCGCAGTCCTTATTGCATCTGTCGCTAGAGCATCTCTAGCTGGCCTCCATTAGACATAGCTGGAGCAGGGGCAAGCATGGCCAGTTTTTTGTCTTCTACAGCCACAGTGCTCGGTTCTCATATACTCAAAACTTTCAAGGCCAGTTTATTAAATATATCAAACATTTCCCAGTCAGGCATCCTACTACCAAGAGCATTTAAACTCATCGGACTGAATGATGTTTTTATATTTTATTCTCAGCTGCTGCCATGTTCTTTTTATTGCAGAAGGATTGCACCTACATGACAAAAAATCGTAGGTATATATGTTTATATATACATATATATATATAGTGCCTCCAATTCGACTGGCGAGAAATAAACGGAGCGCTTTTTGTCACGTGGCGTTGCCATGGTGAATCATGTTATCTTCGCTCAATTGATGATGGCTTTTTAAAGCCGCGGTGAACACGAGTAACCTCGGGTGAACTTACTCAGAGTGGATTGAACTGATTGAAACCAGCTGTTCTGAAACAGAAAACTCAGAGTAGCGGTTATCTGAGTAAATCAACTCAGAGTTCATATTTTAACTCAGTGTTGCTTGAACCTCCTTATTGAAACGGGTCCCAGAGATAGCAGACAAAGTTGAGGACGAAACCCGACAATGTAATGGCCCCTTAAACCACAGAGCAATTAATTTACGTACAATGCCCAAGCAAACTAAATGCATATAATCCAAAGGAAAATTGGAAACCATGCCAATGCCTAAACCATGGAGAGGTGATTTAGAGTGATGGTGGTCTTCATCAGACATTTGATCAAACTGAGTGTCTGTCCTTAGGCTAGAATCTATGTCAGGAAAGGTGTACCATGCGTGGTGTACCATGCACCATCTTTCAAAAACGCTCCATCTAAGGGCGTAGCTCCTTCTAGTGGAGGGAGCCCTAGCACTTAAAATAGTCTCTATTACATCAGGCGGAAGCGCTGGTGCCCTTCAGGGGCCAGACATGGAGGTTCCACAGCTCGGGATGGGGATGAAACACCGTCCCCTGTGCCTGAGACAAAAGATCTCTCCTGACTGGGATCGCCCATGGCGTGTCGTCGAGGAGGGATATTAGGTCCGAAAACCAAATTCTGGTTGGCCAACGGGGAGCTATCAATAAGAGGCGACACCCTTGTTGACGGACCTTCGCTAGGACTCCCGGGAGCAGAGCTATCGGAGGATATGCGTAAAGACGCAGTCTGGGCCATGTGTGGGCCATCGCATCCAGACCCAGGGGAGCTGGATGACTCAGAGAAAAGTAGAGGGGACATTGTGCTGTCTCCTGTGTAGCAAAGAGGTCCACCTCTGCTTCGTAAAATCTTTCCCAGATTTGTCTCACTATCTCGGGGTGGAGTTTCCATTCCCTGTTCGTCACAGCTTGTCTGGACAGAAAGTCTGCTATCACATTCATATGCTCCGGGATGTGAATCGCTCTGAGGGACAGGAATTTGCCCTCTGCCCAGGGCAGGATCTGCTGGGCCAATTTGTTCAGGTGGCGCGACCGCAGCCCACCCTGGTGATTTATGTACGAGACTACTGAAGTGTTGTCCACCCGCACTAGGACATGGTAGCCTCGTAACTGCCGGAGGAAGTACTTCAGGGCCAGAAATACAGCCATCATTTCGAGGCAATTGATGTGCCAATCGAGAAGATGACCTCTCCAGATCCCTTGGGCTGGACGGCCATCTAAAACCGCACCCCAACCTGTGAGGGAAGCGTCTGTCGTTAACATCCTGCGACGACAACACTGACCGAGAGTGGGACCTAGAGTCAGAAACCGAGGTCTGAACCACATAGAAAGGGTGCGAAGCCCCTGGCGCGTCACCCTTATTTGCCTCTGGGGGTTGGCCCTTGGATGAAACCCCCTGGCTCTGAGCCACAACTGAAACGGTCTCATATGCAGGAGGCCCAGAGGTATTACTGTGGAAGCCGCCGCCATGAGACCTAGAACTCTTTGAAAGTGATGATTTGTCACTCTCTGGCCTAACCTGATGCTCCTCAGGGTGTTCTGAATGGATTCGACACGTGCAGGTGACAGTTGTGCCTGCATTGCGATCGAGTCCCATATAACCCCCAGATACGTATTCTGTGTAGGGGAAAGAACGCTCTTCTTGACGTTGAGTCTTAACCCGAGAGTCTCGAGATGAACTAGGACGACATCCCGATGTCGAAGCGCTAGCTCCTGAGACTGCGCTAAAATCAGCCAGTCGTCTATGTAATTCAAAATGCGGATGCCCTGGAGTCGCAGAGGAGCAAGAGCTGCATCCATGCACTTTGTGTATGTGCGGGGTGACAAGGCTAGGCTGAATGGAAGAACCCGATACTGGTAAGCTTCGCCCCCGAAAGCGAACCTCAGGAATTTCCTGTGTTGTGGCAAGATCTCTATGCGTCTTTGAGATCGATCGTCACGAACCAGTCGTGACACTGAATTTGAGACACAATCATTTTGAACTTGTGTGTCTTTAGGTAGCGGTTCATTCCGCGAAGATCTAGAATTGGACGCAACCCCCCATCCTTCTTGGGAACTAGAAAATACCGGCTGTAATAGCCTGACATTCTGTCTGATAGGGGAACACGTTCTATGGCCCCTTTGTCCAGCAGAGCTTGTAATTCTTGTGTCAACAGATGTGCTCGCTCCGGTTGGACGGAAGTTGAGACCACTCCGTTGAAACGCGGAGGACGATATGCAAATTGAATTCTGTAGCCTTTGGCAATAGTTCTTTCTACCCATGGAGAGATATCTGGCAGTAGTTTCCACGCTGCCAGCTTCTCTGAAAGGGGTATAAGTGTTGACACTTCCTCTAATTGGGGGGATGCCAGACGCTCGGCGTCCTGAATCATGGCAGGAGATGACCGAACATTTAGCATTTTTGAGACCGCCAATCCCCGAAACGCCGGTGGCGGCGGAGATTGCACAGCGGCCCTGTGAGGGTGCCGAAGAGGAGCCTCTAATTTCTCTTGGAATTTTAAGCACCCCTCCCTGGGGGGGCACACCCCCACAGTCCCGGGCACACTCATCTCAGGGTCTCTTCTTTTTAGAGGAGATGGACTGCCTCAAGTCCGGCCTCCCCGAGGTGGCCTGAGGGGCACGGTGGGACGCTCCCCTGCCTCTTTGAGGGGGGGCGCGATTCACCACACTCTGCCTGACGACCTCACGTCTCAGGTAGACCGGACCCACCAGACTGTGTGCCTGGCCGGGACTGGGGAACTGGTCCAGAGTGGGTGGCCGACACTCCAGACGCTTGAGCACGACGGGGGAGATACCTCACGAAAGCCTCCTCGTGTTTTCTCGACTCCCTGAACCTGGTGACTACGGTATTAACCGCATCACCAAACAGTCCAGAAGGCGAGATTTGGGCATCAAGGAGGAACGCACGGTGCCGGTCCCTGATGCCCGTGAGGTTCAACCACAGGTGTCTCTCCGTGGTTACCAACGCAGCCATAGAACGGCCGATGGCACGGGCCAAATCTGTGGCCTGTGTAGTTCTGAGAACGCCGTTTCATCGATCACCCCGTCCGTGCTCACGTCATGCAGCAGGTCAGCCTGATATGCCTGCAGAACCGCCATGGTGTGCAGGGCAGCACCAGCCTGACCGGCTGCCTGAAATGCCTTCCCCACCAGCGCAGATGTAACCCTGCAAGGCTTGGCAGGGAGAGAAGGCTTTTTCAAGGATGATGATGTCCCAGGAGAGTAACTTGCCAGTGTCTCTTCCACACGGGGCACCATCGTGTACCCTCGTGATTTCGCGCCGACGGCACGAAAACACGGGAGGAATGAGGTCTCTGCCATAACCGAGAAATCTCGGCGTGGAGATCCTCAAAAAATGGGAGAGCCCGACTTTTGGGCTCCTCCCCTTGGCCACCCGACAGATATCTGTCGTCTAATTTTGAGTGTCTGGGGATCTCTTGTTCCTGCGGCCAGTCGAGCTTTAGACGGTCGACTGCATTTGTCACCGCCCCGAGCAGCTCATCTAACGCTTTTGCGTCGCGAGAGGAACACCCCGAGGCGGCGCTCTCCAAGCCCGCAGAAACAAGAGATGCCTCGTCCTCCGCCCGATCCGAAGAAGTGCCGGGGCACGCTTCGGAAGCGGACGCGAGGACGTCGCGGCTCGGCGAGTGCATGGGAGAAACGGCTTCCGTCTCCCGTGCCTCGGCTAGATTGAACCGCGAACCCCAGCTCGGGGGAGAGACGGCTCGACCGCTCTTAAAGAAAGAACGCTGAGCACGGAGAACCTGGATGTCGAACACATCACAGAGTTCGCACAGTCCCTCCAGTCCCATGGTGGCATGATCAACCCCCAAACACTCAAAACAGAATTCATGTCTATCCAGTTCGTCCAGCTGTCTCTGACACGGAGGCACACATTTCCGTTCTGGAGTAGACATGATCCTTTATTTTATTTTAATTCGTAACTTAAAGAAACCCTTTGGGGCTAATAAGTACAAAATAATATCGCTTAGCTTTTGCTAAGCTTTCGCTTTGCTTTCACACGCACACATGCATACAATGCGGTCCTTGAAGACAAAAGAACCTGAAGACGCGTTCGCGCCACGCGTATTTATAACCTGCAGGTGATGGTGTAATTAAACAAATTACCTGCCGAGGTTATTTAAAGCCAAAATAAATTTGACACACGTGCTTCACAACCGGTCGAACAAAGACGTTCTCCCATAGCGTTTGAAACGCAGCATCGAGAGTAGCTTTTGATAGGGAACACAAATTTACCATCAAGATAAACACCATATTGTGTGCAACGCTCACAAGAACTGTAGCCTCCATGCCCTTTGGTATATTTTAAAAAAGCCCTTGCGGGAGTGTCACAGATAAAAGCATCTGGCAGTGGTACATTGTAGTGTTTACCATTAAAAGATATACCACTTGCTGTGACAACTTTTAAATCTTCAATAAAATCATGCATGTAGTCATTTACTGATTCAGGTTTACAGGGACCTGCATAGACACCTATTATAAACACGTTTGGATTTGGCATTTCAACAATTTCACCTAATATAGGCCATAGTTGCATATTAGAGCTCCTAGAAATAGGCAATCCATCAACATTCACACGTACAGTCATTGTGTCTGTTGTCAGTTCACTCTCATTTGTCATTTTCAATTCTGAAAGTATTGCACTTGCAAGCCCAAAATGGTAGTAGCTACCTTGTCCCATTTCTTGCACATTACATTCTTTTAACGACCGAAGAAGAGTCCTTGGATCTTTTGGTAAATCCAGACCTAGATCTGAAAGTATACTCAATAGCTCTGAAAGTGCAGAATGAGACACGTTTCGGTTAGCTGCCCATTCAGCTAGTTTCCTTTTAGGATCATGATTGGGTTCCTCTGTAGGATTATCACAGCAAAATTGTTCATCAGGATCAAAATGATCATCAGGATCACTTGCTTTGTAGAAGTCAACATCTTCAATACCGACATCAAAATCCAGATTCACAGCTTCATCACTATTGCCATTCAAAGCTTCCCCAAACTCTTGCACTGCCTGGTCTACAGCCTGATCTTCTTGCTCCATATCCTCCATTGCAAGACTGAGTAAATGCTGCTGCACTCTGACTTTGATTTTCCTTCTCCTTGTCCGTGAATTTCCAGTAAAGTAATCCATTTAACTACAATACACAGAGAAGACCAGGGGCAGAAACAGATATATTGTACAGAGTTCCAAGGCTATTGGAACATTAAAGTAGTCATAAAGTCATAAAATAAAATGCACATGAGCTAAACTACATGTATCTTTTTAGTTTAGCTCATGTGCATTTTATTTTATTTTAAAAAACACCAGTCAATTTACAGAAAAAACCTATTGGGACAGTTGACTACAAGGTGTTTTATTACCTAAGTGAGTCAAATTAGATTTATTGCTCTGAATGGTTTTACACCGTTCCAGCTAAGAATACATCTGCTGTTAAAAAGCCTACTCCAACTAAAATACCAAATAGCTGTCTTAGTGGGAAAAGTGAAACAATTTTAAAGATGAGGAGGAAAATCAAAGGGGATTTATACAAAAATGTGGCATAGCCTATACAAAGATTTTGAATAAATACCAAGTAATGTTTCATTTCATATTTTATTGGACGCTAGACACCTCAGACATGCAAGTACATTTCTAATGAGACATGACATGTGTGGGAATTAAGATCAATATATGGATCGATATAAAAATGGATGATTGATGTTGTTTAAATCAGATGTATTTTCCTACATGACATGATTGTGAACAAAAGCTTGAAGTTGAGTGTTCTACAGTTGCTAGATGTTGCCAGAGATGGAATGTGGTCAGTTAGTGGGGGGTTGCAGGATCTGCTTGTGTGAATGTGTAACAATAACCACATCTTATTTTTGGGGAAGAAATGTGTACACTCAAGGATCTTATTGTGGTTTAAACGTGCCTTTACATTTAATATGATTTCATTATTGATTACTAACTATGCATAATATGTTGAAAATATAACCAGTGTGTTAGTTGGGTTACCCAAGAATTCAGCTGATACTGTGGTTGTCCACAGGAAATGGGTATGTGTGTGTGTTAAGATCAGGTTACGCACAGAGCGTGTTGGGCCTCTATAATTTGTTACAGATGTATGGTGGTTTGAAAAACAAGGCAGTGAGCTGATTGGCTGGAATGCAGACAAAGGGAAGACGATCTGATTGGACCCCGCCATGGAGAACAGACCCGACGAAAAATACATAAATAGCTGTAAAGCTGTTTCTGGTGGTCGACCCTTTGTGAGACGTTTGTGTGTCTGAGGATCCACCGAAACAGCTGTTTGTTTGAGACTTCTGATCAATAAATTTCAACGTTTTCTGAACTGGCCTCTCTCCAATTTTTGAACGCGCAGAACATTGTTTTAATGTTCATCAGATGGTGACCCCGGACGCGATTGGAGAAAAAGGCATCTAAAGAGAACCATACTCGGGGATTGACCGAAAATCGGGACGAGACAACTTTAAATTCAACACACTGTCGACAGCAAAACCAGAGGTGAGCAGAGACCTGTTTAAACGAACTTCTGCAGATTGGATATGCCAAATTTATGTGTTGAGTTTGAAGTATATCTGTTCCATTGAGAAGAAATAAAAAATCATTGATATTTGTTGATCAGAATAAAAGGCCCGTCACGAGTTTTATTTACGTTAACAAGACGCGGTGAAAGGCCCGTCACGACTTTTATTTACGTTAACAGGACGCGGTGAAAGGCCCGTCACGAGTTTTATTTACGTTAACAAGAGGCGGTGAAAGGCCCGTCACGAGTTTTATTTACGTTAACAAGACGCGGTGAAAGGCCCGTCACGGTGTATTTACGTTAACAAGACGCGGTGAAAGGCCCGTCACGGTTTATTTACATTAACAAGACGCGGTGAAAGGCCCGTCACGGTGTATTTACGTTAACAAGACCGGTGAAAGGCCGCGTCACGAGCCATATTTATAAAGGTACACTAAAAGCCGATTAAATTGTGCATAGTGTGTATTGTATACTGTAATATTATAGTGTAAAATGTCTGATTTTGAGAGGAAATGTGCGGAGTATGGCTGTTCCCCTGTAGCTATGCAGTGGGAAAAGATTGTTGATATGCTAATGGCCCAATCAGAGCCGAAAACTCGTAAGAAAGACAGGAAAATCTGGGAAAAAAAATGGAGTGAAATTTGCATGGAGAATGTGTGGAAGGAATCTGAGAAAGTGTTGATTAAGATCACTCCAAAAATCAGGGAAATGGAGGAAAAAGCGCATGCAAGTTTAAACAAACATGTAGAAAGAGGAAAAGATGTGAAGTGGTTAGCTAAAAATAAGCATAAAAAGGAGGAAAAGAGATTGAGAGAAGAATTACGTCTTTGGACACGCATTGCTCTGACTGCAATTGCTTTGAGTTCCCCTAGGGGGGGCACAGGACATGTGCAGTCGAAGGAGTTAGAGAAAGAAATGGTGAGAGAGTCAGGAAGTGCAGGAGCCAGTATCTCGCGTCATACTGAGACCGCCCCCTTATATCCTGATTTGAATAAGCTGTTGCCCCCGCCCTACATACCAGCTTCACAGCAAGTGCAAGTGAATGTGAGAGATTCGATGGTGGAGGTAGACATGCCAGATCTAGATGTTTTAAAGGATCAAATAAACGTGTTGACAGCACAATTAGAACTAATGGTAAATAGACAGGAAACCTTACAAAGAAAGGATAGCATAACAAACCAAAGAGCACAAGTAGTGCACAATGAGGAGGAAGGCAGAGACATGAAGGGACAGGAAGCATGTAATAACAGTGAGGATGGAGGGCCACTGCAGGTATGTAGGGACGTAGTTATTAAAGGAACTATGATGTCTACCCCAGTGTCACAGGGTACTAGGAGTCGTACCAGAGCCTGTCAATCCACTCCAGCCTGTCAATTCACTCCCCCTCAAGAGAGACAATGGGACAGTATGTGTCGCCCAGGTAGTGAGTATGACGAAAGGAATGTTAATGTGCCAAACGCCCAACTAATGTCAGGAGGGGCAACTAACATGCCTCTGTTACAGGGCAACCGAGGGGTACCAAAGTACCAGCCCTGGAGCCATAGTGACATGACAGCTGTGCTGGCAAAATTGCCCCCCATTACTTCTGGTGGAGGCAGATGGCTCATAAAGTTGATGGCATTGTGCCACGGCACCACCTTGGCGGTAGGAGACACAAGTTTTTACTGTTTCGCAGATGGCAGAGTTTGAGAAGGATGCAAACATTGAAGACGAACCAAATGACGCACGGTATACCACTGTCAGTACAGCGATCGCCAGGGCCCTCAGAGAAAAATTTCCAACACCCCCAACCGTATACCAAAACATTAAGTTCCGCATTAAGCCTGGTGAGACTGGAGCGAGTTACTATTTTAGATGCGCAGCTGAATGGGAGCAGAGGGTAGAAGAAAATAGTCTAAATAATCCAATTACGCGTAATATATTTAGAACTGCCGTAATGACAGGGGCCCCCAATGGTGTCAAGCAGGCAATGGAATGTAATCCTGACACTCCAGTTGCCAGCAACGAAATGTTGGAAAGACATCTAGTGTTCCATATTGACAGATCAGTCGATAAGCAGGATAAAGAACAGGAGGAATTAGAAAAGACAAAGCAACAATTGTTAAAACTACAATTAGAAATGGCTAAGTCAGATACCAAAAAATCAAAACAAATGTCACAACGTCCTGTGAGCAGCGGCTTTGACGGGCAGCCCGGGGTGAAGACCCCACCTTTTCCCATAGTCACACCCGAAACTTTTGGCTATGCTCAGGGAGGACATGTCCCTAATTTCCAATTAATAAAACCATGGGGAGGGTATAGGCCACGGGGCAATAGCGGATGGGCTAGGGGGAAGCCGAGTGGGGGAGGGGTGCGCTACAGGGATGCATGTCATCAGTGTGGGGGGACTGATCATTGGAGGAGACATTGTCCCATGACAGCCAGTATATGGGACCACCTGCGGGGGGATGGGATCCTCATAGAGGTGGGCCCAGTGGTCGTGGCAGAGGACCACAAACTCCAAAATACCCGGAGCAACAAGGCCCATCTCCCCACTCGATTCAGGCGCC
Organism: Barbatula barbatula; assembly: GCF_947034865.1. Lineage (NCBI taxonomy): Eukaryota > Metazoa > Chordata > Actinopteri > Cypriniformes > Nemacheilidae > Barbatula > Barbatula barbatula. The sequence goes on along the minus strand of NC_136780.1, from coordinate 20,682,507 downwards.
CTTGAACCCATCTTGGGGCCAGGGGGTAGGCGCGGATTGTTGAAGGGGCCAACAGAGAACAATCATGCGAGGTTTGGCTGAGCCTTACATGATTTTAGTGGTTAACAACAGACCACTAACAGCTTTGGTAGATACCGGAGCAACATACTCCACAGTAACGAGAGGCACAATCACTGACAAAGATCTAAGTGATAAGACTGTTGGAGTTATGGGATTCTCTGGAGGGTTAGAACATTGGCATCTTACTGTTCCTCTTACCACAAAAGTGGCAAATCAGTCCCTGTCACACTCATTTCTATGCTCCACAAAAGCACCTGTTCCCCTGTTGGGCAGAGATCTGTTGATTAAATTGGGTGCAAACATTTTATGCTCACCAGAGGGTGTCACAGTCACGTTCCCGGACGGCACTAAAGTCGACTGTTCACAGGCACACAGTAGAGAGGGCCACCAGCAGGTTTTGCTGGGAGGACCCTTGCAAGAGATGGCAGACATATATTGGGTGGAACTAGATAATTCACAATCAGGAGCCAGAGCACTGTATAAGAGTCAGTGGCCCTGGATCAAAGATTTAGCTGTCTATTTGCCTCCCATCGACCCCCTGCATTGTACACTATTTTATGATCGGAATGACACTGTACATACCAGGAAATGTTCCATGACATTGAGGGCCAAATGTGGACACTCACAGGGGAGGGTCTATATGTAGGACAAGAGGGTGTAGTAGTTCCAGTTACACTGATACCAGAACAACAGATATGGTATGAGATGGCAGACACAGCTGAACCTCACATTTCTATGGCACTGCATCCAGGCCATGAAGCTCGAGAGTTAGGAGCTATGACAAAAAGGTTGCGCTTGGTGACCGATTGGGAGCCCTCTGGCATTGTTGGGGTTTTGCATTCGCGTATGACAGATTCATATTGGGTACCACAAAAAACGGCCGATAGGGGCCAATTGACTCACCTCGAAATTACAAGAAGCCATGGTCGCGAACTGACAGACGGTCCCGGAGCTGAGCAGTTAATTAACAGCCAGCCGGACGACCTCTGGTCACAAGGTCCAACGGACGTTGGCCTCTGTAACATTGAGCCAGTCAAATTTCAGTTAAAATTGACAGAACCAGTTTGGGTCCCACAATATCCTAACCAAAGGGAGGCAGAGGAAGGCATTGCGCCCACTGTTCAAGGTTTAGTGGAGAAAGGTGTCATTATTCCATGGCGATCGCCATGGAACACCCCGATTTTTCCTGTAAAAAAACCAGGCACAAACAAATATAGATTAGTCCATGATCTGCGTCGAGTAAACAGCCTGGTGACAACACCAACAATGGCCGTACCAAACCCATATACTGTCATCTCAAATTTGACCCCAGCTCACCAATGGTTCACATGCATTGATTTGGCCAACGCTTTTTTCTGTATACCAATCTCAGAAGAATGTAAATCATGCCTGACTTTCACTTACCGAAAATGTCAATATTCTTATAACAGACTTCCACAGGGCTTTATTTTATCGCCAGGGATATTCAATCAGGTCCTAAAAAATCAGCTGATAAATTGTGTGTTGCCTGTAGATTGCGTTCTAATAATGTATGTTGATGATCTTTTGCTAGCAGCCGTAACCAACGAAGATTGCTTAAAAGCAACGGGCGCCATTCTGAGACAGCTGCATGCGTCTGGGTTCAAGGTTAGTAAAGAAAAACTGCAGGTCAGCAGGCCATCTGTTACAATCATGGGCCGTTTAATCACAGGCCAAGGCACAACATTGTCTGATCGCCAACGTGATGGCATTTTGTCACACCCGAAGCCACACAATGTGAAGGACATGCTTTCCTTTCTGGGATTGACAGGTTTCAGCAGAAATTATATCCCTATGTATGTAGCGGTCACCAGGCCATTACGAGACATGGTCAAGGAACAAGGCATGAGAAATGTGCAGGCGAAGTTAACATGGACCCCTGAAGCAGAAACCGCGTTCATTAAATTGAAAGGGGAGCTGTCACATGCAGCATATCTGCATAGCCCTGATTACAACAAGGCATTTTTCCTAGACGTTTCTGAAACAGGGAATAGCGCACATGGAGTACTTTTTCAGAAACAGTCTAGTGCTAGACGTGTGCTCATGTATGTCAGTGTCCTAATGGACACCATTGAACAACGCCAGCCGGCTTGTGCCAGGTTCACTGCAGGATTGGCAAAGATTATTGAAAAGACATCACACATTGTGATGGGTCATCAGTTAACGGTCCTGACCACGCACTCTGTTATGTCGTTTGTCAATTCTGAATCATTTACATTTTCACCGTTGAGGCAGAGAAAACTGTCCAAATGTTTAACGGCGCCAAACATAACATATAAACACGACGGCATTAACATGGCAGATTTGTTCACCAAAGGGGAACCACATGACTGTGCACCAATCACTGACCTGGCATCTCGTGTTCGCCAGGACTTAACTGCAACCCCTATCCCTGAAGCCTCGGACGTGATTACACTTTTCACGGACGGGTGCTGTTTTAGAGCTCATGATGGCTCTTTAGTCTCAGCTTATTCTGTTGTGCAGCAAACAGACTTGGGTTACACTACTAGGGAAGCAGAGAAAATAGAAGGCAAACAGTCGGCACAGAGAGCAGAACTAATTGCGGTCACACAAGCACTTAAACTTGCAGGGTCTGGCAAAGTCAACATTTATAGTGACTCAGCTTATGTCGTGGGTGCTGTCCATGTCGAACTCGCAGTTTGGCAAAGGAGTGGGTTCGTCACTACGTCTGGTAAGCCTATAGCACACAATGCAGAGGCACGTGCACTGTTGGACGCATTGAAAATTCCAGCAGCTGTTGCTGTCATAACAGCTGCAGGCTATCAGGTGACCATGATGGTACAGACTGACTGTCTAATGTGAAACTGTTACCATCTTTCAGCAGAGAAACACTTGTGGCCGAACATGGCAAATGCACACCAGAAGAACTGTCAACGTGGACAGAGTATGGGGCCCTGTGTGCACCAGATGGTCTGTGGCAGGCCCCAGATGGCAGACCAGCATTGCCCATGAGCCTGTCACGCTCTATCATGACCCAAGCACACACTATGTCGCACGTGAGTTCAAAACAGATGATGAAAACTTTGCAATATTGGTGGCATCCTTTTTTGATGGCTATGGTGTCTAACTTTGTACTTTCATGCGACATTTGTCAAAAACATAACATCAAACCAACTTTAAAACAGTTGAAGGGCACATTTTTGCCATTGCGAGGCCCAGGGGAGGAAATCGTGATTGACTTTACAGACATGGTAGAGAGGGTGCAAGGGAAACGGTATTTGTTGGTGATTGTTGACCAATTCACAGGTTGGCCTGAGGCTTTTCCTTGTGGAAAAGAAGACAGCACTGCAGTCATTAAGTGTCTCATTAATTTGTACATTCCGCATTACGGTTTCCCCCGGCATATCCGGTCAGATAACGGCTCGCACTTCAAAAATGAGCATTTAAAAATCGTAGAGAAATCGCTGGGTCTAACGCATGCGTTTGGAGCCGTCTATCATCCTGAATCGCAAGGTAAGGTCGAACGGATGAACCTAACACTGAAACTTAAATTGGCTAAAATCTGTGCACAGACCAAATTATCATGGCTATCAGCTCTTCCGTTGGCTCTAATGTCTGTACGTTCCTCTGTTAACAGAATCACTGGCTTTACACCTTTTGAATTGCTTACAGGTAGATCTTTTCCAGGACTGTCGACGCCGCTGAAGCCGGACACCTGTGTACCACTTTCACATTGTGTATATTTTGACAAACTGACTGCTATGATTCAACATTTCTCTCAGCAGACTCCCTCTGACATTGCTGGAGAACCTGTCGAGTCCGGTTCACAGTGGGTGCGCCTGAAGAAGTTTCGAAGGAAGTGGAATGAGCCACGCTGGACGGAACCTCTGAAAGTGACAGCAAGGACATCGCATTGTGTCCGTCTATCTGGCAAGGGCGACACCTGGTATCACTTGTCTTCTTGTGTTAACTGTGATCCACCAAACAGGTCGCTGTCAGAGACTGCTGTGGACCTGAGGGCTCAGGTCCATGAGGGGGAGGGTATCTCTGCAGAAAGTGACATACAGGAGGGTATCTCTGGAGCAGAAAGTGGAGCAGAAAGTGACATACTTAAAAATTAAAAATTAAAATCCAGTGCAAAAAAGGTGACATTTTTTCAAGCAGTGACATTTAAAAACAGGAAGTGAGACGACAAAATAAAAGAACAGGTGATTGTGCAGTGACTCATGAGGAAGACAGTAGAACTATCTTCCATTTAGTCACAAAAGCAAGGTGCACGGACTATCCGACTTATGATGATTTCACCCAGAGCTTAAAACAAATAAGAAACTGGTGTTTAGACTATATACTCATTAGAACCAAGGGTTATCAACATTTTCGTATTTATCTTTATCATAATCTTTATATATTAATTTTCTTTCTAATTCTTTATAATCAATATATATTGTTGTTATTATGATTCTTCTTCAATTTTAATATTCATATTTTCCATATTTACTATTTTTCATATTTTTATATTCACAGTTTTCATATTTCATATTCAGTATTTTTCCATATTTTTATATTGTTATTGTGATTTTATATTGTCATATTCATTAACGTATAACCATTTATCCGTTACATTTCTATTTTGTGGGATTTTAACCACATATTTTTTCTTAATTTCATATTCCCATTAAGTGTACTGTGTGTTTAACCATTTAAATTTTTCCAAGAGTGTGTTTAACCATTTAAAGTCCAAGAGAGGGTAACGAGATGAAGCTGTGGGAAAACTGTAAGCTGTCAGGGATCCTATTAATAATTTCAGGGGTTATAGTAGGAATAATTTTTAGCATAACTGAGGGTCAGGAAAGCAACAACAACATATCGAAACCGAGTTACAAAAGAGCCATAGCCGATACGAGGTTACCGTGTGAACAACTCGTAATTAGCTATGTTTGGGGTAAGACCACATCATTTACTTTCGACCTATGCGCTGTCATAAATTGTGGGGGAAAAAATAGCTCATGGAGGGGGTACGAGGTATATGTATGTACGGACGGGAATATGGACAGTGTTTGTAAGGCGTACCAGTCTAGGCAAACCTATAGGGGTGAATGGTGTCCATCGTGGAATAAAGTAATAGCATATACCGGTGGTTGGACCCCGAAAGAACCTAGCCTTTGGACCCGTACCTCGGCAAAATTTGATTTTAAAATGCAAAGAGATTATAGTGCAAGTCAAAATCCACTCACCCTTTCAATATCCACCAGAACGGGATCAGCCAATTATACAGGGGAGTTTTTCCTTATAATGGGGGTGCACAGCCCAGGAACAGATAAAAAAGCAGTAATAAAATTTGTTGTGGACAGTTCACCTGAGGAGGAAAGAAATGGGACAGTAGCTGAGCCATTATCGGCAGGACAAAAGAATGGGGTAGTAGAAGTAGATTACACAATGTTAAAACCAGAAGATATGATAGAGAGAGCCACAGGATATGGGGAAAATAATATGTGGCTGGAATGGATAATTACCACAGCCAGAGAACAGAGGTTAGATGATTGTGTAGGATGTGCTAATGCAAGACCCCATTTATATATTGAACCAGCCCTTTTGTACCAAAACGATACGTGGGGTTATGAGTGTATGCTGGCATTGACACGGATGGCCAGTCCAAAAAATTGTACCACATTGGCAGCAATATTCCCACCAATAACCAACCTTTCACGGGCAGGTCCATTTACACCAAAGAAAGCAAATTATACCTGTTTTGATATTAAACGCCTATCACCAACCAGCAACCTGGGGGAGATAAATAAGGAGTGGTGTGATCAGATAATAGTAGATAATGGGACTGAGATAGGTACGTGGGCTAGGGCAGGTTTGTATTATTATTGTGGAGATCGAAGATTGTTTACTAGGATACCTGAGAAGGCAAAGGGAGTGTGTGCCATGGTGAGACTGGGAGCCCCAATAACCCTGATAGGAGATAGAGCAGTCAGAACAGAAACCGTGAATTCAGCAACATTGACTAGAAGACGTAAGAGACATATCATTACAAAGAGAGCAATAGGATCAAGTGTAGATTTATCATTAAATAGTCCGACATACATTGACGCGATTGGGATTCCACGAGGTGTACCGGATGAATATAAACTAGCGAACCAAGTGGCAGCAGGTTTTGAGAATATACCAATAATAGCTGCTCTTTTTCCAGTCACCCCAAACAAGAATGTAGATAGGATTAATTATGTGCATTATAATGTGATGAGGTTAGCAAATATGACAAGGGATGCAGTAGATGGTTTAGCAGAACAGCTAGCACCAACTTCACTTATGGCTATACAGAACCGTATGGCTCTGGACATGTTGTTGGCAGAAAAGGGAGGAGTATGTGTTATGTTTGGTGATCTTTGCTGTACTTACATTCCTAATAATACAGCACCAGACGGATCAGTCACTAGGGCATTGGAAGGTTTGAGAACTTTGTCTATCGAAATGAAGGAACATTCAGGAGTGAATAATCCTATTGGAGATTGGCTAGACAAGGCACTAGGCAAATGGAAATCAGTTTTAATGTCGATTGTGTTATCAATAACTGTATTTGCAGGTATTTTGGTCTCATGCGGATGCTGTTGTATTCCCTGTATCAGATCACTATGTAACAGAGTGATATTATCGGCAATAGAAAAGACAGATTTAACCCCTCCGAAATATACCATGCCTCTATTGTCTGGCGACCATTTCCTAGATGAGGATGATAATGATGATTGTAATGTTTTATGACCATTTTTTAATGGTCAAGAGAGGGAATTGTGGGAATTAAGATCAATATATGGATCGATATAAAAATGGATGATTGATGTTGTTTAAATCAGATGTATTTTCCTACATGACATGATTGTGAAAAAAAGCTTGAAGTTGAGAGTTCTACAGTTGCCAGATGTTGCCAGAGATCGGAATGTGGTCAGTTAGTGGGGGGTTGCAGGATCTGCTTGTGTGAATGTGTAACAATAACCACATCTTATTTTTGGGGAAGAAATGTGTACACTCAAGGATCTTATTGTGGTTTAAACGTGCCTTTACATTTAATATGATTTCATTATTGATTACTAACTATGCATAATATGTTGAAAATATAACCAGTGTGTTAGTTGGGTTACCCAAGAATTCAGCTGATACTGTGGTTGTCCACAGGAAATGGGTATGTGTGTGTGTTAAGATCAGGTTACGCACAGAGCGTGTTGGGCCTCTATAATTTGTTACAGATGGATGGTGGTTTGAAAAACAAGGCAGTGAGCTGATTGGCTGGAATGCAGACAAAGGGAAGACGATCTGATTGGACCCCGCCATGGAGAACAGACCCGACGAAAAATACATAAATAGCTGTAAAGCTGTTTCTGGTGGTCGACCCTTTGTGAGACGTTTGTGTGTCTGAGGATCCACCGAAACAGCTGTTTGTTTGAGACTTCTGATCAATAAATTTCAACGTTTTCTGAACTGGCCTCTCTCCAATTTTTGAACGCGCAGAACATTGTTTTAATGTTCATCACATGGCTCATCTTATTTTAATATTTGTAGGGAAAAATATTATTTGCAAAATATTTAATTCAAATTACTTACATGGTTTAGAAGAACAGCTATTCGGGATCTGAAAAAGTACATGAAGTAAATTAGTTAACACTTTTTGTACTTTAGTACTGTGAACACCAAGTATGTTTTATTGTTTTGTACACAAAATAATTCTACACGTGAAGACGTGGATGTAAACTCATCGAGGTGAAAAAGGTGACAATGATGCAAGACCCCCCAAATGTTATAGGCTATATCCAAAAAAGTGCGTCTGACATGTTTTCTTTTAAATGCGATTTTTTTATTCAGCTCTTATGTTTAGGTTCAGTCATTTCATTTAAAGGGCAATGAAAAGGTAGTCCGTTCTTGGCATGTCTTATTTTCATAAATGTCACTTTATTCATTTCATTGGTATTTAACATTTTGACTGTCTTTAAATACAAAACCCTGTAAATGCATGAAAGCTTTGTGGCAAAAAAATCCTCTTCTTTGGAAGTAAACAGTTACAAAATCCCTAAAGATGCAACTAATAAAAATAGCATAATAATGCAATAAATTGAATTAATTATTATGAAACTGAATTACGAAATAATACAACTGAAGCAAACATTAGGGGGCGCTGTAATACACGTGACAGCCAAATCACAATTGCACGCCGTTTAGAGGTTTCTGCGGTGAGGCCGGGATTAATGTTAATGCATACTGCACAGGTGCTGCGCAATTCCACTACACGTAAAATATAATCTGATTCACGAGTTGTGTATATTATGCACTCAATCTGGGCAGCATTTAAAACATAACCCGCAAACTGGCAAGTGTTTCGACATCGTTACCACAACATCTGGACACGATTCACATCATTTAATTAACCGTGACCCTATTCAAAGACTCACCAGATAGACGAATTACAATAATGACCCATTTTGGATCCAAAACGACGAGGTAACAAGTTTGCGTCACAGAACACAACTTTGCATTTATTGCTAAAATAATCACACTACCTAAATGTTAATTTAAGGCGAGACACGGCAGGCAAAAAAGTCATTTTTGGGCATAGTGGTCCATTTTCAGATTTTGGTATATTTCGCTTCTATAACATGTCTTCTTTAACAGTGATACTAAAGAAATGACAAAATTTCTAAATAAAATGTTTATTTTTAGGAATTTGGTTCTCTAACCGCTTTAAGTTTTCCTTAACTTTGTCTGAAATTAGCACTTTTCAAGCAGATATATCTCCGTGGACGCATTAGAAAACATCGAGTTTGTGGTATCATTGGAAAGCTTGTTTTCTTTAGAGTAATGTGAGCATGTCTATATTTGGTCATTTCCTATGTAGAACACACCAATAGGGAAAAAATAAAGGCTGATCTAAACCAGGAGACGAAATTTCATTGGCTGAAGTCAATTTACCGTGACATGATTCGCCAAAATGCGTCACGTGACACGCTCCGCTGGCTCACAGAAACACGAAAATCAGAGCGAAGAAGATGGGGAAAACGCATAAACTCCGCGCTAAAGCATCAAAGAAAAGACGCAAGCAGTTATCTTTAGCTCGATCACGTAAGGAAAGTGCATGCAAAAAAGTATTAGTTTGCGAGGATGACAATATAAACACCTGTAGTGCATCGAAGCGAAAGATACATGCAATGAATGGCGATGGGAATATGGATGACAGCCTAGTTACACAGCAGTGGCTAATAATGCATGCGTCGCGTTTGAACGAGTTGATAACAGACTTGATTTGTCCAAACTGTATGTCGAATGATCTACAAATAAACATAGATCCCCAAAATCAAGGGTTTTGTAGCAGTCTTTTGCTTGAGTGCAAAAAATGTAAATCACTAGAGAATGGCTATAGAAAAAGCGTCTTCTCATCCACACGTCTACAGGAGTCAACAAGGAGTGATATAGCCTTTGATATAAACATAAGAATGGTTCTGTTAGCACATGAGTTAGGACTGGGATATGCTGCGCTAAAGAAGATATCCAAGATACTAGGCATCCCGACGCTACACCTGAAGACCTTTCAGAGACAGGACAGAAGAGTGACAGGTAGTGAGGTAGTTTTCCAGCCTTGAAACAGGTTATTCAGGCAGTTTATGTTAGCTTACATTTCCACTGTACAATGAATGAATAACAAAGGTGTAAATCATCCTAATTACATTTACAAAAGTGTACTAATGTATTTTAGTGCTTGTATACATTCATTTTGATTTATTGAGTAGCATTTTGATAAACTGCTTTTACTTTTAGTGGCAGAGATTGAACGAGGCTTGGAGTCACTAGGAAGGGTCAGAGAGCAGGTCAGACAGGCTTACTTAGACATTGACCCAGATGTGGCAGAAATTCTGAGGGAGGATGTAGATGCTGTCATCAACATAAGTGTGTCTTTTGATGGGACTTGGCAAAAAAGGGGCTTTACTTCTCACTACGGCATTGGTCTGTGCATAGACCTTATTACAGGGCTTGTGATAGACTTTGAAGTTTTATCATCTTATTGTCATGCATGTGCACTAAAGAAAAATGCAAGGAGAGAAAAAAACATCACAGAGGAAGAGTACAACACATGGAAGGAAAAGCACTATGACTTTACGAAGCACTTCTCTGGTTCTAGTAAAGCCATGGAGCAGGAATCAGCTAAGCGCATGTGGGGGAGATCCATAAGCCGGCATCAGCTGCGCTACACTCAGATGCTTTCTGATGGAGACAGTACTGCATTTAGGGAGGTTGTGGCACTGAATCCCTATCCTGGACATGAAATAACAAAACTAGAATGCATCAACCATGCGCACAAACGTATGGGTACAGCTCTTAGAAAACTTAGTTAAATTGGGTAAATTGGGTGGGAAAGGAGCAGGCAAGCTCACAGCTGCAAAATGTAAATCCTTGCAAAATTATTATAGAGGGGCAATACTTAATAATCAGGGCAATGTAGAACAAATGAGAACTGCTATTTGGGCTAGCCTCCTACACTCCATGTCAACTGATGAGAATCCCCTGCATAACAGATGCAAACCCTCATGGTGTTGGTACAGGAAAGCGGAGGAAAATGGTGTTATACCAGAGAGTCACAATAAGCATTCAGGCTGCTCTCTGAAAAAAGATGTTGGCAAAAAGCTTATTCCATTATATCATAGGATGTCAAGTGATAGCCTATTGCAGAGAATGCAACATGGGGGCACCCAAAATGCAAACGAGTGCTTAAATTCTGTCATTTGGTCAAGGTGTCCTAAAACTGTATTTGTTGGCAAAAACAGAGTTGAGGCAGCAGCCAGTATGGCTATTTCAACATTTAATGAAGGTGCTTCTGCCATGTTATCTGTAATGGACAGATTGTGGCTTGAGACCACAAAGGTGCAATAGAAAGTGTAGACAAGCTTCGGATAAGAAAAGCTGATTCTGTGACTTCTGCTTGTGCAAAACGTAAAAGAAAGAGCTGTGACATAGACAAAAAGGTAAAAAGACACATGCAAGAGCTAAAAGAAGGGCCACAATATGAGGCAGGCATGGCAGACTAAGTTGTGGCCTCTCCACCACTGCTATCCTCTTTCTGCTCCTAACTACTCCTCTATTTGCCTTCCTCTCATTGTGTCTTTGTCCATAATATAAATGATATAAATATATCAAACCCAGTCTATATATTTATTCATTTGTGTAGTATTGCTGTGGGAAAATGATAAATTAGTTACTGTTACATAAAATTCAAATTTTCAATCTATAAATATGAATTTATCCAATCAATATCTTTAGCACCCATTTTCTCAAAATGGAAAAGTTTTTTTCAACATTCTAAACCAAAAATGTACACTTGTGTAGCACTAACCTTGGCCAAACTTTTCATGTTCATTCTTAATTCTATTCTGAAGGTTATTACAGAAGGATTTATCAATAATATGTTTTCAGCTCATTTACATACCAAGACATGTTCATAGTATTTTGATATTTTTTTATTGAAAACAAAGAGATATCCAAAATCTGTTCTGTAATTTCTTTTAACTCTAATATGTTTTTAAAATAAAGTAAAAATTACAAGTGTAGCTGTTTTTTACATATATGTAAATAAGCGCATATTTAATGAAATTCCCTTGCATATTTAAAATTGCCAGAAAACTTCCAATGCAAATTCTTTTTATAATAATGTGTTTAATTCATTGGTAGAGTTTCAAGTTAATATGTTTAAATCAAATAAAAATCCCTATTCACCTGCAGTGTCTCACCTTAAAGTTTAGAAGTTTACACTTTCACAAACATTTCAAATGACTGTACCAGCCATTTGGATTATACTTCATTTAATGCAGCAACAAACCATTTTACAGTATACTAAGAGAATTGAAAGCTCATTTATCCCACCAGTAATGAAGGTGTTGCTGCTATTGGTCCCTGGCTTTGGGTCTAAGGAAGAGCTGCCCCCAGGGATGCCCTCCACAATGGGTCGGTTAGAATTCAACCCAAGGGCCAGCTCTTCTGCTGGGGTATATTGTGGGGGTGCACCTGTTGTTTTTTTTCAAGGATTTTTCTTGGTGGCTGTTATAAATAGACACATCATTTAACAGTGGCTTTTAAAATAAGGACTGTAAGGACATTTAGTGGGTTGGTGGGATTTTCGCCCATGTTAATAAATTGCCATTGGACGAATAGTTGAGTGAAGGGATCATAACCTCCAAAAGGACGCCCAATTGCCTACAAGTTAATGGGCGACCGGGCACTTTTCGCTTACCCAGGGTAATTTGTTGATTTAGCGCACTAATGGGGACGTAGGCACCACCGGGGGTGCCATTGAGCTAAGGGGGTCTTTTGGTGCCCTCGAAATTGGTATTCTGCCCACCTACCATCAAAACCATGGCGGTCTCCGCCCACTGGTCCCGGCAAAGCACGGTTCTGCCCCCTAACCTCATGTGACCCACTAAGCCACGCCCCCTCGCCCACGAACCAACTATTGTGCCCGCTGACCCACTAAGCACCTCCCAACCGCTCACGGACTGACTGTTGTGCCCCTGACCCCATGTGGAAGCACTATTGTGCCCGCTGACCCACTAGGCTCCGCCTCCTCGCCCACGGTCCAACTTTCGTGCCCCGTGACCACATATGAGTAGACCTGGCAAGCGCTATTGTGCCCGCCGACCCACTAAGCTCCAGCACTAACCACGTTTTAACCAGGGCAAGCCGTCGAGGCAACTCGTCGCCAGCGTGCAAGCGCTTGGTCAGGTGGTTCATGCGGACTACGACAAGTGAGCATTGGGTGGCGGTGCACGCCGGTCTTTCGGGGACCAAGATCGGCTAGACGCGGCCCTGTCGGCCCAAGCTCGACACGCTAGCGCCGGCCGTGGTCGCACATGCAGTTGGTGGGGTTCCGGCCATGACTTTGGGTCCAAACGCACAAAAAATGCAAACTTGACCATGGACCTGGTATGGAAGATGCATTGCTTTAGTGGAGAAATGGGACAGCTCCCGTGCGGAGCCACATGCTTGTACGTCTACGAAATTATGGATTATGTCACGACACACATACATCGCGTGCCTCAGGGAAAAGATTTGCTCTGACAATTCCGAAAACGATGCTACTCACACACTCCTTGTTTCGATGCGAGGTCAATGTAAAGTCAATGAGGACTAATGGATTTGAATGGAAGCATCTGCGAGGAAGCCTTGCTTCGGTCGCACGCTCCAGAGCTTTAAGCATGCCAACATGGGGGCCCAGTCGCCCCAACGTGTGCGTTTTCAGAGCACTGGGGCCTTCTAGGGGATTACTGCGACGATCCCACATGCAATTTATTTCCATTGAGCTTTTTGTGGCCTACTCGACAGAAGCCCATTCATTTCAATGGCCATTCTTTCCGATTGCACGTGGGCGGCTCCCCGTGTGGCACAGCAGGGGTCTTTCGGGCCGAGCTCGACGTATGAGTACCCTCACTGGCCCGACAATGTCCCGTGTACTTGCAAATGCGTTATAGGTCAAGAGGTCATTGAACGGATTCTTGAATAATGCTCTGATGTGGAAAATGACTAAGTGGACTGGGTACGAATGGGAAGATCTTCGAGGAAGCCTCACGTGTTGCGCTTCGGGCGCATGAGCCTGAGCTTTACGCATGCCGATGGGGGGGCCCAGTCGCCCCAACGTGTGCGTTTTCGGAACCCTGGGGCCTTCTGGGGGATTACTGCGACAATCCCACGTGCAATTAATTTCCATTACGCTTTTTGTGGCCTACTCAACGGAAGCCCATTCATTTCAATGGCCATTCTTTCCGATTGCACGTGGGCGGTCCACAAATGGCAGGGACATTGCGTTTAGTCCACAAATGTCGTAGGTGAGTAGTCCACAAATGGCAGGGACATTGCGTTTAGTCCACAAATGTCGTAGGTGAGTAGTCCACAAATGGCAGGGACATTGCGCTTAGTCCACAAATGTCGTAGGTGAGTAGTCCACAAATGGCAGGGACATTGCGCTTAGTCCACAAATGTCGTAGGTGAGTAGTCCACAAATGGCAGGGACATTGCGCTTAGTCCACAAATGTCGTAGGTGAGTAGTCCACAAATGGCAGGGACATTGCGTTTAGTCCACAAATGTCGTAGGTGAGTAGTCCACAAATGGCAGTGAAATTGCGCTTAGTCCACAAATGTCGTAGGTGAGTAGTCCACAAATGGCAGGGACATTGCGTTTAGTCCACAAATGTCGTAGGTGAGTAGTCCACAAATGGCAGGGACATTGCGCTTAGTCCACAAATGTCGTAGGTGAATAGTCCACAAATGGCAGGGAAATTGCGCTTAGTCCACAAATGTCGTAGGCGAGTAGTCCACAAATGTCGTAGGCGAGTAGTCCACAAACGTCGGATGACAGCAAGATCCCGCCCTCCCTCCCTCTCACGGGTTATAATGCCCGAGGCAACAAGAAAGGCCTTAGTCCCACTAAACATCTATCGCACTTCATCATGCCGATCGAGACTTGCCCGATTTGCAGCAGGGACTACTGCCAGCTGAGCCAGCATCTTCGGGTGAGCCACAACATTAAAAACCTGCAGGAGAGGAAGCTGCTCCTGGCGTTGCAGTCCGGCAGGGTCAGCGTCCGTGAGGGATGTTGCACTGTCCTGGGCTGTAACAAGGAGTCGGTAAGGCTGGACAGGCATTTGAAGACTCACAGCGAGCTGACAGTGGCAGCTCGCAGAGAGTTGGTGACCAAGGTGAAGAGGATGTCCATTCTGCAAAGTTTGGCTGCTCTGCGGGCCTCAGACCCGGAGTTGCCCATGGCGTCGAGCCTCGACCTGCAGGCCGAGGTAGGGTCTTCGGCGGACTCTTCGGAAGAGGAGGGGGCAGAGGAGCCAGAGATGGGCGCTTGCCAAAACCGAGCTTGCATCCAGGCAAAGATACAGGTGGCGGAGCTCAACTGCCAGGTGGACACCCTCATGTCCTCACTTCAGGAAATTTCCAGGCGCTTCCGTATTTTACAGAGGCGGACGCACAGGAGGCCTTCGGAAGAGAGGAATGCGACGAAGAAGCTCCTCTCCTCCTTGGTGGTCGGTGACGATATGGAGGAGGAAGATGAAGTGTCGCCCTCTCCAGTGCCGCCCCCTCCAGTGCAGCAAACATCGGACCCTTGCCTTCCGGCTTCCGCCCAGCAGTGTTCAGAGCCAAGCCTCCCCCAGTTCCCGGACCATGTCGTGATATTGAGTGAGTTTGACTCTCCCCCTGTACCCCCTTGAAAATTACATGCTCTTTTGTGTGTCTTTGAGTTAAAAGTTCTGTTTGTTTTTGTGTGGTTATTGTGTCTAAATCGTATTTTCTTCTCTCTACAGGCCAGGAACAACGGGAGTGTCGAGGCGAGAAAAAAGATGTCACGCTTCATGTGCCACGACACACGGACGGCAGACAAATTTTATGCCTGCAACCTCTCCGGTAAGGAGGAGTAGGAACACAGGCAGCTTTTCGAGAAGGTGCTGGAGGGGACGGATGAGTGCGAAACGGTGTGCGAGGTCGGCAAGAAGCCATGCAAGAGAAGGCGGCGCGATGCAGATGCCTCTTCGCTGACCTCGCAAACCACCAGCGAGGACGAAGCGGAGCCTGAGTACCAGGAGTCGGGCGTGTCCGCACTGGAGTCCGATGAGGTAGGTTTGTCAAAGTCATGTCTCTGGCAAATGTTGCCTCCTGCCCATTGCTAACCTCTGTCTCTCTCTCTTTTTTCATGTAGATGTCACCTGAAGAGGAGCCCTCATCGACCCAGTTGTACAAGAATGTCAGCATCATGTTGACGCCCTTAAAGTTTAAGTGGTCCCCGGTACGAAGGCATCTTGATGATCGCCCCTCCAGAGACCCTGCCTCACCTCACAAACTCCCTTTTGTTGTTTTTTCTTCATTCTTACATGTATGTTCTGTAAATAGTTAACTTATGGTACGATTACATTGTTCTGATTGTGTTTTGTCTTTTGTTGTTTTTTCTTCATTCTTACATCTATGTTCTGTAAATAGTATGATTACATTGTTCTGATTGTGTTTTGTCTTTTGTCTTTTGTTGTTGTTGTTGTTGGTGATATTCAATGAAACCATGCACTTTGTGTTTAAAATGTCCACGTGCCTCCGACTCGCTTGATTCTCCTATGGTGCTGGCTAAAGATGCTTAATTTAACGAGTAGACCAAAATCTTCACTTAAGGTTAACTTCAAATAACTTGCAGTTAGTTCAACTTAAATGGGATTACAAAAAAAGAGCTATAATCAACAACATATAATACATATACATATAATCAACAACATTCACATTCGAATCAAAAACTCAAAGGTCAAAATGAGCTCACATCCATGAAGGCCCTTCCCCACACGCTGTAAAAAGACACAAGTGAGAATGCAAACACATGTTCATTCATGTCTTACTGTTATATAGAATGTGATGTGCATATGCAAAAGGTTATAATACATGGCATTGTGCACCGTGTTCATTGTAAGAGGTCAAAATAAGCTCATGTACGTAGAGAGCATACACCGGAGGCTGAAACAGTCACAATTACACAAAGCCAAGTAATCAAACTATCAGTGTAAACTAAGCATTTTGTTCATAAAGGGCATCAATAGGAATCATCGATGCATAATGTAGCTGTATAAGTATCTAGAAATGTCATTTATAAGGCATGTAATTAATGCATTCCCTTTGAAGCTCGAGTGAGTGAGTGAGTGAGTGAGTGAGTGAGTGAGTGAGTGAGTGAGTGAGTGAGTGAGTGAGTGAGTGAGTGAGTGAGTGAGTGAGTGTGTTCTGAGCAAGATGTTTGTGAATAAACCGCCTTGAGCAGCCATCATAGTTTTCAGTGAAAGCACATGGTTTTATCCAGATAACAAAGCATGCCGCATGTGAGTATAACTTTGCTTTCTTTTAAATGTAATTTCCATGTAAATGTCTCTGTATTCAGCAAAACTTGTAGCCCAGTGTGCAGTGCAATGTATTTGTGTCTTGTGCATATGCTCATCACGCTCTGAACTGTATTTCATTACACAGCACATGTTTGCATTCTAACCTGTGTCTTTTTACAGCATCTGAGGAAGGCCTTTTGTGTATATGAGCTCAGTTTGGCCTGTGACCTCTGTGCAGTGCAATGTATTTGTGTCTTATGCATATGCTCATCATGCTCTGCACTGTATTTCATTAAACAGCACATGTTTGCATTCTCATAAGTGTCTTTTTACAGCATCTGAGGAAGGCATTTTGTGTATATGAGCTCAGTTTGGCCTGTGACCTCTGTACAATGCAATTTATTTGTGTCTTTTGCATACATTTACCACATTCTACACTATAATACATATGTGACTGTATGTATTCTTAGCTCTTTTTTGTACAGAGTATGAATGTTACAGCATCTGACGCAGGCCGTGAATGCACATTATGCTTAGGTGAAACAGATTATAAAGTCTTTTGTCATTTTTCATCTTTTGTATAAATTATTGTCGCAGTATTATCATGTAATGTGGTTATTATGACTGACATTAAATTGTCTCTGTTACAGATTAAGTAATGCAAGCACTATTTTTAGAATCAGCTGGAGACAGGTAAGAGTAGATTTCTTATTCTTAAGTTATTTTATCATTAAGTTATTGTAGCTTAAGTTATTGGTTAATCCCATTTAAGTTGAACTAACTGCAAGTTACTTTAAATTAACCTTAGGTGAATATTTTTGCCTACTCTTTAAATTAAGCAACTTTAGGAGAATCAAGGGAGTCAGAGGCAAATGGACATTTAAAACTCAAAGTGTATCATTTATTAGAACAAACATGGCAATCAAACTATTTACAGAACATCAATGAACAAAAAAACAGCAACAAGGGAAAAACAAGGGTGTGTGTGAGGTGAAGGGTCTCTGGGAAGGTCGGGAACAAAAGCAATAAAGAACAGGGACGGAACAAGTGGAGGTGGGAGGGGTGGTGTAAGTGGAGCAACAGGGGCAGACGAGGAAGCAAGAACAGTGGCGCAGGGTGGCAGCTCAGGTACGCGATCAGGCGCTGGAGGGGCGATCGTCTGGGTGTTCTTCCATGGATTCGGGGTCGATGTGAAAAAAAATTACTTCGCCTCCGTCCCACCCACCAATTCGTCTTTCATGTTCAGGAACCTCTGGAACCACTTAAACTCCTCCGTGGAGAGTGCGACCTGGGCGGGTCCGAAGGCCTGATTGGTCTTGTGCATGTTGACCTGCGAAACAAAATGCAAGAAATTGAGTCGAGAGGAGACATGGCATGAGAAGACACACACACACACACGTAGATCACTTACATTGATCAAGTACGTGGTTGCTGTCTTGGTAGCGTTCCTGACCTCGTCTATGGTCATGTTCTGGAACACCCCACAGCGGTGACCATAGATGGAGGCCAGGAACGCAGTGACATACCCGTAGAGTCTGAACTGGGTTTTTTGCGTCTTGTCCGTCTCTAGTTTATCTGTGGAAACACACAAAAACAGCACCGTTAGTGAACTGTAACTAACAACTAAGGACATCGACTTACCGAGAATCTTTGGGATGCTTCTCTTGGCCTCCTCCCTGCACTTCTCCAAGAGGGCCTTGGAGATCAGCTGCCCGTCTTTGGCCCGTTTCACGGCCATCTGGTGCAATGTGACCGGGCGCTTCATGCACCGCAGCATTATCCTCACCTCCCTTCGGATGGCAAACAAGACCCTCTTGGCAGGCGGCAGTTCGGAGGGGGTGTGGCGGCCACGTAGTCCAGAAACTGGGCGACATTTTTGAGGCAGAGAGGATGCGTAGGTGAGTCCAGTTGCATACGTTTTTTGTGTTATCGCTTGGATAAAAGCATCTGCCAAATGTGTCCTTGTGGCATTGTGAACTCGGTCAAATTTAACATAAGAGCTGAAAGCCCACATGGTTATTCCGATATGTTGCTCTCATGCCAACATTTCAGAAACATTGTCATCTATGACTTTGCACGAGGATTAGCAACTCATACCAACCTACGGGTACCAGAGAGACTGCCCTTCAGTCCATACGAAGGAAGACTGGCTGCAGCTACCCCAGAGAATATTGCATCTGCCAAGAAAGGGGAACTTCAAAAGACTTTGCCACCCACCTGATCTTAATGGCCATCCTGCAACTGGTTCTGCTGAGCACTTTGATACTTTTCATCAGTACAACACAAAAGATGAAAAGGATGCATTAAGAGTTATTGGACTTGTGCTTGAGCTAAGTGGGTGGATCAACTCCCAGGCGAAAAAATTACAATTTCAAGAACTGTCTCTCCCCAGCAAGCCACATCTTCCGTATGTGTCTTGACGTGCATGGAAAAGCCATTTTGTGTATTTATAATTGAATTCCCTTATTTTAATATATTTACATTAAGATCTAGTCTAATATCTTTTTTTTAGGGCTGGGAATCGATTAAAAAAAATTAACTAATTAATTGCACATTTTCTGTAATTAATTGCAATTAATTGTGTTTTCCCCCAAGCTTGTTATCATCAATATTTAAATGTAGAATCACCTAATTAAATTAAACAACACAAAGTTTTTAATGACATAACATTTTAATGACATTTGAACTGTAAACAGACTCTCCACAGAACCACAGAGTAGCTGTTCCCATCAAATAAAATGTGTGCAGCAACATTATAAACAAAGTGAAAGTTGAATTTGAAAACCATCAAGGTCATCAAAAAGTCTAGATCAGTTTAGAACTTAAGCCAATTGGCCAAAAGAAATAATTTCTTTATGCACCAACAATATATTTAAAAAAAAAATGTTTAAGTGCCAGTTGAATTTCAAAAAGGAACATAAGTCTTTGCAATATGAATAACAAAAGGAGAATGTTTATTTTTTTTCACCCAAAGATTTTGCCTACTCTTTTACATTAAGCCAGCAACTGAGACAGACCAGTCGGTTTACATTATCAGGGGACAAAGCAGCTCTCTTTTTCTGGACAATGTGGCCTGAGAGTGAGAACAACCTCTCACAAGGCACTGTGGTTGCAGGTGTTGACAGGTACTTGCGTGCAATGCCAGCCAGCAGGACATGTGCTCCTTCTCTCATTGACCACCACTGCAGTGGACACTGGTCCATGTCAATTTTGGGTTCTGATTTGTAGCGGTCCAGGGAGTTGTCTATGGACTCTTCATCTTCTGAATCTGAATCAGGTGAACAAAGCAAGAAGACTGACATCCTGCTCTTCTTCGGTGGCTGTTTTCCTGTTGTATCTGCAGATGGTTGTTGTGCCAGCCTCTCTTCCTTTACCAGGTTGCTTATTGATTCCCACACCTCATTCCTTTCGTCTTTGGGAAGACACTTCAGGTCCTTAAACCTGGGGTCCAGGGCAGTAGCGATCTTCAGCCATGTGAGGTTGGTGCTTTCCTTACGTTTAGCTAGGTCTGTGGTAAACACCTTCTTGAACCTCAACACATAGACCGGATCATCATCTGATGGCTCCATAACTCTGAACAGGTGGCGCAATGCTGGTAACACCACTGAACAGGAGATGTATTGCTCTCCCCCCAGGAGTTCAGTCACATTTCTGCAGTGGAAATGTTTGAAATATGTCAGTAAATTGTAATTACACACACTCACACACACACACAGAGAGAGAGAGAGAGAGAGAGAGAGAGAGAGAGAGAGAGAGAGAGAGAGAGAGAGAGAGAGAGAGAGAGAGAGAGAGAGAGAGAGAGAGAGCATCCCCTATCACACACATACACATACACACACACACACACACACACACACACACACACACAGAGAGAGAGAGAGTAATAGAACATCCCCTATCACACATACATTACACACACACACACACACACACACAGAGAGAGAGAGTAATAGAACATCCCCTATCACACATACATTACACACACACACACACACACACACACACACACAGAGAGAGAGAGAGAGTAATAGAACATTCCCTATCACACATACATTACACACACACACACACACACAGATAGAGAGAGTAATAGAACATCCCCTATCACACATACATTACACACACACACACAAACACACACACACACACACACACACACACACACACACACACAGAGAGAGAGAGAGAGAGAGAGAGATACTAGCATAATATTAACTAACCTGCAAGGCTCAAGTAGTTCCTCCAGCTTTTGCAGTTTAGCGAGCTCTTGTGCAGTGAACATGACAATTTTGCTGTTTTGCTGAGCCAAAGTGGTGGACAGTGACGAGTGGTTTCTCTGGATCCGCTTGACCATCTCTAGGGTAGAATTCCATCTGGTCGCTACGTCCTGTACAAGTGTTTCTTGCTTCTGTCCAAGTGCAACTTGCTGTTCTGCTTATTCCTGAGCATTTGATGGACTGTGCTTAAAGTGCCCAACAATCTTGCGACATTTGGCCAGAAGACTGTCGAATCCACAGTCGCGAAGAGAAACCGTGATTGTTCTTTGCACACTGTGGGCCGTGCAGGGCAGGTGCTCAAATGGTAGTAGTCTCGCTGCTGCCGTCATGTTCCGAGCGCTGTCCGTCCCCAGTGTTGTTATCTTTTGCTCCACTTTCCATTCTTTGGCGACTTCCAAAAAATGTTCAGCGCATGCCTCTGCAAAGTGGCGCTCTGTGGTCTGACTCACAGTAAGGGCAAACGAACGCAATCGCCACTCTTCATCTATGAAGTGCGCTGTGACACCCAAGTAGTTGTCATTGCTCACCGATGTCCAGTGATCTCCTCTGAGAGCGACATATTTTGCTTTCTCTAAAATGTCCATCCTTCGCGCCCTCTCGCTGTCATACAAACTGTGTATTCTCGACATAATCGTTCTTCTCGATGGTAGATTGTAAGACGTGTCTCCCGATGCAATTTGCACGATTTCTCTCAGTCCCTCGTCTTCCACAATGCTAACTGGGCGGCAGTTTCTAGCTATCCATTTAGCTAAAGCATCGGTTAATTGATCAGTTACAGGTTTGGTCAATGGCCTGCCACGATTACTGTAGCACTCCAGTAAAGTGGATTGGCGAGGCGCTCCTGTAGCCTCGCTAGTTATGTTGCTAGCACCTGGGTGCTTTGCTTTTAAATGGTAGATTAAAGACGAATTGCTTCTATAATATTTAAATTCAGCTTTGCAAATCGTACACACCATCTTTGTTTTATCAAACAGGCCATCCGGCATCTTTTTAAATGTAAACATTCCTCCTAAAACTCCATCCTTGTTCATCTCCATCATGAAAGGGTGACTGTTCGGCACATTCACAATAAGCAATAGGAAGTCATGGAAACGATCGAGGCAAAAAAAAAAAAAAAAAAAAAGTGCTGCGTCAATTGCGTTATTTTTTTTTAACGCGTTAAACATCTAAAATTAATCGCAAAGATTAACGCGTTAATTCCCCCATCCCTACTTTTTTAATGTTTTTTTACTTTCAAATTCTTACAACTGTAATTGTCTTGCAGCGCATGAGGATGTCTCCACAGATATAGACATGGATGAGCAGTGTGAGGTTTTTACCAAGATATCTAACTTTAGGCCCTGTCGAACTTCATGGATGCTCGGACTAATTTATCCCCTTCAAGAGCAGTTGGTATGTGGCTGCATTGCTTTGCCACATTCCTGATAGTGTGTTGTCTTATTTTTTGGTATTGTTGTTTAAAGGTATTTCACACCAAAAGTTTTTTAAATGAATATATAGTAATACTTAATTCAATACATAATTCCAAGACAACTTTCTAAGGCAAACAAATGTTTTGTGAAGTGTTTGTTTGACACTGCTTCCATTTCTTTGTAATATGTGTAGGTGAATTATGTACTGGATGAGAACAGGCCTATGAATGAAAGGATGGTCAAACGTGCCTCACAAGAGAGAACTTTGTAACCCTGGAACTGAGAAGGGAGATGGATTCAATGGTGGGGAACCTTTTTATTTTAATTTCGAAAGTAATTGCTCTTTTTCTGGAATTGGCATTAAAAGTGTTGTATTTATATGTGGGAAATGCTTGCTTTAGGCTTATAAAGGAAATAATTCAGTGTCTTTATATAATGTACAGATATATGTAACACATTTAATTGAAAACCTGTCTGAATATATTGAAAGAGATATCTTCTACAGGGGAAAGATATCCATGTTGTACATCTTCATATTCCACCACTTGGCTCTCACCCTCATTATGTGACCCTCTTATCTGTCTTCCAGTAAGTACTCACGATGCATTCAGCTAACAGTGTTAACCCTTTTGTCTTTTCAAATCAAAGTTGACACGTTTGATATAAAAACATGGAGAAATCGGAAAAGAAAAAGGAGCTTCAAATTCTAATAAAATCATATATTTCATAGATAAATAATGGATACAAAAATGTGTGTTAAGAAGTGACTTCAAAAATGGAAAAAGTGTTGCTAGCATTCTTGTGCAGTTTTAAAAGGCATAGTAAAGGAAATTTTCTAGTCTTGCTTCTTAAAGTGTCTAACTTTGTTTTCTTTAGAATGTTATCATGTTGTTCTCTATACGCTTCATTTCACTCTGCCGTTGTCCTCGAGCAAAGCACAAGACATTCTGTTTAAGATAAGGGGTCCTCAGCTGTGTGTAAGTGAATATTTCATATTTATTTTTCAAAACCCTAACCCTGTTTAGAGAGGATGTTTTTTGTTTAAAAACAATCACATTTAAGTTGTAGGTTTTCTTTTTTAATCCTGCCATTAACTTGATCAATTGTGTTTTGATAAAGACTTGTTGACTGATTTCCAAGCCACTTACAGTTTTTTACAATCGCTATGACAGTTTTTTCAATACAAGTTTCCACAAGTTTTAACAAGTTTCCTAAACTCTTAACGCACCAACACACCTAAAACACACAATTGGCAAAACGGTTAATTTCATGCTCAAAATCACACATTGTAAACTAAACTCCAAAACTAATTTTCAAAATACAATAATTCACTAACACAATACACTTTGTCTAACAAAACATTGCAAACATGTTTCAAAATCAAATGATTATTCAAAACACTAACACATGTTCTCTTCCAAAAGGAACATTTAGTCAATCATAACACAATGACAAAAAAAACACTAACATCAGCTGAATTTACAGAAACTGCATTATTTTATGTGTCAGGTCTGCCCTTATACAATAGACAGTTTATTGTATTGATCATAGATTGTGTTTTGCACTGTAGTTTCTTTTGAAGCCTCTCTACATTTTAGTTTTGTTGGGTTTAGTAAATGCATGCATTTTGTTTCTTTTGCTGCAGAAATATAATACAAAATTGAATGACCATCTCAGCGTAGCTTTATAGAATGCACAGTTTATGAAAAAAAATAGAGACAGAAATGCTGCAGTAAAGACTTTATTTGAAAAAGGACATTACTGCAAGATATACAAACAGAAAAAGCACCGGAATAATAATAATAATAAAAAAAAAGTAATCTTCTAATCTGCTCGGTCTTCTGCATTTGGCCACATGTTCTCATCCACATCACACCTGATATATTCTCTGGCAAGGCATCTTGGGAAGAATCCTGCATCCAGGAGGGACGTTTGGTCATGTGGACGATGGTCAAAAACCTTCCATCTCCAGTCTTTCGTGAAGGTCTTCTAAAAACAGGAGAAGGCGGTCGGTGTTGTAGGGGCCAATCTCACATTTATGCAGGAGTGCACCGTTGTTGGAGATTGCGGCGCACATGGTGATGTTGGCTCCTCTCTGGCCCGGCACGGTGACTGTGGCCCTTTTGCCAATTATGTTTGGGACTTGATTGGCCTCCAACTCCATGACTCTCTGAGTAATTACACAGTGTAGTAATTACACAGTGTATGTAAATGCTGTGCTGTATATTTACTGTATGTCCTAATGTTCTCCAGGTTTATAGAGTAGTTTACTGCAAAACACACAATGTATAGTACAGTAATGACTGTATTGCATAACCTTACCTGGACATATTGGTGACGGAGTTCTTTGATGCGCTCACTGTTCCTTTCAAAAGGAACTTCGCATAGTTACTTCACTCGGACTCTGTGTTTAGCTAGAGTCCGAGAAATGGATGTTATACTGATTGCTGCAATGTTCCCAAAGACAAGGTTGTCCTCTACAACACTGGACTGAATGTCCTTCAGTTTTATTTCATTTTCAGCAATCACCATGTTGACAATAGCAAGTTCCTGTTCTTCATTTAGGAGCTTTCCTCTGCCCCGAGGGAGGTAGACGTTGAATCCTTAGAGGGACAAAATACAGTTACATATTAGAGATCGGAGGCATAGAGTCACTCTACTAAATGGTAAAATTATTTACACTTTACTAGAAGCACATCCTACCTGTTGGTTTCTCTGAAAATACGGACAATGGATGCCACTGTGTCCCGGCTGAGATTTGCCTGTACTCGTTCACCAGCCTCTCTGTATGATAGCCCGTGGTTTATGACATGATCAATGATAGTAGCTCTTATTTGATCAGTTACCCTAGCTCTGGTCCTTCTTTGAGCGCCACCACGCATTCGAAACTCCCCTCCCTCTACCTTGCCCTACTCCTCTACCTTGCCCCACTCCTCTCCCTTGCGCTTGCCCCACTCCTCTCCCTTGCCCTTGCCCCACTCCTCTCCCTTGCCCTTGCCCCACTCCTCTCCCTTTCCCCACTCCTCTCCCTTGCCCTTGCCCCACTCCTCTCCCTTTCCCCACTCCTCTCCCTTGCGCTTGCCCCACTCCTCTCCCTTGCGCTTGCCCCACTCCTCTCCCTTGCGCTTGCCCCACTCCTCTCCCTTGCGCTTGCCCCACTCCTCTCCCTTGCCCTTGCCCCACTCCTCTCCCTTGCCCCACTCCTCTCCCTTGTCCTGGTACTCGTCTTCCTCTCCCTTGTGCAGGCATTTTCTTTCGTTCTCTCTTTGTGTTGCTCTATATTGTTCCTTTTCCACACAAGATCAGCCCAAACAGTCTTCTTTTATAACATATGGTCATACGATTGAAAGAAACTCAACACCTGAGTGTGCTTCCTAGATGGGAATCAGCTGTGATTTATATATTTGCATAACTTCAATAAGCTTTTTCTCATTAGCAATGGAATAAAATACAGGGAATATATTTGTGTTTCAATTCACAATATGAACAGCTGTTCACTTTGACTTTAGCCTATATAAGTTATGTTTAGAACATGATGTTATCTGTTCTGACATACAGTGTGAAAGCATTTGTAAAGTTGGCTGTAAAATTACATTGTTTTGTTATTGGTTGAGCTTGTGTGTAAAAGAAGTTCAAGCATTTTAAATTTGTGTTAACTGTATGCATTTTGTGTCATAGCAACAAGAAATGTGTTAATTGTATAGCATACAAAGACGTATGTTGTGCTAACCGTGTTAAGAGTTTAGGAAACTTGTTAAATGTAATGAAAAAACTATCATAGCGATTGTTAAAAACTGTAAAAGAGAGATTCTGTTTCTGGATTCCCTTTATTCAGCCAGAGTACAAGGCTTTACACATGGGCCTTATAGAAGCATCTTAAGGTTTAAAAGAAAGATGTTTGCTGGCAGGAGCGTCGCACCCGTGGGGGATGTGGTTGTTTTAACACCCACACTTTTTCTGCAGTTTTGCACAAACGCCTTACTGCAGTCACTCACTCTTCCTTTTCTCTGGCCGCTCTATGGTCTGCGCTCGCTGCCTGCTGCTCTCTCCTCTCCCCCTCCCTATCAAAAATGACACCGGTGGCTGATGATTGGCTGTTCTGCCTTAAGTCCTTATGGTTATGGTTTACATGATTCATCTCCCTTTTCCAGGCACTTTGAATGAGTGTTTGTGCTTTTATGTGTTTGGGAAGATGTTCTGTTATTGTTTTGTTGACATTTCGAGTGTTTTCGTTATTATATTTAGTTTTTTAGACTAATACTAATTGCTATGTAAATTGAGGGATAATGTTTATTCGCGTCGGGGTCCCGATCAGCCTGTCAGGGTTGTATTTGCCATAACAACCGCATCGCCATACACTTATTACATGGCTACCTACCAAATAAATCAATAATTTGACACAAAATATTGATTTAAAATCGATTATATTGGCTGAATGAACAGAACTGCGTCCATAGCAACGCTCTATTTTTCATGGCAACTGTGTGTTATACTTCGCAGCTGTCTTAACAGACCAAAGTAATCTATGTACTTTATGTATTAATGCTCATAGCCTACGCTGTAAAAAATTATTCATTGAATTTACAAAAAAATGATCGTTCAACTTAATGCATTTGTTTAAATGTAGCTAAAATCAATTGTGTGGAGCCACTTACGATATTTTTTTTTGTACATTCAACAATCATTTTTTTCAGTGTAAATGGGTTCCATTCAGACCTTAATATTAAGTATTTTACTGTCTTGTCAACAATACATTTTCACCTGGCTAAACCCAATCCAGCTATTTCCTTCAGACGACAAACTTACATTTGTACACAAATTTGTAATTCCCTACAAAGCAAGCATAAATAAACTACTTGTCTCTTGTTAAGCAGTGTATTTATGGGTTTATTGCCAGTGCAATTGATTTTGATATTATTTATACCACCAGGGAAAAATCTTTGTGTGGGCATTTATTTCTTCCCTTTTCAGGGTGCAAGTAAGCAAAATGACCCATGTCACTATCAAGCTTACCACTGTCTTTTTGACACGCAGTATCAAGATGCAGAAAAGAAAGAGGTAGGAGAAGATTGATACTTTTGTTTGGCCCTATTCATTTATTACTGCCCATTATTACCACTTTAGGAGAGGAAGTTGCTGGAGGCATCAGTTTCAGAGAGAGCACAGGAAGGTTCATAGGTGAGCAATGAAATGAATGTTACAGTTTGAGAAAGAGGTCTATGAAGAAAGAGAGGCCATGTTTGTGTCATGGGTGGTGCATATTTCCATCCTAGGTGCACGCGTGTGTCCGGTGTGTTTATATCAAATTCCCAATTTCATTTTAAATGTTTTGATAAGGGTGTAAGTGAGGAAGACCGAGATGAAGAGAGAGGAAAAGGCAGATACAGAGAAGACAGACCAGAAGCAGGCAGACAAGAAGAACAGAGTGAGGGAGAGATCAGAGAGGATTAGGATGAAATGGTAGAGAGAGGAGCAGTGAACTCAGACTTGGCTTTTACTCGCCATCAGTTCAGTAAGCCCAATCAACCAGATCCAAAATTAATTGCTAAACAGTCCTTGGCAAAATATACTCTGAGCTTTCAAACATTCATGGCCCCTAAGGGGCCATGAATGTGGTCAGGGAAATTTTGAACATGTTCTGAAGTACAATTCAGAGGATGACCCCTCTCTAACCAAGTGGTTGACAGGTAGTAGAAAGGATGTATACACTTCAGCTATGGTTCAAAGTGAAATCCTGACTTTATTCAGCAGCATGATCATACGTAAAATAGTTTAAAACATCAGATCACTTCCACACCTGCAGTACTCTGTGATGATGGATGGGACACGAGACGTGTCTGGAAAAGGGCAAGAGGCAGTGTGTTTGAGATATGTTGACAAGGATTGAGTCCGTCTTGAAGAATGTATTGGTCTTCATGAGGTTTCTTTGACAACAGGAGAAAATTTTGCAAAAGTCGTCATGGATGTTTTGCAGCATCTAAACTTGCCCATCACTGGGTTGTGTGGCCAAGCATATGACGGGGCCGCAAATATGGCTGGCAAATACAATGGAGCACAGACCATTGTAAGAAATGGGGAGAGGTTGTACTTTGACCAAATACAACCTCTCCCCATGTTCATTGTGCTGCCCACTGTGTTAACCTAATTACACAGAGGTCCTGTACTACCTCAATATTTATCCAGAATTCTCTTGATTGGGTCAATGAGTTGGGAGTGTTGTTTGGGCAGTCAGGGAAACTGAAGGACATATTTAAGGGAATTTCAAGGTCTGAGGAGGGTGAGGGTCCATGTCACCCTTTAAGACCTCTGTATCCAACAAGGCTTTAGCGAAGATGGCAGTGAGTGAGTCTGATGCGGCTAGTAAGGCACATGGGCTGTATGCTACATTTCAGCAGGGAAAGGTTGTCCTTGGTCTTGTATGTACTTTGGAGATCAGAGGGGAGTTGGAGGTTTTGAATATGTCCCTCCAGAGCACACCACAGACCCTAGATGGTATGCTTTCAGCTGTTGCCTGTGTTAAGGAAAGTTTCAGAAAAAAGAGAAACACAGAGAGTTTTCAGGCTCTTTAAGCAAAAGCCACAAGGATGTGTGAGACACTCCATTTCACTCCTATTGCCTCTCCTCGTGTCCATATCCCACCTCAGCGCTTCAGAGGTAATGCTCCTGCACATGTACATGTGTCCCCTTCTGACTACTTCAGGAGTGAATTCTACAAAGTTCTGGATGTTGCTGACATGCAGTTTAGAGAAAGATTTGAGCAGGAGGGAATGCAAATGTTAAGGCACCTGGAACAAGTTCTGTTAACTGGAAAGATACGTGGTGTTGTCCTACAGTACCAAGAAATCAACCCAGACATCCTCAAAGTTCAGCTTGCGTTGTTCAGAATGAAGTACAGCTTCCAGTCTAGTACTGAAATTGTTGCTGTTCTTCAGGGGATGACCCCAGAGGTCCGTGGTCTCTTTGACCAAGTTTACCCGACTCCTAGTTGTGCCTGTGTCATCAGCAGAGTCAGAAAGGAGTTTCACAAGCCTCCGGAGGCTGAAAACATGGCTTCGCAGCACCATGACCCAAACCCGCCTCAACAGTGTTGCTGTGTGCAATGTACACAAAGACAAGCTGGACAGGGTAAACAGAAAAACGATTGCTGAACAGTTTATCTCCTGTAAGGAGGGCAGAAAGAGCACCTTTTTTTAAATAAGATAGAGGTAGTTTGTCATATGTTCATTGGTCAGTTGGATGTTGGTTGGTATATATACAATATACACTCACCTAAAGGATTATTAGGAACACCATACTAATACTGTGTTAGACCCCCTTTCGCCTTCAGAACTGCCTTAATTCTACGTGGCATTGATTCAACAAGGTGCTGAAAGCATTCTTTGGAAATGTTGGCCCATATTGATAGGATAGCATCTTGCAGTTGATGGAGATTTGTGCGATGCACATTCAGGGCACGAAGCTCCTGTTCCACCACTTCCCAAAGATGCTCTATTGGGTTGAGATCTGGTGACTGTGAGGACCATTTTAGTACAGTGAATTTATTGTCATGTTCAAGAAACCAATTTGAAATTATTCGAGCTTTGTGACATGGTGCATTATCTTGCTGGAAGTAGCCATCGGAGGATAGTATTGTGTAATTTCTGAGTTGTTTTCTAGATGTCTGATGTGTTTTCTGTGGTTGCTTACAAGGGGCCATGAGCTCACATGCTCACAGGGTGCTCACAGGGTGCTCACAGGGTGCTCTCAGGGGCATCTGGAATAAGCATCTCTCAGGTATATGAGCTCACATGGAGTATGGCGCCATGGAGCATCATGAAAAGGGGCCCATGAGATATCTGTGCTCCCATGGGAGCAGCTCCCAGGGGAGAATCTTGCAGGGTGTTAAGGGGCACAGGACATGAAAGAGGTACAGGATTTTGATATATTTGTTTTGACATATTTTTGCATCTGAACACTTGGACTTGTTCAAGAAGGGAGGAAGGGTGTCCAAAGAAGGGGAACATGATTAAGAGGCAGGTAACTAAGAGGCGCCTGCTACTGTTAAAAGTTAAAGAGACGTTGTTATTGACCAAATACATATTTGACTTCAATATATATACTTGTTTTGAATATGTTAAGATGTTATGAATATATCACATATTCACATATATACTTGCTTTTAATGATTTAAAAAAACATATTAAAATATATATAAGTATTAAGAAGTATTCATAGAGAAACTAGAATAATTAGTATTAGTGTTATGATCTGAGTGAGCTGAAATTATATTAAATCAAAGATGGTTGTGTATGATTTAATACTATAATGTGATCTTGTATTTACACTTATTAAGCATGTTTGGTCACTTATGTTTTAAGAGCACAGTAAACTCCAGCAATGTCTGTAAGACCCAAGCTTGAAACTTGACCGATGCATAAATCTATTGGTGGAATGACAAGACAAAAGAAGGTAACAGGAACAGATCTGATTGGTTTAAGAGAGACCCCCTCCTTTGAGGGATTTCACTATAACTATGGGTTGGAAAACACTGTAAACTTTAGATGCTTTGGCAAGATCTCACTTTGTGTGGCATGAGCAAATAAAGTTAACTTTTCGACACCTGGGCCCTCTTGTCTGAGCAATTTTTTTAAACTACAACAACAACTTTCCACTACAATGGGAAAATGGTGGTCATAAAGGGATGGACATGGTCAGAAACAATGCTCAGGTAGGCCGTGGCATTTAAACAATGCACTAAGGGGCCTAAAGTGTGCCAAGAAAACATCCCCCACACCATTACACCACCACCACCAGCCTGCACAGTGGTTACAAGGAATGATGGATCCATGTTCTCATTCTGTTTACGCCAAATTCTGACTCTACCATCTGAATGTCTCAACAGAAATCGAGACTCATCAGACCAGGCAACATTTACCAGTCTTCAACTGTCCAATTTTGGTGAGCTCGTGCAAATTGTAGCCTCTTTTTCCTATTTGTAGTGGAGATGAGTGGTACCCGGTGGGGTCTTCTGCTGTTGTAGCCCATCCGCCTCAAGGTTGTGCGTGTTGTGGCTTCACAAATGCTTTGACTAAAATATCCACTCGTTACAACCGAGGTATGCAGCAAAGTTGCTCTTCTATCAGCTTGAATCAGTCGGCCCATTCTCCTCTAACCTCTAGCATCAACAAGGCATTTTCAACCAAAGGACTACCGCATACTGGATGTTTTTCCCTTTTCACACCATTCTTTGTAAACCCTAGAAATGGTTGTGACTGAAAATCCCAGTAACTGAGCAGATTGTGAAATACTTAAACCGGCCTGTCTGGCACCAACAACCATGCCACGCTCAAATTTGCTCATCTCCTTTTTCTCCCATTCTGACATTCAGTTTGGAGTTCAGGAGCTTGTCTTGACCAGGACCACACCCTTAAATGCATTGAAGCAACTGCCATGTGATTTGGTTGATTAGATAATTGCATTAATGAGAAATTGAACAGGTGTTCCTAATAATCCTTTAGGTGAGTGTATTTTTCAGTCTCTATTCAGTGTTCCACAATGGGGATTTCCACTCTGCAACATGTACAGCCACCCAGTATAGCCCAGCAGGAGAAGGTTAGTTTTATATCTTTAAAAAAACACATCTAGCAGAGTTTTTTAATAATTGTTTTTATAGACTTTTAAGATGATTGTTTTAAGACCAACAAAGAGAAAGATATTGTACTACCGTAGTGTTCTTTTCATAGCTAAACCAACCATGCCTTAATGGAGGCAGAACCACAGAATTAATTTTTGGCATCTATTGGGACCACAGTCCTCACCAGGGCAACAGTAAGAATAAGCAAACACACTTCTATATTTCAATCTTTTAACAAATACACTACAGTGCTTTGTGGTGTGGAATATTGACAGATTTTGAATGCCTGCACTCTAAAAACTCCTGGGTTATTTGTATTGGGTAAAAATTATGGGTTATTTTTTTCAGAGAGTAACCATTTACTGGGTTATAGGGCTAATATTTTGACCCATTTCCTGTGTTGTTTAGGTTTCTGGGTTATTTTTCAAAGAGTAACCCATGTTCTGGTGTTCATTACTAAATATATATTGCAGCACATGGTGTAGTCAATATATAAATTAACGACGATTTGAGACAAATAAGTGTAAATTTTATATAAAACTATGCGCTCTGTGGCGCTGCAGGATTTTGAACAAGGTCCTTAGCCGTTGCTAGGCGCCGCGGACAGACACTGAATGGCCCCGCCGGTGTGTGTAACAACTCATAGAACATAATGTGTTTAAATTTTAAATAAGCTTCTCATCCGGTGTGCAACCCGCCCCCCCCTTTACCCCCCTTTCAGTGGCGGTTCTACATTGAATTGCACCCCGGGCGAGACCACCTTTGAGCGCCCCCCCTCCCCGAAAAATGTATAAATAAAAATAAAACACACACACAAAATGATGACAAACCGTCATATTTTTTTAAAACAACATAAGTGAAAGGCAAGGCAAGTTTATTTTTTTATAGCACATTTCATACACAATGGCAATTCAAAGTGCTTTACATAAAATAAATTAAAAATATCCATTTAATAAAACAGTTAAGAAATAAGAAAAATAAAAGTAACCAGTTCAGAATAAAAAATAAAATAACATAGTTTAG
The DNA here is from genome assembly GCF_947034865.1 of Barbatula barbatula. Lineage (NCBI taxonomy): Eukaryota > Metazoa > Chordata > Actinopteri > Cypriniformes > Nemacheilidae > Barbatula > Barbatula barbatula. Next base: position 20,649,263 of record NC_136780.1, on the reverse strand, counting down.
AAGAAATAAGAAAAACAAAAATTAACCAGTTAAGAATAAAAATAAAATAATATATAGTTTAGAATAGATAATAAATAAAATAAAGTACAGCACAAACAGTCGGACGGTCAGAGGCACAGTGGCACATTAATCAAATGCAAAGTTAAACAGATGTGTTTTGAGTCTGGATTTGAATGTGGCTACTGTGGGAGCACATCTGATCTTTTCTGGAAGCTGGTTCCAGCTGCGGCTCGCATAATAGCTAAATGCAGACTCTCCTTGCTTGGAGAGAACCCTTGGTATTTCTAGCTGATGTGATCCTAATGACCTGAGTGTTCTTTTGGGTCTGTATTCAATTAGCATATCTGCAATGTATTGAGGTCCTAGGCCATTGAACGATTTATATACCAGTAATAAAACTTTAAAATCTATCCTATATGTAACTGGTAGCCAGTTTAAAGACCTGAGGACTGGTGTGATATGATCATATTTTCTGGTTCTGCTCAGAATCCTTGCCGCAGCGTTCTGTATGAGCTGCATCTGTCTTATGGTCTTTTTGGGGAGGCCAGTAAGGAGTCCATTACAATAATCCACCCTGCTGGTGATGAAAGCATGCACTAGTTTCTCTAAGTCTTGACTGGAAACAAAGCATCTAATTCTTGCAATATTTTTCAGATGATTGTATGCTGATTTAGTTATTGCTTTGACATGACTACTGAAGCTAAGGTCTGACTCTAGAGACACACCGAGATTCCTGACTTGATTTTTTGTTGTTTGACCTTTAGAGTGAAGGTACGCGTTCACCTTGAGAACTTCATCTTTATTTCCAAACGCAATGACTTCAGTTTTGTCTTTGTTTAACTGAAGAAAGTTTTGGCACATCCAACTATTTATTTCATCAATGCATTTGAGCAGGGAGTCAATGGGGCTGTAATCGCGATAGGGCTAAGTATATCTGTGTGTCGTCTGCATAGCTGTGGTAAGCAATTTGGTTATTTCTCATTATTTGGCTCATTGGGAGCATGTACAGGTTGAATAGGAGAGGCGCAAGAATTGAGCCTTGGGGGACTCCGCATGTCATGGATGTCCACTCAGACTTATGGTCACCTATACTCACATAATAACCTCTTGCTTCTAGGTATGACCTGAACCATTTTAGGACTATCCCAGAAAGCCCCACCCAGTTTTCCAGCCTGTCTATAAGTATGTTGTGATCGACCGTGTCAAATGCAGCACTGAGGTCGAGTAGGACCAGCATGGATAATTTGCCTGAATCAGTACTTAAGCGAATGTCGTTTACTATCTTAATGAGTGCTGTCTCTGTGCTGTGATGCGGGCGGAACCCAGATTGAAAATTGTCAAAGTATCCGTTTGAGCTTAAGAATTTGTTCAGCTGGTTGAAGACAACTTTTTCAATGATCTTACCTATGAAGGGAAGATTTGAGATCGGTCTATAGTTGTTTAATATGGTCTTATCCAGATTGCTCTTTTTCAGGAGGGGTTTGACAACAGCAGTTTTCAGGGAGTTTGGGAAACTTCCAGAGAGAAGTGAGGCATTTACCACATCTAGGAGATCTGCTTCTAAACAGTTTAACACACTTTTGAAAAAAGATGTGGGAAGTGCGTCAAGGGCGCAGGTTGATGTTTTAAGGTGTTGAACGGTTTCTTCCAAATTTTTGCCATCAATTTCTTCAAAATCAGACATTGTAACTACTTTCTCAGGTTGTGGTGTGATCTGCCCGACCCCAGCGCTACTCAAGGATGTGCTGATCACCTTTCTAATATTATTGATTTTATCAGAGAAGAAAGATGCAAACTCACTGCACTTGCTGTCTGAGAGCATTTCACTGGGAATCTGGCTTGGGGGGTTTGTCAGTCTGTCTACAGTAGCGAAAAGAGTCCGGGTGTTGTTTAAGTTGCTGTTTATAATATTTGAGAAGAAAGTCTGCCTAGCTTTGCCTAGTTCCATATTGAAAGCATGGATGGTGTCTTTGTAGATGTTATAATGGACTACAAGTTTTGTCTTCCGCCACAAGCGCTCTGCTTTTCTGCATTGTCTTTTCATATTTTGCACCGCTGTGAGTTTCTCCAAGGTGCTTTTTGTCTACCACTCTTCCTGACTTTCACAGGGGCAATATCATCAATTACACTTTTAACCTTCGAGTTAAAAGAATCAAGGAGAGAATCAACAGAGTCAGCAGATATGCTTGGTGTTAAAGATATGGCCTTCATAAATAGTACACTAGTGTTCTCATTTAAGCATCTCTTCTTGACAGACACAGATCTAACTTCAATGGCAGGAGAGATCAATATATCAAAGAAAATACAGAAATGATCAGATAGTGCTACATCCTTAATAACAATAGATGAAATGTTTAGACCCTTACTGATAAGTAAATCTAGAGTGTGTCCACGATTGTGTGTGGGTCCATGTACATGCTGAGTCAGGTCAAATGTTTTTAAAACAGTTTTGATTTATTTTGCCATATTGTTTTCTGCATTATCTACGTGAATGTTAAAATCTCCGGCAATAGAGAAACAGTCAAACTCTGAGGAAATTGTTGATAACAGTTCTATAAAGTCCTCAGCAAAAGATGAATAGTATTTTGGAGGCCTGTAAATAGTGATTAGTAAAATGCGAGGAGCACCTTTTAACACAATACCCAGATATTCAAAAGACGTGTAATTTCCAAATGATATTTGCTTACATTGATAGACATCTTTAAAAAGAGCAGCTACTCCCCCACCTCTCCTAACTGATCTGCAGACACTCATAAAAGTAAAGTTAGGAGGTGATGCTTCATTAAGGACTGTTGCACTGCAGCTGTCTTCTAGCCAGGTTTCATTTAGAAACATAAAATCCAGGTTGTATGTGGTTATTAAGTCGTTGACTAGAAGTGATTTGTTTTTAAGTGAGCAGATGTTTAAAAGTGCTAACTTAACAGTCTTGCTTTTTGCCCCCATAGCAATCTTGGTTTGACGTGCAATGGGCACCAGATTAGTCTGGTTTGATCTACGACTATTGAAGGCCTTAGACTTTCTGTCGTGTGATAGCACAGCAATAGAAAAAGATACAGGCACACTGGATTCCCGCTTGTTCTGTAAACATTTGATAAAGTTACTGTTATCATAGCGGGGACCCGACACATATCACTTAGAGCTGATATTATTTGTTTTTGGTTGACCTCGAGGAGATGGAGGAGGGTGTGGGCCCTGGCGTTGTGGTAGAGGCCGAAGAGCTCTCACAGGAGGAGGGCGAAGGCGAGCTGGGCCTGCAGGCTTTGGTGGCCGTGGGGCTTGTCATTTTTTGGTCGATATTTGGGGGCTTCCAGCAAGTTTGGTTCCAGCATACACCAGTTTTTCAATTTTCTCTGAGAAGCACAGAAGTGGAGATGCTGGGGAGAGAGATAACGTGTCTGGTGAGAGGGGCTGTATCTCTGGTGTTATCAGAGGCTGTAATACGCTGTCCTGGTTTCCCTGGCTGTTTTCCAGGAAGTCGTCCTTGGGTGCTGAATCTTGGAGCAGTTCTAATATGTCACATTCTGTCTGTGTTGAGCTCGGTGGGCAGGGCTCAGCTGAGATGGTGTCCATGAACTGAGCGGTGTTATCATTGTGTGACGTGTCAGCCGCATGTCCAACCAGGTGCTGAGGTGAAGACATGTTGTTATCATAGCGGGAAAATTGAAAGAGAAAATTATATTTCTCAATTGCACAAATCCAGTTCTTTTTTTTTGCACCTGATGGCTTTGACCTTTACCCGTCCATCTCTGTTTATTTGGCACTCGACAATCAACAGATTGACTGACTTTAGCCCACTAATTGAATTCTTCTGCTGCTCGCTAAGTCATAATAATTTCTTCCAAATAACGCAAATCTTCGGCGAATACCTGACAAAAAAAAACATGCACTTCTCAACAGGTAGTGGTCTAGCTTTTGTTGAAACTAACTTTGTATTAGCACCTATTGTACTATTGCTCTTTGTTATTGCTCCTCGAACTCTTTGTAAGTCGCTTTGGATAAAAGCGCGTCTGCTAAATGTAAATAATCACGGCCCAACTAGAGAAAGCTCCTGATTGGCAGCGCGAATTTTCGTCAAAGTTCAGATTTTTCAACTCATGCGAACTCTCAATCGCCTCATTCGCGCGAATCGTACCGCAAGTAGGTCATCGCGTCTTTGCATTGGCTTAACGTGTAAATCACTCGCGCTTAACACTTCAATCGCGTTTGGTTTGAACACCTAGAGGTGAATTATCCCCTGCGTGCGCCCCTCCTCTTTCCCCTTCACACACACGGCACCTTCTCAGCATGCAGGGGCGCCAATTTGCCGATTCCCCGGACAATGAATGAATGATAGATAATAGAAAACCGCTTCGTGGCGTCCCCGAGTTTTTTTTACTGCTCGTGCCTGTGCCGCCCCCCATGTGACATGAAAAGATGCCGCCCCGGGTTCGCCCGTGCCTAAAACCGCTACTGCCCCCTTTAGCCGCGGCTATAGCAATGAGGCAACACAATGTTAACCAGCTGCTCTGTGCTTATTATATTATACAGTGCTCTACTGGCTTAAGTAGTCAGATTTAAAGAAGCGTGTCTAGTCTTCAAATTGTTGCTTACCACTATTTTGCTATGTTTTCTCCAGGTCATTTTAAAACGACAGCTTTGTTGCTGATAAGCTTATTCAGTGGCGGCTGTCTGAGATGATAGAGAATTTGAGGTGAGCCTTTTACTCTTACTGCCTCATATCATCTGTCTATAGCTAAAAAATCTTCTTTAATATGGGTTAAATGCGTCGGTGCAAGATTTTGTAACAGTCACAATTTCTTCAACAATGGGGAATGCATATCGATTATAACCCTTATAGTTAAAATATACTTGTGCCTTGTCTTTAAACTGTCATGCATAATAATGGGCCAGATATTTACCTTTGCATTAATGTCATTATTACACTTGTTAATGAAAGAAAAGATTGACAGAATAGATTTGTAGCGACAATGAGTCTTGGGGAAAAATCAAACTCAAATGGATTGAATATTCATTGATTTATGAATATAATCTGCTGGTCGTTCATATTAAATCTCCATTTTCCCGATGAGGAAAAATGTTTAATTTAGTACAAGTAACCTCTATAGAATTGTTTAAGTTATCTGACTATTTCGTTTGTCCTACAAACTATAGTCATAGACTTCCCACTCAATTCTCAATAAGGGATTACTGCCTTACGAACGTCTAAATAGTCTTAATTTTCTGATCAGGACAAATTAATACTTCCTAGGTTCGTACTGTTTATATCACTGAAATAGTAATATACTAAAGCGTAGGTAACGTCAATATCTTAGTTTCATTGACTTCGAGCATGTGGTGCCAATAACAGATTCAGTTCAAATGTACCTTTTGGGATTTTAATAAACACAACTAGAGAGTATAACACTACGGTTTCACACAGAGTAAATATGCACAGACATATACGTATAATAAAACGAAACAAATAAGGCACTAAACACAATTATTCAGTAAGAGTAACAGGAAAGAGAGAGAAAAAGAGAGATACACACATTTCACTCCGTTCTTTACAAGAGACCTCAAGCAGTTTAACTTATCCCAAAAGGGGAGCACTTAGACGACCTTTAAATGCAGTTTGATTGAAATAGGAAGATACTTGCTTTGTTCTGCTTCGTGCGTGTGTGTGTATCGGGTTCAAATGTTTCGCGGCGTTCAATAGTCCTTTCCGGGGCCTGTGGGGTGTGGCTCCAGGCTGCGTCAAACAAGGTTGCGGTTGCTAAGCGATAGAAGTCCGTTCTTGCTCGCGGTTATACAGAACTTCTAGTCAAACTCAGATGACCAAATAAAGGAAGTTATAAACGACACGAAAGTTACAGAAAAGCAACGAAAACTTCTTGCAAAAGGGTTTGGCCGTAGAGGTCTCCTGGAGAGATGTCCTTGGAAGTTGTGTGGTTTCTCTTTTGGCGGAATGCCACGATCGACGTTCGGCATCTAATTTTATAGATAAGACCGGCTGCCACCTCTCTTTTACGATGGCCCAATCATATATAAGAGCTCTAGGCGGGAAGAATTCTCTTTGTTTCGCGGACTCCCTCCTCCTGGCTAATTTAATGGGGGTAGCGAAAAAGGGCATTTACCCTTTGAAAGCTGGTACTTTTGTAATATTGCCTCGTGTGGTAATTTCTAAACGAAATTCGATACATTCGAGTTTTTGTGGTTACAGAGGTATCAAACACTATGATTCTGTGCATCAGGAATACGTAGATGCATGATTATCACAGTTGCCAGCATACAGGGTTCGTTGAACATACAATTAACGTCGTGGCTGTTTTATGTATAGCATTTGAAAACATTGAATCATAAACATATACATTTAATACAGTTTCAGCTAGTTGTTGTCCATGAAGTCCTTATATGGTCGTCCTCGTGAATTCCTTGGTGTGTGCGTAAATGCAGTCCGCGTGTGTTTGGGGGGTTATGTGTGTGCGCAGTGCGGAGATCTTCTGGCTTGGGCCATTTGGAGGGCAATAGGAGTCACACGGAGCAACTATCTCCTGAGGGCCATAAAACTGACTGGTCGATCGTTCAGCCACAGACATGTTGGCGTCTTCAGGATAACTTATGTTGGTATGCTTGTGTGAACAAAAGGGCTGTGTTTAGCGTGATCTGACAACGCGCCTGCCAGATGGCCTACATCCTCATTAGTGTTACACTGTAATTACAGGCCTATAGCTCTAGCCAGTATTTTATCCAAGGTTTTGGAGAGGATTATACTGAATAGGCTGGAACATTTTGTCTTGACCTGTGACAATCAGTTTGGCTTCAAACCTAAACATGGCACGGATATGTGTATTTATGCCCTAAAGGAGGTTTTGGACTTGTATAATAAGCATAATTCCACAATCTTTATGTGCTTTATTGATGCCTCTAAAGCCTTTGATCGGGTAAATCATGAGAAGCTATTCTACAAATTGCACAACAGAGGGGCACCCAAATATCTAGTCAGAATCTTAGCCTTTTGGTATGCCCATCAGTCAATGTATGTGAAATGGGGTAACTCCATGTCTGCCTCATTCAATGTAAGTAATGGAGTTAGGCAGGGAAGCATCTTATCTCCCTTTCTCTTTAATATTTATATGGATGATCTATCAAAGTTGCTAAATAACTGTGGTACAGGCTGTATGGTTGGGGACTCCATCATCAACCATCTAATGTATGCAGATGACCTGGTTATTCTTTGTCCATATAGTGCTGGCCTTCAGCAGCTACTTAGGGTCTGTTCTCAATATGGCTCAGAGTTTGATATTGCGTTCAATTCTAAGAAGAGTAACATAATGATTGCTAGAAGCAGGGAGGACAATAAACTCTCATTTCCTGCTTTTTATCTGTCTGGTATTTTACTCAGAGTGTGTGTTGAGGTCAAATACTTAGGACACTATATAACTGATGACTTGTCTGATGATAGGGACATTCATAGACAGTACTGTATGTTGTATGCACAAGCTAATATGCTGAACCGCAAATTTAGCATGTGTTCACTATCTGTGAAGACCACACTTTTTAAAGCTTTTTGTACTCCGTTGTACGCTGCCCACTTGTGGCGGCGCTATAAAAAAAGCAGTATGCGGAAACTCAATGTGGCATATAATGATGGTTTGAGGCTGCTGCTCAAATTGCCACGATGTTGCAGTGCGAGTCAAATGTGTGTAAGTGCTAATGTATTCACGTGCCCTGCTGTACTCAGGAATCTCATGTACAGATGTATGTGTAGATTGGCAGTGTCTCATAATAGCATCATTGCAACATTAGTGAACCCTGCATTGAGTGCGGTTATGTTCACTTCAAAACTGTGGAACCATTGGCGTTCTAGTCTGTATGTTAACATTTGAACACTTTTGTGTATTGTGTAATTTTGACTTTTGTAGTCAATATTTTATTGTATGTGTCTTATCCTGTATTGTTATTTGTTTTTTGTACTATGTGGTTGCTATGGACCATTTTTTATGTGTCCTGAATAAAGAATATGATGATGATGACTGTCATTCACACAAAATGGGTAATGCTGCAAAATAACCACATTAGTTAACTAGCAAATTGGGCCATGTTTAAAAAAAAACAATAACAACAGCATTCCCTTAAAAATTATTATTTTCTAAGCTTGATTATCAAAGAGTATCTGGTGAGTGGTTCACAATTGTCTCGACTTATTAACAACTTAAATTCCTGAGGCTCTTCAGAGAATTTCTAAGTTATCTACACTAGAGTGCAAGGGCTTTCATCACCGCTAATCAACAGGCTGATTGCGTATACATACTTTTAGTGCAAAAGGCTAATCCCTGGTGATATCAAGTCTCAGAACGTAAATAGTTCAACAACATATTTTCAGTGTTGTGAAAGCAGTTGTAACAGAACATTTTCCTTCATTCATTCTTATAGAAGGCCTAATTAACGAATATAATTTCTGGGTACAACCTACATAGGGAACACAAAGAGAACCAGGCTCTGCCCCAGCCTGCCAATGTATTGCATCAGCCTGCTAATGTTTTTAATGTTGCTAAAGATGATAATCAAGAACAAGTTGAAGTTGTACAAGCAGAGCAGTTAGACGATGTTTTGAATGAATTGGAGCAAGAGGGAATTACAGACAGAGTACCCCTTTTTCTAGCTCATCTAAGATCCAGGTCTTCCCAGACATTTACTAATAAACACATATCAAGTTTAATTGTCTTGGTTTTTAGTCTGTTCACAATGTCACCAATGTAACTGTTTAGTCAGTTAGGTCAGGATCAGAGCCCAAAGGTAGAAGAGCATTGAAAGGCTCGGCTGCATCTGAAAACTCCTGCCAAAGGACTGGAGACAGACTACAAACAGATAAAGTATTTCACAAACTCTGGGAGTGTCCGACAAGTTGCTGTGGCTGATAGGTATTTCGCTGTCAAGCCTCTTCTAGTCAAGATTCTGGAACTTCCTGGCATTTTACAGGCAATGATGGAATGGCAAAGGAAAAAGAGGGATTTTCTTCAACAGATCTCCTGTCCAATTTACAGTCACACTTCCTGCTAGCAGTTTATAAATCAGACGATGTAAAGACCTATGGCATTGATGCAGTGTTGCGCCCAATCGTAGATGAATTAAAGTTTCTCGAAGAATGGCATCACTGTTAACACCCGTGACTTTTGACGGACTTTTCACTTCAGTCCTGCATGTTCAAAATTGAGGAAAGTCGAAAAGACAGTTTTTCCCAAAAAGTTTTAAGTAAGATTTATTATCAGATGTAAAAGCTTCTTTCCAGCTGGGGTTGCTTCTCACATACATGAGTAAGAAAAACAACCCCCAGCCTCGTGTGTAACAGACATTTAAAACATATGTGATGTCGTTTCTCTCTTCAGCCTCCTCCCCTGCCCTGGGGCGGGCGTTCATTCCTCTGGAACCAATCACCTCGGGACACGTTAATCTGACTCCATTTCCCAGCAAACTGTTGGTTTTCTGCAAAACATAATTTGAAAACAGCCTGTCTTGCAAACAGAATGTGATTAATGACAGGAACATTCTTTCGCACACACACACACACTCGTTTATCTTAAACTCAGCTCCTGCATTCCTCACGGTTAAGGGTACCACTTACAGATCGGGCATGATGGTGTTTATGTCCAAGGACAAAGATGGGTACCCTCAGTTTGGGCTTATAAAAACCATTTTGGTTCTGGAACAAATGGGCAGGTCGAGGAAAAAAGCTTGTTGTGCAGAAGTGGGAACTTTTTTAGACTGCAGTTTTCACAGCCACTGCCACTGTTTAGACTAAATTTGGTTGGTGTGTTCTCACGTCAAAAAAGCAGTCTTAAGTAATTCTTCCTCCGTGAAAGAGGATTAGTGTCACCCAATCACTCAATGAATGCCATAATTATTTGGCAAACTTGGAGGGGACACTACTTTGGACTACTGAGATTGGATAAATTGGACTGTAAGTAAAAGTGGGTTTTTTGTATTTGTTTTTTATAACTAAACACTACACACAACCCTATGACACTCAGCTTGATCTATGATGCACTGGTCACTTAAGGCAAGAGTATACTGCTGACGAAGTAATATTGTTTTACTTTGAGCCTGTACATTGGTAGCCAAACCCATTAAATCTTAAGATTAAAGATTAAAATATTATTTATATATCGACTTCTAATGAATCCAGAAGCCACGATGCTGACCCCATATGCCCCTGGAACAATCGGAGGCAAATCAGGTGTTGGTGTTAGAGAAAATATAAACACTTACAAGTGGTGGAACTGCTTCTGTTTACACATTGGCAATCACAGTAGCTAATGGTTCTGGGGAAAGGAAAACATGTGCCCTTACTATGGATCAAGTTGAAGTTGATGTTATGTATGTATTAATAATGTATTAGTGCTTCATTCCATCCAAGTCTTTTTAGTACTTGTTCCCCTTTTCCCCTTTACCTGAAACTTCAGGTCAGGATATCAAATATTCACGTTTATATTTGTGACTTTGTCCAAAATTGGTATGCCAGGGTTAAATTGGTAAATTGCAATGAATTCTCAACATTTATTCTTGTCATTTATTTTAGGATATCCAACAGGTTCTTTCTGCAGTGTCCAGTGGCACAGAAATAATGACTAACCTTCAGGACACTGGAGTCATCAATAGAAAACAAAGAATCACTCTGACCCAAATTCTGGTGTCTTTCTTGATTGAGAGGTTTGGAGAGAGGTATGTTAAAAATGGGATACATCTGGTATAACTTAAAGAGGCCCTACTATGCATATTTTAGGGGCTTTTTAGTATGGTATTGGACCTCAGTGAAGCACATATGAAAGTTGTAAGATTATTACTTTTTCTAGGTATACAGCTTTTATGAGTTGAAGGGTCTAGTCGACGGAGCAATCAGAGGAACCGGATCCGGGGACCAAGAATGATACTTTGAAGAATGAAGTTCACTCTAAGTCAAAGTTTACTTAAGATGGGTTCAGTATATATATGCATAAATGAGGAAATAATGAACATATCACTTATATCTGAACATCTCACACAATAACAAGATAACACAATAAATCTGAAATTTGTTAAGTTTTCTTTTTCTTTTATCCCAATGTACATACTATTGAGAGAATACACAAAGGCCGTTATTACATGCTGTTACACAGAATGGACACAAGGTGGCAGTACCTTTCAGCCGCGTCACTCTGCGACCCTTAGCGAAGCACAGTGGAAAATAAGCTCATATTCCGGTTAAATGGAAGAAGAGCAACAGTTGTCCTGCGTCACTAACTAACTCTGTCATATTTCCAGTTGTTCAGAAATAACAAAATATACATCTGCTAGCGGACCCCTGGCCGGGACCCGTTACAATTGCATACAAGCTGGCTGTGAATTCCTTCATTCTGGCGCTTTCCTGCTTTGCACTCAGATCTAATGCTTCACCCCTGCATAAAGCAGCCTAGGGGAGGTGGGAGAGACGCTTCTGGTCACATTGAAGAAAGTTGTCAGACCCAGTAAATCAAAAGTACAGAAATTTGCTTGTTTACTATAAAAAAATGTGACTTCATCCATACAACAGTACGTCTTGACACTTGAAACATACCCAGACAACAAAACAGACTTATAAGAAACTTTTAAGTCTGAAAAACAGGAAAAGCACAATAGGTCCCCTAAAGCTAGACAACAGACTTAAACATAAGTGTTTTGTGTTTAGGTTCTCTGTTGGTGCTTGCAAAAGTATTAGGTTGAGTATTTTAAATTTAATGTCACTGATATTTTCACATTATCTTACTTCTGGAAATATTTAAATGTATAGGCTGTACATTCATGTGTCACTTCTTTGTTTATTTACTGAAAGTGTTTTTTTACATTTACAGGCCATCCACAAACATAAAAGAAGCCCTGGCACTATCATTTGTGCAGACATTCCCAACCTTGAATGATGGATCAGACAGTGGCTATGTGAGTTTAATGATCTCGGTTCATATGGAAATTGATGCTGATTTATGCTGAAGTCACGATATAATTCTTCCTTCTTGGACACACAATCATTGGATGATTAATGACATAATACTTTAATAATAATAAACAATATTTATAATATATAATGTAATACAAACATAATCAGAAAATTTTGAAATGTTCCACTTATTTCAAATAAAGCAAGGTTTTAGCACATGAAAGTTGATGTCAAAACTTTGATTTTGAGTCTTAGATTATGAAGCCCAAAAAAAGAGAGATCGTTTGGCTTGACCCCCCTGTACAGACGTGGCTTCAGTGATGCTTGTTTCATGACCAGTTACGGGTTTATTGAGTGAAATGTTCATAGTTCATGATAATGGTAGTTCGGTTTTAAACCATATATCCCTTTGTTTCTTTTGGTTCACTTTTCTTGCATAATGGATTTATTCAGATGTATCTGTCTTTTTATATACATATGTACATGTGTGTATCTGATGTTCTGTTGATCAGTCCTGTCTGTCTTATTGTAGGCCCTGTAACAATATCAGAGCCTTTAAATGACATTTTTATTATGTATTATTAAAAAAATATTCTTGTTATATTGTACTTTACAGATAACTAGCACAACAAATACATCCTGGGAAATGGAGGGGTACAGCTGTGATGACATTACAGTAAGCAGCAGCCATAAGCATTGTTGGCCTTATATATATATATATATATATATATATATATATTACACATTAATGAATTGAAATCATCAAAAGCTTTTATTTGAATTGTGTTGTCTGGGAATGCCCTGAGAATTAAAATATCTGTGGTGTATTTGTGATTATGGTAAGTCAGTGTTCTAACCAAAGTCACATGAAAAAGTAAATATATCTTACTTCTCAAATATATTTGCATGTGGTGTTTTGTTGCTTATTATTATTAAATGTTTGTTTTGTATTGATTAATACCATGTTGAATGTGTTCTTATTGATATCGTAGTAAGCACTCTACATTGTTATGGAAGGACATTTAGATTTTGATGAGGTAAACCTTCGTTTCTAAAGACTCATTGTAATATATTTTTGATGTGTTATTAATAGTTTATTTGTTCTCTGTTTTCCAGTCTGATATGCCAGTAAAAGAAGGCAGTGTTGGATGTTTTTGATGACTAACTGTCCTGTGAGGTAAGTTAGATCAAGTTTTACTCTAATGTCAAATGTTATCAGCTTATCAGTAAATATAATTCACTTCTTAGGTTTATTTCAAAGTGTTTGACTTGTTTTCATCTCTAGTGCAATAATCCATCGAACTAAATCAGTAGTTTTCATACATTTAAACATGTTAAGGTCGGATGCTGAAAGAAAATAACTCAGAAAAAAGAGGGGAATGCACAGAGCAGGTATGTATGGGTTACAGTTTCATTCTTAAATTGAAAAATTAGCAGGATTCAGACAATGATGTAGTTCTTATTCTGCAAACAAGAAGCAATGGAAACCAACCCAACAAATGATTTCTTGACTAAAGGTATGCACAGTAATAAACTCCTTTCACTTATAAAAGGGTTTTGTAATATGTATGTACAGCTGAGATCCTGTTGACAGTTGTCACAGAAGATGGTGATGGGGCTTTCCTGCGGCTGTCACTGACATGCAGGATTTTCAGGAGCATTGTCAGTAAAGGGGCACTTCATCTGGCTGGACAGTACGTCTCTATAAGTACTGAGTACTTTGTGTGTGTGTGTGTGTGTGTGTGTGTGTGTGTGTGTGTGTGTGTGTGTGCACAAATACAGAATATGCCAAGCACTTTTTACAGTACTCTTTTGTTGTATGTCTTTGAACTAAGTCATGTATTTTTCACTCTTTGAATTAGGTGTTGTCAACTGGAGAGCATTCTCAAAGGGACACAAAGAAAATGATTTGTTGACACCACTAGGGGGCTCTTCAGTTTTTGTATAACAGAAGTGATTTTAACTTATTTTATCTGTTAACTGTTGTCTCTTTGCAGTTATGTCAACCTCTTGTTTCACACTCCTGCAAACTAGTTTTCAATATTAAAAAACCAGCACAGCATAAACATACTCATATCATTATATTTGACAGTAATACAACAGTAAATATAAACTTATAATGCATAGAACATCGTAAACCCATCACTTTCAAGGAGTAGTGAAATTCACAGTTGTCGGGGACAATTTGGGTTTAAATGCTATTCTTGGGTATAGTGAGACTTGCAGTGGAAATCATGCGTGTCGGCTGTGTAAAGTACACAGAAATGTTTTGAGAGTACAGACACAGGAAGATATTGCCCTTTTGCGTTATGCCAATACTCACAGGGCAGATGTGGTGCCTACTTCGATTACTGCCTTTAATGATAGGTGACCTGATCCCCACTGATAGCCAGGAATGGGAGCTTCTCCTACTTTTACTCATGTCCATGGAGATCATCTTCTCACCATCTGTTACTCTTGCAGCAACACGCTACCTGAGCAAAGTCATTGAAGACCACCACTCTCTTTTCTCAGAGCTCTATCCTCATTTACATCTGCGGCCAAAACATCATTTCATGCTCCATTATTTAAAGGTGTTTCAAAAACGTACACCCTTGATACAGCTGTTGTCAATGCGTTTTGAAGGCAAACATGGGTTCTTCAAACGTGTCAGTCATCTCACCTGCAACTTCCGAAACATCTGTAAAACAATGGCATATAGACACCAGATTATGCAGTGCTACAGTTTCATGTGTGGGTCTTTGTTAAATCACCACACAGAAATTGGTCCAGGATACACAACATTTATAGCCAACCTCGAAGGCTATAAAGACATCCAAAGTGGTCTCATAGGGCTCCCACTTTTTCCCAACCTTTATTTTATTCAACTCAATATCTTTCACATAGACATGATCAATTAATGTTGCACTTTCAACTATTTGTGTGAAACCATAATCCTGCATGACATCAGATTTATTATGATTTACAGTTGTGTTCACATGTTCAATCTTATACGTTAGACATTTCATATTAAAACATGAGACATCAACTAAAGCAGCTTTGACATTCTCTCTGCAATATACACCAACACCACCATGATCTTCCTCTTTCAGTTTAGTAAAAACATCGTGGCTTGTGTCATATGCAACACTTCGTGGTTTGTCATGGAAATCGTATCCAGCAAGGCTGACATCATTCTCAAAACAGTTTGGTTTTAGCCATGTTTCTGTCACACAAATCATATCTGCTTGAAAATATCTTTAATCTTGACAAATATCTAAGATATGTGGAACGAGCCCTTGCACATTGTGTAACATCAATTGAAATTTTACACTTTCTGTGGTCTTATATGGACCAATGAATGGTGGCATACTCTGCAATGCTTTCTCAATGTCATCTTTTGAATAAATAGCTTTTTCCTTGAAATCTTCTATTATCAGTCCATCAAGAGAAGTCACACGACTTAAAGCAACATAAGCTTGTCCTGGAGCAAATATCTTTTTCAATGATACAACAGCTTTGTTCACCGTCAGACCTTGTACTTTGTGAACTGTTGAGGCCCACGCTAGTCGAAGCGGATACTGTCGTCTGATGCCCATACTCGACACTTTGTCTTCTTCAGGTTCAATTGCTGTACATTTCTCCAGTCCAGGTTTTAAACATGGATTTTTACTTTGAGCTTCTTTTCCAACTCGTTCATCATCTAATTCTATATATATTTTTGATGGAAATGTTTCATCATCATTATAACAAAATAATTTTACTGTCCCAAAAACACCATTCACTAGACCATCAGAAACATTGATATTTGTCAGAAGCATTACTCAAGCATCAACAGCTAACTCAAGAGAACTGTTATGAACTCTTGAATGAAACCCATCTTTTCTTTCCATCCGACCAGTCTCAGTTACTATAAATGACCAAGACTTTGAGAAATGCTGTGTCAGAGCACAATTTACACAACATCTTTGTTATGTTTATCAACTTCTCTTTTAGTTGCGTATATGTGGATATCTTTACTATCGTCTCCATCACCAGTTTCCACATTGTTTAAGCATTGCAACATCTGCTTCAAGCATTGGTTCTCCTTTCTTATGTACCCTTAAACGATTTAATAGTTCTGCAAAGTGTTTGTCCTTCTGTCTCATAATCTCTGTGAGCTCAACGAAACTGAAGTTAGTTTCCCAAAGATTCACACTGTTCACAGGTTCAGTGTAAAGTGGTTTTCCTTTGACAGGTGACAGCTGATAAAAATCTCCAACTGCTATAACACAGACTTTTCCAAATGCAGAATAATCCCCAGTTTGTTTTATTTGTCTCAATCTTCCATGAATATATGATAGAAGTTTATGATCAACCATTGAAATTTCATCGATTATTAATATTTGCAGTTTTCCAAGTTTTGCTCTCAATGAATTATTTTTTTCATCTCCAAGTGGTTGATACGGCAGTGAAGCATTTGTTCCGATAGAGAAAGTGCTGTGGATTGTAGCGGCATTGATATTATAAGCAGCAACACCAGTGGGCGCTGTTAGCAGCACGTGTGTCTCATCTAGATTCTCTGACAGCTTTGAAAGGATGCGACTGCTTTCATACTGGATTGCTTTTATCAGTACAGACTTTCCCACACCTCCTGGACCAGATATGAACACATGAAAAGGATCTGGGTTTTCACCTTGTACTTTTGTTAAACACCATTCACGTACTTTATAAAAGATTTGTGACTGTTTGTTTTTCATTCAAAGAACGCAGCAAATTCATTGCATCTTGTTTTGTCATAGCAGATGGATTTTTTTCTATTCTGGAAACACCTGCATTAGGTAATAGATCAAGTATGACATCATCACCTTCCTCTGTTTCTACTTGTTGTTGTTTATTCTCCAGACATTCTAAATGCTCAAGTTCAGTTTCTGGACAGATTTCAGCCCAAGCATCTTCCATTGGTCCATGTTGTTCTAGATCATCTTGAGCTTTTTGTATTGTCTCTGCTTCTTTTTCAAATTTTGCCATGTTTGTGTCCACTCTACTGAATCAAGCGTCTCACACATTGTCACATAGCCAGTCTCATAAAAATCTTGATGGGAAGTAAAATTAGCTGGTTTCAACTGAGTTTGCATAAAATGAGGCAAGAACAGTTCTAAAATGCTTTGAAAATAATTTTCAGGATTTTTTGTGGGTGAGAAACGAGCGTATTGTACAACTGCACAGTCTGTGCGAGTTCTTTTTCTCACAAAGCCCATGTCATTGTCCAGTTTTACTCTGTTAGAACAAGAGGTTTCAGATTTACTCAAAACTCTGTATTGTGATGCAAAGGTTGCTAAACACATTTCATTGAATTCTTCAGTTTTTGGTCGAGCTCTGTATCTGTCTGTGATGCTTTTCATCCATATGTCATCATCATTATTTTCTGCACATTCAGCTTTTTTCTGTATGATGTTTAGTGGTAAACTCATTTTCACTGTATTGGCACCAGTTGGAATGAAAACAACTTTTCTCGACGCCTCTTTTAGTCTCATGTTAGTCAGTCGATAGACACTCTCTTGAGCCGAAACCTCTCGATTATGTAAAAACACACTTCCAAGTTTTCTTAAAGCCTGTTTTGAATTCATATTGCCCTGGGACCCGTTTCAGAAAGCAGGGTAAGTGGAAACTCCGAGTAAGTTAAACCCAGAAAACGGGATACACCGGGTTTTTCAGTTTCAGTACACGAGGTAAATCAAACCCGTGACCGTGGGGTAAGTCAAGCCCGTTTCAGAAATCGAAGTATCTTATACTTAGAGTGAGTAACCATACCCAGGTAGCAAACAGACGTTGGGCCAACGTCAATATTGATTGGTTACGTTGGCCCAACCTATCTGACAGAAATACAACGTTGGGCCAACGTTAGTATGGTCAGCTGCAATTGCCCACCACTTCCCTCAAATTATATATATATATAATTATTAAAATAAGTATAATTATTAAATTATTAAAATAACCATTGGTTGTTATTATCTTAGCAGATAATATTCTTTTGATGTTTATTGTTGTTGTTAAATAAAAAACCATAGTAACTACACTTTTACTATAATAAAACCATTTTTATAATTTTTATAAAGGTCTGTCCATTTAGAACAAAATGTGCATTTATGTAGAAATAATTGAACACACCCCCGGATGAAGATCTCAAAAGCTATGCTTTAAAAGCACAATATTTCTGTTTATTTTAATACAATTTAATGTTAAACAAGTTCTACCATCTTTATTGTTTTTAACATGTTGTCTTTTGTTGTGTGTTATTAGTCATGTTCGACTTCATGATGACGTCAACGTATCGCGAGAGCGAGTCGAGAACTTACACGTAGAGATCAAATTTTGAATTGCTCTCGCGGTACATTGACGTCATCATCCTGTCAGCGCCGCATGAAGCCACACACACGTATTTGTGGGCGCGCGCGCCTCCGTCCTTGTGAGTTCAGAGTCAGATGTTTACCTCAGACGAGTTTCCGTTTCTGTAAAAAATAGCTCATGGAGGGGGTACGACGTATATGTATGTATGGACGGGAATATGGACAGTGTTTGTAAGGCGTACCAGTCTAGGCAAACCCATAGGGGCAAATGGTGTCCGTCATGGAATAAGGTAATAGCATATACCGGTGGTTGGACCCCGAAAGAACCCATAGCAAATATACCATTCCTCTATTGTCTGGCGACCAATTCCTGGATGAAGATTGTGATGATTGTGATGATGTGTGACCACTTTCAGTGGTCAAGAGAGGGACTGAAGGATTTTATTGTGGTCAAGAGAGGGACTGAAGGATTTTATTGTGGTATTAAACGTGCCTTTACATTTAATATGCTTTATGATTTCATTATTGATTACTAACCGTGCATAATATGTAACCAGTGTGTGAGTTGGGTTAACGAAGAGTTGGGGGGGTAATATTGAGTGTATTTTCCACAGGAAACGGTATGTGTGTGTGTAAAGATCAGATTACACACGGAGCCCCATGGAATTTGGTGGGGTGTGGGGTGTTTCCATATGATGTGTTACAGAGGCCCAGAGAGCAAAGCAGTGTGAGCTGGTTGGCTGAGGTAGAGCAAAGGAGAGAAAGCAGATTGGACGAGTCCCAGGCTTCCCCAACCCCCCCCCCCCCCATCTGAAACCAGAGACACGTCGTGAAAGATTATAAATACCATGTAAAACTGTTCTTCGGGGTCGGTCCTTTGTGAGACGTGTGCGTCTGAGGACCCACCCAGCAGCTGTTGTATTTTTGAATCTTCTGATCAATAAACTTCAAAATTGGAGAGAGGCCAGTTAAGAAAATGTTTAACACGCAGAACATAGCACGAATGTTCAACAACAGCAGCGAAGAAAATTGAGTATTGTATTTTATTTAAAAGTAAAAAAATATAATAAATTGTACCCACGAAGCTGCGCAAGCGTGGAAAAGATCGTAATGTGATTAACGTGCGGTGAGGGTGATGCGTCATTTCCGTTGTATTTGAGCCAAACTGCACTAAAGTTGCGCAGAGCCTTTTTCCTTGAGTCCTGCGCCCTCAGTGGGTTGTGATTGGTTGAATGGTAAGCTTGAATCTGATTGGCTAAAGAGTACGACAACCCAAGTGGTGGGGTTGCGTTGCCAGGAGAGTCTCAAAAAACACACACACACGTCCAATGCGATTCACACGTGTGTGACGATTTGTACATTCGCATAACAAGACAAACGTGTACATTTTAACTTTTCGAAAGTTTTGTGCGCAGTTGTATGTTTGCGAAACGTACTTTATGAGAAACTATTTTTGTTTTACGCACGTGAATTGCTTTTCGTAAATGTAAATATATACTATGTGCACGTAAATTAGGTTTTATGCATGCGAAACTGTTTACGCATGTGTGTATCTTGTTTTACGCGTGAATAATTAATGAGACTAAAATCGCTCCATAGTCTTGACTGTATGTAAAAATGTCCACACCAACTAAATCACTGGTAGCCTGAATCTCAAGTTCTGTTGGGAATTAAGATCAATATATAGATCGATATAAAAATGGATGATTAATTTTGTTTAAATCAGATGTATTTTCCTACATGACATGATTGTGAACAAAAGCTTGAAGCTGAGAGTTCTACAGTTGCTAGATGTTGCCAGAGATCTGAATGTGGTCAGTAAGTGGGGGTTGCATGTTCTGCTTATGTGTGTGTGTAACAAGAAGCATCTTCTTTTTGGGGAAGAAATGTGTACACTGAAGGATCTTATTGTGGTATTAAATGTGCCTTTACATTTAATATGCTTTAGGATTTCATTATAGATTACTAATTGTGCATAATATGTTGAAAATATAACCAAGTGTGTGAGTTGTGTTAGCCAAGAGTTGGGGATGATATTGAGTGTATTTTTCCACAGGAAACAGTATGTGTGTGTAAAGATTAGATTACACAGGGAGCCCCATGGATTGTGGGGCCTCTATATAATGTGTTACAGATGGTGATTTGAAAAACAGGGCAGTGAGCTGGTTGGCTGGAGACCAGACAAAGAAGAGAAAGCTGATTGGACCCCAGCTGAAGAAGAGACACGACGTTAAATATTATAAAAGCTGTGAAACTGTTTTTCGTGGTCGGTTCTTTGTATAAGACTTTACGTCTGAGAACTCACCCAGCGGCTGTATTGTTTGAGACTTCTGATCAATAAATTTCAACATTTTCTTAACTGGCCTCTCTCCAATTTTGAACACGCAGAACATTGTTGTAATGTTCATCATTGCCCAAACGCCAACATACTTCATTCTTGATGTGGAAATATAATCTGCTACAGAACTGTTTCCTTCTCGAAGACACGGGATGTACTTTGAGTGATTTTGCAGAATGTGTGTAACAACAGCACGTCTCACTTTTCTGTGTTCTTGTTCATTTCCACTTACCGCATATGATACAGCACGAAAGAAGCAGTTCCCATCAGCTTCAATACCTTTGGATTCACAAGGCTCAGCCATTTCAAAAGTCTCATTGACATTGTTTTGTTCACTTTCAATGTTTACAATGTTCAACTTCAAGCAAATACTTTTTTGTTGCTGCACTGTTAACGGTCTAAACTGAAGAGTCATTGATAGTTTCTGAAATAAATTCAACATCACTTGTATTTTCATTTGTTGACTCCAGAGAAGGCACTACAGGTGTCTGTTCGGTGAACGTTTCATTTACAGATACTTTCTCTGTGCCTGTGACATCAAATAAACACTGACTGCAGCTAACATCAATTTCCATTTCACATCTTTAGTTAATTTCTCAGGTTCATCAGGTTTTCTGACTGCTGGACTGCACACAGAGAGATGATTCATGTCAATCATGTTTGCATTCACCCCGGTTACCTAAAGTATCATGTGCTTTCAGTGACGCTCCAAGTTTCTTAAAATGCGCGAACAGAGATCTCATGTCACGGTGGAAAACCACTACACTCTTACCATCAGATGCTACGGTCCCGTCAGAGTTTCGAGCATGTGAATCGATCACTGCATACCAGGAGCCTTGTCTGACTGTTGCACATATGCTTCGCTGGATATTTACCAAACAGGCATCAAAACTCCTAAATGCTCGAGTCAGTGCTTTATCCAGAGACATGTAAACATCACACATGGATTTTTATATTTATTAACACCAAACAAACCAGATATTGTTGCACCATAGTTTATTGAGAAAGTGCAATCATTGAGTGTTTGTGTCTTGGGCAGCTCCTCAACATATACGTAGCCATTGATGCTGTCAGAAATTTTTCCTGCACGTTTCATATCTGAATAAAACTGGTCCCCATGCGTTAAGACAGAATTAATGTCACTGGTGCTCCACTGCAACACATTTTTCATTTTACACATGAGTTTATTTATTTTTTATTTATTTATCCTTTATTTAACCATGAAAAGCCCATTGAGATTAAAAATCTCTTTTACAAGGGAGACCTGGCCAAGATAGGCAGCAGAATTTACAACACATCATTACAAACGTACAAGACACACAAAAAACAAAAAAATAAAACATAAAAAATAAAACAAATAAATTAATAGAAACAATTTGAAAGCCAGTTTTGCACTTACAATGAAATCTTAATTAAAACATTTACATGTGAGGGAGTCCAACTCAAAACATCTCATTCTTAACTTAAAAACACTCAAAGGAATCAACTTACTACGTTTTAAGTTGTTCTGCAGCAAATTCCATGTAAAGGGAGCAGAATAAACAAAGGCCTTTTTACCCAGCTCAGTACTGACATGTGGGACAGAAAGCAAGACAACAGCCTGAGAACGAAGAGAATAATGACCAACACTTTTTTTCATAATAAGTGAACATAAATAGGATGGAAGCACACCAATAATAGCCTTATATATAAATGTATACCAATGACAACGCCTCCGTGTGGCCAGAGCAGACCACCCTACATGAGAGTATAGCAGTTACACTGTTAACACCACATTGCTTGCCATAATTGACAAAACGATGGCAATATCCTTGATGGAAAGAGGCTTTTATGTAGGATGTCTCTGGAAATAAATCCAAAACAGCATTCATGGTCATATTAGACTTTTGTTCATCCGGTCTGCCATCCTCTTCTGGGTGCGAAGCATTCTGCACACAAAACAAATAAAATAACATTACTGCATACTGATAAACAAATACAACACAATATCAAAAACTTTCACATTAGTGACATTGTACACTGCAACAAAGCCTTCTATCATCAATGACGGAATTAACAATCAGTATTAATTGGGTTTTTAGCAAAAGATGACCAGATGTGTGTCGTTTCCCAGGGTTACAACACACATCGGATGCAGTGCAAATCAGCCGTGTGTTTCCCCTTGTCCTCGTTTTATTAAGGGTGGGGATACACACAAACTCTGTGTTGAGTGTTTGAGCATGATAAGGCAGCTCTATCAGATACCGTCGTAGTTCCGACCATAAACGATGCCGACCCGCGATCCGGCGGCGTTATTCCCATGACCCGCCGGGCAGCGTGGGGGAAACCACGAGTCTTTGGGTTCCGGGGGGAGTGTGGTTGCAAAGCTTTATCAGCTTCTCCATCTTGTCTGGAGTTCGCTCCAGGCAGAATTAAGGCTATCCTTCACCCTAGACCAGGTTATGTCCCTAAGTTACCTACGAATGTGGCCAGGGCCTTAGTTCTGCAGGCTTTTCATCCTCCACCTCATGAGACAGTGGATCACCGAAGGTTACATTTGTCATGCCCTGTCAGGGCGTTGGAAAAATATGTACATAGATCTTCTTTATGGCAAAAATCTGATCAATTGTTGGTCTGTTTTGGACCAGCCTCTAAGCAGACAATTAGTAAATGGATTGTAGAGGCAATTTATTTGGCTTACGAGGTGCGTGGAATACCTTCACCTCTACTGGTTAGGGCACATTCAACTCGGAGTATGGCTTCCTCGCGGGCCCTTCTGTCGGGGGCGTCTATGCAGGATGTTTGTGATGCTGTGGGATGGTCTTCCCCACATACATTTATACGGTACTAGAAAATGGACCTCTCTTCTTTACCTGGAACCCAGGCTCTTTTGTCCTGAGATGTGCGTGGACACCTTCACACGTGGACAGACACAATTCATTATGGCGTAGTGGGCATTTCGTTCCCCAAAGTGTCAACCTTGATGCAGTGTAGAGTTCCCTCAAAAGGAAACGTCTCAGGTTACGCCTGTAACCGTAGTTCCCTGAGATAGGAAACGAGACACTGCGTCGCCTTGCCATAACTCCATGTGCCTGGAACGTTTGCTTCAACTATTTTTGCAGAAGCTGATTTGCACTGCGTCCGCTTCCTATTTATACCTTCCGGTACCACGTCACTCATGACGTCATCGCGGCACGCCGACAAATCGTGGCGCGCCGACAAATAGCTGAATTAGTTTCACACAACATTTTCAGATGCGTCACGCTGCTGGCGTTCCCCAAAGTGTCAACCTTGACGCAGTGTCTCGTTCCCTATCTCAGGGAACTACGGTTACAGTCGTAACCTGAGACGTTTTTTGATTTTGATAGCACACTAAAGCTCATTTCCAGCCCTTTCCAAAACTATTTCATATCTTCTAGCTAACAAAAGTTATGGTTATTTGAAATCGACTGAGCACGACATTTTTCAGAAACAGAATGAAAGTTGTTTCATAAAAATCATTGAAAATAAAAGTACAACAATAAACTATTGCAAACAAAAACAGTGCTATATAAACAATTTAATATGAAAAGCATTCCTCTTTGTTGAAATATATAAAATATCCAGTAAGAAAACCATTTGAATAAGTTGAAATGAATGCATAGTCAAAATGCTGTTGAAGTTCTGTTAAGAATGACATCTCGGTCACATAACCTTCCAGGATTGACTTTGGACACCCATGAATTACTTGGTTACTTTGATCTGTGAACGATATTTGCCCTTAAGACAGTGAAAACTTAAGGCAGTTTATTTCACCTACACTGGCGTCAGTTTGACATTATAAATCACTTTTTTTTTTTAAACCGGCAAAGTTTGCCAAGATGTTTTCTGAGATGATAGACAACATGTTATAGAAGAAGAATTTACCTTAAAAATTTGACTTTTGCTAATTTGTTTTCCTGAAAACATCCCGGCGTTACATCCAACAGGCTTTCCCAGATTACATCACATATGTGTGTGGTGCTGACGTGTCGAAGGGATTCATGATGAAAGACACTCTCACATTCAAAAGATACTCACTTTAACTTTGACTGTGAATACACAAGCATAGATCAACATACATTAATGTCTATTTTATCAAAAACACAATCGACATGTCTGTAGTTGACATGATGCGACAAACACATAATTTGCATTTCTGCATCCCTGGAAACAACTTCAGGAGGACACAGCGGAAATCCTTTACTAGCGTCATCAACAAGAAGAGTCACATCTGGTCACCTGAATTAACATATCATAAAAATGCTAAATTATGTTGTGGAAAGTTGTTCTTGTAGTTTCAAAAAATTGCTCAGACAAAGAGGGTCCAGGTGTCAAAGAGTTAACTTTATTTGCGCATGCCAAACAAAGTGAGATCTTCCCAAAGCATCTATAGTTACAGTGTTTTCAAGCCAATAGTTATAGTAGTATTTCTGACAGGGGGGCTTCTTTTGAACCAATCAAATACCTTACTGTTATCTTTACGTGACATGACTTTCCACCAATAGATTTCCAGCAGTCAAGTATGTTTTTACTTGTGGTTAGCAAATCATCGATCCCTTTTTTTAAAACATATAGCCCATTGTATACATCGTTTCAATGTTAGTAAGGCATGTTTGTTAAAAATGTAACTCATGCTTAAAACTGTAACTCGTGTGCGTACATATGATGCTCCTGCGGCTATAAAGTAATAAAAAGTCGTATTTAAATATCCTGCCGAAGAAATGGATTCCAACAGGACAAGACATATAGTGAGAGCCCGAGTTCTTTAATGGTTTTAATGCCTCAGGCCTCCTGTATATACATACTGCTTCAATTCAATGTAGAGTGATCATGCGTTTTTGATCATGCGTTTTAAAATGCTGTGCTCTGATGTGCTCTTAAACCCTAATTAGTGAGAATAAAACAGTGCTGTGCTCTTAAACCATAAGTGTAAGTATATATGTTTGATAAATATAAATAAATGATACTTGATTATGGCTAAGTATACTGATCATAGCACTTAAATCATTTAATTTCCAAGAGTGCGTTTATTGTTCCTTTAAAGTACTAGAGAGGGTAACGAGATGAAGCTGTGGGAAAACTGCAAGCTGTTGGGGATCCTATTAATAATTTCAGGAGTTATAGTCCATAGAGTAAAAGGAAAGCCCCCAACCATATAGTATGCCACTGTTATCTAGCTATGAGACGGAGGACCAAGAAATGTGACCTCTTACGAGGTCAAGCGAGGGATTGATGGGTTTACGATTTTCTATGCATTACAAGTTTATATTTACGGTTGTTTTACTGTCAAATGTATTGATATGAGTATGCTTATGCTGTGCTTGCTTTTAATCTTGAAAACTAAATATGTTTTGCAGAAACCAACAGTTTGCTGGAAATGGAGTCAGATTAACGTGTCCCTCAGTGATTGGTTGCAGAAGAGAGAATCGACGTCACATATGTTTTAAATATCTGTGACACGGAAGGTTCGGGGTTAACTCGTGTGTGAGAAGACAACCCCAGCTGGAAAGAAGCTTTTGCATCTGATAATAAATTTTACTTAATCTTTTTGGGAAAAACTGTCTCTTCGATTTTCTTCAAATTTTGAACATGCAGGACTGAAGTGAAAAGTCTGTTACTACCAACAGTGTATGACAATACTGAAACGTGCCAGGAAATTACACAATAATTACTATTATAAATAATAATGAAATACACTTCAGTTTTGTTGTTAAACTACTCCAACTTAAATTGTTTTTAAAACATGAGTACTCTTACCAAAGAGCCCAATTAAAATAATAACTGAACCACATACATAAACTTTCACCAAATTTCCTTATGTTAACATCAACTCTTGATGATAAAATAACACTTTTTAACATAATTGACTGAATGATTTCTAACTATCTAGGACTACGTTCTGAAAATATTTACAAACAAAAGAACACAAAGATTAAATGCGCTTTTCCTGTCTTATGTTTTCTCTTTTATATTGTATATGTCTAAACCAACACAATTACATTTGACAAAGATTGTTATAAACTACTGTCTTTCTCCAGTTTAACTTGTTTTAACATTAAGCTTGTAAATGCATCAATTAATATAAATGAAACTGAATAAATGCTATTTATTTCGGGTTCTAATGAATTTGCTTGCAACGCCTATTCGATTTCATACTGAGAGCTGCAAGACCTCGTGTCCTTACCTCTGAGGAATCCAGGAATGGATAACAAGTCTAAATACGAGCCATCTATTGGACAGAACATGTAGATGCTGCCCGTTTGTTATTACATTATTGCTGTGTATATTTATGTATGTGTACCTGCTCATTTGTCATGTGATTTGCTGACCCTCATAAACTATAAATGAGAGAGTTTTAAGATGCACAGATTGAAATAAAACATAAAAAATACCACCAATATACACACATATCAATTTAACAAAAATAAATCGCATTGCAAAACATCAAACCTGTGTAGCTGATGTAAAAGCAGACAGGTAAACGGCTCAGATCATATTTAAAAATATCTAATTCCATATGTTTTCCATATGTTCACACCATAATGTAATAAACTACATTCACACTGTCACTTAAGTCAGATTTTCTTTTGTTCATATATGACGCAGATCTGTTTATGTGACTTATTTAGTTCCCTTTCGAGAGCGGAGAACTCCTCCTCTTTTTCACTTTTCCTGAAGTCCTATAGGATAACGGCAGTAAAAAAACTGGCCAATTGTCGCAAGACATTCACAGAATGCAAATACTGACGAATCTAGACAGTATAAATACAGTGCATGTGACGACAATTCCTCAGAATCTTCTTTTTCACGCTGCCATCGTTGAAGACGGATGCATTCTGCGAGTCTGATTGCGCGCACTGTGTAGACCTGCCGGCACGTGTCTTGAGGACTCACTCGTGGACTCATAGGGTCGAGGCTCACCGCCGCCAACGAGCCGCTGGTGAGTCCACCCCTTCCAGTCCTCTACGTGGACGAGAGCCTTCGTCCCCCGCCTTCCATAGCGGACGCTGTTTCCTTCGGCACCGAGGAGGACTATGACTCCATGTCGATCTCTGCTCCGGACAAGGACTGGGCAGGATCGGAGCGGGATCGTCCCGATCCAGAGAGCCCCCCGGACGTCCACGAGGAGTTCGTAAAGGTTCTCGAGAAGGCCGTAAGCGAGCTCGACATCACCTGGGATTCACCTGAGGAGCCGGCAAAAAGTAGGCTCGACTCCTGGTACTTTCAGGCAAGCCGCCGCCAGACCCCGTCGAAGAGGAGTGCGCCGTTTTTCCCAGACGTCCACGAGCACGTGGTGAAATCCTGGTCTGCACCTCAGTCGGTGCGCGTTCACGCTGCTACTCCGGCCATGTTTGCCCACGTGGTCGGGGCTGAAGCCAACGGTTACGTGCGCATGCCACCCGTCGAGGAGACCTTCGCTGCTCATCTGTGCCCTTCCACCACCTCGTTGGGCTCAGACCCAGGCCTGCCTTCGAAATCGTGCAGGTTTACCGCCCATCTCGCCGGTAAAGCCTACGCGGCCGCAGGCGAAGCCGCCTCCGCTTTGCATTCAATGGCGGTGCTGCAGGTGTTCCAGGCTAAGATCCTTCAGTCGCTGGATAGCGGCAGCCTGGAGGCGGACGCCACAAAGGATCTGAGGGCGGCGACCGACTTCACTCTGATGGCTACAAAGGGCACCGCACAAGCTATCGGTAAGTCTATGGGGTTTATGGTCATCATCTGTGGCTTACGTTGGCGGATCTAAAGGACGCTTATCGTAAGTCCCTTATCAACGCACCGATCACTCCCTCCGGCCTGTTTGCTGACGTTGTGGAGTCGGTAGTAGAGCGTTTTGGTGAGGCACAAAAGCGCGCCAACGCCATGAGTCACGTGCTGCCTCGACGATCTTATCATCCGTCTCCCAGAGCCTGCTCTTCATCCACGCCTCACTCCTCGCAGAGACCCGCCAAGCAGCACTCGGCTCCCGCACCGGCTAGTCGAGGTCGCGAGCCGGACGTCCGTCCTAAACAATGGTCGGGCCCAGATAAGAAGAGGTACGGGCCGAAGAGAGGTCCGGGCTACGACGGCGGAGGCGTCATCGACTGCCAAGCCGTCGTCCTGATGGACCTGGGAAGAGGAGAGAATCCATGAGCGTCCCGGCGGCCCCCAAACGCCGCTGTTTGCAACAGTTTTCCCCCGCGGTTGCAGGCGATTATTGCAATGTTGTAAGTGTTGTTTGTGTGAATGCAATAAAAACACATACTGGTTCACAAGAGGATCTATTTCCCCCTCACCCACACAATGCTGCGTCCCTTGCCCTGCCATGGTGCAGCGTGAAGCCGCAGTTAGTCCCAGCTATAACCAGCCTTCCCTCGTCCACGGACGCTCCAGTGGACGAGAGACCGCTGGATTCTCACGTGGGAGCTATTTTCCCGCCAGTGCATTTAGCCTCGCTGGGCCAGCGTGCTCCCCTAAACGGTCCGCTGACGGTAACCCCCGAACAGATTCGGCTGTTATGTCTGTTTCTGGACGCGTGGAAGGCCATTGCAGGCATCTCTCTTTGGCTACTAAACGTGATAGAACACGGGTACTCCCTGCAGTTCAGATGCAGACCTCCCCGCTTCAGTGGTGTGGTTCCGTCGCTTACGTCAGCGCAAAACCCACCTGTGTTGAGGCAGGAAATCTGCAGCCTGCTCGCGAGCGTGTCCACCCGAACGCGCGGGAAAGCGGGTATTACAGCCGGTATTTTCTAGTGCCCAAGAGAGATGGTGGTCTGCGTTCGATTCTAGACTTGAGACCCGGCAACCAAGCGCTTCACAAGCGAGCGTTCAGAATGACAACTCTAAAACAGATCCTCGCACAAGTGAGTCCCTGGGACTGGTTTGTATCCATAGATCTGAAGGATGCGTACTTTCATGTTCAGATAGCCAAACGCCACCGAAGGTTCCTGCGATTCGCATTCGAGGATTCAGCGTACCAATTTGCTGTCCTCCCATTGAATATCATTTTACCTTTACAATTAAACTCAGCTTGCCAGGCCTATCGATAACACACTTTGATGTCTGCAGCAGACACTTCCGCGACAACTGTAATGACATCATTTTCAGCTGCTTGAAACCAAACTGTGCTATGAACTTCTTGAATGAAGAGAGATGTCGTCAAAAAAAAGCCACATTGGAAATTCTGTACAAATGACCTTCCATGAGTACACCCACTTGTGCCTCCCACAGATGCTTTTTTATATTTCCTGTTGCGTCCTGTATGTAGCAAATTTGCAACTCGCTAGGCACACCACTGACATCAACAGTCTTTGTATGCACAAGTATAAAACAAATGTAAATATAAAAAACCCTTATGAATGAATTATGACACGTATCCATTCACTCACTACACAGTTTCCGAAAGATCTACTGAAAGATTTGTAAAAGTTCCAAAAGCACTGATATTGTAGCACTAGGGCGATATTCATAACTCCTGGTGACATGTTGACATTTTGTTAAAACAAGTTAATAAAAAGAACATTAAATAAATTACAAATCATTACTTTAGACAACTTTTAAATTGTGGCAAATAACATGAATTGATTGACAACGCGTCACTATAACACCAAAACCTACGAAAGAGTTTGCTAATAACTTCAAATGTACATCAAAATCTTTCGTGTATTCACAAAAATATTAAAAATGCTTCAATAACATTACTTGTATTTTTTTATACTAATTACGAATTAAATGACTCATTCCCTTCGTATGAATAAACGATTCATAGACTACAACGCTGAAGCAGTCTTACATTTTGTTTGGGGTCCAACAAACAGATCTGTGCCACAGTCTTCTTTGAGTTTTGTGGAGGTTCTTTGAACGTGAACTCCACATCTGACGTGACCGTGATGTCCTTGTTCTTTCCACACTGGATATTGAATTCCTCACCCGCAGAACCTATTAAACACAACAATATAGACACACTTCAACTGCCTACTTAAATACTACTGAAAAACATTACCAACACTCACTGACACATGTCTTCATTTTAAGCAGCTTGACGGGACTCTTGTTCTTCTCTGACTGCAGACACGTGCTTTGCTTCTCCGGTGAAAACACTACAACGCGGTGATTTCGATCTCAACCGGTTTGAAACACTGCGTTAAAATACTTGTTCCGAGACCTAATAGCCACCTTCACAGGACTTACAGTATATCGTTTGGTTTCACTACAGTAGCAATGAATATGAAAGCAATGATTGCCAATGAAAAACATTATGGAATTATGATGAACCAAATGTCAATGAATGTGAGTTGAGTATATTTGATGTGTAAATAAGCTGTTTTAAATGGACATGCTCTGACACAAGGCTGATTCATAAATTCACATATTAACTATAGTCACATACAGTATATGTAAACATAAAGTAGGTTTTACAGTGGATGTTTTCCCACTTACAAAGAAATGAAAGGTCTATTGTATGTTTCTTTATATTAAAATAAATCTATATTATCAACCAAAAATCTTATTTTACTCACTTAAATATCAATGTATTATTATATAATGTTTTTTTTCTGGAATTTGTTTGTTGATATTCTGTCTCTATCAGTTAAAGTAAACCTCCCACAAAATACAGACCATTCATTTGTTTTCAGAGCCGGACAGTAACGGAGTACATTTACTCGAGTACAGTACTTATAATTTTGAGGGATCTGTACTTTACTTGAGTATAATTTTTGGGGAGTACTCATGACTTTACTAAAGTATATTTGAGAGGCAAATATTGTAATCTTTACTCCGCTACATTTCTATCCATAACCGTAAGTAGCCGTTACTTCTAAAAACCCTCAATATTTTGTTTCCCTCTCAAACGTGATCTGCGTCCGCGAGTATCCGCAGATATTTCCGTGGAATAGTACCATGTATTTGATTGAGTACGCATCAAGTATCTGCTGTTTAGTGTTGCAATCTAATGATTTTATGGCGTGATCGATTCAAAGGACATCCACAGTCTACTTCTCGAGCGAATCTTATAGATCGTGATCGTTTCTAAAGTAGGCTACAGAACAAGCGAATTTGACCTCACGCAAAGCAAAAGTAAAAACCACTTATAAAGCAGCATGTCTATATAAATGTCCACACGATATGGTTGTCGTGTTCGTATTGCATCACATGTTTTTGTTGATAAAAGCAAGCTTAGCCTACACATTATACTTTAAGAAGCGCTGTGTAAAGATGCAGCAAACTCACACACAACAATGCAATGAGCGAACAAGTTTATGTTTTTTCCCACATTAATTCCTTTCTTCTTCATCTCATGTGCTGAAACAGTATCACTGAAAGATCCATTAAAGAAGTCAAAAACACGACTGAGATTGTCATAGTTTAAAGCTGTGAACTGTCACGGTGTCGTGCCGGAGAGAGACAGACGAGAATCCAGGTATGCGAAAACGGGTAACTTTTAATAAATTAAACACAGACTGGTACACGTACATGGAGACATTCAATAACCGACAGGGGAACAAAGGAAACACAGGGTATAAATAGTCTTAAATGATGACAATGATCGCTGGCAGGTGCGGGAAACGGCGTGATACAAATGACAGACAGGTGCGGGATAGCAAATGAGTCCATGGGGAAAAACAGGCAGGGAAACGGACGGGAGTGTTACAGTACACCCCCCTCCCCAAAGGCGCGTCCTCGCGCCAACGAAACACCAGGGAGGGGGGGTGGGCAGCTGAGAGACTCGTGCGGGACATACAGACTAGGACGGGACGGGGAGTCTCTCAGCTGGCTTCCTCCTGGCTTGGGGTCCGGAGGCTTGGGCTCGGGCTGTGGGTCCGGAGGCTTGGGCTCGGGCTGTGGGTCCGGAGGCTTGGGCTCGGGCTGTGGGTCCGGAGGCTTGGGCTCGGGCTGTGGGTCCGGAGGCTTGGGCTCGGGCTGTGGGTCCGGAGGCTTGGGCTCGGGCTGTGGGTCCGGAGGCTTGGGCTCGGGCTGTGGGTCCGGAGGCTTGGGCTCGGGCTGTGGGTCCGGAGGCTTGGGCTCGGGCTGTGGGTCCGGAGGCTTGGGCTCGGGCTGTGGGTCCGGAGGCTTGGGTTCGGGCTGAGGGTCCGGAGGCTCGGGCTGAGGGTCCGGCGGCTTGGACTCTGGGCTATCCGGGGCCATGGAACGACTGGTGGGTGCCGGGCTCCCCGGATAGGCAATGTGCACCCCCCCAAAAAACATTTGGGTTGGCCCCTGGGGTTCCTTGGGCTCTGGAGAGGGCTCGGGCACGGGTTCGGAGGCCTGGTGAGGCTCGGGCACGGGTACGGAGGCCTGGTGAGGCTCGGGCACGGGTACGGAGGCCTGGTGAGGCTCGGGCATGGGTACGGAGGCCTGGTGAGGCTCGGGCACGGGTTCGGAGGCCTGGTGAGGCTCGGGCACGGGTTCGGAGGCCTGGTGAGGCTCGGGCACGGGTTCGGAGGCCTGGTGAGGCTCGGGCACGGGTTCGGAGGCCTGGTGAGGCTCGGGCACGGGTTCGGAGGCCTGTTGAGGCTCGGGCACGGGTTCGGAGGCCTGGTGAGGCTCGGGCGCTGGCACGGGAGTGCATCGGGGCGCTGGCACGGGAGTGCATCGGGGCGCTGGCACGGGAGTGCATCGGGGCGCTGGCACGGGAGTGCTTCGGGGCGCTGGCACGGGAGTGCATCGGGGCGCTGGCACGGGAGTGCTTCGGGGCGCTGGCACGGGAGTGCTTCGGGGCGCTGGCACGGGAGTGCTTCGGGGCGCTGGCACGGGGGTGCTTCGGGGCGCTGGCACGGGGGTGCATCGGGGCGCTGGCACGGGAGTGCTTCGGGGCGCTGACACGGGAGTGCTTCGGGGCGCTGGCACGGGAGTGCTTCGGGGCGCTGGCACGGGAGTGCTTCGGGGCGCTGGCACGGGAGTGCTTCGGGGCGCTGGCACGGGAGTGCATCGGGGCGCTGGCACGGGGGTGCATCGGGGCGCTGGCTCGGAACACCAGAGGGAATCCAACTCCCGGAGTGCCTCTGGTGCGATCAGGACCGGTAGCTGTGCCTGGGAAGGCCGGGGATTTTGACCCTCACGGCCTTCCATATTCCGCTGCTGCGGAATCTCAGGGGCGCACTCGCGCTGCTGGCGCTGTAGTGCCCGCCGACGTGGATGGCGCCGACGGGACTTCGTGGAGGAGTGAGGCGCGGTCCCGGAGTGAGTCAGAACAACCCCCACGCGGATGACCGGTACCGGACGCGAACCGCTCAAGCCACCGTCCAGCTCCCCAACGCGGTCCACGGATTCCTCCCCCGGGAGAACCTGATTGATCAACTCCTCCAGGGGAAGGTCGTCCGCGTACGGGAGCAGAACGGCGGCGAGCAGGTCGTCGTCCAGACCGGTCAAAAACACACGGTTAAGTGTGGGATTGTCCCAACCCACCCGGTAACACACCTCAACAAACTCCTCCACATACCTCTCCAGTGGCCGTCCGTCTTGAAGAAGACCCACGAGCTGGTCCACTGGAGAGACGTAGATGTAATCCATTCTGCGGTCGGTTATTCTGTCACGGTGTCGTGCCGGAGAGAGACAGACGAGAATCCAGGTATGCGAAAACGGGTAACTTTTAATAAATTAAACACAGACTGGTACACGTACATGGAGACATTCAATAACCGACAGGGGAACAAAGGAAACACAGGGTATAAATAGTCTTAAATGATGACAATGATCGCTGGCAGGTGCGGGAAACGGCGTGATACAAATGACAGACAGGTGCGGGATAGCAAATGAGTCCATGGGGAAAAACAGGCAGGGAAACGGACGGGAGTGTTACATGAACAGTGCAGAGTTAACATGTATGATCATCATTAAACATTTTTAATTCTGCATATAAAATTTATATTATAAATAAACAAGTAGGTCTATATTCAATAATGGTGTTTATAAAACATGTTCATAACGTTTTTATTTAGCTTTAATTGCAATTGTGACAGCTGATTTGTAAATGCTTTTATTTTGTAAAGTTTAAAGCCCCATTCTCTCAAATCTTTTAACAAATTTATAACACATTTCAAACAGTTTTAAACTATTCTGGAGAATTCCGCAGATTAAGAAAAACATTCTGCGCAGAATTAACAAAAGAAGTCTGCAGATTCCGTCTGGCTGTGCTAGCAGCAATCACCTTCAGCTTTCCGCCAAAGTCAACTCCATGGTCACATTTGGATAAGAGACGAAACAATGGATGAAGACGCAGCAGCTCCATCCCGGGAATGTGCCAACCCATGTCCCCAGCTCGCCAGACTATTTCAATTATCTGAACAAGTAAATTATAGTTTTCTCTTCAAGTGTTTGCTGTGCACCAACCAGAATTTTATCACGGCCTACAAAAATGTCTCCTTCAATTTGCGGAAGCATGTCAAGATACGTACATTGAAATAAACTTCCTTACATTTCTTTACATTTAACAGTTCAGCTGGCCTAGACAGGATTACAATAGTGTTTGTTGAACTGACTCCAGCTTCGATGTTTGACCACTGTTTTTGATTAAACTGGTTTGCAGTGACATTCATTTCTTAATTTATGCCAGGAGTGCAAAATAATTAATCTATAACGTTCGTTATTTTGAATAGAAATCATCACTCATAAAACATTCATTCTCATCTTCTCAATGGTGCACATATTTGAAGAAATAAATATAAATTATAACATGTTAGAAAATATTTAGTCATACAGAATAACATTTCTATTCATTTGACTTTCAATTAGTTTTACATTCTCCAAGGTATTAACATTAATATTTTTCATAACCCCATGTAGGACGTTTCTGTAAATAAATTTAAGCACCGTGGCAGTAGTAATGCAATATTTAGAAAATTTACTCTTGTTACTTCAGTACGTTTACTTAAGTAGACATCTGACTGTAGTACTTTTACTTGTACTTGAGTAAAATTTAGCAAGGGGTATCTGTACTTTTACTCAAGTAATGAAGCTGGGTACTCTGTCCGCCTCTGTTTGTTTTACAAGCTGGCAAATGTGTCACGGATGGTAATCCGCGGTCTCATTTCGCTGATTGTTTCATGTGGGCGTTACCGCAGCTGCAAGAGATCTGTCAGCCTATGTATTGCCCTGTCTTTCGTCTCATGTTGTCAGATCGTTGTTGGAGCCCTCCTGAGTTGTTTCCTGTTCTCCTGAAGTCAAAGGTCCAGTTCTTCGTGTCAATTACCTGTTTCCAGTCTATTTTGGAGTCGCACCACTTCCACTCTTCACTCTGGGAACTCCACATGATTCAAGACACCCCATCACTGATTGCCCATCGAGGTCCCTGCGTCACGACTCTCCGGCTGGCTGCAACATCTGACATTTATATTATTTCTCGATAGAGATTATTATTTCTTGAATTTTGCATCCGCTTCTTTTTCCGTAACAAAATGTCCATAACTAGCAGGGATCAAATACATATTTCTCCACTGTATCTACTGACTCTTTTGATGAAATTAACATGCCTTACAGTTCATCCAAATCCACAGTTTTTGATTTCTTATTTTACCTTTTAAACTTTTTTTAGCATCCTCTCAAACAACACCTGAAGGACTCATGAAAAGCAAGCAAACATTAAGAATTTGAATGCATTTGATATTGTTTTTTTGTCAGACTACCTTTGACTAAATCAAACACTTGATGAAGTTTTAACAGAGGTGCGAGAGGTGGCAGATTTGCAATGTACGCTTTGATAAGACTGATTCTCCATTGATGATGTTAATTATGTGTAACCCAAACATCTCATTAGAGATAAAAGTTACAGCCCTTAGGATGCGAGGGAAAGACATTCGGATTATCTCCTACACATTCGAAATGAAACCCCCATGTTCTCTTCGTTCCTCGTCTCCGCGTGGGGCATTGTCGTTCAAGATGGATCATTCAGTTAACAGGTTCACGGCCTGAATGATGAAGAGGCAAGGGAAACGAGAAGCAACCTTTCTATTGCTAACGCCATCTACAGGAAAAATACCCATAGTTTTCCTTTGTCTGCCACACCCATTTCAGTTTGTCATAGCTCTGCTATGCATTTCCCGATTTCTTGTCTCTTAGTCTGCTACGAAAGCTCTTAAGGTACGCCTTAACTACAGGCACACCTTTTCTAGGCATGTTCACCGAAATCGCCTACCTTAGGATGTTACTTTCTTACTGTGAGAATCCAGAATTCTCTGTGTCCGATCTGTTGCAACATTGCAAGTACAGATATATGTTTTGTCTAACCGATCTCCATCTATTACGGCGTGCTCAGTACACGTTGACCTAACCAATGTGTTATCTTGTTATTGTGTGAGATGTTCAGACATAAGTGATATGTTCGTCACTTCCTTACTAATGCATATATATATATACTGAACCCATCTTTAGTAAACTTTGACTTTGAGTGAACTACACTTCTGTGTCTGTGTCATTCTTGGTCCCCGGATCCGGTTCCTCTGATTGCTCCGTCGACTAGACCCTTCAACTCATGAAAGCTGTATACCTAGGCAAAGTAATATTCGTAGCATCACATTACCAGGTGCTGTCCATTGCTGTGGTGCTGAATGAATGGATATTGATCACTTGAAGAAATTGCATTTATTAGAACCAATGATAACTATAAACCACATTACAAACTAAATACAACCCTGAATATTGTATTTAATTCTGAATAACCCAAAGAGTATCTAAACCCTCTACTCTAATCTCATATTATGCCTTCATTAGTCTTCAAAAGGGTCATTTATATCAGGGCTCCAAAGACTGTGGGTCATAAAGAGGGGCACAAAGAGTCAGTTACTGTTGCGGTGTGTTATATTCAAATAAAGAAAAAAGGTTTTTCCAACAACAGTTACACTTGTTTGGCCTCTTGTGGTTTAGTACGGAGCACATGCACTAGTCAATCTAACAATGTTTTATTGTGGTGAAAGTGTAGTAACCACTTTTATTTTGAGTATTGAGCATAAATGATTTAAATATAGCAAGCTATTCATCCATGAACTACTGAAATGAAATGCAGATTTTTCTGGGCTTCAAATCAAGCAAAAGGAGATATGATAAGACTTCGTTTGCATCTGTAGCTCATCTGACTGTTCTTTGATCTTAAAAAGTTTTATGAGAGGACACCAATCAGCTTCCACATGCAAAGCAAACTCTGGAAGACAAAGACTCTTTACTTTCTCTCCAAATTGGGTCGGTCACAGCTATAGGGCGTGACATCCTCACAACTTAAATAAGAGATCACTTGTTTCTCTTTTTCTTGCTTGTTTCGCTTCATTCACTTTGGACCTGCCTTGACCAGAAACCAGTTCTGGGCGTCTCTTCGGAGACCATCTTCACCCCAATCGGGGGAGGAAGAAGGAACAATGGACTGCGGCCTACCACAGGGCCACGACGCCAGAACTTTTCCATCGAGACCGCACTTTGAAACCAATTGCAACCTTTCCATCTCTCCAAACGTTACAGGTACAAATACAGCACAGAGCTCGCTAGTATTCCGTCCTATTCATAGAATAGCTGCGTTAAGTTTGTGCCTCAGTTAAAGATGTTTTAATTGGTGTTCAGATGTTGCGGCCATGCTGCTCTCACAATCTATTTCTCACATTTCTCTCTCTCTATATGTTTTCCTCTCGCTCTGTTTTGTGTTTCATGTTGTGTATTGTTTGTATTTGTGACCGTTGTGTGTACCATTTAGAGTAGTATAATAAACAACCATATATTCATTTGTGATGGGTTTCTGTGGTCAATGCTCACAATGCAAAGTCCCTTAAACCGTGTTAGATCTAGGCTACCTTTGCTCCAGTCTGTTTAGTGAAGTAACGTAACTTATGGCCATGAGATAACGGAAACTGTATTAATCATTGATGCATTCGCTGGAAGAATGAATACCAATATTGTTATACTGTACATTACTAATCAGAGACTGTAAAATATGTATATTTAATAACGATTATTATATGTATTTTACTTTGAGCTAAACTAATTCCTTTACGTTAACTGATGTTTAAATAACTCCGTTCATTCATTTGATCTTGACAGATCTGGTGGAGAATTATTTGGTGAGCTAAGCTCATCACTATTTTTACATGCAGCTAAAACCGCTACATTAAACATCTCGCTAGTTAAACACAAAAAAATTTCAGTCTCTTTCCCTCTGAAAGTGAAGATTCAAGTTGAGGTTTTGCTTGTTTGTTCTTTGTTGTTGTTCATAATGTTTGTATTCTGTTATTTCAATTACAAATGTCTGTCGTATATTAGCCGTATGAGTTCTTTCTGTTATCAAATGATCATCTTTATTTTCATATTTACCTGATGATATTATCTTATAAGCCTACCTGATTAAATACAGTTTATTTATAACAGAGATGTTCCATCATATTGTGTTGTACATTCATTCACTGTTATTGTGTTCAAAATATTGATCAATTGCTTTATGAAATGAATAAAATCTTTATGTTTCTTAAAAGTCCTTTATTGTTACTTTGAATATCTGTTTTAGAAATGTTCCAGTATAATATTTAAAATTATTTGAGCTGTGTTTGTGTGGCCGAAGCCAAACTTTTTGTTATACAAATAAA
Organism: Barbatula barbatula; assembly: GCF_947034865.1. Classification (NCBI taxonomy): domain Eukaryota; kingdom Metazoa; phylum Chordata; class Actinopteri; order Cypriniformes; family Nemacheilidae; genus Barbatula; species Barbatula barbatula. The sequence continues at coordinate 20,610,156 of NC_136780.1, read as the reverse complement.
TGTTGATTTAAAAGCATTTTACGATTAGCGTATCTTTTTAATATCGGATATTGACAGACTAGTTCTAACGTCACTGAATCTGATAACATCATGCTTAAAGAAAATAATAAGATGAATTAAAGTGACGATCGGTTGCGGGTCGGGTGCGGATATCTATATCATAGAAAATTATACATTCGGGCGGATGGCGGGTGGATAATTGATTTGAAGCAGCGGATGCGGGTGACATTTTAGCTCATCCGCGCATCTCTACAAGGCAGTCTACATTCAAGGCACATCCAAAAAGGATGCTTCACAAGTTTAGGGGGAATAATAAGTCCAAAAGGACCACATAAGATGTGAAAAAAAAACAATTTAACGCCGGGTGAATTAAAAACAAAAGCAACGTAAAAAAGCGTTTCTGTCACGTTGTAAAAACACATATTTATAATAAACGTTTTTGTGTTTACTGGGTGTTTATTATTGTTAACTTTCAGGTTCCTTTCGAACACTAAATCTCATTTACACTTTCTGTGTTTTGGATCATCATTAAAATCTCAAATCATAAATAGGTTGGATGTTGTAAGAAAATTCTTCTGCAGATCTAGACACAGAGAGGCATCAAGCTTTTGAACTCATTTATTTCAGGGAAGACACGTCTTTATATAATGCACAGTAAGACAACTGTTATAACCAAATAAGGTATAGAAAACAGCAAGTCAGACAAAGAAGGTTCTAGTTAAGAATAAATTCCCTTCCTCCACATTTAGGCAGCTGTCCGCTGTGAGCGAGAAAACCCCAAATAGTTTACACTTAGTTATTCATTTATGTGGACTTGTAGTCTATGGGAAAAATGTATCTAACAATTATCTACAGTGCTCCTAGTAAAAAAGTAGTCTGGAACCCTTTACTTGGATACATACTGTATGTATGTATATATATATATATATATATATATTAGTGCGGGGTGTGAGGGACCGAGAAGCCAAGCCCAAGGAACACAAGCTTGGTACAAAAAATGGGTCTTTATTTGAACCCAAGAATCAAAATAACTTTACACATAAATTTCTTACAACAAAATAATATAACCAAACAGAAAATGAGATCAAAGCGGTTAGACAAAACCAAACAAACACAACTTAAACTGACCTGCTCAAATGAACAAAGCAACAGTTTATAAAGGAAAGGAGGGGACCATTACAAATTAAGAGGGGGAACAATTTAACTTCACACACAACATATAACCCTACATAAATCAAAATCAAATCAAACTGAGATATAATGGTAAATAAAGTAAAGGAAGCTAAATATAAACAAATATCATAAATGTACAACTAACTAAATCACTAAATAAATACATTAAGGTTCCTTCCTCCTCCCCGGGCAACTCCCAGTGAATGGTACGTCCGGACGGAACCAAAAAGCTAAATACGGTGTTCCTGCCGGACTCTAGTTTTCCGTCACACCAGGATGCGGCTGCAGTGGACCATGTCTGAAGTTGATCACCGGTAAACTTAATCTCAAAATAGAAACAGATATAAATAACAGATACAACGCAATTAATTTGTGTGCACTTCAAATCAGTAACAATGTATTGTAAATGTAAACCTAACAATAAATGAATGAATGAATATGATGTGTTTCATGTGGTTACTATGCTATCATACTGAAACAAATGAAAATGAATTAAAGAAGTTCAGAATAAAGCTTACTCTTACACGAAGGACATTCATTTCAGTGTATGCATGTGTGTGCGTGTTTTGGATAAATCCATATTACCGCTCATGTGCGGCCACCACTCCGACCGTCACAAGGGGCAACCATTAAATTTTTTTATTGTGATTAATCGCATTGTTTAGTTTGTAACCCAGGTTGCCTGTAAAGGGTTAAAATAGTGAAGTTTTGATAGACGTTTGCCTTGTCCTATGGTAACAGTATATTGTAGCGGTGTACAGTGTAGCGTGAGCACAGGGAGGGAAGTTGAAAGTAGCTTTCAGCAGCAGCGGGGTTTTCGGCCCCAAAAGTAAAGAGATGTATATGATTCAATAGATTTTTGATAACGAGTATTTGAGTAACTGGTGCTTTTGAACTTTAAATAAGTAAATAGATTATATCGTTGTGAGAAATTGATTCAATCCACTGCGCAGCATTGAATTTGTGAATAATCATCTTTCTGTGAACAGTTTATAGATTTTGCTTTGGTGCATTTTTTCATATATTCATCAGATATTATGAATAATACAATGCTAAATTAGCAATGAGAGTTGGCTTTTTTTCTGTGCATTGTATGTTCCGGATCTTAGCGTTTGCTCTGCAAGTGTTCCTGTTTTGTGTCACGTGATCATTGGAGAGCTATTGTCTACTGGACAATGGCGAGCCGCCCTCGGACCTGATTCCTGTAAACTGGGTCTAAACTAGAAACTGGTAGGATTATTCCATTTTCTCTGTTTCTACGATGTACACTTTGATTCTTCGATCTGATCTTCTCACTTAAGTGGAGAGACTTTGTGTCGAGTAACACGGACTGAACATCGAGCGAATCGGTCTTTTTGAACTGAATCATTTGATTCCCGGACCTTGAATAATAGTTGTTTGATTGAATCCATTCACTGATTTTTTTATCTTCTGAATCACAATGTCTGTTATTTTTTTGTTCAACCAAAGGTTCTTGTCTCTTTTTGTTTATTTTATTTTGCTGCTTTATTTTATAATTTTCACAGAGAAAGAAGTTTCATGGTGTTTGTAGACACTGTTATTTCTCTGTTTAAGATCATAGTTCTGATAAAAGGCAGCAGATTTTAAGTTTGTCCTTCTAGCTGATTACATCTGGTTTTTGTTTACGCTTGGATCTCCTATGACTAAACAAAAACTCAAAAGTAACCATAACTTTTATTAATACAAACCAAACTCTTTTGTCTATTCACTCTTTTGTTGGTTATTTCCTCCCTCCAGTCAGGGGCGCAACTGCAGAAACAATTTTGGTGCCCCCCGCTTAATAAAAAAGTGTGCCGGACATCATCATGTATGCGCTTGGAATAATAAAGGTTTATTTTAGAAGTATATCAGACAGCTATTGTAAGCCTATGGTATATGTACACAAATATATACATATTATTAACAAATCATAAAAAGTTACAAACAGAATAAACAGTTAAAACTAGTCTATCACCAGTTCTCAATGCCCAATATAGTAAACATTCGGAAGCGCTCTTTAGTTTCTACTAAATTGTAACATGGCGTGCCTTTTCACTTGCCCAATTATCTAGTATTGCATCGAATGAAATGGTTCATGCCACACTGTTTTCAACTGAAATGACTGCTAATTGGGTTAAGCGATCATTACTCATGTTGGAACGAAGGTATGTCTATATCAGCTTTAGCTTGCTGAATGACCTCTCCGCAGAGGCAACTGTCAAAGGCATCGTCAGGAACTCTCAGGGCAACTGTTACATTTGGAAAAACCAAATCAAGGTTCTCCCGTAGGAGGAAATAAAATTTTTCCAGAGCCTTTTCATGCTGAAGATTTCTAAATCTGTCAGACAACTCATAAATGACTGTGTCAACAATTGCATTGAAAACCATGCAACTAAAATGGGTCTCAGGTTCCTGTTCATAATGGCCAGTGCTGGAATCATCACCATGAAATCTCTTTTGCTTTCTGAAACGTCTCTCTCTAAACTCAGGGGAAGCATCCATCTCAATGGCTATTTGGCGTGCAATGTCAAGGGATTTTTGAAAGGCCTCCACTCTATACTTAAGCAAGAATTCTTTAAGAGACTATCATTCTAATGGCAGTGTCCATAGAGATGTTCACTGCTTGCATTGCCTTGCTGACATAGGTGATGTCTGACAATAGATCATACCAAACCAGGAGGCACATGTGGAACTCCATGCTGACAATTTCACTAGACAATGAGTCAATCATATAACATTAAAATGTGTATCAAAACTCAATGGCAGTGCTCCAGGTGTACCAGGCCAAACTGCTTCAAGGAATGGATGATTCCAGTCCTGACCCCACGCTCTTCAGACAGCTACAGAGCACAACTGATCTCGCGCTACGCGCCACCAAGGTCACGGCCCAGGCGATAGGCAGATCCATGGCCAGTCTCGTAGTGCTCGAGCGCCATCTGTAGGTCCCCTTCCTCGATGTACTACAGGCCTCTTCAGACAGGCGATGGAGGGTTTCGCTAAACTCTTCACAGCAGCGCAGAAATCCTCTCAGGCTACAAAGCATTTCTTGCCTAAAAGACCCGGATCCAGACCTGCGGCAGCTCACCCCAAGCCAGCTCCGACTAAGCAGCCGGTGAAAACCCCTGCTGCACAGAAGGCTACGGGAGCTGAGGCATGCCTATGCTCCCGCTCAGGGAGACGCTTCCCACACCCGCAACGACAGCGTATCCAAGGACGGCGGCCTCCGCCCCATACTCGATCTCAGACATCTGAACCGCGCCATTATGAAACGGTGTTTCAGAATGATTACACTGAAACAGATCCTTTTGCAAATACACCCAGAGGACTGGTTCTTCTCCCTGGATCTGAAAGACGCGTACTTCCACATCCAGATAGCCCTCCCGTCACAGACGATTCTTCAACTGCTATAAATGTTACTGTTTCCAAATATATAGAGACTATATGTGTCCCCCGAATAATACTACAAAGTAAACATTTTGGCAAAAGTCAGAGAAAAAATCTGATCGTGATTAAACCTGAAGACAATGTAATAAACAACCAAAACCAATTTATAAAGTTCGGCCTACTTAATATTAGATCACTAAATTCAAAGGCAGTTATTGTAAATGAAATGATCACGGACAACAGTTTTGATATTCTCTGTCTTACCGAGACCTGGCTTAAACCAAATGATTATTTCGGCCTAAATGAGTGTACCCCACCAAGTTACTGTTATATGCATGAGCCACGTCCGGTTGGTCGGGGTGGCGGCGTCGCTACAATATTTAGAAACTTTCTTACTGTAACTCAGAGAACAGAGCATAAATTTAAATCATTTGAAGTGCTTGCGTTGAACATAATTATTCCTAACAAAAGTAAAAAACCTTTGCTTTCTTTTACATTGGCTACTGTGTAGACCCCCTGGTCCCTATACTGATTTTCTGAAAGAGTTTGCGGACTTCCTATCGGACCTATTGGTTAACGTTGATAAAATACTAATTGTCGGAGATTTCAATATCCACGTAGATAGCGCTAACGATGCATTAGCTGTGGCGTTTACAGAACTACTACAATCTTTTGGGGTAATACAACACATTAAAGGACCAACTCATCGATTTAATCATACACTAGACCTGATTATATCTCACGGAGCCGATCTAACCAATATAGATATTATGCCTCAAAGCGACGATGTCACCGATCACTATCTTATAACGGGTACTTTGCGCACGTCTGGAATCAGCCCTTTAACACGTTATCGACAGGGTAGAACAATCACCTCTGCTACTAAAGATAGCTTCGCAAAGAGCTTGCCAGATCTGACTCCTTTAATAACCAGACCAATAAATAACGAATCGCTCGACGTCATGACCAGGAAATTGGGCACTATTTTCTCTAATACATTAGAAGCTGTTGCACCTATGAAGTCAAAAAAGATTAATGAGAAAAATATTGCACCCTGGTACAATAGCACCACTCGCGCCCTTAAAAGAGAAACACGCAAACTAGAGCGCAAATGGATAAAATCGCAATTAGAAGTCTTTAAAATGGCATGGAAAGAGAGTGCAAATTGTTATAAAAAGGCACTAAAAGCAGCAAAGGCAGAGCACCTTCGTAACCTCATAGAAACCAACAAAAACAATCCAAGGTTTCTATTTAGCACAGTTGCTAAATTAACAAATAAACAGACACCACCTGACCTTGTTATTCCGCCGCACCTTGGTAGCAATGAATTCATGAAATTTTTTACAGAGAAAATCAAAAACATTCGTGACAAAATTGTAAAAACTCAACCTCCAAATCTGTCCTATGAATTAGCACCAACCATCGCTCCAAAAGAAAGGCTCCAGCGTTTTTCAACTATAAAACAGGAAGATTTAATTCAACTTATCGCAACCTCTAAACCTACAACTTGCTTACTAGACCCCATACCAACTAAATTATTAAAAGAGTTACTACCTGTTGCAATTGAGCCCATCTATAACATTATTAACTCGTCAATTAATCTAGGCCATGTCCCAGGTCCCTTTAAGATGGCCGTCATTAAGCCTCTAATCAAGAAACCAAACTTAGATCCAAATGAACTAGGAAACTATAGACCGATTTCAAATCTCCCATACCTGTCTAAAATTCTAGAAAAAGTAGTGTGCACTCAGTTGTGCTCTTTCTTACAAAATAACGACATGCACGAAAAATTTCAGTCAGGCTTTAGATCTCATCATAGCACTGAAACTGCGCTCGTTAAAATTACAAACGACCTGCTTATAGCATCAGATAAAGGTAACATCTCACTCTTGGTCCTGCTTGACCTGAGTGCTGCGTTCGATACCGTAGACCATAACATACTTCTAGATCGCTTACACAATTATACCGGTATTGAGGGACAGGCACTACAATGGTTTAGATCTTACTTGTCAGACAGACATCAATTTGTCCATCTAAATGGGGAATCATCCTATTTAACGCAAGTAAATTATGGATTACCTCAGGGATCGGTTCTGGGACCCGTGCTGTTCTCCATATACATGCTTCCCCTTGGAAACATTATTAAAAAACATGGAATTAGCTTCCATTGCTATGCAGATGATACTCAGCTATATATCTCATCAAGACCAGATGATTCCTCCCAGCTACCCAAATTGGCAGAGTGCATTGAAGATATAAAACATTGGATGACCTATAATTTCCTTCTTTTAAATTCTAATAAAACAGAAATATTACTTATCGGACCTAAGACACGCAAACCAAATATTTCTGATTATAAACTGCAAGTTGAAGGATGTACTGTTACTCCAACAAATACAGTAAAAGATCTAGGCGTTATATTAGACAGCAACCTGTCATTTCGAAATCACATCTCAAATGTCACAAAAACAGCCTTTTTCCACCTAAGAAATGTTGCCAAGTTACGAAATATTCTGTGTGTTGCTGACGCAGAGAAGCTTATTCATGCATTTATGACCTCAAGACTTGACTACTGTAATGCGCTACTTATTGGTTGTCCTGCATCATCAATAAACAAACTACAGTTAGTTCAGAATGCAGCTGCCAGAGTTCTAACCAGGACCAGAAAATATGATCACATAACCCCAATTTTATCAACCCTTCACTGGCTACCCATTAAGTATCGTATTGACTTTAAAGTTCTTTTAATCACTTATAAAGCCTTAAAGGGTTTAGCCCCTACCTACCTAACAGAGCTTCTATCACACTACAACCCATCACGCTCTCTAAGATCTCAAAACGCAGGACTTTTGATAATACCTAGAATAACTAAATCCACCAAAGGGGGTCGAGCTTTCTCATATGTAGCACCTAAACTCTGGAATAGCCTTCCTGATATTATTCGAGGATCAGACACACTCGCCCAATTTAAATCTAGATTAAAAACGCATCTTTTCAGCCAAGCATTCACTTAATGCAAATATGCTAAATAAACCACCAGGAGATGCTGACATTAGATATTATTTTACTAGAATAATTGGATTTATTATATAAAACACCATGTAGTGTGTTTTACCCTTTCTTGGGTTCTTCGTTTTTCCCCTGTAAAGCTGCTTTGGAACAATGCAAATTGTGAAAGGCGCTATATAAATAAAATTGAATTGAATTGAATTGAATTGTGATTCGCGAGGGGGTTGCATATCAATACATGGTCCTCCCATTCGGACTCTCACTGGCTCCCCAAACTTACATGAAGTGCATGGATGCGGCTCTGTCCCCTCTCAGACAGACGGGAATCCGCATTCTAAACAACCTCGACGACTGGCTTGTTCTAGCACAGTCGGAGGACAAGCTAAGGTCCCACAGATCCCTCCTCCTCAGCCATCTGGAATGCCTGGGGCTCAGGATCAACCTTGCCCCCCATTTTCAATTCAACCTGTTGAAAGGCAGACATCTCCAAAACAGGTTGGGGGGCTCTGTGTGACGGCAACCGTCCTTCGGCCACTGGTCGAATCAGTATAGAAGCCTGCACATCAACTACCTGGAAATGCAGGCATTATGGCTGGCTCTTCGCTACTTCCTGCCGGTACTACGGGACCGCCACGTCTTAGTCCGATCAGACAGAATGACGGTGGTATCCTACATAAATCACCAGGGAGGCCTTTCCTCAAGACGCCTTCTTTCCCTGGTATATCCCTGGATTGGGCACAGTCCAGTTGCTGAGGGCAACTCGTGTTCCAGGTAGACTGAACCAGGGAGCAGATACGTTATCTCGGAGCAATGTTCCTTAGGACGAATAGACGCTCCACCCCAGGTCGGTTCAGCAAATCTGGGAAATCTTCGGCAAGGCAGAAGTCGACCTTTTTGCCTCAGAAGACAATACTCATGCCCAACTTATTTTTTGAAGGGCAGGGACGCCTTGGCCCAATCGGCTCCTCTATGCTTTCCCCCGAATCGCTCTCACACAGCAGATGATCATGAGAATCAGAGAGCAGACGCACAAGGTGTTGTTCGTAGCCCCTCTATGGCCTTGGGTCGCAGAACTATCTCAGCTGCTCGTAGCAGCCCCGTGGCCTATTCCCCTGAGACGGGACCTCCTCTCTCAGGCAGGCAATACAATCTGGCACCCCCAGCCAGCACTGTTGGCTCTGCACCTTTGGCCTCTCTACAGGAGTCTACTGCCATCCCCGGAGAGCCCCGTCTACTATCTCTACAATGGTCCGTCTTCTCCGCCTGGTGTACACCACGAGGCGCAGACCCGGTGACCTGTGATATATCGCTAATACTATCATCCTTACAACAGTTGCTGGATAAGGGCCGTTCCCCTTCCACGCTCAAGGTCTATGTGGCAGCCATTTCAGCTTCATAGCATCGGTGAAGCGTGTTGGCGACCAACATGCACTCTCCGTGAGCCCCTCCTGTCTTGAATTTGGGCCTAATGACTCCAAGGTTGTCCTCAAACCAAGGCATGGTTACATAACCAAAGTGCCCTCTACTCTGTTCAGAGCACAGGTAATTTAAGAGCGGGAGCTGAACCTGCTCTGCCCAGTCAGAGCATTATAAATTTACATGGAGTGTTCCGCCCCCTACAGGCGGTCGGATCAGCTTTTTGTGTGCTTCGGTGACCGCACCAGAGGATCCCCGGTCTCGAAGCATAGACTGTCTAAATGGATAGTTGAGGCTATCGCGCTGGCATATTCTTCTGTGGGCAATGCCTCTTCCTGGGCCTGGTCTAGCGGTGTCTCCATAGAAAATATCTGTGCGGCAGCCTGCTGGGCTTCGCCGTCCACATTTACCAGATTCTACAGTCTGGACGTTCCTGCCCTCCAGGTCCGGGTCCTTTCTACTTAAACCAAGCTGCTGGACCTCGGTTTTCAAACCACACCAGCACATAGCACATTGTTGGGACGATCAACCGGACTAGGCCACCTATTAGATTGGCCTTTCCACCTTCAGCAAGGATTCCCTGCTCCATACCCTGTCATCTGAGCCAAGGCTCCGGGACTAACTGGTGTTTTTCGTTCCATTTGTAGCACGGTGTGATTATACTGGTTCCTCATAGCGTCCTGCTATGCAGTACGAGTGAAGTATCGATAGAGATTTTGCACTTAAACACATGTGATATCATTTAAAATAAATTAAACGACTTTCAGGATTAGGATGAGCACTTGTACCGAACTTTATCAAACAATGATATTGACCCGTTTAAACTGGAAACTGGCATCTGAATGTGTATTCTACATGTACGTCCGTTAAATACACGTAAAGTACACGCGTTTTTGACACTGGGCTTTCAATAGCTTCACACTCTGACGTGAACGTAATGATCGCATCTGCATGACCTGCCTTCCGTTTCACTATACTCTCTCACACACATACAGGCATTCTTCTCTTACATAGAAATATACTTTGAATACATTTATATAAAATACATAAATGTATGTGTTAAAATATATGAGCACGAAAGCAAAAAATATATGAAAGTGAGCGTTAAAATGTGTGAGTGTTCTAGAATGAAATTTGGCTTGTACGGCCCCTCATAGTAGACATGTCTAATTCATCGCACATAGTCACAGACACTGGGTTTCTCATTCTTTTTTGAAGGCAAGTCTATTTTATTGCATTAAGTCACGGACACTAGTTTGCTAATTATTATACTGAATCAGGGGTCGGCAACAGTCAGCCCAAAACTGGCCCGCCAGCAATTCAATCTGGCCCGCGGCAAAACCTTTGATTATTTTGCCTGCAGCTGGTTCTGAAATAGATCCGTCACAATCACGTCTTTAATGAATTTGCCTTAAAAATAAAAGTACAAGAAAATTTTGAAATTGAGAGCTTTTAATTTGAAAAGTTCTGAAAGATATTTGAAGGCATCTGTCGATTGCTAGGCCTTCTTCTAAAAAATATGGGGTATGAAAACTGTTAGTTTAATTTCACAATGGCTAGCGTCGCTCGCTTAGCCCTCTTGGTGATTTACCTTTTTGCTGCTGGATAATTGTCACATGTACACTGCATGAGCCTGAAGCCTATATAATACAAAAACGGCATGCGCGTCAACTACAAATGCCTCTTCCATTTGCGGAGGTGCACGAGCGACAAGAGGTTTGATACAGGCTCATTTCAATTAAAAAAAACATAACATTTATATTAAATTCCTCTTAAGACCCCAATGTAACTGTTGCTCTTCTGAAATAAAATCTTAATAAACCTCGATGTCATATGCGCCAAAGGCCGACAAATGTGGTCTCCAAAGGATTCATGCAGCATTCGAAGAAGCAGCTACTTAGTCCACGTTTCTAAAATGCTGTTACGATTAAGGTTTGACGTTTTAAGACCGCACTTCCCCTTGTTTTAGTCTATTTTTCTTCAGAGCCTGTTTCTTTTATTAACCCCAGTAATAATAAAGGTTCGTAGTGCATTTTATCTTTTGCAGTAGCTGTGTGTTCAAGGAAATAAAATAACGAAAATCGAATTTACTTCAGATATTTTATAGTTCCCTATCAAAAGCTTCTCTCGATGCTGCGTTTCAAACGCAGATCAGAAATTACACAATACTTCTCCTGTGCGCTCGCCGAGCCACGACGTCATCGCATCCACTTCCGAAGCGTGCCCCGGCACTTCACGGATCGGGTGGAGGATGAGTCATCTCTTGTCGCTTCGGGGTGTTCCTCTCGTGACGCAAAAGCGTTAGAGGAGCTTCTCAGGGCGGTGACTAATGCAGTCGACCGGCTGAAGCTCGACTGGTCGCAGGAACAAGACACCCCTAAGTACTCAAAACTAGACGACAGGTATCTGTCGGGGGGGGGGCAAGGGGATGAACCCAAAAGTTGGGCCCTCCCTTTTTTTGAGGATCTCCAAACTGAGATATCTCGGTCAAGGCAGAGACCTCATTCCTCCCGCGTTTTCGTGCCTTCAACATCGATTTATCCAACTATTGTCGGCGCAAACCGCGGGGGTATACAATGATCCCCCATCCCATGTGGAAGAGACGCTGGCAGGCTATCGCTCCCCTGGGATATTAGAGTCCCTGAAAAAGCCCTCTCTCCCCACCAAGCCTTGTAGGGTAACATCTGCACTGGTGGGGAAGGCTTTTCAGTCGGTCAGGCTGGTGCTGCCCTGCACACCATGGCGGTTCTGCAGGTGTTCCAGGCTGACCTGCTACATGATGTTAGTATTGACGGCGTGATTGATGAAATAGAATTTTCAGAACTACGCCGGGCCACAGACTTGTCTCTCCGTGCGACCAAGCAGACGGCCCGTGCCATCGGCCGTTCTATGGCTGCATTGGTGACCATGGAGAGACCATCCTTGATGCCCTGATTTCGCCAGGTTCCGGGAGGCGAAACGCCCCAAGGAGGCTTTCATGAGGTATCTCCCCCGTTGTGCCAAAGTGTCTGGAGTGTCAGCCACACACTCCTGACCAGTTTCCCAGTCTGACAAATAGGCCACTTTTAATACACAATATCAGGACTGTGTGATGTGGTGTTTTTCAATAAAAGTCCCCTGAATTTTATTTTACAACAGTGAACATTTTGCCTTAACTTCAAGTAATACCTTGTGAGATCTCACTTAAAGGCGGATTAAAAGGTTTGATTAAGAAAACTTTTTTTGTTTTTATTTATTAATAACTCAAATGAAAGCATTATATTATGTTTGCTTGTCATTATTGTAACAATGTCCTGCATGATTCGTAAACCTAGCCAATTTTATGACGGATTAAATACGCAGAAAAGCTTTACTGAGGTTTTATCTGAGCAATTTAGAAAGACGTCCTGCTGGGTTTTTTTTGCACTTTGCTTCGATTACTTGTGTTCTGTAAATTGGAGTTTTCTTTTGCATTAGTTACGTTAGCTTTGTGCATTGTGTTTGTTGATTCACAGACAACAGACATACTGATAAATATATTTATTGTTGGAGTATTTTTAAGTATAATTCGGTAAAGGCATATGCTTAACGGTAAATGCATTGATTTTTTATTAAATATGATGTAAATCACGGTCCTTCAAATTTTACCACTGAGGGCCAATGCCCTGCAGAGTTTAACTACAACCCTGTCAAACAATAGTAAAAGTTTATTTAGGATTAAATATTTAATTGTTCTGTAATATGGCTGATGAGTATATAAAGTATGTTTTTTGTTCTTATTAAAAATATCTTCCCATTTATAATTTTGTACAGAATACGCTCTTTCATGCTATTTGTGGTGAGTTAAATCAATGGTTCATTATCCCTCAATTGTCTTTTACTCATTTGTAATAGGAAAATGGTAATAGATTTTTAATTGAACAAAACCAAACATTGTGGAGAGGGGTTGAATTTTATAATCACACAGAGAAGGCTTCTGGGGTCAAGTCTGAACTGCTTTTGGGATTCCCAATCGTATTAAAGATGCTTTCAATAACGTGAGCAATTTTGATTCAATGCTTGATCTTAGATTTTAATATTATTAGTATTGCTATTTTATTACAATTTTCCTAATAAATTTCAATTGGTTTCCTATAAACAGAAAATGTCCAAATCTGTCAAATCCTCTGCTGAACCTAGGCAACAGTCACCAGAACAGGTTGGCATTTTGTGTAATACAAACCATCTGAACCATATATAACTTTTGCTATATGAAAAATTCGCACATTCAAAAACACATAGAAAAAGGATATTGTGACTGATATTTTTGTTGCCTTTAAGCACCCTACATTTTAGGAGAGGCATATTGTATAAATATTTATTTATACACACATATATATGTACTGTATATGATGTAAGATGGGTGGTTTCTTTTCATGTTATTCCATGGTGTTTTATATTATGTTGATTCACATCGGTTTTTATGTTTGGTTGGTAACATAACATTCTGTGTAGTGAGGTAGGCGGGCCGGGAGTCGAGGGCGGTACGTGCACCAGTCTCATATCACGGAGGAGATCGGGAGCATGAGAGGACGAGCGACTGGAGCGTCAGAGAGAGAGAATTGGCGAAGCAAACAACGAGAGAGGACCAGGCTGGCTTTTAGTTATGGTTTGTGTCGGCGGCAGGAGATATTAAAAGTTGTTTTATGTTCGCCAGTTCCCGCCTCATTCCTTCCTCTTTTTTTTGTTTGAATTTTGTTACAGTTGGTAACATTTCAAACTAAATATTGCATCTTTCTTTCATAGATCCAAGCAGAATGTGAATCATCTCCTCTTCAGACCAACAAGGCTGAAAGTGTGGAAGAGAAACCTCTTACTACTGTGATATTTGCATGAAATTATGCTAAATACAATATGAATGACCTAAGATAAGGTATATGTTATTAATTGAAAGTGTATGTACCTCTGATACAAATAAATGACTAGATTTTTTGAATCTATAAGAATTTTTAGATTACAGTATAGAAGCACATAGTTGTGTTAATACAGCATGAAAATTGTTGCAAATGTGTGACTGAGCATCCACATTGCGATGCACATATAATATAAAAAACACAGTAAAATGGAAATGTATCACTGTGACGAGTCACCCCTGTCGCAATCAGCGTCGCCATGGAGACGGAGGAAATTAGAGCGGCCTGCTTGCCGATCGTTACCACCTGCAACCACTTCTCAGCGGCTTCAAAAGCCACTGAGACTAGAAGGAAGGTGAGCTATGCTTCTCTTGTGAATGACAGAAGCTAAGAAGTCTTTCTTTATACACCCACAGGAACAGACGAGTAAGGAAGGAAGGAACGACCGGCCGGACCGCTACCGCACCGCTACCGCACCAACCCTGTACCAACCCGGAAGTGGAGGTACGAGACGCCAAAAGATCCCCCTCGTATACCTCTCGTCTCCTGTTAACCAGCTTAATAAAAGTTTCCCTTTGGGGTGGTTTATTGCAAACTCGTGTACGTGTTGAACTTCGCCGGTCACAATCACTGATTACATTTTCTTCAGGGGTATCTGACAGACACATTTGACGAGGATGGATTTGTCATAATAAAAATCCCAGAGAAACCAGTCTACTTTTTCATTGATCGTAGTAAGTGGAAAAAAACAGAGAAAGAGGATTCAAAAGATTGCTGTGGACAAACATCATCATTTCAAGATTGCGGACTGTAAATCCCTACTGTTCTATTGCATTTAAAAGGCACAGACTGAAGGCTTTGGGATCTACACAAGCAATCCCTGAATTCTGGTGTCTTGGTTATTGCGGGTTTGATGATTGCCCAGTCACTCTTACTGTAAATGTAGATAGTGTGGACCTTAAGGCAACAGTGGAGTTTCAGGGCGCAGAGAGCATTCATAACCGCATGGAGTTAAAAAGAAGACCCATCCGAGCACAAGACAGAACAATTTGGCAAAGACCTACAAAAGCAATTTCCCCGAACAATGTATCTGGTTAAAGAGATTAGAGATGAGGCTCCTTGTCCCAATATGTTGAAAAATAAATCCTGGGAAGTGCGGCGAAAAAGTCATCCACACAGTAATGAGTAAATATAATGCTGGACAAAAAGAAGAACACTCCAGACGAGGTGCTACAGAAGGTAATGTTGCACCCCAAAGGTGTTCTAATCTGGTCCAGAAGGAGTATAGAGATATATCAAGATCGATGTCGAGAAGACGTTGTTTATCTTGATGCCACAGGCAGCATTAAAAAAAGAGAAAGGCTTGCCTCTGTAATGGAAATTTTCTAATCTTACTTCATATGTCTATGTTCTATGTTTTCGGAATGTTATGTTTTTCTCTATACACGTCATACCACTCTGCCTTTGCCCTCGAGCAGAGGCCAAGATGTTCTGTTTGGAATAACGGGCATTAGTTCTCGTAAACCAGCTCAGGATTCTTGCTGGGGGGCAAAGGGAGGCGTATATCTATATATATACTCTGTGTGCAGGAGGAAAGAGCGCTTTTTCTCTGCACCATGCTCATTGCTTATGATGCAGATTAAACGACAATAAAATACTTTGCAAAGTACTTCCAATTTTCTCTGTGTATTGCATTTGTTAAAGTTGACTCAACCTAGATTAAGGAATTAGAAAATTCCTTAATCATAATAAAATTGTGGTAAACCGCACATATTCTGTTAGAGGCCCCCTGTCTGTCTCTTTGGGATGTGGACACCAATCACAAGTTGATAAGGTTTTTTCACAGTATTTCTCCACATTAAATGAATTAAACTTATTTTGCTTTGAAACCGTGAACATTAATTAACTTAATTGTAACTATAAGTTTAAGATTTTTTTCTCTTATTTTGTGCTCACAGGTACAACATTGTCATTTTTGGGGCAGTGGATGGATATATATATATTTCACTAATATATTGATAACTAATGTCACCAGCATCACTTCAATTACATTGCATTAACAACAAAAAACATACCGAGACCTTAGCCCCGACACTGTTTTGTTGAGAACTGATGCCTTTTTATCTGTACGTGTAATTTGACACAAAACAAATATGGAAAGTCAACTTACGAAACCAAAGCCGGATAATAGGATGCCCGGTCAAACAAGCTACTGTGGGGAAGTTTCGGGATTGCGTGACCCCATTAGGGCAAGATCCTCTTCTGGCCCCCTGGTAAGGGGTCAGGAGGCTGACGGACGCCAACCCGGTTTACGAACCTTGGAAACAAAATAGCAATTACGTGAGTGCACGGTTGTTCTCGAGCTCATCCGTGTATATGTGGGTGTACTGGTGGGAACAGCTCAGAACGAGGGGTAATGCTGTTGTCCCTTCCGAAGCAGTTCAAACTGCTGTCGCCCCGGGGGCAGTCTCTGCCGTAGCCGGCCCCCAAGTCGAGGAGATGCCCGATGGAGCTGGTGTACTCTCCCAGGCGTGTCGATCGGCACTCTAGCACAGCTGAAGTTTCACGTCCCGACTGTGCATCCAAGAGCACTCGTTAGATACAGATTTAGCTGGTGTGACAAGGCAGCTCCCGACATCAGACGATAGCCAGACACCTTCAAATCTGCTGAAGAACACTCAGGAGATGCGGAGAGTGTGGGGCGAGTTTCCATCCAAGAGAGCTTGCAGCGTCCACAAGATGCAGGTCGCATTCGTGACCTGTGCTATGTTAAGAGAAACTCAACCCCGAAGGTATGGATGCCCCAAGGATCTCTCTCGGCAGAAGGCGGCGTCGCCACTTCCGGACTGTCAAGAGATCAGACGAGGCACCGGACCTTCCGTCAATACAAACTGTGGTCTTAGAATGACCAGACCCGCCTGGCGAGAGTTGTCTTGGATGGAATGGGTGACTGGAGATTGTTATGTCCTGGGAACGTATTAGGTAAAGTGTTTGTGATCTGCCTTGTACGTTGTTGAATATTGTTATGTGCTCTGTCTCTCCCTCACTCTGCTTGCCTTGCCGCTAATTAGTCACACCTGAAGCTCATAAGGACTGTTAAAGAGCTACGCTGTAAGAGAGCAGCGTGAACACTGTTGAGGGGAGGTTCACGTCTACCCTGCACCAGACTTGTGTGTTGCAATAATCAAGTGTGAAACCTGTTGTGTTGTCCTGGTGTATTGCAGTGCATCTTTTGTGAATTCTATGGTCTCAGCATTACAGTTTTGATATCAGGTAGTGATTTTTCCTTTTATCTCCTTGTTTTTGTCCAACTTTGTTTCGGTATTAAAAGGTATTGTAATTATATCATATTCAACTTTTTTTGTTATTGAAAGCGGTAGGGAGTTGGTGCCACCTTTTTCTTTTTGTATAACATTAATACCTGTTTTTGGTTAGTCAGGGAGTGGAGGGAAACATGTTGTTTGTTTATTTTCTTTTACCTGTGTAGGTCATTTAGCTCTCCTCCCAATAATTAGTTTTCTCTTTCGTTTGTTGTTTTGGTATAACCTTCTCCTGAAAATTGAATGCTTCCATTTTTCTTTGTCTAGGGTCATTCTACGGAAATGTCAATGTTTCTGTCCCTAGCCTTTACAGAAATATTACACTTGAAAAACACTTTAGGGTTACAATGTTTTTTATATTTTAAAATGAAACAATATGTTATTTGAACAATTATACCTTCGAGCCATCAATTTAGCAATATTTGATTTTTATTCATTAATTAGAATTCCAACCACCACAGAAGTGCTCGTCCCCAGAGTCATGTACAGAGGGAAAATGCTTCATCTTCCATTTAAAATACATTAATGTGTCCATAACTATACAATATATGATGTAAATTACATTAAAAACTAAACACTAAATAAATATTATAAAATATATAATGAAAGTAGTCCCCTGGAGTTGTCACTGGTGTTCCCGTTTAACAAAAAAGCTCCTATCTTTAAATTAAAAAAAATCACACTGATGCCATCACTTGACTTCCTTCCAATTTCCTGGAGATCAATGAAGAGAAGCCCATGGTAAGTCCACTTTCTCTTTTCAATTATCAGAAATCTTCTCATTTATCTCATGATTTCATATGAAGCTTTTAGTCAAAGTCACCGGTATGACCTCCTTTATTGTTTGGGAATTGTAAAAAACTAGAATACAAATGGACTAAACTGCTTAATTTAGTGAGTATACAATGATTGACAACATGTGGTTTGATACCTTGCAGCAACCATTTTGTAAAATGCAGTTTTCATGAAAATTGTCACTGGTGTTACCTTCCTTATGGGAAACACCATTGAAGATCAGTAACACCAAACTTTGTTCAAAGCTATTCATTTAGTTCTTTTGCATACAATAGCACTAAATCGCAGTGCGATTCTAACTTGTCTTTGTCATTGTTAATCCTCCTTTGGTCAGGTATTTCTAAATTGAGGGTATGGCTAAACTGAGTGCAGCTGAGAAACCGCGACTATACAGAAAGCGTAGGGATGCTGATCCTGAACGCAGAGCAGAGTATTTGCAGAAAAGGAAACAAAGCTATCTCCATGACATTGACACTCAAAAAGAAAAGGAATAAGTGATTTGAGTGAAAGGGAGAAGAGATATGAGCTAAAGACATGAAGGGTCCGTCAGCAAAGATGCAGGCAAAGAGTTAGAGTAGAAGCATTGACACCCCCATCATCACCAGATAGATCACCCAGCGTTTCAAGGTACAGAACTCAAGTGTAGCAGAATTCAATGAAATTAAAGGATTGTATCATTGCTTGTTTATAACTGTTTTTCAAATATTTTCATTGTTATAGCAAATACATGGTTGCGCAATTGAACTAACATCATTCAGTCAAACTTTTAACACACCTGATTAACTAATAAAGAGATTGTTTCATTTATTTTAGATTATCATTCATTTTCTGTACCTCTGACTGCATGTACTGAATTTTTTTTTATATTTCATAAACACTTTTAATATTGCTAAAAAAGTAAGGTAACACCAGTGACAAAACAATTTTGTATCCTGTCTTTAAGTACATGCGCACACAAAAAAAAGCTGTCATTTATGTGTACTCAAAGTCAAGGGGTAACCTAATAATGTGGTCTGTATTTATTTTTCTAACGTTTAAACTTATTTTAAGACATCTTGCCATACCAAAAGTGGATGTTTCTGTAGAATGACCCTCTAAGCAAAATAAATTAATCAAATTTATTGCATTCTGAGTTGGCTCACATTTTCTGGGGTAGAGGACTGAAGGGAACGGTCTGCGTTTACATTTTTATTTAATTTAATCCTGTCACCCTCTCCCAACCCTAGACTGGGAGAGCTTATAACAAGATGCCCCATTGATCTGCAGACCATCCACGCAGCCTGTGTTTCGAAGTGGGGGGCTGCGTCGCCACGTGGCAGGTCGGGTTCCTTCGGTACAGGTCTGTTGGCAGCCAACGAGCACTTTGGCGGGGCAATCACACCTTAGGAAGTACAGGAGAGCCTTATGCTAACTGCGAACGATTCCGCGTTGGGCCCAAACAAGGTTGAAAAGCAGGGCATCCTTGCATGGGACCCCAACTGTGAGACCCTCACATGCCTGTTCAACATGTGGTTGATCACTGGAGTCGTACCCTCCGTCTGAAGCGGTTCAGTACGGTACTTCTGCCCAAATCAGTTGACCCTGGGGAAGCGATGGCGGTCGGTAACTGGAGGCCGATCAGAATCGGGTCAATGATTTTAAGGCTCTTCTCTAGTGTGGTCTCCAAGTGGCTGACTGAGGTTTGTCTGCTCCACTGAAGGCAAAGGGGGTTCCGTCCCACCCCCGGATGCTCTGAAAACATCGAGATTTCGTGTGGCATGATCCGGAATTGCAAGAGAGAGCCTGCAGGGCCTTTGGCAGTGGTATTGATCGACTTCGCTCAGGCGTTCAACTCAATCTCACATGAGCACATTCTCCGTGCTCTCGGGTCAATCAGGGTGGACACCCATGTGATAAAATTACTCCGGAACTTTTACATGGACGGCGTGACGACTGTCGAGTTGGATGGCGTCACCCCCGGCATCAATCTGAGGGTTGGTGTGAAGCAGGGGGACTCCCTGTCTCTGCTTTTCAACCTGGCCATGGAGCCTCTTATCCATGAACTTGAAAGCACTGTTACAGGTTATCGTATCGGGGGTCATCGGGTCACGAGTTGGGCGTTTGCTGATGACCTTCTGCTGTTGAGTGACTCTTGGGAAGGGATGAGGCGGAACCTTCCTCAAAAAGTCTCATAAGTGTGGTAATGTAAATTATTTTACTTTTCAGGTAGAAAATGTGGCTAGTTTTTTCCACTTCATGGACCCTAATCAGCTGTACCTGTTGTTTGTGAGGAACAGGGAGAAATTAAGGCTGTATCTGTGTGAGCTCACTGAGGCCAAGTTGACCAAGCTCAACTACTTGAAGAGCCTGAAAAGGTTAGTATGATTTGATGCTTTTGATACTTTGTATGATTTTGACAATTCTTTGGTCTTTACGGACTTTTCACTTCAGTCCTGCATGTTAAAAATTTGAAGAAAGTCGAAGAGACAGTTTTTCCCAAAAAGATTAAGGAAAATTTATTATCAGATGTAAAAGCTTCTTTCCAGCTGGAGTTTGTCTTCTCACATACGAGAAAAAACAACCGAGCCTTCCGGTGTTACAGATATTTAAAACATATGTGACGTCGATTCTCTGTTCGGGCTCCTCCCCTGCCCTGGGGCGGGCGTACACTCCTCTGAAACCAATCACCTCGGGACACGTTAATCTGACTCCATTTCCAGCAAAACATGATTTGAAAACAGCCTGGCCTTGCAGCCGAATGTGATTAACGACAGGAAAATTCTTTCGCCCACCCCCTCGTTATCTTACACTCAGCTTCTGCATTCCTCACAGCTCGTCTCTCACTCCTGCAAACTAGTTTTCAAGATTAAAAGCAAGCACAGCATAAGCATACTCATATCAACACATTTGACAGTAAAACAACGGTAAATATAAACTTGTAATGCATAGAACATCGTTAACCCATCAGTCTTAAAAGCATGTCATGACTTAAACGTTTGTCATTCTTGCTACAGATTTCTCCAGTACCACACGGTCAACTCGGACCTCATGCACAGTGACGAACAGCTGCCAGGAGGCCGCAAACACATCATCTAGTACATTGGGTCTCTGCAGAAAAGCTGCACAAAGCTTGTCAGCATGGAAATCGTCCAGAAGCGGTAAGTTTAATCGTTTGATCCGATCACATAACAGATATGCACGAGCAAGTTATTTAATTCACTTTTGTTTCTTTTTAAAGACGCAATTTGCTGACACAGCCAGGGCAGCTCACACCAAGGGACTCCTGGGCGGTGCTGGAGAAGTCCAAGAGCGACTTGTTCCCGGAGCGAGCGTTTCAGGAAACTCTGCTGTCAGAGAGCATCCTGGTTCTCTACTACTTGGAGGCAGTCGTCATACTGAAAAATCTCCAGCGGCCGGGAATTGTCGAGCACATGACGGTGCGTATTGCGGTGTCTGCATTGTGTACCTGTCACTTTTTTCCTCTTTTTTTAACCAGTGTTGTAATCTTGTTTGGTGTAGGTGGATGAGTGGAAGAGCAGAGTGGCTATTCCCAATATGGACGAGGCTGTTTTTGGGGTAAAGGAGCACAAAACGTCAGCTCAACAAGTTGCAACATTTGTTCTGTCCGCCAAGGAGAACGTAAATTTATCAAATGCATATACATTGTTTTTATCTACCATAAAAAACTTCATTCATGTTTGTCATCTGCCATCAGTGGTTTGGTGCTTACTATGACGAGATCAGGCCAGAACTCCTCAGCGGCAAAACACTGAAGAGATTATGGGATGAGGCGGAAGGACTAGAACACTTCATTTCCAGCTCTGGGAGGTCGATCTACAACGCCTCCAACGACATTACTCTGATATGTACTTTTCTTAGTCTCCGGTCTTTTAATAATACGTTGTTTACATATTTCTATTTAGATATGGAGTGAAGCCGGTCACCAGTCAGATGGCGAGGAAGGTGTTTGAGACTGCTGCCAAATCTCAAAATGTAGTATCTGCTCGCAAACTGCATCATCTCAACAGTAGTATAATCATATACTGTGTGTCAAAATGTTTGATTGATTTATGACCCTCCTGTCAAGGGTCTGTAATCCTGTCAGTCAGATCTTCTTCATGGCCTGTCAATCTAATTGACATTTGATGTTTTATGACTGTTGTAGGGGGGCCTATGGCCCCCACTTTTCCAACCTGGTTGCTTTTTCTATCAGGACACATGCTGTGAAATGTGTTTTGTGTATTAGCAAATTAGAGAGAGATAGAGGCATAAATAGAGGCATGGATAGGCTAGCTCATGTAATATGTTCGATTGTCACGGCGGTCTTAGTTAATTTTGTAACAAATGATAAGACATGTCCCATGTCATTCAAATTAGTTTTTAGTTTTATGGCCCGTCAATCTAAAAGGATTGGTTTTAGATAGACAAGTCGGCTATAAAACTCTTACCATCAATAAATGTGTTTTTCACCCTTTTGACATGACATCACAGAGGGGTCACATTACCGTATGAAAGTTGTTTGTGTATTTTAAATGAATGAGAGAAATCATGTAAATGTTTGTGTGATGTTTCTTCTAAGAGTTACTTTGAAAAAGTGTTCAAGACAGACATCTAGATTTAATTTAGGATATAGCTATGCCTAGACGAGCCGCCTGTATGTGTAAACCTAAGCCGTGGTGGGGTTCTTGTTATGCTAACGGTTTGTTTGATAGAGACATTTGGTAGACAAACACCGTTACATGTCTACTAGTGTTGTTAAGACATGTAATGAAACAAACATAACATTGAGTAAAAAAGAAAATAGAAAAGGTAATAACTTTTCATACACTTATAAGAGGTGCTACTTTTGGTTGATTTTGTAGTTGTTATTGTAATGTTTGTGACTTTTTTTTCAAAAATCTATATGTTGGTTTTGGTCATACCTTAATCAATTTACCTACTAGCTATACAGGGAATACACACACTACCACACAGCTTTTGGGTGTAAATTTGAAATATGTTAATGACGGACCCCCACTACGTTCACAAATGGTCTGGTTTCTTTAAAAAGTTTAAGAGGGTTCTTGTAGTTAAGAGTCCTTGTGTCGAGATGTACGGACGTGTTGTGGTAACAGATATTCAATACTCTTTTGTTGTATTGAAAATAACTTAGTTTTCTAAAATGACAAGCTTTCTGACCGGTATGTTGGCTTTCATTTTCTCTCTATAACAAAAATAAATAAAAATGTCTGTATATAACTTTGTTACGGTTGTCGGGGATTGCTTAACAGGTTGTATCATACCGTTGGTGCATTAAACGATCCGAAATATGCTTGGCTTGCAGAAGAACTAAACGCTCTAAATCACGCAGTAGGTACGTGTCTAAAATTCTTTTTTTATTTATAAATCATTGTTCGTAGAAAAACACCGCAACATTTGTTACACGTTATTTTTTATCAAAACAGGACCAACACGGGGGTCTGCCGACACAGCCCCGCAAAAACCTGACGTTAGAAGGAGACTCATTGGTAAGTAGGTATGTCTATAGTTGTTCAAAAAACCCTATATAAACATGTTAGTCACACATTTTCTTTTTACATATGTCAACAGTATCTGGAGACATACAAAACGACGATATACCTCAGTATGGCCTACGGCGATAACGACTCACTGAGTAAAATATACTTATATGTTTTGGATAACCCCTAGAAATGTAGATATGCGTTTTTAAATAATGTGTTTTGTAGGGTCTTTATCGCGATTGGTGGCAAACATCTCGAATGATGTAAACATTTCTACAGACCCTGCGGTACCAAGTACCTCTATTAGAGCTCCAAGGACATTTGTAACGGCTGCTCAAATTCACACGGAGTCCGGCGGCATTAACAACCAACGAACATCGCAGGCTACAACACCGCTGCAAAATCTAAATAACGGGTCCGGTGAGTCCAAGGCTTTTTAGTTTTATTTATAAACATCTTGAACATTTTTGGTTATCTCTCCGCTTAATACATATTTTGTTTTACTATTTATTTCAGAGGCTGTGTGGGACGACGATTTAGTTGAAGCGTGTGAAGCGGCAGAGTTCACCCAGGCCGAACCAACAGGGGCTTCGGCTAATAAACCAGAGATTGTTTCTGGCCCTGACACATCGGTGTTGCCATCTAATCAAGAGGCGTTCAGAGCGGAATCTGGTACGATACCGACGGCAACCCCGGATTCTGTCTTTGAGGCAGCGGCGATTTTACGTCGTTTGGATCTGATTAGCGACGAATTGAGGATCGTGATAGATGATCGGCGACGTTTGCGTGATGAAAGACGGAGAGACAGAAGGGACTTTGAAAAGTTAAGGAGTGTCTTAACCAGAGAGAGAGAGAGACGACATACACATCTGAGCTCCTGCAACAAATTTACATTATTACTGGATCAACTCAAGATTCCTTGGATATTTCTACAAGGAGACATACACAAGACTACAGTTATAGGAATAACTTAACCTTGGACTAAACCTCCTTTTAACAAAAACTCCTGAAAAGGACACCAAGAAGAGCATCTCACCAAAGAATCCATCAAAACAAACAAGCCAAAATCAGACAAAAAAGGTCAAGGAATATCTGTTGCCAAGGACCCGAAGACAACAGTGTTACTGAAGATACCAAACCTGCTTTACTGCATTATCAACGCCTTAAACGGGTGATTTGGAAGGTGAGAAAGCGACTGGACCTAAACAAAAGGAGATCCCCAACCAACACCAACACAGGTGCAAATGGCCCATATGACTACGGCTGCCCAACCCCAACGCGTTGAGGCCATTCCCCCACTCTACCCAAAGGAGATTTCAAATGATACAGCACGGAAAGTCTTCAAAAACAAGAAACTTACAGAAAACCCAGAAACCTTATTTGCAGACCTTCATAAAGATGGCAGCACCAGCAATCTGATTTTCTACACCAGCCGACCTCATACATGGCACAAAGCCATCATCTCGGAATTCCCAAATGCCGAAAGAAAAGGCATCTGTGGGGGTTTCCAGCTAAAAATAAAAAATGAGGATGACATAACAACTATCAACGCTAACATATACAAAACAATGGGGATAGTGGTTGTGAAAAGCCTCCAAGGACTATTTGAAGAAAACTTCCAGAGGATCAAGGAAAGGTCTCAACTAGAACCCAACCCACCACTCCAGAAGAACCAGATACTACCCCAGCTTCAGACAAGCAGCTGGAGAAGAAAGACCCCCCCAACACAGAACAAACTAACGACACCCATTCACACTGCTACTGTATGGATATGAGAGAGAGATTCACAGCCCTGGAGGGGGAGCTGGTACAGCTCAGAGAAATAACTCTTTATCTGCAAACAACACAAACTAAAGAACACACCAGCAACACCCCCACAGCCAAACAAAAAGAAAAAGACAACATCAAGAAAGAACTGTATTTAACTGTATTACAGCTCAGAGAAATAACTCTTTATCTGCAAACAACACAAACTAAAGAACACACCAGCAACACCCCCACAGCCAAACAAAAAGAAAAAGACAACATCAAGAAAGAACTGTATTTAACTGTATTACAGCTCAGAGAAATAACTCTTTATCTGCAAACAACACAAACTAAAGAACACACCAGCAACACCCCCACAGCCAAACAAAAAGAAAAAGACAACATCAAGAAAGAACTGTATTTAACTGTATTACAGCTCAGAGAAATAACTCTTTATCTGCAAACAACACAAACTAAAGAACACACCAGCAACACCCCCACAGCCAAACAAAAAGAAAAAGACAACATCAAGAAAGAACTGTATTTACTGCAGGCCAATGTCAAAGAGCTGCAGCATGAGAGGGAGAGACTAAATGTTCAGCTGGCATCACTGGAATCCCAGCTCTCACAGCAGACAGAGAGTCACTGGGCACAGTTAACTGCTCTAAGGGAGGAGATAGGTGAAATGAAGCAAGTAAAAGATACCTACTCCAAAGACTTCAACTCCACCAAGGACCCACTACAACAGGTCACCATTCAAACTGACCACAGCCCTCAAAACCCAGTGGAACAACCTAGCCAAAACCTTCTTCCCCCACCAACCCCCATACCCAGCACACAACCAACCGAAGAATCAGACAACGCCCCAACACCCACAGGTGACACACCAAAACCAGACGTTGTCCTTCTAATAGACTCAAATGGGAAGTTTATAGATGAAAAGAAGCTCTTCCCTAAACACAGGGTGTCCAAACTCTGGTGCCCAAATACTCACAGCGCCCTAAAGCAGCTAAATGAGGAAAAACTAGGATCACCGAAACACATAATAATCCACACTGGCACAAACGACCTGAGAGCACAACAGGAAAGAGTGGCCACATCACTACAGAGAGTGATCGAGAAAGCCACATCCACCTTCCCAAATGCTCAAATTACAGTGTCCACACTGCTGCCACGGAAAGACTTGCACCTAGACACAATTAACCGAATAAATGCATCCCTCTCAAGAACCTGCGCACTAAAAACTCAAGTGCACCTGGCACATCACCCTACCCTGGACCTCACATGCCTTTATGACCATGTGCACCTGTACAGAGCAACTGTCCCTGTCTTTGCAAAGAGACTAAAAAATGTTACTCTAAACCGCAGCACCAACACCACTACTCCAAACAACAGAGCAAGACAGCATCCACCTAGAACAGGGATGAACCACACAGTACCTACAAACACCCAAAGACCACAACCACTCACCTACCATCGCAACAGTCAACAGATGAGAACATCATCCCTGCTGCCTACACCCACCACCCATCACGCAGCAGACCCCGGGCAGCCTCAGCTATGCCCAGACAGTGAGCAGAAACCCCACACCAACATCCGCACAAGCTCCGACAGCCGAGCTGAAAGACATCCACCAGATGCTGAACCTGATCTGTTCACACCTACTGTCTTAAGACAAAACCCGCTAATTTAAATAACACCTTATGGATAACAAAGCATTTACTATATCATGTTGGAATATTCAAGGCCTGAGGTCATCTGCTTTTGGTCTAAAAAGCAAAAACATAGACTTTACCTCAGAAACCAAAAACTCAGACATTATCATCCTACAGGAGACATGGAACAGAGGAGACAGACCCACGGGTCGCCCTACAAACTACAGAGAACTCATCCTCCCGTCCACCAAACTACTGGGAGTCACAGAAGGCAGAGACTAAGGCGGAATGCTGATCTGGCATAAGTCCGATCTCGCCCACTCAATAAAAACTATTAAAACGGGTCTGTTCTATACATGGTTAAAAATAAACAAGGCCCTTACTTCTACAGAGAAAAATATCTTCCTGTGCGCAACCTACATCCCGCCTGCAGTCACCGTACTTCATCGAAGACAGCTTCACAACCCTAGAAGGAGAAATCAACTACTTCAAGTCAAAGGGCAATGTTCTGATCTGCGGTGAACTAAATGCCAGGACCGATGAAGAATCAGACACACTTCACTCCCAGGGAGACAAACACATTCCAGGAGCAGACGTCTTTCCTCCACCTACGCAAACAAAAAGACTCAACTATGACAAAACTACAAACAAAAATGGATTACAACTTCTCCATCTGTGTCGTACACTGGGTCTGTACATAGTCAATGGCAGACTGCGAGGAGACTCATATGGTAGGTATACTTATAGTTCCAAGATGGGTAACAGTTCAGTAGACTACTTCATCACCGATCTAAATCCAAATTCTCTCAGAGCGTTTACAGTTAGCACACTAACCCCCTTATCAGACCACAGTAAAATTACTCTTTACCTAAACAGATCTAAACCTAACACTGAGGCACCAACTCCATAGCCTTAAACACGCATACAGATGGAAACAAAATAGTGAAGATATATACCAAAGCGTAATATGTGAACCAAAAATTCAAAACCTACTTAATAAATTCCTAGATACGCCATTTCCACACAATAACGAAGGCGTAAACTTAGCAGTAGACAGAATTAACAAAATATTTACAATATCTGCAACACTAGCCAACCTAAAATCAACAAATACGAAAACAAAAAAGAGACCTGCCAATGAGAAATGGTTCGACAATGAGTGTAAAAACCTTAGAAAAGAAGTACGAATTCTGTCAAATCAGAAACACAGAGATGCGGATAATGTAAACACACGCCAACTCTACCATGAAAAACTTAAAGAATATAAAGACACCCTAAGGACAAAAAAGAAACAAGATATACAAAATCAGCTAAGAGCAATTGAACAATCTCTAGAAACTAACCGCTTCTGGGAACATTGGAACGCACTTAATAAATCTCACCATGAAGAACTACCCATTCAGAACAGAGATGTATGGATAAACCACTTCTCTAACCTCTTTAGTAATATAAACAACAACCACGAACAAACTACCCTTGAAGACAAACTAAGTACCCTAGAATCAACTATTAAAGATTACCAAAACCCTTTAGATTACCAAATTACACTACAGGAACTATGCGATAATATATGCAAACTTAAATCCAGAAAAGCAAGCGGAATTGATGGCATTCTTACTGAGATGATTAAAAACACGGACCAAAAATTCAAACTTGCCATCCTCAAACTGTTAAACACCATCCTTAATACAGGAATATTCCCCAGCATCTGGAACCGAGGTCTTATTACCCCAATCCATAAAAGTGGAGACAAATTCGACCAAAATAACTACCGCGGAATATGCGTAAACAGCAACTTAGGTAAACTCTTCTGTAACATTCTAAACAGCCGACTCACCAACTTTCTAAATAACAGAAACATTCTGAGAAAATACCAAATCGGTTTCCAACCAAAATACCGCACATCAGATCATATTTATACCCTTCATACTCTAATCGACCAAGAAATTAACCAAAATAAAGGAAAACTCTTTTCATGCTTTGTTGACTTTAAAAAAGCTTTTGACTCAATCTGGCATGAGGGGCTTTTCTTTCAGCTTATTCAATGCGGCATTGGAGGAAAAACCTACGACATCATCAAATCAATGTACACGGATAACAAATTTGCAGTTAAAATAGGCAACAAGCACACAGACTTCCTCTCCCAGAGTCGTGGAGTAGGACAGGGCTGTAGTCTGAGTCCTACTCTATTTAACATCTACATTAATGAATTAGCTCAGGCTTTAGAACAGTCACCAGCACCCAGTCCCATCCTACTAGACACTGAAGTGAAATGCCTTCTGTTTGCAGGTGATTTGGTGCTGCTGTCACCCACAAAAGAGGGTCTACAGCAACATCTAGACACTTTCTGTCAAACATGGGCGCTATCAGTGAACCCTAAAAAGACCAAAGTTATGATATTCCAGAAAAGGCATAGTCGACAAAACCAACATCACAACTTTAAACTCAACAACGTGCCTTTAGAGCAAACCCAGAACTACACATATCTCGGTATAAACATCAGTAACACCGGAAACTTAAACAAGGCAGTGAACGACCTGAGAGATAAGGCACGAAGAGCTTTTTACGCTATCAAAAGGAATATAAAAATCCACATCCCAGCCCGAATTTGTCTTAAAATAATCCAATCCGTTATAGAACCAATAGCACTTTATGGATGTGAGGTTTGGGGTCCCCTCACCAACCAAGAGTTCACCAAATGGGACAAACACCCAACTGAGACCCTCCAAACAGAAATGTGTAAAAACATTCTACGGGTACAACGCAAAACCCCAAACAACGCCTGCAGAGCAGAATTAGGACTATATCCTCTAATAATTAAAATACAAAAAAAGAGCGATTAAATTCTATAACCACCTTAAGAACAGCGATACAGAATCACTCCATCACAAAGCCTTACGTCATCAGGAGCTGAACCCAGAGAAAAGTTGTCTCATCCAACTGATCTCAGAACTAACTCTAAAACCCCAAACGTGTCCAACTGAACCCCAAACTCCAGCCAGAATTAACCAAATGATAAAAACACAAAAAGAAAAATCTCAAACACTGGACAGAAGCAACAGCTCAGCAAAGTAAACTTGAATGCTATCGGTCATTAAACAGAGAATATAAAGCGGCAGAACACAAGCTCACTGTGGAGACGGGCCGACACACAGACATGGACTCCAAGAGAAGAGCGACTGTGTCCACACTGCACACAGAAACAAGTGGAAACAGAGCTGCACTTCTTAACCTTGTGTCCAAACTATACGGACATCAGAGAAACATTCTTCCCCCAGTTCACAAACTTCCACAAAGACTTCAACCAGTTTCAACAACAGGACAAGATCTCATACATACTGGGAGAAAAGCCCATCAGCTCAAACCTGGCGGCGAGATACGTCAAGTCCTGTCACGACAGAAGAGCAACAACCAGCACAACACACACACAACACACACACAACACTGACACAACACTGACACAACACAACACTGACACAACACTGACACAACACAACACTGACACAACACTGACACAACACTGACACAACACAACACTGACACAACACAACACTGACACAACACAACACACACAACACTGACACAACACAACAAAACACTGACACAACACAACAAAACACTGACACTTATGACAGGATCCTGTCACTTTCACTAAGAACTTTTGTCAATACTTCACACTTTTATGTCTGTAGTGATATGTACGTATTGTTTCTTATATAGGATACTCTTATTTTATTTTATACAGAATGTTTTTATTTAATCTTCTTGCTTTGGCAATGTAAAACACTTTTTATCCTGCCAATAAAGCTTTTTTGAATCTTGAATCTTGTGTCATCACCGCAACTTCAGTGTCGCTGAGAGAAGGTCTTGCGAGACAACGGTTAATTCGTAAGGCGCTAAAAGACGTTCAGGACGGTCAAGCGCAAAGTGTTGTATTATTTATGGAGATCATTAACATGGGCAGACGCAGATCTGGTGAGTAAACACCGTGTATATAAATCACTTTGCACATGTTTTAATGTTTTATTGTTTTTGTTTTTATTGATACTGTTTTTAAAAGTGTGTGTATGAGGGATTTCAACAGTGTTTTTAAAAGTTCAAATAAAATATTGTGAAATGGCCGCAAAACGTTGTCAGGGGTCAGATGATTCTGAAAGGGAGTCAGCGGCAAAAATATTTAGATACCACAGTGACGGTGATTCACACCCCCCACAAAGTGTTTCAGACACGTTACAGAGTTTAATTTACACAGTCAGGTCGATGCATAGACCAACAACTACAACCGAGTCTCTTTTAGCTTTAATTAGTACCGTTCGTTCAATGTCAGATGTACAGCCAGAACCAATTGTGGCTCTAGATGCACATGTTTTAAATCAACATCAAGTTGGTTACTGATTAGATGATCAGACAAGCGAATCCACTGACGCCCCAGAATGTTTAGGTCCTGATGTTGATGCAGATATTGTTGATGCGGATAATGTTGGTGCGGATAATGTTGATGATGATATAGTTGTTGATGATGAACCGGTTGTAAGAGATGTAAGAAATGTTCAGACAAACGAAACAACCATACCCTCTGTTTGTTTAAATCCTAGCGAAGCTCAGCGATTAGAGAGAGGGAGGTAGTGTTGGTGATTATACT
Source organism: Barbatula barbatula (assembly GCF_947034865.1). Taxonomy (NCBI): domain Eukaryota; kingdom Metazoa; phylum Chordata; class Actinopteri; order Cypriniformes; family Nemacheilidae; genus Barbatula; species Barbatula barbatula. The sequence goes on along the minus strand of NC_136780.1, from coordinate 20,578,665 downwards.
GTGGTCCCTAGAAGGAGGTTTAACAGCTTGGAAATACATAGAGTATTGAATCTGCGTTCAATTACATCTACCGATATGGCAGACTATGTTCTTCTTTTACATGAGGCGTTGACTGAAATAGTTCAATTTTCACGACAGCTGGCTGGCGATGGCGGTTTGATTAATATCACGTTACGAGGTGCTAGTCTGACAGCTGATGTTAATACACTATTGTCACCTAGCAATAACTACAGTGTAGAGCTTTTTGAATACCAAATCGAAAAGATAATGCAGAGCAACGCAGACGTGTGCGTTGACGATAGATTGGAATTGAAAGTGTCTATAGCCATGTGTAGACAAGGTGGTGCATATAGAAAACTCTGTGACACAGCTCATAACGAGGTTATTGCGAGAAACAGAATGAATCTTTTCTGCCCCGTTAATATCTCAAACAATCTGTGTTTTGCTATTTGTCTGGCACATTTTCTGAACCCCCAAAAACAACACACAGAGTTAATACCATTAGCTTCAGCATTGCAGAATGCTGCTGGTCACACGGATCAGGATATGATAGGCTTTAATGACATAGCAAAGTTTGAACGTCTGTCTTATGTTAAAATAGTGGTCTTCCACAGGTCAGACACTGGTGTGTTGGAAAAGTACAACACAAAAGATAACAGAACAGTGTTTTTGTATCTGCATGATGGTCATTATTTTATGATTAAGAATTTAAAAGCTTTCATAGGTACGCCTTACGTTTGTGAAATTTGTTACAGGGGCTAAACATGCCGTAGAGATCACGGCTGTAAATGTGTGTGATGTCTGTAATGGGTCTGAATGTTTCAGACAGGCTGTGAAAAAAAGACAATGTAGTGATTTTCTTCGTTACTGCGGATCTGACTATTGTTATGACATGCATAAGAAACCACCGCTAGGTCAACAGTTTTCGCAGTGTGTTGTGACCAAACATTGTCCAAAATGCAATAGACGTTATCACATTAGCGGCACAGATCCTAAACCCCACAAATGCCCAGCAAGTTGTTGCGTCCATTGCGGTGATGTGTTGGTTCATAATGTAGAAATAAAACTGACGAAAGCATTGTAGCCTACTATTCCTGCCAAACTTCCAAAGTTACAGTTAGTTTTACTACAGTAAATCCATGGCACAATGTTTCTGGTTTCCACGTCAGCGCTGTTTGATCCGTTAATAACGGAGAAATGTGACTGTTTCTCACTAGATCTCGCAGCGATGTTTTAATCCTTCAGTGGCGAATTCAAATGAGAGTGCTTTCTTTACTGGATCTCTTAGCGCTGTGTAGTACAAGATCGGCTCGCGCTGCTTTGGTCCAAACTGCTAAACGGTCCGTCACGAGTAGCTCAGTATCGTTCCGCTTCCATTACGATTGCCAGTTGATGTTATGGTCGCGCCAGCGTCTCTTACATTATGAGCGAGCTCACGACGCGATTATTTGAAATAACTGTTCGGTTTGAAAATGCGTACCTGACACCGAACCGAAAGCCTCGTACCGAACGGTCCAATACGAATACGCGTACCGTTACACCCCAACTATAAACTAATGCAAAAACGGAACAAAGTTACTTACGCAGCCATTGACTTCTTCACATGGTCTGCAGCATCAACCCCTCCTAACCGCTTCAGACGTTTACTCTGAAAAGGAACAAAAAGAAATTAAAAATAACAAGAAAAAGTGTTCAGTAGAGTCCAGACTTAATGGTGCTCTAAGTGATATCACGCGTTTAGGCCAAAGCATTTTTTGTCACATACAGCAAACATCTCCTCGCTATCTGCTAGCGTAAAAAAACGCGGTCTCTGGAGACACCCCAGGCTCCACAAACGGCAACAAAAACAAACTGGTCTTGCCCGCACTGCCGCAACATGAAACATAAACAGTGTTCCAGCCAATAACCGACAAGGATTCTCTGCTGTTGTCTCTTAATCAAAATATGAAATGCCCCATGAAGCTGTACTTATTAGATCAGTTTGAGTGTTTGTCTTGCACCCAATCAGGGAGAGGCATAATAATATCTCTGAATGTATAACAAAAAAAACATTCCAGCGCTGTGGCGGCATTTCAATGAGATTTACATGGACATAGGAACATTAAGACCCGATTAAAACGATTTATGACTTAAAGCCTTAAATTGTGATTTAGAAATTTTAGACTTTAAGACCCAGCGGAAACCCGGAATAAAGAAAATCATTCAAATTGAATTTTTTTTTATAAAAGTTACATCAAGTTGTGCTAATTTTTTAAATAATATCTTCCACATCAACCTATATTTAAATTTTACAAAAATGTAAATCATGTTAGTTTTATAACAGTTACTTTCAGATTCAAATAGGGATGCTCCGATCCACCTTTTTTGCTTCCAATACCGATTCCGATACCTGAGATTCAGTATTGGCCGATACCGAGTACCGATTTGATACTAAGGTAAAAAATTTAAAGTGCACAATTACTTAATAAACTATGAGCATTGCTGTGCCAGATATCAGGATCGACTTAACATAAATTTCCTGACCCCGTAAAACAAAATAAACTAATGATTCACAAATTTAGTAAATAGTTTATTAAACCAGCACCGGTGCAAAACAAATGAAAAATAAAACAAAACTGTTCACTATCTTTGGACAAAAGACATTCAAAATTAAAGTGCAAATTAAGCAGCTGAATAAAACAACAGCTTCACTAGCTTGATAAACGGGTAAAAATACATGGAAACAAAATCTCTTAATAATTAAGAAAGTGCAAAAATAATAAAAAAATCAATTCGCAATAAAGCAGCTGAAATTGAGCAAAAAAAGTAATAGCTTTACTGCTTTAGATATATTTTAAATAACATGAATCAGATCTTTTTAATGCTTTAGTCACTAAAGCAAAGTCAACTTAACTAAACTAAAGTTTAGAGAAAATAAAATTTAACATCCAACACAGAAACAGATGAATAAAACACTAGCTTCCCTAGCTGAGTAAAACTGCACATGTTTGTTGCATTTAACGTGGCATTTTGTGGCACAAAATTCTCATCCAACCAGTTTGTGGTTAAACTTAAAAGCGACACGGGGGACACGTCGCAGCTCCAGATATCTGTTGTAAAACTCACCGCATTGACATCTTTAATTTTTTCGGATATGTGCTTGCAGACTTTTCGGTACAGTTTAAGGTAGAGTTAAATATTTACGCTTTGGCGTGTCGTACTGCAGCTCCAGGTGGTTTATAAGGAGTCTGAAGCCATTATTCACAATGACGGACAGCGGTTGCCCATCCATAACAATGAAAGCGGTGGAACTTATTGGCGTAGCTGTTGTAAAATAACTCCAAATGACAGATATTTTTGCTCGCTCCATGCTGTTCGCTGCTATATGTTCACTTGTTCACGTGCACTACGTACAGAGCACGTCGCTAGCGTATGCTGGCACGTTGCTAGCGTATGATGTCACACGTTGCGCAAAGCACAGCCGCCCACGAGAGTTTAAGCGTCGTTGTCACCATGAACTTTTACATCGTCTAGCACAAATTTTATGTCAGATCGGGTATCGGTGACAAATTGCACCGATACCCGATCTAGAATTTTATTCAGTATCGACGCCGATACAAATATCGGATCGGAGCATCCCTAGATTCAAATAGATGGTTGGGTTAGAGCTGGGGACAGCTCACCTTTGAAGGAGACTTTAGGTTGTGTTCTTCATAAAATCTGTAAAAGATAAGGAAGAAGAATGAAATCTCAACATTATTTTATAAAGTTTGTGTATGAAAAGTGTGTCAATGTGCTACGTTCAATCAACAGAGACATCCCCAACACCCAAGCACGCGCGCACACACACTCGCTTGCACTCAACGGCGGTTGGTGGTTAACATTAATTTAAACTAGCACACAACTGCGGTTTGCGGTTAAATAGTCTGCCCGGTTCGCCACTTCAAGGTCAAACTATTCTGCCTGTACACACACACACGTTAACGTTAAGCTAGCACACAACGGCAGTTCGCGGTTAAACATTAAAGTTAGTCTGCCCGTACACAGAACGGCGGTTCGCGGTCAAACTAGTCCACACACAACGGCGCTTCGCGGTTAAATTAACTTCTGCCCACATGGACGTGCACACACACAGAACGGCAGTTCGCGGTTAAACGTCTGCCCATACACATAATATTAATTAACACAATACGTATTAATATGTGGCCAGAGTCAGGCACACTCAAAATGTATTTAGGTGTGAATTTTATAGTTATGAAATGTGACTTAACATTTGAGCTTTTACCGCCAGATTCCGTCCAAACGGTCCAGTGTCAGAGAATCTTCTAGCCTGACGGTGAGGACACAGACCCACTTCGCGCATGCGCAATTGTCTGGAACCAATTCCTTGTAATTGGTCTCAGTAAAAAAGGGCTTTTTTATGCTTTTATATTGTCAACAACAGTATGTGCCATATCTCATATAACAAAAATAATTCACATGCCTCAACAAGAAGAACATAATAAAATAAAAAATAGATATATATTATAAAAATTCCATAGGATTGCAATGCAATTTATACTTTAGGTCAGCACCATTCATTATATTTTTTCTTATTTATATAAAAAATGTTAAAAATTGCTTTACTATTTTTATATTTTGACATCACATCTACATACCACAGTTGCCGACAAATAAGCAACTGGAGCTTCAAAAACAAGCCCAAAACACGCCCAATATTATTAGATTATTTATTTTCAGCATTATCATTTATTATTTATTACCAATAAATGAGCCTGCAACATATTAAACTGAAACCACTCCTTTATTACAAAAGGATAAACGGATTAGGAAAAAAAGGATAAAAAATAAAAATCAGCGAACTGCAACAAAGCGGAGGGCACGGCACGTACTATCCTCATCTCCGATCACCTGTGAGGCTGGATAGGATTGGAGAGGTGGAAAAGGACGAATCTCCGTTTTACAGTACCTGCACATCGCTTTACTCTGATCACAAACCACTTGACCTATCCAGTCTTTAAGTTGTTTATCCTTTTCCCAGTCTTTGTTGTACTTTTTGCCATACTTGGACCACTTTGTTGGTAGGCATTGTTTGTAGAAATTGAAATGTGAGTATTTATTTACGTCTATCATAGCTTACAGCGTCGCGCTCGCGCGCGCCTGCACATTGAACATGATTTTTTTCCTCCAATGAGGGAGATAAGGGGGATGATTCGGTAGAATGTTTTGACGAATTACGCCACAGCACTTATATTATTGCACTGAGCAGACAGTGTCAATCACTGTATTGGAGATTGGCCATAGATGTAAAGAAAACGAAGTTGCTTGTCAGATTTTCCTAACAAGCAACCATATATTTTTAATAAGCCCAAAAAAACGCAACCCGCAACCTGTGTTCTTTTAACGCGACTTACTAATAAAAAAAGCCCAAAGTCGCGTATTATAAGCGGACTTGGCAACTATGCTACATACATTTTAATTTCAAGCACCTTAAAAAGAGAGCTTTACCTTGCATTTATGAATGTGAAATTTACATAGAAATAAAATAAAAATTTATAATAAAACCAAACTCTTTTAAAGAGCGATCCTTTAACACAAAAAAAGAAACCCAAATCACATGTTTGTAAGATAAAGAAAATGTTTTTAAAATATGGGTATATTGGCAAGACCAAAAATGAGAAATTGTTTCAATTGAGCATTCACAGAAAGAGCATTTTAAATCAATGTCAATTTTAAATTTGTGTAGGAACACCTTTGTAGGATAAACTAACCTTATGAGGAGGAATTTTTGAGGTAATGACCAAACTTGAGTCCACTTTATATTATTAAAGAAATTGTTCCAGTAGAAATTATCTCTCTATATGGATCTAATTTAAAAATTGTTAGGCTTTAACCCAGAGAAACAGATATTGCCGACAGAGATATGTTCAGTTCTAGAAGGACAGACAGAGAGTGTGGATGATACACTGCTTTTGAACAGCATACACCTGCAGGTATTGCCTTAAAGCACTTTAGTATTATTTGAATAGTTCAGTTCTAACCCTAACCTAAACCCTAACCCTACTGAGTCTGCAAATGTATAAATTCCATCATTATTAAATAACTGATTCACTAACAACCCATTACTAAACCAATTATGAAAAAATAAAGACTTATTTCTATTCAAAATATCATTATTGCAGAGGAAGCGCTTTTATCACAACTCAACAAACGTTTAAATTCAGAGTTGATCTTCCAACGTTGTATCATTATTCATGTATCAACACTTTTTCATCAGTTAATTGATCAGCATTGTTTGGATGTTGGAACTTTTTTTTCTACTGAAATATTTCAACAAAATGTTTAAAAGTCATGGTTGTAAAAATAATGTTGATTTGACGTACAACTCAAATTTTATTTATATTTCTATGTTGAATCCATAGTGAGTTAACAACACCACTTCAACCATTTAGTGTTCAACGTTGTTTTGACGTAGAATTAATGTTACGTAACAAACGTTTAATGCATCAACACTTTTTCAACAGTTAATTTATCAGCATTGTTTGGATGTTGGAACAACGTTATTTTTCTACTGATATATTTCAACAAAATGTTTAAAAGTCATGGTTGTAAAAATAATGTTGATTTGACGTACAACTCAAATTTTATTTCTATTTCTATGTTGAATCCATAGTGAGTTAACAACACCATTTCAACCATTTGGTGTTCAACATTGTTTTGACATTGAATTAATGTTTTTTCATAAACTGACATTATTTCAACCACATTTAAACGTTTAAGGTCAGTCGAATGCCAGCTGGGCATTTCTATCTCCTTGCTAAAAAATATCTTTGCATGCCAGCAACAAGTGTCCCTTGTGAGGATTTTTCAAAGGCTGGATAAATTATCTGTAAAACTAGTAGGCCAAGTCCTTCCACAGCAGAGAAATTCATATTTTTGAATAAAAATCTCTAAAAAGTGAAACATTGTGGCTTGATTTATTTTAATATAAATTTTTCATGACCAAAATAACATTATGCACAGGGAGAAGCCTACAGGTAACAAGCTTCTCATATTAGAAACATACAATAAAAAAAAATATTTTAATGGCTCGTTGTCAAGGTTGTTTCAGATCAGCACATCTAGGGACCGCTAGGTATCACTGTGAAGACTGGTGTCGGACTGATTCAAAGCCTCGACACAATATGGCACATTTGCTTCAACTGTTTCATTGCTTCACGAAGCCTTGATCTGCCCACCACTACCCCCACTGCCCAGGTGTTTTACTGACACCACTGAAGTCACTAATTTGCCACATTTTACTTTCTAAAGTTGTGTGTCTCTGAAACAGCAGAACAACTTATAAATTCTGGTTGAATAATGTGATCTCAGAAGAACCAGCCATGTGCTATGAGGAGCCCTTATGAAGCTTCAATCTAATAGTGTTTGTATGAGACACAGCTGCTCTCTAATGTCCAAATTAATGATTAAATTGATGTGTGCCGTCATCAGTTATTCCTTTACCAATGAGAACACATAAGATCTGATGATGATGATGATGATGATGATGATGATGATGATGATGATGATGATGATGATGAGCAGCAGCTGTACACATTCAGAAGCTCTTGTATTTCAGCACTTAAATACACAGACTCAACACATGTATTCTGATGGCTTTGTAAGTTTAAAACAAGAAACTAATTTAAGTCAAGCCAAAGTTGAGTGATGCCATTTATGAGATGAATGATATGATTACTAAGATATTACATGATATTTTCTAACATCAAATAATTGAAAGACATCAAACAGCCCTGCGAGAAATAAAGTAGAGGAATTGGGCTACGAGATCAAGCCTTTTATAATGATCGACATTAAATGAATTATTTCGGTAGAGGCTAAATAAGTTCTAGCTGTGTTAAACAAAGACAATTGTCTATTAAAAGAATATCAATTCACCCTTTTTTCTGCATATTTTCTTCAGTAAGCAAGCAAGGCTATATTTGGTGTGTTCATCAAACAGCACTACAGTTGTGTCCTTGTGGGCGGTGCTGACCTGCTGGTGACTTTAGGCATTGCAGGTGCCTGTTAGTAACTTGATAGCCTTTAGCATATTTGAGTTAATAGAAACTTTATTGCAGTATAACTTGCACACATTTAAATTACATCGCATTCTAATAAACTGCATGATTATGCCTGAACAATTATTTCTATAATTTCACTGTCAAAACAGAAATGCAGCATATCTTTACAGAGGCCACAACCATCCAGACAACCAATCACCATTCAGCGAAGAACGCTCAAACTGAAGAGTCCTGCAGTCTTTTATGATTTCTGCAGGAGGACTGTGCACCTTTAAGTTGTTTTCTTGTAGGATTTATCATTCAGGTACAACCTACAGGATTTGTATTGTTTAGAGAGTTTGCAACATAAAATTGTCGTTGCTAAAGTTTAATTCATTTTTATTTGAACAGTTGTATATGTCAACAGCACTGGCTGTTCATTCTGTTTGAATGTCTTTTAATAATTTATAAAGCAGCTTGTTAGCATTAGAAAACTGTGCTGAAAATATAAAGGGTTTTGCATGTTGTGGAGTATAAATGACAAAAGTGTTTGAGAATCTTGGAAAATGTGTTCAAACAATGAAATATGATTCACAGTTCCCAGGTAGCAAACAGACGTTGGGCCAACGTCAATATTGGTTGGTTACGTTGGCCCAACCTATCTGACAGAAATACAACGTTGGGCCAACGTTAGTATGGTCAGCTGCAATTGCCCACCACTTCCCTAAAATTATATATATACCCAGGTAGCAAACAGACTTTGGCCCAACGTTTGTTGTTGTGTTGGGCCAACGTTGGGTGCTGACGTTGGCCCAACGTAATTTTGTCCGTTGGGCCAACCATGTTATTGGACGGCCCGCAGACCTTCTGCCAACCTAAAAATACCTTGCCAACCTTCTGCCAACTTAAAAACCACTAAAACAACATTGGGCCAACGTCAGCACCCAACGTTGGCCCAACACACCATTTTAAGATTGTGATATGGCCTATTCATTGTTGAATTGCATTAAAACAGAACAACAGACAAACTGAATTGGTTATAAAAATGAAATTTATTGGTAACAAAAAAACAGCAGAAAAAGAAAAGTAAAACAAAGTCAAAGAAATCAACAAGGAACCATATATATATATATATATATATATATATATATATATATATATATATATATATATATATATATATATATAATTATTAAAATAAGTATAATTATTTAATTATTAAAATAACCATTGGTTGTTATTATCTTAGCAGATAATTTTCTTTTGATGTTTATTGTTGTTGTTAAATAAAAAACCATAGTAACTACACTTTTACTATAATAAAACCATTTTTATAAATTAACCATTTAGAACAAAATGTGCATTTATGTAGAAGTAATTGAACACACCCCCGGATGAAGATCTAAAAAGCTATGCTTTAAAAGCACAATATTTCTGTTTATTTTAATACAATTTAATGTTAAACAAGTTCTACCATCTTTATTGTTTTTAACATGTTGTCTTTTGTTATGTGTTATTAGTCATGTTCAACTTCATGATGACGTCAACGTATCGCGAGAGCGAGTCGAGAACTTACGCGTAGAGATCGAATTTCGAATCGCTCTCGCGATACATTGACGACATCATCCTGTCAGCGCCGCATGAAGCCACACACACGTATTTGTGGGCGCGCGCGCCTCCGTCCTCGTGAGTTCAGAGTCAGATGTTTACCTCAGACGAGTTTCCGTTTCTGTTGGAAATTCTGAGGTAAGTTTTCATTAATTCCTGGTTACCTCATTAAAATAAGTTCACAGTAATGTTCAATTTGTTGTTAGTAATTCGATATGACTAAAATATTATAAACAGAGGTGCACTTCATCTTTACACTGCATTAAGATGTATAAAACATTTGCTACCCCAATATGGTGAATTTCTTGCAAAAAACCTTTTTGGGTTGTGTAATTAAAATAGATCGACACATCTTAAATGTTCTAAAAAGTTGTTTGTATATTTGTTGTTTTTACAGGAGTATATGCTGCTGCTTCTCCTCCTTCGCTCCGTCTTCATCATCAAATAGCTTCAAATCTGCAAAAGAATTTTGGCCTTCTTCCGCATTTTCTTTGCCGCCTTTTTTGTCACTTTGGTTACTTGTTGATTTCTTTGACTTTGTTTTACTTTGCTTTGCATTTTTTTCTGCATTTTTTGGTTACTTGTTGATTTCTTTGACTTTGTTTTACTTTGCTTTGCATTTTTTTAATTTAAACGTAATTTTGTCCGTTGGCCCAACATTTTTTTAGTGGTAAGGACATTTAGAGGGTTCGTGAGATTTTGGCCCATGTTAATAAATTGCCCAGGGACGGATAGTGGTGCGAAGGGATCGTAACCTCCAAAATGACGCCCGATCGCCATCAGGATAAGTGGCGACCGGGCACTTTTCCCCTTACCATGGGTAAGTCGTCAATTTAGCGCAGTAATGGGCAGATGGGCTCTACTCTAGGGGTGCCGTTGAGCCATGAGGGTCTTTGGTGGGCCCTCGAAGATGGTATTCTGCCCACCTCACATCGAAGCCATATTGGTAAACGCCCACTCGTCCCGACAAAGTACTATGTTGCCCCCTGACCACATGTGACCCACTAAGCCCCGCCCACGAAACCACTATTTTGCCCCTGAACACATATATAACACCGTCCTGTCGCCCGTTGAAGCACTATTGTGCCCAGTGACCCATTAAGTTCCACCCTCTCGCCCAGGAAACCACTATTTTGCCCCCTGACCACATAGGGGTCGCCCATGAAACCACTATTGCGCCCAGTGACCCATTAAGCATCACACCTCGCCCACAGACCAACTATTGTGCCCCCTGACCACATAAGGGTTGCCCACGAAACCACTATTGTGCCCCCTGACCCCATATGTTTTGCCCACGAAAGCACTATTGCGCCCGATGGCCCATTAAGCACTGCCCCCTCGCCCACCAACCAACTATTTTGCCCCCTGACCACATAGGGGTCGCCCATGAAAGCACTATTGTGCCCGGTGGCCCATTAAACACAGCACCTTCGCCCACCAACCAACTATTGTGCCCCCTGACCATATATGTTTTGCCCACGAAAGCACTATTGTGCCCGGTGGCCCATTAAACACAACACCCTCGCCCACCAACCAACTATTTTGCCCCCTGACCACAAAAGTGTTGCCCATGAAAGCACTATTGGGCCCGGTGGCCCATTAAACACAGCACTATTCCCATTAATCCTATTTGTGGCCTACTCAAATGGAAGCCCATTCATTTCAATGGAAACTCTTTCCGATTGCACGTGGGAGGCTCCCCGCGTGGCTACGCGGTATTCTTTCGGCCCAAACTCGACATATGTGTACCGTCACTGTCCCGACATGCAGCAGAAAATGTCCTGTGCACTAGCGTATACGTTAAAGGTCAAGATGTCAGTGAACGGACTCTTCAATAAGGATCTGAGTTGGTAAAATGACTAAGTGTGAATGGGAAACTCTTTGAGGTGTTGCATGTTGAGCTTCGATCGCACACGCCCGATATTTACGTATGCCAATGGTGGGACCTATTCGGCTCGACGTGTGCTTTTTCTGAACCCTGGGGTCTTCTGGGGTCTTACAGCAACGATCCGACATGCAGTTTATTCCCATTAATCCTTTTTGTGGCCTACTCAATGGAAGCCCATTCATTTCAATGGCCACTCTGTTTGATTGCATGTGGGAGGCTCCCCGTGCGCCTCTGCTATTCGATGTCGGTCCGAGCTCCACGTATGCGTACAGTCACTGTGCCGACATGCGACGGACAAAGTTCGGCGAAGTTGCGACCGCATTTGTACGAGGCCCACGAGCTGGTAGTAGGAAATGACTTGGTTTAATGAGAAAGTGGGATGGCTCCCGCGGGGTCCGCTACGTGTTGTCGAGCCAAGCTTGACGCATGTGTCCCGTCGCATTCCCCACGCGAGGCGTACAATTTGGTTTAGTTGCGACCGCATTTAAGGTGCATGCGCCATGCAGACCTCGTTAATCATTTGCCGGGCGCAATAGTTGTTTGGCGTACGTCGCATGGGTACGTCCGATCGCTCCGATCTTTTTGCATGTCACACGGGACGATGGGAATGTCTAACACGTCAATATCCGTCTTCCTACGTTATCTGCATGTCTTTGACACCCCTATCTCGAGTCCGAATGAGATGGTCTTGGTGAGCAAGTGCACGAGATGACCGTGATGAGCATTTCGAGTGCTTTTGTCTCAATTGCATTCTCTTTGCATTTTCTGCATGCATTGTGGATCGGGGGGTCCTGACGAGTCATGGGTTGCGGTTTGGGGGCTGCGGAACCTTCCTGCGAAAAACCCGCCTGCAATTTACGGGCATGCGTTCGAGTAGCGGCTTCGCGGACATGCTTCGATCGCATTGATTTTCGAGTATGTCTGTCATCGGCGGCCCTGACGGAAGCCCCTGCGACAACGTTTAGAGGTCGTAGAGGCCACAGAAATGCGACATGTCCGCGAACGCGTACTGGGATAAATGCGACGCGGGCCTTCTAATGCCTACGACATTCCTACGAAGAACCCTCGAGCAATTTATTTACATTGCTCTTTTTGTGGACTATTCAACAGAAGCCCATTCATTTCAATGGTCACTCTGTTTGATTGCACGTGGGAGGCTCCCCGCGTGGCTACGCAGTATTCCTTCGGCCCGAACTCGACATATGTGAAGCGTCACTGTCCCGACATGCGACAGACAATGTCGCGTGCAGTTGTGAATGCGTTAAAGGTCAAGAGGTCATTGAATAGACTCTTGAATAATGATCTGAAATGGGAAGCTCTTTGAGGTATTGCATGTTGTGCTTTGGTCGCATGCGCCCGAGATTTACGCATGTCGACGGGGGGACTGAGTCATTCGTTATTGCAACCCTGGGGTCTTCTGGGGTCTTACTGTGACGAGCCCACATGCAGTTTATTCCCATTAATACTATTTGTGGCCTACTCAATGGAAGCCCATTGATATCAATGGACTTTCTTTCCGATTGCACGTGGGCAGTCCACAATTGACGAGGAAATTGCGCGTAGTCCACAAATGTCGGAGGTGAGTAGGCCACAAACGACAAGGAAAATGCACGTAGTTCACAAACGTCAGGCACATCCCTCACTCCCTAGGGTTATAATGCCCGAGGCCACCAGAAAGGCCTCATTCCCACTACCCATTTTCACGTGTTGACTTCATCCGCATTGCATCATGCCTGTCGAAAGCTGCCCGATCTGTAGAAGGGAATACAGCCAGCTGAGCCAACATCTCAGGGTGACCCATGAGGTAAAAAACCTGCAGGAGAGGAAGCTGCTCCTGGCGCTGCAGTCCGGCAGGGTCAGCGTCCGGGAGGGACGTTGCCCTGTCCTGGGCTGTAACAAGGAATTGGTCCGGCTGGACCGGCACTTGAAGGCACACACCGAGCTAACGGTGGCAGCTCGTGGGGAGCTAATGTTTAGCGCAAAAGGATGCACATCCTGGCCGATTTGGCTGCTCTGCGGGCCTCAGATCCGAAGGTGCCCATGGCATCCAGCCTGGACCTGGTGGAGGAGGAACGGCATTCCCCGGAGTGTTCTGCGGAGGAGGAGGAGCCGGAGGAGGCAGTTTGCAGTAATGGAGCTTGTGTCCTCGCTAGGAAACAGGTGGCCGACCTTAACTCCCAGGTGGACACTCTGATGACCTCGCTCAAGGAAGTTTCCCGGCGCTTCCGCATTCTGCAGCGGCGCACGCAGAGGAGGCCTACGGACGTGAGGAAGGCTGCCAGGAAGGTCCTCTCCTCCTTGCTGGTCGGTGAAGAGGATGAGGAGGAAGACGATGTGCCGCCGCCCTCTCCAGTGCAGCCTGACGCTGCAATTCCATGTTCCTCCTCCCAGCTGTCGGCAGAGCCAAGCCACCCCCAGTTCCCGGACCATGTCGCTATTTTGAGTGAGTTTTTGAGTGAGTTTGACTGTGGCCCCTTGAAAGTTACGTGCTGTTTTGTGTGTGCTTTGAGTTAACCTGTCTCTTTTTTGTTGTTTCTCTTTCCAGATCAACTGATGGAGCAATACAGCGCGCACCAAGAGGGTCCGGACCCCACCCCGAAGATGCGCGATAACGTTGCCAGCAAGGTCTATCGAATCAAGAAATTTATTGCGTACATGGCCGAAGGAGGGGGCAAGCTCCAGACCTTGGAGTTCCTTAATAACACAGAGATGATGCGTAGGTGAGTCCAGTTGCACACGTTTTTTGTGTGACAAAACAGTGTTTCACGATTGCCGACTGACCGTTTGTCTGTCTCTTTGTTTCTCTGTCTACAGGTGGGTCAAGAAACTTAAGGTAATGGAGATCAAAGACACCACAATCAACCACTACCTCAAGAATGTCGCGCAGTTTCTCGACTACTTGGCCGCCACACCCCCTCCGAACTGCCGCCTCTCCAAGAGGGTCTTGTTTGCCATCCGAAGGGAGGTGAGGATGATGCTGCGGTGCATGAAGCGCCTGGTAACATTGCACCAGATGGCCGTGAAACGGGCCAAAGACGGGCACCTCATCTCCAAGGCCCTCTTGGAGAAGTGCAGGGAGGAGGCCAAGAAGACCATCCCTAAGATTCTCGGTAAGTCAATGTCCTTAGTTGTTAGTTACAGTTCACTAACCTTTACTAACGGTGCTGTTTTTGTGTGTTTCCACAGATGGACTGGAGTTGGACAAGACAAAAAAGACACATTTTAGACTGTATGGGTTTGTCACTGCGTTCCTGGCCTCTATCTATGGTCACCGCTGTGGGGTGTTCCAGAACATGACCATAGACGAGGTCAGGAACGCTACTAAGACTGCAACAACTTACCTGATCAATGTAAGTGATCTACCTCTGTGTGTGTGTGTCTTCTCATGCCACGTCTCCTCTCGACTCAATTCTGACACACGTTTTCTTGCATTTTGTTTCACAGGTCAACATGCACAAGACGAATCAGGCGTTCGGACCCGCCCAGGTCGCCCTCTCCACGGAGGAGTTCAAGTGGTTGGAGCGGTTCCTTCGCTTGAAGGACGATTTGCTTGGTGCGACCCCGAATCCGTGCAAAAAAACGTAACAATTATTTTCAGGCGGCTTGGGCGGAGATGGGGCTTCCGACTTTCACGACCTCCGATCTGCTATTGCCACCCACGTAAGTTGCGGTTCCCACCATGTTTGAGCTTCTTTCTGTTTCTGTGTGGTTATTGTGTCTAAATCCTCTTTTCTTCTCTCTACAGGCAAGGAACAGTGGGAGCGTTGAGGAGAGGTCAAAGGTGTCTCGGTTTATGTTCCATGATACTAGGACGGCAGACAAGTTTTATGCCTGCAACCTTACCAGCAAGGAGGCGTGGGAACACCGGCAGTTCTTTGAAAAGGTGCTGGAGGGTGCCGATGTGACGAAGGGGCAAAGTCTGCTGGCAAGCGAGGTCACCAAGAAGCCTTGCAACAAACGGAAGCGAAATTATGACGATGCGTCTTCCCTCACCTCTAAGAGCACCAGCGAGGACGAAGCCGAGCCTGAATACCAGGAGTCGGGCGTGTCCGCTTTAGAGTTGGAGGAGGTAGGTTTGTCTCCTGTCACAGTCATCATGTCTGTTGCAAATTTTGCCTCCTGCCTGTTGCTAACCTCTGTCTCTCTTTTTTCACGTAGAGCTCGTCCGAAGGGGAGCCATCGTCATCCCAGCCCTTAAGGAAGCTCGCCATTATGTTGATGCCACTGAAAGGGAGGTGGACCCCAGCAAAGTCTCCGGTCCGCCGACACCCCGATGATAGCACTCCAGCGCCTGATCGCATGCCCGCCCACCCTGCGCCCCTGTTCTTGCCTCCTCGTATGCCCCTTTTATCCCACTTTCACCACCCCTCCCACCTCCACTTGTTCCGTCCCTGTTCTTTATTGTTTTTGTTCCCGGCCTTCCCAGAGACCCTTCACCTCACACCCACCCTTGTTTTTCCCTTGTTGCTGTTTTTTAATGTTCATTGATGTTCTGTTCTGTAAATAGTTTGATTGTCATGTTTGTTGTAATAAATTTTACACTTTGAGTTTTAAATGTCCATTTGCCTCTGACTCACTTGATTCTCCTAAAGTTGCTTAATTTAAAGAGTAGGCCAAAATATTCACCTAAGGTTAATTTAAAGTAACTTGCAATTGTTCAACTTAAATGGGATTAACCAATAACTTAAACTACAATAACTTAATGATAAAATAATTTAGAAATAAGAAATCTACTCTACATTACATGACAATACTGCTACAATAACTTACACAGAAGATGAAAAGTGACAAAAGACTTTGTAATCTGTTTCACCTAAGCTAATGTGCCTGCCTCAGATGCTATAACATTCATACTCTGTACAAAAAAGAGCTAAGAATACATACAGTCACATATTAATGAATGTATAATAGATTAGACTGTGGTAAATGTATGCAAAAGGCCAAAATGCATTGCATTCTGCAGAGGTCACAGGCCAAAATGAACTCGCATCCATAAAGGGCCTTCCTCAGATGCTGTACACAATGTAAAATCATTTTAACTAAGCATTTTGTTCAGAAAGGGCATAAATAAGAATCATTGATGCATAATGTGATGTATAAGTATCCAAAAATGTCATTTATAAGGCATTTAATGCAGTTTTCTGTGTGCATGAATGAATTTCCTTTGAAGCTCAGGTGAGTATGTGAGGGTGTGTCAGAGCAAGATGTTTGTAAATAAATGGCCTCCAGCAGCCATCATAGTTTTCAGTGAAAGCACATGGTTTTATCCAGCCTAGCAAGCATGCCGCATGCGAGTATAACTTTGCTCCATGTAAATGTCTCTTAATTCAGCAAAACTTGTAGCCCAGTGTGCAATGCAAAGTATTTGTGTCTTTTGCATGTGCTCATCACGCTCTGCAATGTATTACATTTAAAAAGAAAGTGTTTGCATTCTAACTTGTGTCTTTTTACAGCATCTGAGGAAGGCCATGTATCCACATGAGCTCAGTTTGACCTGTGACCTCTGTACAATACGATGTATTTGTGTCTTTTGCATATGCTCATCATGCTCTGCAATGTATTACATTCAATGGCATGTGTTTGCATTCTAACTTGTGTCTTTTTACAGCATCTGAGGAAGGCCATGTATCCACATGAGCTCAGTTTGACCTGTGACCTCTGTACAATACGATGTATTTGTGTCTTTTGCATATGCTCATCATGCTCTGCAATGTATTACATTCAATGGCATGTGTTTGCATTCTAACTTGGGTATTTTTACTGCATCTGATGTTTGCCCTGCATGCATGTCAGCTCATTTGAACCTTGTGCATGATTGAATTACATGAAACTCACTTTGTGTTTTTAGTTTCCCAGGTTCCACAGTCTAACTGTCCCCTGTGCAACAGGGACATCACAAATTTTAAACAGCACCTGAGTGGATTCCACGGAATCAGAAATGTACAGGAGCGCCAGCTATGGCAGAAGTTGGCAAGGGGCAGGGTCTATCTCGGAGGACAGACCTGCCCCTTGTGCAAATTTTTTTTAGAGACAATTTGAAAAACACTTCAAAGCGTCACATAGAGACACATCTGTAAGTCATTCATAAAACACATTTCATTGCTTCCTTTGTGCTTTGTTTTCTAAAAGGTTATTTGTCTTTTCCAGTCCAATACGAAGAAACGTCTCATTAAAAAAATGGAGAGAGAGGTCACCATGGAGAAGTTGCGGCAGCTAAAGGCCAGCAACCCTGCCATCCCCATGGTGACCAGGATAGATGAGCTGCCATGCCATACAGGTAGGTGTTAGGTTGTCAATTAAAAGTCTGTAGACTACTCAACTGCTGTCCCATTACATAATGCATCTGAAGCGTTCTGTGACACTCGTGTTTTTTTTTTCCAGGAAACCCCATCTCTCCTGAGACCCTTACCCCCAGCGTAAGCTCAGACAGCTCGACCGCCCTCCCTTCTTCCCCTTCCTCACCTGCCACCAGCTGTCCCTGTGTGACTCCTGAGGCAACCACCCCTAACGTCAGCCCTCCTGGCAGTGCCGTGCCTCACCTCAGCCCCTAACCTCAGCCCTCCTGGCAGTGCCGTGCCTGCCACCCCTCCCTTCAGACCCTCACTTACACCTGAGCGCACCACCCCTTACCTCAGCCCTCCTGGCAGTGCCGTGCCTGCCACCCCTTCTTTCAGCCCTTCTGTTACACCTGAGCCCACCACCCCTTACCCTTGCCCTCCCGGCAGTGCCTTCCCTGCCGTGCCGACCACCCCTTCCTTTAAGCCCTCCCCACCACACATCTTCACTCCCGTTGCTGCCTCTGCAGCCTGTGCCAGCGAGGGTAGTCTTTTCAGTCCCCTCCTGTTCAGCGAGGACGAACTGGACATGCTGGAAAACCTCGGTATGTCTTAGGCCGTCACTGTAATCTTATTTAGTTTGTTAGTGAGTTCATTCCAACGCAGAAAACTAAACCAATGCTTTGTTTTACCACAGATATTCTCACCATCACCTTTTCAGAGGAAGAGGCCATTCGCGATGCTATGAGTAGGTGTTCAATTGTGCTTTCGATGCTTCTATGGTGGAAAAAAGTCAGCAATTTAACTGACTTCCTTTTTCTTTCAGATCACAACTTTAACATAGATGAAAAATTATGGGTTTTCAGTTCTTTTTTTAGTCTGTGTTGTATTATTTTTTAAATGCTCATTATGAATAGATTTTAATGGTTATGTGTATATAGTTTGTAAATATTCTCTATGTGTTTATTTCATATTTTATATAATTGAATCACCTAAGTTTATAATTACACAGTCATGTTATGAATAAAATTGGATGTTTCTTAATGCATTGTCTCTCTTATATGACAGCACAACTACTGCTTAAGTTTGCTACCCGAGTCATCCAAGCAGGTTTCTTTGTTCCTGTTCCCACAGCAACCAGGAATAGGACATCAAGATCAACGTAGCATTTATGGAAACCAAATTTACTAGTTAATCCTCGCAACACTGCGTGTGTACTCACATTGGACTGGTACAATCTTGTAGGGCGAAAAGTGTAACAACAAGTGTAACAACCTTCTGGAAAGGTCACGCAAGAGAACTTTGTGCACTAATAATTATAAGTGAAATGGTAAGACTTAATAACAAGCTTCAATTTGTTAACAATTACTTAATGCATTAACTAACATGAAGAACTTGTCTTTGTTCATTTACGCATATACTAATACACGTTTAAAATCCAAAGGTATATCTGTTAATAATTTTATGCACCATGGACTTACATGCCTAATTGCCAGAATCACTGAAAAAGTGTGTGAGTCGACGCGCATTAAACAACATTATGAAACAAAATTAAAACGTTCTCTGTGTCGACTTCTCGTGTTTATAGACAGTTAATTTCATCCACCGAACATCTATTGACGTCATTCGTGGATGGGTATCCGTCTAATATCCAAATTCAAACATCTAACCAACTTCACATTGGTGTCACTTGCATACAACTCATATTGCCATGAGAATATAAATGACGCAGAATAAATTAGAATTTTACTTTTTGTGAACTTCTCTTGAACACGTCAATGTCATATATAAACAATCAAGGAGAAAAACGTGTGACACAGTCCACAATTACCATATCTTCAAAGAATCTGGTGAAACGCCCACAAGTTAATATTCATCAATTGCGAAATAATGGCAAACACAGAGGAAATCAAAAAGAAGTTATCGTTTGCGAGGTGGAAAAAAGGAGAAAAATGTTGTTTGGTGGGCAGACATTGAGTGGCAAAAGGTTGCAGACGCCGTAAATGCTGTAGCCTCACAACCTCGGACCGTAGCCGAAATATAAAAAAAATGTTCGGACATCAAAGTTGAGGCAAGAAGCTTCTAGCGCTCCATAGCCAGAGTGTGTCTGCCACGGGTGGGGGAAAAGGGAAATAGTTCAGTGCAAATGTAATTTCTTGCAGCTTTCTGAATGGTTGAGAAATACGTTTTATCAAAAATAAAACAAACTAAAGGCATATGCATGAATACTATGATTCCGTAGCTGATGAAGAAATGTTTACTATGACAAAACAACTTTCCCCAGTGGACCATTAATATGTCTGTCTGTCCGTCTGTCTAATTGCATCTATATCTGCTCTGCCAGACGGACACATTGATGAGAATATCAGTTTTGTACATGATTTAGTTCTGTTTACCATATTATTTATGCCAAGATTATTGCAGAAAATATTTCACTTTTCTTTTTACAAATGTGTTAATTTGCATTTCTATTGTAATTTTCATTAGATTTTGTTTGTTTTACACTGCAGATCGATAAAACGGGTGTTCGTGAGGCTGTTAACTGTAAGACTTGCTTTGTGAAGAAGATCTTCGTGTTATTTATGAGAGGCAGTATTGCCATTTCTTTTACACAACGGTCTACAGTTTCACACACTTTCACGTGTTTCTTCCATCTGCCGACGGTGTCGCTATTTTTCATTTCACCTGTTTTTGTGAGTACGCCTGGGTCAGAGCTTGCGTGGTGGACCGCAAATTTTTTCGTCAAGTTTGCTTTTTATAAATAGCAATAATTGCGTAGAGAGCGACGTACGCAATGTTTATAAATGAGGCCCCTGTTCCGAACAAAACCGGAAGATGTTCTCTCTAACAACAAAACATACGCCAACTAGTGCTTAAAACCTGAAAATGTGGCTACAAAAGTAACACCAGGTTATTTTATATATTACATATCAATTATATTAAGACGTTATTTAAAAATCTATAACGTCATTATTATACATTTTATAATTCTGTGTGTGTGTGCGCAGGGGTACAGATATGATATTTTAACAAGGGAATATTAGTTGCTCTCCAAATAACAATTGATCTCTAGGTGATTTCATCGGCCACCTGCCTGGTCTTTTGGAGGTTTATATAATGCATGCGTTGTGCAAATTAAACGTATAGGGAAGAGAGAAGTGGTCCACGCGCAGAACATGCATAATATACACATCATGTCCAAAATAAAAATACAGCAGAGTAACCGACCGCTCTTTTATCATTTTGACAAATATTAATTCCACGGTCCTCCGGTTCACTCGGGAAAGCCATGGGAATGGAGATGCACATAGACCGAATTTTGATTTGTTTTTGCGTTCATTTCATTGACATATATAGTTTACAATAATTTACAATCACCAATCACATTATCTTATGTGGCAGTTAAACGGTCCATTTATATTGTTACGACCCTGTGCTCCCTTTTCTTCCCTGCTGGGGGCAGAATGACCTGGGAGAGTGTTGTTCACTGTACACCCCTGCTGACTGATTTTCACTGATTGCAGAGAGAATAAATGCTGGACTAATTCATCTCAGGTCACTTCCTCTGGGGAATGGCAGTCTCCAGAGAGGTCACCAGGACACCAACTGTTACGGCTGTTTATCTTGGTCAACATACCTTACCTTTGGATTATTATTTCTTTATTTAAACCCTAGACATTTTCCTATATTATTTTGTAATGGATTATCTTCTATTGAAATAAACCAGCTTGCAAGCCAAACCATCTGTGCAAGTGTGATCCTATTTTATGTCACGGCCGAGAACGAGCTGGCCGTAACATAAATTGGGTGGCTCGTCGGGGATCCTTTGGTGTAGGAATGTTGGTGAGTATGTTATATTTTTTGTAAATGAAAACCTTTATGAATGAGAACTCCGGTTAGTCAGAGTGTATCCAGCTGGGTTGTGTATGCAATCCTTCCGACGGAACACTGTTTGTTGTTTTGGTTGTTATCCTGGGTGGAGATTTAACTCTCTGTAGGGGGTACGCTTCCGGAGTTTAGCGTTTAAAGCCGCCTCGAGCCCGGTACACCTTTGAAGACTAGATAGGATTTAGTTAGTGTTTTTTTGTAGATAGGAGCTGGAGTTTCTCAGATTTTGTAGGTAAACCTATTTTACAGAAACTCGTGCTCGTGTGTGTGTATAGTCCGTTCTTCTCTTCGTGCCTATAATGTGTTTTGACTTGTGGTAAGTCTTCAGAAGTTTTGTGAATGAGCATAGGTTGCGTAATACGGTGACGTAGTTCATTTTTGAAAGTCACCAGCTCAATCATAGACGACGGCATGATCACTGTATCGAAATATAGACTCAACTGAAGCAGCTAAACTGATCATCATGGGATCCCGAGGGCGTCGAATGTTGTTTGTCTCCAAAATGCTTTAAAAACTTATATTAATAAGAATTATATTCATATTATACAGACTATAGTTAGCTCAATTAAATTCTTCAGATGTGTTCAACTAATAAAACTGCACAATCCAGTAGGCCTTGCCTATTGTGGGAGCAGATTGTTGTGAATGCAAACAACACAGCTTGTATTATGTCCGGATATACTAGTGTTGCATGGCGGAGTAATAAAATTAAGTTATTTAATTTACGTTTTCTGCCTCTGCCAGATATCATAAACGTTTATATAAAAAAAAACATTTGCTTTTAAATATATCACGCTGTTCGCGCTGTTCTTCATTTATCGAAATTAAGGTGTGTCAAAAGTGCTTTTCACATTTGAATTGTTAAATGCAAGGTAAAACATGTTTTTAGAGAGAAGTAGGTTGTGCTCTGTGTGATTTGACGTTGTGGCACTAAGATAATCAGGCAATTAAGTGATAATAAAGAGATTAAGAATTAAAGACAAACACCTGCTGTTAACAAGCAGAATCACTGAAGAAACTAATGAACATTTCTTCAATGTTCTGCGTGTTCAGAATTGGAGAGAGGCCAGTCAAAGTAAAATTTTGAAGTTTATTGATCAGAAGATTCAAAATACAGCTGGCTGGGTTGCCTCAGACTCAGTCTTACAAGAGAACTGATATCTTACAAAGGACCGACACAGAAAAACAATTTTACAGCCTATTTATAATATGGCACTGGTGTCTTTTCTTAGCCGGGGAAGCTGGTGTCCTTTCTTGGACGTGGAATCCTGGGAACACGTCCAATCCGCTTTCTCTCCTTTGTTCTGCCTCAGCCAACTAGCTCACACTGCTTTTCCCGACCATTTGTGGAGCATCACATGAAACCCCGTACTTCACCAAATTCTGACGAGCTCTGCGTAATCTGATCTTTACACACATACACACATATTATTCTGGTACAGAAAGTTCACTCAAAATCAGCCCTTAACTCAACTCACACACTGGTTATATTTTCAACATATTAGGCACAGTTAGTGATCAATAATGAAATCATAAAGCAAATTAAATGTAAAAGCACGTTTAAACCACAATGAAAATCCTTCAAAACCAGAAACAGAAGAACTACAGCTGACATACATTCATAACAGTAGATGAAATCAACAGAAGATAAAAGAAGGCATTACATTTCATAAGATCTGAATAAACCACAAACATGATTAACATCTTAACTTACTAACCAATGTTTATTTTCTGTCAAAGGTTTATATGTTGTAATTAGTTTTATTGGTCAAAATATGATGTCACCATTATGGTGGTCAGTGTTTGCTTGTGCTCTTGTTATTAAACTACATAAACTAGCTTTTCTCTGCAAACATGTACGTGTGTTAAAGCTGTAAAACTAGTGTCTTAAACAGTGGTCTGGTCATTGTGGCTGATACAGATCATGTTTCACATCGTTAGTCTGTTTAATTATTAATACCTTACATCTAAGGTTTATATTGATATATTTACACCTCTGCAGAACATTTTTATGGTTAAATTAAACTGATAAATAGTTTTACTTGGACGCACACAGACATCAAGAATTCGCGTATGAATAAAAAAAATGGTGAGAATAGACGAAAGGTTTCATGCTGCAATGGAATCTCAGCAGGCACAGTGTCATGTATTAATTATCACCACGGTTGAGAATTGTAGAAAAAGCGTTGATGTTTATTCTTCAGAGGCCTAAGTCATATATTTTTCCATTTTCCTGTCAGTTGTTTATTATAATATCATTTTTACACTCTTGTAATACATGCACCATAGTTAATAACCCAAATAAAAAACATGGATTTACATTGTGATATTCATTCTTAAGTCTTAATTTGTGAGTGCGTTTCTTTAGCTATGCACAAGCGTTTATCTTAAAACACTAAAACAATTGATTATAACATTGCTTTAGTTTTGCTCTTAGCACATTTTCTTTTTAAAGCAAACACTGACCACCATAATGATGGCATATTTTTTTAACCAATGAAACATTAATAGCAATTCTCAATAATGAATTCTGTGGACGTCTTAGAAATAATAAGGAACAACAGCATTACAGCTTCACTTAAGATCTTGCGAGATGTAATATCTTCTTCTAATGTTGTGATTGGATGTCAGTTGTAATTCTTGTGTTTCTCATTCCTTCAGTGATTCTGTTTGTTAACAGCAGGTGTTCGTCAGTAATGCTTAATCATCTCTTAATTAATCACTTAATTTACTCATTAAATTCAACACCTCAATAGTGTTACTTTAACACACTGTGTGGGACCATATATACTTTGAGTAGTGTTTATTTAACACTGGCCATTTTAGTGTATATAATATAAGTTTATATATAATATAATACTATAAATATACGTTTCCGCTCAATCGAAATTTCCCGCTCAAAAACGATTTCTTTTAAGTGCCTGCAGGCCATGCACAATGGCCTGCACCTGCTTTGTATATGGGGGGTATAAGTATGGCCCAGACGTCGCATATAGTTTACTCGTTTGAGTTTATCAAGACTTAAAGATGGCCAGTCCAGCAAAAGCCAGAAAAGAGGGAGAAGACTCCATTGAAGGCTTTATCCACAACGTGTCGACCAGGAGGCAGTCAAAGAACGATTCGCCTTACTTTACAGCTGTACAGCAGAGCGCCAGGCAGGAATACCACAGGGTGGTCGTGTTTTCGATGGAGCTGCAAGCTGTCTTCACTGAGGCCGAGAAGAACGGCAACGGGGTCAGGCTGAGGAACGTCCGGCAAGCATAAGTATGCCAGTGAACTGATTTTACTCATCATTGCTGATCACAGGTGGCGCCGTACTGAATGTCTGCGTGTTCTTTTAGGCTTTGCCGATCCCGACGGCTTCGACGTGCTGTGCCCCTGTGGGATGAGAGTGGACGCGACTACGCTGCCGTTTTTGCGGAGCAAGCCGGCGAGCTGTCAACGGATGACCGTGGCAGAGGTGAAGGCACTGGGTCCCAAGCAGAAGGTGCGAGTCGCCGCTCTCTCGTTTGGGGCGCTTTACCTGTGCGCTTATGGTGGGCAGAGAACCGACGTGACGTTTTTGCTTTGTTTCTGTAGGTGGGAGAGGTTCACGGATAAATGCGGCTTGGCGGCGCCCACTGCGAGCTGAGAGAGGTGTGGATCTCCGATGGGACGGGCGAGGTGAAGGTCACGCTCTGGGACGGCTTCGTCAGCAAGGTCGAGGAAGGCTCGTCTTAGGCGTTCACAAACCTGGCAACTCGGGACAGAGAGGGCTCAATTGGCCTGTGCACCGGTCCGACGAGCGTCATCCAAGAGATCGCGGACTTGGACGTCCCGGAGGAAGCAGGGGGGCGAGTTGCGGATTCTGTGTAAGTGCTCAAACTGCCGGTACAAGCAGAGGCAGTTCGTGGAGAAGTCGAAAACACACAGGTGCGAGGGTTGCAGGCTAAAGCAGGAGCCCTGTCGTTTTTCCCGTCTTTTGCGGGAAAGGCCGTCCTGATAACTGACGACGGCGAACAGAGCGTGACTCTGACCAGCTCGGCGCTGTCGACGTACCTGCGACATCGTCGACGTACCTGCGACATCGTCGACGTACCTGCGACATCGTCAACGACGCTGAAGCCATAGAAGATCACCTTCTCCAGTCAGCGGCGTTTGACCTGAAGGTGAGCGTTGACGGCTTTCTTGTTTCCATCAATCCCGCCGACGGGGCAAAGGACGCGCAGCCTGCAGGGTAAGGCGGCATGGCAGCTGCTGGTCCGGTGGCCTGAAGAGGAGTCACTGTCCGCCACATGCGTTCGTTTGTACAGCCGATGTCTTTTGTTGTTTACTTTATTTATTGTAATAAGTGTTTGTCTTGTAAATAGTTTTCAATAAACATTTCCTGTTTTCCTCAATCCTTTTTGCGCTGTCTGCTTATTTCACTAGAAGGGAGTTGAGATTTTTTAAAAAATTGTGTGAAAGGGAGAACTAAAATGAGACTGTAGAAAAATGTATGATGCTGATGTTTTTCCAAAAGGACGTTACTTAGATTTTTAATGAAACTTCGGAACTTTATCTCAATCTATTTTACGGGGTTCTCGCGGATCCTTGTTTTAAATAGGATTTTACGAATTGTGCAGCAACCCTGCTTTTGCGTACGCGCCAGAGTATGCTATTTAAACAATTAATAGACTGCATGTTCTAAGTCTGATAAAATGTCGCAACGTGAACCCTTCCGTTATAACCTAACCTAACTTATTTCATTGTGACTTCATATCTCAAGTTCTCCCCTAAAAGTGATCGTGTACACTGTAAAAAGTCATTCTGTAGATTTCAATTTAATTGGTAAACTTTAACTAAATTTGTCCGTTTTTTACATTTAAATGATTTAAAAATGACAAATAAATCTACTTAAATTGGTTAAAGATTGGCTATTTTTTTGTATAATTCCAAATAGAGAAATTATTGAATGAATTCAACAATGCAATCGAGTTGTTTTCAATTTACAAACATTTCCTGTAAGCAAGGAGCTCTCGAACATGGAGCACGCACACATGCACTGTAGATTGCCAGCTGCAGACAATTCATATAATTTCTCGCTGGAGGCAAATCTAGTCAACGTTAAATTCCTAACAAAGGTAAGGAAGATTTAATTTATACAGGAAAAAAATAACACTTGCAAATTGTTCAAGTTGTCTGCTTGATGTAATGTGAACGTCATTGTTGTGTAACGCGTAACATTAGTGGTGGCTTAAATAGGACATTTGAACTTGAAATTGTTTTTACACTAGGGCTGCAACAATTAGTCGGCTTTGTCAATAACGTCCACAATAAAAAAAACTGTCGACAAATAATTTGGTTGTCCAGTAGTCATTTGATTTCACATGATTTATTTAATGGCCCGCAATAACTGTCGCTGTAGCGTGACTACCCTTCCAGTGCAGTGTTGCCAACTTAGCGCCTTTGTCGCTATATTTAGCGAGTATTTAGACCTCTCTAGCGACACATTTTCAAAGCGACTAGCGACAAATCTAACGACTTTTTCTGATGTTATTGGAGACTCTCTGACGTGAAAGCACATATCGTTCTTAATCTTCACAACGAGCAGCGGGTGCTGCCGTGAGCCGCACGCACGCACCAAAGCACTCACAGGGGGCTCAGTCCTCGCGAAGCAACCCCTCCCCCGGCTGCAGTCAGAGCAGGAGATGTTCACCCCTCCGCGTCCAGACTGCAAATGATCGCGCGCATGTGCAGAAAGCCGCCGCCGGCTGGGATATAAAATGTTTATCTAAACTAATTGAACAAAGCAAGCAGTCACATGGCAGCAACTCAATGCATTAATGCATTTAGACAGGGTCATTTCTTAAATGGATGTGACCAAATGAACCTGAAAAGATGATTCCCCTCAAGTGTACTCTATGTGCATATGTGTGTAATCAGGCGTAGTGTCTATGAACCGTTGCTGAGCGTATCTATAATTTTTCAGGCGTTGGGAGTATCATCCACTTGGGTGTTTTAGGATGAGAGTCCTCGGCCTACTTGATGAAGGTAAAGCTGCTTAAGACGCCTTAAACTGCTCGATGCCGCTAAATGCTGCTTGCAGCTTTAATTTACATTATTTTTATATATTCCTCCATTGCCTGCCTGGGCCTTGCCCATGCGGAGGATGCACTCTGCGAGTCTGATTGCGCGCACTGTGCGGACCTGCCGGCGCGTGTTTTGAGGACTCGCAGGAACATCGCTCGTGGACTCATAGGGTCGAGGCTCACCCCCTCCAACGAGCCGCTGGTGAGTCCACCCATTCCACGAGGTGGCGGCGACGACCCGGCTCCGGGCCCCCGTCCTCCGCCGTCACCTCATTCCCCAGTCCTCTACGTCGACGAGGGCCTTCGGCGTCGAGGAGGACGATGACTCCATGTCCATATCAGCTTCGGACAAGGACTGTGCAGGATCGGAGCGTGATCGTCCCGATCCGGAGAGCCCCCCGGACCTCCACGAGGAGTGCGTCAGGGTTCTCGAGAAAGCCGTAAGCGAGCTCGACATACCTGGGATCCACCTGAGATGCCGGCGAAGAGTAAGCTCGACTCCTGGTACTTTCAGGCGAGTCGCCGCCAGGCCACGTCGAAAAGGAGTTCGCCGTTCTTCCCAGATGTCCACGAGCACGTGGTGAAGACGTGGTCAGCACCTCAGTCGGCGCGCGTCCACGCTGCTACGCCGGCCATGTTCGCACACGTGGTCGGGGCCGAGGCCCACGGTTACGTGCGCATGCCACCCGACGAGGAGACCCTCGCCGCTCATTTGTGCCCTTCCGCCACCTCGTTGGGCTCGGACCCAGGCCTGCCCTCGAAGCCGTGCAGGTTTACCGCCCATCTCGCCGGTAAGGCATACGCGTCCGCTGGCGAGGCCGCCTCCGCCTTGCACTAGTAATGGAAATTATCTAGTCTAGCTTCTTGATGTGTCTATCTATATGTTTATGAAGTTTTTATCTATGTTTTCTTTTCTATGTTATCATGTTTTTCTCTATACACGTCATACCACTCTGCCTTTGCCCTCGAGCAGAGGCCAAGATGTTCTGTTTGGAATAACGGCCATCACTTCTCGTAAACCAGCTCGGGATTCTGGCTAGGGGCAAAGGGAGGGGGTGTCACGTTTTAATATATAAACTCTGGGTGCAGGAGGAAAGAGCGCCTTTTCTCTGCACCAGCTCATTGCTTATGATGCAGATTAAACGACAATAAAATACTTTGCAAAGTACCTGATGTCTCTGTATATTGCGTTTGTCAAAATTGACTCACCTTGATTAAGGAATAAGAAAATTCCACAACACACACTATGGCGGTGCTGCAGGTGTTCCAGGCAAAGATCCTCCTGTCGCTGGATAGCGGCAGCCTGGAGGCGGACGCTACGCGGGATCTGAGGGCAGCGACCGACTTCGCGCTGATGGCTACGAAACACACCGCTCAGGCTATCGGCAGATCTATGGGGTTTATGGTCGTCCTCCACCGTCATCTGTGGCTTACGCTGGCGGATCTAAAAGACGCCGATCGTAAGTCTCTGCTCAACGCACCGATCACTCCCTCCGGCCTCTTTGGTGACGTCGTGGAGTCGGTAGTAGAGCATTTTGGTGAGGCGCAAAAGCGCGCCAAGGCCATGAGTCACGTGCTGCCTCGACGCTCTTACCAACCGTCTCCGAGAGCCCACTCTTCATCCGCGCCTCACTCCTCGCAGAGACCCGCCAAACAGCATGCGGCTCCCGCACCGGCTAATCGAGGTCGCGAGCCGGACGTCTGTCCTAAACAATGGTCGGGCCCAGCAAAGAAGAGGTACGGGCCGAAGAGAGGTCCAAGCCACGACGGCGGAGCGTCATCGGCTGCCAAGCCGTCGTCCTGACGGACCTGGGAAGAGGAGGAGAGAGTCTGTGAGCGTGCCGGCAGCGCCCAAACGCCGCTGTTTGCAACGGTTTTCCCCCGCGGTTGCGGGCGATTATTGCAATGTTGTAAGTGTTGTTTGTGTGAATGCAATAAAAACACATACCTGTTCACAGAAGGAGCTTTTTCCCCCTCACCCACACAATGCTGCGTCCCTTGCCCTGCCACGGTGCAGCGCGAAGCCGCAGCTAGTCACAACTGTAACCAGCATTCCCTCGTCCACGGACGCTCCCGTGGACGAGAGACCGCTGGAGTCTCACGCGCGAGCTATTTTCCCGCCAGTGCATTTAGCCTCGCTGGGCCAGCGCGCTCCCCTAAACGGTCCGCTGACGGTAACCCCCGATCAGATTCGGCCGTTATGTCTGTTTCTG
Source organism: Barbatula barbatula (assembly GCF_947034865.1). NCBI lineage: Eukaryota > Metazoa > Chordata > Actinopteri > Cypriniformes > Nemacheilidae > Barbatula > Barbatula barbatula. The sequence continues at coordinate 20,548,722 of NC_136780.1, read as the reverse complement.
GACGCGTGGAAAGCCATCCCAGGCATCTCTCTTTGGCTGCTAAACGTGATAGAACACGGGTACTCCCTGCAGTTCAGGGAGTGTGGTCCCGTCGCTTACGTCAGCGCAAAACGCACCTGTGCTGAGGCAGGAAATCTGCAGCCTGCTCGCGAAAGGAGCGATCGAGCGTGTCCCCCCCGAACGAGCTGGAAAGCGGGTTTTACAGCCGGTATTTTGTAGTGCCCAAGACAGATGGTGGTCTGCGTCCGATTCTGGACTTGAGACCAGTCAACCGAGCGCTTCACAACCGAGCGTTCAGAATGACAACTCTAAAACAGATCCTGGCACAAGTGCGTCCCGGGGACTGGTTTGTTTCCGTAGATCTGAAGGATGCGTACTTTCATGTTCAGATAGCCAAGCGCCACCGAAGGTTCCTGCGATTCGCATTCGAGGATTCAGCGTACCAATTTGCCGTCCTCCCATTCGGGCTGGCATTAGCTCCGCGCACATTCTCGAAGTGCGTGGACGCGGCGCTTTCCCCTCTCAGAGCGAGCGGAATGCGCATTCTCAATTATCTGGACTATTGGCTGATTTTAGCCCACTCTCGGAAGGCGCTAATCGGTCACACGCAGATGCTGCTTTGTGACTTGACATCCCTGGGGCTGCGCGTGAACATGCAGAAGAGCAAACTCACGCCGAGTCAGTCCATAACGTATCTGGGGGTATGTTTCGACTCAGTGGAGATGCGCGCTCGCCTCTCCCCAGAGAGGACGGAGTCCATCTCTTCAGCTCTACATTTGCTCAGGCCGGGCCGGTCTGTTCCCCTGAGGGAGTTCCAGAGGCTTTTGGGTCTCATGGCATCGGCGTCGGCGGTCTGCCACCTAGGTCTTCTGCACATGCGACCACTTCAGTTCTGGCTGAAGGCTCGGGTTCCATGGAGAGCATGGTCCTCGGGTCGGGCGCGAGTCCCGGTTACACGCGGCTGCCTCGGTGCCCTGAGTACGTGGCGCGACCCGAGCATGTTCAGTCAGGGAGTTCCCCTGGGGCTGGTGACGAGACGCACAGTCGTTACGACGGATGCATCGTCCTCGGGATGGGGCGCGGTGTGCGAGGGCATGCCGGCATCCGGCCTTTGGTCACAGTCTCTGAGGAAATGGCACATAAATCGCCTGGAACTAAAGGCGGTGTCTCTAGCTCTTCATACTTTCCAGTCAAGGCTGGAGCAGAAACATGTTCTGATTCGCACCGACAACATGTCCGTGGTTTCGTACATAAATCGCCAGGGAGGGATCCGTTCCGGAGCTCTTTTCAAACAGGCGGCGGGTCTCCTACTGTGGGCAGATCGGCATATACTCTCTATCAGAGCAGCGCATATCCCCGGTAATCTGATCCGCGGAGCGGACATGCTTTCGAGGGAGGGTCTTCAGCACGGGGAATGGAGGCTTCATCCCGACACAGTCCAGTTAATTTGGGAACGCTTCGGGAAAGCGGAAGTGGATCTATTCGCGACAAGCGAGAACGCACACTGCCCGTTGTATTTCTCGCTGATCCACTCCCCCATGGGGAGCGACGCGCTGACGGGGCGTTGGCCGGTCGTTCGGCTTTACGTGTTTCCTCCGGTGAAGATTTTACCCCTAGTGCTGTGCAAAGTCAGAGAGGAGACGGCGTCGGTGATTCTCGTCGCTCCGTTCTGGCCGAATCAACCATGGTTCCCGGACCTGAGGGAGTTGTTGACGGCACCGCCGTGGCGGATTCCCCTCAGGAGAGACCTGCTGTCCCAAGTGAACGGCACGATTTGGCATCCCAGCCCAGAGTTGTGGAACCTCCATGCCTGGCCGCTTCGGGGGTTCTAACTGCACTCCCTCAGCGTGTACTGGATACTATTTCGGAGTCTCGTGCGCCGTCTACCAGACGTTTATACGCTCTAAAATGGGGGGTGTTTGCTAAATGGTGCAGCAGCAACAATATCGACCCGGCGTCTTGCCCCGTGTCTGATATTTTATCTTTCCTGCAGCACAGGCTGGACAGCGGCGGCCTCCCGTCAACGCTGAAGGTTTACGTAGCGGCTATCGCTTCGTTTCGTTCCCTTGTTGATGGGCAATTGATTGGTAGGCATATGCTGGTGGTCAGATTCCTCAGAGGAGCGAGGAGACTTTTCCCCCCGCGAACCCCTTCGGTACCGCCTTGGGACTTAGCGCTGGTGTTGAAGGCTCCCTCTTCTCCCCCTTTTGAGCCTTTGGACGCGGCTTCTGTAAGAGAGCTCACTCTAAAAACCGTTCTCCTTCTCGCCCTTGCTTCAGCTAAGTGCATAGGGGATTTGCAAGCGCTCTCAGTCGGCGCTGATTTCATTCGTTTTGGACCAGGCGACTGCAGCGTCACTCTCCGGCCAAAATCGGGTTATGTGCCAAAGTCCATGTCTACCCCTTTTAGAGCACAGGTCATTTCTTTGCCCGCCTTGTCTTCCGAGTCGTCAGACTCTCAGGATGCTAACGCTCGGAGAGCGGTCTGCCCGGTAAGGGTCTTGCGGGCTTACATAGATTGCACGGCCGGGTTTCGGCAGTCGGAGCAGCTCTTTATTTGTTTTGGTGGGGGTACTAAAGGCCGGGCTGTCTCAAAACAGAGGCTCTCTCACTGGGTAGTGGACGCTATTACCTTGGCGTACGAAAGCCAGGGTCAGAACTGCCCCTTCGGTATCAGAGCTCATTCGACTAGGGCTATCGCCTCTTCGTGGGCCTGGTCTAAGGGCACATCTATTCAGGACATATGCTGTGCAGCTGGCTGGTCTTCTCAGAATACTTTCGCCAGGTTCTACAGATTGGATGTGTCCTCGTTGGCTTCTCAAGTACTCTCGGTGAGTGCTGATTAAGCCTTATCTTCTACCTTGTAATGTATTGTGCTACACAGTTGTTGAAGCATTGCTGTTTACACTGTGCTTGGTGTACTTATGTTCGCTATCATATCGCCCGGGTTTCCGTGCTGGTTCTACTGCTGTGGTGTCTGCGAATGGTTGATTTGTCTGCTCCGCATACTGTGTACGTGTTATCCCAGTTGTCGGGCTGTTTTAGCTAGCTCTCACGGCGGGATTGTACTACCGTTCCATATGCGGTCTCCGCAATGTCGAAGTGACCGCTCTCGAAAGGGAACGTCTCCGGTTACTTTCGTAACCTCGGTTCCCTGAGAAGCGGGAACGAGACATTGCGTAGATCGCCGTGTTCGCCGCTTATCACCGGTCGGGCGTTCTATCGTAGATTCTGAGGATTGTCGTCACATGCACTGTAATTATACTGTCTAGACTCGTCAGTATTTGCATACTGTGCATGTCTTGCGACAATTGGCCAGTTTTTTACTGGCGTTATCCTATAGGACTTCAGGAAAAGTGAAAAAGAGGAGGAGTTTCATATGCGGTCTCCGCAATGTCTCGTTCCAGCTTCTCAGGGAACCGAGGTTACGAAAGTAACCGGAGACGTTTTATTATTATTCTTCCCTAAAACTGAATGGGCAGCCTAAACCGTAAGGCCGACAGAGCTGAGACTCGGTCATATGGTAGTAGTCTTGCTCGCTACTCAGATACACGGAACCAGCCATGTTGGCTGTTATGTCCCTGGCTTGTCTAGGGGTTTGGGACATACAAATAAATCTACCCGGGGGGGAAAACCTCAAGGATGACTCGAAACAGGTGTCAGGTTTGGGTATTTATTAATGAGTTAACCAAAAGAAAATAAACCTTAAAGGTTTATTTGAAGATATTATAAACAACACCACAATCTCCACGGTTCCCACCGCGCCGTTGAAATACACACGCGAATGGTCCGCTGCTCATCACACCTCCGCAGCTGATCACGAATACTAGTCCGGCAGCTGGTTCCACACAGACGGTGCAGGGCAAAGATTACGATCAGCTGCACCCAGCCGATCTCATATTCCACACAGCAGTCCACACAGCGGTTCCAAAACGGTAATTCACCCCGACGTCAAGGGAGAAGGGAGCGCTCTCGATCAGCTGCACTCAGCCGATCTCCCCCCCTGTTTCTGTTCACACAGCACTCCACTAGCCCTTTTTATACACCTCACTGATTCCCGCTGATCAGCCTCAGCTGCGGAATTATCCGGATCAATCTCCAAACACCTGCAGGAGAGAGAGAGAGCAACACAGACCAACACCCACAGACCTCTCGGGTCGTAACACCCCCACCCATAAGAGCAAACTTATATAGTGTGCATTTTATAACACATAAGCACCTATAATATCCCGTCATTCCTAAAAATCGCCTAAAATCGGTACAGAAACGAAACGTCCCATCAGGCTTAGGTGTTAGTAAACAGGGTGAGCTCCATGGACTGTAGCTAGCCTTGGCTAGTCCATTTTCTACCATATAACTAACTTCCCTTTGCATAGCCTCTCGCTTGGCTATTGGAGAGCGATAAGCATGCTGCTTAATGGGTCTAGCGTCTCCAACATCAATATCATGCTCCAACACCGTAGTGCGAGATGGCACGTTACCCAAGATAGTAGGGTGAGCATGAAGTAACTCCATTACCTCCTGCCGTCGAGAAGTAGATTGGTAAGACAATTGTTGAGTTAAAGTAGCCATGAACTCAGTGTTAGCCAGTCTGCCAAACATGTGATCTTCACATGGCGTTGCTAGATCGGACTCTGACCACTCACTAACAAGAGATGTAACCCCCACCACTGCAATGCTTTGAGACTGTGACAGTTCCTCCGGATTTCCCTCTCTAGAATGAAAAAGCTTCAACATGTTTACATGACATAAACGTGTTTTTCGTCCACGGTCAGGTGTACGTATGATATAATTTGTCTCTGAAAGCTTCCTTTCTACCTCATATGGTCCTGAGAATTTGGCAGAAAGAGCCGACCCAAGAACGGGCAGCAAGACCAACACCTTGTCACCCGTCTTAAACTGTCGTTCAACTGCTTTTTTGTCAAACCGCCTCTTAATTTGGATCTGGGCAGACGAGAGTGTCTCCCTTGCCAGCTTCACAGCACGCTGTAACCGCTCCTGACACCGGGAAACAAAATCCACCACATTAGCTTTGGAAGGCTCCTCATGCACCATCCTATCCTTCAGCATCTTTAACGGACCACGCACATTATGGCCAAAAACAAGCTCAGCTGGACTAAATCCCAAGGATTCTTGTTTTGTGTCACGAGTAGCAAACAATACAAAAGGAACTCCTTCATCCCAGTCTTTACACGTCTCATGGCAGTATTTTTTTAGCATGGACTTTAGCGTTTGGTGCCATCGCTCCAAAACTCCTTGTGATTCGGGATGATAAGCACTGGACACTGAGTGAGCGATCCCTAATGAACTGAGGGTTTGTTTGAACACCCTAGAGAGGAAATTAGTTCCCTGATCAGTTTGTACTAGCTTAGGCAACCCAAATGTAGTGAAGAATTTAATTAGTGCTTTTGCTACGGTCACAGCCGTGATTTTACGTAGCGGAATAGCTTCAGGAAATCGGGTAGCCACACACATCATGGTGAGCAAAAACTGATTACCAGCTTTGGTTTTAGGCAATGGGCCTACGCAGTCGACCATGACGTGTTCAAATGGTTCACCAACTACGGGAATGGGCTGTAACGGGGCTGGAGGAACAGGTTGGTTTGGTTTGCCAACAATTTGACAGATCGTGCAGGTTTTACAGAAACGAGTCACATCAGTTTTTAGGCCTGGCCAAAAGAACTGTTTTAGTACACGGTCATAAGTTTTACTGGCCCATAAATGTTCATGTGCTAATGACAGTATCTGTTGCCGAAAGTCAACAGGTGCAACTACCTGATAAACCATTTTCCAATCACTATCTGGGTCTAAACCTACATCATCTGCATGAGAGACCCACCTGCGCATCAATACCCCTTTATCCATCAAGAAGGGTTGTCTACTGTTACACTCTGTTTTTTCCTTAACTACCGAAGCGAAACACCGAGTCAATGAGGGATCACCTCCTTGAGCTTTTATCAAAGCCCTACTGTTGTGAGTGAGCGTCAAAGCAGGGCCAAACTCACCCACAGGGTCCGCCACCTTTCCAACCCCATCCACCTTGCAGCTCACAGGATCCTCATGAGATTCCCCCTTCTCAGAAAAAATGGAGGCAAAAAGTGAATCAGACAGGTTAGTTTCCTGAGTCTTTTTACCTAGTTGCACTCTTGTAGTCACGCTAGCTGTAAAAATATGAGGATGGATTTTCCCTAACTCATCCTGCTCAGACTCAGGAATAGGATTGCTAACAACACTAGGGACAGGAAACACTTTTCCCCCAGCTATATCATTTCCAATAATGACCTCAATACCTTCTATCGGAAACTCTGCCCGTACACCCATCATGAAAAATCCAATCACTAGATCAGAATGGACAAAAATCCGGTGCAGTGGCACTGGTACAAAACCCATCTCTATACCCCTCACCACTGCACTTACATCAGAACGGTCACACACAGGGAGAGTGCCGGACATTATTAGAGATTGCGAACAGGCTGTGTCCCGCAGCATCTTCACCCGTCGCTGATCCTCTACTTTCCCTGTCAGGGAAACAAAACCTTCAAAGATAAAAGGTTTAAAACAATCATCAGTCTCACGCATTTCTGGTTCCAGCCTCTGGGGCCGGGGAGACATTTTAATCAACCCCACCCCCTTTAGCTGTTTTTGCGTTGGACTAGATTGCTGACCCTTCCAAGCCCTGCACTCCGCCAATAAATGTCCAGGTTTTCGACAAAAAAAACATACTCTGTCTGCCTTTTGAATGGACACTGTTCTGGGACGACTGTCAGGAGAATTATGAGCTAATTGTTCAGGCCTTTGAAAACCAACTCGTGGAGGAGCATCGCGCTTAAGAAAAGTGGCCTTATGCAGAAGTGTAAACTCATCTGCAAATACGGCTGCCTGTTGTATGGACGCAATCTTTTGTTCACCTAAATATACCGCAGTACGTTCTGGCAAACAGTTCTTAAACTCCTCAAGCAATATTAGTTCACGTACCGAAGCTACGTCATCTGCTTTACATGCCATGCACCATCTATCAAAGAGGATTCCCTTTTCATGCGCAAAGTCTGTAAATGTCTGATCATGAGTTTTCCGTAAACTACGAAAACGCTGTCGATATGCTTCCGGTACTAACTTGTACGCTCTCATAATAGCACTCTTAACACGGTCATAATTTAACCCATCCTCCACGGACAGTGCTGCGCACGCTTCCTGAGCCTTACCAGTTAATTTACACTGTAGTAAGATGGCCCACACTTCTTTAGGCCAGCGTAAAGCTCCAGCCACACGTTCAAATGCCCCAAAATAAGCTTCCACTCCAGTCTCGCGAAAGACAGGCACGAGAGAAATATATTTACTCACATCATACCCACTGGTAGACTGTGGAAACCCACCAGCAGGAGTAACAGGGCGAGCAGCATCAATATTTGCCTGAAGTTCAAGTTGTCTCATTTTAAATGCTATATCTGCGTCTTGTTTTTTTAATTCCAATTCTCGTTGGAGTTGGAAATTTCTTTCCTTCTCTTCCTTCTCTATCTGAAGCCGCAACAAACGAACTTTTAACCGGCCATCCTCCATATAACCTGGGGTTGACCCAGTTGAAAGTGGCACATATTTGGGTATTGTAACAGGCTTACCTGTTTGTATCCTCTGCTTACCAGCAGGGGTCTCTAGGGCAAGTTGTTCCCCCCTCACACTCAGCTCTGGATCAAGATCACTCACAGGTAACGGTAATACAATAACCCCTTTACTGATAAGTCCGTTCAAGACCACAGCTTTAAGTTCAGCTTTCCCTAGAGAAGTGGACACAGAAATTTCATAGTGGTTTGCAATATCATAAAGTTCAGTTTTCTTGCATTTATCCAGCTGGTTTAAATCTGGAATAGACACGACGCATTTAAATCAAAGGTTGCCATGACAAAAACCGCTTCAAGAGACAACTCAATAATTAGATTAACATAGTATAACTCAATTGCCCGATATCACACTCTCCCCTCCCCTCCTGTCCACACAATCCTCCTCAGCACCTGCCTCACCAATCTTACCTATCTATCTTCAGAAGCGTGCCGGGCTCGAGGCGACTTACAGGCAAAACATCAGTGATCGAAACCCTGAAACGCCAGCCCCCTTTGGAGAACAAAGTCTCCGCCCAGGATTTTCTTCCAAAAATAAGAAAGGCAAAATAATAAACTAGTGCCCGATGGAAAGGCTATTTCGGCCTAGCTGGACACTACCCTATGCTAAGCTGAGGAAGCAGTTACAGTGGGAATTTACTCAAGGAGACACCAATCACCATAAACAACCAAAACATACATACATGTTATAAACATATATATATACACAAAAATAAATAATTACAAATATACTATCATTCTTAAAAAAAATATTTTCCAAATATCCCGGACGAGCCTCCACTTTGTTATGTCCCCGGCTTGTCTAGGGGTTTGGGACATACAAATAAATCTAACGGGGGGAAAACCTCAAGGATGACTCGAAACAGGTGTCAGGTTTGGGTATTTATTAATGAGTTAACCAAAAGAAAATAAACCTTAAAGGTTAATTAGAAGATATTATAAACAACACCACAGTCTCCACGGTTCCCACCGCGCCGTTGAAATACACACGCGAATGGTCCGCTGCTCATCACACCTCCGCAGCTGATCACGAATACTAGTCCGGCAGCTGGTTCCACACAGACGGTGCAGGGCAAAGATTATGATCAGCTGCACCCAGGCGATCTCATATTCCACACAGCAGTCCACACAGCGGTTCCAAAATGGTAATTCACCCCGACGTCAAGGGAGAAGGGAGCGCTCTCGATCAGCTGCACTCAGGCGATCTCCCCCCCTGTTTCTGTTCACACAGCACTCCACTAGCCCTTTTTATACACCTCACTGATTCCCGCTGATCAGCCTCAGCTGCGGAATTATCCGGATCAATCTCCAAACACCTGCAGGAGAGAGAGAGAGCAACACAGACCAACACCCACAGACCTCACGGGTCGTAACATTGGCCCATAGGTGGCGCTACAGCGATGAAAAGCGCGTTTGCTCTCGTAATACCTCAACCGTTTGACGCACACCAAAGTGTTTTACATCAATTTAATCATTGGCTCAAAACTTAAAAAACGTATATCTCCGATTTTATTTCCGGTATGCAAATTGTTTCGCTAATTTGCATTTTATGCAAAAAAAATAATTAACTAGTCCCTGGATTTTTGCCCGATTGGAACCAAACCAACGCTGTAGAACTCTGTGGAGTGTGAATGTAAATAGTTATTAAAAAAAAGTTGAAATTTCAATTCACGGTCGCTAGGCGGCTCTAAAACGTTCGAACCGGAAGTAGCACATTTAACAAAAATGGCCATAACTCGTGAACCGTTTGAGCTATCTTCATGGGGCTTGGCCCCAATGTGTAGACTCTCAGTCCGGGGTCACAGTAAAAAAAAATTGGCGTTTGGCCACTAGGTGGCGCTATAATAGCAATGAGCTCGAAAAGGGCTACAAATACCCAACTGTTTGCCCGATCGACTTATTATTTGGTATGGTGTGTCTTTGTGTCATGTACCATAACAGTCTAAAAGTACATTGGCGCATCTTAAAAAACATGGACGTCATCGGCCAATGAACTTTGAAAACTCAGTAGACAGGGTTAACGGAACTCCATCGAAACGACACTCGCTGGGCTTGTTCGACTCATGGTCCTGAAGGTCTGTAAGAAATATGAACTCATTCGGCCACCGGTGGGCGAAATAACGCTTTTGGAGTGCATAAACAATTCTGTATCACGTGACATTTGACATATACTCAAACTATTTACATTATTAGATAGCTCTCCTCATTCTGAACAACTTTGCCTCTGGAACCACTTCTGTCGATCAAACGGTTTGTGTGTTATCGCTAATGATGTTAAAAACCTACTTTCGCGAACTAGTCCTTGGTTTTTCGACCGATCGGAACCAGACCAATTCAGATGACTTCTGTGGAGTGTGAATGTAAATAATTATTGAAAAAAAGTTGAGTTAGGGTTAGGGTGTCACTTAGGGGTGCCAAAATTTTAAAATGGGCGGAGCCTATTACATTAAAATTGCCATAACTCGGGAAATATTACAGATATCATCATTGGGCTTGGAACATATGTGAAGACCATCACTCCGAGGACACCTACAAAATACCGTGGCGTTTGAACATTAGGTGGCGCTTTAACAGTAAAAATGGCAAGATTTACACATCTTTGGTTGCCTTAACAATTGTGTATCACGTGACATTTCACATTTACACAAACTATTGATGTCATATGAAAGTTCTCATAATTCCAAACAAATTTGGCTCCTGAACCATTGATGTCGATCAAACGGTTTGTGAGTTATCGCAGATGGCATAAATCTTTCTTCGCAAACTAGTCCTTGGTTTATCGACCGATCGGAACCAAACCAATGCAGATGACTTCTGTGCAGTAGCGGCTCCAGACAATTTTGATTAGGGGGTCAATGGGGGGTCCTGGTCATTTAAAGGGGGGTCTCATGAAAACCAACAGAAAATACAGTGGACACGGGTAATAACTGCATATTAATGCTACTTAACAAATAAAACAACACAGCATATCAACTACTTTGTTTTTAATTAATTAATCAATTGTAGTCTGCAAACAATATGCTCGAACTTTAATTGCCATATCCACACCCAGTGCCGCTGCTAGTCATATTGGTGCCCTAAGCATAATTCCATTATGATGCCTCCCCCCACCCTGAAATTTGCCAGTTTAACTTTTTATTACCAAACATATAACTCAATACCAATAACACAATAGCAGCATCGCAGTATAAAACCTAGGAACACTAAATAGAGAAAGTAAAATCTTCACAGCTTTGCTGACTTTGTAAACATATGTAGAATAGCCAACACACACTACACATTTGAAAGTGCAAACTTTTCTTCAGTAAACAGAATTAGTAGCGGCACATCCACATTTCCCGAATTTAAGTTAATTAAACATGGACATACCTGCATGTGATGCACGGTCATCATCTCGCAGTTTCTTCTTTCTTTTCTCTGATCTTGACTCCTAATGTCTTTTCGGGGCCATTTCCAAATAAGTTGCCTAGACTACCGTCTGTCACACTGCATCAGGCGCACGCGCCATCAACCGGCGCTGCCGCGCGGACCGTGCATGGGCGGGTGGTGGTGATATGGGATTGTTCGGCCGTGTTTTTTTTACATATACATGGCTAAAATGTGCCTGCCTAATAATTTTTCTATAGCCTAATGAAATAATATTAGATTTGAAAAAATGATTTTCATTATGCTATTTTGGTGTCGCCTCAGCACTTGGTACCTTACGCACAGCGCGTGGTAGCGGCGGCGCTGCCCACACCCATGACAGAAAACATATTTACAATCCAAACGAACTAAGCGTGTATGATTTAAATTGAGGCTGTCTTGGTTTCTCGGCTGGGCAATGGATTAAATCCCCAGTTAAATCCTCTCCGCCGTCAGGATTCCCACCATCTGTGCCCGCTGTAGCGCTCGATGATGCGCCATTTCTTTCCATCTGCTCACCTGTCTCCTCCGCCCTTTTTTAGGTATGACAAAACGATCCATTTTTAGCTTCAAGAAAAGTGCGTAGCAGCTCTTGCGGTCTCGCGACAGCGCCTTGAACGCAATGACGCAAGACGCAGCGGCAGCAACGTTCATGGGGCGTCGCATTGATTCTGATGTTTATATTTTTTTATATGTCGATTAAATTATTATTGTTCTGCGTAGTTTGAAGAGAACGATTTTTAAATCTTTATCCCGGATATATATTTTAATATATATCAAATATTTTTTAAACAGGAAGGGGTGGGGGTCTAATGAGGGGTCAAGGCGTTTTTTGGAAGGGTCTTGAGACCCCCCAAGACCCCCCCTGGCGCCGCCATTGCTTCTGTGGAGTGTGAATTTAAATAATTATAGAAAAAAAGTTGAAATTTCCTTTCATGTTAATATAGGGGCGCCAAAATTATAAAATGGGCGGAGCCTATCACATAAAAATGGCCATAAATCCAGAACGGCTTAACATATCATCATTGGGCTCAGATCATATGTGTAGACCATCACTCCAAGGTCACATACAAAAGAACGCAGCGTTTGGACACTAGTTGGCGCTATAACAGTAAAAATGGCAATATTGACATGTATTTTGGTTAAATAAACAATTGTGACATTTGACATTTACACAAACTATTGATATCTTATGGATGCTCTTTTAATTGTGAACAACTTTGCCTCAAGAACAACCTCTGTCCATCTAACAGTTGTTGTCATCAGTGATTATTAAAATGAACAGCTTACATTATTAATTATAAAAAACATGTTGAACTTAACATTTGTACAACAGGGTCATTTATAAAACAATGTGACCAAGTGTACCTGAACGCCTGATACTCTGCAAAGAATGCTCAGATCGACTTAATATTAAGGAAAATTATACATCTTAATACATTAAACAAGTATGCATTTCATTGGATAATGGATGCATTAATACCAGTAAGTAATGTAAAATATATCGTATTTCAATTGTAACAGCAAGAAAGCAGCAGAGCATAACACATTGCTTGATTGTACTCAATAAGGTTAGTCTTTCAATAAAAATGTAGACGTGTGTGTGAGATATCTTTTCTTACTATTCTCATTTTAATCAAACTTTGCAACATCAAAAAAAAAATTTTTCAAGGAATAGTTCCCCTAAGAATTAAGCTTTCCTGTAGTTCAGTGATAAGAGCATGGCACTAGCAATGCCAAGGTCATGGGTTCGATCCCAAGGGATTGCACATAGTCAGAAAAAAATGTATTATGCAATGCAATGTAAGTCGCTTTGGATGAAAGTGTCTGCCAAATGCATAAATGTAAGAATTAAAATTCTCTCATCATTCACACACTCTGTTTTAATTTCAAACCTGTATGACTTTCTTTCTTCTGCAGAATGAAAAAGAAGATATTTTGACACAAAACTGTTGGTCTACTTTGAGTGCATTATCAAGTAAGTTTTCAATTAAGAATTAGTTTGTAATAAATAAGATGTCCAAGTACAAAACATGTTTTTTATTTTATTTTGTAATTGTTAATGAAGTATTTAGTCAGTTTTATACTATTGTGGCAGTTTAAAGAAATACTCATGTTGGATAATTAAATATGGAAGAAGTAAGACTTGCTCTTAAGACACTGCTGGTGCTGTCGTTTTGGAGATCCATGACATGTCTTCTGGAATGTGCAGCTCAGGAATTTGATGCTGTTGTCTATCCACCATTGAACTGTCATTGGTTAATGGTTGGTGCCAGCAGAGTTTAGTTTGAAATCCACTGGAATCTCTTTGCATTATCAACCAAATAAATCTGTTAACCTCATTCTCCTTAATAGAAAGCTATTTTCCATAATTTTGGGTTTTGACGACAACTTAATTTTGTGAACAACTCCTAAAAACCAAACGAGCGCAGAAATATTATTTCAAGTAAACTTATCTATATTTTTCCAAAAGAGAAGTAAAGTATTTCACGGTTGAAAAGTGACATCAAAATGTAGGTAAGTAGATTATAAATGACTTTATATCATATGATGATATGACTTTAAACCAGCATGGTGAATGTGGTAAAGATTGGGCACACAGTGCTTTTATAAAATATATGAAGGTGAACAAATACCTTTATTTCTATATATATTGTCAAAAACCTAATTTTTTACCCCTAGATGGCAGCAGAGGACCACTCATTGGCCTAGTTTGATTATTTGTAGGTTTTTCCTTTCAAAGGTATTCTCTTGAAGTTTAAAATCATGAATGTTTTATATCATTTGTTAGATGTATTTATGCTAAACAACTTTTCTTCAAGAGCAACTGCTGTAAATCAAATAATTTATTGCATTTTGAAAGAACAAAAGATCTTCAATAAATAGTGCATTTCATAATCAGAAGCTGAAGCTTCCACATGTAGATAAAAGTTACATTATTTTTTTTTTCCCCCAAGCTTTTTTTCCCAGTTTTTTCATTTTAAATTACACCACAAGCTGAGCGGAATCATGAGGAAAGTAGGAAAGATCTGATGATGGAATGAGGCAGAGGATGACTCAAAGTAGATCTAGGATCAAGGGCAGACCTGAAGGAGTTCAGAGGTCGGGTAGGATGTAACCAGGGGCCTGTGTGACACCAGTCAAGTTGTGAACAGTGGGAACTGTCCTAAACCAGCAGATATAAAGATGCCTTGGAACTGGTCTGAACCAGTGGATATATACAGCTTAAAAATGCCATAATCCAGTCCATCACATAACAATAATTCAGTGGGCAACTCATGGCAGAATGCTTGGCCACAGCAGCGTGGGCATTGCTACAGTCCATGCAGAAGAACGGCTCCTATATATGCTGTATCACAGATACTACTGACTGTTCAGGCATGTGCTCAGATTTCACAATGTGCTTGGGCTCTGGTATGACATTTGCCCCTCACAAACAATCAGGCAATTTGGTATAGGTGTCTAAGTTCTGACTCTGAAGTGCACTGTGATTGATTTTCTGTAGGTATCACTGAAGGCATGCTAGATTCTGGGTTGAAAGTGGGGCTGGTATTTTCCTTGTCACTGTTGCAGACAGTATCATAAACATTAATATAGTTGTTGTGCATGAAAATCTCATAAGGTTAGCAGTTTGTACAGATTGGTCAGGGTGCAAGCAGACAGATGGATTGATTAAATGAACGATCCAGACAGTAACAGTACTGCATACAGAATTTCCTCGCTCATAAGATGGAGAAAGGTAAGTGATCACAGAAATGCAATTCAATACAACTGAGTTTACATTTCAGACTGTTCAACGCATATTCTGTGAAGGGTACTTTGAGAAGAGTAAAAATGTAACAGGACAAGATCAAGTTAATTTCAGGTTCTGGGATTCATGAAGACAAAGCCAAATCTAGAATGAGTAAAATGTGAAAAATCTAGGGAGGGAACAGTGGAAAAATGTACTCTGTACTCTCCTGAAAAACTGAGTTACACAGATGAAGGGTCAATGTATTGTACCAGCAGTACAAATCCATCAACCAAACTTGCCTTCAGTCAAAAATCGAAGAGGATGATGGTGATGTAACAATAAGTTCAATGCTTTCAGTAGTCAAACTGCTCTTCCTTGATTTGTATAGAAAATGTCGATGTCTACTGAACATGGAGTTGAGTCCAATGGAATGTTGTCGTAACAGTCCAAGATGATGATGGTGATGCAACAATAAATCCAATGTTCTCTGTTGTCAAACTGCTCTTCCTTGATTTCTGTAGAATATGGCGATGTCTACTGAACATGGAGTTGAGTCCAATGGAATGTTGTCGTAACAGTCCAAGATGATGATGGTGATGCAACAATAAATCCAATGTTCTCTGTTGTCAAACTGCTCTTCCTTGATTTCTGTAGAATATGGCGATGTCTACTGAACATGGAGTTGAGTCCAATGGAATGTTGTCGTAACAGTCCAAGATGATGATGGTGATGCAACAATAAATCCAATGTTCTCTGTTGTCAAACTGCTCTTCCTTGATTTCTGTAGAATATGGCGATGTCTACTGAACATGGAGTTGAGTCCAATGGAATGTTTCTGTAACAGTCCAAGATGATGATGGTGATGCAACAATAAGTCCAATGTTTTCTGTTGTGAAATTGCTCTTCCTTGATTTCTGTAGAAAATGTCGATGTCTACTGAACATGGAGTTGAGTCCAATGGAATGTTGTCGTAACAGTCCAAGATGATGATGGTGATGCAACAATAAATCCAATGTTCTCTGTTGTCAAACTGCTCTTCCTTGATTTCTGTAGAATATGGCGATGTCTACTGAACATGGAGTTGAGTCCAATGGAATGTTTCTGTAACAGTCCAAGATGATGATGGTGATGCAACAATAAGTCCAATGTTTTCTGTTGTGAAATTGCTCTTCCTTGATTTCTGTAGAAAATGTCGATGTCTACTGAACATGGAGTTGAGTCCAATGGAATGTTGTCGTAACAGTCCAAGATGATGATGGTGATGCAACAATAAATCCAATGTTCTCTGTTGTCAAACTGCTCTTCCTTGATTTCTGTAGAATATGGCGATGTCTACTGAACATGGAGTTGAGTCCAATGGAATGTTTCTGTAACAGTCCAAGATGATGATGGTGATGCAACAATAAGTCCAATGTTTTCTGTTGTCAAACTGCTCTTCCTTGATTTCTGTAGATTATGGCGATGTCCACTGAACATGGAGTTGAGTCCAATGGAATGTTTCTGTAACAGTCCAAGATGATGATGGTGATGCAACAATAAGTCCAATGTTTTCTGTTGTCAAACTGCTCTTCCTTGATTTCTGTAGAATATGGCGATGTCTACTGAACATGGAGTTGAGTCCAATGGAATGTTGTTGTAAAAGTCCAAGATGATGATGGTGATGCAACAATAAGTCCAATGTTTTCTGTTGTCAAACTGCTCTTCCTTGATTTCTGTAGAATATGGCGATGTCTACTGAACATGGAGTTGAGTCCAATGGAATGTTGTTGTAACAGTCCAAGATGATGATGGTGATGCAACAATAAATCCAATGTTCTCTGTTGTCAAACTTCTCTTCCTTGATTTTTGTAGAAAAGGGGATTATCAACTGGTCATATAGAAGATTATGTTGTCATCAAAGCAGCATAAGACATTTGGTGTATCTGTAGATAATGAGATTTTGATTGAAATAATATTTTTTACAATTTGAAGCATAATTTACAAATGAATGTTACATTAATAGATGGACAATATAAGCAAAATCTTTTATATTCAAACATAATATATTTGTACCACAAACATGTTATAGAGTTAAATGGTTGATTTAATAAAAGTCATGGCTAAAAGACAAAAGATAAAAAATCTTACCTGTTTATCACTACTGTTGTAATATAGATGAGAATAAAGCCTTTAAGAATGATCATGAGTTTTCAAAGTTCATATTTCTCCCTTTCTTTCTTCTCCCTCCTTTTTCCTTAATATATCAGCATTTTACTGTTGTTAATCTACATACACATTCTTGATATGTACATGGGGATTAAAGAGACATTTTGAACAGAATAAATGAAATAAAGAAACAGAAATAATACTTGAATGAATGAATACATGAATGATTGATCAAATTAAAAAAAAAAAGAAAGAAAGAAAAACAGTTCAATGAAGGGTAGTAGAAACTTTCAGTAGGTGTTAAGGCCATTGAATCAACTGTATTATTTTATGTTTACAAAATAAAAACATTAAGATGGAAAAATAAACATGTACATGACCCTATCACCCACTAATCATTGAAACAATTAAAATGCCCAATGCTGCCTTCACATGCTACCGGAAATATAAGCCGCCTTTTCAATGCACATAAAATTTGGATGTGACTGTTGGAATTGCTGGAAGGGAACATATGGAGACTAGATTAAAAACATAAATATTAAATTAATAATCGGTTAATAAACACATTTTTTTAAATGATTTTATGTACTGTTGCATAAACCAATGAAGTGAAACGAGAAAGTAAATATAAAAAAGAAATTATATTACTACAGTGAAATACACTACTTATGGTTGGTGGATCATATGCAGTCTAGTTGCTCAAGCTCAGATTGGATCTGAAAAAGTTTGCATCTGCAGACAATCATCAGTCAACGCAGCCTTTATGGGACTTTGCTAGGTTTTTTGTGTGCATTGAAAAGGCGGTTTTAGTGGCCATTCACATTTCATGTCTTTTGCATCTGAAAGCTCATTATTTTTAAATGCAGACGTAAAGCAAGAGTGCTCAAATTGCAAGCACTGTGAAGACATAAAAACATAGGAACAACTTTAAAAAGCTTAGCAAATATGGAGACATAAATGATTACAGCATAATACATGTATTAGCAGTTATTGCAAGGTTTACCTGCTTAGCAACAACTGACAACAAGAGAGTGAATCTCTAATGCTTTGGATAAAATAAGAAAACAGCACAGCTTTTGCTTTCCCTGCGGTTTTAGACACAAAATGTCATCGACCCCTTACTTCTTAAAGTCCCTGTGAACCAAAAGTAGCGTTTGATTTTACTTTGGTAAAAACAGGCATTGCATCTTGATAAGGAACTGCTAGAAGACTGACAGCTGAAGTTGAGGAGTTAACAGATGCTCTGCCCAAACTCATCTGAGATTGATAGCCATTACATTTTATTTGAAGATGAGGGCACAGGAATTATAAATAAAGGAAAATTACAAAATCTGATGAGGTATTTATAATACATGCTGCCATTTTTAATGACAAAAAGTAGCATTTGTCATTTTTACGAGTTACGTTTGTTCATATGTTTTGTTTTCCAGAAAAATAGGAATTTCAGTGGAAGGCAGGGTGATGTTTTGCTATTTCTTTAGAAAATGTAATTGATCAATATTTTGTTGTTATTCACTCAATAAATAAATAAATAAACAGCCAAATACATAAATAAATAAAGTTCATATTTACCATAATTTCGATAGCATGTGAAGGCAGCAAAAATTCCCACAGGGGCCGTCCATCTTTTATACTGTGCCCCTGTATCAAATTTTGCCATGTTTGTGTCCACTAAACTTTTTACTGAATCAAGCGTCTCACACATAGCCAGTGTCATAAGAATCTTGATGGGAAGTAAAATTAGCTGGTTTCAACTGAGTTTGCATAAAATGAGGCAAGAACAGTTCTAAAATGCTTTGATAATAATTTTCAGGATTTTTTGTGGGTGAGAAACGAGCGTATTGTACAACTGCACAGTCTGTGCGAGTTCTTTTCCTCACAAAGCCCATGTCATTGTCCAGTTTTACTCTGTTAGAACAAGAGATTTCAGATTTACTCAAAACTCTGTATTCTGATGCAAAAGTTGCTAAACACATTCCAGTAAATTAAATTTTTGTGTTTGGTCGAGCTCTGTATCTGTCTGTGATGCTTTTCATCCATATTTCATCATCATTATTTTCTGCACATTCAGCTTTTTTCTGTATGATGTTTAGTGGTAAACTCATTTTCACTGTATTGGCACCAGTTGGAATGAAAACAACTTTTCTCGACGCCTCTTTTAGTCTCATGTTAGTCAGTCGATAGACACTCTCTTGAGCTGACACCTCTCGATTATGTAAAAAGACGCTTCCAAGTTTTCTTAAAGCCTGCTTTGCATTCATATTGCCCTCATTGTGTGATTCTTTTTGAGCGTTAGCCAGCAGCAATCCCATTTCTCTCTCAGCTTTAGAAATGCAGGAAACAATATACACAATACAAGAGTAAGCATCAATAACAAACTGTATGTCCATGTTTGCATTCCAGCAGCGTAAAAGATCTGGATTATACTGATTCACCCACACGTCACTTGGTTTTCTTTTCAAAACAACATTTGTTTTCTTTGTCATTTTGCTATAAGCAGCTTCAAAGATCTGTTGATTTATACCAAGAGACGCAAACAAAGAGTCAACTGAGTCAAATACAGCATCAGGGTTCAACAAACATTCTTTAACTTGTTTCATTACAGCTTCAGCAAAGTCGTGTGGTATTTGTTTACAGTAATTTGAATTGATTTGACCTTGATTTTCTTGTTCATCATTTCCTTTTTTATCCTTGTCAGTATTACTGCTTCTTGTGATGAAGGTATTTTTGCTCGCTGGACGTGGAAAGTTAAATCGACATGTAGTACCTTTCTTTTTACATGTTTTTGCGTGTCTTTTGCTGTGTTGTTGGACACTGCTCACAATTTCATGCGTTTCCTCTTGTTCAGATGGCATTTCACAAGTCACATAATGATCAACAAATGCAACAACATCTTTATCATCATCTCTGTCCACCTGAGGGGCTTTTTCAACCCAAAACAAACAGTGTGTATGAGGCGATCCACGTTGCTGAAATTCAATTCGATAGAAATAATCAATGACTTTCCCGATTGGTTGAGCTGGTGACATAATCACATCTTTAAGTAAGCAGTGAAATCTATGATCAAACATACGAGCAGCGGTTACTGGATTACGTTTAAGCATTCCACATCTGTCAGACCAGTCCAGTTCATCCAGAGGTTTCTCACATCTTTCTTGTGTTACAATAGTTTGCATTATCTCTGTCCATCGCAAGTCTGCTGAAGAAAACGAACAAAACCATGTCGATATGCCTAGCTGTCTTACCATTGCAAACAAGTCTTTCTGAACCGCTTGCCAAAACACAGGACCCCCTCTTATTGGCTTTAAAAATTTATAACCCTGACCAAAATTAAAATCTTTTGAAGTGATTCTTTATTTCTCAGAGTCTCTGGAGTAATTTTTGTTTTGTTATCAGTATGATAACCTTTCCTTAAAGCAATTGATACATTAGAAATGACTTGATTCAGCTCAGACAAATATTGGCCATAAAATATGTAATCTAGGTTTTGAGCAAAACGTCCGTCTGCGTTCAGGATTCTATTATTCAAATATCTAGACAGCGTTAATTTTTCAGGTCGTGAGTCATGAAACGTTCCTGTGCCTTTTGGGAATAGAACTGGAAAACATTTGGCTTCATTAGTTTCATCCATTAACATTCTCACTGGAGTATTGCCCTCTGCTGGTGCAACAGACATAATGCCATCAAACTGCTGGTCCAAGAATTCTTGTGCGATGTCCACTGGTTGCAAACAGCTATCCATGAACAAACCGTGCTGTTGTCTATCATGCAGCGTCTCGTCCTCAGTGATCTCATTGTCTTGATTCTCAGTATTGTTCTCTTTATCAACACACATGTCTGAAGGCATATCGAAAACATGTTGATTATGATCATCTTTATCGATCATTTCCTCTTCTGTTTTATTCAGAGGATTAATCCAACTTTCATTAAAGTCCACATCTAAATGCCACTTGTTGTGTTCTTTTAAATATGCCAGTGCTGCTTTAATGTTATCTGTATGTCATAATGCCCTTTATATGTCAATTTCCTCTTAAGTTTGACTCGAATCATCAAATCATCATTTTCTGATCTTGGTAAGACATTCACTACTTCTGTCACATTAGATGGGACACAAGTCACAGGTCCATGAACACCATTCTGTCCACCTCGTGGTAATGCCAGCATCTTCATGAATGGAATATGCTTTGCTATAAGATGTGTCTCAAGAGAATTTAAACAGCTCAGTTCAGGAGGAATAGGATCCAGAGCAAGATTGTTTGCTACACTTTCAGCAGGCATTTTACCATCAGAAATCTTTCTATCACATGTGTGACAAATCCACAGAGATGCAGCAGAGCTGTTTCTGTAAACACAGTCTTCAGTACAGTATCTATTACACTTATGGAGAAAATTCAATGTTACACATTTTTCTGCAATATTGCCAGCATGGGCTGATTTTTTTAAGTATGTATTTATTTTGCAAAGTTTGACCTGCGTCTTAAAGCAACAGCGATGGCAAACTGAACAAACATATTCAGGACCTGTAGATATTTTTTCTTTAAACTCTTCAATCACACAGTCAATCTCTTTCCTTTTAATCTGAGCATTTTTATATTTCTGTATGTTGTAGTCAATCACCATATTCTTATGTATTTCATTCTGACTGTATTTGTCGACACTCTTCTTTTTGATTATTTCTCTGTGTTCTGGATTGGTGTTATACTTCTGTATGTTATATTTTTTCTTAGAGTCACGATAGTCATCATTTGATTTATATTTATCTTTACTATATTTTTTTATTTGTTCTTGATGCTCTTGATTTTCCTTGTATTTTTTAGTGCTGGATTGCATCAGTTTGTCTTTGTACATTTCATCCTCATGATATCTTTTGTTTACATTCTCTTTAATCCTCTGTTTTAACTCATTATTAGTGTCGTATTGGAGTTTCTGTCTGTTTAGCTTCTGTTGATATGATTTAGGTTTTAATGATGCATTCAACACTGAACCTTCCAATGATGATTTACAAATGCAAGCACAATTACCATATTTCTCCTTTACACATACAACAACTTCATAATGACAGCTATGAACGTGTTTCAGGTAAATCCCATTGTCTTGACAGCCATGTCTATTCGATGAAACATTTGAGGATGAATATTTAAGCCATTTGTCTTGACTGTATGTAAATATGTCTACACCAATTAAATCGCTAGTAGCCTGAATCTCAAATTCTGTTGCCCAAACGCCCACATACTTCATTCTTGATGTGGAAATATAATCTGCTACAGAACTGTTTCCTTCTCGAAGACACGGGATGTACTTTGAGTGGTTTTGCAGAATGTGTGTAACAACAGCACGTCTCACTTTTCTGTGTTCTTGTTCATTTCCACTTACCGCATATGATACAGCACGAAAGAAGCAGTTCCCATCAGCTTCAATACCTTTGGATTCACAAGGCTCAGCCATTTCAAAACTCTCATTGACATTGTTTTGTTCCCTTTCAATGTTTACAATGTTCAACTTCAAGCAAATACTTTTTTGTTGCTGCACTGTTAACGGTCTAAACTGAAGAGTCATTGATAGTTTCTGAAATAAATTCAACATCACTTGTATTTTCATTTGTTGACTCCAGAGAAGGCACTACAGGTGTCTGTTCGGTGAACGTTTCATTTACAGATACTTTCTCTGTGCCTGTGACATCAAATAAACACTGACTGCAGCTAACATCAATTTCCATTTCACATCTTTAGTTAATTTCTCAGGTTCATCAGGTTTTCTGACTGCTGGACTGCACACAGAGAGATGATTCATGTCAATCATGTTTGCATTCACCCCGGTTACCTAAAGTATCATGTGCTTTCAGTGACGCTCCAAGTTTCCTAAAATGCGCGAACAGAGATCTCATGTCACGGTGGAAAACCACTACACTCTTACCATCAGATGCTACGGTCCCGTCAGAGTTTCGAGCATGTGAATCGATCACTGCATACCAGGAGCCTTGTCTGACTGTTGCACATATGCTTCGCTGGATATTTACCAAACAGGCATCAAAACTCCTAAATGCTCGAGTCAGTGCTTTATCCAGAGACATGTAAACATCACGCATGGATTTATTATATTTATTGACACCAAACAAACCAGATATTGTTGTACCATAGTTTATTGAGAAAGTGCAATCATTGAGTGTTTGTGTCTTGGGCAGCTCCTCGACATATACGTAGCCATTGATGCTGTCAGAAATTTTTCCTGCACGTTTTATATCTGAATAAAACTGGTCCCCATGCGTTAAGACAGAATTAATGTCACTGGTGCTCCACTGCAACACATTTTTCATTTTACAGATCAGTATAGCAGTTAAACTGTTAACACCACATTGCTTGCCATAATTGACAAAACGAGCATCTCCTTGATGGAAAGAGCCTGCGATGTAGGGTTTCTGTGGACACAAAGCAGAAACAGCATTCATAGTGACTTCAGCACCAGTCCAGTGTCTCAGATGATTTTCATGCTCACATCTAACAACAGGATTTATATCAGGAAAGTTAGTGCCAGTGTTTTCACCAGGAGTTATGTGGTATTATTCATGCCAGAGTTTTCACCAAGCTTTATGCCCGTATTATTAGTGCCAGAGTTTTCACCAAGCTTTATGCCAGTATTATTAGTGCCAGAGTTTTCACCAAGCTTTATGCCCGTATTATTAGTGCCAGAGTTTTCACCAAGCTTTATGCCCGTATTATTAGTGCCAGAGTTTTCACCAAGCTTTATGCCCGTATTATTAGTGCCAGAGTTTTCACCAAGCTTTATGCCAGTATTATTAGTGCCGCTGAATACACAGCTTGTTATTCCATTATTTCCATCCCCATTGTGATATACACAATGTTCAGTTATTTCTGCCAATTTTTTAAGAGGTGGCAGAGCCTCTTCAGGAACAACAGCCATCCGATCCGCCATCCTCTTCTTGGCTGCCTGCGACCTCACGCTTTTCCTCGTACGGGGCATTCTGCACAGAAAAACATGAAATGACACATTATTACACACTGATAAAAATATAACATCAAAACACCTACATCATTAATATTTCACATCATATTTTACAATGCCTTATATTAAAAAGTGTAGAATTATATTTGACTCCGTTTCATTTCGTTATAAGCATATGGTGACTTAATGTGCCTTTTCTCAGGGATAGCAGCTATAGAAGATTTCAGCAGTGTTCTCTTGAGATTACATTTCTTGGAATGAAAAAAAAACAAAGTATGTGTTCGACATATAATGTACCAACCTATGTACGTCAGGTCAAAATATGTACCTGATGCTTACGCATTGACGGTGTTTATGATAAAAGACACACTCACATTCAAAAGATAATTACAGGGCACTTGAGGTTAAGCAATCATTCAGCAAAAGAAAGTGTATTTTTTTCTCATAAATACAATTTACATGTTTGTAGAAAGTATGTATTTTGACATAATGCATGACACACATAGGTTCACCAAACACAAAACACATTTTGCATTCACTACATCCCCAAAAACATAACCTTAGGCAAACACAGCTGAAACCCTGTGCTGATGGTGTCCTTGAGCACAAGCACGTTTGTCCCCTGAAATAACACCAATAATAAAAGATGCAATATAACTATTACCAATAACAATTAAATACATTGAAATCAATTTTGTCGTTAAATAACTTAAAATATTTTTAAAACATCTGCATCAATACACAAGCACTCTAAGCAAACAAGAGTCAAAAAACAATAACTGAACTACAGAAATGTGCAGTCATAAAATGTCATACTTCTCAACATCTCAAAAATATTAATGATTCAATTACATGAACACTGACAAAGTACACTTTTTAATACAGTTTACTAAATAGTCACTTGCTGTCTGGGAGTTCACTATTAGTTACATTATAAAAATATATATAAACAAAACTAAGCCAATGATTAAATCTTACTTCAAATTCGCTTTCACTGTCTTCTGCAACGAAGACAAAAAAAATTAAAAACCAACTCACACAATTACACTTTATCTATCACAGCTTCTTATAAACTACTGTTTTATCCCCAGTTTTACATCAATCATGTGCTTGCAGGTTTCTTTATCACACGTCACGTTTTCAAAACACATCTGATACAGAACGCATAAACATGTACATGTAGCACCCTCACCACAGCCTGATGAGGGAAGATGTATGATAAATAAAAACACAAGACACGGGGATGCTGCTTCACCATCAGAGTCTCTGTATTTTCTGAGCTTTTTGGTTGTAAATATTGTAATTTAACACATTTGTATCCAGGGTTCTAAATTGTTAATAAAAACTTACTAGCCAGTTTGGCCGGTGATGCATGAGGCATTACATGCATGATACATAAGGCTCTGTTCTCGGTCATTTATGCTATGCATTTATCCACCTGACAGTACTTCCTACATTTCCCAAGAACACTGTTTCGTAATGCTACGTGGTGACGTTTCATACGCCCATTGGCTGCGCGCAGTTTGTAGTGAAACCAGCGCGAGAAACCATGGAAACGAACGGAGCCAGAGCAGGGAGCAGACTGAAATAAGACGGAGTTTAGCTAGATAGCTAGCTAGCTAGCAAAGTAAAGTATAAAGTTAAGATTAGCTAAACTAAATGAGGCGGTGGTTGGGACAGACTTCTGGGGGCGAGAAGAGGAACGAGGCAGGGGATGAGGATATCAACAGAGAAACGAAGAAAAGAAAATTTAATGCCAAATGGCTGACGGGTCGTGAATGGCTTGTGTTTGATCACGAAAATGTCGTCATGTTTTGTCAGGATTGCCGCATGTACGCGAAAGAAAAAAACAAAACGAACAATTTCGTGGTAGGAACTACTAATTTTAAAGTCGAGGCAGTAAAGGACCATGAGAGTGCCTGAAGTCATCAGGAGAGCCTAAGGATTAAAACTGCCAAGACAGGCCGTATTGACGAGAGCCTTGCTGGGAGAAGCCTCGCTTTATTGAAGACGTCTGAGTTGGAGAAGATGCAGCTACTTTTTCGAAATGCCCACGCCATCGGAAAAAAGGGCAGGCCTTTCACCGACTTCGCATGGATGTGTGAGTAAGTGAATTAATGTTACTATTTACGTGTTTCAGAAACAGTGCATTTAATATGATTCAAAGAGCTTCCATAAACACAGATGAAACTTTACGTTTGGGGGTTTAAAAAAGAAGAAAAAAAATCTCACTGAAATGTACTGTGTTGTAGGCGCTAACAGTGGCTTCATTTACACGAAAATTAATTTCAGGGTGGACAGGAAGAAAGGCTTGAAGATAGGAGAGACATACACAAATGACTACCAGGCAAAATAGTTCATACACTACATAGCAGAGGAAGAGAGAAGAAAGATGAGGGCAAGATTATCAGATGGCAAGTTCATCTCGGTCATGTCAGATGGATCCCTGGACAGTGCAGTGATGGAAGAAGAAATGGTCTACGTCAGGAGTGCCAGTGAGGGGAATGTCAAAGTTGATTTTGTCGGGGTAAAAGCTGTCTCAAAGCCAGATGCTACAAATATAGCTGAAGCAGTGTGCAGTATAATGGAAAGTGGAGTCAGCACTGATTGGAAAAACAAGCTAGTGGCAATCACCACAGATGGAGCATCTGTAATGACAGGAGTAAACAATGGTGTAGTTACAAAACTACGTGCAGACAGACCAAATGTGCTGGGGATCCACTGCATGGCCCATAAGCTAGAGCTTGCCTTTTCAGACGGAATAAGGAAAAATGTGATGGCCAGGAAAGTTGAGGACCTGTTGAGTGGACTCTACACCTTGTATCATAAGAGTGGAGTGAACAGGGCCAGCCTAAAGCAACACTTCAGGGAGCTCCACATGAAGGCTTTGATGCCAACCAGAGTAGGTGGAACCCGGTGGCTACCACATCTCTTCAAAGCACTTGACCATTTTCTCAGGGGATATGCTGGCATTGTACGCCACTTGGAGGAGAAGGTATGTTAATTTATAGCCTACTAAAACCAGCAGCGTAGATGGATTATTTAATGTTTGCTTTCTTTTTCTCTTCATCAGTTTTAAATGCTGTAGTTGTTTTGTTTGTAGTCCCAGGAGGCCACGAACATCAATTTTGTTCTGAGGGCAAAAGCCAAGGGGTTCCTCAAAATAGGCAAGGATGGTGGAGTGCTCAGGTTTTGCTGCCTTCTCCATGACACCCTCTATCAACTGAGCAACGTCTCTAAGTCACTGCAGAGGTCAGTGTCAACCCTGGCTGAAGCTCAGAGCTGCCTTTCCTCCACTCAGGCTGTCATAGAAAAGTACAAGTCAAGGTATGTATCTTGTATCCTACAATTTATGATTTGATTTTAGGTTGTGCTGGTGCGTTTTCACCTTAGTATAAATAAAAAGACGCCCATCCCTCTATCTCTGCACAA
Source organism: Barbatula barbatula (assembly GCF_947034865.1). NCBI lineage: Eukaryota > Metazoa > Chordata > Actinopteri > Cypriniformes > Nemacheilidae > Barbatula > Barbatula barbatula. The sequence continues at coordinate 20,521,435 of NC_136780.1, read as the reverse complement.
CTGTAGACCTGGGCCTAAGCTGAGAGCAGTGCTGTACACAGACTCCTATGAGGGAGTCCTCCTGAAGCCTACTGATGCCGACCAGCATGACAAGGCAAAGAATGAGCTAATTGATTCTCTGTGCCGGTGCATCACTGCTAGATTTAGTGATGTGAACAGTGGTGTCCTGCAGGCTATGCGGCTGACCAGTTTCCAGTGCTGGCCAGAGGCAGACACGAGTTCAGGTTAGCAATTCAAATGTAATGAACAGATCTTTACGCATTTTATGTTTTAAGACAACTGCTTAACTTTAAATTAATGTTTTCCCTTTTGTTCTCAGATTTTGGTGATGAAGAGGTAAACAAACTCATCAGTCACTTCCGACCTCTTTTACTGTCTGCTGGAGTGGATGTGGAGTTGATCCCTGATCAATGGACAATTCTCAAGACTGAACTGTACACAGCAGGATTCAGCCAAGGTACTTGGAGAATGTTTGAGAAAAAAAATTTCATACTGATGTACCTTATCAGTAGCATTTTTAAACAAGTGCTTGAAAAGTTCCCAAGCTCTATAGAAATGTCTTCAGATAGTTTTATTTTGTTTATCGGGAATCAGAGTAAATGTCACTTGTTAAAGACACAATACAAATTTGTTGCCATCTTTTAATAACTAAAGTTGCATTTGAAAACGTATAATTGTTTGCAAGTGCATAATGCATATTGTCTGTCTCACCCTGCTACAGGAACCTTTGAGAAGACCTGGCCTACTGTGAACAGAATTCTGCGCCATCGGTGTCCTGATGTCCTTGATATTTTTGATGCTCTCCTGACCATCCCTGCAACTACAGCTGACTGTGAAAGAGGGTTCAGTGTTATGAAGCAGGTAAAGAGTGACTGGCGCTCACGCCTAAAAGGTGAGACCCTCTCCGACCTCCTTAAAACCCAGTTGTGCTCACCTGACATAAAAGACTTTGATCCAACCAAAGCCATTGACATCTGGCATGCTGACAGTGTGCGTTCACGCAGGCCTGACTTTGTGCGCAAACATGGAACAAAAAGAACAGAGGGTGGCTCAGATTCTGATGGCACCGCCTCTGAAGAAGAAGAGCTCTGAAGACATGTGATTCAAATGATAGATAGATATAAAGACAGAAAGATAGATAGAAAGATATAAAGATAGATACTGTAGATAGATATAAAGACAGATATAAAGATAGATAGAAAGATATAAAGATAGATACTGTAGATAGATATAGACAGATATAAAGACAGAAAGATAGATAGAAAGATATAAAGATAGATACTGTAGATAGATATAAAGACAGACAGATAGAAAGATAGATACTGTAGATAGATATAAAGATAGATACTGTAGATAAATCCCAAACTTGAAATGTATGCACTTTCTGTGTATATTTTGTTGTATGTATTGTACTTTATATGTATTTTTCATGCCAAAATTGTTAATAAAATGATCAAATGCATTCAGTGTTACTCATATTTTCACCCGAAAAAAATTGGCTAGTGGAAATTCTGATTGGCTGGTAACTTTAGAAAGTTACCAGCCACATTGGCTGGTGATCAAAAAAGTTAATTTAGAACCCGGTTTGTATCACACATCAACAGTATTAAAACAATAGTGATGTGAAAAACACATTTTAACAGTCAATATGTGCATGGCCCATCCTCTAAACTGATTTGTTCACACACACACACACATACGGGCAAGCACTCCATAGAGTTATCAACAGAAAATACCCATGACAACAAGAACCAAAAACACAATATAAATATATAAAATATGATATAATAACATAAATATTACTTTATGCAAGATCGCAGATTACGAAAACACGTTGTCTCCATCGCTAGCATAAACATGCGATTAGCACATGCGGTCCACAAACCGAACTTGAGACAACTTTTAAACTTACAACACAATTTATATACATTCACCTTTTAACACATCACATTCGTATTTCGAGTTCTCAAACACATAAAACAAACACATTCTGCTTTAGTTTACATGAGTTTCATACCTGATGAGGGAAGATGTATGATAAATAAAAACACAAGACACTGGGATGCTGCTTCACCATCAGTCTCTGTATTTTCTGAGCAGCACACCCCCTCACCCAACAGGCGAAAACCCCACAGGACAACCAATAGACAGTCAAAACTGATCAGGTAACATTAATCGATACAGAAGGTAGCATCAAAACTAAACCTAAAATTGTTAGAACCACCACATACAGCCGTGTGTCACCGCAGCCAAAACTACTAGCTATAGATATTAAGTTTCAACAATAATCAGCTTCATGGTAATAAAGTACGGGAGTGTGATTTAAAAAGATAGTGAGCCGTATACCCTTGTATCGCTCCAGTATAACAACGTAGATAAGCAAAACAGTTTCTGAAGACTGCTCACGGCAAAATTACGTTGACGAAAAATTACATTCAAACAAGGTGCAGAGGCACATTATATTATCACTATGACTGTGTTTTCTTTTAAATGGGATACCAGTGTGTTTGTACGTTTTACAATGTACGCTTATTCTTTATTAACAATGACAAAATGTAATGGAAGACTATCGATTGTGTTTATCCAGTTTCCCGTAGTTTGCAGACGGTCCAGACGGCAAACTAAAGCGTAACCGCGTGTAACTGCACAAAAGATTTTAAACAATTAAACTGTTATCTGCGTCAATATTTTAAAAATAAGGCAATGATTATACCGTTAAAGTCCACAAAATAACTATTTCGACGTTATTTGCGATTGAACATCCGTCTACCAACATCCAATAAACTTTACATGTACGTGACGCAGTCAAGTTTTTCATACCTCCTAAACATTTAACAAAACTATAAACACTATCACAACATATACACAACAAAAACTCATTCAATGTAAGTAATGGAGTTAGGCAGGAAAGCATCTTATCTCCCTTTCTCTTTAATATTTATATGGATGATCTGTCAAAGTTGCTAAATAACTGTGGTACAGGCTGTATGGTTGGGGACTCCATCATCAACCATCTAATGTACGCAGATGACCTGGTTATTCTTTGTCCATATAGTGCTGGCCTTCAGCAGCTACTTAGGGTCTGTTCTCAATATGGCTCAGAGTTTGATATTGCGTTCAATTCTAAGAAGAGTAACATAATGATTGCTAGAAGCAGGGAGGACAATAAACTCTCATTTCCTGCTTTTTATCTGTCTGGTATTTTACTCAGAGTGTGTGTTGAGGTCAAATACTTAGGACACTATATAACTGATGACTTGTCTGATGATAGGGACATTCATAGACAGTACTGTATGTTGTATGCACAAGCTAATATGCTGAACCGCAAATTTAGCATGTGTTCACTATCTGTGAAGACCACACTTTTTAAAGCTTTCTGTACTCCGTTGTACACTGCCCACTTGTGGCGGCGCTATAAAAAAAGCAGTATGCGGAAACTCAATGTGGCGTATAATGATGGTTTGAGGCTGCTGCTCAAATTGCCACGATGTTGCAGTGCGAGTCAAATGTGTGTAAGTGCTAATGTATCCACGTGCCCTGCTGTACTCAGGAATCTCATGTACAGATGTATGTGTAGATTGGCAGTGTCTCATAATAGCATCATTGCAACATTAGTGAACCCTGCATTGAGTGCGGTTATGTTCACTTCAAAACTGTGGAACCATTGGCGTTCTAGTCTGTATGTTAACATTTGAACACTTTTGTGTATTGTGTAATTTTGACTTTTGTAGTCAATATTTTATTGTATGTGTCTTATCCTGTATTGTTATTTGTTTTTTGTACTATGTGGTTGCTATGGACCATTTTTTATGTGTCCTGAATAAAGAATATGATGATGATGTGAGCAAAAAGCAACTTGTTTCGTTTTTGTATTGAAAAGGCTAGCCAAGATCCTCACATTTCAAACTAGTCACGAGCCACGTCTCACCTGTTTTAGGAGCAGTCAAAATGGATTCCGGTCGAATACGGAAGAATGTTCTCACCTAGTGGCACTTAGTGGATATAACATACAATGGCGCTAACAGATCAACTTTCATTAGATACAATTTGTATTACTGATGTGTACAAGTATTATGTATCTACCTACTGTTTGGCCATAAGTCCGTGTACGTGAAAGTCTGCATGTTTCTACTGTTTTGATCATTACAAGGGCAATTAAATATCATATAACAATTCCAATATCAATGTAAACCAAAAGGCTAAATAAACGAGCTAAACTGTTTTTATTATACGTTTTCAAGTGCATGGTAAACAGTAACAGTACATAATAAGACCACTCATTGGCACATTCATTTAAATTGTCTACGAACATTTGAAACACATTTTAAACTTGCTTTAAGCGCAAAGGGAATTAATTACGGTCCACACACTCCATCCCAGTAGGTGGCGATAACGCACCTCGACATCAGTGCCAATCGCCATAAAACCAAAGAGAAGGAGAAGAAGAAGACGATCGGGTAACGACAGTTCAACGACACAGGTGACACTGCCATTACCACAATGGAACCGTCAAGTCCAGACACAGAGATTGCCGGATACTTTCACTCAGTATCGCCAATAAAGACATCGCGAAAAAACTCCAGGTATTTTAACGCAATTCTTCAAACTTCGAGGGAAGAATATCACGACACGGTGTTTTTCAACTGCGAAAAGCACAATGCCATCGTGGCGGCCGAACGCAACCACACTCCGGTTAAGCTAAAAAATGCACGAAGGACACTTGGTAAGTATCATATTCTTAACTTTTAACAAAATATATATAGAGCATTAATCCACTTACCTATCATGCGTGTAACCATATCAACAACATAATCAATATGAAATGTATGCAATTGATTTCATTGTGTAATATTGAGACGTCTTAAATTAGTCTGACTAAAGTAGAGCGAAGAAACAATTTCATAAAATAAGCTTATAGTAGTCTTTAACGCTAAACCCAGTTTTTCTTTACTGAAAGTATTTTAGGTTAAGTAACACACGCAGTTTCCGCCAATTTCGTATTAATCTTGAATACCTATACAGTAGTATTTCATACATCTTATCTTCGAAGAGTATTTACTTTGATCACATTTCTAAAAGAGAAATTACCGCATCTGATATGACTCATTTTCACTTGCCACGTGCGATTCGTGGCCGCCATCTTTAAGCACCGAGGCCGCGCCATTTTTTCCGTTCAAACCCAACATTATATCCACCGTTTAAATAACATCCGTCACTGAAATGTCGTGAGTCCGATTCACATTTTATGCGGAAAATCACAACCACCTGCAGAACCAGTGCGCAGTCAAATATGATGGTAAACGGGTCTTACTGTCCAGGGCTCTCCACATTATCAGAAGCCGTGACAAGTTCATGTTTTGTATTGGCAAATAAGAACGAACTTACACAACCGGACAATTTCTTGAAAATAACAATGTGACGTGTAAAATATTAATGTGTGCATGTAACTTTTATTCGTGGTTGTTTGTGTGTGTGTGACAATCGATGGCGCAACGCACCGATGTCCATATAACTAGATGCGGATGCCGAATCCTGTTATTTTAACGTCACGTGGCTGTTCTTCGCGTCTTGAGTAAATAACGTGCACAGTTTAACATACTACTACACAAGGGATAATGGAGAATTTATCTGCGGTTGTACTGCATGAAGATAAAGACACATGAACTTCATCTCCAAATTTCGTCTGAGAGTTTATTTACGAGCGTTTAATGTTTGAGTGAAGCTTTCTGCAAACACACAAAAACTGAAGCGTCTTCCCGAAAAACGTTCAAAATAAAAGTCCCATTAAATGTCACGCTCAACCAAACAATGCTGTGGTGTACTATATGAAAATGTAGTGACCTCGTAGTTGATTGATAAACACTGTAAACTAAAGTAAAGTTTAAAAACGTGCTAGTATCTAAGAATTTAATTGCGGTTATGTACTAAATTTAGTTGCGTTCTTCTTCTGTTTATACACATAAAATATTATTGACGTTTGACAAATCCTTATATGCCCTTTTTCAACAAACATCTTATTACCGTTTGTTGTACAATGCACACTAATCAAGATACTTTCTGTACTTTTCAGGTTTCAAAAACCAAGAACATTTTGATGTGCAGTGCACAAGGTCAACAGTCGTGGATGTCACCAGTGATATCAACTTTCCACACAGACCACCAAAAGAGATTATGGAAAGCCAACAGGGTCAGAAAACGCGTGCTTTTAAACGGCGATTTCTTAACGCCGCCAGGCGTTAAATAAACGCCGCTTGACGCTAAACTAACGTCACACGCCGCCACGCGTTTAAATAACGCCGCACGCCGATTGGCGTTAAGTTAACGTCACACGTCACTCAAAATGCAAACGTAATAGCTCATTTGCATAGCCCGTCCTTTTCTAGGTTGCGGGCTCTACGGCAAGTCGGAGCATCCAGTATGCAAAAGCGCGGGTCAAAGGGATTGATTTAAAATAAAGTCAGGAGTTCAATTCATTCTTATTGTGTCTACAGAACCTAATCATCATTTTAGAAGACGCCTATCTGCAATAAGGGATCGCATAAATTCACAACTTGATTGTTTGTTGGAAGCATCACCAGAGCATGGAGAACAAAGTATTGTAGACAGGTAACATTAATAGCTAATTATAACGTCAGAAATGTATTGTTCATTTTTTAATAACAAGATTTTCCCCTAAAGTATTAAACATCATTCACTGCAGTCAAATTAACCATTAACTTGCCGTAGAGCCCGCAACCTAGAAAAGGACGGGCTATTACGTTTGCATTTTGAGTGACGTTAACTTAACGCCAATCGGCGTGCGGCGTTATTTAAACGCGTGGCGGCGTGTGACGTTAGTTTAGCGTCAAGCGGCGTTTATTTAACGCCTGGCGGCGTTAAGAAATTGCCGTTTCAATATTAATACGGCGATTAAAAGCACGCGTTTTCTGACCCTGTTGGCTTTCCATAGAGATAGCTCAGCTAAAGGTTGCTGAAATCTTGAAGATGAAACCTCATCAATCTGTAGGTAACTAACAGGAAGATACTAATGTATTAAGGGGGTAATTCAATCTAACCTCAATTTCTCCATGTTTTACTAATTTTTCCCGGCCAGCTCTTTAAAAAGAATTTGCCAACCAGCGCTAACATTTCTTTACATTTTCACTAAACTTTGACAGGTTACAGTAATTATTTTGTAATGGAAAAACAATATACCACATGAACATACTGTTTCTGCTGTGAAAAAAAGCATATTCCTATATCTTAATTTTGGTTTTATCACCACTTAATATGGGTAAATTTCTTTAATAATGCATCATTGTGATTAAACCGCTGAGATGCTTAACATTGTTTACCAAAGACTTCAGCCAGATAAAGTGTTTTTACCAAAAAACCATATAAAACCATATAAAATGTCTGTTGTAGGTTCAGAGATTTTGTACTTTTTTCAAAGCTATGTATCAGCGCCACCTGCTATTTTATACAGATGCATATTCAACAAACATAGTAATGCAAAACTAATTGTTCTATATACATTTAAATAACACAATAAAATTGTTTTTCTTGCAGGTCTTTAAACTGATAGGAGCCGTGACCAAAATGTCAACAAGCCAAATGGTCACTGTTCGTGACACAGACGCTGAAGTGAAGACTTGTGAGATCGCAGATCTTTCAGGAACAATCGAACTTTCACTGTGGGACAGTCATATTGAGAAAATTGAAGTCACCAAAACCTATATCCTTACAAACCTGTCAACGAGATATTTCAATGGCCAAGTCACCATAACGACGACACGCAATTCCACCATAACCGAACACACTGAGCCGATTCCACTGCCCAAGACAGTGCAACAAACAAGCTCTCTAACTAACATACACACACTGACTCAACTGATAGAAGGTGCTACAATCAAGATGTACAAACAATGCCCAAAATGTCACACTACCCAACACAATTTTTTAAAGAAAGAATCCTTTCACATACCAGACCTGCAAAATTTTACGCCGCAACACCAGTTACGGTACCAAATGTAATGGCACCTTGACCTTCTTGATTGATGACGCAGAGATGCCACTTGTCATCACAAACTCGGTGCTGACAAGATTTCTCAAGACACAACAGGATTTCCTGTATCTGGACGCACAAGATATAGAGGAGTACCTGCTGAAATGTGGTCCTGTGACCGTCGAATATAACAGTGACAATCAAATAACAAACGTGCTTCATACAACTCTCACACCCCAACAGGTCACCTCCAATGAGTGTAATCAAAGATGACATGTTACACGGTGAGCTGCCTTCAGACACACAAGAAGTGCAAACTCAAAAAAGACATGCTGAAATGCAAAATGCTGACACAAAACAACACCGACCACTCTAATTCTAGGTTTTTTATTTAAACATCTTAAAAATGCAGATATGTTTTTACAACTTTGTTTCATTATAATTTCTTTTTTATTTCAAGTTTACAAATTGAGGACCAATCTACACGTCCCATGCTGACTGTCACGCCAGGCTCGGACCGATGTACACACCACAGGCGAACAGGAGATATCAATAGGGATTTTATTAAAGGAGTTATCCAAGCACACAAAGCAGTCCAGAGCGTACAAAAAACCAAGGATGTTTCTTCAAAAAAAGATGTAACAAAATACATAACAGGTATCCAAGAAAGCGGGTAAACTCCAAAAACAATGGATAAATTCCTTCCAAAAACAACGGATAAATTCCACAACGGGTAAGTCAAGTAACACATAACAACATCAACACCGAACAAAGACTGAAGTGAAATTCCAAACTAAATAGTGTCCAAACAAATTAGATGACGAGCAGCAGGTGCAGGTGTAATTAGAATTCCGGGGAGTGTGATCTGTGCGGAGGGTGAGAGAGCTCTGTTGTAGGGGGCGTGGTCGGCGGAGCCGGTGTTATACTGACATGGTCTTTCATTAGTGATATAGTTCTTGCACTTTATACTTTGACTGTACACTGTAACTACAGTGAGATCTTTTACTTGCTACTTTGACTAGTAATGTACTTAAGGTATTTTACAAAGTACATTAATGTGCACTCTTCAGATTTCTGACTAAGTTTTTAGTTCATGCTATCATGTTTTTTCCTTGTTGCGAATTTCTCAAACTTGGGTGTACTTGTACTTGTACTTACACTATAATATTTATTTTTGCAATTTTCTACACATTTTTGTATTACACCTTTAGTTACTTACGTGAATGTTAAAAGTGTAAATCTGTTAACTCTTTTATTTCTTCACTGGTGTATCATTTTGTAGCTTTTCTACAAATGACATGCTACTGTACTTAAAAATATGAGTACAGTATGCATTTAAAACATAACATTCAGCAGACTGTAAGTGTTCTGTTTCAATAAAATCAGTAAAACTGCTTTTCGTTTTTTTTTTCAATATATAACTAACACTTTATTGTTGATGTAATACCACAGTACTAAAAATATAAGTTTCTTCGACAGGGTTTAGCTTAAGAGTTAAATTAGAATATTTAAGATACTTTCATGAAAATGCCCTAGTAAAAAAACATTACTGGTTTGCATGTTAATAAAAAAAGAATGGCTCTGACATACTCTACGATGTGCTAAAGAGAGTTTTTCAGTTAAGACTGCTTAAACATTCATTTTAGTCTCCCATATGCCTTAAGCCTCGTCTGTGGAGCCAAGAAATAAATTATTATACATTCAACTTTGCTCAATATTTGGACATCTATAAATATAACAAATGCCTTATGGTTGTAAGATGCTAAATTGCTATATAAAACGCAAGTTTATTAGGTAAACCCAAATTGCTACAAAGACGATTCCCCTCAAGTGTACTATACGTGCATATGTGTGTAATCATGCGTAGTGTCTATGAACCGTTGCTGACCGTATCTATACCAGTGGTGTGCTGTTACGAACCCCTCTTTAAAGATGGCTACGTAAGGGTTACATAACATAAAAAAACACATGAAACTTAAGTGCGCTGCGTCAACATTTATTTTACACTAAATACACGCATCAACTCAAAACACACGTATCTTAACAAATAAGCAAAATAATTAAGACCAGTATCAACTAAAAATACAACAAACAAATAACAAACGGATACTTCAAAGATATAAAGGCAACAAGCATTTACAAGGACGGTAACTTAAACAAAAGACGACAATAAATGAGAGCTTGTTTGCTGGTCTCTCCTCTCCTCTCTTCTCTGCGTCAGCGTCCTTTTAAAGGATCAGAATCAAGTCCAACGAGATGCAGGTGTACAATGACCCGCAGGTGTGCACCTAGCAATCAACTCAGAAACAGAGCAAAAGAGTCATAACGTCATTGGAAGTAGAAAAAGACCCCAGTCACAAATCGTACCGTAACACTCCCCCACTTAAAGAACCAGCCTCCTTTTTAGACAGGTTCTTGATGAAGCTAAGAATAGGCTAGCAACAAACACGAACAAATAACACCCAATTACAATAATAAAAATAACAAGTATACAAAAAAAAGTAAATTATACATTTACCTAGCCCCGGGAAAGGGCATCCGCAACTACATTATCGGCTCCTTTCTTGTGATGAATCTCAAGGGTATAACATTGAGCCATAAGAGCCCAGCGCATTAAACGTTGGTTATGATTGTACATTTTATTTAAAAAAACCAACGGATTGTGGTCCGTATAGACAATGACGGGAGTAGAGCTGTATCCGACGTACACATCAAAGTGCTGCAAAGCAAGCAACATAGCTAGAGTCTCTTTCTCGATAGTGGAATAGTTCAACTGGTGACGATTGAATTTAGACGAGAAATAAGAAACTGGATGGGATATGCCATTAGCACCACTCTGAAGCAAGACGGCTCCAACTCCCGTCGCGCTGGCGTCCACCTCGAGCTTGAATGGACGAGCCAAGTCAGGAGCAGACAACACCGGAGCACTGCAAAGGAGAGACTTTGCACACAAAAATGCACTTTGACATTCATCAGTCCACTGAAAAACAACTTTAGGGCTGCACATCTTTGTTAAGGGAGCGACCACAGTCGAGAAATTCTTACAAAAACACCTGTAATAGCCCGCCATCCCTAAAAATCGTCGCAACTCTCTCCTCGTAGTGGGTACAGGATATACAAGAATAGCGGTCACTTTTGCGTCAACCGGACGTACTTGACCATTTCCAACCTGTTTTCCCAAGTATGTAACAGAGGCTTTCGCAAAGTCACACTTTGATAAATTTAAAGTTAAAGAGGCGGCTGTTAACCGGCTAAAAACGTTGTGCAAAGTAGACATGTGATTAGTCCACGTAGAAGAATAAATAACTACATCATCAAGATAAATGTTACAGTTTGGAACATCACCAAGAACTGCCGACATTAATCTCTGAAAAGTAGCAGGTGCGTTCCGAAGACCGAACGCCATCCTCGTATATTGAAAGAAAGAATCGGGAGTAACAAATGCGGAGATCCTAGAAGCACGTTCCGTTAATGGCACCTGCCAATAACCTTTTAAAAGATCTAATTTTGTAATGTACTGAGCAGTGCCAAGATTGTCAATACAATCCTCCATTCGAGGCAACGGAAATGCATCTGGCACAGTAACAGAATTCACTTTGCGGAAATCAGTGCAGAAACGGAATGAACCGTCAGCTTTAGGTACTAGAATGCACGGTGAACTCCACGGGCTATTGCTTTTTTCTCGGCGAAACCATTTTGAACCAGATAGTCCACTTCAGATTTCATTATCTCCCGCTTACCTACTGGGCAGCGATACGCATGCTGTTTTATAGGGACTGCATTACCCACTTCAATATCATGTTGGACGACAGAGGTACCAGACGGAACATCACTAAACAAGTTAGGATAACTTTCTACTAAGTCAATCACATCCTGACGCTGGTCACTAGATAAATAAGACAATTGAGATGGTAAATGTCTTAAGACCTCTGAATTCTTTAGATGACCACCAGTGAACATCTCCGTGGACATTTTCAACCCATCATCTTCAGCACCCATTGTGTAGGACAGTAAAGACACTTGTTTTACATTGGACACTGACTGTACTTCACACTCGGACAATATATTCACCTCATCTCTCTTCTCAGTTCAAGCTACATATTGTTTCAACATATTAACATGACACAAACGTGTCTTTCGCTGTCTTTCTGGGGTATGTACTATATAATCAGTGTCACTCACCTTACTCTTAATCACATAAGGACCTACAAATCGTGCAGCTAGAGCAGAACCTGCCAAGGGAAGCAACACCAATACCTTTTCTCCAGGTGTAAAATTACGCACCACCGCACGTTTGTCAAAAGAGCGTTTCATTTTCTTCTGCGTGAGAGAAAGAGCTTCTTTTGCAACAGCACAAGCATTTCGCAATCGCTCACGAGTTTGCGAAACAAAATCAAGCACATTACGTTTCTCACTCGTGCCGGTAGAGAAAAATTCATCTTTTAGTACTTTTAATGGACCCCGTACATTATGTCCAAAAACCAATTCCGACGGACTTAAACCAAGAGATTCTTGTCGCGCTTCACGCAGGGCAAATACAACCAAAGGAACTCCATCATACCACTCGTTACCTGCCTCCAGGCAATATTTTTTTCACAAACTAGACTTCAGTGTCTGATACCAGCGCTCCAGTGCCCCCTGCGATTCAGGATGGTAGGCGCTGGATGTAACATGTGATACTCCCAAATCTGTCAGAACATTTCGAAATATTTTAGACAAGAAATTAGTACCTTGATCGGTTTGAACGGTTTTCGGCAATCCGAAGGTTGTGAAAAATTTGATTAGAGCCTTGGTAACTGTTTTGGCAGTTATATTCCGTAACGGAATTGCTTCCGGAAACCGTGTAACCACACACATAATTGTTAATATATACTGAGAACCAGATTTAGTTCGTGGGAGTGGCCCAACGCAATCTACCAGGACACGCTCAAAAGGTTCCCCTACAGCCGGAATAGGATGAAGTGGAGCAGGTGGCACGATCTGATTGGGCTTCCCGACCACTTGACATGTATGGCAAGACTTACAATATTGAGACACATCAGCTTTTAACCTAGGCCAAAAGAAATGCTGGAGCACCCGATGGTAAGTCTTATTCATGCCAAGGTGCCCAGATCAAGGATGATGATGTGCCAAATTTAAAATATGCTGTCGAAATTTTGTTGGTACCACAATCTGATGGACCACATTCCAATCATCCGAATTTTCAACATTTGATAACCGAGAATTCCAGCTACGCATTAACACAGTGTTGTTCCAATAGAACTGATGGTTCTGCGATGGTAACATTTTACTGTCAGCACTTGAGCGACATTTCTCTAACGTATGATCACTTTTCTGAGCTTCAGTAAGAGCATCACACGAAATAGGCAAACACACATCAGGACCTGGACAAACCGATTTTTGGTCAGAGTTAACATCCGCATTCTCCGTCAATGCATTTTTCTCAAACATCTCTGCAAAAATAGACTCACCTAACTTCACTTCATTCTCTTCAGTGAGACTTTTCACCTGAGTGCGGGTCGAGACTGCACTAGAAGCAAAAACATTGGGAAAATGTTGTGCGAGCACATCCGGTTGTTGATCAGTAACTGGATTATTAGTAACATGCACAACTGGCATTACTTTTCCTCCCGCAAGATCATTTCCCATGATTAAATCAATACCTTTCACAGGTAGGGAAGAACGAGCCGCTACATTAAAACATCCAGAAACTAAATCCGACGACACCGAGACGCGATAAAGAGGTACAGTTATGAAGCCCATTTCTATACCCTGCACGATAGTGCTAGTGTCACATTCAGCGTCTGCACAAAAAGGCAAAGTGTCAGACAGTATAAAGGATTGAGATCCCCCAGTATCATGCAATATCTTCACAGCCTTCTGATCCTCAACTCGACCAGTCAATGACACGTAACCGTCAAACACGAAAGGCTGAAAACACTCGTCAGGAGCTACCGAAATCTTGTCCGGTGGAGACACAACTTTTACCAACACGGAACCGCGAGGTTGAGGTGACAAATCCTGACGTTCTTGCTTTCGTTTCAAAATTCGACATTCTGCAATAATATGACCAACCTTGTGACAAAAGCCACACTCTTTACGAGTTTTCGGGCTAGATGGACGAGGCCTGGTTTTAAAGTCAGAAGAATTAACTTCATTCTCCCTTTGTGAAGTGTATCCCAAATCACTCGGACGCTTTACAAACACAGGTTTATGAATGAGTGCATACTCATCTGCCAAAACAGCTGCTTGCTGCACTGTAGTAACCTTTTGTTCATTTAAGTATAAAGCTGTACGTTCCGAAACACAATTCTTGAACTCCTCAATGAGAAAAAGTTCACACAAAGATTGATAATCCGAGACTTTACACGCCTTTATCCATCGATCGAAAAGTATACCCTTCTCACGGGCAAATTCGACATATGTCTGAGAAGCAGATTTTTTCGTTGAGCGAAAACGTTGTCTGTAATGTTCAGGCACTAACTCATAGGCACGGAGAATGGCATTTTTTACTATCTCATATTGAACACTATCTTCTAAAGGAAGAGATGCACAAACTTCTTGCGCCTTCCCTGTTAACTTGCATTGCAACATTAAGGACCAAACCTCTGTTGGCCACTTCAAAGCCGAAGCTATTCTCTCAAATGCCTGAAAATAAGCCTCAACCTCTTTCTCACGGAAAGGTGGAACAATTACAATATTTTTCGCTACATTAAATGAAGTCGATTGAGCAAAAGAATCCGTTAACCCAGGTAGGGAGTCAACTGTAGGTATCACCGGATCATTTAACACTAATGCAGCAACGTCAGAATCAGAACTAGGTCCATCTGCGAAAACAAAAAAGGTTTAGATCTTTTTGAATCGTCTCGACCAGACTCTAATTCTAACTGCCGCATTTTAACTTTCATCTCCGCATCAATACGGTACAATTCCAACTGATGCTGCAATTCATCCTTTCGTGCTTGCGCTTTGTCTTGCGTCTCGAACTGTAATCGAGCTAACCGTATTTTTAGACGCAAATCTCCATGATTTGCGGGTGATGCTTCGGTATAGAGGGAAAACGGCTCGAATTTAGGCAAAGACAGAGGTGGTGGTCCTACCTTCTCCCCACCGGCACCCGGCGTGACTGAATCGCCAGCAAGAGAACACAGCTAGGTAGAAGAATGCAGTGGGGTTCGTTCCTCCTCCATATCAACTGCAGCAGATTCTGCTGATTCAGGAACATCCTCCATTGAAGGTAACACCCTAATATTAATTAAACCAGTTACCAAACAAGCTTTTAAGTCTTTCTTAAGCAATGCCCTAGAAACAGGTATTTCAAAGTGTCGAGCAATAAGGCCTTCCTACACGTTTCCAACGCTGCAACACTAGGTTGACTTATAAACTCATTTAAATCAAAAGTCGCCATAATAAATTGATGAGCAAAAAAGAAACGGCTATAATAAGTTAGCAGACTACGAACGAACGACTCCGGACCTAAACCTACCTAACCCAGACCTAACTAAAGACCTCTCTAGTCTTCAGAGGGTACCAATTGAGAAGCCTCCCCCCGGAATACCTCCAAAAATAACAAACTAAAATAATAAAGAAAACAATAAATCAGTAAACCGTAGTGAGAACCGGCGCTAGACACGGTCCCCCTGGTTTACTCTACCTACCCGGAGATCGCTCTGCACCACTATCATTATTAGCTCACCAAACAAAATTAAAGTAATCCGTAATCTCGACAAGCCCCCAATTTATGTTACGAACCCCTCTTTAAAGATGGCTACGTAAGGGTTACATAACATAAAAAAACACATGAAACTTAAGTGCGCTGCGTCAACATTTATTTTACACTAAATACACGCATCAACTCAAAACACACGTATCTTAACAAATAAGCAAAATAATTAAGACCAGTATCAACTACAAATACAACAAACAAATAACAAACGGATACTTCAAAGATATAAAGGCAACAAGCATTTAAAAGGACGGTAACTTAAACAAAAGACGACAATAAATGAGAGCTTGTTTGCTGGTCTCTCCTCTCCTCTCCTCTCCTCTCCTCTCCTCTCCTCTCCTCTCCTCTCCTCTCCTCTCCTCTCCTCTCCTCTCCTCTCCTCTCCTCTCCTCTCCTCTCCTCTCCTCTCCTCTCCTCTCCTCTCCTCTCCTCTCTTCTCTTCTCTTCTCTGCGTCAGCGTCCTTTTAAAGGATCAGAATCAAGTCCAACGAGATGCAGGTGTACAATGACCCGCAGGTGTGCACCTAGCAATCAACTCAGAAACAGAGCAAAAGAGTCATAACGTCATTGGAAGTAGAAAAAGACCCCAGTCACAAATCGTACCGTAACATGTGCGGTGGACTTAAAAAATGAGCAGGGAGATTTCTACCCATGTAATTTTTGTTCATCTCTGTACTATTAACAAGTGCGTTTGTCAGTCATTTCAGTGTTTATGTGTGAAAAATTCCTTTTAATTACTACAAGTTCATTACAGTATGTACTTCTGATTTTTGTAGTTTTATATTTTCCCTGCTTTGGGAAAAGGTACATCAACACCACCTTCATCTTCCTCTGGTACTATATTTCCTATATAAGAATGACATCATTACCAGGGCCAGACGGAATCTGCAGACTTTTTTTGTAAATTCTGCGCAGAATTTTTTTCTTAATCTGCCGAATAGTTTTTATATTGTTTGAAATATGTTATAAGTTGAAAAAAGGTTTTAAAATAAATTTGTTAAAAGATTTGAGAGAATGGGCCTTTAAACTTTACAAAATAAAAGCATTTACAAATCAGCTGTCAAAATTGCAATTAAACCTAAATAAAAACGTTATCAACATGTTTTATAAACACCATTATTGAATATAGACCTACTTGTTTATTTATAATATACATTTAACATGCAGAATGACATATTTTTATGATGATCATACATGTAAATGCTGTTCACAGCTTTAAACTATGACGATCTCAGTCGTGTTTTTGACTTCTTTAATGGATCTTTCAGTGTTACTGTCTCAGCACATGAGATGAAGAAGAAAGGAATTTATGTGGAAAAAAACATAAGCGCTTTAACAAACTTGTTCGCTCATTGCATTATTGTGTGAGTTTGCTGCGTCTGATTACGCAGCGCTTCTTAAACCCAAGTTTTATGTGTAGGCTAAGCTTGCTTTTATCAACAAAAACATGTGATGCAATACGAACACGACAACCATATCGTGTGGACATTTATATAGACAGGCTGCTTCATTAGTGGTTTTTACTTTTGCTTTGCGTGAGGTAAAATACGCTTGTTCTGTAGCCTATTTTAGAAACGATTACGATCTATTAGATTCGCTTGAGAAGTAGACTGTGGGTGTCTTTGGAATCGATCACGCCATAAAATCATCAGATTGAAACACTAAACAGCAGAGTACTTGATGCGAACTCTTCCGCGGAAATATCCACGGGTACCCGCGGTCCGCGGACGCGCATTCCGTCTGGCCCTGATCATTACCAATACCATCAATTTAATTATTAGCAGTCCCAGAAATATTCAAAGCATTTAAGAGATCAAATCAAATAGATGTGACTTACTTTAAACTTGCTCTTAGCCTGAGCAAGCCTGATCACAAGCAAACGTTTTTGAACAAATCTGAACCACGTAATATTCTGTCAACAATCGATAACTCCTCTGCCATCTGCGAAACGAATCCTAAACTCCGATTAATACAACTAATACAACTATTTAATTAATGTTCAATCTAATTTAGCGCCCGCAGTTTAAAATGAATGACGAAGACGAGCAGGAAGGCGGGATCTCGCTGATGAGTTAATCCAATCATAGCCCGTTGGAGGCATTGCCTCCTCTCACGTGACTTTTCTCCATTCTTTTCAATTACCCCCACTCAAACTCACGGCACGCTTTAGGGGTTATATGTAAAGTCAATGAGCTTAGAGAAGGCAAGAGAAACGCTGCCTCACTTTGGAATTCTTTCGAGCGGGGTCGCTGTTTCACACTGTTTTATACGCTGATTGATCTCATATTTCGCTTAATACATTCTATCAGCTGTCCTATTTTATTTCTGAACTGTTAATAATATTCTCATTCGATTATTTTCGAGGGGGAGGGGAGGCACCGCCTCCCTTGCCTCCTCGGAGAAAACGCCCCTGATCTATACGTTTTTAGGCGTTGGGAGTATCGTCCACTTGGGTGTTTTAGGATGAGAGTCCTCGGCCTACTTGATGTAGGCAAAGCTGCTTTAGACGCCTTTAACTGCTCGAACCCGGTAAATGTTAATTATAAATGTGTTTGTCCTAGAGAATTACAAACCAAAAGCTCAACTGCTCTTATTGCCAGTGGGTGAATGACAGGCATTCTGTGTAAAGATTGTTGCTTTAAAAAACTTATTATGATTTTTTCTGCAGAAATCTTTTCTGAGGACCTTTTTGCAACACCACCTACTACAAAGCCTTATAAGTAGACTTGTTGCAAATATAAATACATAATGTTTTCAAATTTTTTTGTCTCAAAAATGTATTTAAAGTTTTAACTTGCTTGCATATTATTCAAAGTGTAACCTTGTGTACATAGTGTAGTATTGAAATCTTCCATTAGGTGCTCTGATGAGTCCAGTGGATGACCCCGAAAGGTCTACACAACAAAGTAGGATATATAATGTAGACCGACGTAACTGTAAATTCAGTTTATTATATGATGTTGTGCAGTAAACTTTGTATTTTGTTCTACTCATTTCTCAATTCATCAAATATGATGTGTAAATTATATTTCAAAACAAGCATTGACCACTTTCCAATGACTTCTGACTGTTTCTCTTGCAATAAACCCAAGAAATACATGAACTAAAAAAATTATTAGCAATATTGTTTTAAATTACCCATGGATGGAGATATTTTACACTCTATTGGATGAATGGAGCAATGAATGAAAGGTGACAGAGCACTGTGTATGAAGTCAAATGGTCTCTGTTAGGAGTAAAACACTCTGAGGTGAGGTGTAACTTTCTTTGTCCTCCTCTCTCCAATTCTTGAACAAAGTAAAGAAGAATATTCTGATTTAATAATGATGCTTTAATCAATACAAGTAGTTATGATTGTAACACTAATGAGGATGTAGGCCATCTGGCAGGCGCATTGTCAGATCACGCTAAACACAGCCCCCGTTGTTTTCCACCAGCATACCAACATCAGTTTATTTTAAGACGCCACAATGTCTGCCGCAGAAATGTTGACCAGTGACTTTTATTGCCCTCAGGGGGGTAGCCGATCTCCGTGTGACTTTTATTGCCCCCAAATGGCCCAAGCCAGAAGATCTCCACCCTGCGCACACACATAGTCCACCAAACACACGCGGATTGCATTTACGCACACACCAAGAAATCCACGAGGATCTTCCTTTGACCATATAAGGACTTCAGGAACAACAAAAACCACCTCGAGACTGTATTAAATGTATATGTTTATGATTCAATGTTTTCAAATGCTATACATAAAACAGACATGACGTTAACTGTATGTTCAATGAACCCTGTATGCCGGTAACTGTGATAATCATGCATCTACGTATTCTTGATGCACAGAATCATAGTGTTTGATACCTCTATAATCACAAAAACTCGACTGTATCGAATCTCATTTAGAAATTACCACACGATGCATTATTACAAAAGTACCAGCTTTCTGAGGTTAAATATATCCTTTTCGCTACCCTCATCAGATTAGCCAAGAGGATGGACCCTGCAAAACAGAGAATTATTCCCGCCTCGATCTCTCATATCTGATTGGGCCATCGTAAAAGAGAGGTGGCAGCCGTTCTTATCTATAAAAATAGATGCCGAACGTCAATCCTGGCATTCTGCCAAAAGAGAAAACAGCTCCAACTCCCAAGAACATCTCCAGGAGACCTCTACAGCCAGACACTTTTTCAAGAAGTTCTTGTTGCTTTTCTGTAACTTTCGTTTCATGTATAACTTCCTTTATTTGGTCATCTAAGTTCGACCAGAAGTTCTGTATAGCCACAAGCAAGAACGGACTCCCGTCTAATTATCACTTAGCAACTGCAACCTTGCTTTACGCAAAAGGACTATTGAACGCCGCGGAACATTTGAACCCCGATACACACACATACGAAGCAGAACAAAGCAAGTATCTTCTTTTCCAATCAAACTGCATTTAAAGGTCGTCTAATTGCTCCCTTTTGGGGATAATTTAAACTGTTTGAGGTCTCTTGTAAAGAACAGAGTGAAACTCTCTTTTTCTCTCTCTTTCTTGAATAGTTGTGTAGTGCCTTGTTTTGTTTTACTATACATATATGTCTGTGCATATTTACTCCGTGTGAAATCGTAGTGTTATACCCTTTAGTTGTGTTTATTAAAATCCCAAAAAGTACTTTTGAACCGAATCTGTTATTTGCACCACATACTCGAAGTCAATGAAACTAAGATATTAACGTTACCTATGCTTTAGTATATTACTATTTCAGTAATATAAACTGTACGAACCTAGGAAGTATTAATTTGTCCTGATCAGAAAATTAAGACTACTTAGACGTTCGTAAAGCAGTAATCCCTTATTGAGAATTGAGTGGGAAGTCTATAACTATAGTTTGCAGGACAAACGAAGTAGTCAGATAACTTGAAGCAATTCTATAGAGGTTACTTGTACTTAATTAAACATTTTTCCTTATCGGAAAATTGAGAATTAATATGAACGACAAGCAAATTATAGTCACAAATCAATGAATATTCAATCCATTTGAGTTGATCTTTCCCCAAGACTCATTGTCGCTACATGATTGTAGTGTACCAATAAGATAACTAAATATCAGTTCAAGACGTCAGAGACATTCAGAGTAGCCCTTAGATCCACACTGAAATTTCATCCAGTGCTCTTTTAAATTTTAATACATGTTGCTTTCTGTGACTATAAAGGCACTCCACAGTCTCCGGACACCTTTTGGAGACAAGATCATTGCATGTTGGGGATTTTATGTTTTCAGTGACATGTGACCGCTAGTAGACGGTTGGTTCCCTGACCTGGGCCCCAGAAAGTCAAGACTTTGTGCCATATTTTGAGAAAGGAGATCAGACCCGGCTCAAGAGCCCCTCTGCCCCAAAATCCCTTACAATTATGTTAATCTTGTATTATTCCCATTCATTATTTGTAAACCCTTAAAATGACAAAACCTTTAACTCTCATTAACACTCCTCTGCTCAGGTGTTTTACTAAAACCACTGAAATCACCAATTTGCCACAGTTTACTTTCTAAAGTTGTGTGTTCTCTGAAACAGCAGCGCAGCTTATAAATTCTGGTTGAATAATGTGATCTCAGAAGAACCAGCCATGTGCTATGAGGAGCCCTTATGAAGCTTCAATCTAATAGTGTTTGTATGAGACACAGCTGCTCTCTAATGTCCAGTTTAATGAGTAAATTGATGTTTGATGTCATCAGTTCTTCCTTCACCAATGAGAACACATAAGATCTGATGATGATGATGATGAGCAGCAGCTGTACACATTCAGAAGCTCTTGTATTTCAGCACTTAAATACACAGACTCAACACAGGTATTCTGATGGCTGTGTAAGTTTAAAACAAGAAACAAACTAATTGAAGTCAAGCCAAAGTTGAGTGACGCCATTGAGGAGATGAATGATATGATTACTAAGATATCACATGAGTCAGCAGAAGAAACTATAGGTAAAACATCTGCTGTAAAGAAGAAGAAGAAAATGGTACCATGGTGGTCTGATTACGTTTACTAAGCACATTACGTTTCTCACTCGTGCCGGTAGAGAAAAATTCATCTTTTAGTACTTTTAATGGACCCCGTACATTATGTCCAAAAACCAATTCCGACGGACTTAAACCAAGAGATTCTTGTCGCGCTTCACGCAGGGCAAATACAACCAAAGGAACTCCATCATACCACTCGTTACCTGCCTCCAGGCAATATTTTTTTCACAAACTAGACTTCAGTGTCTGATACCAGCGCTCCAGTGCCCCCTGCGATTCAGGATGGTAGGCGCTGGATGTAACATGTGATACTCCCAAATCTGTCAGAACATTTCGAAATATTTTAGACAAGAAATTAGTACCTTGATCGGTTTGAACGGTTTTCGGCAATCCGAAGGTTGTGAAAAATTTGATTAGAGCCTTGGTAACTGTTTTGGCAGTTATATTCCGTAACGGAATTGCTTCCGGAAACCGTGTAACCACACACATAATTGTTAATATATACTGAGAACCAGATTTAGTTCGTGGGAGTGGCCCAACGCAATCTACCAGGACACGCTCAAAAGGTTCCCCTACAGCCGGAATAGGATGAAGTGGAGCAGGTGGCACGATCTGATTGGGCTTCCCGACCACTTGACATGTATGGCAAGACTTACAATATTGAGACACATCAGCTTTTAACCTAGGCCAAAAGAAATGCTGGAGCACCCGATGGTAAGTCTTATTCATGCCAAGGTGCCCAGATCAAGGATGATGATGTGCCAAATTTAAAATATGCTGTCGAAATTTTGTTGGTACCACAATCTGATGGACCACATTCCAATCATCCGAATTTTCAACATTTGATAACCGAGAATTCCAGCTACGCATTAACACAGTGTTGTTCCAATAGAACTGATGGTTCTGCGATGGTAACATTTTACTGTCAGCACTTGAGCGACATTTCTCTAACGTATGATCACTTTTCTGAGCTTCAGTAAGAGCATCACACGAAATAGGCAAACACACATCAGGACCTGGACAAACCGATTTTTGGTCAGAGTTAACATCCGCATTCTCCGTCAATGCATTTTTCTCAAACATCTCTGCAAAAATAGACTCACCTAACTTCACTTCATTCTCTTCAGTGAGACTTTTCACCTGAGTGCGGGTCGAGACTGCACTAGAAGCAAAAACATTGGGAAAATGTTGTGCGAGCACATCCGGTTGTTGATCAGTAACTGGATTATTAGTAACATGCACAACTGGCATTACTTTTCCTCCCGCAAGATCATTTCCCATGATTAAATCAATACCTTTCACAGGTAGGGAAGAACGAGCCGCTACATTAAAACATCCAGAAACTAAATCCGACGACACCGAGACGCGATAAAGAGGTACAGTTATGAAGCCCATTTCTATACCCTGCACGATAGTGCTAGTGTCACATTCAGCGTCTGCACAAAAAGGCAAAGTGTCAGACAGTATAAAGGATTGAGATCCCCCAGTATCATGCAATATCTTCACAGCCTTCTGATCCTCAACTCGACCAGTCAATGACACGTAACCGTCAAACACGAAAGGCTGAAAACACTCGTCAGGAGCTACCGAAATCTTGTCCGGTGGAGACACAACTTTTACCAACACGGAACCGCGAGGTTGAGGTGACAAATCCTGACGTTCTTGCTTTCGTTTCAAAATTCGACATTCTGCAATAATATGACCAACCTTGTGACAAAAGCCACACTCTTTACGAGTTTTCGGGCTAGATGGACGAGGCCTGGTTTTAAAGTCAGAAGAATTAACTTCATTCTCCCTTTGTGAAGTGTATCCCAAATCACTCGGACGCTTTACAAACACAGGTTTATGAATGAGTGCATACTCATCTGCCAAAACAGCTGCTTGCTGCACTGTAGTAACCTTTTGTTCATTTAAGTATAAAGCTGTACGTTCCGAAACACAATTCTTGAACTCCTCAATGAGAAAAAGTTCACACAAAGATTGATAATCCGAGACTTTACACGCCTTTATCCATCGATCGAAAAGTATACCCTTCTCACGGGCAAATTCGACATATGTCTGAGAAGCAGATTTTTTCGTTGAGCGAAAACGTTGTCTGTAATGTTCAGGCACTAACTCATAGGCACGGAGAATGGCATTTTTTACTATCTCATATTGAACACTATCTTCTAAAGGAAGAGATGCACAAACTTCTTGCGCCTTCCCTGTTAACTTGCATTGCAACATTAAGGACCAAACCTCTGTTGGCCACTTCAAAGCCGAAGCTATTCTCTCAAATGCCTGAAAATAAGCCTCAACCTCTTTCTCACGGAAAGGTGGAACAATTACAATATTTTTCGCTACATTAAATGAAGTCGATTGAGCAAAAGAATCCGTTAACCCAGGTAGGGAGTCAACTGTAGGTATCACCGGATCATTTAACACTAATGCAGCAACGTCAGAATCAGAACTAGGTCCATCTGCGAAAACAAAAAAGGTTTAGATCTTTTTGAATCGTCTCGACCAGACTCTAATTCTAACTGCCGCATTTTAACTTTCATCTCCGCATCAATACGGTACAATTCCAACTGATGCTGCAATTCATCCTTTCGTGCTTGCGCTTTGTCTTGCGTCTCGAACTGTAATCGAGCTAACCGTATTTTTAGACGCAAATCTCCATGATTTGCGGGTGATGCTTCGGTATAGAGGGAAAACGGCTCGAATTTAGGCAAAGACAGAGGTGGTGGTCCTACCTTCTCCCCACCGGCACCCGGCGTGACTGAATCGCCAGCAAGAGAACACAGCTAGGTAGAAGAATGCAGTGGGGTTCGTTCCTCCTCCATATCAACTGCAGCAGATTCTGCTGATTCAGGAACATCCTCCATTGAAGGTAACACCCTAATATTAATTAAACCAGTTACCAAACAAGCTTTTAAGTCTTTCTTAAGCAATGCCCTAGAAACAGGTATTTCAAAGTGTCGAGCAATAAGGCCTTCCTACACGTTTCCAACGCTGCAACACTAGGTTGACTTATAAACTCATTTAAATCAAAAGTCGCCATAATAAATTGATGAGCAAAAAAGAAACGGCTATAATAAGTTAGCAGACTACGAACGAACGACTCCGGACCTAAACCTACCTAACCCAGACCTAACTAAAGACCTCTCTAGTCTTCAGAGGGTACCAATTGAGAAGCCTCCCCCCGGAATACCTCCAAAAATAACAAACTAAAATAATAAAGAAAACAATAAATCAGTAAACCGTAGTGAGAACCGGCGCTAGACACGGTCCCCCTGGTTTACTCTACCTACCCGGAGATCGCTCTGCACCACTATCATTATTAGCTCACCAAACAAAATTAAAGTAATCCGTAATCTCGACAAGCCCCCAATTTATGTTACGAACCCCTCTTTAAAGATGGCTACGTAAGGGTTACATAACATAAAAAAACACATGAAACTTAAGTGCGCTGCGTCAACATTTATTTTACACTAAATACACGCATCAACTCAAAACACACGTATCTTAACAAATAAGCAAAATAATTAAGACCAGTATCAACTACAAATACAACAAACAAATAACAAACGGATACTTCAAAGATATAAAGGCAACAAGCATTTAAAAGGACGGTAACTTAAACAAAAGACGACAATAAATGAGAGCTTGTTTGCTGGTCTCTCCTCTCCTCTCCTCTCCTCTCCTCTCCTCTCCTCTCCTCTCCTCTCCTCTCCTCTCCTCTCCTCTCCTCTCCTCTCCTCTCCTCTCCTCTCCTCTCCTCTCCTCTCCTCTCTTCTCTTCTCTTCTCTTCTCTGCGTCAGCGTCCTTTTAAAGGATCAGAATCAAGTCCAACGAGATGCAGGTGTACAATGACCCGCAGGTGTGCACCTAGCAATCAACTCAGAAACAGAGCAAAAGAGTCATAACGTCATTGGAAGTAGAAAAAGACCCCAGTCACAAATCGTACCGTAACATGTGCGGTGGACTTAAAAAATGAGCAGGGAGATTTCTACCCATGTAATTTTTGTTCATCTCTGTACTATTAACAAGTGCGTTTGTCAGTCATTTCAGTGTTTATGTGTGAAAAATTCCTTTTAATTACTACAAGTTCATTACAGTATGTACTTCTGATTTTTGTAGTTTTATATTTTCCCTGCTTTGGGAAAAGGTACATCAACACCACCTTCATCTTCCTCTGGTACTATATTTCCTATATAAGAATGACATCATTACCAGGGCCAGACGGAATCTGCAGACTTTTTTTGTAAATTCTGCGCAGAATTTTTTTCTTAATCTGCCGAATAGTTTTTATATTGTTTGAAATATGTTATAAGTTGAAAAAAGGTTTTAAAATAAATTTGTTAAAAGATTTGAGAGAATGGGCCTTTAAACTTTACAAAATAAAAGCATTTACAAATCAGCTGTCAAAATTGCAATTAAACCTAAATAAAAACGTTATCAACATGTTTTATAAACACCATTATTGAATATAGACCTACTTGTTTATTTATAATATACATTTAACATGCAGAATGACATATTTTTATGATGATCATACATGTAAATGCTGTTCACAGCTTTAAACTATGACGATCTCAGTCGTGTTTTTGACTTCTTTAATGGATCTTTCAGTGTTACTGTCTCAGCACATGAGATGAAGAAGAAAGGAATTTATGTGGAAAAAAACATAAGCGCTTTAACAAACTTGTTCGCTCATTGCATTATTGTGTGAGTTTGCTGCGTCTGATTACGCAGCGCTTCTTAAACCCAAGTTTTATGTGTAGGCTAAGCTTGCTTTTATCAACAAAAACATGTGATGCAATACGAACACGACAACCATATCGTGTGGACATTTATATAGACAGGCTGCTTCATTAGTGGTTTTTACTTTTGCTTTGCGTGAGGTAAAATACGCTTGTTCTGTAGCCTATTTTAGAAACGATTACGATCTATTAGATTCGCTTGAGAAGTAGACTGTGGGTGTCTTTGGAATCGATCACGCCATAAAATCATCAGATTGAAACACTAAACAGCAGAGTACTTGATGCGAACTCTTCCGCGGAAATATCCACGGGTACCCGCGGTCCGCGGACGCGCATTCCGTCTGGCCCTGATCATTACCAATACCATCAATTTAATTATTAGCAGTCCCAGAAATATTCAAAGCATTTAAGAGATCAAATCAAATAGATGTGACTTACTTTAAACTTGCTCTTAGCCTGAGCAAGCCTGATCACAAGCAAACGTTTTTGAACAAATCTGAACCACGTAATATTCTGTCAACAATCGATAACTCCTCTGCCATCTGCGAAACGAATCCTAAACTCCGATTAATACAACTAATACAACTATTTAATTAATGTTCAATCTAATTTAGCGCCCGCAGTTTAAAATGAATGACGAAGACGAGCAGGAAGGCGGGATCTCGCTGATGAGTTAATCCAATCATAGCCCGTTGGAGGCATTGCCTCCTCTCACGTGACTTTTCTCCATTCTTTTCAATTACCCCCACTCAAACTCACGGCACGCTTTAGGGGTTATATGTAAAGTCAATGAGCTTAGAGAAGGCAAGAGAAACGCTGCCTCACTTTGGAATTCTTTCGAGCGGGGTCGCTGTTTCACACTGTTTTATACGCTGATTGATCTCATATTTCGCTTAATACATTCTATCAGCTGTCCTATTTTATTTCTGAACTGTTAATAATATTCTCATTCGATTATTTTCGAGGGGGAGGGGAGGCACCGCCTCCCTTGCCTCCTCGGAGAAAACGCCCCTGATCTATACGTTTTTAGGCGTTGGGAGTATCGTCCACTTGGGTGTTTTAGGATGAGAGTCCTCGGCCTACTTGATGTAGGCAAAGCTGCTTTAGACGCCTTTAACTGCTCGAACCCGGTAAATGTTAATTATAAATGTGTTTGTCCTAGAGAATTACAAACCAAAAGCTCAACTGCTCTTATTGCCAGTGGGTGAATGACAGGCATTCTGTGTAAAGATTGTTGCTTTAAAAAACTTATTATGATTTTTTCTGCAGAAATCTTTTCTGAGGACCTTTTTGCAACACCACCTACTACAAAGCCTTATAAGTAGACTTGTTGCAAATATAAATACATAATGTTTTCAAATTTTTTTGTCTCAAAAATGTATTTAAAGTTTTAACTTGCTTGCATATTATTCAAAGTGTAACCTTGTGTACATAGTGTAGTATTGAAATCTTCCATTAGGTGCTCTGATGAGTCCAGTGGATGACCCCGAAAGGTCTACACAACAAAGTAGGATATATAATGTAGACCGACGTAACTGTAAATTCAGTTTATTATATGATGTTGTGCAGTAAACTTTGTATTTTGTTCTACTCATTTCTCAATTCATCAAATATGATGTGTAAATTATATTTCAAAACAAGCATTGACCACTTTCCAATGACTTCTGACTGTTTCTCTTGCAATAAACCCAAGAAATACATGAACTAAAAAAATTATTAGCAATATTGTTTTAAATTACCCATGGATGGAGATATTTTACACTCTATTGGATGAATGGAGCAATGAATGAAAGGTGACAGAGCACTGTGTATGAAGTCAAATGGTCTCTGTTAGGAGTAAAACACTCTGAGGTGAGGTGTAACTTTCTTTGTCCTCCTCTCTCCAATTCTTGAACAAAGTAAAGAAGAATATTCTGATTTAATAATGATGCTTTAATCAATACAAGTAGTTATGATTGTAACACTAATGAGGATGTAGGCCATCTGGCAGGCGCATTGTCAGATCACGCTAAACACAGCCCCCGTTGTTTTCCACCAGCATACCAACATCAGTTTATTTTAAGACGCCACAATGTCTGCCGCAGAAATGTTGACCAGTGACTTTTATTGCCCTCAGGGGGGTAGCCGATCTCCGTGTGACTTTTATTGCCCCCAAATGGCCCAAGCCAGAAGATCTCCACCCTGCGCACACACATAGTCCACCAAACACACGGCATTTACGCACACACCAAGAAATCCACGAGGATCTTCCTTTGACCATATAAGGACTTCAGGAACAACAAAAACCACCTCGAGACTGTATTAAATGTATATGTTTATGATTCAATGTTTTCAAATGCTATACATAAAACAGACATGACGTTAACTGTATGTTCAATGAACCCTGTATGCCGGTAACTGTGATAATCATGCATCTACGTATTCTTGATGCACAGAATCATAGTGTTTGATACCTCTATAATCACAAAAACTCGACTGTATCGAATCTCATTTAGAAATTACCACACGATGCATTATTACAAAAGTACCAGCTTTCTGAGGTTAAATATATCCTTTTCGCTACCCTCATCAGATTAGCCAAGAGGATGGACCCTGCAAAACAGAGAATTATTCCCGCCTCGATCTCTCATATCTGATTGGGCCATCGTAAAAGAGAGGTGGCAGCCGTTCTTATCTATAAAAATAGATGCCGAACGTCAATCCTGGCATTCTGCCAAAAGAGAAAACAGCTCCAACTCCCAAGAACATCTCCAGGAGACCTCTACAGCCAGACACTTTTTCAAGAAGTTCTTGTTGCTTTTCTGTAACTTTCGTTTCATGTATAACTTCCTTTATTTGGTCATCTAAGTTCGACCAGAAGTTCTGTATAGCCACAAGCAAGAACGGACTCCCGTCTAATTATCACTTAGCAACTGCAACCTTGCTTTACGCAAAAGGACTATTGAACGCCGCGGAACATTTGAACCCCGATACACACACATACGAAGCAGAACAAAGCAAGTATCTTCTTTTCCAATCAAACTGCATTTAAAGGTCGTCTAATTGCTCCCTTTTGGGGATAATTTAAACTGTTTGAGGTCTCTTGTAAAGAACAGAGTGAAACTCTCTTTTTCTCTCTCTTTCTTGAATAGTTGTGTAGTGCCTTGTTTTGTTTTACTATACATATATGTCTGTGCATATTTACTCCGTGTGAAATCGTAGTGTTATACCCTTTAGTTGTGTTTATTAAAATCCCAAAAAGTACTTTTGAACCGAATCTGTTATTTGCACCACATACTCGAAGTCAATGAAACTAAGATATTAACGTTACCTATGCTTTAGTATATTACTATTTCAGTAATATAAACTGTACGAACCTAGGAAGTATTAATTTGTCCTGATCAGAAAATTAAGACTACTTAGACGTTCGTAAAGCAGTAATCCCTTATTGAGAATTGAGTGGGAAGTCTATAACTATAGTTTGCAGGACAAACGAAGTAGTCAGATAACTTGAAGCAATTCTATAGAGGTTACTTGTACTTAATTAAACATTTTTCCTTATCGGAAAATTGAGAATTAATATGAACGACAAGCAAATTATAGTCACAAATCAATGAATATTCAATCCATTTGAGTTGATCTTTCCCCAAGACTCATTGTCGCTACATGATTGTAGTGTACCAATAAGATAACTAAATATCAGTTCAAGACGTCAGAGACATTCAGAGTAGCCCTTAGATCCACACTGAAATTTCATCCAGTGCTCTTTTAAATTTTAATACATGTTGCTTTCTGTGACTATAAAGGCACTCCACAGTCTCCGGACACCTTTTGGAGACAAGATCATTGCATGTTGGGGATTTTATGTTTTCAGTGACATGTGACCGCTAGTAGACGGTTGGTTCCCTGACCTGGGCCCCAGAAAGTCAAGACTTTGTGCCATATTTTGAGAAAGGAGATCAGACCCGGCTCAAGAGCCCCTCTGCCCCAAAATCCCTTACAATTATGTTAATCTTGTATTATTCCCATTCATTATTTGTAAACCCTTAAAATGACAAAACCTTTAACTCTCATTAACACTCCTCTGCTCAGGTGTTTTACTAAAACCACTGAAATCACCAATTTGCCACAGTTTACTTTCTAAAGTTGTGTGTTCTCTGAAACAGCAGCGCAGCTTATAAATTCTGGTTGAATAATGTGATCTCAGAAGAACCAGCCATGTGCTATGAGGAGCCCTTATGAAGCTTCAATCTAATAGTGTTTGTATGAGACACAGCTGCTCTCTAATGTCCAGTTTAATGAGTAAATTGATGTTTGATGTCATCAGTTCTTCCTTCACCAATGAGAACACATAAGATCTGATGATGATGATGATGAGCAGCAGCTGTACACATTCAGAAGCTCTTGTATTTCAGCACTTAAATACACAGACTCAACACAGGTATTCTGATGGCTGTGTAAGTTTAAAACAAGAAACAAACTAATTGAAGTCAAGCCAAAGTTGAGTGACGCCATTGAGGAGATGAATGATATGATTACTAAGATATCACATGAGTCAGCAGAAGAAACTATAGGTAAAACATCTGCTGTAAAGAAGAAGAAGAAAATGGTACCATGGTGGTCTGATGAGTGTAGAGAGGCTGTTAGAAGGAGGAATAAAGCCCTTAAAATAGTCCAATCTAATCATTCATTTGATAAGTTATTGGAGTATAAAAGAGCACAGACTAAAGCCAGAAGAATTATAAGAGAAGCTAAAAGGAAATATTGGAGTATTTCTGTAGTAACATTGGGACAGGAATAAATATTAAGGATATATGGAGAATGATCAGAAAGATGGGAGGCATAAGAAGGGATTTTTAACCACAAGTATTAAGAGATCATGACACTGAGGCAATAACCAGTAGAGAAAAGCTGAAATGCTTGCAAAATCCTTTGTAAGAATACATAGCTCACAGAATTAAAGAGCAATGATAGGTGTTAAGAATACACCAACTGATGTGGCAAAAAAGTGATACTGGTTTGATATAATCCTTGTTCATGGCTTGTGGGAGCTGCTTTTGCAAGTCCTTGCCTAGTGTCGGACTGCGTTATTTACTAGTTCTGCGTATTTAAAATTTGGAAGGACGAGGGGAACAAACTGTTTTAAAAGTAATAGATTTTATTCATCAGATTTAAAAGGTTTTCAACAGCGCTGTGTTGCCTTCTCCACACGAGTCAAAAACTCGGAGAACTTTTTCTAACACATATTTATAGAGTATGTGATGTCGATTTTTCATCTTCATGACTCCTCCTCTGTCTCCGGGCAGTATTTCCCTTAGCAACCAATCAAGTCAGGAACTTCCACTGCTGCTTGAAGTTCCTTATCACTATCCACTGATACATTAAATCAACAGTAGCCTAAACATGAACATCCTCCTATTTTCATACCATAACACTTTAGTCTGTATCTTTTGAAAGCAAGGGAACAGTATGGGTCCTTAGTCCTTCCCAAATGATATTGGTCCACTGAAGTCCCTTGAAGCCTCTTTCATGTCGTTGTTTCTTTAATTTATTCCACTGATTCTGCTCAATGAAAAATAATGAGGGGGTTCTTTGGAAGATTGATTCTTATGAATCAGTCTTCATTTGATCCATTGCTCATTAATGAAATTAATGAAAATATAAAATTTTATTGTGTCACTGAGGCAGTAACCAGTAGAGAATGCCATTAAGATCGATGTTTGAAATATCATGAAAATTAAGAAATGAAATGTCATATGTGAAAGTAGACTCGGACAAACAGCAGCCTATCCTTACTTTAAATGAATTTTGGTTCATGTTTTGTACGAGGACAGTTTTTATATTACAAAAATGGGAACCAATAAAGTTGCTTTTGTGTTTTGGTAGATATTTCCTGTATCATTATCCCAAAATATAAAGAAACATAATGGATTACATTTCTTCTGTAACATTGACACTGGAAAACTTTACTTTTCGCAGCAGTTTTACCGGTTACTTACTGTAGATTTGACAACTACTTAATACTAATTTCAACATTTTTATTTGTTTATTATAAATGTAAACACTTATGGAAATAGCATTAGCACAGAAACGCTTCAAAAATGACATTCTTCCTAAGCAGTTTTGTTTGTTATACAGAAAGAATATTTAAAACTTTGTAAATTAAAATACATTTACATAACAATAAAAGTGACCTAAGATATTAAGTCTTGTTTTAGGAAAGAAAAATAAATATATAAACTGAGGGTTTATGAAGAAAACACAATTATTAATTAAATCTACAGTAAGTTACTTAACCTGCTGCAAAATTACAGGCAAGAATTAAAAAGACACATACACATATTAACACTTTGCAGAGGTCCCATTCTAAACTTTAAAATTGTATGACTTTTTTGTGTTGAAGCAATGTGTGTGCAGATCTGCCCATCGTGGCGAGTGTGCAGCCCCGGACATCTAAGGGCATCACAGACCTGTTATCGCTTTGACTGGGATGGCTGAACGCCACTTGTCCCTCTAAGAAGTTGTACACCAACCTCTAGGTGCAGCGTAACTATTGAGGGTTTTTTATTAATGTGTTTCACATGTATTACTTTTTGATGTGTTTTACTATTTCATTGCTTGCTTACAATAACCATTAACTTTTAACCATTAACTTTGAATGTTATGATAAAATATAACCAGTGTGTGAGTTGAGTTAACCAAGAAACTAAGGGCTGATATTAAATGTGTTTGCTAGAGGAAATGGTATGTGAGTGTGAAGAATAGAGGATGTGTATACAGAGAAGAGATACCGTCGACAAATACTATAAATATGTTGTGAAACTGTTTTCCGGGGTTGTTGTTGATTCTTTGTGAGACGTGTCTGAAACAACCCAGAGCTGTATTTTTGAAATCTTCTGATCAAACTTAAATTTACTTTGACTGGCCTCTCTTCAATTTTGGCCACTCGGCTTAAATGTCCGTCACTATTTAACAGAAAGGAAATCTTGTTTGTTTTCAAAATCAACCCGTCAGTGGGCGACCGAGCCAATCCTTGTCCCGAAGTTACGGATCTGACTTGCCGACTTCCCTTACATGCCGTTGTTCCAACACGCCAGAGGCTGTTCACCTTGGAGACCTGCTTCGGATATGGGTACAGCCCGGCGCAAGACCTACACCTTCTCCCCCGGATTTACAAGGACCGACGAGAGCTCACCGGATGCCGCAGGAACGCAGGGTTCGGTTGCGTCACCGCACTGGACACCTTACGGTGCCCGTCTCTGCCACTCCCAGGGGATCTGAACCCAAGCCGGAGAAGCTCCATCATGGCGATGCGAGAGCTTATATCAGACAGGATTTTTTTAAATGTTTATTAAAAAAAGTATATAAAAAATATATCTATCATTGATAACAAGCAGAAAATAAAAATATAATTGAACTAGAATTATAAATATACACTGGCTGTTCTCCTTCATACTATAATGTGGATTGCAGCAGAAGCTTTCACGATTTACAATATGCTGTACCAAATGTGCTGTGATTTCATAATTGTGAATGTTGTATCAGAAGTGGTGAACCATCAAAGCTTTATTTGAAGCAATATTTAGCTTGGATGAGTTGTGATATTCATGGAATTGTACATATACGTAAAGAAATCATTAATAACTTTGTTTAAAAAAAGTATACGCAAAGAATAAAATGCAATAAATAATAACCAGAAAACAAAACACAAAAATACTCATC
Organism: Barbatula barbatula; assembly: GCF_947034865.1. NCBI lineage: Eukaryota > Metazoa > Chordata > Actinopteri > Cypriniformes > Nemacheilidae > Barbatula > Barbatula barbatula. Next base: position 20,487,288 of record NC_136780.1, on the reverse strand, counting down.
CAGCCATTCCAGGTGCAGGCCCTCTTGTCCGAATGACTTCCTGCTTACTCCATAGTCAAAATTCAGCTGTGTGTCGACGCTGATATCTTTCAGCGCCCTGAAGAGGATTACAAAACTATCCTCTCCGTTGATATTCGGCACACACTGAAAGGGCTTCAGGTTAGGCCTCTTTGAAGAATGATTAATTAATCTTCCAATTGTGTCTGCACCTGGGTGGCACTCACATGGGAAGGATTGTGCAGCGATACACATGTCACGCTGTCCAGCTTTAAAAACATATGTACCCAGCCTCGTTGTGTATACCCTCCATCATTGCCCTCCCTTCAGCAGCTGTGATAACCTTTCCGTGGTAATCACACACAATCTCGCCTTTGGCAAACGGATGGGTTGCAACGACTTCTAGAATCAAGGAAGAAAGCAGAATCATAAGCAGAAAACGTATACAAAGGTTTCAGGATTTAATTATTGCTTCTAGTACAGTTTAACAATTTTCTTACCTTGACCTTGCTCGGCACCAAAGTCCTTGATGGCGAGGCCTGGCCAGGTCTGCTCAGAGACACATTTGATGATAAATGTGTCCTTTTCTATGGGGACCTTGGGAGTTGGCTTACAAAACCGTTCGATCTCTCTTCAGGCTTTGGATAGTTGGCCTTCCACTCTTCCCTGGCAATAAGTCTTGCAACTGTTGGACTACGGAGTGTAAAGTGTGCTGATAAAAGAATACAATCATTTTAGACATGAAAGATGCCACAGTCAACTTAAGACATGATTTCTATGTTGATGGATTGAGACTTGCACAGCAGATATTCACAGGCTTTGCATACTGGGAGGCTCGCCACTTGTGGTAAAAGACTGGGTCGTCAGGAAACCAGCATCGACCCTTTGCTAGCTTGCTGGCCCTCCAGTGTAACTTCAAATCTGGTCACAAAGGCAGAAATGCCTTTCAGGAAAGTGCATTCAGATGAAGCTGCTGCAGAGGTTTCATCGCCACTACCACAGCTGTAGAAGAGAAAATATCCAGTTTAAATAAGTCAATTTAAAACAGCCTACCCATTGTTTGAGATGTTATTTAAGAACTACCCAGGCAAGGAGTCCAGCAGCATGGCTGTGTCCACAATATTTTGAGGCTGCAGTGCTCTTAAGATCACAAGATAATTCTGGATGTCTTTCTTCCGGTTCACTGTGAGTGTCTTGGCAACGGCGTCAACAGCCCTCCGCACATCCTGACTCGTTGAGGTATGGATTTTGTAACTGTAGTAACCAAATTTCACATGAAATGTTAATTGTGATATGACAACGACTGACAGGATGAAGCGCACAGAGAACTATGTTGATAGTACATACATTTCATGGAAGCTATTCTGGTCTTGTGAGACACTGTGAACAGCCTCGCCAGACGATGAAAGAAAAATCCTCTGGAGAACTTTCCAGGCTGAACGTTATCAGGCTTGATCTGCCTGTAGTACTGCTGAAACCACTGTGGAAAAAGACAGAGTTATTAAATGCAAAACACTTGTGGCAATCTACTCTTGATGTCAAACTGAAAGCTACAGCTTCATCATCTTGTGTGTGGGAATTAAGATCAATATATATATCAATATAAAAATGGATGATTGATTTTGTTTAAATCAGATGTATTTTCCTACATGACATGATTGTGAACAAAAGCTTGAAGCTGAGAGTTCTACAGTTGCTAGATGTTGTCAGAGATCTGAATGTGGTCAGTAAGTGGGGGGTTGCATGTTCTGCTTATGTGTGTGTGTAACAAGAAGCATCTTCTTTTTGGGGGAAGAAATGTGTACACTGAAGGATCTTATTGTGGTATTAAACATGCCTTTACATTTAATATGCTTTATGATTTCATTATAGATTACTAATTGTGCATAATATGTTGAAAATATAACCAAGTGTGTGAGTTGTGTTAGCCAAGAGTTGGGGATGATATTGAGGGTATTTTTCCACAGGAAACCAGTGTGTGTGTAAAGATTAGATAACACGGGGAGCCCCATGGAATGTGGTGGATTGTGGGGCCTCTATATAATGCGTTACAGATGGTGATTTGAAAAACAGGGCAGTGAGCTGGTTGGCTGGAGACCAGACAAAGAAGAAAGAGCTGATTGGACCCCAGCTGAAGAAGAGACACGACGTGAAATATTAAATAGCTGTGAAACTGTTTCTCGTGGTCGGTTCTTTGTTAAGACTTTACGTACGTCTGAGAACTCACCCAGCGGCTGTATTGTTTGAGACTTCTGATCAATAAATTTCAACATTTTCTTAACTGGCCTCTCTCCAATTTTGAACACGCAGAACATTGTTTTAATGTTCATCATGTGTCAACACAATCTGCGTGCTGGAAGTGTTAGCATTCAGCATGCCGATCACAACCATGCCGCTGTGCTGGATTCTCTTCACCCACTCTGCATCCTTGGAAACATAAAGGTTTCATTTAATAATGCATGTGAAACATATCAGATTTAAAAACCCTATGCAATGTACAAAACAGATGCACTCACTGTCAAACTTTCAACTGCTTGAGGGAACTGCATGTGGCGGAAGACCAAGAGCACTTCACAGTAGTACTGTAAATCGTCTTATCTTTATTGGAGAGCTCTAATCCATTCTCCAGAGCCGCATTGATCCCGAGGAAGTCTGGTTTTGCCTCTCGCAAAATCCTCTGGTAATCTGTAATGGTCGGAGGTCCCACAACTAACAGTCTGTGTCTGGATGAAACATAACAAACAACACAGGTTAGGTTTAGTGAGTATGTGAGAAAGCAATAAATTAAGTTAAAAAAGAACAAATTTAAACAATATACATGCTTGTCCTGTTACTGTGTACGGTCTTCTGCAGAGTTTTCAGCAGTTGCCGGTTGTTATCGGAGTTGCTCTGAAGTTGTGAGTCTCTCCTTGTCAGCAGGTATTTCAAGAACTTGGAAACGCTCTTGAAATAATTGTTCTGAAGGGGCGTTACGAACTCCTGGGTCTCTGCTTTTGGACATGAACTCTAGGGTCGGTTCCTCTCCAGTGGGCTGCATGCGTCGCAGAAAACGAGACAGGTTGTCAACCTTTGAAGAAGAAATGGTCAACATAAAATGGGCTAAAATAATATGAAAGTGTTTAATGAGTAATGAGATATGACCTCCTGTTGCCAGTTTGGAACCCTCTGAGTCTCAGTCAGGTACTTCTTAGTCTTCAAGAAGCTTGGCATGTGCAGAGAACTTATGATTAAGACCTGCCTCTTTCATCTTCATCCACACAGACGAGCTGCTGTGTTCTTCATCCGAGCTTGGTAAAGTGTCCTGTGCTGAAGATGATGCAGCAGTGGTGGTGTTACAAGCAGATGTGTCCGAGTCATCGGGCATGTCAAACTCCTGGGGCAGGTTCTGGATGAAGAATCCATGCCGGAGAAGCTTCATCATGGTGATGCGAGAGGTTCTATCAAACAGGAGCTGAAAATCTTGTTAAGTGAACTATGAGGTCATCCTGTGGCTTGTGGCACAGCAAACAGTACACGGTATTGCGTTCAGCAGATCTGCAAGGCATAAAGAATGGTTTAAAATTCATTTTTCATTGTTTATTGTGGCCAATTTTTGTCAGAATAAAGTTTCTTGTATATAACTTCTCTTAAATAAATTAATTGAATTCATACAAACTACACTGTTAAACATTACAGTGGATGGCAGTAGTTTGTTCAAAGATAAATTAACGTTGACAAATCTTTATCTTAAAGATTATCTATATTATATAATAATTTTTTGCTAGAAAACAAGACAAAAATGCTAAACAAATCGTGTCAACTTACCTTTGAGAAGCCATGCTTGATTATGACTCTTCACAGGATGCTCTGGAAGAAAGTGAGTAAATGACCTTGTGAGGTCTCATTTATGGAAAAAAAATACATGAAAGCCCCGCCCACCTACCTGAGAGGGAGGGTCTGAAATGGGCCGGGTTTAATCAATCATTTCAGTTTCAAACATGTTTTTAAAATAAGTTAAATCTAACCAAAATGTATTATAAATAAAGTAAAAAAATAAGATATGCATGAATAACAACAAACAAATGCAATAAGATTGTCTAGAGAAGAATAAAAAACCAAGAAATGTCCTTAAGTGCAAATGCAATAAGATTGTGGTTAATGAACAAACAGCAAAACTGTATGAAATCTTAATACCTTAATATAAATGAAATCAACTTTATGTGAAACTCACTAGTGTTGAGAGTTTGAGTCGCAGGTGTGGGTCATTAAGCAGGGTTAGGCTATTAAGCAGAACAATAGATGCATGCACAGCCTCTGCTGAGAGTCATTACAAAGTTGTGAATCAGGGCTGTTAAAGTATTAAGCAGATATATTTGCAGATATATAGTGAATGGGGGCAATCTGAAGCTGTGAATCAGGGCTATTCAAGTTTTAAGAGATATATTTGCAGAAATATTGTGAATGCGGGCAATCCATACAAACACACTTAACAGTTATTTGATCAAGATGTTTTTTAAATGCCATGGCTGTATTTGTTATTCATGTTTGTTTACGATACAAGGCATTCTGGGAATTAGAGTTTCGGGAAATGAAAAATAACCTGCAACACAACTTCAAGGTAAGAATAATTAGTTTGATTTGAATACAAAAGCAAAATGGCACTGAAGAACAAAACATGAACTACGAATCTTTCTTCAATAGACTGTTTTGTGCACTCGTATTGTATTGTCGTTTTTCATTAACGTATATCTTATTTGTTTTAATCTATATCAGCACTAAAGCTTTCATTATATTTAAGGTGTTGTACCTGAAGTGAATTGACTCGTTTTAAAGTTACAATGTTTGGTTCCCTTGATCAGAAGTAAAGCTGCACATACGTAATATATAAAGTTCAACAGCTGTGATGAAATACAGCTACATACAAGGCAACTGATCGGCTATAATAATACAGTTGGTTTGTATGTCGCACTTTTAATGTTTAAAACATTTATTAGCACTTTATTTAATATCAAAAATAAAAAAGACAAATATACCCTTGATCAGAAGTAAAGCTGCACATACGTAATGTATAAAGTCCAACAGCTGTGATGAAATACAAGCTACATACAAACTCTGATTGTATTGCTAAAATAGGACAATTGGTTTGTATGTAGCTTTTAATGTTTTTGAAACATTTATTTTGTGCTCGGTGAGCGTCTACAAGTCTATCTCATGAAACCACACAACCCATCAAAGACAAATATTTCTTTAAATTCAGCTTTCATGGTTCATCACTTCTTGTAAAACATTCTCACAATCGTGAATCACATCATATTTGGTCCAGCGCATTGTAAAGCGTGAAAGCTGCTGCTGCAATACACATTATAGTTATCCACACACATTAAGGTTTTGTGCTTTTTATTTAATATGGTGAAATACAGATCAACTTTACTGAAACACCAGCAAATGTGTTCAAGATAAACTCTTGGCAAAAATAAGAATTGTACACAAAAACCAGTTTAACTAAAATCTCTTTTTATTTGTCATAAATGAGAATGACAGACAGCGGCATAGACAGCTTTTACAGTGAAGTGATCTTAAATTTTCAATTATAAACATGCAGATGTCCAATTGTAAATGTATACTTCAACTCTCTATTGTATTTTATTTTTCCAGGCACCCACAGATCTCATCAGCCGGACAGTAAGATTAGTCCGCATGTTCTTCCAAAGCCCTTAGGAACCCTAACGATGGATTTACAGCAGTTAAAAACAGATGTGGTTTTGTCTTATGTTTCAGTACAGCGAGCACACAACGTCAGATGATGAGGAAGAGCCACCAGACCCAAACCCTCCTCTTCCTCTTCCCCCTCCACCTCAGCCATCACCACCTCATTGGGACATAGAGGAGGCATGTAATGGAAATATTACACATTATCTGTAACCCAATGGTTTAAGCATTGCCTGGTTATTTTTTGTCTCTCAATGCAGTATTTCGCCGATGATGAGGACGATGATGAGGATTAACAGTTTTTAATTGAATAAAACAAATTGATCTTACCATTGCATTGGTTTGCATTGGTTTTCTTGTGGCTCTCTATGGTTGCTCTCCTGAAGCTACCGGATAATCTAAGAAACAGTGTGCATCCGTTGAATTGTAAAGGTATTTATAATACCAATAATTAAAGAATATGACATGATGGCAACACTTTGACCCAATGATAATTAAAATCAAAAGAAAATAAACAGAGATTATGGAATGTATTTATCTGCTTTGTCCTGGAGAAATAAGATGAAGAGACCAGACCTTGGCACTGCAAGAGATTTAAAGAGGGTCTGAGCATATGTTTACAAAGAAGACTAGAGGAGAAAAAAATGAGAAATGTACTTGTCTGCTTTGTCCTGGTTGGTTGTTCATGGATCATCTCACTGCAACATATCATACATTTACAAAAAATAATAACGAACATGACATTTCATCATGAGAAATTCATCCAATTCTCTTTGGTACAGGACAGGAGAAACAAAGTTTGCTGGAAAAAATGTCAATGGTTTGAAAGCCAGCTTGTTCACAGTTGCAAGTTTGGTGTTCCAGTAGTGAGAAACAAAGTTTGCTGGACAAAATGTCAATGGTCTGGAAGCCAGCTCGTTCACAGTTGCAAGTTTGGTGTCCAGAAGTCGGGGTCTATTGCCAGGTGAGATCTAGACCCTCTCCCCTGTAGGACTTCTTCTTGTCTCCGTAATCAAAGCATAGTGCTTCTTTGGACGGAATCTTTCTGATTGCCAGAAACAAGATTATGTCCTTGTCCTTCCCATCCTCCTGAACTGTAAACAGCCTGGGACGTATGTTAGCGTGCTTCCCGGAGTGTCGAGTGAGGTGACAGAACGGCTGCCTGTCGGGGTGGCATTCGCAGCGGCTGGAGTCTGTGCACATCGGCTCGCCCTTCCTGTTTGTGTAGAAGAACAAGCCGAAAGAAGATTCACCCTTGCCAGTTAAGATTTTCTGGCCCCCACTCGCCGTTACTACACATCCGTGAAAGTCACATATGACCTCTCTGACCTGGAAAGAACGTTTCGTGACAACATCCTGATCAATCCGTTCCAGGCCTTTCCACTTCTGTGAGTTGGTGAGCTTCCGGATGTGCGTGCAGTTCACGGACGGGTCCAGGCGCCTTCCAGTCATTGGCGATGCGGCCGAAGGAAGGAGAGTTGCTTTGCCAACCCTGGCTCGTAATCCAACCAATTACATGTTTCTCTTTGGGAAGTCGCCGGCCAAAGTGTGCTGCAAAAAAACTAAAAGCACAATTTTGTTACTTGCAGTGATTAATAATAATTGGTAATGAAGACAAAATGTAAAAAATGTTGGTTTAAAACTAGTTTATTGTGAATTGTTCAAAAAAGATGATAATTCATAAAGGTCACGGTGGAGAAGCATCCTTGGGCTTTGACAGATTAATTTCGCTCTTTTTCAGGATTATATCTTTATCTGAAAGACAGCTGACTGAAAGACTGTCTACTATGTCATATCTCTGTGGGCAATAGCGGAAGCTCCATTCCGGGCCTTGGATGAGCTTGATGTCTACATGGATGTGATCAGTCATAGGACAACCATTGACATGAGTTCTGGATACCAGCATGTCTAGGTTGCTAAAAGCATCAGAAATTGCAAACTTTAATTCAGCCGACATTTTCCTTGTTCGACACGTTGTGTGATAGAAAATGGACACGAGGGTTAATTTTAATGCATACTTTTATTAAATGCCTTATCTTCAAACTAATTTTAATGCAGATAGGACTTCACGGTTTGGCTTTGTAAGTGTTGATATTCCCTGTGGACAGGTCTACTTTCTTACCACGTCTGGAGCACGGCCTTCACACCTTTTCTGAAGGATTAACCAGCTGGGGATAATCGGACAGTTTGCCATAACATCTAATATTATAACACGATATGTATATATCTTTGGTTCATATGTATATATCTTTGGTTCAATACTTTGAAACACTATAAACGGCACGATCCTCAGGTGTCTAACCCTTACACAATGGAACCTGTTGGTTAGTTTAAGAGACAATACGAATTAAATAAATGCATTAATATACTTACCCTCAGCAAAACCTTTCGTTTGTAAACTCCTATTGGCGTACTCCTGAACAGATCTATCTTGAAGGTACTGTAATGGAGCAGATGGGTAGCCTGTCTCTCTCATTGCTTGATATTCCCAATATCCGGACTGTGTACTAATTGAACTGTTCCATGATAGTCTCAACGACCAGGGACACAGGGAGCCTGACCCTACATGGCATTTTTTACTATTTTTATTCTAGTGAAACTGCACTGCCGCCTTCTGCCTGATTACTTTTTGCGGGACCATAAGGTTACACCTACATTAAAGGTGTGTAACAGGATGCCAGCACCAGGGCGTGTCACTGGGAATCATATTTCTAGGTGTTCATGTTGAGATTCAATCCACAGGAACGAGCACAAAATTCTTAGTGCCACGGACAGCTCCAGATTTAGAGTTTTAACCCACCCGGGGCATAAAAAGCCCATTGACTTTAACCTTTTGTCCCTTTATGATACATTATAATTTACAGATAATTACTTTACATCAAAACAACCAAGTAATAATACTTTCCCAGTATAAGAAGATTTTAATAGTAATTGGGACAATTCTGTTTTCAGTCCGCTAGAGGGAGACTTTCACATTACCAATACGAAAAACAGATGTACACAGAAATCATTCTACGAAAATTGACGACCCGTTCAGGTTACATAATTACTTGAAATATCTATTTTATTATGTCATTGAATTTATCCCAATTGATATTTTTCCATACACGGGAAAGTTAATCTATGTTTCACGTGGGTGGATGGATGGATGGATGGATGGAGATGGGCCCGTTCTTGGCACTGGACCAAACGTGCTTGAGGTGGTCAGTTGGGAAACGGCCAGTGCACACAGAGTTTTACGTCTTTGTTTTCTTAACAAAATTTAAGGTTGCCGTGGCGCACATTAACTTGATTCAATTTAATAAATGAGAAAATCTCACAGAATTGTTAACATTTGTTAGACACAATCTGGCCAATACAGATGTGTATATTTAATATTTAAATCTTGATTGATCTGACGGTCCCGTGGGAAGACGGGTGCCAGGAGGCTTTTGAGCGGAAAGCCACCAAGTATCAGGACTAGAGCTGTAAAGGCCCGAGCCCGTCAGAATTCGGCCCGAGCCCGACAAGTACAATTTGATTGACAGGTTTTTACAAGCCCGAACCCGTTTATAGCCCGACATTATTAAAATGTGCGCACACACGTCGCACCGACACAGCTCTTTTGTCTAATTTGTCAAGTCAAGAATGAGTCATTTAATTTAGGCTATATCTTTTTTTTATAATTTATTGGAAGTTGGAAAGAACAAAGAAATACAATAAGTCTTCTGTAACAACATTTCAGCATATGTCTCCATAATCACCAATACAAATGTATTTGTAACGAATTAAATCAAGATACATTCTAAACTTAAATAGGTATTTGGCAATAACGAAATTTGTTTATTTTAATTTGTTATTATTGCAGAACAACATACACAGGGGAACACAGTGTATTATTATACAGTAGGCCTACATTTATAATAGCATAAAATAAAAAAATGCAATAATAAAAAATATATATTTTAGGGCCTTAATAATATAAGGAAATTAAGATAAAGAAGCAGGATTTGCTTCGCCACTTCCTTCCACAATCTGGGCTGGCCTCGACGCGACAGTGACCAGCAGCTGAAATGTAATAAAAGAAGAATAATGTAGCCTATAGCCTATACTCTGCTGTTTAAATTATGCATTTTAGACTCAATTCATATTTAGATATAATTTGAGAAACATTTACTCACCAAGATTAGGCTACATGTTTTTGTGGAGGAAAATTATCGAATCCACTGTGGATGGCTTAAGCGCGGTCCTGCGCTCGCTGATGACCCAGTGCGTCCGGCAGCACTGAACACCCTTTCACTGCTGCTGCTACTGGCCGGGATGCATAGCACCGATCTTGCTAATTTCGCAAGTTTTGGGTAGGATGTTTTGTTTCTCTTCCACCAGCCAAGAACATCCATCTCATTGTCCATATCAGCAGCCGTTTCGATGTAGCGAGTTACCTCGTCATTTTCCCAGTCAGCTTCCCTCACATTTTCCCACTCCGCAAAATTTGCCCTTTTTGCCGGAGGTCTGTCAGTGGCTTCGACTCCGGAGAGCTCTGTGACTGGGTCTCGAATCTCCACATCTGGTGCACCTGCAACCATGGCTTGCAGAAGAGTGCGGACTTGATCATGTATGGCATTCCTGTCTGAGTGTGACAACATTCTCAGCTGATTAAATTTTGGCCAGAGGAATGTTGCGATCTTATGGAGGTCCTGTATGATCACTTTACGCGCGAGCCAGTCTTCGTGCCGTTTACGCACGACAGCTTGCTGAGGGGAGTCCATGGCATTGGGCTGACAGTGGCGTTTCAGTTTCTCACTCCAGAGACACACACTATTAAGTGTTGGATACGTGTCTCCCTCGAGTTCCCTCTGTGCTTCATAGAACGGCTTCAGAAAGTTTAACAAAAAGTCCAGTGTGTCTGGGGCTATTTTCTCAATGCGCGCGCTCTCCCCTCGTGCATCCAGCTTTTCATGGAGCTCATGATAAATGGCCTGTATAGAAGTCAGTGTGAGGTACACCGTACTGAACCGAGTGTCTCTCATTTGCAGCAATGTTGTTGACAGTTGCGCAGCCAACCCTGACTGTTTAACGTACCTCACTAATGATTTAGCAGCAGAAATGGTATCTCCTATGTCCGGAGCACCGTCGGCTTTCGATAACGCGGCAATGTCGAGTCCATGGCGCAGTACCGTATTAACGAGATGGTCTATGCAGTCCAATCTTTGGTATGGCCGCAGAGCGAATTTAATGTTTGCCCCCTCGTCGGTCACCCATACAATTTTGCTGAGAGTGGAAGCGTCAAGGCCAAACTTTGTCACCAGTAGTTTCAGTATCTCCCGTCTGATATTTTCTCCCGTCTTTGCCTCTTCCAAAGGGAACATTGTAGTTGTCAGGGTTTTATTTACCAGTTCCATCTCCTCACTTATGAAATGGCATGTGATTGTCAAATAACTAATCTTCCGATAATCTTCTGTCCACATGTCTGTGGTCATTGCGACTGTTCCATCCTTTAACACAGTCTTAAGTTTCTGTACTAAAGCTTCCCTCTTTTCTTCTGCCATGTCAGTGCATTTCTTCGCAATTGTCACATGGCGGGGAATAACAGAATTTGCGGGAACCCTGCCATACGCTGCCCCGACATTAATTAGTTCTTGCGCCAGCTCTTCAAAACCCTTGCCATTTACGATATTAAAAGGCCTAATATCTTTACAGCAAAAGCTGACACACTTCTCCGTCACTGTTTGTTTCACCTTTGCAGGGATGGATTTTGATGCTGTAACAAACGATGTGATTGTAGGTTGTTGTTGATCCTGGGCACTGCCGGGTGTTGAACAGCTTCGATCAAAATGCCTTCTCAGCGACGAATTCCCTGTCGTTTTGCTGTCGTACTTTAACAGAATGTCGCATCTTTTGCATTTCACATATCCCACTGTCTCATTGTTCTCATTATGCACAATGTCAAAAAATTTCCACACCTCAGACTTTGCTTTTTTACTCTGTGCAACTAAAACATAATCACCAGAGGCCACCCTCCGTTTCACCTCCTCAGCATCCATTTTCGCGCTAATCGAAACGCATCACCTGACCTCTCATTTACCGCGCAACCCAGAGCGCAAGCATAAGCCCGAGCCCAGCCCGAGCCCGTGTAAAATAATCAAAATTAAGACCGAACCCGCCCGAACCCGTCGGGTCCCGTCGGGTTCGGGCAAAGATCTTCAGCTCTAATCAGGACCTCGTTGAGCAGTGCAGGGCCAAAGGGTGGCAGACCTGGCTATTCCCGGTTGAGGTCGGGTGTAGGGGTTTCCCGGCGCAGTCTGTGTGGAAGACACTCACAGCCTTGGGTATAGCAGGAAGGGAGAGGAAGGCAGCTGTCCGTAGGTTGGGTGAGGCAGCAGAAAGAGCATCTTGCTGGCTCTGGAGTAGGAGGGAGGAGTTGAGCTGGGGGCCAGGAGGAGGTGGGCAGTGACTGGCCACCACTGCTGACCCGCCAACTGGAGGGTGTTGTGGTTTAGGGTCGAAACATCCCGTGAAAGTTGGATGCCACCTGATGACATCTTCTCCTGGCCGAAAGCTACAGTCATGCACTACAGTCAGTGAATGATTTAGGTGGTAACAGATGTATTCAATAGAATGTACTTTTATTTCAGTGAATTTTGTAAATCTATGTTTTACATATGCTGTATACATATTTAGCGTACTTGTTTGCAAAAAATGTCTGCATTTAAGAAAAACACATGATAAAGCTATATATTCATAACATTTATTTTGATTTGTTTCTTTCTTCTTTCACACACATCTACTCATATAATTTGTCTACTGAAAAGGCTCATTGAAGAACATGGTATTGACCTTTAGGGATCGCTCATCAACACAGAATGACAAGACTGTTTCCAAGTCGTTTTGAGATTGAAATATAAACAAAAAGTCATCCCTCGCCTCGAAGAATTGACCCCCCAGCACCATGGTGAGTGTATTTTGTTTTTGGACTTGGTTAATTCTCAAGAAGGCAGGCTCTGTCACCTCTCCATGGAACAAATCTCTTTGACCTTTAACCCAATCCCACGCTGTATGCAGGTCTCTCATGTAGGGTTTTTATTGTGATTTTTATTGTGGTTTAAACGTGCTTTTACATTTAATATGCTTTATGATTTCATTATTGATTACTAACCGTGCATAATATGTTGAAAATATAACCAGTGTGTGAGTTGGGAAAACCAAGAGTTAGGATGATATTGAGTGTGTTTCCACAGGAAACGGTATGTGTGTGTGTGTGTGTGTAAAGATCAGATTAGACACGGCGCCCCATGGAATGTGGTGGATTGTGGGGGCCTCTATATAATGTGTTGCAGATGATTCAAGAGCAAAGCAGTGTGACCTGGTTGGTTGAGACAGGACAAAGAAGAGAAAGCTGATTGGATGAGTCCTAACCCCCAACTGGAGAAGAGACCCGTCGTGAAATATTATAAAAAGCTGTGAAACTGTTTTTCGTGGTTGGTTCTTTGTGTAAGACTTTGCGTCTGAGAACTCACCCAGCAGCTGTATTGTTTGAGACTTCTGATCAATAAATTTCAACATTTTCTTAACTGGCCTCTCTCCAATTTTGAACATGCAGAACATTGTTTTAATGTTCATCACTCACAATGTCCGGCTTCTGCACCTGGTGATGTAAAAATGAAGCTGTATGCTTTATTCTGCATTACATTTTTCATAATTGAATGACACATCGTTAAAAATCGCTTGACTGATAAAATGGCACAACAGTTCAACTATTTACTCTGCACGCATGCAAATGCTTTCTATTTAACCTTTATAATCATTTACGTTATCAATGCCATCTTCATGCACAATTCTTTTGCTGGGTACGGATGAAAGCAGTGGGCTGCTGGCTGACGGGAGGGAAGCTGCATGTCTTGTCAAGTTCAACGTCGCGCCTTGGGTTGTTCCAGGAGAAGCCAACGAACTGCAAACGTCAGCTTCCGTCGCTGCTAGCCTCAAAAGCACGGACTCTAATTTCCCTCCCAGAGTGGCCATTCTGTTGACCCCCGATTTCTCCATGGCCTCCACTTTGACCTCAACCTTCCCCAGGTGGGGTTTTTTTAAGTTTTCTTCCAGCAGCTGGAGGTCGCATCGGATCTGTCTATGTGTTCTCTCTGTATTGTGTTGCAGCTCCTCGAAGTTCTTCTCGGTTGTCAAAGCAACAAAACGTTTAATATTGTATTGTATTCATTGTGTTTCAGTTTCTTTCTTACTCTGTTTCAATCTGTCTTCATTTATTAAGTAATGTGAAAACAAACTGTTTGATTTATCATGGATAAAATATAAATGTATGGATAGCCACATTCATATGATGTAACAATGTTAAAGTACTTCATGCAACGAACAAAATCATTACCAGGAACATTAAGAACGACAAAGAACTCTTTTTCTCATGAAACATTTATTTGAACAAATAACAGTATAAAATACAATTGAATCTTTTTATTGAAACCGATGATGAATTCAAATAAACAAGGCCATTATAGAACTGGAGCTTCTGCTGTAATGCAATTTTCTCCTCCTCCACAACCATCTCACTTCTTCTTGTCTTTTTAAGGGTGGTTTTTATTTTTTCAGCTAAAAAATGTTGCAAATCCTTGTTGCCGCGAGGACTCCAACCAGGACTCCATACGCCATCCCTCTCACCTGCCTCTTTGATGACATCTACCTTGTCATAAAGGCTCTTGGTGTCTGAAGAAAGGGAACAGGATAATTCAGTATCCATGCGAACTCACACTAACATTAAAGGTTAAGATGCAGCATACAGCAGTAAAGAAATTGTTGAAAGTCAAAAGAAGTCTCGTAATGTAATGTAAACTCACTATTAACTCTCAGTCGCTTTAACTGATATTTGAAATAGGCCAGCTGGAGTCTTGACAGTTTCTCCTGTCTATTAATGTTCTGGCTCATGTGGGGCTTTACTTTGGCAGCTAGGTCTGGAGTAAGGTCTTCTAAGGACTCGGCCAGCTTGCGCTTTGTCCAGCCAACCTGTTGTTGATACCCCGATGTAACTGAATTTGAAAGTCCACCTCTTGAACATTCGATGAGGCTCTCCACCTCATGCCCCGGCATGGATGAAACCAGTGGCCCGCTGGCTGACGGCAGAACAGGGACGGAAGCGGTAGGTCTACGCCTTGTCAAGGTAAATGTCGCACCTTGTGAGGGATTGATGGGAGACTGAGAAGCCAACGGACTTTGTATGTCAAAAGAGGGCTCCTCATCTTGCCCCGGCATGGATGAAAGCAGTGGCCCGCTGGGTGACGACAGAACAGGGACGGAAGCAGTTGGTCTACGCCTTGTCAAGGTAAATGTCGCACCTTGTGAGGGATTGATGGGAGACTGAGAAGCCGACGGACTTTGTATGTCAAACGAGGTCTCCGCATCTTGCTCCTGCATGGATGAAAGCAGTGGGCTGCTGGCTGACGCGAGGGAAGCTGCACGTCTTGTCAAGTTTGACGTCGTGTCTTGGGTTGTTCCAGGAGAAGCCAACAAACTGCAAATGTCAGCTTCCATCGCTGCTAGCCTTGAAAGCACAGATTCCAATTTCCCTTCCACAGTGACCATTCTGTTGACCAAAGATTCCTCCATGGCCTCCACTTTGACCTCAACCTTCTGTAGGGCGGTCTTAAAGTTTTCTTCCAGCAGCTGGAGGTCGCATCGGATCTGTCTGTGTGTCCTCTCTGTATTGTGTTGCAGCTCCTCCTCGAAGTTCTTCTCCGTAACCTCCATGAAGGCCTTTAAATCCTCCTGCGCCGCCTTCTGGACAGAAAACACAGCTTCTCTTAAGGCCTTCAGTTCCTGGACGAAAAAGTCCCTCATGGTCTCGTGCCTTAAGATGAACTCCTCTTCTGTGGTAAGAAGATCTTCCACTTCAAAGTCATCCTGCTGACCTGCAGACATGTCTGTCTGAAACACAGGACCACCGTAAACAAACGAAGGACATGAACAGGTGATGCAGACGCACTCATAGACTTGTTCCTTCTGATAATTTGTTGTTCGACTGTTTAATGCAAGAGCAAATCTATGAAGCAGTCCTGAGTCTATCCACTCTGAAAACTGGAATAAAGTAATGGGGATAACTATTCTCAAATGAATTAAAACAATTTAAATAAAAAAAATATTAAAATTAAAATATAAAGCCACTAATAACCTTAAAAATCACAATATAAAAAACTAAATAAAATAATGCATAAACTGGGCATTTTAAAATAAATCATCTTTCAAATAAATAACACTGCGGCATTATTTTAATGACTTGCATTAAGCGATGTTTGCATTAAAAAAAACAAGCTCCCGGACCTTGGATGGGCTGAGTCTGTTTCTTCTCTCTGAGATAATCTGCCCAGTTTTAGAAATAATTCTTTCAGATGGCACAGATGTGGCAACAATGCAAAGTCTTGCCTTCATGACCTAAGAAAGGGTTTTGTAAACAGGCGAACATCTCCTCCACCAGGCCAGAGGGTCTGATGTGCGTGGTAAGAGTGGCTCTGCAAGGTAGGCCCGCATCTCCATCATAGCATCTGGTGTCGTAGAAGTTGTAGCAGAAAGTCTCAAACTTGCTACCCTCTGGTCAAAGTCTGAAGACCTCTTGTCATTAAAATTACTTTGGAAGCAGTCACAAACCTATGAAGATTACAAATTGTTTATAAATTAATCATAACAAAATTAAAATCAGTACTGCATAAACTTCTCTTTTAAAAAATAAGGCTTCAAAAAATGCATCATTAAGAAACTGAGTTTAGAATGTGATTTTAAATGAATAATAATAAAAAATGTTGAACTTCTTACTTTTCTGCACTCACTTCAGTGGTGACCTCTTCAAATGGCTTAATAATGTTTACAATTTCTTTTGGAAATGTCCCATTCCTCTGGTGACAAAGTTGGCAGAGATGCATTAGTTAGTGCCAGGGTGGAGATGATTGGGTCTTTGATTTCCGAAAATCTTTTCAACATGTGATATGTTGAATTCCACCTTGTGGACACATCCTGTTTTAACCGCAGAGGCTCTTGACCCATCTGTTTTTGTGTGGCCTTGAGCTTGTCTGAAGCAACTGTACTTCTATGGAAGTATTCAACCACAGCCTTTACCTTTTGCAATATTGCTTGGACCTCCTTCAATGCAGCTCTGACAATGAGGTTTAGCATATGGGCGAAACAAGGTATGTGGTCCCAGTGGAGATGATCTTTCAGGGCTGAAACAATGTTGCTGGCATTGTCTGTGAAACAGGCTACAATTTTGTCACACACACCCCATTCATTTGTTACTCTGGTCAGCTCACTTGCCAGGTAAGCTGCAGTGTGTCTGTCTGACAAAGCAAAGCAGTCTAGGAGAAAGGAGGTCATCTGAAAGTCCTCTATGAAATGACATGTCACAGTCATGTAACCTGTTGTAGTCAATGATGTCCAGCAGTCTGTTGTGAGACAAACAGCAGGGCGCTCTTGATTTTGGCCATTATATCACCTCTTAACTTGTCATACAGCCTTGGCATTACAGTTTTTGATAGTGTTTTTCTGCTAGGTAGTGTAAGGATCTGTCTGCAATGACTCTCCCAACCACCAGGTGGCGCTGCATCACTTCTACCCTACAACGACTCTCCCAACCACTAGGTTGCACCAACCATGAACTATTACCGAGGCTCGTTAGTTATAATTTGCATCACCTGATGTTTGTCTATTTAAGTTTGGCCAGTGCTTTATTTCTCGTTCAGTCTTGAGCCTACCCATTGTATGGAGTACCTGAGTTCTTGCATTTGACACCTTTGTTTTAGTTGCTCTGTGGTTTTGCCTTTTGTTTGTTAGTTTGTTTGTAATGCCAAGTAAGGCGTGCCTAAGTGTGAAGAGTTTAAGCCTCCTGGTTCTTTCTTCCTCTGCACGTGGGTCAACAGTGGTCTAGAGGTAGTTAGGTTATGCTCTCAGCAGGAAGATCCGGGTTCTAGTACCACTTCAGACCCTTCTGAGCACTTAACTCATCACAGCAAGACTGAACCATGAATGTAGACCCAGCAGAGGAGACCAAGCCTTCCTCCAACGTGGATCGTATCCTGGCTCAACTCTCGAGTCAAGCTGGAGCCATTCAGAAGCATGACCAGATGTTATCAGAGATTCTTCAACACCTCAGGCACCAAACCCCATCTGAGACTTCCCCTTCCACAGCAACCCAGTCTACTCCCCAACTCCTAGGGCCACCAGCAGGCCTTCAACTCGAGCCTAGACTTCCAGCTCCTGAGAGGTACGATGGAAACCCAGAAAGGTGCCGCGGGTTCATCACACAGTGTACTCTGGCTTTTCAGCTGCAGGCTAACAGTTTCCCCACAGAGAACAGCAGAGTGGCATATATGACGACTCTTCTCACAGGAAAGGCGTTGGAATGGGCTACATCCCTCTGGGAGAAGGAGTCTCCTCTTGTCTCCAACTGCAAGCTCTTTATGGACGAGATGAAGAAGGTGTTTCATCACCCTGTTCGTGGAAGAGACATTGATCATGGTTTGCTTCAACTCACTCAAGGAGCACGTAGTGTGGCAGAGTTTGCCATAGAGTTCCGCACCCTAGCTGCAGAGAGTCAGTGGGGGTCACAAGCTCTAAAGGCAGTTTTTTATCAAGCCCTACTACCTGAACTAAAGGATGAACTGTCCTATAGAGAGCCAGCTCCGGACCTGGACTCCCTAATCGACACCGCTATTAGACTGGACAATCGCATCCGAGCTCGCCAAGGCGAGCGCTGTCGTGAGACCTGGCTACCCCGGAGCTATACACCAACATCTCCATCATCTATGGGTAATGCTGAGGAGCCAATGCAGCTGGGCGGGACCCGATTGTCACAAGCTGAGAGGGACAGACGGATGAGGGAGAGGTGTTGCTTATACTGTGGGGAGGCAGGACACTTCCGAATCAGTTGCCCGCAGCTGGTGGGAAAAGGCAACTCTCGCCCGAGGAGAGGGGGCCTGGGACGAGAGTAATTACTTACCCCCAACCAGCAGCCTCCGGTTTTTTGATTTCCGTTACACTTTCTTGGAAGGAGGAGGTGCACGAGTTAAGGGCCTGGGGCCGCTGGAAATTTTATGGATCGTAACTTGGCCATGAGGTTAAGAATTCAACCCATAACCCTCCAAGACCCACTTTCTGTCACCGCATTGGATGGTAGACCACTCGGCTCTGGTCAGGTAAGCCAGTGTACCTCACTTCTATGTTTGCAAGTGAACTCCCACAGAGAAGAGATACAGTTTTTCATAATTAACTCTCCTGAATTCCCTTTGATACTTGGTTACCCCTGGCTAGTTCACCACAATCCCCAGATCAATTGGTCCTCCAACCAGATAAGGGGGTGGGGCCCCAATTGTGATATTCCTGGCTTGTCTCTTTGTCACCCTCTCGAGTCACAGAGGAATTTCCAAGGTCCGCCTGCGCCACCAGTCCGACGCATGGAGGTGTTGGCGGTCTCCGGGTTAAAACAAGTGGATCCCCGTGCTCCTGGGGCATCTCCAGATGTATCCGCCATACCCATGGAGTATACCAACCTGTCTGAAGTGTTCAGCAAGGTACGTGCGGCCGCTCTTCCACCCCACAGACCATATGATTGTACCATTGAATTGTTCCCAGGCACTTGTCCTCCTCGAGGAAGGCTTTTCTCACTGTCAGCCCCCGAGAGAGCGTCCATGGAGGAGTACATTAACAAGTCCCTCGAGAGTGGATTTATTCGCCCATCAACCTCACCGGCAGGGGCCGGGTTCTTCTTTGTGGGGAAGAAGGATGGCAGTCTTCGACCCTGCATTGACTACCGGGGACTCAATCGGATTACAGTGAAGAACCGTTACCCACTGCCGCTGATGACCACGGCTTTTGAGCTCCTGCAGGGTGCAACCATATTCACAAAGCTGGATCTGCGCAATGCCTATCACTTGGTGAGGATTCGGGCCGGGGATGAGTGGAAGACAGCCTTCAATACCCCGACAGGTCATTATGAATATCAGGTAATGCCTTTCGGGCTTGTCAATGCCCCAGCCGTTTTCCAAGCCCTCATCAATGATGTCTTACGAGATATGCTAAACAAGTTTGTGTTCGTGTACCTTGATGACATTTTAATCTTCTCCCGATGTTACCAAGATCACGTTCAGCACGTTCAGCAGGTTCTGTCTCAACTCTTAAGAAACAACCTCTTCGTGAAGCTGGAGAAGAGTGAGTTTCATGTACCCACTGTCTCCTTCCTTGGTTTTATAATCTCAGAGGGCAACATTCAGATGGATCCTGGAAAGACTCACGCAGTCCTGAACTGGCCACAACCCTGCTCTGTGAAGGAGGTACAACGCTTTCTCAGGTTTTCTAACTTCTACAGAAGGTTTATTAGGGATTTCAGCTCCATTGCAGAACCTCTCACCGCCCTTACCAAGGGGACACAGAAACCGTTCAAGTGGCCTGACAAGGCAGATAAGGCATTTAGCCTGCTCAAGCAACGCTTCACCTCAGCACCCATTTTAACCCTCCCTGATCCCGAGTTACCCTTCGTAGTAGAGGTGGATGCGTCAGACGCTGGTGTTGGGGCGGTTTTGTCCCAAACTTCCAAGAAAGATAACAAGCTTCATCCGTGTGCCTCCTTTTCACGTCGTCTCACACCAGCAGAGAGAAATTATGACATAGGTAACCGAGAACTGTTGGCAATAAAACTAGCACTAGAGGAGTGGAGACAGTGGCTGGAGGGGGCCAAGCATCCATTTGTCATATGGACAGACCACAAGAACCTTATATACATCCAGGAGGCTAAGAGGTTGAGTCCTCGCCAGGCCCGATGGGCTTTGTTTTTTAATCGTTTCGAGTTTCTTCTCTCGTATAGACCAGGTTCCAAGAATTCAAAGCCAGATGCCCTTTCGAGACAATTCAACAGGCTGGAGGGAGAGGACAGAGCTGAGCCCATTATCCCCAGTACAAAGATGGTGGCAGGAGTCCAGTGGAGTATTAAGTTGACAGTGAAAAAGGCCCAACAACGGCAGCCTGACCCAGGTAATGGCCCCCCAGGTCGTCTCTGTTCCGAAGGTTGTCCGATCTGATGTTTTGCAGTGGGGACATGCATCTGTCCTTTCGTGTCACCCTGGGGCTACAAGGACTTTGAAGCAGATCCAGAACCAATTCTGGTGGCCGGGCATGCAATTGGATGTTAGAGACTTCGTGGCAGCCTGCTCTGTTTGTGCTCAGAATAAGGAGCCTAAGGCCCACCCTTATGGCCTGCTTCATCCATTACCCATCCCTAAACGCCCTTGGTCTCACATTTCGTTGGATTTTGTTACTGGACTTCCCAAATCACAAGGTAACACAGTCATTCTGGTGGTGGTCGACAGATTTTCAAAGGCTTGTCATCTAATACCTCTGCCCAAGATCCCTACAGCCTGCCAAACGGCAGACCTCATGATGCAGCATGTTTTCAGAATCCACGGGTTCCCTCAGGACATGGTCTCTGATCGGGGACCGCAATTCACGTCTCGGCTTTGGAGAGCTTTTGGTCGTCTAATTGGGGCATCCATCAGTCTATCCTCTGGGTTCCACCCCCAGTCCAACGGTCAGACAGAACGGGTCAACCAGGAGATCGAGAAGACCCTCAGGTGCTTGGCCTCCAACAATCACAGCACCTGGAGCTCCCGTCTGATTTGGGCTGAGTTTGCACACAACACATTATACAGTTCATCCTTGGGCATGTCTCCTTTCGAGTGTCAATTTGGCTTTCCTCCCCAGTTGTTTCCTGAGCAGGATCTAGAGTCCCATGTACCAGCCGCAAGCCTACTAGTCAAGAGGTGCCACCAGGCCTGGAAGAGAGCACGTACATCCCTAGTATCAGCATCTCAACGGCAGCAGAAACAGGCCAATAGGCACCGTAGACTTGGGCCATCACTACGCCAGGGCCAGAGGGTGTGGTTGTCAACCAAGGACCTTCCACTCCACCAAGAATCTCGGAAACTGGCTCCTCGGTTCATTGGGCCCTTTAAGATCCTTAAGAAGATCAACCCTGTATCCTATCGGCTACTTCTACCAAGGTCCATGCGCATTCACCCCACTTTCCACATTTCCCGTTTAAAGCCTTTTGTCTGCTCTCCTTCATCCACAGCAAAGAAACCCCCCCTACCCCAGCTCATTGGTGGGAAACCAGCATACTCCGTCCGTCGACTGCTTGATGTACGCCGAGTCCGGGGCAAGGTCCAATACCTAGTGGACTGGGAGGGTTATGGCCCAGAGGAGAGGTGCTGGGTTCCAGCAGGAGACATTCTCGATCCGGACCTTATAAAAGACTTCCACCGTTCTAGGCCCCAGCCATGATTGAAGGAACGTCAGGAGCCGTCCCTGAGAGAGGGCCTCCTGTAAGGATCTGTCTGCAATGACTCTCCCAACCACCAGGTGGCGCTGCATCACTTCTACCCTACAACGACTCTCCCAACCACTAGGTTGCACCAACCATGAACTATTACCGAGGCTCGTTAGTTATAATTTGCATCACCTGATGTTTGTCTATTTAAGTTTGGCCAGTGCTTTATTTCTCGTTCAGTCGTGAGCCTACCCATTGTATGGAGTACCTGAGTTCTTGCATTTGACACCTTTGTTTTAGTTGCTCTGTGATTTTGCCTTTTGTTTGTTAGTTTGTTTGTAATGCCAAGTAAGGCGTGCCTAAGTGTGAAGAGTTTAAGCCTGCTGGTTCTTTCTTCCTCTGCACGTGGGTCAACAGTGGTCTAGAGGTAGTTAGGTTATGCTCTCAGCAGGAAGATCCGGGTTCTAGTACCACTTCAGACCCTTCTGAGCACTTAACTCATCACAGGTAGACTGTATGATGGGTCCAGAAGATGTGAATACTCCTTAAAGCCCCTGTTCTCCACTATAGAAAATGGCTGAAAGTCACAAGCAATCATTCTCACCAGAGCCTCATCAAGTTTGCTTTGTCTTAAAGGATACATTGGTCTTATTACAAAAGTGCTCATTGAAGTTTGCTGTTGTGGCCTCTTTGGCCTAACTGCTCCTTGGATGGTGGTGGGTGCTGCTGGTGTACTGGATGCAGATGTGGTCAGCATGCCAGCCAAAGCCATTGAAGGTCCAGCAGAAAAAGTGCTGGTGTTAGAAACCGCTCCAACTGCTGCAGGGCTATCATCTTCCGGCTCTGTCCTAACTTGTGCTAGCAGCACAGTAGGATGTGCGGTTTTAAGGTGCCTCCTCAAATTGGAAGTGCTTCCTCCTTTAGTTGACAATTTTTTTTGGTATAGGTTGCATTTCGGTTCAGTGGCTGAAGTTGCCACAAAATGGGTCCAAACATCACTCCTTTTTCTACTGCTCATTCTCATAAGGTGTTAAAAGCTGTCTGAGGCTCTTCTCTGCCCCTCACCTAGTGCAAAACTAAGGGGGTTGGGTGTGAAATGGTCACTGTTCCCTTGGTGACAGTTTTGAATGACAGTTGTCCTTCAGGTGAACCACGTGTTAAACCTTTGTGTGACCCAAGCACATGATATTTCTAAGTAAATCACTTTAACTCTCCAATTCAACTTTGGATACAACTTTTAAATATGATGTTATCATAGACTTAATATTTTAAAAAAACAATAACCATATCAATTCTAATTGTTATTTGCTTTTTTTTTGGTAAAATAATAACATAATGACAATCTTCTTAAAAAAAACATTAGACCAATATGTCAAGTCTGCATAGCAATAAACAATTATTACAATTTTTGAATTTATCAGCTTAGTTTTTGTTTACTGATAGACAGACAGTGAAAGGACAAATTAATCAATATATTATTTATAACAGGGTTTATTTATTAATAGAATAATACACCACATATTCTCGAGAAACAGTAACAAAAACATAGTGACAGATATTGACACTACTGTATTTCTAGGAAATTGCTTATTACACATCTTTTGATAATTTTAAATGGATTAATTCTTAAATATGACAAAAAAAACGAACGACTCAAACCCGAGACTCGAGAGATGAACTAATCAATTCTCTTTCCGGCTCAAAATGCATTAGTAAAGCGTACGGGGCTGTCACGTGACGAACGATATCGAGGTAATCAAAGATTCAGGTAATAAAATCAATTACTGCTTTGTTTGTTATAGCATTATAGTTTTGTATTGTTTGTAGTGTGATCAATGTTTGCGTAAATAGGCCTAGTAGATGTGTTTAGGGAAGTAACACGCAACATGTAAGTTTTATTTTTGTAAAATGAACGAAATTAACTAAATGACTCGAAAAAAGATTCGTTCATTTTGCTGAACGAGACTCAAAGATCCGAGTCTATAAAATGATCCGAACTTCCCATCACTAGTCTCTATCAAACTAAACAGTTAACATAACATAACCCACACCCGATCGTAGACACCAGCTATCAAACGGATGGGTCGTCAAAGAAGGATATTTCCTAACTTAATCATAACCTATAAGTCTGTCATGAATACACTTTTACATTTACTCTTAGAAGAAACATCACATAAACATTAACTTGATTTCTCTCTCATTTAAAACACAACCTGCTGTTCTCACATTACAGGGTGAAAACACCTTTTATTGCAGGGTGAGCGGAGGATAGATAGACAGGACGGGTATACAACAACAAAAGTCGTAAAACAGAAGACAGGCCATAAAAAAAGCAACGTTTGATCGTAAACAGAACACCCAGTACTATTATTCCTGAATCATTATGGCTCGTAAACTTATTTTCTCTTTATTTATTTTACCTTACAGGCTACATCAAAAGTAAATTCAATGCAGAAGTGAGCATAATTAAAAAAGCCATCTTGGAGAAATGCGCAGATAAATGCAAATTATCTAAAAGACGCAACTGTGTGTGAGAATAATAGAAGTGTTTTTTTTTTGTTTTTTGCCTCCAGTGAATATATCTAAATAAAAAGAAATTAAAAAACGAAGTAATGATTTGTCCGAACGCTTTTGTTTCACCTGTTATTGGTAAACTTCCTTCTGCTACTGGATGAATATCTGAAACTGGACAACCACCTGCAGATAAACAAAAAAAATAAACAACATCAACATTTAAACATAAACCGACAAATAGGAGACCTTATAACTTAACTGCTACCAGTAACCATTGCGCTCCCTCCTGCGGCTGCACGACTATCTGCAGCAGAGTCAGCATCGGCGCATTCAATCGCAGTAATCATGTTAGTCTCAACAGTAAACTTCAAAGGTCCAACGAGTAGAAAGGAAGGTGTTCTTCGATGTCTTGATGGTCTGCCAGCAGTGAGAGAAGCCCTTTGCCTTCTAGATACATCTTCTAGAACAAATTTGACACAGACACATCCAGTTGTCCAAAGGGTCGACGATTGATATGTTGCCCCTCGCAGTTGCCTGATACGTCTCGCACTTTTGCAACATTTTACACTTGACGCAACGATGGAATTTACGTTTACAATTAAACTCAGCTTGCCAGGCTTCACATCTCACGCATAGATAACACATTTTAATGTCTGCAGCAGAAACTTCCGCGACAACTGTAATGACATCATTTTCAGCTGCTTGAAACTCAACCGTGCTATGAACTTCTTGAATTTCAACAATTTCACTGAAGAGAGATATCATAAAATCATCACCGAACGCTCTTGTAGCCACATTGGAAATTCTGTACAAATGACCTTCCATGAGTACACCCACTTGTGCCTCCCACAGATGCTTTTTTATATTTCCTGTTGCGTCCTGTATGTAGCAAATTTGCAACTCGCTAGGCACATCCCTGACATCAACGGTCTTTGAAGGTTTCAAATCCACAACCTTCTCCTCTACAAGACCAACCTGAAAGCAAATATACAGACAAATATAAATAATCTTGCATCTTATGTAAATGCTGTACACGTAAAACCCTCACATAACCTTATTGTACGCACAACACTTAAATAGATAAATAAATATAAACCCATAGAAATTAATTATAACATGACATACATCCATTCACTCACTACACAGTTTCTCAACTTTGACAACTGAAAGATTTGTAAAAGTTCCAAAAGCACTGATATGTAGCACAAGGGCGATATTCATAACTCCTGGTGACATGTTGACATTTTGTTTAAACAAATTAATTTCACAAAACCAATAAATTACAAATCATTATTTAGACAACTTTTAAATTGTGGCGAATAACAGGAATTGATTGACAATGCGTCACTATCTCACCAAAACCTACGAAAGAGTTTGCTAATAACTGCAAATTAACTTTATATTCAATAAACTATAACAAAATGCTTCAATAACATTACTTTGAATTAAATGACTCATTCCCTCCGTTTGTATATACGATTCATAGACTACAACGCTGAAGCACACTCTTACATTTTGTTTGGGGTCCAACAAACAGATCTGTGCCACAGTCTTCTTTGAGTTTTGTGGAGGTTCTTTGAACGTGAATTCCACATCTGACGTGACCGTGATGTCCTTGTTCTTTCCACACTGGATATTGAATTCCTCACCCGCAGAACCTATTAAACACAACAATATAGACACACTTCAACTGCCTACTTAAATACTACTGAAAAACATTACCAACACTCACTGACACATGTCTTCATTTTAAGCAGCTTGACGGGACTCTTGTTCTTCTCTGACTGCAGAAACTTGCTTTGCTTCTCCGGTGAAAACACTACAACGCGGTGATTTCGATCTTGACTGGTTTAAAACACTGCGTTAAAATACTTGTTCCGAGACCTTATAGCCACCTTCACAGGACTTACAGTATATCGTTTGGTTTCACTACAGTAGCAATGAATATGAAAGCAATGATTGCCAATGAAAAACATTATGGAATTATGATGAACCAAATGTCAATGAATGTGAGTTGAGTATATTTGATGTGTAAATAAGCTGTTTTAAATGGACATGCTCTGACACAAGGCTGATTCATAAATTCACATATTAACTATAGTCACATACAGTATATGTAAACATAAAGTAGGTTTTACAGTGGAGATCTGGCTGATTTTGTACGTTTTCCACTTAAAAAGAAATGAAAGGTCTATCATATGTTTCTTTATTTTAAAATAATTCTATATTATCAACCAAAAATCTTATTTTACTGCAAAGCAATTTATTATTATATAATGTTTTTTTCTGGATGAGTTGATATTCTGTCTCTATCAGTTAAAATAAACCTCAAAAAAAAAAAAATACAGACCCTTCATTTGTTTCACATGCTGGCAAATGTACATAACTAGCAGGGATCAAATACTTATTTCTCCACTGTATCTACTGACTCTTTTGATGAAATTAACATGCATCACAGTTCATCCAAATCCACAGTTTTTTATTTCTTATTTTACCTTTTGGCTTTTAATCTTTTTTTAGCATCATCAACAGCACCCTCTGAAACAACACCTGAAGGACTCATGAAGAGCAAGCAATTGATATTGTTTTTTGTCAGACTACCTTTCACTGAATCAAACACTTGATGAAGTTTTAACAGAGGTGCGTGGCATTCAGGACCGAAATGCTGTGGTGTAAATTCAACCTAAAAGGAAGAAAAGGGAAAAAGGTGTTTCAGGACCTTCCCCTTATGGGTCTAATCACAAACCACTATTAATGACAAAACGTTATTTAAGTAAATACACAAATCTCTTCATAAATCCTCCGTTTCAAATTGTATACAATATTATTATTATTAGTAGTAGTAGAACGCCATTATTTCTAATTTTAATTATTTATACTTGATAATTGTTCTTCCAGCTTTTCATGTCAGGCATATGTGCACAGTATGTACCAAGTGCTAAATAAATCTAAATTCCTTGTGTTTGCACACACTTGGCCAATAAAGTGAATTCTGATTCTTAACATTTACATTTAGGTGTTTGGCAGATGCTTTTATCCAAAGCGACATACATTGCATTATACTATACATTTATACATAAGTATCTGCAATCCCCTGGGATCCAACACACAACCTTGCGTTGTTAACGCGATGCTCTTACCACTGAGATTCAGAAAAGCTTTCATCGGCTGTACATCATCGCCGTTGTGTTTTCATTCAGAACTCATGTCACATGGCAGGATTTGAGTCACAGAGTCTGAGAGGTCCAGAT
This sequence comes from Barbatula barbatula, assembly GCF_947034865.1. Classification (NCBI taxonomy): domain Eukaryota; kingdom Metazoa; phylum Chordata; class Actinopteri; order Cypriniformes; family Nemacheilidae; genus Barbatula; species Barbatula barbatula. Next base: position 20,459,553 of record NC_136780.1, on the reverse strand, counting down.
ATTTCACGGACGTTGGTGCTGTGTCGGCGGCTCTCTCAAATCCAGTATTTCATAATTGAGGGAGGAAAATGCCTCAATGAATGATCATAATCTCAGTCAACAGAGAAACACTGAAGTGCGATGGCGCGCAGTCATAGACCAAACATACGGGATCTCCAAACTCACTCCTGAGGGCCACTGTCCTAGAGTTTGGCTTCCACCCCGATCGAACAAAACCTCAAACAGCTGATCAAGATCTTAGGCATAGTTGAAACTTGCATGCAGGAGAGATTTATTAAGTTTGGAGCTAAACTCTGCAAGACAGAGGCTCTCAAGGACATAGTCTGGGGATCTCTGCCTAGGACTTTCTGTCAGCTGATTTGGAGCTATTCTGATATTTTTCTTGGGATACTGTGACACTTTGTTTAATACAAGACAATGTATATTTTGTTAAAGACGGATGGCAACCCTACTGATGTACTGGCATTGGTAATATTTGACACATTCCAGATAGCAACATTTATGTGGCCCAGATCTGGCTCACATTGGACACATTCATCAGGCCCACTTTTGGCATGGAATGATGGCACTTGAGTGGTCCTCCCTTGTTTGCCAGATGTCAACCAAAAGACAGCCTTAGCAGTGCCACATGTCAGCCAAACACAAAACAAATCTAAGATCTGGCCCAAATCTGGGCAACAGTAAATGTTAATTTTGTCACAGATTCATCACATTGGATGTAAAGAAAGCTTTAGCATGAACAATTGTATTGAAAAGATTATGAAATGACGAAAAAAATTACTGTTAAGTCAAGTTAATGCTAACAAACACTACCTTACTCTTAAGTATTACCTAAATAGGTCTGCATAACAATGTAAAAAACATACATACAACATTTACCTCTGTAAAATATTAAGATAAGTTATAACAGATAATTCAGAATTTTTTTTGAAAACAAACTTAATTTATTAATATTGGCAAAAACAAACATTGCATGTATACACATCCAAAACTGGGAAGCAATCTGAAAATGCAAAAAAATAACAATAACAACAAAGGAAACACAAAAATGGTTTAGACAGGATTAGACATTAATTAGCCAGGAACCATCCAAATAGAGAGGTTTTAATGGACTCCTTGACTGGGCCCATCAGCTCCATGGCAGTATCCCGGGCCTGTTAAGTGAAAAACAAATAAAATAAATTGTTGACAAGCACAATTTAGAAATCATCAATTTAATTCATGTTTAAAGTTCAATAATAGAATTATTAAATAACAGAATTAAATTTCATCCTAGATACATTTCACCATCTGCAGAAAGCCCTAATGTGGAGACAGATTCTTACATGGTGTACACAGTACATTCAAACTGATGTTTTTAAAATACTTATTTCTAATTATTTGTAAAATTTTAAACAGCAATTATAATTTGTTTCAAATTGCTTTGATTGGGATCAGTATGTGAGTAACATTGTGTTTTCTTTTTTTTAGAACCAAGATATGTTGTTGTTTTTGTTGTAATATTAGCCGTGTGACAGAGCAGTTCTGAGTGTCATTGTTTATCTGGAACCGCCTTAATATTGAAATCGTCTAGATACTGGAGAGATACCATGATCCGTTTCAACACAATACCGCAGGGTAGAGGAAATGTGTGTTGTAGAGTTGTTTGTCCATTTAGGGCTGCTGTACAAAACATGGCGGCGAATTCAATTAATGTAGGGCCGCTTATAAACCACTTATTCTAAGGTATGAGAAACATAACGGTTCATTATGTAAGGTCTTTATACACCTCTGAAGAAATAGTTTTGTATATTATATTGCATTTCTGTCAATAGGTCCTCCTAAAATTCCAGTTATGTTCTTTTAAGAGTGTTTTTTTTATTTTGGAAAAAGTTGTACTGTCAGACCTGTGCTACTACATTGTGAGAGTAGTTCTAGATATCACATTATTTCTACAATACAAAGCGTTTGTGACCACAGAATCAAATAGACATCAAGAATCGGTGAATGAATTACATCAATAGCTGCATTTACATGGCACATTTTAATCCAACTGAAGTCCAATCAGATTTAAAATGCCCAAACCGATTGAAATTGGTAAGGGGTGGTTTATGCCGTTTCTAATCCGCTTGACAAGACATGTAAACACTCGATCAGATTGAAAACTGAAGAAGGAAGTTTTGAACATGTGCAAAGACGTCACTCTGTCGTAGACGTAAGTGTGTATTACTGTGGGAATTTAGATCCATATATGGATCGATATAAAAATGGATGATTGATGTTGTTTAAATCAGATGTATTTTCCTACATGACATGATTGTGAATGATGAACATTAAAACAATGTTCTGCGCGTTCAAAAATTGGAGAAAGGCCAGTTCAGAAAACGTTGAAATTTATTGATCAGAAGTCTCAAACAAACAGCTGTTGGGGTGGATTCTCAGACTCAAAACCGTCTTACAAAGAAATCGACCACCAGAAAACACATACACATGGTTTTATATTTCACGCCGAATCTCTTCTTCAGCCTGGGTCCAATCCGCTTTTCCTTCTTTGTCCTGTCTCAGCCAACCAGCTCACTGCCTTGTTTTTCAAACCCGACATCTGTAACAAATTTGCACACAAGACCCTCACCCATTCCAACACGCTCTGTGCGTAACCTAATCTTAACACACACATATATAGTAATTTCCTGTGGAAAAACCCCACAGTATCAGCGCTACATTCTTGGTTAACTCAACTAACACACTGGTTATATTTTAAACATATTATGCATAGTTAGTAATCAATAATGAAATCATATTAAATGTAAAGGCACGTTTAAACCATCATAAAAATCCTTCAGTGTACACATTTCTTCCCCAAAAAGAAGATGCTTCTTGTTACACACACACATACGCAGATCATGCAACCCCCACTCACTGACCACATTCCATCTCTGGCAACATCTAGCAACTGTAGAACTCTCAGCTTCAAGCTTTTGTTCACAATCATGTCATGTAGGAAAATACATCTGATTTAAACAACATCAATCATCCATTTTTATATCGATCCATATATGGATCTAAATTCCCACATGAACAAAAGCTTGAAGCTGAGAGTTCTACAGTTGCTAGATGTTGCCAGAGATCTGAATGTGGTCAGTAAGTGGGGGGTGCATGTTCTGCTTATGTGTGTGTGTGTAACAAGAAGCATCTTTTTGGGGAAGAAATGTGTACACTGAAGGATCTTATTGTGGTATTAAACGTGCCTTTACATTTAATATGCTTTAGGATTTCATTATTGTTAACCAACTGTGCATAATATGTTGAAAATATAACCAAGTGTGTGAGTTGAATTTAGCGCTGATACTGTGGGGCTTTTTCCACAGGAAATTGCTATGTGTGTGTGTTAAGATCAGATTACGCACAGAGCATTTTGGGATGTGTGGGGGTCTCGTGTAAATTTGTTACAGATGGATGGTGGTTTGAAAAACAAGGCAGTGAGCTGATTGGCTGGAGAGCAGACAAAAGGGAGACGAGCTGATTGGACCCCAGCTAGAGAAGAGACTCGTCGAAAAATACATTTAAATAGCTGTGAAACTGTTGCTGGGGGTCGATTCTTTGTGAGACGGTTTTGAGTCTGAGAATCCACCGAAACAGCTGTTTGTTTGAGACTTCTGATCAATAAATTTCAACGTTTTCTGAACTGGCCTTTCTCCAATTTTTGAACGCGCAGAACATTGTTTTAATGTTCATCAAGAATCGTTTTTTTAATCGTAGGGTTCACATAACATTTTGTGAGAATTTACTTCAGTGGGAGGTACCAATATCCAGTCAGGACCAATTTCTGCAATCATCTGATGAACAGCAGGTGTTCCATAATAATAAAAGATGCAATACCGCTGGTTATTTAAAGCCCTTAAGAGTTCATAAGTCTTACAAGACTAAGGAGACAACGTGTCTATCAGGTAGGTCTCAGGAAAGGCCAACGACAAAAAAGGACAGATGTATGGGCACAAGCAAGAGGAAAGGAAGCTGTAGTGTTTCAGCTATTGAAAGCTGGTATTCTAAACAGGGACCAGGGATATTCATCAGACATATGGACAGATGTTTCCATCGCTTTATTTGGTGAGAATAAATGTACATATTGTAATGCTCATTGTTATCATTTGTAAAGTTCATTGAGGTTTTTTGAAACGTGCTTAAAATACAATGTTTAAAGAGAATTGCTGATTATAAATAGTTTATATTGTGTTTAAAAAGGAAAAGCTTTTCTGTATGTAATGTTCCTTTAATAATGCGTAATGCGTCACATGACTAAGAGAGGGAGAGAAGAACTGTGGGTCAGAGAGCAATGGATGCGAACAGGTGGTAACACGTGCGGCTTCTTCAAAATGTATAAACTCTGCATACGGTCCAAGGGGCGCACACGGTATTTGTTTTATATTTGTTTCTTGTTATAATTTTTGTGTTTGAGTTTGAGTGCTTTCATGCGTGTAATGTAACGTGTTCTGTATTGTAACAATGAGGCAAATTTGACTATTTGTTAAGGGATTGTGTTTGTAAAAGAGATGTGTTTTAAGTTGTTTATGTCTTTATTTTGTAGTTTTTACGGTGTCTTGACCGTGACATCTTCGGATTCGACACAGGAAAGAGAGAGCAAAAGATGTCTAGAACACATCTGTATGATTCGTGGCCATTATTTATTGGATCAGTGCAGCTACAGTTCCACAAAATTAAGGCCACCCAGGACCCACTTATGTCTATAAGGCATTTAAAACCAAGAATCCCTGTTGCACTCTGTCTTTTAAATATCAGAACATAAAAGCTGCCCACAGCAGGAAAAGAAATATTAACACATTGTGGCAATTTGCTAATTCCCATCATGCAATGCAAAATACAACTTCAAACTGGAAAACAAGTCAAACAGATTGTGCAAAATGGTGAATTTACTGGTCATTCAACGTGGAGAAATAAAGCATAAAGTTAGTGAGAAAAAGTTTAGGCCAGCTACAAACCTCAAAAGAGGAAAGCTGGCTAGAGCTATTATGCATGGACTCACCCATCATTTCTATAGAACTCTAAAAACCACAAACAAAGCAGAACTTATGTCCAGATGCCTCAACAGGAATGTGTTGAAGGTTATCACATCGGAAGTTAGGAAAAAGAAGCAACTTCACACTGATGTGTTACTGGAAATGCATCTCCTTCAAGGCATACTAAGGGAAGTTGACACCAGCTATTTCAAACTACCTGGATACATCCAGCATTTCAGCCTGGACCCTTTTGGTGTTTATATGCACATGAGCTTGGAATGAGTATTCTTGTGGACCACTTATGCAGGAGGCTTCCTGTGTCCCTGTATCTCGATGCAACTGGAGGAGTGGTCTCAAAAAATGCAGGTCAACCAAAGCAAGTGTTGTACTATACACTCACTCTTCCAGGAAGGGGTCGGGATGCACCCCCTTTGCCAGTGTGTCAAATGATCATTCAGTACCTCCCATTACATATTGGCTCATGCAATTTACATTGCATCTGTCCAAATATACAAAAATGCACATTGACCTTGTTGAGACAGGCTATAGTTGGGCTCTCATGCAAAGTGTTCTGATTCAACGGGTAGAAAATCACATCCTACCTGGAAAGAGCTTTTGACCTTTGCACAGGCAGAAAAACACAGGACAACACAGAGAATTACACTGTGCAGCACATATGTTCTGCTCACATCATCAAAGCAGTCAGGCGGGCAATATCAAAGCAAACCGATGACCATGGGCTGAGAGACTTTGTCACATTTGCATTTGCTAGACTGCAGAATGCCTGTTCACTGGCTGAAACGAAACATATCTTTAGAGCACTGTGTACTGTCCTGACAACTCCACAGAGCCATGAAAATGTCAAGAAAAGCCTGAAAGATCTTGAACATATAATAATGCTACACCCCAAGAAGTGAAACTGGATAAAACAATGGAAATTGGAGACCGGGAAAAATGGAGCTGTGAAGACCAAACAAATGCTACTACAATTGTCGGCAGCTCACCATTCATATCATATTTCAAACACATACTAGAAGAGGCCACAGAACAGGCAACAAGTGAGACATCTTATCCTGAGGACAACAATCCATACTTTTGTCCCGGTGTCATCGATGTGCTCTTTGGGCATTACCTTCCCATTTTTCCTATGTGGAGTGGTTTATTGATAGGTCATCCACAATTTGCATCACATGGTCCAATGGACATGCCACAAACACAAGTACACAAAACAAGAAACACTAACTGCCATGTTGAAAAGTGGTTTGGATTGGTCAAACATACCATTCTGATATCTAAGAAAAAGTTCAGACCTGGAAAGTTCAGACCCAAACAAGGTACACCGAGCACATAATTAAATACAACCTTTCAGAAAAAGAGACCCCGGGGAAGACCTAGGACACGCTGGTGGGACTATGTCTCCCGGCTGGCCTGGGAACGCCTCTGTGTCCCCCCGGAAGAGCTAGAGGAGGTGTCTAGGGTCTCTACTTAGACTGCTGCCCTGTGACCCGGCCCCGGATAAAGCGGAAGAAAATGGATGGATGGATGTTTGTACTTCCAGACTATTGATTGTTATCTTAGAGCGATTCTTAATGCAAAGGGTGTACTTACTCTGTCATTACACTACTGGTGAAAATATAAATGGCCCAAGAGAGCAGCTGGCACGACAAGGACTTGGAAAAGTGAGTGCAGCTCTAGTTATGTTTCTAATGTTATTTATTTTATGTCACAAACACACACGCATGGTGTATTATATCTGTGGGAACAGTCCAGAAGTAAAATTAGCACCTATTGTACTATTGCTATCGCTTATTGCTCCCCGAATTCTTTGTAAGTCGCTTTGGATAAAAGCATCTGCTAAATGTAAATGTTAATATACACAAACTGTATATTTTATTATATCATAGACCATAGACAACATTTAGCTTTTTAAAGGTTTCTAAAATTGTGGTTCAGTATGATTTAGAAACATGTAAGCTAGATAATACATACTAAATTTGAGTTATCAAATTGAATTGTTGGATTGAGTTAACTATGCTGATAATAATATTCTGCAACTCGTTCTTTATCGAAACAGCCATACAGGTGAAGGTCACGCTCTGGGACGGCTTCGTCAGCATGGTCGAGGAAGTCTCGTCGTACGTGTTCACAAACCTAGCAACTCAGGACAGAGAGGGCTTCATTGGCCTGTGGACCGGTCCGAAGAGCGCCATCGTAGAGATCGCGGACTTAGACGTCCCTGGAAGCTGGCGGCTAGCAGAACGACACCTCTATTGCGCTTTTTTTTAGCGCCACCGTAAAGGGCATTGGGGTGAGGATTCTGTGCAAGTGCTCGAGCTGCCGGTTCAAGCAGAGGCAGTTCGCGGAGAACTCCAAGACTGGGGAGTGGGAGGGTTGCAGTATCAAGCAGGGAGCCCTGTCGTTTTCCCCGTCTTTTGCACAGGACATGTAGCCGGCAGGGGAAGGTGGCACGACGGCTGCTGGTCCGGTGGCCTGAAGAGTGGCCACACTCTCCGGTGGCCACATGCGTTCGTGTGAACAACTGATGTGTTTTGTTGTTTACTTTATTTATTGAAATAAGTGTTTGTCTTGTAAATAGTTTTCAAATGGTGTTCAATAAACGTGTCCTGTTTTCCTCAATCCTATTTGCACTGTCTGCTTATTACTCTAAAAGAGGGGAGTTGAAAAATGTTAAAAAAATTATTGTGTGAAAGAGAGAAAACTAAAATGAGACTTAAAAATCTAATTAACATCCTTTGTAGAAAAATAGATTGTAATAGAAATATTCTATATATTTTAAGAGAAGTGACTAGTCAAAATCGAGATAGAGTCTGAAAGAAAAGGAGAAGTGACTACTCAGAAATAAAAAATGGGACAAGGAAGATCCAATATGGAGATGGATAAACCAACATACAGAGAAATTAGGAAAAATTGGAGTTTACAAGGTGTACCCTATTTCACGAGTTCGCCCCCGCAAATTCTGGCTGCAGGTAATTTAGGATTTATGCGTATTTGGCGTACTGTCCGGGGAGAGGGCTCCGGGCTCTGAGCTCCCGTCCGAGCCCGGAGCGCTCCCCCTTTTACCGGGAAGGGAGCCCAGAGCCCGGACCGAGCCCTGAGCGCCTATCCCAGAGGCAGGGGCGAAAAAAAGGGGAGAGGAGTCGGGGTGGTGGTGGGATGCGAAGTCGGACGAGATGATTGAGGTGAGAACTGACGCTGGTTGGATAATTAGTCTGATTAGCGATTATGTGCTCGGTGTGCGGTAATTTGCCAGGGCTACTCCCGAACTTTGTTTATTAAACATCATTTAAAAGAAAAAGCAAACTTTCCAGGAAACGGTACATTCAGTACCACAAAATTAGAGAAGATAAGAGAACACATGGGGAAAAATAAATATTTAAAATGTCTAAAAAAGAAAGAAAAATATGATGAAGCATGTAAATGTTTAGAATTATCGGAGAGGGAAGCAAATAGACGTGACCATGTTTTTAAAGAAAAGGCTTTGGAAGAACTGCCACCACCGTGTCATACACCCCCAGTGCTGAAAACCTGTTTTGCCTGAATATAATGATTTAACCCCTCTGTCTTCTTCACACCCATCTTTGACTTGTTACAAACACCAACCGGAGGATGATTGTGTCCCTCCTCACCGACGTCTGAAACGGATCCTAGACCCGAGACAGCTCTCCACCAGCACCAGTGCCGCACAGCCCGTGGTGTGTCAAAAGCAAGAAAGAGCGCGTCCAGCACCGACGTTTAAAGAACTTTTGACATTTTGCAAAGAATTCTCCCCCTCAATGAAAGAATTAGAGAGACTGTTGAAAGTCAAACTGAAACCATCTGACCTAAGAAAGCTACAGGATAAATGGCCTGTGGAGGATTATAGAAGGGAACATGTCAAATGGTCGCATGCAGACAATGCAGAGTACAGGAGGATTTTGGAAGAATTCTTAGAAGGACTAATAACTAAGTTTCGCCGTAAAATAGCCCCTTGTTTGCAAAAAACGGATGAAATTGTTGAGGATTTCTTGGCCAGACTGGAGGAGCTATGTAAAGAACATTCTGGACTTCAACCAGATGCAGACGGACCAGACATTGGTTCGTTTGCAGGACATCTCAGGTCCGCTTTTCTGCGGAACCTCAGAGGAGAGCTGAGACGAGAAGTGGAAAAGTCATGTATCGAGCGAGAATGAGTGAGATAGTCCGTCATGCTGTACAAGCCGAAAGACAAACAGGCAAGAAAGAGCTTCAGAAGGAACATAAACAAGACAAAGAACTTTACACGGCTCTAATGAATAGAGCACGGAGGAAGAGGAAGATGGCGAGGGAGAGGAGGTTTTAAACCCTCTAGCACTTATGATCCAGAGAAATGTTACATCTGCAAGAAAACGGGGCATTGGCGCAGTGCCTGCCGTGAGCCTCCAGGAGCGCGGAGGTCAAAGAAAAGGGAGATTGAAGTGAGGAGGTGAGGCATCATTCCGAGGGTGGTGAGTATGATTTCCCCTAGCATATGCAATGAAGAAATGCTTTTTCCTACTGTATGCAATGAAGATCTGCTTAGCTCACATTCCATGATGAATGAAACCGCTTTCTGAACTTTGGTAAAATTTGCTGGGCTGAGTCATAATGTGTATGATGACAGATTGAGCCTGATACCAACACGAACCGAGTGCAGCGCTCGTACAGCTGTACGGTGTAGTATTGAATTATGTAGAATGTTTTGCCTCACAGAGCCTCATGACGTTGATTGCAATGGTGTGGGGAGATGTGGGTGTTTTGCTGACAAATATACACACGGTTAAAAGGGATCATGTGCAATATTCAAATGTGTTCCACGCCCATCGTGAGAATCATGCCTGTCTGTCAGCAACAAGGGGACTTGAAGTGTTTTCACACACAAAAAGATTAATGATGAGTATTGACATACCAGAAATTTTGGGAAGGTGCCCGTACAAACTGTTGGTAACAGGAAAATATGATGTTGGGTTGATTAGGAACTGTGAGCCTGTTGTGATAACGCCCAAGGGTAATTTTCGTCCATGCCAACAGCAATACCCCCTCAAAACAGAAGCCTCAAAACAGAAGCATCAATGGCATAAGGCCAATATTTAATGAGTTTAAAAAGATTAAAAAAAGGCATAGTTGTGCCATGCCCATATTCACCGGTGCGCAGGCCTTTGTTTCCAGTTTAAAAGATAAGAGAAAAGAACACAAAGTAAAGTCCAGCTGGCAAAACGATTTGTTCATTTTAGGGTCACGAAATTACTGACCGCGGCAGACAGCTGTCCACAAAGTGTGTCTGCAATTACAGACATCGCACGTCCAAAAGCAAAGAAGCAATTGATATAATTTTTAGGGACCATTTCTCTGCTCAGACAGCAGAGCTCATTGCACTCACACACGCATGCGAATTAGCAAAGAATAAAAATGTAGACATTCACACAGACTGTAGATATGCATTTGGTGTAACTCATGATTTTGCCACAGTGTGGAAACTGAAGGATTTTTATTGTGATTTTTATTATGGTTTAAACGTGCTTTTACATTTAATATGCTTTATGATTTCATTATTGATCATTAACTGTGCATAATATGTTAAAAATATAACGAGTGTGTGAGTTAACCAAAGGACTTATTTGGAGTGAACTTTCTGTACCAAAATAATGTGTGTGTGTGTGTGTGTGTAAAGATCAGATTACGCAGAGCTCATCGAAATTTGGTGAGGTATGGGGTCTCCACAAATAGTCGGGACAAGCAGCGTGAACTGAGGAACAAAGGAGAGGCAGCGGATTGGACGTGTTCCCAGGATTTCACATCCGCGAAAGGACATTAGCTTCTTGAGCTAATAAAAGACGCGATAAGAATTATAAATACCATGTAAAATTGTGCTTCGGGGTGAGTCCTTTGTGAGATATCAGTTCTCTTGTAAGACAGAGTCTGAGGCAACTCACCCAGCAGCTGTTGTATTTTTGAATCTTCTGATCAATAAACTTCAAGATTTTACTTTGACTGGCCTCTCTCCAATTCTGAACACGCAGAACATTGAATATTTGTTCAACAAGGGCAAGAGCGGAAAATACATGGGCGCGCACAAATTAAATTAGTCAAGTCAATGGACCACTTGCACTGAACTTCATGACGCACTTCCGTTTGGAAACAATACATATCACTTATTTCCGGTTATGTCTACTTTCAATACTGTGGTCAGTAAGTCGAACAAACGCCACCTAAAATGTTTGTCTGCATTAAGATTTAAAAATGTGGACATTTTTATTGACAGAAGAAGGGATATTCTGATGTTTACTGTGTGCAGAATGTTTCAAATTTATCGGTACATGAAATTTTTATCCAAACCAAGCCAATCCGAGAAAGATGGGGCTGTTAAAAGTACGCCATTATTTCACCACAGGGTGTCAGTGTTCGTCTACACTAGTGACCGCGATGAACCACAAACATTTATTTATTTGGATAGACAAATTACACAGAATGATTAAAATATTTAATTTCAATATTTTTACTATATTTACTATTTTTACTATTTACATGTTCAGCATGCCCAAAATCCTTAATTAATATTCAAAGATGTTGACTGTCATTCTCCTCTACGCTGTGTGCGTTACTGTTGAAGATGAATTAAATAGCCTATTAAGCGTTACAGGCACCTCGCGATTAATTAAACTATTTTAAGAAACTGGAATATAGCGCCGATTCACACAAGCAATCCTATTTATTAGTCAAATTAATAAAAAAAATTTAACTCAACAGATATAAAAATATAAGTAGGCTAAGAGAAAAACACTGTTAATGTCCATTGGTCTATTAAGACTTGGGTGTGAGGCGTTTTGAGGGAAGGATAGCTATGCCACACACACACTTTTTTCTACATTTCTAGGCTGCATGGGTTATCAAGTTTAGCCTATGCCTGTTAATGAAATAGGCTAATGTTAAACTGTAGCTACTGTAACGTCGGTGCCTAGGCACTACGGCTCTGACGCTGATGCATGCTGGGATTCTGGGAGAACTTTGGGTTTGTTTTGCGTGTGTTATGCCTTAATTACTGTTTATGTACGTGTTTTAGTGTAGTGTGATTACCTTTTAATTCTACCCCGTGTGTGACCCTTCGTGTGTGGGACGGGTGGCTGCGTCCACCCCTGTATGTGTAGCGTGTGTCTGTGTATTTGACTTTATGTGTAGGCTACTGTGTTCGTGCCATGTTCTGCTCCCAATCCTTGACGACAGCTTGATTGAACAAATCATTGATTAAATCATAGCATACTTTTACTTGTATCTAGATGCCTTGACTCAACGTCTTACAACGCCTATGACTTCGCTCAAGCAGTACAGAAGTGGCTGCGCTATAAGCCCCAGACCGAGCAGGAGTTATAGCACGTTAAAAAAAAGAAATAATACAATAAAAATGATTGTTTAATTTTTAAAGAATGCGTGGGGTAGCATTTGTGCTAGTCTAGGTTAAAGCCTAAAGGTATAGTTTCTCTTTTCTAAATCCTGGCTGTCAATAAAGCAGGATTATAGCCTAATAATAATGTTTTTAATATTATATTAAAATTACAGACCTTCAGATTAAACCTGTGGTACATTAAAACACCATTGAAGTTTTGTTGATCTCTAGGTATGATTTAAACGTTGTTTCAATGATAATAGAGGGTGCAACAAATTGAAGAATCAACATCAGAGTTCAACGTTGATTCAATGAATTTATCGTTGACAGCGTGATGTTGATTTAACATCGTTTCAATTACTATTTTCTGTCTGGGGAATAACCCAAAACCATTAAATGTATTCATCTCTGGTGGTGCAAGGACAGAAAAAGCCATGAGGTTATTGTCAACAGTGTGTCTTCACCTGACAATATTTGTGTATTATTAACCGCTCCTACAGGAATTGTTGCATATAATGTACATGCTGTTCACAACTATTCACAACACATTTAGCATTGGAAGAGATGTTCGTTTACCGTACATTCCCTTTGGGTGAAGACAAGCTCAATTGTTTGATTTGCAGATCTTGATAATTGATGAAATATCTATGGTTGATCTAAATCTTTACGCTCAGTATTTTAAAATGAATAAAAAGACAGGAAAACTTGAAATGAAAAGTAGTCACCATGCCAAACACTGCTTATAGGGAAAGGTGCTCGTGTCATGCTGTGTTGAAATGAAGATGTAGTTGATGGTCTAGTTAATGTGGCATAGTAACAGACATACTTTATGATAAAAGGTTCCCTCAAACAGTGTTTGTGCACCAACTTCATTATCATCATATTTCACAAAGGAGAAAATCTTCTACAAACGCTCCAGTTGGTCTACTGGAATTAAACCTGAAGAGGAAAGGCTCGACAATAAAGGGCAAATGCGTCGCCAATTTCCACTTGTACTTTATGTACTGTACAAGCCCAGGCAAGTTTAAGGAATCAGTGTTGATAAACCTGTAGTGTCCCTAAACAGGATATTTGCACCTGGGCAAGCATATGTGGCATTGAGTCGGGTTAGAAGTCTATCAGGTTTGAAGAAAAGGCTATATATTGTAAAGACATCATTAAGGATGCAATTCAAAGAATGCCCAAATTTGGTATTAATAATATCCAAAATCAGAAAGTCAATAACAAGCATTCACTTTGTTTTTGATAAATGTGCAAAGTTTACGTAAACATCAAGCTGATTTGGTTTTGTATGCTCTGAATCTGCAGCCTAACTGCATTGCTGTTACTGAAACATGGTTACCTGACAATATCCCATTAGAAAGTGTAAAGAGTAAAGGTTATAGTGCTCATAGTCACCCAAAAAGTATTTTTTATAGTAGCTGTAATCCAATGTTAACTGAAATACAGGCTCAACAACATGGTTCCGAAGGTTTGGCATATAACGTTGTCCCAGTACCAAATTTACAATATTACATTACACAATATATTAACAGCAGTTATTTATCCCGTGTCTTTAAATAAAGAAAATCTTGACTTTATAGAACTTAAAAGCCAAACAACTGTTGGGAGATTTCAATGATAACATTAAAGTTTATAACAGACCACGTGACACAAACCACAACAGAAAAGAGCATTCATTGATCATGTTTATGTCAAAACACATTATGATGAAGAAGCAAAAGTGCTTTCAACATACTTCAGTAACCACTAGGGTATTTTCTATCTACTGAGACAAATATTGCTGTATTGTATTGTTCTTCAATTTACTTGAGATTTTGGTGTCTTGGATTAAAGATTTAGTTTGACAGCTAAAGTGGACGAAGAATTTGAACAGGTTTCGTTTCCAGCATTGAAACATTGACATTTTTAATGTAATATATGCCTCAATTAAAACTTCACTAACTCTGTAGCTATACACATAGTTAAACAAAATATAAGAATTCCATTCATTTGGTTTAACAAACAGTCAAACATTCATTTATAATTTTTACAGTTAATTTAACGTCCACTTTACATGATGGTTCGTCACATGTTGTTGCCAATGCAGGTTTTGCTTTACTATCTATGTAATATCAAAAAAGCAAAAAGCACTGGTAATGGTTCTCCTGGTTTACTGGGATGGGGTTCGATTCCCTACAGTGTTAATGCCTTTTGTAGCAACCACACAAAATCTAATATGTTTTATTACATATCAGTTTCAAGTGAAGTCAATTCATTTATCTTACCACATGCATGTAGGAATGTATGAAGATCCAAATCAGTCAAAACTTCTGAGTTCTGGGGTAGTCAAAGAATCACTTAAATGTCCTCAAAAGATATTTGTGTATATATATATATGTCACAAAAACAATTTCCTTCTGTGCGCAAGCATACTTTGTTAAACACAAAACAAAGTATTTTCAGAATCAGATAGAGCTTTATTGCAGATCAAAATATATACAATATTTATTTACGCTATAGTTGTCAATGGTGCCCCAGAAATATCAGTTGCTAACTATCTTCTAAATTTTTTCTATGGTTTTGATGAACATTTCTTCAATGTTCTGCGCATTCAAAATTGGAGAGAGGCCAGTAAAAGCAAAATCTTGAAGTTTATTGATCAGAAGATTCAAAATACAGCTGGGTGGGTTGCCTCAGACTCAGTCTTACAAAAGAACCGATGTCTTACAAAGGACCGACCCAGAAAAATTATTTTACAGCCTATTTATAATATTTCACTGGTGTCTTTTCTTAGCCGGGCGGTTGGGGAAGCCTGGGAACATGTCCAATCCGCTTTCTCTCCTTTGCTCTGCCTCAGCCAACCAGCTCACACTGCTTTTCCCGACCATCTGTGGAACATCACATGAAATCCCACACCCCACCAAATTCCGACGACCCCACCAAATTCCGACAAGCTCTGCGTAATCTGATCTTTACACACACACACACACACAATTCTGGTACACTTAATATCAGCCCTTAACTCTTGGTTAACAACTCACACACTGGTTAAATTTTCAACATATTATGCACAGTTAGTGATCAATAATGAAATCATAAAGCATATTAAATGTAAAGGCACGTTTAAACCACAATAAAAATCCTTCAGTTTCCACAATCAAAAAAATCAATTTTTTACAGTTTATACAGTTTCTAGACAAGAAAGGGCCAGTAATACCGGATTGCGTAAGGAAGCAGTAAATGGTTCTCCTTTTAATTGTAGGTGATAAAATTCATGGCGAAACATAAAATTTTGACAGGCCACCATGGACAAGCCCCCAAAGAAAAATCTGGATATTTCTGAAAAGAAAGCTATCCGCGAGCGCAGAGACGAGAGACTCAAACTCTCGCAATGAGAGCATTCCATCTCTCTGAGTGCGTCTTCAGCGTGGGAAGGTCCCAAGCATGAGATCCACTCGTTGTGCCCATCAGTGGCATGTAGGAGGACCCCACACGAGTGACAGAGACAACGCACTGGTAAGACTTCCAATCGACCCCCAGATGGATTACTTCAACGACCTGGTCCCATATCGAGCTAGATTTTATTATTATGTTGGGGTACGTCCACAATACCTTGCCAGTGTCATCCACAGGCCTATCCCATTTGAGTGTAGCGTAGGTTACCAGCCACGGTTCCCTCCGCTCACGCCTTCGTCCAGAGGTGTCACCGCACTTGGACTAGAGCCCATGAGACTCTACTCCAAGTGGGATGACGCACCAAGGCCAAAGCCAACGGTCTAGGCCTCCCGCATATGTCGCTGGTCAAAAAGTGTGGCTTTCTACCAAGAACATTCCTCGCCGATCCATGTGTAATAAACTTGCAGCCAAATTCATTGGCCCGTTCACTCTCATCAAGATGATTAGACCTTCCTCTGGCGTACAGGAGGATTCATCCCATATTTCACGTATCCAAAATAAAGCCTGTTTATTTATTCTCGCATTAACGCGCCGGTCCCAGTCCCCCCCCAGCGGCGACTCATAGATGGGGAACCCACTTATTCATCTCCTTTGTCAGATCGTTGTTGATGAAGTCCCGGTGGTGTTGTTCCCGTCTACGGCTCCAGTTTAATGCTCTCTTTGTTCCTGTCAAGTCTCCGTGGTATTACGGTTTCGTCTCGTCTCAACAGTGCATCTCTACGCTTCACTCATCTGGCTTCTGACCATTGAAGTCCCTGCGCCACTCGCGTGTTGCTCTTTGGACTTCCTCTGATACCATCATTTGTTCACTACAATAAAGATTTATTGTAATGTTATATTTGCAATTTATTCCGAGTATATCGCTATCTGATTGGTTTAAGACAAACCCCCCCTTTCAGAAATTTTACTATATCTATGTGCTGGAAAACACTAACTTTAGATGCTTTAGGAAGATCTCACTTGTCTGAGCAATTTTTGAAGCTACATGGTCAACTTTACAAAACATATTTTGGCCCCCAACGTGGCTCTAGAAAGAGGCTGAGAACATCGGACAGCTTTCTGTACAGGTAAGCATTTTTTTGCTTTATTACTAAGTTACTTATCTGTGCAGTTTGCCGGAGGCAAGTCTTGATTAGCAGTGATGTCTATAAAAAGCTTCTCCAGTCCGAAGAACTAAATTGATACACCAAAATACAGGAGTGTCTCAGAGTAGGGAGTGAAGAAAAAGGGAAAAAAAGTAATGAGTGAGAAAAGTATACTGTCTAAGACATTTATTTAAGTTTAAAGTGCATTGTCTGTTGGAGAAGGAAGCTGATTATTGATTATTGAGCCTGTTAAGAGAAAGCAGAAGAAGATACTGTTCGGAGAGGGAAGCTGATTATTGATTATTGAGCCTGCTAAGAGAAGGCAGAAGAAGAGACTGTTCGGAGAGGGCAGATGATTATTGATTATTGAGCCTGTTAAGAGAAGGCAGAAGAAGAGACTGTTTGGAGAGGGCAGCTGATTATTGATTATTGAGCCTGTTAAGAGAAGGCAGAAGAAGAGCCTGTTTGGAGAGGGCAGCTGATTATTGATTATTGAGCCTGTTAAGAGAAGGCAGAAGAAGAGACTGTTTGGAGAGAGCAGCTGATTATTGATTATTGAGCCTGCTAAGAGAAGGCAGAAGAAGAGCCTGTTCGGAGAGAGCAGCTGATTATTGATTATTGAGCCTGTTAAGAGAAGGCAGAAGAAGAGACTGTTCGGAGAGGGCAGCTGATTATTGATTATTGAGCCTGTTAAGAGAAAGCAGAAGAAGATACTGTTCGGAGAGGGAAGCTGATTATTGATTATTGAGCCTGTTAAGAGAAAGCAGAAGAAGATACTGTTCGGAGAGGGAAGCTGATTATTGATTATTGAGCCTGCTAAGAGAAGGCAGAAGAAGAGCCTGTTCGGAGAGGGCAGCTGATTATTGATTATTGAGCCTGCTAAGAGAAGACAGAAGAAGAGACTGTTTGGAGAGGGCAGCTGATTATTGATTATTGAGCCTGCTAAGAGAAGGCAGAAGAAGAGACTGTTTGGAGAGGGCAGCTGATTATTGATTATTGAGCCTGCTAAGAGAAGGCAGAAGAAGAGACTGTTTGGAGAGGGAAGCTGATTATTGATTATTGAGCCTGCTAAGAGAAGACAGAAGAAGAGACTGTTTGGAGAGGGCAGCTGATTATTGATTATTGAGCCTGCTAAGAGAAGGCAGAAGAAGAGACTGTTTGGAGAGGGCAGCTGATTATTGATTATTGAGCCTGCTAAGAGAAGGCAGAAGAAGAGACTGTTCGGAGAGGGCAGCTGATTATTGATTATTGAGCCTGTTAAGAGAAAGCAGAAGAAGATACTGTTCGGAGAGGGAAGCTGATTATTGATTATTGAGCCTGTTAAGAGAAAGCAGAAGAAGATACTGTTCGGAGAGGGAAGCTGATTATTGATTATTGAGCCTGCTAAGAGAAGGCAGAAGAAGAGCCTGTTCGGAGAGGGCAGCTGATTATTGATTATTGAGCCTGCTAAGAGAAGACAGAAGAAGAGACTGTTCGGAGAGGGCAGCTGATTATTGATTATTGAGCCTGCTAAGAGAAGGCAGAAGAAGAGACTGTTTGGAGAGGGCAGCTGATTATTGATTATTGAGCCTGCTAAGAGAAGGCAGAAGAAGAGACTGTTTGGAGAGGGCAGCTGATTATTGATTATTGAGCCTGCTAAGAGAAGGCAGAAGAAGAGACTGTTTGGAGAGGGCAGCTGATTATTGATTATTGAGCCTGCTAAGAGAAGGCAGAAGAAGAGACTGTTTGGAGAGGGCAGCTGATTATTGATTATTGAGCCTGCTAAGAGAAGGCAGAAGAAGAGACTGTTTGGAGAGGGCAGCTGATTATTGATTATTGAGCCTGCTAAGAGAAGGCAGAAGAAGAGACTGTTTGGAGAGGGCAGCTGATTATTGAGCCTGCTAAGAGAAGGCAGAAGAAGAGACTGTTTGGAGAGGGCAGCTGATTATTGAGCCTGCTAAGAGAAGGCAGAAGAAGAGCCTGTTTGGAGAGGGCAGCTGATTATTGATTATTGAGCCTGCTAAGAGAAGGCAGAAGAAGAGACTGTTTGGAGAGGGCAGCTGATTATTGATTATTGAGCCTGCTAAGAGAAGGCAGAAGAAGAGACTGTTTGGAGAGGGCAGCTGATTATTGAGCCTGCTAAGAGAAGGCAGAAGAAGAGCCTGTTTGGAGAGGGCAGATGATTATTGATTATTGAGCCTGCTAAGAGAAGGCAGAAGAAGAGACTGTTTGGAGAGGGCAGCTGATTATTGATTATTGAGCCTGTTAAGAGAAGGCAGAAGAAGAGACTGTTTGGAGAGGGCAGCTGATTATTGATTATTGAGCCTGTTAAGAGAAGGCAGAAGAAGAGACTGTTTGGAGAGGGCAGCTGATTATTGATTATTGAGCCTGTTAAGAGAAGGCAGAAGAAGAGACTGTTTGGAGAGGGCAGCTGATTATTGAGCCTGCTAAGAGAAGGCAGAAGAAGAGACTGTTTGGAGAGGGCAGCTGATTATTGATTATCGATCCTGTTCTGAGAAGGCCGAAGAATTTACCCTTTGGAGAGGGCAGAGTCCAAGAGGCCATGAGTTTTATATAAAATATCCACATGGTCCTATAAACAATTAAATATCTGTCTAGTGTGTTGTCATGATGAGCTAAGCTCAGAAAAGTTTGTAAGAGTGTAGGGGAGGGGCTGTTGGACGCAGCCCCAGAGTGAGTGAAAATCGTGTGTGTTTGTGTGTGAAGAACATAAAGGAACCATTGCTTTCAAAGAGTTTAAACACTAAGAAGTTTTTGTTTTTCCTAAATAAAAATTGAATGTTCAAAAGAATATTATTGCATGTTGACATATTGTGAACATAATAAAAATATGATAAATCATCCATTTGTCTCAATACGATTCATGTATAAAGTATTTTGAATCCTAAAACTTTCTCCAAAAATAGTAGTATTATAAAAGATGCAATATTTGACTTCTTAATTTTAAGAATAGTTTTAAAACCATGTTTTTAAGTCACACTTTTAAACCATTTTTCATTGATTTGAAGTGCACATTTTGAAACAGTTTTTTAATTCATGTTTTGGAACATTTTTATTGACTTAAACTTAGTTCTGGGACTTCATGTTTTAAGGATTTTTCTTTCATTTGTCTTTTAAGGAATAATTTCCAACTTCATGTGTTGGGAATCACACTCTGGGTGTAGTTTAATTTAAATACTGGTTTTATGGTAAAATTACTAAAAGTATTAGGTTTATACAGTCAAAATAAGCAAGTTTCATTGCATTAAATTAAAAGTATAATATTTTAAATTAAAACCAATGTTGTATTTTACCTCTGCTGCAGTGCCTGTATCACACAGTACAGCTTTTGAAATTTTCAATACGCATAACACTTTCAGTTTAATCTGTTAATAATTAATGAACTCATCCTAGCCATTTCCTTTGGCAACAGCTATAGCTAAGTATGGTCCATTAGCCTCAGCCTTCAAACCTAAATAGTACTATGAGTAAAACTTTAGCACATACTTAACAGGTTCCACAACCTTAGAGGCAAGGTCCAACAAACCCTTTCAGTATTTTCTGGTTCACGTCTACTTTCAGACTGTTTAATGCATATTAAAGATTGAAATCGGAGTCAAATAAAACATTGAAATCAAACTTTGATGCCTGTTAGTTGCATTGTAGTTTGAAACTTAAGCCTGCTTTTGACAGACTTTATCACATAACATTTGTCCTCATTCCACATCAGTATCAAATCTTCTCTTGAATGAGCCACAGAACCCAACTGAGGACACAAAGAGTGGGCTGAAGTAGCAAACATCCATACGGCTTCACACTTTATTAGATTATAGTAAGGGAGTTGACCTCTGACCCTCAGGTGGGTCCATTGGCATGTTGTATCTGAAACTTTGTTGTCCCACGTTCTTCTCCAAGTTTTAAGTGCGGCAATAGATCCATTTGTCTGGAAACACAAACGCTTGACTACACACACATACATTTAATTCATTTGAAGTTATTTCATAACTTTTCCGGTTAAATCCTGCAACAGATTCATTCAATTATTGGTATATTTAAACACAAAGGTCAGCAGCTTTCAATCGCTTACAAGATCTACGTGTTGTCTGCACATTCATGATGCTCCAGCTGGTGGGGCAGCTCAGGCTTCTAGTCTCCAAACATCCGTTTAATGTCATCCAGAACCAGCGCCCCACATGGATGGTGACTGATGTGAAGACTCACCCAGCTGTTACAGGAAAGAGAAAGATGTGTAAGCACTTTAGAACTCAAATCAAACACTGATGAAGAGATTTCTACCTGTTGAACTTCTGTTTTGACAGGAGCTGTTGCACCATCAGGCATATTTTTTGGAAATGGTGAGAAATAATAAAACCTTTCTAAGAGTGTTTGTTTGTCTTAGATATAATAAATCTTAATCTAAAGCAATAATACAAGAGAAACACTACAACAATCTTATTAATAAAACATGACTATTCACAGCGCAGAGGCTGAGAATGAACAGAATCCAGAAGGATGAGGGACATCAGTGAGCGGAGACTCTCACCTGTAGACAGGTAAGGATGTACATCAGAGTGAATAATAATGTGAACATGAAGGGCTGATGAAGCATAATTTATAGAATGAGAACGATATAAAGGGGCTACTGACTCTGAGCGAGGACGCCGGCTGTCGACTGATGGGCTGGAGCACAAGCTGGTTTGCAGGGTGAACGTCAAGGACGTTTTTGAACCTGTCAAAGAATTAAATTACCTGAACTTCATTTTATGCCTATCTCTGTTAAAGCATTTTAAATATCTGAAATCATATATATAGCGGCTCATCTCACCTGAGGAACAGCAGATGTAAACTGTCCAGCAGGATGTGATTCACTTGTGCTGTCCTGCTGCTCAGTCTGGGTCTTCTGCTCATTTTGATGAGACCAAGTGACCCGCAACGCCCTGCCGGCTACCATAGGTCCATTCATGACCGACGCAGCAGTAGTTGCATCTTCGAGGGTGGAAAATCGGACAAATCCAAACCCTCTGCTGCGTCCGGCCTCCATCATCAACTGAACAGAGAGAAGCACTCATTGAGATGAGAACGCTCTGTACAGCAGGTTCGACACGTACAGACTCACCCCCTTTTAACAGACACAAGACATTTCAAATGATCAATAAATATTTATTAAGTGTGTTAAGGGGTTTGTGATGCATACCGGGTAGTGCCGCTCATTTTCCTTAGCCATAACCTTCCGCATTATGTGGCGCTCCTCAAAGGTTTTAAAGTGGCAAATGGACCTTTAAAACACGGACCAAATGAGCTCAACTCTATATGATTAGACAAGACAAATTACAAGAACAACTGAGATCCTCTTACACTAGCTGGTCGTCCAACATCATGCCATAAAGCGTTTTGATGGCGTTCTCCGCCGCTCCAAAGGTGGGAAAGTGGACGAATCCATAACCTTTGGAAGCTTTTGCATCACAAACCACCTTGATGGAAATATATTACATGTGAACATGAACAAAGCCATCAAATCAAAATATATCTTGTGTATGAAATATATCTATGAAAATATATCTTGCGGCTCTTTGGACAAAGCACAAGGCAGGAAAGAGGTACAGGTACAGCAAACAAGCACAAGACAATAGACATGAGAGCATTAAATAATGAAACTAACAGAGGATAATTAACAAGGTACAGGTGTGGGTAATGAAACACTCAGGGGAAGCTAACAAGGAAACGAGAGGGGCGGGTCCTGAGACGAGACTTGATAGAACATATTATGTCAAGACTGACAATAACATACTTCTCTCCACACAAAACACGTGGACCTGTCATGATCCTGCCACTAGACTAGGAAATCAAGATATGAGAAGGTAGGATCATGACAAAAGTGTGTTGATAATTTAGAATTAAATTATATAATATAGTGTATTATATTATATCATAAATGTGATAAACCTCGTTTCTTAAAGAATCTGATTCTGTTTTAAGAACAGTGTACTTTAGTGTACCATAAAAGATTAGAAAGATGAATTATGTGATTCTTTTTCCATAGACTTATATCGATTTTATTATGATCAATTGTCGTGTTATTAATGCTGTTTATATATGGGGACAAGTGCCTTCCCTTTAGAAGACAGAGCTGATTATTTATGAGTGAAAGTGGCTGTTGTGTCTTTTGTTTTGGGAAAAATTCTGTCAGAGTAAATAAATTGAAACCTGTACAGTTACAGTAATAATGATGTTTTACATGAAATGAAACAGCAGTAAAAATTTCTAATAAGTCCAAAGTGTTTTACAAGAAAAACTCTCTGGCGGTCTGACTGGGATACAGCTGGAGCTGAGCTGTGCACGTGCTGGTACAGAGCCCAACTCATACACTGGTTGGCTGTTTCTTTCGCGGTTACTGCAAGTAGAGGTGGTCTTAACATAGAGTCATAGGTAGGTGGCTGCTTTGGGCCCCCTACCAGCGGGGGGCCCCCAACCAAACTAAAAAATAAACAAAACCCTTATCATCATGAACACTTTAAATGCATGGTAAAAGCATGGTAAATTGTATTAATATTTGTAAGAAATACGTTGAAACTTTGAAGTAGTAGTTAAAATGTCCCCCCTTCTTTCACAATGAAATGGACTAGTCCGTAACCGTGCACGCTGCACGGCGCGAAAGATAAACACAGAGTGACAAGAGGACTGGGAATGTACACAAACAGAGACAAATCGAGACAAATATAAACGCGAAATGAAACGATCTTACCCAAGCGGCTCAAATAAGAGTAAAAAGTGAAAAGACAGCGATAAATACTTGGCAACGCTGCAAAAGATGACACATTTTTTTAATACAGCTGTTGAGGATACTGACAGGAACAACAATGAAGTCCAAAGTGCTGAAAAAGCCTGTACAGCAACAGCAGCGGTGGAAGAGTTGTCCAGTGATGGCCACTTTGACACTGATGATGATGGGGCATTGGTGAGTCAACCACCTAGTTTTGCTATTAATAGCCTTAGCCCTACACTGATAAAAAATATTTTGTGGTGAAGTAAATAACGTTACTACTGAAAAAGCTAATTTAACCCTTATGTTATGTTGGGGATGTTTTCGTTCACGGTGTTGCTGTTGAATCATAATTAGGCCACAACTTTCTCTGCGTCACAATGAACAGCTGTCTGTGGTCCTGCGCATAGTTAATTGTGAGCTCTACAAAGGCGTATCCATCCACGAGCATTTTATAGGCTTTCTTTTGGCAGAGGACACAACTGGCCAAGGCCTACACTGTAAAATATTACCGTAAAAATACGGCCAATTTTTAACGGCAAAATACTGTTCTTTTAAAAAACGGTTTAATAATGTTAATTTACAGCCATTGATCTGTAAATTAATTACTCGCTAGTGAAATTAGAACATTCAACCGTAAATCTGTTTACGGAATTTAACCGTAAAGAGCTGTATAGCAAACAAAGGCAATCAGAGTTAATCTTTATTTAGTCTGGATTTACATTTAAACAGAGTAATTCAAAACATTACTGTGATAATTTACACAATCCTTTATTACAAAGTAAAATAAGTTTGCACAGTAAGAAATACACAAGTTGTACAATTAAACTTTGCCCTCAGTTAAAACAATTTCCCCATCGACAAATAATTAAAGGGATAACATAATTAAATCCCGTAATTTTTTGATGTTTTTCCATGTATTGTGTTTTCTCTACAGGTTACTGCATGTTCATCTGATGTTGAGAAGACACTCATTCTACCTGCCAGTCCTCGTCTGATTATGAAGTTGGTCACAGATGGTGGAAAGTTCTTTGCCCATTCAAGGTTTAATAATACAATGTTTTCTATTGTTTAAGAAGTTTAGATAATATGTCTATAGACTGTTCTTTTTGCACAGTATCTGTTTATGGAGAAATAATAATAAATTTGTATCTGTTTAAATATGTCTATAGACTGGGTTCTTTATGCACAACATATCTGTTTGGTAATTGTATGGTTCCTCTTCTCATCTTTGCCAGTCTGTTGTTTAATTTATTTAAATAAAAAGCATTCATTCAGAAACTCTGCTGCTAGTATTTTACTGAAAATATGCTATTTAATAAAACTGTAAAATTATGGTACGCAGCTGGAAACCATATTGCCAGTACTTTACCGTTAATTTACAGAAAACCGTAAATGAGTGAAACCGTAAAATTACGGTTCGCAGCTGGAAACCCTGCTGCCAGGATTTTACCGTTAATTTACAGAAAGCCGTAAATGAGTGAAACCGTAAAATAACGGTCCGCAGCTGGAAACCCTGCTGCCAGTATTTTACCGTCAAATTACGGCAGAATTTTTTACAGTGTACTCAAACTTTTCCTTGGACATCTGGAAACACTGCTCCTGGATATCTCTGACTGCCGTGGTCAATCTTTTGACAACGGCAGTGATATGCAGGTAAAGAAGCAAGGGGTACAAAAGAGGATCCTTGACCTCAACCCCAAAGCCCTCTGTGTCCCTTGTGGAAGTCACACACTGAACCTGGTCATCGGGGATGCTGCCAAATCCTCTACAATATCTCTTAACTTCTATGGTGTGTTACAGATACTCTTTTTACAATCTTTTTAGTGGCTCTGTTCAACGGTGGGCCATTCTCCAGGAGAATGTGAAGGATTTTACCATCGAGGCCTTGTCAACCACCAGATGGAAATGCCGTGTGGAGGCTGTAAAAGCTGTACGGTATCAGCTTCCAGACATTTTGAATGCCCTGGAGGCTTTACATGACTTAGACATAGAAAAGAATGATTCAGAGTGTGCATCCAGTGCTTCAAGCCTCTGCCAGGAACTGAAGAAATGGCCATTTATGGTAAGTTGTGTGGTATGGTACAATGTCTTGTTCGTTATCAACAAAATTAGGAAGATCCTACAGGGCCCCAAAGTGAGCATTGAGACCATGAAGAGGGAAATCTCTGCAGTCATAGACTTCCTCCAAGATTTCAGGGAGCACGGATTCAATGCCGCCAAAATAGATGCCAGGGAAATTGCAGAGAAGATTGAAGTAGAGATGATCTGGCCAGACGTTCGGCAGAAAACAAAAAAGGCAGTTTGACTATGACGGCAGAGAGGAGACTACTTCAACTGCAGAGGAACATTTCAGAAGAGAGTTTTTCTTACACCTAGTTGATTGTGCCCTGGTCAAGACTAGGGAGAGATTCCCATACATGGAGAACTTTTTTAAGTTGTATGGATTTCTCTACTCCACTGATGTAATGAAAAGCACTGTACAGGAAGGCAATCTAGACGAATGCTGCAGCAGGTTTGAGAAGACAATGGAGGATGTGGATGCCGGGGACCTAAAAATGGACTGCCGCTCTTGCTTACTCTTCCTGTTACAGTTGCATCAGGTGAGAGAAGTATCTCTACACTGAAACAACTGAAAACATATCTGCGCTCATCTATGTCCCAAGATAGACTGTCATCCCTGGCTGTCATTTTCATCGAACATGAGTTCACAAGTTCGCCCTCGCCGATAAACAGCTCCTTGTTGGGATAGATGGTAAAGCATGGGAATGAAGGTTATGCGTATTTGGCGTGTTGTGCAGGGAGTGGGCTCCGAGCTCGCCGGATCTATCCGAACCCGGAGCACTCTACCTTGGTCAGAGCAAGTGCTCTGGGCTCGGAACAGGGTCGAGCCAGAACACACCCCCCAAATGCAAAATAGAGCTTGACAACCGCCGAAGTACGCATACCCCCCTCCCAAAAATGGCATGCTGTGCGTTACGGAGGTGCAACCTGAAATTTAGTAAAAACGAAAGGATGAGGGCCTGTTAGGGCATTCCATTGACTGAGGAATTTTATCCATAAGCTCAGCTCGTTTCTGCAGGGTCTGGGCAAGAAAACTGTGTCCTCTAGTGCGTGGGCGGAGGACGCGAGAGAGAGGAGATGCGAGACGAACGACCGGCCCTGTGGGATTATGCGCATTGCAAAATTTAGGTGGCCGAGAACGGACAGGAGCTCGCGTTTCGAACATCGGGGAACATTTATCAAAGAGGGATCAGGATCGTTCTGTCAATTTTTTCTTTTGGAAGAGAAGCCTGGAATTTGAGCAAGTCTAATTTAATGCCTAAAAATTCGATGGACGTACTTGGTCAGGATGTTTTGTCTGGGGCGAGGGGAATGTCGGGCTGCTCAAAAACTTGTTGGACTTTGGCGAGATGCGTGTCTGGCACTGAATCGGACGATGAGATTATCAAAAAATCATCCAACAAGTGGATTAGGTATGGGATCGCATAATTTTTGGAAAGAATCCAGCAAATTGCCTCTGAAATTCCATAAAAAGATTTGGGGCTGCTTCTGCATCCAAAAGGTAGGCGGACTGAGAAGTAAAAATTTTCACGCCAGTGTATCCCGAAAAGATGCCAGTAGTCTGGGTGGATTGGCATGACTTTAAAAGCGGAGGTACTTTAGCTAGCCAGGCGCCTCGACCTGCCTTTTTAATCAGTGTAATGGCGTGATCTATGTTGTGGTAATGCAGGGAGAATTTGTCGATTGGAATTAAGCTGTTAATGCTTGGAAAGGAAGAGCCGTGGGGAGACGAGAGGTCGAATATTAGACGTTTCTCTCCTGAAAATTTTCTGGAAGCAACGCCAATGGGGCTAATGCGCTACGTGGTAAATGGAGGAGCCTTGAAGGGGCCGATATTAAATTCCTCGTCAATCTCCTTCTGTAAGAGGAGATCGACTGCCTCCGGTTCGGTTATCGCAGACTGGAGGTTGGGGCAAATAAGGCATTGCGAAGGGAGACTGATAACACCGGGGTCAAAGCCGTTCGAAAGGCCTGACAGAAGATAAGTGAACATCGGGTCGGGGTGCGAAGACAACTTGAAAGACAAACGAGGAATATTCACAGGAGTCGAGAGGTATGATCTGAATTTTTTATTAACAGAAGAATGTAAAACAGGGCAAACCAAGCAAGCGTGAGCGCCACTGCAGAAAGTACACACATGCAGGAACCTACAGCTCTGCCTGGTGCATTTGCCCACGTTGAAACTTTTCTCGTGTACGGGAACCGACAGCCTTGTGTGGAGTCGTGGTAGTGGGACGATTTGGCAAGCGCGGGACCATCGAAGTGGACTGGTGAGATGGAAATCGGCATAGAGGGGGTGAAGGAGTGACTAAGGGGCAATCGCCGGTGGGGTGAACCACGGATCGGTAAACCGCACATGAGATGATTCTCACCCCCAAGAATACTTGGCATGCTCACGCCAGTGTTGGCCGCGGCGCCGAAGATGTGAGGCCCAGGGACTGTGACCCGTGACTCTAACGGAGGCAGCCTCATGCTAGACAGGCCAAGATCCCGGGGTGGGAAAAGCGAATCTAACAGCGGCCACTTGTGCATCTAACGTAGACATGCCTGCGTTAACGGCGGCGCCAAAGAATTATAGTCCGGAGACGGGGGTTGTGTCCCCAGCGGAGGCAGCCTCACTCTGGAGACGTATGGGTGAGCCAGGGCTCCTGGGAGTTGCCGGCCAGCCTGGCCGGGCCAGTCAGCTGCAGTCATGGTGATGTCCCACGCATTGAGCTGAGATACTGCAGGCTGCCTGAGGTGCTCCATCGGGATATCCTTGGCTTCTAGCTTGACCTGAGCGCTTCCTAGACTCGCCGAAGGTTTGCTGCGACTGCTTGAGTGAGGGAGGCCATGCCGAGCCCCGGAGGTATATTGGATGGGACCCCGAGCTGAGCCTGGCTCGTTATTGGAAGTCGATCGTGCCAACCTCATCGAGGGGACGTCGGCCTGGGACGACACATAGAGGGTGTAGAGCTCTAATTTTGACAATCACTTGTTGAATGGGACGTTCGTATTGGCGAGGGCCAGACGAAGGCTCTGGATCGTCCACTTGCTGCATGCGGGTATCGTGGGGAGCGCAGAGGCGTAGGATGACATCTGTGAATGAGGCGGAGATTGTGCCAGTGGGAGCGATGACCAACCTTTCCTGTTAGAAGCACGCCGCTCAGAGCGGCTGGGCTGGCAGCCCCGCGAAGAAACTTGGGAATCGTCCGTGTAATCCGACCTTGAGCTGGAAAGCTGGGGTGCGCATGATGGCACCGAAGGATCTGGAACCTTTGATACTGTAACAGGAGACTCTGACATCGTGTCGACTTTGACGATGCTTATCTGGCAAGATGCATCAGGTAAGATTGTTTGTCTATTTATGATAGAGTTTGCTGGAGCTGATAGGGTAGATACAGTGATTGCTGCTGATGGAACATCGGGCTGATTTGCTATAAAGTTCCTTGGGACAATAGCAGACGTATGACAGTCACAGGCTAAGGAACAACAATAACTAAGCAAGAATGGAGAGTTACAGACCAGCTTAAATACGTAACACAAAACGAGACACAGGTGAAAACAATAACACAGTTTACTTGTGTAGACATGAGTTCTAGGGGGACCTCTAGTGGCCAAAAATAAAACATTATAAGGCAAAATCTCTGACAAGTTGTCCTCTGTGTGATTTGACATGATGCCGTTGTGGCACACTTTTGCTACACATTACAGCAAGGCTACAGCGAGGTTACAGCGAGACCAAAATATACTGTAAAAGTTTCCCGCTCAATAAAAATGTTGCATTATGCACTGCAGTATTTTACTGTAATATACACATGCAGTATTGCAAGCCCGTAGGCGGGGGGGTTCGGTTGGTTTGAACGAATCCCACCCCTCACTGCCAAAGGCCTAGAATTTAAGTCGTTTTTTTTTCATGTGATTATTGTCATCAATGTTTTAATCAATGCTTGTCACAAATTTCTGGGTTGCTGTTACAAATTAATATGATTATTGTTGCAGGACGGGTGTGTGTGTGTGTGTGTGCGCATGCATGCGTGCAGACAGTGTGAGTTCTCGCAATACACTTTTCAAAGCAACGTGAAGAAGCATCGCCTCTGAATGATTATATATATATATTTTTTTTAATTAAAAGGATTTATCCACTCAATAGTCTACAACAGGGGTCCCCAAACTACGGCCCACGGGCCGAATGTGGCCTGCCCACAGATTTGGACCGGCCCTCTGAACAAAGCCTTATAGTGTCAAATGCGAGTGGTTTACATGTTAAGTCAATGCAAAGACGTGATGAACTTTGGCGAGAATTCGCACGGCGTTAACCAATCAGGAGCTTGCTCTAGTAGGTCCGTGAGTGAGCGTCAAAGGCCCCTCTATGGAGTTAATATTGTGCCTTAATTTAACAAACAAATCCAGCATTTTGCAAACAAACTCAATTTGCTTTGCAAAGGGAAATCTCGCCTCGCAAACAAACAGAAAGCAATGTGCAAATACAAAGGTCCATTTGAGCGAGAACGCAGATAATTAACAAATATAAATGATGTTTTACAAATAAATACAAGCCATCCTACAAATTACTTGTAACGTGTGAACAAATACTAAACCTAGGGCATACAAATGCATTCCTGTCTGTTACGATTGTTAGACACTTGCCCTTTTAAGAGAATCTCTCGGGTCGATTTTCTCACAAATGTGTCCAGGCAGATTTTCTCACAAATGCAGTTGAGCAACTCCCTCTTCCAAAACAGCAGATGGCACTATAGTGGATAATTTTAAGGTAGAGTCCAGGGAGAAGCGCCGAATGATTTGAAAACGCGTGCTTGCTTACAGATGACGAACATGAGCGGTGAACAGGTGAGTTTATGTCCTACTGAACATATAATTAACATTTTTGAGGTATTCTCAATGCCAACACAACTTTAATAGCAAGATATTATTGTGACCGATCAGTGCAAAATCAGTAGTGAAGTTGCTGAAAAGATAACGCTAGGAAGTTCTTCCCATTAAAATAGATTTATCCATTCCGTTTATCCACTCTGTTTCACGGGATATAAAAAATATACTGTTATATAATTTGTGAAAATGATGATGAAATTGTTGCAGAGAACATTTAAAACGCACAGGTGTATGAATATATCATGTCACAATATTTTACAATACAAAAATACTAAATGTATTTTGGGTAGCAGCAATATAGTTTAATAGTTTTAAGTTTAGACATTTAGGCCCAGTTTAAAAGACAGGAATTAGCCTTAATCAGGATTAGGCCTTAGTTCAATAAGAATATTAAAGTAGCTGTTATAAATTTACAGAAAAAATTATTACTGGTGTGCATCTTGAGACAAAACAATGACACTGGCATGTTTCAAAATATACCAGTTCAAGTTGCTTTCAGATAAAACCGCTCAAACATGCATTTTGGTCTAGGACTAGGACTGGTCTGTGAAACTGGGGGTTATGTTTGTATCAGACCTGTTAATGTCACATCAGATATGGTAAACCAAGAAAGGCACACATTTCAGCTTCCATGTACATACATGCATACATACATACAATATATTATTTAAAAATATATATATAATTTAGAATACAATATTGAAATATTTTTTTAAATCTACTGAATGTAGACAGGAACAGAGTGCAAGCAAATTTCTGTGTTTTAGCTAAGCAGAATGATGAATATTTATATTCTGTTGTCACCCTTACCTTGTGAATGGGGGAGAAGGACCAAGTATAGGACCAACTATAGCAGTTTAATAAGCAGTACTTGGTTTATCATGTTTTAAATGGAATAATTTAACTCCCTTTTGGATTTGCTCAAAGTTTTGTGAGTGTATTGCACTGTATTGAGAGATCAGTATCAATTATCAAACTCAATTGAAAGACAAGTGTATTGTAACATGCCTGAAATAATGAAATCATTGTTATTATTTAATTTATTTTCTCTGTTTTTGTTATTTACAGCCAGAGTATAGCTGGCAACAGTGTTGCCAGTATTTTACTGTAACTGAGACTTTACGGTGACTAACTGGCAACAATTTTGCCAGTATTGTACTGTAAATCAAGAATAACAGCTAATTACTGGCAGGAGTAGTGATAGTTATTTACTGTAATGCAACACAGTCACAGTAAAATACTACATATACATTCTGCTCCATCAAATATGCTGCATTTTATTTAATGGCATTATCTTCTAAAAAGACAAAGAAATTCAAAAGGTTCAAACAAACATAATTTATTCCTTTAGCATACAAAACACAAGAAAATCCATAATTACATAAGACAATTCAACAAAACTGAATGTTATTCTGAAATAAAACATCCACTGCTAGTGTATGGCAATTTATAAATAACATAAAAGGAAAATAAATAAAACAATTACACTGCATTGTAGATATGGGATATCTATGGCAAAGATCACTCAAAATGTTAACCAAATACATTCTATTTTCTTTAACAATATAAAAAATAGAAATAAACAACAGAAATTGTGTCACTTATCAATTCATTAAACATATTTTCAACACAACTTTGCAAACTAAATAGTAGACACAACAATAAATGTAACTAATAAACTAAAATATTAACTTACAATATTACACGAACACACAAATACATAAAAAAATAGGCCATTCTTCAAATGCATCCTGATACAAGATCATTGATAACGATGATGGATTCTCATGAAAGATGGCATTTTGCATGATGCATGTGCCATCCTTATATCCTCCATTACCTTGTCATCATGATCAAGCATTTTTGACTGGTTGTACTGCTCCCTCACCGATGCTTGCTTAAACAGAGATTTTAGGGTTTCTATAACTGGCACATAATGACAAAAGCGATCTTTACCAGCTGTGTCACTGTCAAGTTATCAGGGTTTGTTTGCCTCAATGTCTGCCCAAACTTGAAAAAGGCTCCAATCAACTTTAAGAGGGTGCATAGAATAACTCAAATCATCGATTTCTTCATCATCAAATCAATTTATTATATGTTTCAATGAATATCTCAGATGATTAGATTAATAACCTATACAGAAAACATAAATATATGAGTCACTGCACACAGTATTCAAAGATATTTTGCAGTTTATGTAGCAACTTAACAGCAATGTAAAATCAAGTTCACTTCATAGCACATGTCCAGTTAGCATGCTAGGTGCTAAAACTACTAGCATAAAACACCTCTCAAACATACAGTGCACAACGAGTATTTGTCCTACCAGTAGCATCTCTAAGTTTATGAACACATTGTGGCTTTTCCCAGCAGTCTTTGGACAAACTCAATTGACCCAATGCTGATTTCCAATCTTTCTCCTTGGGTAGGAGACGCACATTCACTGCTCACAAAGATCTATCAGCATGCTGGCAATCACACACACCTGGTACTTTGTGCCATGCGCAGTTCCAATGCCCAATCAGCTTCCTTGGTTGTTCCAGGTAGCACTGTGCTCACACCCAATAGGCTTCACTCATTTTGATCTCAAATCTTTTTAATTTAACAATGATGAGTATATATATTTTCCTCTTTTTCTTCCATTTTAACTTTACCTTAACAGTCACTGCCCAGATATATCGGTTTTGGGGGAACAAAGTTGAAGTTCTTTTTGAAGTAGCTTTTTCTGGTTTTGTCAGACCTTAACTCACCTTTGTTGTACAAAGTTAACAGATCTTGTGCAAGTAATTCATCAATAATTTTGTCAATTAATGATGACAGCTTTTCTTTAAGTCTACCTAGCATGGCCTGCATTCCTTCATCATGTACTGCTTGAAATTCCTCCATAATAGACTTAATTGTACTGGCAGGCAACAACATTTTTGCCTGCATCTTCAAGTAAAACAGCCAGATTATGTAAAAATGGCTCTTCGTGTAATGTATCTAAATCTCTTTCTGGTGACGATGTTGATTGTACCTCAACATTAAGCAACTGATCTGCAGTAATAACTTGTCTGTCTGTTGCTGCTGTATCACACTGTTTGAGGAGATCAAACTGCTGCTTTGGACCTGACTGCTTATGCTTTCGTGATAAATGAGTGACGTAAGATGTTCTCACTCTGAAATATTTCAAACAACCTTCAACGGGGCAACCAACTTTTCTAAATATGAATCCGCAGGTGTATGCACAGCTCTGAAAAATTACTAGCCACAAATTCACACCCTGGAAGCTGACGGTGGAATACAGCCTGTGGATGCCTATGTGTGTCCTGTGTTTGTGACTGCTTGTGGTTTCTGTGCATGTGTGACCTTAATGAGGAGAATTTCTTAAAAATACAAGGGCACTGAAACTCAAACTGAAAATTCGCACTGTGTTGGTGTTTTTTAACATGTGTATAAAAAAGGCCTAGTTGGCGTAAAGGCAATTCGCACAATTCGCATCTGTACATTGTGGGTAATGTGACTACTGTGGGGATTTTAATGTGTTTTAGAAGTGCTATTACATTTAATATGTTTCATATGCATTATTACTTTTATTCATTCATATGCTTCATATGCAGTATTATTCTATATGCATCATTACTTTTAGAAGTGTTTTATTATTCTATTACTTGCGTACAATAACCCTTAACCTCAAATAATGTGTTGGAGTTAACCATGAAAACTTAAGAGTTGATACTGAGTGTACTCCGAGAGGAAGCGTGGGTGTCAAGAGCATGCAAAAGATAAGAGGAAGTAGCAGGAGACAGCGGAAGTCTCAGAATACATGCATGCAACTGAAGAGATAAATGTAACGCCAAAAAAGGAGAAAATGTACACACACAAATATTCCATTGTCTGACCTTTTAAACTATGTTGTTGCTGGGTAGAATTGGGCTGTGTAGGTTGTCATTTAATGTTTTGCAGACATTCTGAGAACGATGGGGTGAGAGCTGATTGGACTAATACCAGGCAACACGTCACCGGTCCACAGAGAAGATAGACGGCGTGAAATAACTATAAATATGATGCGGAACTGTTTTCCGGGGTTGTTTTCTGTAAAGACACTTTGTCTAAGGCAACCCAACGGCTGTTGTATTTTTTGAATCTTCTGATCAATAAAACTTCAAGATTTACTTTGACTGGCCTCCCTCCAATTTTGAACAAGCAAGAACACATTTAGAATGTTCTACAGATGGTGACATCCGACGTGATTGGAGAAAAGGGGCATTTAGAAGAATTGTAAAAGTCGGGGATTGACCGAGAACTGGGACGAGATAACTTTGAGTCCAACACACGGCCGGCAATATAACAAAAGGTAAGCAGAAAACCTGTTTAAACTAATTTCTGCAAATTGAATATTCCAAATTCATGTGTTGAATTTAAAAGTATATCCGTACCATTGATTACAAAATAGAAATTGTTGATATTTGTTGATCAGAATAAAAGGATGGTTTTAAACATTTGAAGACGAGGTTAGATTCCTGCGTCACAATAGTTAAGAAGAGAACTATTGTTGGTTAAGACGGGGTGAGAGGCCCGCGTCACAATAGTTAAAGATAAAACTATTGTTGGGAAATACTTTTGAAACGCCTACACGTAACCAGTCGTGAGTACGCCAAAAGATAAAATTATTGTTGGAAAATACTCTTGGAACGCCTACACGTAACCAGTCGTGAGTACGCCAAAAGATAAAATTATTGTTGGAAAATACTTTTGGGACGCCTACACGTAACCAGTCGTGAGTACGCCAAAAATAAGTAAACTGTATATATATTGAGAGTTTATTCTGTAATGAATATTATTATACAAAAAGTATAGTAAAACATAAGTAAATTGTGTATATTTAGAGTGTATTGTGCATTGAATATTATTTTAAAAGAATAGTGAAAGACAATTACAGTGTATATATTGCTTGTGTATTGTGCAGTGAATATCAGTTTGTAGAATGTTTGAGTTTGAGAAAGAATGTGAGAGAGACGGGTGTGTCCCGATAACTACACAATGGGGGAGAGTAGTGGATATGTTGATGGCTCAAACGGAACCAAAAAATCATAAGAAAGAAAATAAGATTTGGGAATGTAAATGGAGTCAGATGTGTTTGGAAAATTTATGGCAGGAACCAGATAAATTATCAATCAGATTAGCGCCAAAGGTCAGAGAAATGGAAAAGAGAGCACATTTAAAATTGGCTAGACATGTTGAAGAGGCAAAACATGTGAAGTGGGTAGGAAAGAACAAACACAAAAATGAGGAAGTAAAACTAAGAGAAGATTTACGTTTGTGGACACGTGTTGCTCTCACAGCAACTGCTCTGAGTCCCAAGAATAACACAGACCGTGTGCACTCGGCAAAGTCACAGAAAGAACTGGTGAGGAAGTCAGGAAGTGAAAGTACCAGTATCTCATGTCGTGTAGCCTCCGCCCCCTTATATCCTGATCTGAGCAAATTGCAGCCTCCGCCCTATGCACCAGCAACACAACAAGTTCAAGTTAATGTGAGAGAATCAGTGGTAGAGGCAGACATACCCGAGCTTGAGGGTTTGCAAAGCCAAATTAAGAGATTGACTGCACAGGTAGAACAAGTAACGAGCAGACAGGAAGCATCTCAACTCAATGGTGAAGGAGATGAGAGTAGAGAGAGAGAGGGAGCGTGTAGAACTAGCAACACTGAGCCACCATCAGAGGAATGTGACATAGTCATTAAAGGGACTATGACGGCCACACCTGTGGCACAAAGAACGAGAAGCCACTATCAGCCCACTAGTAGCCAACACACCCCACCCAGAGATAGAGAGTGGGATGCTGAGCATCCAGTAGGGGGCCAGCCAAAAAGGACGGGTGGATATGACCTCAGTGCCCTCTCACCACTCCCAATTAACAGAGCAGCAGCACAGTATGACGACGAGAATGAAGAAAGCGATATGGCACGCGCACAACTGATGGCAGGGAACGCACTAAACATGCCCCTAGTACATGGTACTGGTGGTGTACAAAAGTATCAACCTTGGAATCACAGTGACATGACGGCTGTGTTGGCAAAGTTGCCCCCCATTACGTCAGGGGGAGGTAGATGGCTTACAAAATTGATGGCATTATGTCATGGCACCACCTTGGCGGTAGGGGACTTACGATGCCTTTTGGGTCAAATTTTCACTGTCTCACAGATGGCAGATTTTGAAAACGACGCAGATATAGAAGCATGTAAAAACGACACATTGTTTGTGACCGTCAGCACATCAATCTCCAAGGCCCTGAGGGCAAAGTTTCCAACTCCCCCAACAGTGTACCAAAATATTAAATTTCGCATTAAACCTGGTGAGACCGGAGCAAGTTATTATTTCAGATGTGCAGCAGAATGGGAACAGATGGTCGAAGAAAATAGTTTAAACAATCCAATCACTCGTGACATATTCAGAACTGCAGTAATGACCGGGGCTCCCAATGGTGTTAGGCAGGCAATGGAAAACAATCCTGACATTCCTGTAGCGAGTAATGAAGTGTGGGAAAGACATCTAGTTTTCCACATTGACAAAGCAGTAGAGAAACAGGAACATGAGGAGGAGGAGTTAGAAAAAACAAAACACCAATTGCTAAAAATACAATTAGAATTGGCAAAGGCCAGTAACAAAAAACCAAAACAAATGCCACAACGTCCTGTGAACAGTGACTCTGCCGTGCAGACTGGTACACAGGCCCAGCAGGGGCTTCAACCCATTCCCCAGTTCCAAACTTATGGTCAGGGCAGTGTCCAGCCATTCAAACCAGGCCCCGAGCCTATGAGACCGTGGGGAGGGTATAGGCCACGGGGTAATAGTGGATGGGGTAGGGGAAGATCTAACAGGAGTGAAGTGCGCCAGAGGGGTGCATGTTTTCAGTGTGGTGGGACTGATCACTGGATGAGAGAATGCCCAATGCTCGGGGATAGCCAGTTTACGGGACCACCTGCGGGGGGATGGGATCCTCATAGAGGTGGTGCCGGTGGTCGTGCCAGGGGACCACAGACCCCACGAAACTCGGGGCAACAGCACCCGTCTCCCCACTCGATTCAGGCGCCCATGTACCCGACCTGGGGCCAGGGGGAAGGCGCGGGGGATTGTTGACGGGGCCCACAGAGAACAATCATGAGGGGTTTGGCTGAGCCTCTCATGAAAATAGTGGTTAACAACAGACCACTAACAGCTCTGATGGATACCGGAGCAACATACTCCACAGTAACGAGGGGCACAATCACTGACAAAGACGTAAGTGATAAAACTGTCGGAGTTATGGGGTTCTCTGGTGGGTTCGAACACTGGCCTCTAACTTTTCCCCTTACAACAAAAGTGGCAAATCAGTGCCTCTCACACTCATTTCTGTACTCCACAAATGCACCTGTTCCCCTGTTAGGTAGAGATTTGTTGATAAAATTGGGGGCAAACATCTTATGTTCACCGGAGGGTGTCACTGTCACATTCCCAGACGGCGCCAGAGTCGACTGTTCGCAGGCACAGAGTAGGCACGGCCACCAGCAGGTCCTGTTGGGAGGGCCGCTAAAGGAAATGGCCGATATATATTGGGTTGAATTACATGACTCTCCAGCAGGGGCCAAAGCAATGTATATGACTAATTTACCCTGGATCAAAGATTTGGCCGTCTATTTACCACCCATTGATCCCCTACATTGTACCCTTTTTTATGATCGAAATGATAATGTCACATATCAGGAAATGTTCCAGGATATTGAGGGACAGATGTGGACACTTAATGGGGATGGGCTGTATGTGGGAAAAGAGGGGGTAGTAGTCAAGATTGCATTAACTGAAAAACAACAGAAATGGTATGAAATGACACAAACAGCAGCACCTCACATTTCCATGGCACTGCATCCAGGCCATGAGGCCAGAGAACTAGGAGCCATGACTAAAAGGTTAGCATCAGTTACCGATTGGGAGCCCTATGACATTCCTGGGGTTTGGGTGTCGAACACATCTAACTCGTATTGGGTACCTGGGAAAACCACAGATATGGGCGTGTTGACACATCTCCAAATTAAAAGAAGCCACGGTCGCGAACTAACGGACGGTCCCGGTGCTGAGCAGCTAATCAGCCGCCAGCCCGTTGGCCTCTGGTCACAAGGCCCAACGGATGTTGGCCTTTGTAAGATAGAGCCAGTCACATTTCAGTTAACGTCACCGGAGCCTATTTGGGTTCCACAGTATCCTAACAAAAGAGAAAGCGAAGAAGGCATTGCCCCAACTGTTAAAGGGTTGGTGGAAAAAGGTGTCTTGACTCCATGGCATTCGCCATGGAACACCCCAATTTTCCCTGTTAGAAAACCAGGCACCGACAAATACAGACTGGTACATGACTTGCGTAGAGTAAACAGCATAGTTGCCACGCCAACAATGCCTGTGCCAAACCCGTACACCGCAATCTCAAACTTGACCCCGGCTCACCAATGGTTTACATGCATTGACCTGGCCAACGCCTTTTTCTGTATTCCCATCGCCGAAGACTGTAAATCGTGTCTTGCTTTTACATACCGAGGGTGTCAATACTCTTATAATCGACTGCCGCAGGGTTTCATTTTGTCGCCAGGGATCTTTAACCAAGTTCTTAAAGACCAATTACAACAGTGTGCGTTACCTGACGATTGTGTTCTCATAATGTACGTTGACGACCTTTTGCTGGCGGCCACAACCAATGAAGATTGTTTGAACGCCACAGATGTTATTTTGAAACAGTTACATGTCTCCGGATTTAAAGTCAGCAAAGAAAAGTTACAGGTTAGCAGACCGTCTGTTACCTTTATGGGCCGTTCAATCACAGGCCAGGGCACGACTCTATCCGACCGCCAACGTGACGGCATTCTGTCACATCCAAAACCGCAGACTGTAAAGGACATGCTATCCTTTCTGGGCTTGACTGGGTTTAGCAGAAATTACATACCAATGTATGTAGCAGTCACCCAACCATTACGTGACATGGTGAAAGAGCAAGGTATGCGCAATGTTCAAGCAAAGTTGACATGGACCCCAGACGCTGAAGCAGCATTCATTAAGTTGAAAGGGGAGCTTTCACATGCTGCATATCTACACAACCCTGAATACAGTAAGGGTTTCTTTCTTGATGTATCTGAAACAGGAAACAGCGCACATGGTGTACTTTTCCAGAAGATGCCAGGCACCAGACGCGTACTCATGTACATCAGCGTTCTCATGGACACGATTGAGCGACGCCAGCCGGCCTGTGCCAGGTTCGCAGCTGGTTTGGCAAAGATCATTGAAAAGACGTCACATCTTGTGATGGGTCATCAACTGACAGTCCTGACCACACATTCTGTCATGTCATTTGTCAATTCCGCATCTTTCACATTTTCGCCCTTGAGACAGAGAAAACTGTCGAAATGTTTGACAGCGCCAAACATCACTTACACACATGACGGCATCAACATGGCTGATCTGTTCACCACGGGAGAGCCACATGACTGTGCACCCATCACTGACCTGGCGTGCCGTGTCCGTGAAAATCTGACCGCCACGCCGATTGTTGGACACTCGGACGTGATCACATTGTTTACGGATGGTTGTTGTTTCAGAGCTCATGATGGCTCTTTGGTCTCAGCTTATTCAGTAGTGCAGCAAACAGATGACGGGTATATAACCAGACAAGCCGAAAAGATAACAGGGAAACAATCAGCACAGAGAGCGGAGCTTATCGCTGTTACACAGGCATTGAAAATCGCAGGCCAAGGCAAAGTCAATATTTACAGTGACTCAGCGTATGTTGTTGGTGCAGTCCATGCCGAGCTTGCTGTTTGGCAAAGGTGTGGCTTCGTCACCAGCTCTGGCAGACCAATAGCACACGACCTCGAAGCACGTGCTCTGTTGGAGGCATTGCAAATCCCAGAAGCAGTCGCCGTCATAAAGTGTCATGGCCATTGCAAAACTGACAGTGTAATAGCAAGGGGTAATGAGGCTGCTGACTTGGCTGCCAAAACGGCTGCAGGCTATCAGGTGACCATGATGGTACAGACTGACAGTTCATATGTGAAATTGTTACCATCTTTCAGCAGAGAAACACTTGTGGCCGAACATGGCAAATGCACACCAGAAGAACTGTCAACGTGGACAGAGTATGGGGCCCTGTGCGCACCAGATGGTCTGTGGCAGGCCCCAGATGGCAGACCGGCATTGCCCATGAGCCTGTCACGCTCAATCATGACCCAAGCACACACTATGTCGCACGTGAGTTCAAAACAGATGATGAAAACATTGCAGTATTGGTGGCATCCCTTTCTCACTCAAATGGTATCAGGTTTTGTACTCTCATGTGAAATTTGTCAAGAGCATAACGTCAAGCCGTCGCTAAAACAGCTGAGGGGTGTATTTTCACCGGTGCATGGCCCAGGGGAGGAGATTGTTATTGATTTCACAGACATGGTAGAGAGGGTGCAAGGGAAAAGATATCTGTTGGTGATGGTTGACCAATTCACGGGTTGGCCTGAGGCTTTTCCCACGGGAAGGGAAGACAGCACTGCAGTCATTAAGTGTCTCATCAATCAGTACATCCCGCACCACGGTTTTCCTCGGCATATCCGTTCGGATAATGGATCACACTTTAAAAATGAGCACCTACAAGTTGTGGAAAAGGCACTGGGCCTAACGCATGCATTTGGGGCCGTTTATCATCCAGAATCGCAAGGGAAGGTGGAACGCATGAACTTAACACTGAAACTTAAATTGGCTAAAATCTGTGCACAGACCAAATTGACATGGCTCGCAGCTCTTCCATTGGCTTTAATGTCTGTACGTTCGTCTGTCAACAGAATCACTGGCTTTACACCCTTTGAATTGCTTACAGGTCGCTCATTTCCAGGACCATCGACGCCGCTGAAGCCAGAAGCCTGTGCACCAATTTCACACTGTGTTTATTATGACAAACTGACTGCTATGATTAAACATTTCTCCCAGCAGGCTCCAGTTGACATTGCCGAAGGGCCCATTCCGGCCCCGTCAGAGTGGGTTCGCCTAAAGAAGTTTCGCAGGAAGTGGAATGAGCCACGCTGGACTGAACCCCTGAAAGTCACAGCAAGGACGTCACATTGTGTTCGCCTATTGGGGAAAGGCGACACCTGGTATCATTTGTCATCTTGTGTTAATTGTGATCCACCAAACAGGTCGTTGGCTGAAACTGCGGTGGACCTGAGGATTCAGGTCCAAGAGAGGGAGGGTAACAGCGAAGCAGAACCAACCACAGGGCCATTACAAATTCTGTGTAAAAAAGGTGACATTTTTTCAAGCCCACAGGGTGAACCTCTAGCACATTGTGTGAGTGAGGATTGTGCATATGGAGCAGGTATTGCAGTGACATTTAAAAACAGGTACGGAGTGGAGAAAGTGAAGCAGCAAAACAAAAGAACAGGTGATTGTGCAGTAACTCACGAGCAAGACGGTAGAACTATTTTCCACTTAGTCACTAAAGCAAAATGCACGGACAAACCAACCTATGACAATCTCACAAAAAGCTTAACACAGATGAGAAATTGGTGTGTTGAACATAAGGTGAAGAGTGTGTCCGTACCCCGGCTGGGGTGTGGATTGGACAAACTAGATTTTCAAAAAGTCCAGAACATACTGAAACAGGTGTTCGAAGGAGTACAGATAGTGATAACTATATACTCATTATAATCAAGGGGTACGAATATTTTAATCATTTTTTACAATTATTTTTCATAGTCATTATTGCTTTTGTGATTTTCATATTCTCATTCATATTTTAATCATTTTTTTTTTACAATCATTTTTCATATTCATTATTGCTGTTGTGATTTTTATATTCTCATATTCATTAACGTATAACCACTTATTCCTTACAGTCAAGTACATTTTGTGTGATTTTAACTATATATATATTTTCTTAATCGCATATTTTCATTAAGTATACTGTGTGTTTAACCATCCATATTCAAGAGTGTTTTATTGTTCCTTTAAAGTCCAAAAGAGGGTAACGAGATGAGGCTGTGGGAAAATGGGAAGTGTGCGGGAATACTCCTTGTCATCACCATCATCATAGTAGGAATAATTTTTAGCCTAACTGAGGGTCAGGAAAGCAACAACACCACATCGAAACCGAGACACAAAAGAGCCAGAGCCGATATGAGGTTACCATGTGAACAACTCGTACTTAACTATGTTTGGGGCAAGACCACATCATTTACTTTCGACCTATGCGATGTCATAAATTGTGGGGGAAAAAATAGTTCATGGAGAGGGTACGAGGTATATGTATGTATGGACGGGAATATGGACAGTGTTTGTAAGGCGTACAAGTCTAGGCAAACCCATAGGGGTGAATGGTGTCCGTCATGGAATAGTGTAATAGCATATACCGGTGGTTGGGCCCCGAAAGAACCCAGTCTTTGGACCCGTACCTCGGCAAAATTTGATTTTAAAATGCAAAGAGATTACAGTGCAAGCCAAAATCCACTCACCCTTTCAATATCCACCAGAACGGGATCAGTAAATTATACAGGGGAATTTTTCCTTATAATGGGGGTGAACATGCAAGGAACGGATAGAAAGGCAGTAATAAAATTTGTTGTGAAGAACTCACATGAGGAAGAAAGAAATGAGACTGTAGCTGAGCTATTATCGGTACAACAAAAGAATGGAGTAGTAGAAATAGATTACACCATGTTAAAACCAGAAGATATGATAGAAAGAGCCACAGGGTATGGGGAGAATAATTTGTGGCTGGAAT
Source organism: Barbatula barbatula (assembly GCF_947034865.1). NCBI lineage: Eukaryota > Metazoa > Chordata > Actinopteri > Cypriniformes > Nemacheilidae > Barbatula > Barbatula barbatula. The sequence goes on along the minus strand of NC_136780.1, from coordinate 20,416,204 downwards.
GGATAATTACCACAGCCAGAGAACAGAGAATAGATGATTGTGTAGGATGTGCTAATGCAAGACCCCATTTATATACTGAACCAGCACCGTTGTACCAAAACGATAAATGGGGGTATGAGTGTATGCTGGCACTGACAAGAATGGCCAGTCCAAAAAATTGTAGTACACTAGCAGCAATATTCCCACCAATAACCAACCGTTCAAAGACAGGTCCATTTACACCACAGAAAGCAAATTATACATGTTATGATATTACACGTCAATCACCAACCATCAACCTGGGGGAGATAAACAAGGAGTGGTGTGATCAGATAATAGTAGATAATGGGACAAAAATAGGAACCTGGGCTAGAGCTGGATTGTATTATTATTGTGGCGATCGAAGATTGTTTACTAGGATACCCGAGGGAGGAAAGGGAGTGTGTGCTATGGTAAGATTGGGAGCCCCAATAACCCTGATAGGTGACAGAGCAGTCAGAACGGAAACCATGAATTCAGCAACTTTGGCTAGAAGACGTAGGAGACACATCCTCAAAAAGAGAGCAACAGATTCAATTATTGATTTATCAATGAATAGTCCAACGTATATCGACGCGATTGGAATTCCACGAGGAGTGCCAAATGAATATAAACTAGCAAACCAAGTGGCAGCAGGTTTTGAGAATATACCAATAATAGCTGCTATTTTTCCGGTCACCCCAAACAAGAATGTAGATAGGATTAATTATGTGCATTATAATGTGATGAGATTAGCAAATATGACAAGGGATGCCGTTGATGGTTTAGCAGAGCAACTAGCGCCAACTTCCCTGATGGCCATCCAGAACCGTATGGCTCTGGACATGCTGCTGGCAGAGAAGGGAGGCGTGTGTTTTATGTTTGGTGATCTTTGTTGTACTTACATCCCTAATAATACCGCTCCAGACGGATCAGTGACCAGGGCATTGGAAGGATTGAAAACTTTGTCTATTGAAATGAAAGAACACTCTGGAGTTGACAGTCCGATTGGGGACTGGCTAGATAAGGCGCTGGGTAAATGGAAATCCCTAATGATGTCAATTGTTGTATCAATAGCTGTGTTCGTGGGAATTTTGGTAACCTGTGGATGTTGTTGTATTCCCTGTATCAGATCACTGTGTAATCGATTAATCGTGTCGGCTATAGAAAGAAAAGATCTCGCTCCTCCCCCTTACAGTGTGCCATTGCTGTCTGGCGACCAATTGATAGACGATGATGAGGGTGATGACAACGATGAATGCAATTATGTGTGACCTTTTTTTTTTAAAGGTCAAGAGAGGGACTGTGGGGATTTTAATGTGTTTTACAAGTGCTATTACATTTAATATGTTTCATATGCATTATTACTTTTATTCATTCATATGCTTCATATGCAGTATTATTCTATATGCATCATTACTTTTAGAAGTGTTTTATTATTCTATTACTTGCGTACAATAACCCTTAACCTCAAATAATGTGTTGGAGTTAACCATGAAAACTTAAGAGTTGATACTGAGTGTACTCCGAGAGGAAGCGTGGGTGTCAAGAGCATGCAAAAGAAAGAGGAAGTAGCAGGAGACAGCGGAAGTCTCAGAATACATGCATGCAACTGAAGAGATAAATGTAACGCCAAAAAAGGAGAAAATGTACACACACAAATATTCCATTGTCTGACCTTTTAAACTATGTTGTTGCTGGGTAGAATTGGGCTGTGTAGGTTGTCATTTAATGTTTTGCAGACATTCTGAGAACGATGGGGTGAGAGCTGATTGGACTAATACCAGGCAACACGTCACCGGTCCACAGAGAAGATAGACGGCGTGAAATAACTATAAATATGATGCGGAACTGTTTTCCGGGGTTGTTTTCTGTAAAGACACTTTGTCTAAGGCAACCCAACGGCTGTTGTATTTTTTTGAATCTTCTGATCAATAAAACTTCAAGATTTACTTTGACTGGCCTCCCTCCAATTTTGAACACGCAAGAACACATTTAGAATGTTCTATACTACACAATACAAAATAAACAGGAAAAATAAAGAAACAAGCGGTGGGGTGATAAAAAAATATTTTCAACACTAAAGGCTGCTGAAAGTTGTAAGATGCTAAAAGCTAGCTAACAGGTAGCTTATGGAATCAAAAGATACAGAGCACATAATAAGACATGATTAACTTATCTACATTTGCAGTATATTTAACAAAAACCTTCTAAATATTTGAAATGTTTACTCACTCATTGTTGGGGATTTCATTTTAAGTTTCAAACCATGATAATCCAGTCACTAAGATAATTAACACCGCACAAGCAAAGGAACATAAACTCAATGATCACACACACCTGGCTGCCCTTAAAGGGGCAACACCTTTGCGTAAAGAATTAAGCAGTCAGTGCACATATGTGTGTGTTAATGCATAAATCTTTGTTTTCTGCAACTAGTGACAGTTTAGTAAAAAAAGGCAGTATTTTTCAGCTGAATATTACAGCTGTTCTCTGTAATGTGTTAATATAGTTATTAACTGTATTATATTATCTGAGCTACAGAAATGGACCTCATGTTTCAGTTAAATACTGTTTCCCAATGTTACTGCTAAATACTGACTATTTTAAAGTTATTTACCCTGTAATTTACAGCGAGGTTTAACAGTGCACCCTCATCCACTGCACCCTCTGCTTGATTGAAGTCATCCATAAATATGACACTTAATTTTTTCTCTGGGTTGAAACTCCTCCTTGCGAAGGCTCGCACAGCACCATCCATCATTGTGGTGAGGAAGGCGGGACGAGAGCCGTGACGCGGGGCCGGTGGCGTGAGTGATAAGTGGAAGCAGCTGTGCGCGCACCGGTCCCGCATCTTATCACGGAGGAGATTGGGAGCTTAAAAGGATGTTCGGCAGGACTGTTGACGAGAGAGGACCGGGCCCGAAACTGTGTTTAGTTTGTGTATGTTTTATGGCCGGCAGTCTACCGTGAGGTGGCTGCCGGTTTGTTCAGTGTTTATTGTTTATTTAATTAAAGTTTTATTTGAATGTTCGCCGGTTCCCGCCTCCTTCCTTCCCTTCTTACGAACTTTATTACAATCATGTTTTCTCTACATATATTTATCATGTTACTGCTTGTTGATTCCCCAGTGCAGACCTTTGATGCTAGAGTTGCGAGTAAGGTTTTCAGATCTGGTCTAGAACAAAGAAAACATATCAATATATTAACAGAATGATTATAACTGTGTGTGTGTGTGTGTGTGTATATATAAGCAGTGGCCACTTATAGAGAATGTGAAGCCAGCCTGCCAATATGGCGTAATATTCACAGCGTGATGTAGCTTTACATTCTTTAAAAAAACACCATATGGTCTGTCGACAAAACATTTAACATTGTTAATAGAGTTGGAAATTGCAACCCACTCAGTGTCATTAGCATGACTAAAAACTGGAGAGCCAGCAGATCTATCCAAGTAACCAGAGGAGTCATTCTCAGCAGTGTTCTCTTCAAGAACCAGCGGGTCCTGACGGCACAACAAATTTAAGTTTAAGTATAGTCCTAAATAGCATTTAAAACTTTTTGGATTTCATAAAACAAAGTCTCACATCAATGTGCGTGTCCATTACATCATCCCAGATTACAAAAACAGTGCATGATTCGTTGATGTGATCACTTATTCTGCCCGTTGTTGTACTCTTTATTGGTGGTGCCCTGGCCCTCTGAATGTAGAACACCTCTGTTGCAATGTCATTGGAGCCAACAAAGTCAAATAGGTGCTTAAAGAAATAAAGCCATTGAATGGATTAGCACTCCCCAAACAACAAAACCTTGTAAATGTACACACCGCTGTAGTTCTGCAAGGTAAAACCTTGTATGTCCATATTTCCCCATATATCATAATTATTATTATTCATCATTTTTGTTGGTCACGGTTTTACAAGTATCTAGCACTTTTAAAAATACTTTTTATTGGTTAGTCAACTTTGACAACACCATAATTCAGTGGTATGCAAAAGTTTAGACACCCCTTGCAGAATCTGGACAAAAGCTGAAACCTTTGGAAAAATAAGAGGATTATTTGTAAAGAAAGTGTTTTACAGGTTTTACAACCACATGACTTTGAATGAAGCTTTTGCCTACCACTGTAAATAAGTAGTACAGTGTTTTTCCATGTCCTGTAAAACAAAATTTGGACATCTGCAGTTTTAGAAGGACATCCTCTAATGTTATAAGCCTATCATTTCTGAATACCTGAATTGGGTATGTCAGGTAAAATCTTCTCCTAACAGTATGACCGTCTGGATATTTTACTTGCAGTGGGATGCCATCATGCGGCTCAACGAGACTGCTTAAATAAGACGCCTTCTTTCCAAAGCCTGATAATAGAGCACATTAAATTAAATAAGTCTGTGGATATGAATTAGACAACAATTGAGCCACATGCCTCTTTGCGTCTGTTCTCCATTTCAGTTTCTCTATGCCATGCCTGGTCCTGTAGGCAACAAGAAAATGGCAAATATCTCATGCAAACACATGACAACGTAGAACACTTTTGTATAAGAAAAACATGCTATATATATGTATTGCAAGTGCTTACCCTTTCGTGATCTGTTTGCAGACTTGACAAGTATTCCTTGTCTTGTCTTGCACGCAGTGCACGCCACTAACGCAAATCCTGTAATCAATATGAACAATGCTAGACCATTAGGTCAACAAAAGATTAACATGAATCTATTTTATTTTTATAGTGCCTGATTTTAAACTTAGATCAGGCACATCATTTTCCATTTCCATCTCTGTATCTTCAGATTCACATTTTATAAAGATTATACAGTGTTACTGAGTGTAATACAATCACTGGACATAGCAACAAAGTAAAATAGATTTTGCCTAAACTGTGTATACTTATTGACTTACATCCCTCTCCATTGTAAGAGGCCCCAGGGAGTTTGTGTTTTCGATTACCTCTTCCTGGGAGTTTGCGTCACAGACCACCTCCTCCATAGAGTTTGTATCATTGACCACTTCCATGGAGTTTGTGACATTGATCACCTCCATGTGGTTATTTGTAAGGACCACTTGTACATCCTTAAAAATAGCAGTACAACACACAATTTGTTGCAAAAATACAGAATAAGCTATGCTTTTTTTAAAGTATATAATAAATCTAGAAACTGCATACATTATCTTGGTCCAGACTTTGGCCAGAGTCATCATTTCCATCCTAACAAACCAAAGTAACATTTAAACCCCTAAATGATCAAATTTTAAAACTGCTTTTTGTTCATCAGAAATCTGTAAGTTGCTTTAAAAACATCCTTACATGATCTTCAGCCTGCACTTCTTCAGCCTGAACCAAACGTTCCTTTAAGTAGTAAAGAACACATATAAGCTTGTGTATGAGCTGTGTAAACCATAGAATCGTGTTAAAAATATTTTAATGAAAATATACATAAATCTATAGCAGGTATATCCAAGCCTGCTCCTTGAAGCTGCAGTCTGCAGAAGCAGGGTTGGAGATACTTGCTAAAGCGATATTTTTTTAAGTTCATTTAATAGTTTATTTATAGCCAAACTTACAAAAAACTTTTAGCTCAAGTTATCTACAATACCTTTGGGAGTATATATAAAGCTGAACGATTAAGCTCCCTGCTGGCTTTTAAAACAGATGGCGTGAGTGGAGAAATATCAAGACGAACAATGTTTTTATGGCAATCTACTCTGGCCAGGTCAAAACCAGTGCTGCCCAGTCTTGGAAATGTTGTTCGCAGAACATCAAGGAACTCCTCGGGCGACAGAGACACTGGCACCTTAATTTTTTTTAAAGCCTCAGCTAAAAAAAGAAATACTAAGATTTACTTACTGGTGCAGAATTATTTTACTGTGACAATGTATACATTATCATACCTTTTTGGGGATGGAATACTTCCAAATTAGGAAGGAGAAGGAGACCAACTGGAAATGTAAGATGCCGTGTTTGCTCCCCCCTCCTCCTCCTCTGTGCTCTACCGGGGTCAGAATGCTGACTGAACATCCTCAGCCTGAAAGAAAAGACAAAGTAATTGCAGATTGGAAATGCAAAGCCAGATGTTTGGCACTGATTAATTTTAAGTACATGAATTGAAGCAACCATTAAAATGCTATAAGTCACAGTAAGGCTTCAAGAGTAATCTATTACGGTGTATAGCTATCATTGACCATTGACACAATGTTTTGTTCTCACTATGCTACAGATTACAGTAACAGCTTTAAATATGAATGAACAACTGTCAAATTGAATATACCACTTGCACAGAATGCCATGTAACGCTGTTTACCTTTTTGGAACATCAGGTTCCTCTTTAATTGAACTGAAAGGTCACCCATTTTACCTGCATATTTTTGGGTGGTCTCTGTCGAATCAGACCATGAACTGATGTAGGTTTGTGGGGGTGTGGTTACACGACTTGTTTCAGGCAGGTCTGTGTGAGCATTCGCTTTTAGATAGATCCCATCTTTTGTTCCTACACTTTAATTTTTGCAAATTTACGTGTCTACGTGTATGGGCAACTTAAAAAAACACTAGAGATACAGAAAAACATGTATTTGCGGCATATGACTCCTTTAACTAAGGCATAGTCTTGGTTTAAGCTAAGCTTTGTCTGTGAAACCGGGCCTTAAGTCTGCAGATATAATTATGCATTGTGATGTCCAGTTTTTCACTGTAAATGTTTACAATGTGTGTGATGATGTCTAGTTATTTCTTTCTAGTTTAGATTTTAAAAGTCGTGTAGTGTATTCCAACCTTAACGCACTTACACCATGTTATGTTTCCTTTCAAGGCAAACAAACAAGTGCGCCATTAACTGTTGCCTAGTTACAGTTGTGTTAAAGTTGAGCCATTGAATAACAGAGTTGCGACACTCGCAATGACTTTCGTTGGAAGAATGGAATGTGTGAGTAACTTGTATCATGGAGGGCTTAATAGTTCCAAACAATGCATTGAAGCCAATTAATGTCACTGCTACATAAACACATTCACAACTAAGTTGATAAAATAAATCACTGTTAAACTGGTGTTTACTGAAATGTAGAGGTAGGTGGAACACCTGCTAGCCATTGCTGCCGGTTGCACCTCTGATGTCGCCCAGGGAGACATCAACCCCTGCAGCTGAGAGGTGTTAACCACTGCGGCTGATTCAAAGCATTATAACATTTACATTTACTCATTTGGCAGACGCTTTTATCCAAAGCGACTTACAAGTAGTTTTTTTTACAGTGTCACATTACTGCAGAGCAATCAGGGGTAAGGTGTCTTGCTCAAGGGCACTTCAGTCATGACTATTGGGTTTACGATGTTCTATGTATTATAAATTTATGTTTACTGTTGTTTTACTGCTAAATATAATGATATGAGTATGTCCATGCTGTGCTGGGTTTTTGTCTTGAAAACTAGCTGGCAGAAGTGTGTAACACGAGCTCTGAGGTATGCAGAAGCAGAGTCTCAGATAACAAGTGTGTGAGTGTGTGTGTGTGCGTCAATCGCATCTTTCGGCAGGACCGGCTATTTTCAAATTTTTTTGCAGGGACCAATGGTTGGGGGAGAATGGAGTCAGATTAACATGTCCCGAGGTGATTGGTTCCGGAGGATTGAACGCCTGCCCAATGAAGGGGAGGAGCCTGAAGAGAGAATCGACGTCACATATATTATAAATATCTGTAACCCGGAAGTGTGTTTTTCAGTTGGTCGTTCATGTATATGTTAAGAGACAACCCTAGCTGGAAAGAAGCTTTTACATCTGATAATAAATTCTACTTAAACTTATTGGGAAAAACTGTCTCTTTGACTTTTCTTCAAATTTTTGAACATGCAGGACTGAAGCGAAAAAGTCCGTTAAATGGTGACCCCGACGTGATTTGAAGACAAAGAGAAGTTTTCGCGCCACATTTCGGCGGACCCTGCGGGGGAGGGAAAAGATCTCGAGACGGATTCAGATTAAACACAAAAAGCCGGCTAAATAAGAGGTAAGCAGGAACCTGTTAATACGAATTCTGGTATTGGATATACTAAATTTCTGTGTTGAATTTGATGAACATCTCGATGAATAAAAGAGTAAAATTGAAATAGTGAAATAAGGAAAATCAGATTTAAAAGCTTCTTAAAACAGGTTAGAGTCCTGTTTAAAGGTCTTTTGGTTTAAGAGATAAACCATAAAATAAAACAGTTAGAGTCTGTTTTACGGGTAAGATTCCCTTGGCAAAGGAAGCCATAAATCAGGTTAGAGTTCTTTGGATTAAAAAATAATCCATAAATTAGTTATTTTGTTGTGATTGTGTGGTGTGTGTAGGCTGTGTGTATGTGTATAATTTAAGTTGGGGTGAGGAGACGATCGTAAAGAAACTAGTAGGAAAGTTATATTGAATACACACATATATATATATATATATATATATATAAAAGTAAATAAATATAATAGAATGGCAGAGTTTCAAAAGGAGTGTGATGAATACGAATGTCCGACCGTATTAGCGCAATGGCAGAGTATCGCTGATATGATGATAGCACAGGCTGAGCCAAAAGAGAAAAAATGGAGACAAAAGGAAGCTGAGGAATGTTGGATAGAATTGTGTGATAATTATGCATGGACTAAAGAGGCCGAAAAACTTAAAGTGCCCCTGACCCCGAAAATAAGAAATATGGAGAAAAAGGCTCATTGTAGGTTAGTCAGACATAAAAGTGATGAAAAAACAATTAAATGGTATAATGCAAGCAGATATAAGAGTAAAGGGTGTGACTTAGAAAAACAGTTAAGAAAATGGACTCGTATTGCCCTTGTGGCAACAGCTTTATCACCCAGTAGACATAGGAAGGAAGTGAAAGCTGGAAAATGACACAACCATTTAAAGTAGAAGTGGCAAATCAATGCTTATCACACTCGTTCCTTTTCTCCAGCAATGCTCCCATTCCTCTTTTAGGGAGAGATTTATTAATAAAATTAGGGGCTAGCATTCTGTGCTCAGCAGAAGGGGTTATAGTTACATTTCCAGATGGTACAACCATTAACTGTTCCCTATCAGGTAATACGACAGACAGCCAGTGGATGCTGACCTCGTGTGGGGAGGAGGAGGCAGCTGATCTATACTGGGTAAAATTAGATGATGACACACAGTGGAGCACAACAATGGAACTGTTTAATAAATACCGTTCATGGATTTCAAATTTAGATATCTATTTACCCCCCATAGACCCATTGCATGGTACAATGTTTTATGACAGAAATGACATAACCATTTATGAAGAAATGTTTCAGGAAGTGGAGGGGGACAGATGGGTGTTGGAGGGAGCTGGAATTTTTGTGAGTAAAGAAGGAGTGATGGCTCCAGTGAAGCTGACAGAAGAGCAGTTGAAGTGGTATGAGATGGCAGACACAGCAGCACCTCACATATCGTTAGCTTTACACCCAAGCCATGAAGCCAGGGAGCTAGGTAAGATTACAAAGACACTGTTGGCCACCCAGGATTGGGAGCCCACGGAGAAGACAGATGATAAATATTCACCTAAACACAAAGCCTATTGGATAGAAGGTGCCACACGAGACGCTGGAGCTCTAGAGCATGTGCAGGTTTCTAGATTCCATGGCAGGGAGCTGTCAGATAGTGTGGGAGCACCAGACATCATAAAAAATTTACCTGAGGATCTTTGGTCTCAGGGCCCAACAGATGTAGGTTTTTGTAACATGTCTCCAGTTTACTTTCAGTTAAGCACACCTGACCCCATCTGGATTCCACAATACCGCAACAAACCTGAGGCGGACGAGGGTGTGGCCGCAACAGTAAAAGGTCTCCTAGAGAGGGGTGTTATTACACCATACAAGTCTAGGTGGAACACACCTATTTTTCCGGTGCCGAAACCGACCATGAATAAGTACAGGTTGGTACATGATTTGAGAGCAATCAATGCTGTTGTGGCTACACCATCGTTAACAGTGCCTAATCCGTATACTGCACTCTCTGTGATAACACCTGAGCACAATTGGTTTACATGTATTGATTTGGCTAACGCATTTTTCTGTATCCCTTTAGCAGAGGAATGCAAGGCGTGTGTGGCTTTTACATACAAAGGTTGTCAATATTCTTACAACCGATTACCCCAGGGGTTTGTTTTATCACCAGGAATTTTTAACCATGCATTAAAACAACAATTACAGGACTGTAGTTTGCCTGGAGACTGTGTGTTGATCATGTATGTTGATGACCTCCTTTTGGCAGCCAAAACAGAGCAAGAATGCCTGGAGGGGAGCGAAGCTGTGTTAAGACAATTACACAAAAGTTGCTTCAAGGTAAGCAAGGAAAAGCTGCAATTTTGCAGACCTTGTGTTACATTTCTAGGTCGCATGATCACCCCAGAGGGCTCCACGCTAACTGTAGCCCATAGACGAGGAATTCTGAGTCATCCAAAACCAACCACGGTTAAAGAGATGTTGTCATTTCTAGGCCTAACAGGGTATAGTAGACATTATATTCCAACGTATGTTTCATTAACAGCCCCTTTGAGAGATCTTGTAAAACAACAGGGTATGAAGAATTTGAGAGCAGACATTGAGTGGACACAGGAAGCTGAACGGACGTTCATTAACCTGAAACAACAGATGGCACATGCAGCTAATCTCAGCAGTGCCGATTACAGATCACCATTTGACCATTTGAGACAGGGTCAAGTGCACATGGGGTACTTTATCAAAAAGACCAGGGGGGCAGAAAAGTGTTGATGTATGTTAGCATGTTGTTGGACAGTGTAGATCAAAGACAGCCACCATGCAGCAGGTTTGTCGCAGGCCTGGCAAAGATAGTGAAGAAAACGTCTCACATTGTTATGGGCCACCACCTAATTGTTTTAACCACGCATTCAATCGCATCTTTTGTTAATTCTGAATCATTCACATTTTCCCCTTTACGACAGCGACGCATTGCAGCAATTTTGCTCGCCAACCATATCATATACCTAATGGCCTAATGGTTAGAACCTTGGGCTTGTGATCAGAAGGTTGCCGGTTCTAATCTCAGTGCCAGCATGTCATGACTGAAGGGCCCTTGAGCAAGGCACCTTACCCCTGATGGCTCTGCAGTAATGTGCCACTGTATAAAAACTACTTGTAAGTCGCAGCGTCTGCCAAATGAATAAATGTAAATGTAAATATACACACATGAGGGCATTAACATGGCAGATTTGGTGGAGGAGGGAGAACCACACGACTGTGCCCCGATCACAGAGAGGGCATCAGTGGTCAGACAAGGTTTGTTTGCAAAACCATTGACTGGCCCTGAGCCAGTCATGACTTTGTTCACTGACGGGTGCTGTTTCAGGGCGGAGGACGGAAGTTTGAAAGCGGCTTATGCAGTGGTAGAGCAGGAAGGACATGAGATGATTACGAGGGATGCAGCAAGGTTAGATGGGAAGCAGTCAGCACAGAGGGCAGAAATGATAGCAGTGATCAAAGCCTTGCGACATACTGGTGGACACCGTGTAAACATCTATACTGACTCTGCTTATGTTGTTACAGCTGTACACGTAGAAATGCCGTTGTGGAAACGTTGTGGCTTTATCACTTCGTCAGGTCGACCAATAACACATGCATGTGAAGCCAGAGACCTTTTAGAGGCTCTGATGATCCCCTCAGAGGTGGCAGTGATTAAATGCGCTGGTCACTCTAAGGTGGATAGCTCTTTGAGCAGAGGCAATGACGCAGCAGACTTGGCGGCAAAAGCTGCTGCTGGTTATGTGTCCTCGCAGATGATGTGCACATCAGAAAGAACATCTAATGATTTATTGCCGAGATTCACAAGGGAATACCTTTGTAAAGAGCATCAGCGCTGTACCCCTGAAGAAGTCTCTGTGTGGGCACAACATGGAGCTGTTCGTGCCTCTGACGGACTGTGGCAAGCTCCGGATGGACGTCCGGCGCTCCCAGCGAGTCTGTGTCATTCCATCATGGTAGAGGTTCATGGAGTGAGCCATGTCGGGGACAAACAGATGATGAGAGTGCTTGAATATTGGTGGCATCCTTTTTTAAAAGCTATGGTCTCAGCACATGTGAGCACGTGTGAAGTTTGTCAGGGATATAACGTTAAACCCACGATTAAACCAACAAGGGGTTCGTTTCCTTTGACCGGTGGTCCGGGGGACGAAATCGTGATTGATTTCACAGACATGATCACGAGGATACAGGGTAAGCGTTATCTTCTGGTAATCGTAGACTATTTCACTGGATGGCCTGAAGCTTATCCTGTCGGCAGAGAAGACAGTACGGCGGTGATAAAATGTTTAATAAACCATTATATTCCTCGCTATGGTTTCCCCCGCCATTTACGATCAGATAATGGCAGCCATTTTAAGAATGAACATTTGCGAGTCGTTGAAAAGGCCCTAGGCCTAAAACATGCATTTGGTGCAGTCTGGCATCCTGCCAGCCAAGGTAAGGTTGAACGAATGAATCTCACACTAAAACTCAAATTGGCTGAAAACTGTGCACAGACAAAACTAAATTGGTTGTCAGCTTTGCCATTGGCCTTAATGTCAGTAAGATCATCTGTTAACCGAATCACAGGATTCACCCCTTTTGAATTGTTTACAGGTCGCCAGTTTCCAGGGCCACGAAATGCACTGTCGGATGCCATTGTGACACCATTATCTCACACTGTCTATTTTGATAAACTGACTGCTCTCATTAAGACTTTTTCATGCCAGGTCAATCCATCTCCAGCAGCAGACCCCCCTCCAACGACGGTACAGTGGGTGAGGCTGAGGACGTTCAGGAGAAAGTGGAATGAGCCGAGGTGGTCGAAACCCCATAGGGTGACAGCGAGGACATCACACTGTGTTCGATTGCAGGGCAAGGGTGACACTTGGTTTCATTTAACCTCATGTGTAGCTTGTGACCCCCCCTCAAGGGATCTTGCAGAGACACGGCTGGACCTGCGTAGACAGGTCCAAGAGAGGGAAGGAGAATCAGAGGCTGAAGAAGCCACAGGTGAAATCACAACACCACCAGTACAATAACAATTGCAAATCGTTCACAAGACAGGTGTTCCAGGTGAATGTGCTGTGACCAAAGAGAAGGACGGTAGAATCATTTTCCAATGCAATAAATTTTGAGTGAATACTCACGGAGGTGGAAATACGTATTACCATATATTCTTTATAACCATATTATATATTGTTCTTATTGTGATTTTCATATTTATTATTTTTCATATCTATTGTTTTCATGTTTTTTAATATTTACTATTTTTTATACCTTTATATTGCTATTGTGATTTTTATATTGTCATTCCTTACCATTTTATTTTGTGTGATTTTAACCATATATTTTTCCTTAATTGCATATTCCCATTAAGTATACTGTGTGTTTAACTATTTTAATTTCCAAGAGTGTGTTTATTATTCCTTTAAAGTCCAAGAGAGGGCAACAAGATGAAGCTGTGGGAAAACTGTAAGCTGTCGGGGATCCTATTAATAATTTCAGGAGTTATAGTAGGAATAATTTTTAGCCTAACTAAGGGTCAGGAAAGCAACAACACCATATCAAAATCGAGACATAAAAAAGCCATAGCCGATACGAGGTTACCGTGTGAACAACTCGTAATTAACTATGTTTGGGGTAAGACTACATCATTTACTTTCGACCTATGCGCTGTCATAAATTGTGGGGGGAAAAATAGCTCATGGAGGGGGTACGAGGTATATGTATGTACGGAGGGAATATGGATAGTGTTTGTAAGGCGTACCAGTCTAGGCAAACCCATAGGGGCGAATGGTGTCTGGCATGGAATAAAGTAATAGCGTATACCGGTGGTTGGACCCCGAAAGAACCAAGCCTTTGGACCCGTACCTCGGCAAAATTTGATTTCAAAATACAAAGAGATTATATTGCAAGCCAAAATCCACTCACCCTTTCAATATCCACCAGAATGGGATCAGCCAATTATACAGGGGAGTTTTTCCTTATAATGGGGGTGCACAGCCCAGGAACAGATAAAAAAGCAGCAATAAAATTTGTTGTAGACAGTTCACCTGAGGAGGAAAGAAATGAGACAATTGCTGGGCCATTATCGGTAGGACTAAAGAATGGAGTGGTAGAAATAGATTACACCATGTTAAAACCAGAAGATATGATAGAGAGAGCCACAGGATATGGGGAAAATAATTTGTGGCTGGAATGGATAATTACCAAAGCCAGAGAACAGAGGTTGGATGATTGTGTAGGATGTGCTAATGCAAGACCCCATTTATATATTGAACCAGCCCCGTTGTACCAAAATGATACGTGGGGCTATGAGTGTATGCTGGCATTGACACGGATGGCCAGTCCAAAAAATTGTACCACATTGGCAGTGTAACGGTCACCAGCTGGAGTGCCCTTGAAAACCACTCACAGACTACATTTCCCATAACTCACTACCCGGACTCATCAGCACTGATTTCACACACACCTGCATATCATTCACATTCACTCTATATATACCATGTGCACTTATTCACTCACTGCAAAGTTTTGTTTTGTTCACACTGCAATTCCGAGCGTTTTCCTGGTTTCTTGTCATTTGGTTTTTGGATTTCGTGCCTTGTTCCCCGTTTCCGCGTTTGCCTCTGGTCCCTGCCTGTTTTGTTTGTTTCTTTGTCTTGGTTGTTTCTTTGTTTGGACTGCCTGTTTGTGTATGACCCTTGCCTGTTATCTGGATTACCCCTTTGGATTACCCTTCTAATAAAGCTGCATCTGGATCTCACCCTAAGTCTCGGAGCAGTTCATGACAGGCAGCAATATTCCCACCAATAACCAACCTTTCACGGGCAGGTCCATTTACACCAAAGAAAGCAAATTATACCTGTTTTGATATTAAACGTCTATCACCAACCAGCAACCTGGGGGAGATAAATAAGGAGTGGTGTGATCAGATCATAGTAGATAATGGGACTGAAATAGGTACGTGGGCTAGAGCAGGTTTGTATTATTATTGTGGAGATCGAAGATTGTTTACTAGGATACCTGAGAAGGCAAAGGGAGTGTGTGCTTTGGTAAGACTGGGAGCCCCAATAACTCTGATAGGTGACAGAGCAGTCAGAACGGAAACCATAAATTCAGCAACATTGACTAGAAGACGTAGGAGACACATCATTAAACAGAGAGCAATAGGTTAAAGTGTAGATTTATCATTAAATAGTCCGACATACATTGATGCGATAGGGATTCCACGAGGTGTACCGGATGAATATAAACTAGCGAACCAAGTGGCAGCAGGTTTTGAGAATATACCCATAATAGCTGCTCTTTTTCCAGTCACCCCAAACAAGAATGTAAATAGGATTAATTATTTGCATTATAATGTGATGAGGTTAGCAAATATGACAAGGGATGCAGTAGATGGTTTAGCGGAACAGCTAGCACCAACTTCACTGATGGCTATACAGAACCGTATGGCTCTGGACATGTTACGCGGCACAAGTTCCGGTCTGATGACGTCACACGCACGCACTGCGCTAACCCGACGCGCAGGCAGAATGAACCCAAAACGGAACTCCCAGTAGTACAAAAAGAAATATTTTTTTTGGTGGAATTCAAATGTATACAAATAAACCTGCTACACAAAAGACACAAATACTTTACATTGCACACTGGGCTACAAGTTTTGCTGAATTAAGAGACATTTACATGGAAATTACATTTAAAAGAAAGCAAAGTTATACTCACATGCGGCATGCTTTCTTAGCTGGATAAAACCATGTGCTTTCACTGAGAACTATGATGGCTGCTGGAGGCCATTTATTTACAAACATCTTGCTCTGACACACCCTCACTAACTCACCTGAGCTTCAAAGGAAATTCATTCATTCACATAGAAAACTGCATTAAATGCCTTATAAATGACATTTTTGGAAACTTATACATCACATTATGCATCAATGATTCTTATTTATGGCCTTTATGAACAAAATGCTTAGTTAAAATGATTTTACATTGTGTACAGCATCTGGGGAAGGCCCTTTATGGATGCGAGTTCATTTTGGCCTGTGACCTCTGCAGAATGCAATGCATTCTGGCCTTTTGCATACATTTACCACAGTCTAATCTATTATACATTCATTAATATGTGACTGTATGTATTCTTAGCTCTTTTTTGTACAGAGTATGCATGTTATAGCATCTGACGCAGGCCGTGCATGCACATTATGCTTAGGTGAAACAGATTACAAAGTCTTTTGTCACTTTTCATCTTCTGTGTAAGTAATTGTAGCAGTATTGTCATGTAATGTAGAGTAGACTTCTTATTTCTAAATTATTTTATCATTAAGTTACAGGTAAGTGGAGCAGTTAAGAGTAGATTTCTTATTTCTAAGTTATTTTATCATTAAGTTATTTCTAAGTTATTTTATCATTAATTTATTGTAGCTTAAGTTATTGGTTAATCCCATTTAAGTTGAACAAATGCAAGTTACTTTAAGTTAACCTTAAGTGAATATTTTGGCCTACTCTTTAAATTAAGCAACTTTAGGAGAATCAAGTGAGTCAGAGGCAAATGGACATTTAAAACTCAAAGTGTAAAATTTATTACAACAAACATGACAATCAAACTATTTACAGAACAGAACATCAATGAACATTAAAAAACAGACCGGAGCGGACCGGAGACTCAGCTGGGGTCCACCTCCCTTTCAGTGGCGTCAACATAATGGCGAGCTTCCTTAAGGGCTGGGATGACGATGGCTCCCCTTCGGACGAGCTCTACGTGAAAAAAGAGAGACAGAGGTTAGTAACAGGCAGGAGGCAAAATTTGCAACAGACATGATGACTGTGACAGGAGACAAACCTACCTCCTCCAACTCTAAAGCAGACACGCCCGACTCCTGGTATTCAGGCTCGGCTTCCTCCTCGCTGGTGCTCTTAGAGGTGTGGGAAGACGCATCGTCATCATTTCACTTCCGTTTGTTGCAAGGCTTCTTGGTGACCTCGCTCGCCAGCAGACTTTGCCCCCTCCAGCACCTTTTCAAAGAGCTGCCGGTGTTCCCACGCCTCCTTGCTGGTAAGGTTGCAGGCATAAAACTTGCCTGCCGTCCTAGTATCATGGCACATAAACCGAGACACATTTGAAGAAAAGAGGATTTAGACACAATAACCACACAGAAACAGAAAGAAGCTCAAACATGGTGGGAACCGCAAATTACGTGGGTGGCAATAGCAGATCGGAGGTCGGTGAAAGTCGGAAGCCCCTTCGCTGTCTTAGGAAGCCCCATCTCCGCACAAGCCGCCTGAAAATAATTGTTCAGGTTTTTTGTCACGGATTCGGGGTTGATGTAAAAAAAAACGTTGCCTCCTTCCCGCCAACCAAATCGTCCTTCAAGCTAAGGAACCGCTCGAACCACTTGAACTCCTCTGTGGAGATGGCGACCTGGACGGGTCCGAACGCCTGATTCGTCTTGTGCATGTTGACCTGTGAAACAAAATGCAAGAAAACGTGTGTCAGAATTGAGTCGAGAGGAGACGTGGCATGAGAAGAGACACACACACACACACACACACACACACAGAGGTAGATCACTTACATTGATCAAGTACGTTGTTGCAGTCTTGGTAGCGTTCCTGACCTCGTCTATGGTCATGTTCTGGAACACCCCACAGCGGTGACCATAGATTGAGGCCAGGAACGCAGTGACATACCCGTAGAGTCTGAACTGGGATTTTTGTGTCTTGTCCGTTTCCAGTTCATCTGTGGAAACACACAAAAACAGCACTGTTAGTAAAGGTTAGTGAACTGTAACTAACAACTAAGGACAACGACTTACAGAGAATCTTAGGAATGCTCCTCTTGGCTTCCTCCCTGCACTTCTCCAAGAGGGCCTAGGAGATGAGGTGCCCGTCTTTGGCCCGTTTCACGGCCATCTGGTGCAATGTGACCGGGCGCTTCATGCACCGCAGCATCATCCTCACCTCCCTTCGGATGGCAAACAAGACCCTCTTGGACAGGCGGCAGTTCGGAGGGGGTGTGGCGGCCAAGTAGTCGAGAAACTGCGCGACATTTTTGAGGTAGTGGTTGATGGTCGTGTCTTTGATCTCCATTACCTTCAGCTTCTTCAAACAACTGCAGACAGACAGACAGACAGAGAAACAAAGAGACAGACAAACGGTCAGTCGGCAATCGCGAAACACTGTTTTGTCACACAAAAAACTTGTGCAACTGGACTCACCTACGCATCCTCTCGGTGTCATTAAGGAACTCCAGGGTCTGGAGCTTGCCCCCTCCTTCGGCCATGTACGCAATAAACTTCTTGATTCTATACACCTTGCTGGCAACGTTATCGCGCAGCTTCGGGGTGGGGTCCGGACCCTCTTGGTGTGCACCGTATTGCTCCATCAGTTGATCTGGAAAGAGAAACAACAAAAAAGAGACAGGTTAACTCAAAGCACACACAAAACAGCACGTAACTTTCAAGGGGCCACAGGGGCAAAGTCAAACTCACTCAAAATAGAGACATGGTCCGGGAACTGGGGGTGGCTCGGCTCTGCCGACAGCTGGGAGGAGGAGGAACACGGAATTGCAGCGTCAGGCTGCACTGGAGAGGGCGGCGGCACATCGTCTTCCTCCTCATCCTCTTCACCGACCAGCAAGGAGGAGAGGACCTTCTTGGCAGCCTTCCTCACGTCCGAAGGCCTCCTCTGCGTGCGCTGCTGCAAAATGCGGAACCGCCGGGAAACTTCCTTGAGCGAGGTCATGAGAGTGTCCACCTGGGAGTTAAGGTCGGCCACCTGTTTCATAGCGAGGACACAAGCTCCATTCCTGCAAACCTGCTCCTCCGGCTCCTCCTCCTCCTCTGCAGAACACTTCGGGGAATGCCGTTCCTCCTCCAGCAGGTCCAGGCTGGACAACATGGGCACCTTCGGGTCTGAGGCCCGCAGAGCAGCCAAATCGGCCAGGATGTGCATCCTCTTGCGCCTCGACACCAGCTCCCCACGAGCTGCCACCGTTAGCTAAGTGTGTGCCTTCAGGTGCCGGACCGACTCCTTGTTACAGCCCAGGACAGGGCAACGTCCCTCCCGGACGCTGACCCTGCCGGACTGCAGCCCCAGGAGCAGCTTCCTCTCCTGCAGATTTTTGACCTCGTGGGTCACCCTGAGATGCTGGCTTAGCTGGCGGTATTCCCTGCTACAGATCGGGCATCTCTCGACAGGCATGATGCAATGCAGATGACGTCAACGCGTGAAAATGGGTAGTGGGAATGAGGCCTTTCTGGTGGCCTCAGGCATTTTAACCCTAGGGAGCGAGGGATGTGCCTGACGTTTGTGGACTGCGTGCAATTTCCTTGTCGTTTGTGGCCTACTCACCTCCGACATTTGTGGACTACGCGCAATTTCCACGTCGTTTGTGGCCTACTCACCTCCGACATTTGTGGACTACACGCAATTTCCTCATCGTTTGTGGACTGCCTACATGCAATCGGAAAGAATGGCCATTGAAATGAATGGGCTTCCATTGAGTAGGCCACAAAAAGGATTAATGGGAATAAACTGCATCCGGGCTCATCGCAGTAAGACCCCAGAAGACCCCAGGGTTCCGAAAAAGCACACGTCGAGGCGACTAGGTCCCCCCATTGGCATGCGTAAATCTCGGGCGTGTGCGACCAAAGCTCAACATGCAACACCTCAAAGAGTTTCCCATTCACACTTAGTCATTTTCCACATCAGATCATTATTCAAGAGTCCGTTCACTGACCTTCTTTAACGCATACGCAAGTGCACCGGACATTGTCTGCTGCATGTCGGGACAGTGACGGTACACATATGTCGAGTTTGGGCCGAGAGAATACTGCGTAGCCACGCGGGGAGCCTCTCACGTGCAATCGGAAAGAGTTTCCATTGAAATGAATGGGCTTCCATTTGAGTAGGCCACAAATAGGATTAATGGGAATAAACTGCATGTGGGCTCATCCCAGTAAGACCCCAGAAGACCCGAAAAAGCACACGTCGATGCGACTATGTCCCCCCATTGGCTTACTTAAATCTCGGGCGTGTGCGATCGAAGCTCAACATGCAACACCTCAAAGAGTTTCCCATTCATATCAAACAGTCCTCATTGACTTTGCATTGGAACCAAGAGTCTGCAAGGAGATACGTTTTTGGACGTTCTTATATTGTCAGAGCAAATCTTTTCCTTGAGGCACGCGATGCATGCGTGTCGTGTCACAATGCGCAAGCATTCTGCTCAGCACGGAAGCCATCCCATTCCCCCATTAAAGCCATTCATCTTCCATACCAGGTCCGTGGTCAAGTGTGCATTTCTTGCGCGTTTGGACCCAAAACCACACCACATTTCGTCCGTTGTGTGTTGCGACCACAGCGGTGCTCGTGTGTCGAGCTTGGGCCGACAGGGCCACGTCTTGCCAATCTTGGTCACAGAAAGACCCTCGCGTCCGCCCACCCAACGCTCACTTCTCATAGTTCTCACGATGCAAATTCAGAACCACAGGACCAAGCGCTTTCACGTTGGCGACGAGTTGTCTTGACGGCTCTAAGGTTAAAACGTGGTCAGTGCTGGAGCTTAGTGGGTCAGTGGGCGTGATAGTGCCTGCAAGGGCACGTCATATGTGGTCAAGGGGCACAATGGTTGGTTTGTGGGCGAGGGTGCAGTGCTTAATGGGCCATCGGGCTCAATAGTGGTTTCGTGGGCAACACTTATGTGGTCAGGGGGCACAATAGTTGGTTGGTGGGGGAGGGTGGTGTGTTTAATGGGCCATTGGGCACAATAGTGCTTTCGTGGGCAAAACATATGTGGTCAGGGGGCACAATAGTTGGTTGGTGGGCGAGGGTGCTGTGTTTAATGGGCCATCGGGCACAATAGTGCTTTCGTGGGCAAAATATATGTGGTCGGGGGGCACAATAGTTGGTTGGTGGGCTAGGAGGCACTGCTTAATGGGCCTCCGGGCACAATAGTGGTTTCGTGGGCAAAACATATGTGGTCAGGGGGCACAATAATTGGTTGGTGGGCTAGGAGGCTCTGCTTAATGGGCCTCCGGGCACAATAGTGGTTTCGTGGGCAAAACATATGTGGTCAGGGGGCACAATAGTTGGTTGGTGGGCGAGGGGGCAGTGCTTAATGGGCCATCGGGCGCAATAGTGGTTTCGTGGGCAATACATATGGGGTCAGGGGGCACAATAGTGGTTTCGTGGGCAACCCTTATGTGGTCAGGGGGCACAATAGTTGGTCAGTGGGCGAGGTGTGATGCTTAATGGGTCACTGGGCGCAAAAGTGGTTTCATGGGCAACCCCTATGTGGTCAGGGGGCACAATATTGGGTTCGTGGGCGAGAGGGTGGAGCTAAATGGGTCACTGGGCACAATAGTGCTTCAACGGGCGACAGGATGGTGTTATATATGTGGTCAGGGGGCAAACTAGGTGTTTCGTGGGCGGGGGGCGTGGCTTAGTGGGTCACATGTGGTCAGGGGGCAACATAGTACTTTGTCGGGACGAGTGGGCGTTTACCCCTATGGCTTCGATGTGAGGTGGGCAGAATACCATCTTCGAGGGCCCACTAAAGACCCTCATGGCTCAACGGCACCCCTAGAGTAGAGCCCATCTGCCCATTACGGCACTAAATCGACGACTTACCCATGGTGAGGGGAAAAGTGCCCGGTCGCCATTTATCCTGATGGAAATCGGGCGTTATTTTGGAGGTTACGATCCCTTCGCACCACTATCCGTCACTGGGTAATTTATAAACATGGGCCAAAATCCCACGAACCCTCTAAATGTCCTTACTGTATAAATAATTGTGCGAAAATACTTTCTTGGTTGTTCCCCTCGTTGTCGAGAGGCAAACCAGCGCTGTAGAACTTTTTACATCTGATAATAAACTTCACGTATTGTTGTGAAAATTACCTCTTTGATTCCTCAAATTTTTGAACATGCAGGGATGAATTATAAGTCCAACAATTGATGATTCCAGACGTGATTTGAGGAGAAGAGAATTTCGGCATTACATTTTTGCGGACCCTGCGGGTCGAGGGAAACCTCGAGACGGATTCAGGTTCAACACAAAAGGTAAGCAGGTAAAAAAAAGTAAGCAGAAACCTGTTAATTCTAATTCTGCTATTGAACATACTAAATTTCTGTGTTGAATTTGATGAAATTCTCGATCGAGTAAAACTATAATTAAGATACTTAAGTGAAAGAAATCAGATTTAAAAGGAAACATAAATGCCTTGGGTTTGGAACCCCTCTGGTCTGGGACTATAAATGCTTTGGGTTAACAAAAAAAAATTCCTTTGGTCTGGGAACAATAAAATCTGTGGGTTAAAGTCCCGTGGCTGTGTGAAGCCATAAATTTATTTTACTTGTTTATTGTGTATAATAGGAAAAGGCCATGATTGTATAATAATTACATATATGTGTTTGGATAAGGGACGTTTGGAAAACGAGTGTATTTTATTTTATAAGTGTTAATAATGGCGGAATCTCAGAAGGAATGTGATGAGTGCGGGTGTCCTCTGGTTTTGGTGCAGTGGCAAAACATTACAGGCATGTTAATGGCACAGACCGAGCCGAAAGATAAGAAGCAGAGACAGAAGGAGATTGATAAATGTTGGATAGCATTGTGTGAAGACTGCGCGTGGGGAGACACAGAGAAATTAAGGGTGCTTTTAGCACCTAAAATTAGGAACATGGAAAGGAAAGCACATTGCAGGTTGAATAGACGTAGGAACGAGAAGGACAAAATTAAGTGGTATAGTGCAAGGAAATATAAGGCGGAAAAAGAAGTATTGCAGAAAAAGCTAAGAATGTGGAGTCGAATAGCAGCAATTGCGACAGCAATTAATTTAGCAAAAATGGATGACAAAGAGAGAGTAGTGAGCAGCTCTGAGGCTAGAATGAAAAAGGAAGTTGAAAAAGGAAGCAGTCAGGGTAGACCATCCGCCCCGCCCCCTGAAAAGACCAGCCCTCTGTACCCAACCCTGAGCCAGCCCCCTCCATACGCCTCACCCAGCCCAGCTCACCCAAACCAACAAGTGCTGATGTCTCTGAACAGGGGAGAAATAGATGTTGACATCCCTGTGGTAGAGTTAATGAGGGAGGAAGTAAGAGACCTGAATAGGATAGTACAGAATGAATTAAAAGCCGCGATAAACACAGTAGATGTCTCTATAGCACACATTGGTGGACAAGGCGAGCAAGCAAGTGAGCAAAACAGGGAAGAGGAAGAAGATAGGAAATGGAGAGGAAGAGAGTGTACATGAAGAGAGGTCTTGTGTAGAAGGAGATGGTGTGCACCAGGTATTTATCACAGGTAAAATGGTCATTAAACGACCTGAGGAATCTATAGCAAGCAGAACCAAAGGTAGAATGCGAGAATGGGACACAACACCCGTTAACGGTGAGAGAACAGGCCCAATGAGTCAGCTGTATCCGGGAGTACAGGCCCCATTAATGGTGAGGAGTGGGGGAGGGACACAATATCAGCCCTGGTCACACAGCGACATGACATCAATCGCTAGTAAGCTCCCACCGATCACCTCAGGGGGCTCCAGGTGGCTGAGTAAATTAACAACACTCAGTCATGGTAACGTTTTGGCCGTGGTTGACATAAGATGCCTGTTAGGCCAGATATTGACAACCTCACAAATGCACAGTTTTGAACTCGAAGCCCAAACAACTATGACGCCAAACAGAAAGCCATTCGCTGGAGTGAGCACAGATATAAGCAGAGCACTCGGACGATTGTATCCTTTGCCACCCACCGTGTATCAAAACATCAAGTTCCGCATTAAGCCAGGTGAGACTGGAGCGGCTTATTATTTTCGTTGCGCTGCTGAGTGGGAACAGGTTATGACAGGTGCCCCAAATGGTGTCAAGCAAATGATGGAAAATAACCCAGACATCCCAATAGCAAGCAACGAGGTATGGGAAAGGCATTTAGTACATCATACTGACAGAGCGGTAGAGAAGGTTGTAAAGGAGACAGAGGAACTTGAGAAGGTGAAGACACAATTGTTAAAACTGCAATTAGAAAAGGCAAAAACTGAAGGGGGGGTAAAAAAGATTAAACAAATGCCACAACAAAGCCAACCATATACAGGACCCCCTTATGGGGCACCCTATTTTGAGGGACAGCCTAACGCATCACAACCATACCCGCAGCCTAACCCGTCTTGGGGACACGGCAATAGGCAAAGAGGAAATTGGAGGGGTAATGCAGGTAAGCAGGGACCAGTGTTTTGTGTGCGGCGAACATGGACACTGGGCAAGAGATTGTCCACAACTGGCACAAGGTCAAGGTCAGCACAACGGTCCACCTACGGGGGGATGGGGTCCCCGAGGAGGTGGATCCGGTGGTCGAGGCAGGGGACCACAGACCCCAAACAACCCGGGGCAACATCTCCTGCCATTCTCCAACCTACAGGCGCCCATACACCCAACATGGGGCCTGGAGGATGGGGCGGAGGAATGTTGAAGGGGCACACAGAGAACCACCATGAGGGGAAGGGTCGAGCCCCTTATGGAAATCGTGGTTAAAGATAGACCACTGCAGGCTCTGGTGGACACTGGAGCCACCTACTCCACTGTTACTGAGGGCGTGATTCAAAGTACAGACTTAAGAAACAAAATGGTGGGGGTGATAGGGTTCTCTGGTGGAGTAGAGAGATGGTCTATGACAAAATCATTACAAGTGTGAGTTGCAAATCAGTGTTTGTCGCACTCATTCCTGTTCTCCTGTAACACTCCCATTCCCCTTTTAGGGAGAGACTTATTGACTAAGTTAGGAGCAAGTATATTGTGTTCAGCAGAAGGAGTTATAGTCACATTTCCAGATGGTACAAAGACAAATTGTTCCCTTTCAGGTCACACCACAGACAGCCAGTGGATGCTAACATCCTGTGGGGAGGTGGAAGACGCAGATATATATTGGGTAATATTAGACCATGGTGTCACAGTGCTACATTGAGACTGTGACTATACACACACACTCAGACCCATTTACCCACATACAAATATGGACTTGTGTTGTGTTGGTGTAAGGAATATATGTTTAATGTCTGTAAATTGATTTACTTTGTTGCTTTGTGCCCATGTGATGTGTTTGCTGTTTTGTCTACCAGGTTCATACCTGTAAAAGTAATTTGTTAGTTTTTATATGCATATGTGTTGTATGGTTAGTTATATGTGAAAGTGTGTGTTTATTTTATTAGCTTGTATTTGGTTTAATAATTTAGAATGTTTGAATGTTATATGTACTTAGTATACCTACCTCCATTTTCTTGAACATGGTATGATCCAAGGGCGGGGCCTAGAATATAAAATGGCTCCCAAACACTCATTCAGGGGTGGTTGAAGTAGGTTGGTGTGTATTGTAAAGACAGTTTGAACTGGAAACTATAGAAGCTGATCAGGTCCATAGGATTTAGCTGAACAAGCCTGTAGATATTGTACAGCTTATTTTGTCTTTTGTTTTTTTTGTCACTTTGTTACACTGTTTTGCTGGATTCTTTTTGCACTTTGGAGAAGAGGAAACAATTAATCAATCTCTTTCCACCTCAAAAGCCTTCGGTCACTGTCCATACCCATTGCTCGGGTCATCCTGTTAACAAGTGGATTACCAGTTTAGACATCTTTTTGCCACCCATTAACCCCCTTCATTGCACACTATATTACGATAGGGACGACACCTGCTCTCTCTGCTCTGGCTCGTTAGGGGGGCAATGATCAATTGAAAAATTAGACAGCTGCTGCTCTTTTTCCCTTCCCCTAGTACGTTTTGCTATTGGCTCCTCATCCA
The DNA here is from genome assembly GCF_947034865.1 of Barbatula barbatula. Lineage (NCBI taxonomy): Eukaryota > Metazoa > Chordata > Actinopteri > Cypriniformes > Nemacheilidae > Barbatula > Barbatula barbatula. Next base: position 20,390,431 of record NC_136780.1, on the reverse strand, counting down.
TTACCATCGTTCCCTTAATACATACTGTATGCATCGTGCCCTCGGCCTGACCTGTTGTTTCTATAGGGCCAGATGCTCTACAACTTCCCCTTTCATCTTCACTTCCTACTCCGTTCTCACTACCATCACTTCCCTCTGGAAGTTCCATATTTTCTGCCATGTGGCGCATTGTCTCATTCACCTGAGCTCGTGCCGCATGTACCTGTTCTGTCACTACCTTGCCCAGGTGTTGTACCTCCTGTCGAAGCTCTTCTAATTCTTTTAAATTACAGTCTAAAACTCCCTCTCGTACCTCAACCATGACCTGTTGTTTGCTGTGAGTCGTGTTTGGTGAGATGTAGGGTGGGGGCTGAGCAAGGGGCGGAGCAAGGGGCGGATACAATGGGCGGTACTGTTCAGGGGGTGGTGCTAATGACTCAGTCTCCCTGTTTCCATCCTTCACTTTCAGTCTTACATCATCCTCTGTAGCTTTCCATTCCTTCCTATGTCTAATGGGTGATAAAGCTGTTGCCACGAGGGCAATACGAGTCCATTTTCTTAACTGTTTTTCTAAGTCACACCCTATACTTTTATATCGACTTGCATTATACCATTTAATCGTTTTTTCATCACCTTTATGTCTGACTAACCTACAATGAGCCTTTTTTCTCCATATTTCTTATTTTCGAGGTCAGGAGCACTTTAAATTTCTCTGCCTCTTTCGTCCATGCATAATTATCACACAATTGTATCCAACATTCGTCGACCTCTCTTTGTGTCCCTTTTTTCTCTCTTGGTTCAGCCTGTGCTATCATCATATCAGCGATACTCTGCCATTGCGCTAATACGGTCGGACATTCATATTCATCACACTCCTTTTGAAACTCTGACATTCTATTATATTTATTTACTTGTATATATATATATATGTATTCAATATAACTTTCCTACTAATTCCTTTACGATCGTCTCTTTACCCCAACTTAAATTATACACATACACAAAACCTATTCACTCAAATCGCATCACATTCACACCAAAGTATCGAATTTATGGATTATTCTTTAATCCACGGGACTTCAACCCAACAGAATTTGTGATACGCCGATCACGGGATTTCTTTCCCAACAGAATTTAACTGTTTAAATTCCAGGGACTCTAACCCTTATTAAACAGAACTTTAATCTGTATTTATTTATGGCTTTCTCTGCCAAGGGACTCTAACCCGTAAGAATCTTTTAAATCTGATTTTCCTTACTTTACTATTTCAATTTTACTCGTCTATTCATCGAAATGTTCATCAAATTTAACACAGAAATTTAGTATATCCAATAGCAGAATTCGTATTAACAGGTTCCTGCCTTACCTCTCTATTTTAGCCGGCTTTTGTGTTAAATCTGAATCCGTCTCGTGATCTTTCCCTCCCCCACAGGGTCCGCCGAAATGTGGCGCGAAAACTTTCCTTTGTCTTCAAATCACGTCAGGGTCACCATCTAACGGACTTTTGAAACCTGAGTCCTGCGTGTTCAAAAATTTGAAGAAAAGTCAAATAGATCGTTTTTCCCAATAAGTTTAAGTAGAATTTATTATCAGATGTAAAAGCTTCTTCCAGCTGGGGCTGTTTTCTCATCATATACATGAGCCAAACAACTGAATACACACTTCCAGGTTACAAGTATTTATAAAATATGTGACGTCGATTCTCTCTTTGGGCTCCTCCCCTTCATTGGGCGGGCGTTCAATCCTCCGGAACCAATCACCTCGGGACATGTTAATCTGACTCCATTCTCCCCCAACTATTGGTTCCTGCAAAACATTTTGAAAATAGCCGGTCCTGCCGAGAGATGCGATTGACGCACACACACATACACTCACACACTTGTTATCTGAGACCCTGCTTCTGCATACCTCAGAGCTCGTGTTACACACTTCTGCCAACTAGTTTTCAAGACAAAAAACCCAGTACAGCATGGACATATATTTGACAATAAACATGAATTTATAATACATAAAACATCATAATCCCAATAGTTTCAGAAAAGTGCCCCAGCTGTGAGAATGTTGTTTTTTCAGGGAATGGAATGTTGCCAGCAGGAGTTTAACAGGACCTGATTGGTTGCTAAGGCAAGATGCAACCCGAGACGGAGACACAGGAGACACGGAACGACTCACATTCCTGTATAAATGTGTGTGCGAAAATACTTTCTTGGTTGTTCCCCTCGTTGTCGAGAGGCAAACCAGCGCTGTAGAACTTTTTACATCTGATAATAAACTTCACGTATTGTTGTGAAAATTACCTCTTTGATTCCTCAAATTTTTGAACATGCAGGGCTGAATTAAAAGTCCAACAAGTTTCATTTGTGAACAGTCAATGTATATAACTAACATGAAATAATTTTACAATATTCAATAACAATTATTAATAAATGTTTGTTGTTTCTAATGGTAATTTCATAAAATGTTCATATCAATGTTGGTTCACAGTACAAATGTAAGGAGGGCTGGAGGGAGGGAGAAAATTAGAAACGTGTGTGTGACAGAAAGGAATTGTGTGTAAGAGAGTGAGAAAGAAAAATATATAGTGACTGTGTATGAGAGGCAGAAAATTTGTTTGTGTATGTGTGTAAGAGAGAGACAAAAAAGTGTTTGTGTGGAGAGAGAGAGAGAAACAGAGAATGTGTATGAGTGTGTGTTAGAGTGACAAAAAACGAGTGTGTTTGGGAGACATACCTGAGCAGAATGCACTGATCAATCATCTGGACTGTATTGGTGGCAAAGTCCCATACAAGTCTGCTGCTGTTAGATATTTGCAGTCGTCCACATTTGTAACTCCCAGGTCCATCAACTACGTGATAACAGTTTCCAGTTGCTCTTCTTTGAGTGAAGGCAGTGTGCTTCTGATCTTCTCTCTTACATGACAAGCGTGTCATTTGCATAACATGTGCCTTGTCTGTAACTACCGCATTTGATGCTGAGACATCAAATTTATATTTACATTTATTAATTTGGCAGACGCTTTTAACCAAATGTATAATGAATAATAAATCAACAATAATCCACAAACTTCAAACAGGAACAAAGAAAACGATAATCCATGGACAGGAATAATCCGACAGGGCAAGTGAATACGAACAGGTATGACAATGAACCGACAAGGGACAGAGGGAAACTGGGGCTAGATGAAGGGGAACACTAATGAGGACTGATTACACAGGGAGTGGTGGCAGGTGACATGAATGAAATACTAAAGGAAGGCTAACAGGAGGATTGCACGAGGCAGGTGAGGGGAATGAAACACTAAGGGAAAGATGGACCAGGGACGGTGACAAGACTAACACTAATGGTTTCGCTAACAGGGAAACAAGGGGGCGGGGCTAAAGGACGCGACACCAGAGAGAGAGCAGGGCGTGAAAAACCAAAACAATGCTCTTTCTCCACACAAAACACATGGGACTGACATGATCCTGCCACAAGACTCGAAAACCAAGACAAGGAGAGGCAGGAACATGACACCTCAATTAGGATCTTCACGTATGCAACCTGTGATTCTGACACTGTGGGAGCACACACAAGCTCTACCACCTGCCTAAGTAGTAGTATAAGTTGGCAAACATCATCCTTAGGATTTTTTTACTCCGTCATGTAGCAAGAGTGGTAGAAAACGAAGTAGCCATCAGTTTTGCGCCGCAGGTAGAATATTGGCTTTGTTCTGACTCTCTACTGTAAAGTAAATTATTCTGCTGTAAAGGATGTCATAGCTGAACGACTTCTTGGTTTTAGCTAGAAACTGCAAGTACATTGCTAAATCATAATCAACGATGCCCTCAAATAAATCATGGGCAAGGCAGGGCGGAAGTCCTGGTGCACACACATGAAAATATTTGAGTTTGTATAAAACACTGCTGGACTTCACGCCATTGTGCATCCGAAAATCAGGGTCATTTTGTAACTCCAGCAATGACTCACTGTAACTTGCTGGAGTCCTTTCAGAGAATGTAGAAATCGGATTTCCTCTTATGTGACAGAACCTGCAAACATTTTCTGCACAACTGAAGTTTTCAGTAAATCCCCCAAGATAGTGGGATCCAAGATTGTCTTCGATAACACAAGCAATGCTTCATCTGAAGGTTTTTTCTTCAACACAAATGCCTGTGGCCAGTTCACACAAGTCAGTCATCAAACTGCAAACTGAACAACTCAACAGTATTTTAAGTAGTTATTAAAGTGATAGTTCACCCAAAAATAAATCTCTCATCATGTACTCATCCTCTTGACATTCAAATGGTCATGACTTTCTTTCTTGCACAGAAAACAACAGAAGATATTTTGAAAGTTGGTAACTGGCACTCATTTACTTGCATTGGTTTTGTGTCCATAAAATTACAATTCAGTTGGTGCCACTGCTGTTCGGTAACCAACATTCCCTATCTGTCGGTCTCTCGACGTTGTGTCGAACCGACAGATGGGGTTTGACTTGAGAACCTATCATCTTCTGACTATTTTAGAAAAGGCCAATGAAATTGCCGAATGAAATTTGCATGCCCGACTCTGCCCCCGGATATCTGGGTTCATTCAACCACCTCATTCATTCACCATTTGTTCTTCAAAGCCTACGCATTGGATGACAAATCTTCTAGAGAAGCTTAATTTCTTGACGTGGTGCAGCAGACTGTCCCTGGTTAGCGACTTCCCCTGGCGTTTCAGCGATTCCGGAGGTGTTTTCTTCACTAAAAGAGCAATTTCTACAGCGCAGCGTGTCTCGCTGTTGCAATTGTCTAATTGCAAAATGGCGGACATGGATTTTGTTGAGAGTGTAGCTGCGCGTTATGTGCTATGGAAGGCTGAAGATAGACATATAGACTCGTTCGGCACCGTGTCTGGGTCCTTCGGAAGCGCAGTTCCTCATTGTTGTTTCAGATTTCTGCCTCCGCTCGATATGTCATAATCACGTCACTACTAGAGCAGGCTCCTGATTGGTTAACGTGGCGCGAATTTACGCCAAAGTTCAGATTTTTCAACTCACGCGAATAACGCTCAATTCGCGTCATTCGCGCCGCAAGCGTGAGTAGGATTTTCACTTGGCATCTTTTATTAGTCTGACATGCCTGCAATCAGGAGGTGGTGGTGCCATTACTTATTACAAGCTTTTCCTCTGGCAAGGTATGATATTGATAACTATACTTTGAATGAAGATATGCATTATGAGCATTCCTCAGTATGCAGGTAATTTATCATAAATAATGCACATTGTAAAAAGTGTACTGTTTTTGCACAAATTCTATAAAGCCAAATGTCAGTCAACAAACAAGTGATCCAACCGGATAAGGTCATGGAGGTCATCCCAACTGTGCCAGACGTCATCCCAACTACGAGAATCCATGTATATGTTTATCTATTGTTTGACTTATTTATGCAATTACCTTCCTGTTTCATAAAAGTGTTTGAGCAGCAATTGAATATTAACATTATTATTGAAATGTCTTATCTTTTTGCACAAAGGACTCTGCTGTGATGAAACGGATTCAGCTTGCCAGTGACTGGGTGGAGAAGAACCGAACAGACTTTACTGGGAAAGTTCACCTACCACAGATCACAAGCATGAGTGAGGATGATGCCTTGTTGCCCATAACAAGGATCTGTTTTTTGACACCTTTTTTAGGTGTCCTAAAACACCTTTCTTTCAATTTAGTTGTTTACAATTTGTTGCTAGTAGATCCAACTGCGGAATATGGCTTGCAGATCTTATAAATTTGAGTCCAGTTTCATTAGATCTCTCTCCTTCAGGAACTAATTAAATGCGGGAATATCAACTCCGATACTGATGGGTTTACGATGTTCTATGCATTACAAGTTTATATTTACGGTTGTTTTACTGTCAAATCTATTGATATGAGTATGCTTATGCTGTGCTTGCTTTTAATCTTGAAAACTAGTTTGCTGAAGTGAGAGACAAGAGCTGTGAGGAATGCAGGAGCTGAGTTTAATATAACGTGTGTGTGTGTGTGTGTGTGTGTGCGAAAGAATGTTCCTGTCGTTAATCACTTCGGCTGCAAGGCCAGACTGTTCTCAAATCATGTTTTGCAGAAAACCAACAGTTTGTAGTCAGATTAACGTGTCCCAAGGTGATTGGTTTCAGAGGAATGAACGCCCGCCCCAGGGCAGGGGAGGAGCCTGAAGAGAGAAACAACGTCACATATGGTTTAAATATCTGTTACACACGAGGCTGGGGGTTGTTTTGTTTTACTCATGTATGTGAGAAGCAACCCTAGCTGGAAAGAAGCTTTTAAATCTGATGAATAAACTCTATTACTTTTAAAACAGTTTGTTCCCCTCATCCTTCCAAATTTTGAACATGCAGGACTAGTGAATACCGTAGTCCTACAATACCTAAACATAGAAACCAGGGAGAAGGAGAGCTGAAGGGAAGAACAGCAGGCAGGAGAAGTAATGTTAAATAAACTGAAAACTATTTATTGAATAATCTCAGTTTTGCTTTAATGCTCAGTCTAGGATTGTCAAACTTCGTCTGACTAGAAACAGGTTCAATAGGTGTTGTTAACCATGACAGATAACAGTATCAAAATATTGTCTCCTGATGTTATTATGAACCTTGAGATGGAGACCATTGGAGACTCATATCAAGACAATACAACTCCAGACGAGGTAAAACAATATTGAAAATAAGGACGAAATGAAACAAATAATATGAATAAAAGTGAATGATAAAAGAAATGAATGAATACATATGATAAATTAATAATGTAATGAATGAGATAAATGAAATAGAATAATTAAATTAAAGATTCTATCCAGATCTATCACTCGACTGAAGTTTGCTATTAAAGGTAATAAATGCAGTAACATTTGAGTGCAGTGATGTACGTGACTAATAAATTGTAAATTAAGTAACAATCCCTGTCTACTAATAAATATTCCTGCAATGGTAGTCTTAAGAGCACACTTCTTGTTTTTATTGTTCTTTAGTGTGATGTGGCTGGTTTCAAACTACTGGACAGGGTACTTGATCCACATGTGATTGTCTTCTTAATCAATTCGTTATGAGTCCATCCAAAATGATATTCTTTAAACATTAGATTCCCATCCACCCTGTATACATTTAAAAGGGATGAAACGGGATGAGACAAGCTAATAGGTTCATTTTGTTTATTTTTTATATCACACACGCAAGGACAACGCAGTTTCCAAGTTTAAACGATTGAGATAAATTCACAGGTCAGGCAATCTAATGTGTATCAAGGATTGCTAAAGTACGATCTGACGTAGAGCTTTCATGAATGAAAATGTGCGGCGCTTCGATATCCACAGAGGTGAAGCTTTCATCTAGCTCCTCCTCGCTGGACGTTGATGAACATTTTTTTCAATGTTCTGCGCGTTCAGAATTGGAGAGAGGCCAGTTGACGTAAAATCTTGAAGTTTATTGATCAGAAGATTCAAAAATACAACAGCTGCCGGGTGGGTTGCCTCAAACGCACACGTCTCACACAAAGAAGCGACGTCTTACAAAGGACCGACCCAGAAGAACAATTTTACATGGTATTTATAATCCTTCTGGTGTCTTTTATTAGCTCGAGAAGCTGATGTCCTTTCTCGGACGTGGAATCCTGGGAACACGTCCAATCCGCTTTCTCTCCTTTGTTCTGCCTCAGCCAACCAGCTCACGCTGCTTTTCCCGACTATTTGTGGAAACCCCATACCTCACCAAATGCCGACGAGCTCTGCGTAATCTGATTTTTGAACACACACACATATTAATCTGGTACAGAAAGTTCACTCAAAATCAGCCCTTAACTCAACTCACACACTGGTTATATTTTCAACATATTATGCACAGTTAATGATCTATAATTAAATCATAAAGCATATTAAATGTAAAAGCACGTTTAAACCACAATAAAAATCACAATAATAATCCTTCAACGTCTAACGTCCGCCCATTTGCTCTGCAGCGAACACCACTTGGACAAGCCAGTAAATGTATATCAATCTGTCTTCTCTTTACTATTACAGACTTCACATAAATAAGCTTGTTGTCTCACTCATGATGAAAACAGTCTGTAAGCGGGATAACCGTAACCTTACTAATGATACCTGTGCTGGCGTCGATGTCAAATCATCCTGTCAGAGGCTATTTTGTTATAACCGTCTGGATGTAACGTTATATTATCCTTACATGTGTGTATTTCCCCCATATATCGATACACAGTGTTTACAATTCACACCAGTCCCTAATGTTACTGAAGACTGCCACACAGACTTGATAGGTTCCTCTAACTAAAACATACATCATGTCACTAAAATATGAACTAAATGTGAATCACAGACGGACAGATGTTAACGTTACGTTTAAAACACCGTTCACTGAAATGTATTTGAAATACACCACCAGCATGATAACTGTCAACCAAATGATACAACATCACTACTGTTGCAGAAACCGCTCATGCGCAAATTATGATTTTGATTTACGACACTGCACAATCTGTTCCACGCATGCGCAGCTTTGTTTTACTTTGTTTATATTTTTTACTGTTAAATAAAATACAAAACTCAATTTACTTCGCTGCTATCCACTTGGTCTCATTTCACTATACAGTTTTCAAACTGAATTGACAGAACGCAATGTTTCCCATGACTTTGTAGTTTGTAGTTCTTTCTTCATATAGTCTAGTTAGACATACGTGTTATGTTTCTTATTGGCTTCTGTAAACCCCATTGAAGGGATTATTTTACTAATTTAGATTAAATGTAGAGATATATTAGCCTTTATAGACCAATACTAATAAATTACTACATTTAAAGTTAACTAGTATTATCAGATTTTCTTTGACAATACTACTGACCTCAGATCGAAACATGGTAAGGTAAATAGACGTGCCATACAGCAATGAATTGCAAAATGGAGTTTGGAGGAAACTGAAGATTTGCAGTCGATAAAAAAACTTTATTCCACATGTAACCAAAATCATCTATGTTCATGTAACAACTCTATTATTTTGGATTGGCAACGACAAACACATCGTAATCATGGTAACATAAGCAACATTTAAAAACATAAAGAGACTCGCCGTGAACAGTTAAACTATGTAACGTTAGCCTACAAAACAAAAAATATGCCGCCAGTTGTGCTGCCTGGCTGTCAAATGTTTCATCGCCTGTGTGACGGTTCCAATAGTGTAGGAAAACCATGACGTTTTCTAATACGTCATTACGCCCATCCTCAGAGCGGATCATGCAGGTGGAACGGATCGTGTACTGAAACCGTGCATGGCATTCCTAATCAATGGAGACACAGATGTTGTAAATTTATATTTCAGTTCAGTGAAGCATACTTTTTCCTTTCTTGTTGAATTGTACTTCAAATAAAAAACTTTATTTCTACAGGATTGTTAGTTAATCATTAACAAGTGTGGCAAGGTAAGAGACACGACAGCACACGATGTTGGGACAGCAACCCCGGAGGGGAAGTTTTATTAACAAAAAACTCAACGGAGAGAAAACGGGAAATTATTCAGCTTCCGGGCTGCTCGTCGTGCAGTGCGGTAGCGTAGTTGCGGAGTCTCGATGGCAGCTTGGATTACTCCTAGGAGCTAGAGTCCGTCTCTGTTACTGGATTGGAGACAGAAGAGAGAAAACTTTGGGTGTTCACGAGTAAACGGGCACCCCCTCTGCGTGTTTTCGCTGGGTTTTTATGTCCGGCTAATCGGCCCCAGGTGGCCGTGATCATCATTAGCTGCCGGATTATCTCCCAGGCGACGCAGATTTAACTTTGTACCCCACTCTCCCCCACACAAGTCAATATCGCCTTATGGACAGCGATTAAAAAAAAGTGAACTTGAAAAACTGCGGTGTTAAATGGAATCCCGTCGAAAATTTGGGTGCACCTAAATTTTGTGCTGGTGCACCTAAGAAAAACACAGACACACACAATCATAAAGAGGGTGGTTTACACTGTTTTTGTAAAATATAAATATTAGACATTGCCTAACCTCTAGAATTGCATTACAGAGCTTTCTGCCAGTCTTGCCCTTCGAAAATTTCACATGAGTGGATCTCCCTCATCAACAAAGTAAAAAATTCACATGTAGGACCACCTTCATCAGCAGCTCCTTCACCTACTCCATCATCGTCATCATCTAAACACAATATCTGATTTTGCCGTTGGGTTAAATCTCTGGCGCTTAAAGTCTATAATAGCACTTTCCAAGATGTTGCCTCTTGTTGTGTTGATTTGGTTAAAAGCAGCTGCAAATTCAAAATTCACTGTGCTCAACAGTTTAGTTAGTAATGACCAAGGCCAGACGGAATCCGCGTCCGCGGATATTTCCGCCAAATATTACCCTGTATTTGATTGAGTACGCATCAAGTACTCTGGTGTTTAGTGTTGCAATCTGACGATTTTATGGCATGATCGATTCTAAAGACATCCACAGTCTACTTCTCAAGCGAATCTTATAGATCGTGATCGTTTCTAAAGTAGGCTACAGAACAAGCAAATTTTACCTCACGCAAAGCAAAAGTAAAAACCACAAGCAGCCTGTCTATATAAATGTCCACACGATATGGTTGTCATGTTCGTATTGCATCACGTGTTTTTGTTGATAAAAACAAGCTTAGCCTACACATTATACTTTAAGAAGCGCTGCGTAATCAGACGCCTCACAACTCACACACAACAATGGAATGAGGTAACAAGTTTGTTAAAGCGCTTATGTTTTTTTCCACATTAATTCCTTTCTTCTTCATCTCATGTGCTGAAACAGTATCACTGAAAGATCCATTGAAGTAGTCAAAAACATGACTGAGATATAGTTTACAGCTGTGAACAGCTCATATCATCATTATAAAAATATGTCATTCTGCATGTAAAATGGATATTATAAATAAACAAGTAGGTCTATATTCAATAATGGTGTTTATAAAACATGTTCATAACGTTTTTATTTAGGTTTAATTGCAATTTTGACAGCTGATTTGTAAATGCTAGTGTACAAATACAATCTGGATTCTTTGATTGTGATATTCTTTTTGAGAAGATTGCCCAAGCTGTTGCATTTCTGATATAAATGGTCTGGGACCTCACGCTGATAAACATTTTCAGCTATGTTCGGCCCGTTCAAAATTGGAGAGAGGCCAGTTAAGAAAATGTTGAAATTTATTGATCAGAAGTCTCAAACAATACAGCTGCTGGGTGGGTCCTCAGACGCAAAGTCTTACACAAAGAACCGACCCCGAAAAACAGTTTCACAGCCTTTTTATAATATTTCACGACGTGTCTCTTCTCCAGTTGGGGATGCTTGGGACTCATCCAATCAGCTTTCTCTCTTTTGTTCTGCCTCAGCCAACCAGCTCACACTGCTTTGCTCTCTGGGCCTCTGCAAAACATCACATGGAAACACCCCACACCCCACCACATTCCATGGGGCTCCGTGTGTAATCTGATCTTTACACACACACATACCATTTCCTGTGGAAAATACACTCAATATCATCCCCTAACTCTTGGTTAACTCAACTCACACACTGGTTATATTTTCAACATATTATGCACAATTAGTAATCAATAATGAAATCATAAAGCATATTAAATGTAAAGGCATGTTTAAACCACAATAAAAATCCTTCAGTCCCTCTCTTGACCACTGAAAGTGGTCACACATCATCACAATTATCGTCATCCAGGAATCGGTTGCCAGACAATAGAGGCATGGTATATTTGGGAGGGGTTAGATCTGTCTTTTTTATTGCCGCCACTATCAATCGGTTACATAGTGATCTGATACAGGGAATACAACAGCATCCACATGAGACCAAAATACCTACAAATACAGCTATTGATACCACAATCGACATTAATACTGATTTCCATTTGCTTAGTGCCTTGTCTAGCCAATCTCCAATAGGATTATTCACTCCTGAATGTTCCTTCATTTCGATAGACAAAGTTTTCAACCCTTCCAATGCCCTAGTCACTGATTCGTCTGGGGCCGTATTATTAGGGATGTAAGTACAACAAAGATCACCAAACATAACACATAGTCCTCCCTTTTCTGCCAACAACATACGGTTCTGGACGGCCATCAGTGAAGTTGGTGCGAGTTGCTCCGCTAAACCATCTACTGCATCCCTTGTCATATTTGCTAGTCTCATCACATTATAATGCACATAATTAATCCTATCTACATTATTGTTTGGGGTGACAGGAAAAAGAGCAGCTATTATTGGTATATTCTAAAAACCTGCTGCCACTTGGTTCGCTAGCTTATATTCATCTGGTACTCCTCTTGGTATTCCTATCACGTCGATATACGTGGGACTATTCAATGACAAATCTACACTTGAACCTATTGCTCTCTTTGTAATGATGTGTCTCCCATATTGGTGGGAATATTGCCGCTAGTGTGGTACAATTTTTTGGACTGGCCATCCGTGTCAATGCCAACATACACTCATAGCCCCACGTATCGTTTTGGTACAACGGGGCTGGTTCAATATATAAATGGGGTCTTGCATTAGCACATCCTACACAATCATCTAAGCTCTGTTCTCTGGTTGTGGTAATTATCCATTCCAGCCACAAATTATTTTCCCCATATCCTGTGGCTCTTTCTATCATATCTTCTGGTTTTAACATGGTGTAATCTATTTCTACCACTCCATTCTTTTGTTCTACCGATAATGGCTCAGCTACTGTCTCATTTCTTTCCTCCTCAGGTGAACTGTCCACAACAAATTTTATTACTGCTTTTCTGTCTGTTCCTTGCATGTGCATTATATAGAAAAAATTTCCCTGTATAATTGGCTGATCCTGTTCTGATGGATATTGAAAGGGTGAGTGGATTTTGACTTGCACTGTAATCTCTTTGCATTTTGAAATCAAATTTTGCCGAGGTACGGGTCCAAAGGCTGGGTTCTTTCGGGGTCCAACCACCGGTATATGCTATTACCTTATTCCATGATGGACACCATTCGCCCCTATGGGTTTGCCTAGACTGGTATGCCTTACAAACACTGTCCATATTCCCGTCCATACATACATGTACCTCGTACACCCTCCATGAGCTATTTTTTTCCACCGCAATTAATGAAAGGGCATAGGTCAAAAGTAAATGATGTAGTCTTACCCCAAACATAGTTAATTACGAGTTGTTCACATGGTAACCTCGTATCGGCTATGGCTCTTTTGTGTCTCGGTTTCGATATGGTGTTGTTGCTTTCCTGACCCTAAATTAGGCTAGAAATTATTCCTACTACAACTCCTGAAATTATTAATAGGATCCCCAACTGCTTACAGTTTTCCCACAGCTTCATCTCGTTACCCTCTCTTGGACTTTAAAGGAACAATAAACACACTCTTAAAAATGTAAATAGTTAAACACACAGTATACTTAATGGGAATATGGGATTAAGGAAAAATAAATGGTTAAAATCACACAAAATGTACCTAATTGTAAGGAACAAATGGTTATACATTAATGAATATGACAATATAAAAATCACAATAGCAACATAAAAATATGAAAATATGGAAAATACTGACTATGAAAAATATAAAAACTGTGAATATAAAAATATGAAAAATCACAATAACAACAATATATATTGATTATAAAGAATTAGAAAGAAAATTAAGATATAGAGATTACGATAAAAATTAATATGAAAATGTTCATCTGTATCACTATCTGTACTCCTGTGAACACCTGTCTCAATATACTCTTGACTTTTTGAAAATGTAAATTGTCCAAACCACACCCCAACCAGGGTACTGAAACACTCTTGACCTTATTGTCTACACACCAGTTTCTCATTTGCTTTAAGCTCTTGGTGAAATCGTCATAAGTTGGATGGTCCGTGCATCTTGCTTTTGTGACTAAATGGAAGATAGTTCTACAGTCTTCCTCGTGAGTTACTGCACAATCACCTGTTCTTTTATTTTGTCTTCTCACTTTCTCCACTCCGTACCTGTTTTTTAAAAATGTCACCTTTTTTGCACTGGATTTTTAATGCTGGTGTTGTTGATGCTTTTTAGTGCCAGTGTTGTTGATGCTTGTGTCTCACTGTGCCACTGTTGTTTATGCTTGTGTCTCACTTTCTGCTCCAGGAGTTTGTCAAAATATACACAATGTGAAAGTGGTACACAGGTGTCCGGTTTCACAGATCTACCTGTAAGCAATTCAAAAGGTGTAAACCCAGTGATTCTGTTAACCGAGGAACGTACAGACATTAGAGCCAGCGGAAGAGCTGATAGCCATGATAATTTGGTCTGTGCACAGATTTTAGCCAATTTAAGTGTCAGTGTTAGGTTCGTCCGTTCGACCTTACCTTGCGATTCAGGATGATAGACGGCCCCAAACGCATGCGTTAGGCCCAGCAATTTCTGTACGATGTTTAAATGCTCATTTTTGAAATGCGATCCGTATCTGACCGGATACGCCTGGGAAAACCGTAATTTGGGATGTAATGATTTATGAGACACTTAATGACTGCAGTACTGTCTTCTTTTCCACAAGGAAAAGCCTCAGGCCAACCTGTGAATTGGTCAACAATCACCAACAAATACCGTTTCCCTTGCACCCTCTCTACCATGTCTGGCGTACACGAGATGCCAGGTCAGTGATTGGTGCACAGTCATGTGGTTCCCCTTTGGTGAACAAATCTGCCATGTTAATGCCGTCGTGTTTATATGTTATGTTTGGCGCCGTTAGACATTTGGACAATTTTCTCTGCCTCAACGGTGAAAATGTAAATGATTCAGAGTTGACAAACGACATGACAGAGTGCGTGGTTAGGACTGTTAACTGATGACCCATCACAATGTGTGATGTCTTTTCAATGATCTTTGCCAATCCTGCAGCGTACCTGGCACAAGCCGGCTGGCGTTGTTCAATGGCGTCCATTAGGACACTGACATACATGAGCACACGTCTAGCACTAGACTGCTTCTGGAAAAGTACTCAATGTGCGCTATTCCCTGTTTCAGAAACGTCTAGGAAAAATGCCTTGCTGTAATCAGGGCTATGCAGATATGCTGCATGTGACAGCTCCCCTTTCAATTTAATGAACGCGGTTTCTGCTTCAGGGGTCCATGTTAACTTCGCCTGCACATTTCTCATGCCTTGTTCCTTGACCATGTCTCGTAATGGCTTGGTGACCGCTACATACATAGGGATATAACTTCTGCTGAAACCTGTCAATCCCAGAAAGGAAAGCATGTCCTTCACATTGTGGGGCTTTGGGTGTGACAAAATGCCATCACGTTGGCGATCAAACAACGTTGTGCCTTGGCCTGTGATTAAACGGCCCATGAAAGTAACAGATGGCCTGCTGACCTGCAGTTTTTCTTTACTAACCTTGAACCCAGACGCATGCAGCTGTCTCAGAATGGCGCCCGTTGCTTTTAAGCAATCTTTGTTGGTTACGGCTGCCAGCAAAAGATCATCAACATACATTATTAGAACGCAATCTACAGGCAACACACAATTTATCAGCTGATCTTTCAGGACCTGATTGAATATACCTGGCGATAAAATAAAGCCCTGTGGAAGTCTGTTATATGAATATTGACATTTTCGGTAAGTGAAAGTCAGACATGATTTACATTCTTCTGAGATTGGTATACAGAAAAAAGCGTTGGCCAAATCAATGCATGTGAACCATTGGTGAGCTGGGGTCAAATTTGAGATGGCAGTATATGGGTTTGGTACGGCCATTGTTGGTGTTGCCACCAGGCTGTTTACTCGACGCAGATCATGGACTAATCTATTTTTGTTTGTGCCTGGTTTCTTGACAGGAAAGATCGGGGTGTTCCATGGCGATCGCCATGGAATAATGACATCTTTCTCCATTAAACCTTGAACAGTGGGTGCAATGCCTTCCTCTGCCTCCCTTTTGTTAGGATATTGTGGGACCCAAACTGGTTCTGTCGATTTTAACTGAAATGTGACTGGCTCAATGTTACAGAGGCCAACGTCCGTTGGACCTTGTGACCAGAGGTCGTGCGGCTGGCTGTTAATTAACTGCTCAGCTCCGGGACCGTCTGTTAGTTCGCGACCATGGCTTCTTGTAATTTCGAGTCAATTGGCCCCTATCGGCCGTTTTTTGTGGTACCCAATATGAATCTGTCATACGCGAATACAAAACCCCTACAATGCCAAAGGGCTCCCAATCGGTCACCAAGCGCAACCTCTTTGTCATAGCTCCTAACTCTCGAGCTTCATGGCCTGGATGCAGTGCCATAGAAATGTGAGGTTCAGCTGTGTCTGCCATTTCATACCATATCTGTTGTTCTGGTGTCAGTGTAACTGGAACTACCACACCCTCTTGTCCTACATATAGACCCTCCCCTGTGAGTGTCCACATTTGGCCCTCAATGTCATGGAACATTTCCTGGTATGTGACAGTGTCATTACGGTCATAAAATAGTGTACAATGCAGGGGGTCGATGGGAGGTAAATAGACAGCTAAGTCTTTGATCTAGGGCCACTGATTCTTATACAGTGCCCTAGCCCCTGATTGTGAATTATCTAGTTCCACCCAATATATGTCTGCCATCTCCTGCAAGGGTCCTCCCAACAAAACCTGCTGGCGGCCCTCTCTACTGTGTGCCTGTGAACAGTCGACTTTAGTGCCGTCCGGGAACGTGACTGTGACACCCTCTGGTGAGCATAAAATGTTTGCACCCAATTTAATCGACAGATCTCTGCCCAATAAGGGAACAGGTGCTTTTGTGGAGTACAGAAATGAGTGTGACAGGGACTGATTTGCCACTTTCGTGGTAAGAGGAACAGTAAGATGCCAATGTTCTAACCCTCCAGAGAATCCCATAACTCCAACAGTCTTATCACTTAGATCTTTGTCAGTGATTGTGCCCCTCGTTACTGTGGAGTATGTTGCTCCGGTATCTACCAAAGCTGTTAGTGGCCTGTTGTTGACCACTAAAATCATGGAAGGCTCAGCCAAACCTCGTATGATTGTTCTCTGTTGGCCCCTTCAACAATCCGTGCCTACCCCCTGGCCCCAAGTCGGGTTCAAGGGCGCCTGAATCGAGTGGGGAGGTGGGTGTTGTTGCTCCGGGTATTTTAGAGTTTGTGGTCCTCTGCCACGACCACTGGGCCCACCTCTATGAGGATCCCATCCCCCCGCAGGTGGTCCCATTAACTGGCTGTCCCCTGTCATGGGACAAGGTCACCTCCAATGATCAGTCCCCCCACACTGATAACATGCATCCCTTGGGTGCATCCCTCCCCCATTCGGCTTCCCCCTAGCCCATCCGCTACTGCCCCGTGGCCTATACCCTCCCCATGGTTTTATTAATTGGAAATTAGGGACATGTCCTCCCTGAGCATAGCCAAAAGTTTCAGGTGTGACTATGGGAAAAGGTGGGGTCTTCACCCCGGGCTGCCCGTCAAAGCCGCTGCTCACAGGACGTTGTGGCATTTGTTTTGGTTTTTTATTGTCTGCCTTAGCCATTTCTAATTGTAGTTTTAACAATTGTTGCTTTGTCTTTTCTAATTCCTCCTGTTCTTTATCCTGTTTATCGACTGATCTATCTATATGGAACACCAGATGTCTTTCCAACATTTCGTTGCTGGCAACTGGAGTGTCAGGATTACATTCCATTGCCTGCTTGACACCATTGGGGGCCCCTGTCATTACGGCAGTTCTAAATATATCACGCGTTATTGGATTATTTAGACTATTTTCTTCTGCCATCTGCTCCCATTCAGCTGCGCATCTAAAATAGTAACTCGCTCCAGTCTCACCAGGCTTAGTGCGGAACTTAATGTTTTGGTATACGGTTGGGGGTGTTGGAAATTTTTCTCTGAGGGCCCTGGCGATCGCTGTACTGACAGTGGTATACCGTGCGTCATTGGGTTCGTCTTCAAGGTTTGCATCCTTCTCAAACTCTGCCATCTGAGAAACAGTAAAAATTTGGCCCAAAAGGCATCTTATGTCTCCTACCGCCAAGGTGGTGCCGTGGCACAATGCCATCAACTTTGTAAGCCATCTGCCTCCACCAGATGTAATGGGGGGCAATTTTGCCAGCACAGCTGTCATGTCACTATGGCTCCAGGGCTGGTACTTTAGTACCCCTCCGTTGCCCTGTAACAGAGGCATATTAGTTGCCCCTCCTGACATTAGTTGGGCGTTTGGCACATTAACATTCCTTTCATCATACGCACTACCTGGGCGACACATACTGTCCCATTGTCTCTCTTGAGGGGGAGTGAATTGACAGGCTGGAGTGTACTGACATGCTCTGGTACGACTCCTAGTACCCTGTGACACTGGGGTAGACATCATAGTTCCTTTAATAACTACGTCCCTACATACCTGCGTTGGCCCTCCATCCTCACTGTTATTACATGCTCCCTGTCCCTTCATGTCTTTGTCTTCCTCCTCATTGTGCACTACTTGTGCTCTTTGGCTTGTTATGCTATTCTTTCTTTGTATGGTTTCCTGTTTATTTACCATTAATTCTAATTGTGCTGTCAACACGTTTATTTGATCCTTTAAAACATCTAGATCTGGCATGTCTACCTCCACCCTGGAATCTTTCACATTCACTTGCACTTGCTGTGATGCTGGTACATAGGGCGGTGGCAACAGCTTATTCAAATCAGAACATAAGGGGGCGGTCTCAGTATGACACGAGATACTGGCTCCTGCACTTCCTGACTCTCTCACAATTTCTTTCTCTGATTCCTCCGACTGCACATTTCCTGTGCCCCCCCTAGGGGAACTCAAAGCAATTGCAGTCAAAGCAATGCATGTCCACAGGCGTAATTCTTCTCTCAGTTTCTCTTCCTCCTTTTTATGCTTATTTTTCTCTAACCACTTCACATCTTTTCCTCCTTCTACATGTTTGTTTAAACTTGCATGCGCTTTTTCCTCCATTTCCCTGATTTTTGGAGTGATCTTAATCAACACTTTCTCAGATTCCTTCCACACATTCTCCATACAAATTTGACTCCATTTTTTTTCCCAGATTTTCCTTTCCTTTTTATGATTTTTCGGCTCTGATTGGGCCATTAGCATATCAACAATTTATTTCTCATTGCATAATTACAAGGGAATTCCCATAAATCACACACTTCTTTTCAAATTCAGACATTTTACACAACTATATTACAGTATACAATACACAATATACACAGTTTAATCGGCTTTTAGCGTACCTTTATAAATAAAATCGTGACGCGGCCTTTCACCGGTCTTGTTAATGTAAATAAAATCGTGACGCGGCCTTTCACCGGTCTTGTTAATGTAAATAAAACCGTGACGCGGCCTTTCACCGGTCTTGTTAATGTAAATAAAATCGTGACTCGGCCTTTCACCGGTCTTGTTAATGTAAATAAAATCGTCTTTTATTCTGATCAACAAATATCAATGATTTTTAATTTCTACTCAATGGTACGGATATACTTCAAACTCAACACATAAATTTGGAATATCCAATCTGCAGAAGTTCGTTTAAACAGGTCTCTGCTTACCTTATCTTATTCTGTCGACAGTGTGTTGAATTAAAAGTTGTCTCGTCCCGATTTTCGGTCAATCCCCGAGTTTTACAATTCTCTTTAGATGCCTTTTTCTTTAATCGCGTCCGGGGTCACCATCTGATGAACATTAAAACAATGTTCTGCGTGTTCAAAATTGGAGAGAGGCCAGTTAAGAAAATGTTGAAATTTATTGATCAGAAGTCTCAAACAATACAGCCGCTGGGTGAGTTCTCAGACGTAAAGTCTTATACAAAGAACCGACCCCCGAAAAACACATTCACAAGCTTTTATATGGTATTTCTCGCCGAGTCTCTTCTTCAGCTGGGGTCCAATCAGCTCTTTCTTCTTTGTCTGGTCTCCAGCCAACCAGCTCACTGCCCTGTTTTTCAAATCACCATCTGTAACACATTATATAGAGGCCCCACAATCCACCACATTCCATGGGGCTCCCTGTGTAATCTAATCTTTACACACACACATACCGTTTCCTGTGGAAAATACACTCAATATCATCCCCAACTCTTGGCTAACACAACTCACACACTTGGTTATATTTTCAACATATTATGCACAGTTAGTAAACAATAATGAAATCATAGAGCATATTAAATGTAAAGGCACGTTTAATACCACAAGAAGATCCTCCAGTGTACACATTTCTTCCCCCAAAAAGAAGATGCTTCTTGTTCCCCGACACACATAAGCAGAACATGCACCCCCCACTTACTGACCACATTCCGATCTCTGGAAACATCTAGCAACTGTAGAACTCTCAGCTTCAAGCTTTTGTTCACAATCATGTCATGTAGGAAAATACATCTGATTTAAACAAAATCAATCATCCATTTTATATCGATCTATATATTGATCTCAATTCCCACAATACCAGACAACTAATAAAACTATTAAAACATCATACATATAAAAAAGAAAATAGCAATTTATTTTGTCGTTTAATGAAGATGTTATTACATTTTAAACAAAGACACAGCGCCATGCTACTTACCTGCTAGCACGCATATGGATTCTTTCTTTTCCGGTCAAAAAACGGAAATACGCTCTTTGACAACAATATATGCGCCACCTAGTGGTAAAAACATGGAAATGCTGCTGTAATATAGACTTACATTTTATTAGGGTTCGAGCCCGTAGGGCTAGAAACCTATTGTATTATTTTTGTATTTGCGTGCCTGCATACATATGTGTTTGCTATGGCCTAGTGGTTAAAGCGTTGGGCTTGTGATCAACGGGTTTGAATCTCAGTGCCAGCAGGTCGTGACTGAAAGGCCCTTGAGCAAGACACCCTACCCCTGATTGCTCTGCAGTAATGTGATACTGTAAAAAACTACTTGTACTAGCCTTCAGAACCATAACAGCAAATTCACACCTTTACCTTAACTCACTGCTCCAGGTCTACAGCCCCTCCAATTGTCTTCAGTCTAAAAATAAGAAACGGCTGGTTGTCCATCACAAAGCTTGTTACCAGCTTGCTGAGACATATATTGTTTAGCTTGTTGAAAAAGCATCTGGCAAATAGATAAATGAAAATGTGTGTTTCTATCTGCTGGTTTTACCATCAAGAACCGTTAACAGCTAAATAAACGCACTAAACCATATTGCTTAAAAATGTTTAAATGCATACTAGATACCTTTACAAAATAAAATGAAGTGACCATTATAAACAGTAATTAATATAATAAAACCCTTCCTTGGCTCAACCATTAATTTGTTCTTATTATGCAATGTAAATAATTAACTAATTTATTTATAATGGGCCTATCTGTGGCAACTAGACATGAGATGGGACAAACAGCCTATAGGTCTAACCTTGTTTTTAACCACGGTGTTCAATCTAAACACTGTAAATAATGAAACATGTAAAAAAAGAACCAAAATTGATCTTCAAGAAATGTAAGAAACTTTATTTTAAGAACACTTTAAAGATAAGAACAAAGATAGATATATAATCAAACTATTATAAAAAAAACACCTGCCTGTCAAATAAACCTTTTTCATTCAAAAAAATATATGCATAGAATAACATTTTCCATAAAACTGAACTAACTTTTCTTAATTATAGTGCCTTCGGAGGAGGATACAACAGCAACAAAAATAGTCACAAAAAAAACCTAATTAAAAAACTTTTACAACTATTCTTTAAACTAGACTAACAAATACAGCTTTTGAAATTCAAAAACCACTATTTTAAAAAGCTGCAATAGCACCAGCAACCTCCTCCTCCTCATCTAACTCTACCATTTGGGATGCTGCTCCCTTTTCATTTCCAACGACTTTCTCAATACTGACAACAACATCACTCTCTATTTTCAATGTCCAATTGTCTTCAGAAAGCAAATGTTCCTCAATATTTTGCCCTTCTGAAAGCAAATCACGAAGTCCCTCTTTTTGTTAATACTCCTTAATAACAAAATTGGATACAGCCAAGTCCATTTCTTCCACAGATTCGACAAACGACACTCTGCCACTTGCTGTACGTTGGTACATATCCCATTTTTGTAGAAAGCGTCATTTCTCACAGCGATGAAATTTATGTTGTGTGTTAAAATTGCGTTGCCAGGCATGACTTTTGGTGCACCTTCTGGACACCACAATCTCAGCTCGAGTGATTTGGCCGGTCAACGAAGTAACAACTTCCTCCACAACTTCAGCTGGTGGAAATGACATGGCTTCAGCGTCACTCTCTACTTGTTTAATTTCTGTAGAAGTGGTCGATGTCAGATACAGAGATCCTCCAAATTCACGTGTAGCCAAATTCCTAATTTGATAGGAGTGACCAGGCTGCAGCGTACCAATTTGGCTCTCCCAGAGCTTGACATCTATGCACCCCGTCCCGTCCCGAACACAACAAGTCTGTGTCTCGGAATTCGAGCCCCGGACATCGACCATCTTCGTACCAGCTTTAACATGATACACTTGAACCTCAATCAAACCAACCTAACAGAAAAAAATAGGATTAACAACACAAAAACCACAAGACAATACAGACATCATGTTTATAAATATACCTAGAATAGTATAAATGTACATAATTCAACCTAGATCACTTAAATTATATTTCATAAAATGAACAAAATAATGTATGCATAATAATCATCACAACCGTAAGTATTTCTCTTGGTTCTATAGTGAGTAAATTTCGACAGAATTTCTCATTTATGGGCAGACGTACACTTGAAACTAGGGCTGCAACAACCAATCAATCAAATCGATCTTGTCAATAATGAAAATAGTTGTCAACGAATTTCATTATCGATTAGCTGGTCTGTTAAATCACTTGTGAGCGGCGCACTTATAAATCCAGCATGTTGTCTTCCCTTTTAAATGTCCCTGTGCAGGAATGAGCTACACAGTTTTAAAATCAAAGTGTCTCTTCCTGCAACACAAGGTGCTCAAATCCCTCCATGCAGATGAGTTCAATTGTGTACAATATGTGTCATGATTCTGCCTTCTCTTGTCTTGGTTTTCTGGTCTAGAGGCAGTGTCATGACGGATCCACGTGTTTTATGTGGAGAGAAACATATTATTGTCAATCAGGACATAATATGCGTTCTCTCCTGTCTCGTCATTTGGCCCCGCCCCTCTCGTTTCTAGTATAGCTTTCCTCCTGTGTCTCATTACCCACACCTGCCCATCGTTATATCCTTTGTTCGTCTCCCTATTTAAATCCCTTGTATTCTCTGTCCTGTGCTCGTTTGTTGTCATACTTGTCGGTAACTGTGCTCTGTGTAACGGCTCTGAGGATTTGTCCCTACGCTGTGTCCCAGCGTTAGCGGCCTTTTGGTTACCCGCCGTGAGTTTTTCATCGTTTTGTTGCTGTCTTTGTTATCCCCTGTATTTTACCCCCTTGTGGGTTTTTGTTTTTCTTTTTACTTTATTAAAATCTGTTACCCCGAATTACTGCCTGCATTTGGGTTCTCTTCTCACCACCTGTTCCGTGACAGAACAAACGAGCCAAGACTGAACCCAGCAGCAGCATGGACACTGGCCGGTCTAGCTTGGCCCGCCGCCTCTGCAGCCTTCGCCAGGGAAGTGAGACTGTGGATGATTATGTGGAGAGGTTCCTGGACATCGCAGGACAGGGCGTCTTCGGGGAGGAGGAGCTGGCGGTGCTGTTTAACACCGGTCTCAGAGAGCCACTCTCTCGATCGGAGATGAGGGCGATGAGGCCGTTGGGCTTCGACGCTGTGTGGGATGCCGCCACAGGTCGTTCGTGGTCCACGACCTCATCGAACTCCTTTGACTCATCTCCGCTGGTTGCGATACCAGAGAGTGGTCCTCTGCAGATCAGGAATGTGGGCATCGCCACGCACCACTCCCCAACCTCTGCAGCCTCTCCACAACCGCCCAGTCTCACTGGCAAGCGAGGGAGACGGGAATCCTGGGGGTCCTCGTTTGAGACCTCCAATCCCGAGCCGCTCATCCCATTCTCTTCATTCCTGCAGCCGGCCTCCAGGCGGGGGGCTCGGCTGAGGAAGAGGCAACGGAGGGCGGCTCGAAGGGTGGTCCCGTCGAGCCCGGTGGTCCCGTCAATCCCGGGGGTCCCGTCAAGTCCGGTGGTCCCGGTGGTCCCGTCAAGTCCGGTGGTCCCGGTGGTCCCGTCAAGTCCGGTGGTCCCGGTGGTCCCGTCAAGTCCGGTGGTCCCGGTGGTCTTCCAGCCGGCGTCAAGTCCGGCCTTCCAGCCAGTGTCTCAGCCCCAGCCGGCCTTCCAGCCGGCGTCTCAGCCCCAGCCGGCGTCTCAGCCCCAGCCGGCGTCTCAGCCCCAGCCGGCGTCTCAGCCCCAGCCGGCGTCTCAGCCCCAGCCGGCGTCTCAGCCCCAGCCGGCGTCTCAGCCCCAGCCGGCGTCTCAGCCCCAGCCGGTGTCTCAGCCCCAGCCGGTCTTCCAGCCGGCGGCAAGTCCTGCCCTGCCGGCCTTCCAGCCGGCCTTCCAGCCGGCCTTCCAGCCGGTGTCGCAGCCGGCCTTCCACCCGGCCTTCCACCCGGTGTCTCAGCCGGCCTTTCAGCCGGCCTTTCAGCCGGCCTTTCAGCCGGCCTTTCAGCCGGCCTTTCAGCCGGCCTTTCAGCAGGCCTTTCAGCAGGCCTTTCAGCAGGCCTTTCAGCAGGCCTTTCAGCAGGCCTTTCAGCAGGCCTTTCAGCAGGCCTTTCAGCAGGCCTTTCAGCAGGCCTTTCAGCAGGCCTTTCAGCAGGCCTTTCAGCAGGCCTTTCAGCAGGCCTTTCAGCAGGCCTTTCAGCAGGCCTTTCAGCCGGTGTCACAGCAGGGGACTCCTAGAGCCTCTATGACTCCCCCTAAGACTGTTCCACCCAATCCATTCCCTTTTGGACTGCCCCCTAGGCAATCTTGTTTGCCTCCACCCCCCCTCCCATGTTTGTTATTTTTATTGTCTCACCCCAACCCGTTTGTGATTATTTCTTGTATGCCCCTGGTCATGTTTGCAATGTTCTGTTGGTTTATGTCTGTTACCCAGTCTGTCTTGTCTTGTTAGTTACTCCCCTGGTGAACGCCAGGAGTCGTTCATTAAGGGGGGGGATTCTGTCATGATTCTGCCTTCTCTTGTCTTGGTTTTCTGGTCTAGAGGCAGAGTCATGACGGATCCACGTGTTTTATGTGGAGAGAAACATATTATTGTCAATCAGGACATAATATGCGTTCTCTCCTGTCTCGTCATTTGGCCCCGCCCCTCTCGTTTCTAGTATAGCTTTCCTCCTGTGTCTCATTACCCACACCTGCCCATCGTTATATCCTTTGTTCGTCTCCCTATTTAAATCCCTTGTATTCTCTGTCCTGTGCTCGTTTGTTGTCATACTTGTCGGTAACTGTGCTCTGTGTAACGGCTCTGAGGATTTGTCCCTACGCTGTGTCCCAGCGTTAGCGGCCTTTTGGTTACCCGCCGTGAGTTTTTCATCGTTTTGTTGCTGTCTTTGTTATCCCCTGTATTTTACCCCCTTGTGGGTTTTTGTTTTTCTTTTTACTTTATTAAAATCTGTTACCCCGAATTACTGCCTGCATTTGGGTTCTCTTCACTACCTGTTCCGTGACAATATGCTTTTCCCTTCTCTGATTTGGCCATTATAAGCAAATTATCCAATTAAACAATTTAACTGATTATCAAAGAAATA
Source organism: Barbatula barbatula (assembly GCF_947034865.1). Lineage (NCBI taxonomy): Eukaryota > Metazoa > Chordata > Actinopteri > Cypriniformes > Nemacheilidae > Barbatula > Barbatula barbatula. Next base: position 20,364,797 of record NC_136780.1, on the reverse strand, counting down.
AATCGACCAGCTAATCGTTTATCAAAATAATTGTTTGTTGCACCCCTACTTCAGAGCAAATTGTCATGGGGATTTATGAAATTACTAAAAACTAATCATTATGGTCCCTGTTTTTTTATAGTTTATCTCTAAAACATTGTTTCCCAATTCTGATCATGTAGTTCAAACAACACTACACACTTTTAATTGAACATGATAGTCTTCGCTTTGTTTAAACTGACTTTCTCGATGACTTTCTCGATGACTTTTACCACGATGCACGTGCTACGACAAACAGTCGTTTAAGCAACAACAAAAATCACAACAATCTTTCAACCAAACCATTACGATAACAATTAAAATTAACAGCATAAAATATTAAATGATGACTTTTCACCGATGGCGTTACATATATACAATTAAAGTCAACGGTCTTCAAAGTTAATTACCTGTTGTCGAGGCGCCATGACTTTTATCTCCGCAACGGTCTTCTTCACATATTGTGGTGGCTCTCTGAATTGAAATGTCACACTGTCAGAATGTCACTCGACTTTCCGCACTGAATGTCAAACTCGCCGCCTCCTGAACCTTTCAAATAAAAACTTTATTAAGCACCAACAATATTAAAACGTCAATGCATATTTTCACATTCATACAACTACCAAAAACATACTCACTGACAACTCTTTTGATCCTATTAAGTTTTACGGGACTTTTATTCTTTTGTGCCTGCAAAAAACTTGTTCGTTTTTCAGCCGCAAACACCACAACGTGTCTGTAGTCCTCGCGGCTACTTTGCAATAGCGCATTAAAATACTTTCCACCACTACGAATTCCAACTTTAAATGGGCTTACGTTGTGGACAAAACAGCAAATATTTTCTGTAGGCTCAGTCTTCGCTCTCTTCGATGAGGATGCCATGACAATCCTAAATTCGCTGTTTTCTTAACAAAGATTTATCAAGCAATGGAAAATAACAGCACGCGGTGCTAACGACTTCACTTGAACGACGACATCCGGTTCATTAAGGAATCGTTCTTTTGAATCGTTTGATTTAATTGAACGAATGACCTATTGCTAACTCGAACTGAATCGTTTCAAAGCAATACTCTTGTCCAATAATCGCTAAGACGCAATACTAAATACTTAATATATTTGATCACAATATAAATAACTATATAATATTTATTCAAACAGAAATGACTTTTGAACAGTAGTTTATGTCCAACAGAATAATTCACGCATTATTTACCGATGTAGGATTGACCATTTTCCCTTAAACCAACTGGATGATTGTCACTTTGAATAATTATGTTTGTTCCAAAAGACTTTAAATGCAAGAAACTATTTTATTAGATATTAAAAATATAAATGCTGACAAGACCGGCTGTAAGTCTGTGTGTTAGTGTTGTGGGAATTTTTCAACGATTCTAATGCAGTTTACATAGTTAGTCCAGTGGGTGGCGGCAAAGGACCGTTATTAGTGAATCTGTCAGTCAGAAGACTATACAACCATTTCAGTCCAAGAGTCTGCTTTAATCCCGCATTTATATGCGGATGTAATTCCTAAAACTTTGCAGCGTGTATGTGGAAGTTGGTTTTAGAAGCATTAAAAACAAGTTTTAACTCAACCGCACAACGAGCTTCATCGAGATCCCTAGCACCCCAGAACCAGGCATAATAATAATTTACACAAGGAATACAAAAGCTCCGACATGGACTTTATAAATATAGTTGAAAGATATAAAGAGAAAAATACGCATCTAAAATAGAAGCTTCCTCTTCCCGACTGAGAATAATTAATTCACGAAATTGACCATATCCATTTCATGAATTTAATCACATTTGTCATTATAATTTTTAATCAAATACAAATATCTGCGGAAACTAATGCCTAATAGGGGGTCCCGGATCCCCCCTTCAATTCAAGCACTGCTAGTGACTTTATTTAAATTTATTTTTGAAAAGCAGGTTTTTTAATCCATACTTTAACCATTATTGTTCCTTTCAACTATAGTAAAAGCATAATTTTTATTTTTAAACCATGACTCAGTTTTGTACTTAAAATATTCCAGAACCATCAAATCCAAAGCAAGTAGGGCCTCACCATGACATTTTTTAAAAATTATAAGAGTTTAAAACTGAAATACAATACGTTACTGTTCGTAACCCAGTCTCTCTGAAACATCAGCTGGAGATATCGACCTATGGGAATGGCATCCATGCCTGACCTCTGCAGAAACATCCAATTACACCCAGAAATAGGAACAAATACATTAATATTATCATTATTTACTTCTCATTCTTCCGTGACCTGCCCGCAAATTGATCACAATTACTTGTTTACTCAAACATACATTAAAATTTAATATTTTTCAACATTTTCATTAATATAAGATGATACTTCATCCAATAATTAACCTTTTTTTAATTATTTACTCACCCTTAGAGTGTTCCAGATACATTCTTTTGTTCGGCTGAACACACAAGAAGATATTTTGGAAAAATGTCAGATCTAATTTCCTATTGAATTCCAAATGATTTATTTTCACTACCATGGCACTAAACAATAAGATCCGACATTCTTCCAAATATCTTCCTGTGTTTTCACAAGAACATAACTAAAATTGAATATTCGACCAATCGGATCCAATCCAATGCAGATAACATCTGTGGAGTGTGAATGTAAATTATTATAGAAAAAAAGTAGAAATTTTCTTTCACGGTCGCTTAGGGGCGTAAACATTTTAAACAGGCGGAGCCTATTACATTAAAATGCCCATAACTCGAGCACTATTAGAGATATCATCATGGGACTTGGAACATAGGTGTAGACCATCACTCCGAGATGACTTACAAAATACCGCGGCGTTTGGACACTAGGTGGCGCTATAACAGTAAAAATGGCAAAATTGACACATTTTTTGTTGCCTTAACAATTGTGTATCACGTGACATTTGACATTTACACAAACTATCAATATCATATGAAAGCTCTCATAATTCCAAACAAATTTGGCTCTTGAACCATTGATGTCGATCAAACAGTTTGTGAGTTATCTGTGATGATGTTAAGAAGCTGCTTTTGCGAACTTGCAGACATGGGGGACTCGAGTCACATGACTTGACTCGAGTTAGACTCGAGTCGCAAATTTTAGGACTTGAGACTTGCTTGATGAACATTCATAAAAGACTCGACTTGACTTTGACTTGATATTCATGACTTGAGACTTGACTTAGACTTGAGTCAAATGACTTGAAATGACTTGATTTTCTGTTTATTTCTGATATTGAGGGGGAGTTAACTTTACGATTTTAGAAAATCCACATACAGATGAGAAAATCTGACTGGGTGCTGTTGCATGCGCGGGAACCCGTTGATTACCAAGTGATGCGACAGACAGCTGCAGTAAACGAGACTGGCTACGGCTAAATGCCATGGATCCCTCTGGCTCTGCACCGAAAATAATAAAGTTTGGCTATAAGGATTACACATCTGACCAGGCAAAGAAGAAACGAACAGCAGTTTGTAAGGTCTGCAGCGCAAACATTTCCGACACAACCACCACCACGTCGAATTTCATCAGACACTTCAAATCCCACAAAGGAAAGGTAAATTATTAAGTCAGCCTAATCTTTTTAGCTAGCTAAACCATAGTGGCTAGTCAGAAGTAACGTTGAAGTCAGACAGAGACAATTATACTTTTAAGTTAACAGGAAGGAAATTTGACTAAAATACGTTAAATGGCAACGTGAAACATGTTCTTGTCTAGCTAGCTAAGTATTATATTATTATGCTAGCAAAAACGTTGACAACGGCACCGGCACGAGCAGTAAAAAAACTCTGGGCCGCCGCAAATCGGTGATCTATTATCTATCATTCATTCATTGTGTGGGGAATTGGCAAATTGGCGCCCCTGCAAGCTGAAAAGATAAAGGTATGCAACTATAATGTTCTCTCTATGTTATGATTACTATGTAGTGTGAATAGACACTTATGTTTAGTCTAGTGGTTAAAGCGCCCGACTCTCGTTCGGACAGGCGCCGGTTCGAGGCCCGCGCAGGGCAGGGTAGAACCGACAACTCTTATACAACAAATTTGGTTTTAAGTCAACAAACACGAGATCTAATTTCACCATAATATTGTGCTTTGCAACAAAACTGTTACAAGTTCAGTTATTATTATTTATTTCCATCAGTTGGGTTAACGTAAGGTCCCGTAATGAGCAAACAGAATTTTCCAATCTGTAGCTAGTTTCTATGACGAACATAACCGTTGCTATATATTTGCTACATCACACATGTCATGAATATGAAGGTTTTATGCATGTTTATGACAACTGTCATTAAGTGTCATTCGCTCAATTATGACATTTTTAATGCTAAAAGATGTTCTCGCCCAGGGTGCAATTCAATGTAGAACCGCCACTGCTTTCACCCACCACATATTCACCACACATACATAGCATGTAGAGGAGGTAGGCAACGCCACTTCAAAATAGAGAGTGAGAAAATAATATGTGATGACATTAAACAGAATTAAGTAACGTTATCTGGTTATTTGCGTACTTACTCAAAGAAAATTGTGTAACTTATCTATATTATATCACTGCATTGGCCTACTGTATTTTAGTGTATTAGTAGAGGTTATTGTGTGAGATCTACCCAACCATCAAAGGAGGCAAGGAATGATGAAAACTGCCTTCCAGCACAGCTCTGGTGCATGAAAGCTAGGCCTAGCTAAACATTACATTTCAAGTAATTTAGTTAACACTTTACAAAATGACTTACAACAATAAAGGTACAGTGCTACTAAGATAGTGTTAGTGCAAAAATAAAAACTACTCATATACAATTGAATAACAGTTTGAAACTGTTAAATGTCAAAATGTTTTATTTAAAATGACAACTTTTTATTGCTAAACTATGCAATGAATATATGGTATAAATCTGTTGTTGCTTCTCTTCCCTTTTTGCTGTTTAGATATGAAGCGTATGTCCACACCAAGGCAACCTTTGACTCGGCTCAGCCTCCAATCTCCCAATTTGTTGAATCCAGGACTGTCCCACTCTACAACACCAATCACCCCATGCAAAGAGCCATTACAAACTCAATACTTTCAGACCTCATTATCAATTGCAACATGCCGTTGTCGATCATTGAGCACAAAAGCTTCCATCACTTTTTATCAATAATGGACAGCAAGTACTCCCCTGTAAGTCGAAGAACGATAACGTCAAAGCTAGACGATGTAGTGGAAGAAAGGCGGGCAAAGTTAAAAAGTGACTTGGCCAAGATAGACAATGTGTCAGCGACGGTAGACATATGGTCAGACCGTAGGATGAGAGGATTTCTAGGAGTCACAGCTCACTGGCTCAGTATTGAAGATGACAGTCTGCAATTGAAATCCCAGTTGCTTGCGTGCAACCGCTTTAAAGGTTCCCATACAGGAGAGAGAATTTGTGAAGAGTTTGAGCAAATATGTGAAGAATTCCAGATCAAGAGAAAGGTTGAACACATAATCTGCGATAATGCCGCAAACATGAAAAAAGCATTCAGTACATGTTTTCCAGGTCAAGAAGAGGCAGAAGATGACCTTGATGATTCTGACATTTGGAACAACCTGACAGTTGAAGAGCAAGAGAGGGTTGAAAAAGCACTCTGTTCCAAATCCCAAACAAGACTTCAATGTTTTGCACACACACTTCAACTGGTTGTAGGAGATGGCCTCAAAGAGACCAAAGTAGTTAGTGCAGCACTTGCCAAAACCTCCAGGTTGAGCACCCTGCTCCATCTCTCACATCTTTCAAGGAGAACTTTGAGAATGAGTTCGGACAGCGCGGAATCCCTGCCTCTGTTACCACGCGCTGGAATTCTACACTGAGACAACTGAAAGCGGTGCTTAGCTGTGACCACCTAAAACTTTCTACACTTCTTGCAAATGTGGGACACAAGGAGACAGTATTCACAGCTAGAGAGTGGAATCAGATACAGGAACTTGTAAATGTCCTTCACCCTTTTGCAGAAGCCACAGATCTCACACAAGGAGAAAAAAATGTGACCATAAGTGCTGTGGTGCCCTGTGTCCTTTCTCTAAATCACCACCTAGAGAATCAAAAACAGGACGTGTGCTACTTGGGTGGCTTGATCTGTAGCTTGCAAAGATCCCTTAAAAGAAGATTCAGAGGGATCTTTGTGAATGTGAGGATGGCAGATGTACAGGACAATGGGCCATCAGAGCCTTTCTCTGACCCTCTTTACCTGAAAGCTGCTCTGCTGGATCCTTCATTTGGCAACATGTGGTTGACCCATGACGTTTTGGTCCCTGAAGATATCAAGGAGTCTGTGTCTATGATGATCAAAGGTATGTTATATTTTTGATAGTAAATACAATTTAGGCTAATCAACTAGACTTAAAAATAAAATCTCAGTACATGGTACAGATTGCCATTATGTGGTTGCCTAACCTAGCTGTGTGTTATGACTGTTTGTCTGTTACTCTATATTTCAAACCTGCATGCATTTTGTGATCACAGTTTTTGCTTGTGCATTTCAGACTTGATTCTCAAAGAGGCAGAAAAGGCCGCCCCAACATCACACCCCCATGAGCAAGAGGACGGTGTGCTAACAACAATGGCAGACCCAGAGCATCAGTCCGGACTGTTCTCAGCATACCGCAAGAAGAAACAGAAGAGAGATTCAGGTTCCAGTCCCCATATTCAGCTCAACCACTATTTGGACATTTGTGATGGACAGAACTCCCTTCAGTTTTGGGCCATGAATAAGCACACCCTCCCCTCTTTGTTCAAGGTGGCGGTAAGAGTTATGGCTATCCCTGCATCAAGTGCACCTGTTGAACGTGTATTCAGCCATGGCGGGGTGATAATGAGACCCCATCGCTCACAGTTGAGTGACAAAGTTCTATCAAACTTAATTTTTTTGCAAATGCAATGCATTGTAAGTAGCTTTTGACCTTTCACCTTCACTGTTTAGTGAAGGTTAAAGTGAGACACATAACCTAAATAGATATATGGGGATAGACATGCATGGATCTTCTCTCACACACACACACACGCAGACTTAAGTATGTTAATAAAACTAGGCACACACATACATCCACACACACAACACAAACTGCACTCTTTCTCTCTCACACACGCACACACACGTAAGTATGTGAATAAAGCTAGGCACACACACACAAAACACACTGCACTCACACACATACACCCACCAATAATAACTTTTCACTCTCTCTCAAACACGCACACATTCACTCATAAATACACTGACAAATATTAAAATATACTATTAATGTGATAAATACACTCAGTCAATCTCTCCAGATTATATAAAGGTGGTGAGATTCAGCTACTCTTAAAGAATATGTTTTTTTTTCTTTAAGAGAAGGAAAGGTTAAATGTGTTTCTGTCCCATAAAAGTGAGTCATGTTTGAAGAATATTATTTGACTTAGAAACCATTATACTTGAATTTTTTGAATGAATTTCATGATTTGATGTCATGTTTGAGGCATATTGAACAAATATGTATGTTGATTTATTGTTGGCCTAATATCAGTTTTAGGCTGTTTTGTTATCTTTATAAATTTAAACTGTTCAGATATATGTGGCTTGGACGCAATGTCTTTTGAATATTGAGTAGGAAAAAATGCAAATAAAACTCCAGCAGTTCATAACCACTGTCTTCAGCTTGTTTAAAAATGGAAACTTTTGTATGACTTGACTTGACTTGCTTGACCAAAGCTATGACTTGACTTGACTTGCTTGATTGTCACACAAAATGACTTGGACTTGCTTGAGACTTGAAGGTAAAGACTTGAGACTTGCTTGTGACTTGCCCATGTGTGACTTACTCCCATCTCTGCGAACTTGTCCTAGGTTTTTCAAGTGATTTCAACATTTCCACCACAGTACAATTCTCTGGACTCTCTAGATCAGGGGTCGGGAACCTTTTTGACTGGGAGAGCCATGAAGGACAAATATTTCTAAATATATTTCATTGAGAGCCATATAGTTCTTTTAACGTATAATACATTTAATATGTCTTACTTTTAATGCGACTTTTGGTGCTGCATGGTTTTGCTGATGACCTTGTAGTCTGGTTCATACGTGGTGAGGTTGAGCTTCATGCAGGCGTTGAGGCTTCCATCAGTTAAACGTGAGCGTGGGTTGGTCTTAATGTTCCTCATATGCGAGAATGACTGCTCACATGCATATGTAGAGCCAAACATTGTCAATACGGCAATACTCACACGCTGCATTGTGTGGTATGTCACAGGAAGCTCGTTCCAAGTTTTGAGAATCAGCTGGTCTTCAGGTTGAAGATTTTTCATTTCTGTCCACCTGTGTTCCCTCGCCAGCTCTGCTCGCTGTCTTGCAAGACTTTCCAACTCTACATTAAGTGACTTGAACTTACTCATCCACATGTCTGATGCCTTCAGGTCAGCAACTTCCAGCTCAAAGTCTCTGATCGAGACCCCGGGGATGCATGTCAGGTCGATTTTGTCCACTGCACACTCATGTGGATGAGTGATGAACTTGAAAAGACCAGTGCGCGCACGAAAACGTGCTTTGAATGACTGCAGGAGATTGGACGTAAAGCCAGCTAGCTTCTTGAGATCCAGATGTTGAGTGGAGTCAGTTGCTAAGCATGCATCTCTAAATTGTTGCAGTCTTTCAAAGTGCAGAAGACGACCTGTTTCAATATCCCTGAGAAAGACTTCCAGCTTGCTTTCAAATGCAAACACTGCTTGTTGAAGGGATGAGATTGTGTTTCCAATACCTTGCATTTTCACATTGAGCTGGTTCAGATGGCCAGTTATGTCCACGAGATAGTGAAACTGCAGGAGCCAGTCAGTGTTGTCTAGCTCAGGATGCTTGACGCCTTTCATTTCTAGAAAAGTCCGGATTTCACTCAGGCAAGCTGCAAAACGGCTGAGCACCTTCCCCCTTGACAACCAACGCACGTTGCTGTGTAAAAGCAGACCGGGATAATGATTCCCAACTTCTTCTAGCAGAGCTTTAAACTGGCGATCATTTAAAGCGCGGGAAACAATAAAGTTGACCACTCGAATGACCAGCGACATCACCTCACCAAGCTCCTGGCCACACGTCTGAGCGCAAAGCGCCTCCTGGTGCAGGATGCAATGAAAACTTAGGATGGCTCTCTTTTCATGTTCACGGAGAAGCGCTACAAATCCTTTGTTCTTACCCAACATACAGGGTGCACCATCAGTACATACAGAAATAAGTTTATCCATCGGTAGTTTTTTTTCTTTAGTAAACTCCATGAAAGTCGTGAATAAATCCTCTCCTCTTGTTGTCCCTTTCATTGGCAAAACAGCTAAGCTTTCCTCACGCAGTGTGTCACCTGCAGCATACCGGGCAATTATACTGCACTGAGATAGATGGCTAACGTCTGTTGACTCATCTAACGCGAGAGAAAAGTATGTCCCGGCGTTTATGTCCTTAATTTGTGTTTCCTCAACTTGATTTGCCATCATGATGCTACGATCATGCACAGTTCTTGCTGACAGGGGCATGTCTTTTATCCGTTTGATTATTTTGTCTTTATTTGGGAAGTCATCAAACAGTTCACTGGCCACATTAAGCATGAATGTTTTGGCATTTCGCCATCTGTGAATGGCTTTCCATTCCTTACTATTGCCAAAGCACCCGCAAAGCTAGCGGAATTCCCGTCACCTTGCCTGGTCCACACGCGTAGTTGCTGCTGACTCGTCTGCACTCTCCGCTGTAGCTCCTCGCATGCCCTTTTCCTGCTGTCCCCCGCTGGATATTTCGATGCAAATGAAGCATGGTGCGTATCGAAGTGCCGCTTTATATTTGACCGTTTCATCGATGCAATTTTATCATTGCATATTAGACATCCTGCTCTGTCCACAAATGCAAATTCCTCTGTCCACGCAGCCTGGAATGCACGGTAATCATCGTCCTTTTTTCTTTTCGCCATCTTTTCCGTTACAAGGGTTGAAGCGGATAAACTAGTTGGCTATCTGATCAAATTGATTTCTTCACCTTTACAATGACCCGGAGATGCTCGCGAGCCATTGGTCCCCCGACCTGTGACCCGCGAAATTTATTTTCAAAACTAATTTCTGTTTACTTTAAAACGACACAGTATTATTAAGAAATATCATAAGTATTGTAAAATCATTTTCAAACTGATTTTTTTTTCAACTCAAAATTGTCTGGGAGCCATATGCCGTCACCGGAAGAGCCATATATGGCTCGCGAGCCACAGGTTCCCGACCGCTGCTCTAGATCAATAACTTTCAAAAACATCTTCAGCTTTTTCATTTGCGTGACCATTTATTATATTCAAGTGAACGGTGTACCTGAAAGCTCACTACTCCTTAACAAATAATCCAATTGACTTGCCATACATCTTATTACACTAAACAAGCATGTTAAATATGATGGTGATCGGACAGGGGATACGTTTCCTGTCTCACAGGAACAAGGTGTTAGACATATAATGCATTAAACATTAAACGTTGCTCCATATTTACACATCTATAAATATAGAACATGTCTGGGTGGTTGTAAGATGCTGTTTTGCTAAACATAACAAACACCTTTATTATGTACACCAGTTTAATTGCATGTAAACCCAAATAGCTACTCAGCCAGTCACGTGGCAGCAACTTCAGGGTCATTTCTTAAATGGATGTGACCAAATGAACCTAAAAAGATGATTCCCCTCAAGTGTACTATATGTGCATATGTGTGTAATCATGCGTAGTGTCTATGAACCGTTGCTGACCGTATCTATAATTTTTCAGGCATTGGGAGTATCGTCCACTTGGGTGTTTTAGGATGAGAGTCCTCGGCCTACTTGATGAAGGCAAAGCTGCTTTAGATGCCTTAAAAGTTCTCGAACCCGCTAAATGCTGCTTGCAGCTTTAATTTTATTTATTTTGTAAATATGAGATTTACCCAGTGTTTTAGGGGTGCTGATTCTGCATTCAGCCACTGATGTTTTTTGGATGATTAGATTTTATTTTTATTTTGTAAAACTCTATGTTGATTCTTTGCTCCCATCGACCGCTGTAATACTTGTTGTAAACAGCAGTCAGATTAAACCCTGAAATTATAACTTTTCTTTTTCTGGGTGTGCTTTATTTCTCTTTCCACCCACCACATTTATATGTCTTTTTTTCCATGTGTTCTCTTATTTTCTCTAATTTTGTGGTACTGAATGTAACGTTTTCTACAAAGTTAGCTTTTTCCTTTTAAATACACCTTGTAAACCTCCCGTTCCGCACCTCTTCCTCATTTCTCTGTATGTTGGTTTATCCATCTCCATATGGGATCTTCCTTGTCCCATTTTTTATTTCTGAGTACTCTTTTTCAGAACTGTTTAGAAATCTATCTCAAATTTTTCTTAAACAGAATGTCTTGTGCTTTGCTCGAGGACAACGGCAGAGTGAAATGAAGCGTATAGAGAAAAACATGATAACATTCTAAAGAAAACAAAGTTAGACACTTTAAGAAGCAAGACTAGAAAATTTCCATTACAAGGCCTTTTAAAACTGCACAAGAATGCTAGCAACACTTTTTCCATCTTTGAAGTCACTTCTTAACACACATTTTTGTATCCATTATTTATCTATGAAATATATGATTTTGTTAGAATTTGAAGCTCCTTTTTCTTTTCCGATTTCTCCATGTTTTTATGTCAAACGTGAAATCTTATTGTGTGTTTCAACTTTGATTTGAAAAGACAAAAGGGTTAACACTGTTAGTCGAATGCATTGTGGGTACTTACTGGAAGACAGAGAAGAGGGTCACATAATGAGGGTGAGAGCCAAGTTGGTGGAATATGAAGATCTACAACATGGATATTTTTCCCCTGTAGAAGATATCTCTTTCAATATATACAGACAGGTTTTCAATGAAATGTGTTATATATATCTGTACATTATATAAAGACACTGAATTATTTCATTTATAAGCTTAAAGCAAGCATTTCCCACCTATAAATACATTTTACATTTACATTTAGTCATTTAGCAGACGCTTTTATCCAAATACAACACTTTTAATCCCAATTCCAGCAAAAGAGCAATTACTTTCTAAATTAAAATAAAAAGGTTCCCCACCATTGAATCCATCTCCCTTCTTAGTCCCAGGGTTACAAAGTTCTCTCTTGTGAGGCACGTTTGACCATCCTTTCATTCATAGGCCTGTTCTCATCCAGTACATAATTCACCTACACATATTGCAAAGAAATGGAAGCAGTGTCAAACAAACACTTTGTGTTTGCCTTAGAAAGTTGTCTTGGAATTATGTATTGAATTAAGTATTACTATCTATTCATTAAAAAAACTTTTCTGCTCTATGCCTTAAATCAGGCATGGTGACATACCTTTAAACAACAATACCAAAAAATAAGACAACACACTATCAGGAATGTGGCAAGGCAATGCAGCCACATACCAACTGCTCTTGAATGGGATGATTTAGTCTGAGCATCCATGAAGTACGACAGGGCCTAAAGTTAGATATCTTAGTCAAAACCTCACACTGCCCATCCATGTCTATATCTGTGGAGACATCCTCATGCGCTGCAAGACAATTACAGTTGTAAGAATTTGAAAGTGAAAAAACATAAAAAATATATTAGACTAGATCTTAATGTAAATATATTAAAATAAGGGAATTAAAGTATAAATACCCAAAATGGCTTTTCCATGCATGTCAATACGCATACGGAAGATGTGGCTTGCTGGGGAGAGACAGTTCATGAAATAGTAATTTTTTTCGCCTGGGAGTTGATCCACACACATAGCTCAGGCACAAGTCCAATAACTCTTCATGCATTCTTTTCATCTTTTCTGTTGTACTGATGAAAAGTATCAAAATGCTCAGCAGAACCAGTTGCAGGATGGCCATTAAGATCAGGTGGGTGGCAAAGTCTTTTAAAGTTCCTCTTTATTGGCAGATGCAATATTCTCTGGGGTAGCTGCAGCCAGTCTTCCTTCATATGGACTGAAGGGCAGTCTCTCTGGTTCCCGTAGGTTGGTATGAGTTGCTAATCCTTGTGCAAAGTCATAGATGACAATGTTTCGGAAATGCTGACATGAGAGCAACATATCGGAATAACCATGTGGGCTGTCAGCTCTTATGTTAAATTTAACCGAGTTCACAATCTGCCAAAATGACACATTTGGCAGATGCTTTTATCCAAGCGACTGACAAGTAGTTTTATTGACTGTGGCACATTACTGCAGATCAGGGGTAAGGTAAGGTGCCTTGCTCAAGGGCACTTCAGTCATGACCTGCTGGCACTGAGATTCAAACCGGCAACCTTCTGATCACAAGCCCAACGCTCTAACCACTAGGCCACAGATGAATAACTCGCCGTCATTAAGCCTCTAATCAAGAAACCAAACTTGGATCCAAATGAACTAGGAAACTATAGACCCATTTTCAAATCTCCCATACCTGTCTAAAATTCTAGACAAAGTAGTGTGCACTCAGTTGTGCTCTTTCTTACAAAATAACGACATGCACACAAAATTTCAGTCAGGCTTTAGATCGCATCATAGCACTGAAACTGCGCTCGTTAAAATTACAAACGACCTGCTTATAGCATCAGATAAAGGTAACATCTCACTCCTAGTCCTGCTTGACCTTAGTGCTGCGTTCGATACTGTAGACCATAACATACTTCTAGATCGCTTACACAATTATACCTGTATTGAGGGACAGGGACTACAATGGTTCAGATCTTATTTGTCAGACAGACATCAATTTTGCAATTTAAATGGGGAATCATCCAATCTAACGCAAGTAAATTATGGATTACCTCAGGGATCGGTTCTGGGACCCGTGCTGTTCTCCATATACATGCTGCTCCTCGGAAACATTATTAGAGACCATGGAATTAGCTTCCACTGCTATGCAGATGATACTCAGCTATATATCTCATCAAGACCAGTGGATTCCTCCCAGCTATCCAAATTGGCAGAGTGAATTGAAGATATAAAACATTGGATGACCTGTAATTTCCTTCTTTTAAATTCTAATTAAACAGAAATATTACTTATCGGACCAAAGACACGCAATCAAAGTTGAAGCCAACAAATACAGTAAAAGATCTAGGCGTTATATTAGACAGCAACCTGTCATTTCGAAATCACATCTCAAATGTAACAAAAACAGCCTTTTTCCCCCTAAGAAATGTTGCCAAGTACCAAAATATTCTATGTGTTGCTGACGCGGAGAAGCTTATTCATGCATTTATGACCTCAAAACTTGACTACTGTAATGCGCTACTTAGTGGTTGTCCTGCATCATCAATAAACAAACTACAGTTCCCTTTCTGTCGGTCTCTCTACGTTGTGTCGAACCAACAGATGGGGTTCGCCCTTGAGAACCTATCATCTTCTGACTATTTTGAAAAGGCCAATGAAATTGGCGAATTAAATTTGCATGCCGGGCTCCGCCCCCGGATCTCCGGGTATAGAAGGTGAGCTGGCGTGCTCATTCATTCACCTTTTGTTCTTCGGAGCCTTCGCATCGAATGACTTCAACAGCTGATATCTTAATGTGGTGCAGCGGATTGTCCCTTCCAATGATCATCCCTCCGCCGTTTCAGCAGTTCCAGAGGTGTACGAAAAAGAGCTTGTTTCTAAAAGAGCAAGTTTCCTCAGTGTGGCACGTCCCGCTGCTTTCGTGGTTGCAACTCCCTCATCGAGGAGGGGGACGGACATGATGTCTGCGTCAGGTGTTTGGGGGTCCAACACGCTGAGGCAGCTTTCGTGGAGTCATCCTGCCCACACTGCGTCTGGCCATTCCCAGGAAGACTGTACCACACCCGTCTTATTCCTCCGTCGGACACGCAATTGGACACGATGCGTGACGAAGATGAGATGTCCCTCGCAGCATCGGAGGGCGACCTATTGGCATCCGACCCTGACGATCCCTTCGAGCCGTGGTTTCATCGGTTGCGCAGATGCAGGAAGCCGAGAAGGTTCGCTTTCTTGATGCTCCCATCTCGCAAGGAGGGCTGTTTTGTGACACTGTCGAGGATTTCTCTCAGCAGTTCTCGGCAGACAGAGGCCATCAAAAACATCCTGCCCCGCCGCGAACCGGCCGTCGAGGTCCCGCGGAATGTTTGCCTCCCAGCAGCCCCGGCCTTCCTCGTCGTCAACTCCGGCTACAGTGCCCCCTTCCCAGGCGGCACCCCAGAAGAGGACGACAAGGAAGCGACCACCGTCTCGTCAGCAGCCGCCGCAGAAGCGTTCCTGACGAGCCAGAGCCGGGGAGATCGAGATCGGACCGCTTCAGCACTGGCTACAGAGACGTGTTCCCTGAAGAGCGTGGCACACAGGCAGGAGGCGGATCGTCATTATGCCTCTCTGCCGTCGTATCCTAACCCTGTGGTCATACGGACTGGCGTCCTCTTGGGGCAGGTCCCAAGGCGCGTCGTGGTAACGACCGACGCCTCCCTACAGGGGTGTGCAAGGGGCACGCAGTGTCGGGTCGCTGGATGGGGGCCCACCTGTGCTGGCATATCAACTGCCTAGAGTTGCTAGCTGTTCTGCTTGCACTGAGGGGACTACGGTCCCTCGTGCAGGGCCAGCACGTACTGGTCCGATCAGACAGCACAACTGCCGTAGCGTATATCAACCACCAGGGTGGCATTCGCTCACGGCAGTTAACGCAACTTGCCCGACGCATCCTCCTGTGGAGTCAGCAGGTGACGAAGTCTCTGCATGCCACTTACATACCGGGCGACCTGAACCAGACAGCCGATGCACTCTCTCGTCAGTCGACGCCCCGTGGAGAGTGGCGACTCCACCCTCGTGCAGTCCAGCTTATTTGGGTGCAGTTCGGGCGGGCACAGGTGGACCTGTTTGCCTCCCTGGACACCACCCATTGCCCACTATGGTACTCCCTGACCAAGGAGTGGGCCTTCCCCCACTGAGCCTCATTGCACAGGTCCTGTGCAAGATCAGGGAAGAGGAGCATCAAGTGGTACTAGTTGCGCCTTACTGGCCCAACTGGACTTGTTTCTCAGAGCTAATGCTTCTGACGACAACTCCCCCCTGACCAATTCCCCTGATGAAGGACCTTCTAAAACAGGGGAAGGGCACGTTGTGGCACCCGAGACCAGACCTCTGGAACCTCCACGTCTGGCTCCTGAATGGGATGAGGAGATCCTCAGGCTAGGGCACCTGCCACAAGGCGTCTGTACGCCTTTAGGTGGCGCCTCTTCTCGTCTTGGTGTTCTTCTCGCAGAGAAGACCCACGGAATTGCTCGGTCAGGCACGTGCTGTCCTTCAGAGGCCTCCCTTCGAGCCCCTCGGACAGAACGCTCTTTCTCATCTTAAGATGAAGACTGCTCTCCTGGTGGCGCTTGCATCCATCAAGAGGGTGGGGGATCTGCAAGCATTTTCTGTGTCCACAGATTTCCTAAATTTCGGGCCCGGCTATGTGTCCAAAGTTCCCACCACTCCCTTCCGAGACCAAGTGGGGAACTTGCAGGCGCTCCCCACCGGGGAGGAAGACCCAACCCCATCCGTGTTGTGTCCAGTACACGCCTTGCGCCTCTACGTGGACTGCAAGCAGAGCTTCAGAAGCTCTGAGCAGCTCTTTGTTTGTTTCGGAGGTCAGCGGAAGGGGAGGGCTGTCTCCAAACAGAGACTGGCGCACTGGATCGTGGACGCCATCACGATAGCGGCGTACCGATCTTAGGACTGCCCGTGCCCGCTGGCAGTAAGGGAACACTCCACTAGGGGTGTTGCCTCCTCGTGGGCACTGGCTCAGGGCGTCTCTCTGGCAGACAAATGCAGAGCTGCGGGTTGGGCTACGCCCAAAACCTCCGCAAGGTTCTACAACCTCCGTGGAACCGGTGTCAGCTCGAGTCTTACAGGGTAACACCAGGTGAGACCGGCGGCCGGCAGGGCATACGCTTGCGAAGAGCGCCATCCCCCTCTTTAGGTGGGTCAGTGCGCAATAATCTGACTCCATTCTTTCCCCTCGGGCGAAGAATAGGCATTCCATCCATCACTTAGCACTCAAGGCAGCGGGCTGAGCGGAGCAGCCTGCCACCTTTGGCGAGCCCAAGCTGAGTTATCCTCGTGTAGCTCTAACCGACCTCAGTGCTCCAGACATAGTAACCCCCCAGCAGGGTGGTTCCATCTGAGATTCCGTCATGAGTTGGTTCCTCTTCTGGAACCCATGACCTTCCCCAGGTGGACATCCACCTTGCTGCATTCCGCACATACCTCCCATGGGTTCTTCCCTACCGGTAAGACCATGTTGGTGTTTCCACTGTATTGCCCCCGAGGGTACATATGGGTTGCCCACGAAACCACTATTGCGCCCGCTGACCCACTAAGCACCGCCCCCTCGCCCACGAACATACTATTGTGCCCCCTGACTACATATGGGTTGCCCACGAAACCACTATTGCGCCCGCTGACCCACTAAGCGCCGACTCCTTGCCCACAAACCAACTATTGTGCCCCCTGACCACATATGACTTGCCCTTGCAAGCCTTATTATGCCCACTGACCCACTTACCTCCAGCACTGACCACGTTTTAACCGGGGAGCCGTCAAGACAACTCGTCGTCAGCGTTGAAGCGATTCGTCCTGTGGTTCTGAATTTCGCAACGTGCGGACTACGAGAAGCGAGCGTTGGGTGGCCGGACACGAGTGTCTTTCCGTGACCAAGATCGGCAAGACGCGGCCCTGTCGGCCCAAGCTCGACACACGAGCACCGCGGTGGTCGCAACACACAAAGGACGAAATGTGGTGTGGTTTTGGGTCCAAACGCGCAAGAAATGCGCACTTGACCACGGACCTGGTATGGAAGATGAATGGCTTTAATGGAGAAATGGGACTTTTTCCGATTGCTGTGGGAGGCATGGCTACGCAGCTTTCTTTCAGCCCAAACTCAACATATGTGTACCGTTACTGTCCCGGCATGCAGCAGACAAAGTTCGGTGAAGTTGCGACCGCATTCATACGACGTCCACAAGCCGGAAATGACTTTGTTTAATGAGAAAGTGGGATGGCTCCCGCGGGGGTCCGCTAGGTGCTGTCGAGCCAAGCTTGACGTATGTTTGCCGTCGCATTCCCGACGCGAGGCGTACAGAGTCCGGTTTAGTTGCGACCGCATTTAAAGTGGATGCGCCATTCGGACCTCGTTAATCATTTGCCGGGCACAATAGTTGTTTGGCGTACGTTGCGCCGATCTTTTTGCATGGCTGACGGGAATGGCTGACACGTCAAGATCCGTCTTCCTACATTGTCCGCATGTCTTTGACACCCCATCTCGAGCCCGAACGAGATGGTCCTGGTGAGCAAGTGCACGAGATGACTGCGAAGAGGAATTTGATTGCTTTTGTCTCAAGCGCATTCTCTTCACATTTTCTGCATGCATTGTGGATATGTCGATCGGGGGGTCCAGACGAGTCACAGGTTGCGGTTTGGGGGCTGCGGATCCTTCTTGCAAAAAACCTGCCTACAATTTACGGACATGCGCTGGAGTAGCGGCTTGGCAGACCCGTTTCGATCGCATTGATTTTCAAGTATGTTTGTCATTGGCAGCCCTGACGGAAGCCCCTGCGACGACGTTATCCTGCGACAACGTTTAGGGGTCGTAAAGGCCAAAGAAAACCGACATGTCCGCGAACACGTACTGTGATGTTCTCCCGTGCCTCTCCGAAAGGTCACTCGGTTCCATCACGCATCCTAGTCTCGTCGGCATGGCGAAAGCACACGCATCTGGAGCGTTCCCGTACCAAATCGCAAACCCTAATCTTAACCCTAGCACGCACGCGCAGGCTAAAATGTATTGGTCTGTTAATGCCAAATGAATTGGTCTCAATGGAAAGATCTTAGAGAATTTGCAATTTGATCGCATGCGCCTGAGCTTCGGGCATGCCGACGGGGGGACCTAGTTGCACCGACGGGTGCGTTTTCAGAACCCTGGGGCATTCTGGGGGTTTACTGCGACGAGCCCACGTGCAATTTATTCCCATTCAGTTTTATTGTGGCCTACTCATTTCAATTGCCATTATTTCCGATTGCACGTTGGCAGTCCACAAACGACAAGGAAATTGCGCGTAGTCTAGAAATGTCGGCGTGAGTAGGCCACAAACGACAAGGAAATTGCACGTAGTCCACAAACGTCAAGCAAATCCCTCGCTCCCTAGGGTTATAATGCCCGAAGCCACCAGAAAGGCCTTATTCCCACTACCCATCTTTACTAGTCATCATCATCTTCGTAACATCATGCCTATCGATACGTGCCAGGTTTGTAGCAGGGAATATAGCCAGCTAAGCCAGCATCTTAGGGTGACCCACAAGGTCAAAAATAAGCACGAGAGGAAGCTGCTCCTGGCGCTGCAGTTCGGCAGGGTCAGCGTCCGTGAGGGACGTTGCCCTGTCCTGTAACAAGGCGTCGGTAGTGCTGGACCACCACCTGAAGGCACACACTGAGCTAACAGTGGCAGCTCGTAGGGACCTGGTGTCAAAGCGGAAGAGGATGCATATCCTGGCTGATTTGGCTGCTCTGTTGGCCTCAGACCCGGAGGTGCCCATTGCGGCCAGACTGGACCTGCTCGAGGAGGAACGGCATTCCCGGAGTGTTTCTGCGGAGGAGGAGCCGGAGGAGCAAGTTTGCAGGAATGGAGCTTGTGTCCTCGCAAGGAAACAGGTGGCCAACCTTAACTGCCAGGTAGACACTCTCATGTCTTCGCTCAAGGAAGTTTCCCGGTGCTTCCGCATTTTGCAGCGGCGCACGCAAAGGAGGCCTTCGGAAGTGAGGAAGGCTGCCAAGAAGGTCCTCTCCTCCTTGCTGGTCGGTGAAGAGGATGAGGAGGAAGACGATGTGCCGCCGCCCTCTCCAATGCAGCCTGACGCTGCAATTCCGTGTTCCTCCTCCTCCCAGCTGTCGGCAGAGCCGAGCCACCCCCAGTTCCCGGACCATGTCGCTATTTTGAGTGAGTTTGTAATTGGGGACCGTGTCGAAACGCAAGACCCCCAGCCATTGAAACGTCTCGCGTCGGGACCATTCAATTAAGCCTGTGGTGGTACGTGCAATGTCCCCCTGACGATAATGGCTAAACTGCAAGAACGGGCATTACTTTGGGTGCAAAACTGATCCCTCGCCGTTCACTTAGCCTGGGCGCCAGCCGGCCCACCCGAGTCCGCAGTACCACTGTCATATGGTGTCCTTACGGCATGGAGAGCTTTTATATTTAATAGACTAGTTTGCCATGTGCTTAGTGTGCCATCAATCTAATCAGAAACTTAATCGTTTACTGATCACTTTTTGTGTGTTGCTCATACATATAATATTAGCTTTTAACTCTTACTTGTAAATGAATTTTCAATAATTCTTATCTTAAAGAGCTTCCAAGTCGTCTTATCTGGAAGTTCTCCCTTTTTGCCTTCTTTGATGGTTCAGATGGAGGCCAATAGCAGCCTAAAATCTGTTTGGTCATTTAGACAAGTACCACAAAGCATTCAAAATGTGTAATTGCTTCTACGCTATATATACAGTATATATTCTTTGTTTTCACCATAAAATCTAAAAATAACAATATTTACATTTCCATTTCCTACAATCCATTTTCAGCAAACAACAGCCTTCTCCTTTTCAAATTCAACCACAGTATAGGTAATCATCTAGAAAATATAATTTGGTTATTCAAAATTAACATTTTGTAGGGCATATGTTGAATGGTTTAAATTGATAGATTTAAAAATGTTTGATACAAGGTTGCAAGATTTCCTGAATAAAGTCATGATATTCAAAATGTAAAGGATTTCACAAAATCATGATTAAGATTTTACTGACTGACGGAGGTGTTGCATGATTTTCTTGTGGTATTCACGTTCATAATTTTCACAGGATTGAGCTTTGTCCTTGATCCGTGTGTAATATGTAGAGAAATATAATCTTGTTCTCCTCACCACTGTCAATCATGATTGCTTGTGATTTAAGGTCAGATTTGAATACCCTCCGAATTGTTGTCTCTTTTGCTTTGCCAACATATGAACCAACAATGCGAGAGTCGCAGGGGTCTGTGTAGAGGGGACCCGTCTTATCGTAGACCCTACATAGGAGTGATCAGTAGCGGTTTTAGGCACGGGCGAACCGGGCAGTCGCCCGGGGCGGCATTTTTAAATGTCACATGGGGGCGGCACCGGCACGAGCAGTAAAAAAGTAAAAAACTCTGGGCAGCTGCGAAGCGGTTTCCTATTATCTATCATTCATTCATTGTGTTGGGAATTGGCGCCCCTGCATGCTGTAAAGATAAAGGTATACAACTATAATGTTCTCTCTGTGTTATGATTTCTGTATCCATGTTGTCATCTGAAGGGCTAATGTTAATTGTAGGTTTAATAACTCTTACGTTTGTCAGCCTTTTTGCTATGATGCTTGCTATGCTTATGTAGCGAAGGCAAGCTAGTATAGAGCTGTGCAGTGTGTAAATCTCAGTCCCCAACCAATAGAGACGCTGCGGTGTTTAGCATCCTCGTTAGAGCGCATCCATGTCAGGATAAGTTTTTTCATCACTCCAAGGCAAGCTTAATGCATGTAATTAATCGGAAAGCAGGACACCATATCAATATTTAGCTGGCAAAGTGGAGTTTTGTGTTCCCCATCATGGTGTTCCTCCTGCTGCCTCTGTCTGAAAGACCTGTCGGTACGCAACTGTAGAGTTTCCACCTGCTGAAATGTCACGCGCCCTAGCCACTGACCTTTCTGAATGCATCGGTCACATCCATAATACCCAGAGAAGTATTTAATGGATTTGATGAAGGCCTTGGCAGGTGCATCACAGATGATGCAGTTCATTTTTACTTGGAAGTGTTTTCCGTTGTACCACAGACCCTCTTTCTCCAATTTCATTATTTCCTCAACTGTGTCACATAAAAAGTCCAAATGGCTGGGCTTTGAATTTCCACATGTTAATGCCACTGGGAATACATCCGCAGGTTTCAGATTGGTGCTACAATGAAATGGCCAAAGGCATGTTTTTGAACTTTTAAATAGTTGGAGGCCATCAACATTAAGTCTTAACTCCAAGACATCCATCCTTTCAGTCATCTCTACATTGTATTTTTGCATGTGGTTTTTTAAATTTTCTCTACTCCAAAGTTGAAATACTCCATTCCTGATTTCTTCTGAATATTCACAGTTTTTGGAGTGTCAAACAAGGTTCGGGAACAGGATGGAAGATCAGTTGATCCTGGTTTCCTCAGCAGTTTCAGAAGACTATCTACAGCATTACGGACAATTCCATTTCCCAGGCTCCAATATTTAATGTCACTGGCCATATTTGAAGTTGAACTATCAATAATGGCAGAATCATGATCTGAAAACTCTCAGAAGAAAGGGTTTTCAATGTCAACATCTTCCAGTGGTTCATGTTCCTTGTGTTTATCTATGGCTTCCCACATATTCGTGTCAGTGGTTTCATTCTCTGTGTCGGTCAATAAAAGTTCTTCACTCTGTGTATTTTCCGTTGTTCTCTGTTGTTTAATAAGTCTTTTGAAAGTAACCCATTCCCTGTCACACTCTCTCTTCTTTTTCTTCCTGTCCATGTCTTAAATTAGAGTGAGGGAGAGAAATAGAGAGAGCGTCTTAATGAACTTAAAGGAGTAGTTCAGTCACACATGGAAGTCATCATTTACTCTCCCTCAGTAAAGGTTAGTTAAAAGTGTTCTTTAGACTGCTAAGAAATGAGTAGTGCTAAAATGGTTCTGTGGGATTGCTTTGAGAAGCTTTTTGTTTTTGTCATTTGTAGCCTTTTTCATATTTACAAAGTGAAGTATAGATTAGATTAGATTCAACTTTATTGTCATTACACATATACAAGTACAGTGTAACGAAATGTAGTTCAGGTCTAACCAGAAGTGCAATTAGCAAGTGCAGGATATACAGTTAGAATAAATACAGAATACAATATGAGAGAATATAATACAGTGGGCATGGACTATAAAAATATTTTGCAGTAGGAATGTTCTATGAAAATATGACAGTAGGTATGTACTATGAACAATATATACAGATGGCTATATACTATGAACATTAATGTACAGGTGGATATGAACAGATAATAATTTAGACCAAAATAGTGCAAGTGACTTAGGTATGCATAAACTATTGACATTGGCTATTAAAGTTGCAGTGCAATAGATGAGTTAATGCAGTTATTAAAGTTACGGTGGAATATACGAGTTAATGCAGTTATTAAAGTTACAGTGCAGTATATGAGTTAATGCAGTTAATAGGTTGCAGTCCAGAAGATGAGTTAATGCAGTTTATAGGTTACAGAGCAGAAGATTAGTTAATGCAGTTATTGAAGTTACCGTGCAGTAGATGAGTAGATGCAGTTAATAGAGTTACAGTGCAGTAGATTAGTTAATGCAGTTATTAAAGTTAGAGTGCAATAGATGAGTAGATGCAGTTAATAGAGTTACAGTGCAGTAGATTAGTTAATGCAGTTATTAAAGTTACAGTGCAATAGATGAGTTGATGCAGTTAATAAAGTTACAGTGCAGTAGATTAGTTAATGCAGTTATTAAAGTTACAGTGCAGTAGATTAGTTAATGCAGTTATTAAAGTTACAGTGCAATAGATGAGTAGATGCAGTTAATAGAGTTACAGTGCAGTAGATAAGTTAATGCAGTTATTCAAGTTACAGTGCAATAGATGAGTAGATGCAGTTAATAGAATTACAGTGCAATAGATGAGTAGATGCAGTTCATAGAATTACAGTGCAGTAGATTAGTTAATGCAGTTATTAAAGTTACAGTGCAATAGATGAGTAGATGCAGTTAATAGAGTTACCGTGCAGTAGATAAGTTAATGCAGTTATTGAAGTTACAGTGCAGTAGATTAGTTGATGCAGTTATAGAAGTTACCGTACAATAGATGAGTAGATGCAGTTAATAGAACTACAGTGCAGTAGATAGGTTGGTGCAGTTATGGAAGTGGTCCATTAGTGCACATGAGCATTCAGTTAAATATTCCTGGTGTGCAAGTGAGCAGTATAGAGTGCAAATGATGCTGTGCGTGTGTAAACAGTCCAGTAGAGCAGATAACATGAAGTACTGGTGTGTACAGTTCAGTCATGCATGCAGCCCTGTAGTGCAATGTAAACAATGTTGTAGCAGCATTGGAGTTAAGGGTATGAGAGGTAGTGGAATCAGTGGGGTGCAGAGTTCAATAATGAAACAGCTCTGGGAAAAAGCTGTTTCTTAGTCTGCTGGTTCTTGTCCGGAGGCACCGGAAGCGCCTACCGGAAGGCAGGAGAGTAAACAGTCTATGAGCGGGATGAGAGGAGTCCTTGAGAATGCTGCGAGCTCGAAACTTTTAAGCAGAAACTTAAAACTGGAAACACGTTCAACAGCCATCCCATTAATGTGGATGGCGTCGTTGTGTGCCTCCTTTCGCCTTCCTGAAGTCCACGATGATCTCCTTTGTCTTGGAGGTGTTAAGGAGCAGGTTGTTGTCTGAGCACCATGTGGCCAGGTGCCGGACCTCTTCCCTGTATGCAGTCTCATCGTTGTTGCTGATGAGACCAATCACTGTTGTATCGTCTGCAAACTTGACGAAGGAGTTAGATCCGTTCACAGGCCTGCAGTCGAGTGTGAAAAGGGTGTAGAGAAAGGGGCTCAGTACGCAGCCCTGTGGTACACCAGTGTTGAGGGTGGTGGTGGTGGAGCAGATGTGGCCTAACCTAACAAGCTGAGGCCTGTTCGTCAGGAAGTCCATAATCCAATTGCAGGTAGAGTTGTTAATGCCTAGGTTTCCAAGTTTGACGATTAGCTTGGAAGGGATGACGGTATTGAAAGCAGAACTGAAGTCTACATACAACATGCGTGCGTAAGTGTCCTTATTGTCCAGATGTGTGAGCACAGAGTGCAGCGCCATGGACACTGCATCATCCGTGCTCCTATTGTTGCGATAGGCAAATTGGTATGGGTCCAGTGTGGGTGGTAGGGAGACCTTTAGGTGTGCCAGGACCAGCCGCTCAGAGCACTTCCGCCTGGCCGTGTAGCATCGGTTGTTCTGACGATCTCAGGGACGAGTTGAATCTTGCTGATACAACTTCCGGACATGTGTAAACTGATATCCAAAAGCTCCTGCCGGGTGTACGATGTAAATGCACAACTGTTCTGGACAAACAGACCCGAGATGAGCAAGAAATACACTATATAAATGCTAAAACTGGAGAGACGCTGAGCCTCGCGATGTTCACGCGTCGCCATCTTGGTCTGACCAATATGATGAATGATTTAAGTGCTTTTTTGTCATTTTTTAGATGATATATGTAAAACTAGCCTAGGCTATACGATAATAATAATTGAGACATAGATTGCGAACCACACACACACACACATATATATATATATATATATTGTCAGGATCTGGGTATCCTCCCTGTCTCTCCCTTTACACACACGCTCTCATTCACCCCTTTACACACACATTTATACATATTTATACTTCATCTCTCTTTGATACACTCTGTAGCATTAACATCTACTCTTTTATTAGCCCTGTTATCACCTGTCGCTCGTCACAATCAGCGCTCGCGCTATTTTGCAGTGACACCTGTTTCTTGTCTTGTCTTGATTAGTCTGTCTACTTCTAGCGTTTGTTTCTTCTGTTTCTTCTCGGATTATTGTGTGAGTAAGCTCTTGTCTGCTGGCATTGTATTTACCCTGTCTTGTTTTATAGAGCTGCCTTGCCTTGCCTTGCCTTGCCTTGCCTTGCCTTGCCTTGCCTTGCCTTGCCTTGCCTTGCCTTGCCTTGCCTTGCCTTGCCTTGCCTTGCCTTGCCTTGCCTTGCCTTGCCTTGCCTTGCCTTGCCTTGCCTTGCCTTGCCTTGCCTTGCCTTGCCTTGCCTTGCCTTGCCTGTCTCCAGCAATCTGTTGAGGTCGGTCTGTTCACTGGACTCTGTACTAGTCTCCTCCTCGGAGGTTCCTGCATCTAAGGGGAATTGTTCCCTGAGACATTCGGATTATTTTTGTGTTGCAATTTTTCTCTTTTGATTCTTACCTCCTCGGGAGAGTATTTATGTTCTGTTTTTTGCGCAGCTATTGAGTCTGGCATTTCTGTTGAACATTAAAACCTCACCATTGAACCAACCTAGCTCTTGGGTCTTCTGTTTCTGACGACATAACATATATTGCTATTGCTTAACAATTTAGGCCAGAAAATTATCAATAAAATAGGTATTGTAAATAAACAATTAGAAATTATTTTTTTGGTTGTGTGCGTTTCGAGAGTTGCGTGCTGTTTGAGATACAGTACATAAAAGCAGACACAGGCTTGGAATAGGCTACATTTAGGCTACTATATTAACAAAACTACCTAAAATATTTGGAACATACGGCACTGTAGTCAGCAACGACAGATGTTAAACAACTACTTGTTTTAATGAATACAGGGTGTATAACTGTTAGCCTAATGTTTGATCTGGGACAGATCATTCATCCGCTGATTTATATTTCCCTCGCAAATGACACTGTAACATTTCTGTCATAGTGTTTTTATTTCTTTTTTTAGGCTATATCGAAAACCTTATTAAAAAAAATAAAATAAGAAAAATATATATTTTACTTATTTTATTTAGGTCTGTATTATATAAGATAGAGGGTTGTTTCCATAATAAAATGATTGAAGGTCATTTATTAAAAATAATATATGGCTTGTTGTATATTACTGAGTTGCCAATGGCAACAGTCGGATCTCTGCGTGATTAACGTCACTCTGTATTCATCCGGTCCGGTGGTTCTTGCTTCAGGTAAGTACTGCAAGATGTGTCAGTCCGTTATGCAAAGATAATATCTGGATTTAGAATTTTATGAAAAAATGTATATTGCAAAGACAGATGCTGATATTCTCTCCCAACAACTCATCAAACATCCACTTAAAACAGAACACATGATGTCTCTGCAAATTCTTCTTGTATCAGGTTTGATATTTTAGATTTACTTGTTCTTTGTTTTATAAGATTGATCTTTTTTGTGTGTTTTATAGAGAACAACAAATAGGTTTTTCTGGTGAACTATTTCTTTAACAAAGAAAACACATCAAGATGTTCATGTGTATTGAATAAATTTTTATATGTAAGGAAACCTCTAAATAGTCATATTTCTGTGAATTAGCGTCTTGCATTTCCTGGCAGAAGTGAGCAATTACTATTGCTCTAAATGTCAATATACTGAACAATTGTATAATCATTTGAATTGCTTTCAATGTTCCTCATTTGCAAGTCGCTTAGCATAAAAGCATCTGCTAAAAGACTAAATTTAAATGTAACACCTTTCAATTTTTTTTTTATCAATTTAGGTTTCAGACAGACTCATTAAAACTCTTCGTGAACGGCAACTGGTAAGTTTTTTTCTAATTCTTATTTAGAATAATAGTACCAAAAAATCTTTATACGTTAGTCACTGTTTCAAAACAATATTGATTATACTGGATCTGTGTTACTAATTTCATGAATTTCTGTTATGCAATATATTGTGTCACTTGGAAAGGATATGTTAATTTTAAGGTTTGTTTATAAAATCTGATGGTCTTATTGAAGGCATGTTCAAGTAAAAAATAAATAATATTTGCCTTGTTTTATCGAACCTTAAGGCATTGAAGTAAATGTCTTTCTTCTTCTTAAACAATCTATTTAAAGTTATATTTTATTAATAAGCAGAATTGGAGTGTAGTGAGCAATTTTCTAAAACAAAGGAAACCTCGTTGAATAATATAGTTTACATTTGCATCAATGTTTGATTCTTCTGCCTTATTCTACATTTATACTTGTTGATCCAATTCTCATTGTCGCTTAATGCCTGGGTATACCTCTTTTTCCTCCTCCGTCTTGCGCACAGACGCCCACGCTGCCACGCAAAGGTGCGGACGAACGAGTTTGACGCATGCGCAGAACGGCACCTAGCGAACTCAGCCATTGTGGTATGCATTCGGTACGCGCGGACAGATGCGGACCTCTCTGATGACAAAATGTGCGTCATGCGGAAAGCATGCGGACGATCTTTATCCGCACCTTTAGAGTCTCGTGCCGGCCGTTATTTGCGGATCTTTTAATTAATTTATGAGGTTTATGTGGGTGCAACCATATCATAATCAGGTTGTGAGAATTTTATTTTATTTTATACATATGAACAGTTTTTTACTAATTCACAACCATACAGAATATACAGACAGCTTGTACTCGGTTGAATAGTTTACAGTTGTATGCAAAATGTAAAAAAATGTTTTGTTAATATAGGTACGTGAAGTGGAAGTAACTGTGTGGCGTATTGCAAAATGCAGTAAAACTTATTCAGACTCTGAAGTAAGAGTATGCTGGATTCAAGACGAAAGTGGAATAATGGAACTTTCCCTGTGGGAGACCCGAATTGAAAAGGTGGCTGAAGGGGAAACATACCTTTTCACAAATTTAGCAAGACGGCTGTTTTCCAAAAAGATGTGTTTGACATGTACACATGGAACAACTTTTGAGAAGGTGACCAACTTCCAGAACCAACAGATGTAGAAGTTCCAGATGAAAAAGTGAACCAAGTAAAATCTGAAATCAAAGGTGCACAAATTACCCTGAAGATTTACTGCCCAAAGTGTTGCACTGTTCAAAGTGCTCTGCCTTCCAGACCGGTCTTCTATAGATGTGTTGCTTGCAAAGTACTACGGAAAACTGAAAGCTACATCACAAAGTATTATGGAGTTTTGGAAATTGAAGGCAATACTGTCATGATTCCGCTATCATGTCATGGTTATTCTTGGTCTTGCAGCGGAGTCATGGCATAGCCTTAGGTTTTGTGTGAGAAAGCCATGTGCTTTCTCGTGTCTCGTCAGTGTTTCCCGCCATCTCGTTTCCTAGTTAACCTTCCCTGAGTGTTTCAGTACCCGCACCTGACCCTTGTTTATTATCCTTTGTCTGTCTCCCTTTAAAACATCCTCGTGTTCATTGTCCTGTGCTCGTTCGTTGCATCTAGTGTACTGGTATGCCTTACTATTTCATGCTTCATGCTTTATGCTATATGCTATATGCTATGCCATGTCTTGTCTTTGAGTTATGTCTTTGAGTTGTTAGTCTAGTCAGTGTGAGTGTTTTGTAGTTGTAATTCTTGTCAAGTGTTTAGTCTGTAGTTAGTTCAGTTTATTGTGTACCCT
Organism: Barbatula barbatula; assembly: GCF_947034865.1. Lineage (NCBI taxonomy): Eukaryota > Metazoa > Chordata > Actinopteri > Cypriniformes > Nemacheilidae > Barbatula > Barbatula barbatula. The sequence goes on along the minus strand of NC_136780.1, from coordinate 20,335,599 downwards.
GTTGTCACCCCCTCGTGGGTTTTTGTTTTGTTCCTGTTTTCTGTTTATATTAAAGTCCTTGTTAACCCCGTCATCCCCGTTTCGCTGCCTGCAATTGGGTTCTCCTTGTCCATTCCATAACAAATACTAACATGTTCACAACTTCAAATTCAGTTTTGCAGCTATTCCTGAGAGCTCAAGGTGACACAAATAACATGGATCAACAAGACATTGAGGAACTTCTTCTGAGCAGTGGACCATTTGAAATGACTTTTACTGCAGAGTATGAAATTACAAGCATCACTCCAACCAATGCCAAAGTCACAAGAGAAACACATGAGCTAGGTAAACCCTGTCACTAAACTGATCCAAAACTCTCAAATAGTTATCAAACGAAATTAAACAAATATGAAGTGAAAATGTCCACCTGTAAATAATCTGGTAAAGATTGAAATAAAATTGTCTTTATCCGTGTTTTATGCACATTGCTAACATTAACAATTTGATACATTGTTCCTCATCTGCTCCTATTTATTCATCACAGAACGTTTAGTTCATAAATACATAAAGCTGTATAGATATACTAAAATATGTTTATTTCATATGTCTTTACACAGACTAGTGAGTTTTAAGAGCCCTTTAACTAAAAAAAGTATTTTCAACAAATTTTTTTCATCCCACTGCAGGACAGTTGTTTCAGGATTCACAAGTTCACCTCATTTTTCAAAACACCTGGGACTCGTTTCAATAAGGAGGTTCAAGCAACACTGAGTAACTCTGGGTTGATTTGCTCAGATAATCGCTACTTTGAGTTTTCTGTTTCAGAACAGCTGGTTTCAATCGAGTAAGTTCACCCGAGGTTACGCATGATCACCGCGGCTTTAAAAAGCCATCATCAATTGAGCGAAGATAACACTATTCACCATGGCAACGGCACGTGACAAAAAGCACCCCGTTTATTTCTCGCCAGTAGAATTGGAGGCACTATATCTACGATTTTTGTCATGTAGGTGCAATCTTTCTGTAATATAAGTCCGGTGAGTTTAAATGATCATGCTAGTAGGATGCCTGACCGGGAAATGTTTTATATATTTAATAAACTTTGATACAAATCTTAACAAAAATTTATAAAAAAGTGCTTAAGAGCAAGGCACACTTTTCTTACCGCTCTGCATACAGTTGCCTTGCTAACGTGTTCTGCATCCCCGGTGTTATAAAGAAAGCTTCCATTAGCAAAGAAACGTAAAGCCATACAGAGAATCTGCTCAGATGTAAGAGTGTGTCCCCGACGAGTGAGGTTTGTGATGTAAGGATGAAGCAGATTGTGTATATATTTAATGGACTGTAAAGAAAAACTGTATCGTTCAAATAAAAAAATCCTCCGGTTAGACATTTAATGTCTGTGTTACGAACTTGTGCGCGATTAAGGAAAACGATTGAAAAAACAAACGGCGTAGGCAATTTCATCATCACTCGCGCTTCTAAAGGGGGCGGAGATTGTAACAAACCTCGGGTTAGTGCAGTGTTTCTCAAAGTGTGGGGCGGGCCCCACTGGTGGGGAATAGAGACATGACAAGTGGGGCGCGACAGATGGGTGGATAATTTACTTTATTATTGACCATACACTCAAAACTTAAAATTACTTAAAACAACATCAGATCGCAAAGAAAATAAAACTGGAGTTTCGGCACCCGCAGAGAAAACCAAGCAGACAGTGGACCTTATTTAATTTAGTCATTTTTTTAACAGACGCTTTTTATCCAAAGCGTTTACCATTATGTTTTTGGCTATTGGGGACAGGTGGGGCTCGCACCCCTTCCTTACCTCCCAAGTGGGGAATGGCAGGAAAAGTTTGAGAAACACTGAGTTAGTGAAATAAAACCTGCTCCCAACCAGGGGTGTATTCCAGAAAGCTGGGTTAATTTACCATCAGATTAACCCTGAACTGTGGGTTGATTAACCCAAAACCTGTTTACTCGGGGTATGTCGGTTCCAGAACCGTCGAGTTAGTTTAATCAACCTACTGCTAATAACCTCGAGTTGATGCGCGCGCACGGACATATCAAGGCATTTTCAATGGAACGCCGAATTCAGGAGTCACCATGGAAACTAAGGGTGAAAAGTTACGTGCCGCGTACTTCTCCGAAGCGGAGTTAGAAGTTTTAATGTTTTCCTATTATTATACTTATCATTAATAGAATAATTACAACTCCTCTCCTGAAACCCTCCTTCTCTCCCTCTCTATGTTCCAGCTTCTCTCCTCCTGGCCCAACAGCAAACCAGCCTTATACATATGCACACACACACACACACACACACACATACATCCTCACATACTCACTACCCCTCAGCCCCCTTCCCCACCCCCAGCCCAATAACACCTCATTTACACTCTTAGAGCTACCATCCGCACCCCCCCCCCCCCCCATCCCCCCTTCTTTTCATTCCGGTCATCAATTTCAATCATATCTGTAATCATCCTGGACGCAAATCATCCTTAGCCTTTCTGTTATTAATGTTATGTTGTGTTATGTTTATGGAAGCCAAGTCAATGCGATGTCTTGTTAAATTACAGTATGTGTTTATGTAATGTACGTCTGTTTGTTGTATGTAGTATTAATAATAAAAAAAAAAAAAAAAAAAAAAAAAAAAAAAGAAGTTTTAATGTTTGCTTATGAGGAGTTCAAGCCCATCATAATGAAAAAAAGCAATACAGCTGCATTTGCGAGGGAGAGACAAATGGCTTGGCAAAAAATAACTGACAGAGTCAATGTGTAAGATTGTTTTTATAACATTGTAAATATGCTTGCATTTTGTTAATTTGCAAAGTTGAACAATTGTCTTTTTGAGCATGTGGTATGACTCGACAAGCATTTACTTTTCTCTACATCAGTTTCTTAAGAATACAGTGCAATGTATATTGACAAGAAATATTAAGGCCTCTTGTCTTTTTAGGAACTCTTTCCCAAGTCAAAATGAAACACAAAAACATTCTCCAAAAAGGTAATATTTTATTTTAACTGTTGTAAGATCAATGTCTTAAGTTACTTTTACAGTATTCTTCCTATATAGCTAATAGAAAGAAGGCTGAGGCCCGTCTAACTTGCGGGGGTCCACCTCCACCTCCTCTCACCCCATCTGAGGAGTTGGCTCATTCACTTAATAAAGGTCGCCTGTGGTCGATGGTATTCCAGAGGGCACTTCGTCAGACTTTGCTACCTCCCACAACAACTCAAGTGACTTGGTACAATGTAGGTATACCATATTAGTACTTATGATTATTTAGTCATACGTTTGGACAAAACGATCATTACCTCTTGTCATTAGAAAGAAGGCTAAATGCTTCCCAAATGCAGTCATTGTTTCACTTGTGCATTATGCATACATATTCTATTTTACAGCATATGCTGTATACAGTAATTGTTTTTTTTGTTCTTGCATGTTCCTAATGCCTTTATTCAGTGTCTGTCATACTTCAGTAATTTACACATTGGGTATATTTTTTTCTTGCAGTTGCTGATGGACGCATTGTATTATTGGATCCTCCTGAAACCACACAATCTGTCACAATTGTTAGTGATGTATTTTAAGAACCAGTTGCTTTGAGATCTTTCAGTTTGTCTGCCAGACAAAGTAACCTTGCATATTTCCACTCTAGGATGATGATGAAGAGACCACATCTGCTGTGACTGAATTAGAAAGTGCTGCGAGACCCACAGAGGTATGATGCATATACTGGACAATGCATAGCTTTTTAGATGGAGTGAAAAATGTGTCATTTGTCATGTGACAGAATCTAGCTGGGGATGTACATGCAGATGAGGGTCCATCTACCTCTACACATAATCTTAGCAGTGTAAGAACTTGTCCCTGGTTGTCCTTATTTACATAATGTTACTGTGGCAGATTTTCTTCTTTGACAAATCATGTCTCTAAGCATTCTGCCATCTCTGTGGTCTGCTAGATTCAATGGGTGTTGTTCTAGGTCATCTTCATTAGGACAGGGGGGATGCCTCTCTCCTCTTATAGTATCAATGTTGTGAAGTACCACACAAGCAACTGTGATGTCACATGCCCTATTTGGAGTGACCCTGAGCCCACGCAGACACTGAAACCTTGCCTTCAGAATGCCTATTGTCATCTCCACCTTGGTCCGTGTTCTGCTGTGAGACCGGTTGAAGCGTGTCTGTGGTCCATAGAAGTGTCCTGTAATGTTTGAGGTGTTTTGTAAATGTAAAAAGGACTACAAGCATTTGTCTAACAAAACGTACCCTGTTGCACAGAGATGACTCTAAATATTCTGGCATCATGTACAGACCCAGGCCATTTTGCCTCAACATTAGTTATGAGGTGGGTTGCATCACATATTACCTGTGAAGAACAATACGTTTATTATTTGTAACACCAATATTAAGGAGCCAAAATAAAGCTATTACCTGCACATTGATGCTATGCACAGACTTCCTGTTAACATAGTCTCCCTCATTGATTGATGGAGCTTTAATTGGAATGTGGGTGCCATCAATGCACCCAATCACGTTTGGGAACACTGAAATTAAGATTAATAACAAGTTTAAAAAGTCTGTGTAGCCTTTACGTGTATGTGTCTGCAGTCAAAATAAACCTATTAAGAAATGTCATTTAATTGAAGTAGATGACAGAATTTCTGAGAGCAAACCTGCCACCCTGTGGAATTCTTCTTTAATAAAGCGCACAGGTTTATGGCCAGGGAACTGTACAAAAGTGTGTAGAAACCGTTTCAGTGCCATGCATACTGTACGAACTGCTCTAAACACTGTTGCCTTTCCCACATGCTCTGCATCGCCCACATTGTAGAGAAAGCTCCCCGTAGCAAAAAAGCGCAGAGCAATACAAAGAATTTGTTCGGCGCCAAGCGCTGACCCGCGGTTTGTCACGTTTGAGATGTGTGGTTTTAGTAGGTTTGTTAAATAAATTAACGACACCCTAGAAAAACGATAGCGCTCCTGCAAATATTCGTTAGGATAAGAAAATACATCGATACGTGGTCTTATCACCCTCTCAAGGCGAAAAAAACCCTGTATAATCTGTGCCTCTACGTCCACAGGATCCTCATCGAAAGGGCACGCCATGCTCGGAAACCTCTCTGAAACAAACTAACCCTGCAACATAACCTGCTCCGGAGTAGGTTATCCCCAGAGAGTCAGTTGCTATGGTTACTTACATAACCCGAAAGTTACCTCCGTTTTTGGAACCAAAAGCAGAGGTTATACGCTAACTTACCCGGGTAAGTCACATAACCTGCTTTCTGGAATACACCCCAGTTGTGTATTATTGTTCTTGTTATTATTGTTGTTGTTAGGCCAATTAGTCTCACGGTAATTAAAGTCTTCACTATTAATACTTTCAAGGATTAACGGTCCTACATTAACGTTACATTAATTTTTAAGAATCTAGACGCTAGATTTAGATGAATTACCTTTTTAAAAACAACTGCCCAAGGATTATCGTGTATTTTTCAACTCTGCTAACTTATTCCATACACGTGAATCTAATTTAATTTAAATACATATTTTCGACCACTGTCATTAACCTCTATAAATAAAGTATAAATATTGTGATTTTATATGTATATAGAAGGTTACCATACGTTTTTTATGAGGCCACACACTGTGGGAATTAATATCAATCGATATAGAAATGGATGAGTAATTTTGTTTTAATCAAATGTATTTTCCCACTTGACATGATTAAAGTTTAATAGATATGTTTTAATCATATAACCTTTGTTTTAATCATATTGTGTGCTATATAACCATTGAAATTTTGTCTAATTACATGGACACAGAAGGCAATTCAACTTGTAAACAAAGGCTGATTTCAGAAGATTTCCTGCCAGATACTGTGTTTGCAGAGAACGGACCGTGGTCAGCAAGAGTTCAACAGGACCTGATTGGTTGCTAAGGGAATTGCGACCTGGAGACGGAGGGGGGAGCAGAAGACATGAAACGATGTCACATTTTCTTGCTTAAATGTCCGTCAGGAGACGGCAACAAACCAGCGCTGTTTAGACTTTTTAAATCTGATGAATAAACTCTATTACTTTTAAAACAGTTTGTTCCCTTCATCTTTCCAAATTTTGAACACGCAGGACTAGTAAATATCGTAGTCCTACAACACACAACCACAAACGTACCTATCTAGTCAGAAATGAACATGTCTGCTTCCAAATTTGTGTTTTTACCTGTGGCTGGGTGTGATTTGTGTTGTAGAACAACACGTCAAAGTATTTTCAACTTTAATGTTTTTATTTTATTCATACATTGAAACCCCACACTTCCACAACTATATTCTATCATAATAATAATATACATATTTATTTGCTTTATCTTAGATTTCAAATGTTGAGAAGTAGCAGTAGGCCGACCAACAGACGAAGGCGACACCGAGACCCACAGATATCACGCAAAATCACATTCAGGGTGATTCTGTTAAAAAACGCGTTGAGAGATATACATCACATGTTTAAACGAACACTTATATGTATTCATATATTTTGATGAGCCTAACGGAAATCGAATTTAGGGAAGTACTGCAGGAAAAATGTCCTAACCTAACAGACAGGTTTGAATTTTGTTAGGTAAGCAGTAATCGAAATGTAATCCCACTTCAGATGTCAACAATGTGCCCAGCTGAAATTAAATCAAGTAACAGCCTGGGACGATCAGCTCTTTATCTTAGGCCCCTGGTAAGCAAAACATTTTTTATCGTGAAGAAAGTAAATAGTTCAATTCATATTTATTTAGCCATAAAACTTAATAAGGCTAAACAGTGTCTTAAACCATTGGTTTCCAAATTCAGTCTTTGTGGAAAAAAAGCGTGATTCAATCAACTCCTCTTGCTTGTCTAATAATTAGGGAGATTAAAAATGTTGTTAGAAGGCTAATGAGTTGATCCAGGTGTTTCATTCAAGGAAATATCTATTGAACTCATCCGCCTCCTATCTAGAATGTTTCATGTATGAAGTGTCTGTAGTGTATATCATGAAATAGTGATTCATTTCTTATTCATTTTTGTTGGGACATTTCAAAACAAAGTCACTTTAGATGTCCAGGAAAATGTCCAGGCTACAAGAGCATCCCAGTCTTTAGCACAACAGCAGGCTACATCTCCTGGGCACAACTTGTCCACTCCGCAAAGCCAAATATCTTCAAGTCCACCCATATGAAAAAGATTTATTAAAAGCTTATGGGAATTGTATATGTTCCAACTGAATATTATAAGGGACATACATATCACAAAAAACACTTATAGAATTTGCAAAACATTAACATATTTCCAATCATATGTGTCATATATGTCCCACATACAATTTAAGCCTTATAGATATTTATAATGTAAAAACATAAGGAAATAATGCTAATTTAATATGAATGTCCACCATATGTTTAAGACGTGTATAAAACATATTGTGCAGTTTACAATAAGTATAATGCTTTTTTTCACTCATGCCTTTGACAATAGAATTTAACTGGGACACTTAAAAAAGCAATCAGAGTTTTTCATGTTATCGATAACTAACTAAACTTGGACAAAACACAACATTTTAAACAACATACAAAAGCACACATTTTAATAAGATGTATTCAAGAAGCAGCTAGATATTTTATATATCAAGATTTTGATTTCAAATACTACATCACAAAATTAAATGTTTATTATTGACAGTTCCTTTGAACTTTATCTCTGAAGTATACTTAACCTACACATAAATATGTCAAGTGATTTTTGTGCATATTACAACTAGTAAGTAACATTACATTTGTTTTGTATTATTCAAGCCAACTTTCAACATCTCAATTTTAACATTTAAGTCTCCTGTTGTAACAAATGTGGCTCAAATTCATTTCAAGTTCATTTACAATAATATGTTCTGATTTGTTCACAAACAACAGGCCCACACTGTTCACAATTAATGTATATAAACGGCCTCACAATGTCATTGCTGTCTACTGCTCTTTCAAATACTGTAGGAAAATTACAGGAGGCTACATTTCGTTACACTGTACTTGTATATGTGTAATGACAATAAAGTTGAATCTAATCTAATCTAAAAAAAATTAACAGTCCTCATGTATGTCAGTAATGTTTTGACAGTACATCCTCGAACCAGCTTTTGCACTGTACAGTTTCCATATTTACCCACTGCGTATAAGTGATGTTCATCATCATTAACACAAAGAAAATAAGAAACCTTAAAGACACTACCATCTTTTAACCTGTTCCACGTCAGGGCCCTTTTTGAGCATACACATGAAAACGCACTGTTGGAACTAATGAAATCTTTGGAATAAAGACCTACGGTTGGTCTCGTTTGTGTCATGATTCTGCTGCATCATGTCATGTTTCTCTAAGTATAGTGGCAGGATCATGACAGAACCTCATGTTTTATGTGGAGAGAGGCAATTATTGTTCTTATGGCCTTCCATACTCTCTCTCCTGTCTCGTCTTTGTTCCCATCCTCTCGTTACCCTCGTTATTGATTAATGCCCTTCACCTGTTTCCCTCTTGATTTGCTCCCTTATTTAATGCCCTTGTGTCTTCTGTCTTACTTAGTCTTACCAACGCACACACTCCCTTTGCCTTCTCAGGTATCCTAGTAAATAATCTTCGATCTCCACAATAATAATACAAACCTGCCCTAGCCCACGTACCTATTTTAGTCTCATTATCTACTATGATCTGATCACACCACTCCTTATTTATCTCCCCCAGGTTGCTGGTTGGTGATAGACGTTTAATATCAAAACAGGTATAATTTGCTTTCTTTGGTGTAAATGGACCTGCCCGTGAAAGGTTGGTTATTGGTGGGAATATTGCTGCCAATGTGGTACAATTTTTTGGACTGGCCATCCGTGTCAATGCCAGCATACACTCATAGCCCCACGTATCATTTTGGTACAACTGGGCAGGTTCAATATATAAATGGGGTCTTGCATTAGCACATCCTACACAATCATCTAACCTCTGTTCTCTGGCTGTGGTAATTATCCATTCCAGCCACAAATTATTTTCCCCATATCCTGTGGCTCTTTCTATCATATCTTCTGGTTTTAACATGGTGTCATCTATTTCTACTACCCCATTCTTTTGTCCTACCGACAATGGCTCAGCTACTGTCCCATTTCTTTCCTCCTCAGGTGAACTGTCCACAACAAATTTTATTACTGCTTTTTTATCTGTTCCTTGCATGTTCACCCCCATTATAAGGAAAAACTCCCCTGTATAATTGGCTGATCCCGTTCTGGTGGATATTGAAAGGGTTAATGGATTTTGGCTTGCACTGTAATCTCTTTGCATTTTAAAATCAAATTTTGCCGAGGTACGGGTCCAAAGACTGGGTTCTTTCGGGGTCCAACCACCGGTATATGCTATTACCTTATTCCACGATGGACACCATTCACCCCTAAAGGTTTGCCTAGACTGGTACGCCTTACAAACACTGTCCATATTCCCGTCCGTACATACATATACCTCGTACCCCCTCCATGAGCTATTTTTTCCCCCACAATTTATGACAGCGCATAGGTCGAACGTAAATGATGTAGTCTTACCCCAAACATAGTTAATTACAAGTTGTTCACACGGTAACCTCGTATCGGCTATGGCTCTTTTGTAACTCGGTTTCGATATGTTGTTGTTGCTTTCCTGACCCTCAGTTATGCTAAAAATTATTCCTACTATAACCCCTGAAATTATTAATAGGATCCCTGACAGCTTACAGTTTTCCCACAGCTTCATCTCGTTACCCTCTCTTGGACTTTAAATGGTTAAACACACTCTTGGAAAAATTTAAATGGTTAAACACAGTACACTTAATGGGAATATGAAATTAAGAAAAAATATATGGTTAAAATCCCACAAAATAGAAATGTAAAGAATAAATGGTTAAACGTCAATGAATATGACAATATAAAATCACAATAACAATATAAAAATATGGAAAAATACTGAATATGAAATATGAAAACTGTGAATATATAAAAATATGAAAATATGGAAAATGTGAATATTAAAATTGACGAATCACAATAACAACAATATATATTGATTATAAAGAATTAGAAAGAAAATTAAGATATAGAGATTACGATAAAAATTAATATGAAAATGTTGATAACCCTTGATTATAATGATGGTGGTTATCACTATCTGTAAAATTGTTCAAACCACAGTTGCCACTAGATTGTTAATGCCACTGTTGATGCCTGTGTCCCACTTTCTGCTCCAGAGATATCCTCCCCCTCTTGGACCTGAGCCCCCAGGTCCACAGCAGTCTCTGACAGCGACCTGTTTGGTGGATCACAGTTAACACAAGAAGACAAGTGATACCAGGTGTCGCCCTTGCTAGATAGACGGACACAATGTGATGTCCTTGCCGTCACTTTCAGAGGCTCCGTCCAGCGTGGCTCATTCCACTTCCTTCGAAACTTCTTCAGGCGCACCCACTGTGAACAGGGCTCGACAGGTTCTCCAGCAATGTCAGAGGGAGTCTGCTGAGAGAAATGTTGAATCATAGCAGTCAGTTTGTCAAAATATACACAATGTGTCCACAGGTGTCCGGCTACAGCGGCGTCGACGGTCCTGGAAAAGATCTACCTGTAAGCAATTCAAAAGGTGTAAAGCCAGTGATTCTGTTAACAGAGGAACGTATAGACATTAGAGCCAACGGAAGAGCTGATAGCCAGTGTAATAGCCAGAACCTAGTGTTAGGTTCATCCGTTCGACCTTACCTTGCGATTCAGGATGAAAGACGGCTCCAAACGCATGCGTTAGACCCAGCGATTTCTCTACGATTTTTAAATGCTCATTTTTGAAGTGTGATCCGTTATCTGACCGGATACGCCGGGGGAAACCGTAATGCGGAATGTACAAATTAATGAGACACTTAATGACTGCAGTGCTGTCTTCTTTCCCACAAGGAAAAGCCTCAGGCCAACCTGTGAATTGGTCAACTATCACCAACAAATACCGTTTCCCTTGCACCCTCTCTACCATGTCTGTAAAGTCAATCACGATTTCCTCTCCTGGGCCTCGCAATGGCAAAAATGTGCCCTTTAACTGTTTTAAAGTTAGTTTGATGTTATTTATTGATGTTTGATGTTTTTGACAAATGTCGCATGAAAGTACAAAGTTAGACACCATAGCCGTCAAAAAAGGATGCCACCAATATTGCAATGTTTTCATCATCTGTTGTGAACTCACGTGCGACATAGTGTGTGCTTGGTTCATGATAGAGCGTGACAGGCTCATGGGCAATGCTGGTCTGCCATCTGGGGCCTGCCACAGACCATCTGGTGCACACAGGGCCCCATACTCTGTCCACGTTGACAGTTCTTCTGGTGTGCATTTGCCATGTTCGGCCACAAGTGTTTCTCTGCTGAAAGATGGTAACAGTTTCACATATGAACAGTCAGTCTGTACCATCATGGTCACCTGATAGCCTGCAGCTGTTTTGGCAGCCAAGTCAGCAGCCTCATTTCCCCGTGCTACAGCACTGTCTGTTTTACAGTGGCCCTGACATTTTATGACAGCAACAGCTGTTGGAATTTTCAATGCGTCCAACAGTGCACGTGCTTCTGCGTCATGTGCTATAGGCCTACCAGACGTAGTGACGAACCCACTCCTTTGCCAAACTGCGAGTTCGACATGGACAGCACCCACGACATAAGCTGAGTCACTGTAAATGTTGACTTTACCAGAGCCTGCCAGTTTTAGTGCTTGTGTGACGCAATTAGTTCTGCTCTCTGTGCCGACTGTTTGCCTTCTATTTTCTCTGCTTCCCTAGTAGTGTAACCTAAGTCTGTTTGCTGCACAACAGAATAAGCTGAGACCAAAGAGCCATCCTGAGCTCTAAAACAGCACCCGTCCGTGAAAAGTGTAATCACGTCCGAGGCTTCAGGGATAGGGGTTGCAGTTCAGTCCTGGCGAACAGGAGATGCCAGGTCAGTGATTGGTGCACAGTCATGTGGTTCCCCTTTGGTGAACAAATCTGCCATGTTAATGCCATCGTGTTTATATGTTATGTTTGGCGCCGTTAGACATTTGGACAATTTTCTCTGCCTCAACGGTGAAAACGTAAATGATTCAGAGTTGACAAACGACATGACAGAGTGCGTGGTTAGGACCGTTAACTGATGACCCATCACAATGTGTGATGTCTTTTCAATGATCTTTGCCAATCCTGCAGCGTACCTGGCACAAGCCGGCTGGCGTTGTTCAATGGCGTCCATTAGGACACTGACATACATCAGCACACGTCTAGCACTAGACTGCTTCTGGAAAAGTACTCCATGTGCGCTATTCCCTGTTTCAGAAACGTCTAGGAAAAATGCCTTGCTGTAATCAGGGCTATGCAGATATGCTGCATGTGACAGCTCCCCTTTCAATTTAATGAACGCGGTCTCTGCTTCAGGGGTCCATGTTAACTTCGCCTGCACATTTCTCATGCCTTGTTCCTTGACCATGTCTCGTAATGGCTTGGTGACCGCTACATACATAGGGATATAATTTCTGCTGAAACCTGTCAATCCCAGAAAGGAAAGCATGTCCTTCACATTGTGTGGCTTTGGGTGTGACAAAATGCCATCACGTTGGCGATCAGACAATGTTGTGCCTTGGCCTGTGATTAAACGGCCCATGAAAGTAACAGATGGCCTGCTGACCTGAAGTTTTTCTTTACTAACCTTGAACCCAGACGCATGCAGCTGTCTCAGAATGGCGCCCGTTGCTTTTAAGCAATCTTCGTTGGTTACGGCTGCCAGCAAAAGATCATCAACATACATTATTAGAACGCAATCTAAAGGCAACACACAATTTATCAGCTGATTTTTTAGGACCTGATTGAATATCCCTGGCGATAAAATAAAGCCCTGTGGAAGTCTGTTATATGAATATTGACATTTTCGGTAAGTGAAAGTCAGGTACGATTTACATTCTTCTGAGATTGGTATACAGAAAAAAGCGTTGGCCAAATCAATGCATGTGAACCATTGGTGAGCTGGGGTCAAATTTGAATTCCCATAAATCACACACTTTTTCTCAAATTCAGACATTTTACACTATAATATTACAGTATACAATACACACTTAATACACAATTTATCACCTTTTTCTATACTTTTAAAAGTAATATTCAGTACACAATATACTATTAATATACACAGTTTAATCGGCTTTTAGCGTACTATGGTGTCGGTCACCCACACGCTTTTTAACGCATTTATCCCTGTTTATTCACTTTTATCTCGCAGCAAGGCTTTGATACTTGCCGTTGTTTTAAAAGCGCCCTTTCTCATGCAGCAAGGCTTTGATACTTGCCGTTGTTTTAAAGGGATTTAACAACTTATTCACTTTTATCATACAGCAAAGGCTTTGATACTTGCCGTTGTTTTAAAAGCGCCCTTTCTCACGCAGCAAGGCTTTGATACTTGCCGGTGTTTTAAAGGGATTTAACAACTTATTCACTTTTATCATACAGCAAAGGCTTTGATACTTGCCGTTGTTTTAAAAGCGCCCTTTCTCACGCCGCAAGGCTTTGATACTTGCCGGTGTTTTAAAGGGATTTAACAACTATAGTTTTCGTAACTATCGTGACGCGGGTCTCTCACCCCGTCTTCCAATATATATAAAAAATATCCTTTTATTCTGATCAACAAATATCAATGATTTAAAAATTTTTAATCAATGGTACGGATATACTTCAAACTCAACACATAAATTTGGAATATCCAATCTGCAGAAGTTTGATTTAAACAGGTCTCTGCTCACCTTATTTAATTCTGTCGACAGCGTGTTGAAGTCAAAAGTTGTCTCGTCCCAATTTTCGGTCACTCTCCGAGTTTTACAATTCTCTTTAGATGCCTCTTTCTCCAATCGCGTCCGGGGTCACCATCTGATGAACATTAAAACAATGTTCTGCGCGTTCAAAAATTGGAGAGAGGCCAGTTCAGAAAACGTTGAAATTTATTGATCAGAAGTCTCAAAAAAACAGCTGTTTCGGTGGATTCTCAGACTCAAAACCGTCTTACAAAGAAATCGACCACGAGAAACAATCTCACAGGTATTTATATGTATTTCTCGTCGAGTCTGTTCTTCAGCTGGGGTCCAATCAGATCGTCTCCCCTTTGTCTGCATTCCAGCCAATCAGCTCACTGCCTTGTTTTTCAAACCACCATCCATCTGTAACAAATTATATAGGAGGCCCCCCAATCCACCACATTCCATGGGGCTCCCCGTGTAATCTAATCTTTACACACACACATAGCAATTTCCTGTGGAAAAAGCCCCACAGTATCAGCCCTAAATTCTTGGTTACACACTGGTTATATTTTGTAAAGGCACGTTTAAACCACAATAAAAACCACAATAAAAATCCTTCATTCTCTGTCATTGGTTATGGTAATTAATCTTTAGCCTTCCATATAAACTCTTAAACCCCCCCGCAGTTCCTTCACAAATACCATTCTGGAAAACATTGACATAATATAATGATAAGTTATATTTTTATAATGACATGGTAAAAGATTATCCGATTGAAAGAATTTAGGTCAAAAGTTGTCTGATTATTACCTAAAATGTGTAATGTGATGGTTTCCAGCTACCATTTTGTCATGTCATTTGGAATCAGTAATGGATAACATTTTGTAAGTAATCTGCACAGCTCTGTTGACAGATGTCTCAAGAGTGTTAGAGTATTTTGGTCCTTTGAATTTTTTTCAGGTCGCTATGACATGTTCCTGCCAGTTATGGACTGCAGAACATGTCTTGCGACATGGACACCTGAAGTGGGGGACCTGCTGTGTAGTGGTTACTGGCCAGGCACTGTCGGATTTCAAACCATATTCCAGCTAGACCTTTTCACCTCTTTTGAGGACCTGAAAATCAATGCACCTGGGGCCTCATGTACAAAGACTTGCATTGAATTCATACTATAACATTGCGTACGGACAAAGCTGTAAATGTGCGTACGCACAAAAAAAAACAGATGTATGAATCTCTGCGTACGAAGGATCCCACGCATATTCTCTTTGTACATCCCAATTAACGTAGAATTGAGCGCACATGCATGAGCACAACTCCCCACCCAGTCTCCTCCCCTAATTAAATCAATTTAAATATGGTAATGAGTTCACTTTGGCTTATCAAATGCATGCAATGTAGTTGACCAAAACTACACCAGAGATTTTACATATCCATTGCATTTATGGCAAATGCGTGTGCCCCTTAAAAATGGAACGGACTCAAATCAAAGTTAACATGTGCCTGTGTTTATTTAGACTCATATGGTGCAATAGCCGGAACATCCACTGGCACGCACTCGGAATCCTCCCCTCCTGAGCAGCCAGCGCCCACTGTGCCCAGTGTTTCCAGTGCTCCCACCAGTGCTGACGCCCGTCCGTCTGGCCACGTCTTGACGCATGCTGTTTTGGAGTCACAACAGCAAATCGTAATGGCCATCGGAGAAATCAACAGTCACCTTAAAAATATCACTGACGCACTCACAGACATAAGCCACTCATTAAAGGAATTGGTCAAAAAATGAACTTTGTCTCCGATTACCATTTATATTGTTGCAATCACATGTTGACGGGCCTGAATAGCTTGTTGGTTGGGCTGCACATACATTGGTCCTGGGTCAGGGTCATCTGGCGGTGCTGCCACCTCACCAAGTGGTATGCCATGCCTGTGCGCGACATTGTGCAGCACACCACAGGCCAGCACAATGCGGCACACCTTGTCAGGGCGGTATAACAGCATCCCCCACTCCTGTCAAGGCAGCGCCACCGACATTTCAGCTGCCCAATCGCCCGCTCTACAACTGACCGAGTGCGAGAATGGGCATTATTGTATCTGCGCTCTTGGTCAGTTTGTGGGTTGGTGAGGGGGGTTAAAAGCCACGTCTTTAGTGGATAACCGTGGTCTCCTGAAGGGTTATTCAATAATTAAATGCAAAAAAATATATATAATATACAATAAGATAAAGCATAACTTTAAATGCATCACTTACCAAGAATCCACCCATCACGCACCCTGCCAGTTTAGAGCCTCATCCCAACCATGCTGTTTGTAAGGATGTATGAATCATGGGTTGACCCAGGCCACCTTGCCACAATATTTGTTAGGCGCATTTGTGCATCACAAATTATCTGCACATTTATTGAATGGAAATGTTTCCGATTCACATATGCAAATTCTTCTTCAGATGGCGCCTTTATAGCAATGTGTGTGGGAAACCGGCTATCGCTGCAAATTGCGTTTTAATGTTTGGCTGGTCAACTGCATCATAATGGAACCTTATATACCTGGTAGACATGCGGATGATCCCGTCCCATACCGCTGGCATTGCGCGGCTCAAAGACGACTGGCTTATTCCTGAGCGGTCTGCCAGTTCCCTTTGGAAAGAACCAGTTGCCAGAAAAGCAAGTGTTGTCAGCACCTGCAAGGGAACGGGTATTGCGTGGCTTCTCGCTGTCTCTCGCTGTATATTCTGACCCAACTCAGCACAGAGCTCCAAGAGGATAGCCCTTTGAAACGGCTGATAAGCCAGTCATCATCCTGAGCAAGAAAATCATTGTGGTCCCTAAAAACTCGTTCTCTTCGGATTCTGCCATTAGCAATGTATAAAGCCAAAGCTGCCATTGCCATAGACTAAGGGTTGTGTCAATTTGCATACCGGTATGCTTTTATATGTTCTTATTTAATTGCATAATTGATATAAATTAATATAATCCTATAAGGCTTGTGTGACAATATATGTCAATTATTTATAAATTGCTAATTAATAGCAATGCTTCCCACAGGTGGTGGTGCGATAGACTTGTAGAACAAATTATTGTGTAATGTTTACAACTTCACTTCATTGCCTGTAAGAGTCGCCAACGGACAAAAACAATGACAAATGTACGTACGCCAGACATGAAGTTGGCTTGGAGGAACGCACATTCTCGCGTTAATTTCACCGTAAGTACATCCGACCGTGAGCGTGAAAGCTGGCGTACGCAAAGTTTTTGTGCGAACGCAAGGTTGATACATGAGGCCCCTGGTCTTTCAAGACAAGCTTTTGTCAAAATGTTGGAACAGCGCTCACAACAATTTGGAAGGGTAACACTTGGAAGGCCATTTGTTTTCTTCATTTGTGCAAGTCTAACTGGCATGTCACTGTATTCAAATTTTTGTAATTCCAGAGAGGTTACATTTGTGGCGACATCTTCCAAAAAGCTTTCCTTGAATGGACATATTGTCGTCATGAAGGAGAAAAACTCTGCGGCATTGATCACTTCTCTTGCCCAGCTTGCACCCCAGATACAGTTGCTGTGTCTGCAGATGGAAACAGAGAATGATATGGATTCAGCAAAACAAATGTTTTAAGTGTTTTTTATATCAGACATGACATACTAAACATTGTGGCATTTTATTTTGAGATGTTACTATGAGGGTAAATTGATGCCTAAATCATTGAAAATGGACAGACTAAAAGTCACAAATAGATATTACAACCTGTAAACACAAAACACAATCTTCAAATAGATAAAAAATCCGCAAACAAAGTACTCATGATCCGCAAAGTAAAACAAGATCTACAAATAGATACAAAGTCCTCAAAAAAACTCTTTGTGATCTACAAATATAAAGCATGATCTACAAAAAGATTAAAAATCCACAAATAAACACGTCCTGATTCACAAATACAAATCAGTGACTTGTACTTGAAAACCAGAATTTGAATGATTGTTAAGTGACTTGTTTGCAGGTGAAGATCATGTTCTGTTTGTAGAATGTGTCACATTTGTTTTCAGAATTCTGACACTATTGTTTCACTGTTGTGACAAAATAATGCCATAATCATTGAAAATAAAGAGACTATGAGTCAAAAAAGCATATTACAATTTGTAAACACAAAACACGATCTACAAATACATTAAAAATCTGCAAACAAAACTCCTCATGATCCGCAAATGTAAAACAACATCTACAAATAGATAAAAAATCCACAAACAGACTCTTCATGACATACAAATATAAAATGCGACCTACAAATAGATTTACAATCCGCAAACCAACTCTTTATGATTCACAAATAGAAATCAGTGACTTGTACTTGACAACCAGAATTTGAATAAATGCAAAGTGATTTGTCTGCGCATGAGGGTCATTATTTGTTTGTAGATTGTGTTGTATTTGTTTTAAGAATTTTGGCAAAACTTTTTCGCTGTTTTTTCCATTAAAAAATCTACAAATGCCCTCCTCACAATTTGCAAACAAACACAGCCTAACTTGTATTTTCAAAGCACTGTAAAAATACATTCTTACTCATTCTGTGCAAAGCTCAGCATGCAAGTGTTAAATCTGTGTTTGCAGATCACAGGGCATTCACAGATCCCTCTGCACACGTCTACAGATCTTGTTGGCACTATCTTTACGCAGTGTGTGACTACGAACCACACGTGTAGTCAGCCAATCAGGGGTATTGCTTCAATGTGATGTCACGCCCCTCAATAAGCCCTTTTCAAAATAAGAGCTGACACTTCTCGGATGGGTTGGCTAGGCTCGCTGCCATTTACTGTTCCCGGTGTCACAGCGCTGGGGAGGGGCGGACCGACCGACGCAAGATGTGTTGTCAGGTAGGCTTAGCGGTCGATCGACTAAGTAGCTGCGGGACATTTAAAGAACAACTTTATCGCACCCCAGTACGTTACCGCTATGCACTATCGTTGAAAGTGCCCAGAACCGGAGAACCCGGACCGGAGGTGGCCCAATCTGTTTCCAGACCTGCCAAACTGCTGTGTGTCTGTGTTTTGTTTGTTTGTTTCTCTGTGCTGGAGTTCTTTTAAGAACTTGATGGCTTTATCCTGATTGTTAATAAATTTATTATGATTTTTGAACTTGTGTCTTTATTATATTCACACACAAAATAGATATTTTTATTCGTCTAGCATTGGATTTAATTGTATTACCATCCATTCGAATGGATAATGACATTGCTTTCTTCTGCATGTTGATTCAGCATCTTAAACCTGCATTTGGACTATTTTTACTGTTCATTGTTTAGGTGAATGTCACTACTACTATCACTTAAGTAAGGTTTTCAAAGCAGGACTTTTGCTTGTCCTGTAGTGCTTTCACAGTCTGGTCGTACGACTTTTCTGAGGTAGTCTAAAGAAACTGAATACTATTTACACCACCCTAAAACCAAAATTCCCTACAGAAATAGTCGACCAGGACACACTGGATAGAGGGAAAACAAGTCTGCACCGGCCTGTGGTTACAGACTTTCCAGAAAGAAAGAAAGAAAAAAGAAATATTTTTATGGGGTTGTACGTCACAGTAAAATGCAAGGTACAATTTAACATATCAGTAATATTCACAAAAAAATATCATATATAATAATGAAACACTGACAAGAAAATGTTACTTTACAATTGTACACTACTCTATGCACAGTTGATAATGTGCAATACATCCATAAACACACCTGCAAAGAAAAAAAATAGAGAGTGGGAGATGAATTTATAAGTCCACTTCTAAATCAAGTTACCTCAGTCATATCATGACAAAGGAAATTAATATTTGCCGTATGCTGCTCAGTAATATTAACAAAAAAATATCATATATAATAATGAAACACTGACAAGAAAATGTTACTTTACAATTGTACACTACTCTATGCACAGTTGATAATGTGCAATACATCCATAAACACACCTGCAAAGAAAAAAAATAGAGAGTGGGAGATGAATTTATAAGTCTACTTCTAAATCATGTTACCTCAGTCATATCATGACAAAGGAAATTAATATTTGCCGTATGCTGCTCTCACAGATTTTTAACTCGTCACAACCTGGCTCAACAGTATGTGACAAAAGAGGGAAACCACACAGGTCTGAAAATAATACTAGATATTTTATTAAGTAAATTAAGCAAAATATACAATACAATAATATACAGTCTGTCAGATCAGCATGAATGCAGTCTATGTGTGAGTGTAGTGTATGGGTGTAAAACACAAAGAAACAAACAGAACAGAATCAGTCGGAAGGCTAGGAGAAGAGAGTCAAATCATCAAGCAGGCTCCTTTATAGCCACCTGAGCCCCGCCTGCTCTGGGGCCTCATTTATAAAACTGTGCGTAGGAACCTTACTAAAAGTGTACGTACGCACAAAAGCCAAAAATAGCGTACGCAAAAAAAAATCAGATTTATAAAACTGTGCGTACGCACAACTGCACGCAATTTTCACTTTATAAATCACAGTCTACCTGATAATTTGCGCACGTGAAAAAAATCGACATCCCGCCCTCAACCCGCCCCTTTTCAACCATATATAGCACATGCAAATCACCTCATGAATGGCCGTGCATCTTAATGAGCAAGAGGTTCTGTATGCGTGATAATAGCAGCAATGGAAACTAAGGGGAAAAAGAGAAATTTCACAGACACAGAAACAGAGAGGTTCTTGTGACTGAGGTGGAGGAAAGGAAATTTATTTTGTTTGGTAGCCATAGTATTGGCGTCACGAACAACTTGCACATTTATGTAATGCACGTTTCGATTCACATAAATGTACTCGTTCTCATGTGGAGATCTTATAGCAATATGAGTGCAGTCAATTGCACCGATTACATTTGGGAATCCGGACATTGCTGCAAATGGCCTTTTGATATTGGCCTGTTCCCGAATAGTGTAAGGAAACTTTATGTATCGATTTGTCATTTTAATAATCCCTTTCAAAACAGCAGGCATAAGGAGCTCAGTGATGGCTGTGAAATCCCAGATTTATGTCAAATTAACAGAATTATAAGTTTCCAAATCAAGCTTTGCGCATGAAAAAAATCCCGGTTGCCAAAAATCCTAAAACTGACAGGACTTGTGATGGTACCGGGATGGCGCGGTTTCGTGTAGTTTGCCTTTGTAATGTTGGCCCCAATTCAGCACACAGATCCAAAAGCATGGCTCTAGGGAATCTAAATCGGCTTATTAGTCAGTCATCATCGTGGGCTGGAAAATCTTCGCGGTCTCTAAACACCCTTTCCCTCCTAAGTCTGCCATTGGCATAGTCCTCCAGCAATGCCAGCGCATCCATCATGTCGTAGATGGGGTTTCACCGTAGTATTTATGTTTACAGCGATCACATTCAAGCCTTTACACCTGTCATAGCAATCAGACAATGAGTGGTAAACCCATACGCCCACCCTTAGATCATTAGCAAATTAAAGTAAAATAAATTAAATTGATGCACTTTTATTTGATAGATTATTACCATTTATTTATATAAATTGGAATTGTGGACATGCATGTTTTATGATTAGGACGCATAATGAGGGTTGAGAGTGATTAGTATGTTTATGGTTATATGGATAGGTCTATATGCGCAACTTTTCAAGTTCAATGTGTTTAATTTCATTAATCTACCCTCAATCCCTCAGCTCACCATCAGTGTCGCCAAACTGCTTAGTCTTCAAAATGTGCGTACGCATGGGTCACAGTTTGCGTGGATGTGCGTATATTTTCATGTCAAGTTTTTCTTTATAAATCCCACCTTTTGCGCAGGAACTGGCGTACGCATGTTTTCAGCCCCGTTTTGTGCGTACGCAAGCTTTATAAATGAGGCCCCTGGTCTGTTGCATTTCACACCAGCCATCAGCTCCACCCACCAATTACTTGGATTAAAGGGACAAAACACAGCAAAATACAAAGAACTAGAGAGGGCCCAAACCTGGGGCCGTCACACTCTGCAACACTCACCTGCCTGTGCTAGCATGCGCATCGCAAATGCGAAGACAATAAAGCAATATGAAATCCATTGCAAAACTCTACAGTTGGTCCACATGTTGGGCAGTCACCACCCATTAACCATCAACCATTTCAATGAGTGATTCCACAAATTGCACCGTGTTGATGTTAATGTCCATGCCAAGGGAATCTGAGGGTCCCATAGGGTCAATAGCTGACCTAAGCTATTCCATCTGCTCAGGATTTAGAGGGCTTTGCAGTATTGGAACAGTCACCCCAGTGTGTCCATTGTCTTGACGGCTGATGTCCTCCTCCCAGTCAATAACAGGAACAAGATACTCCTGAAATATGAAAACAAATCATAAACTTCACTCATAACACTACTGGTTCATTTCAATAAATTTTTAGAGCATTTTTAGACATAATGGGAAGTGACTCATTCAAGAGAAATACAATACAGAACATTTCCAAATAACATGGCCATGGAAAAGTACCTCTGCATTGTCTGGATCTGCAATGGGATTTTGCATTTGGCCAACCACAGCTGGTTTGGCGTCAGGTTTTGCTCTGTCCGGATTGGGTGGTTGTCCCATCCCTCACGAAAGTTGTCCAGATTGTTTTGCAGACGAGGCAAGAACACATAATGACATGCAAAAATGTGTGTGGTGCTACTGAGGTCCAGATAGCCTTCATTTTCCAGTGTGTGAAGTGCGTGGTAAAACACATTGGTCACTGCCATCCACACGTCTCGCCACAGCCTCTCAATCCTGAGTTTTAAAAGTAAAATAGATAATTAGATTATATGAAATTACATGTGATAACCAAATGTCTTCATGGGCTGCATTACAAATAAGTTAAATAATTGCATTTTTGTGCAATTAAAACATAACCTTCACACAAATTGCAAAACAATTTCAACAAATGTTTAATACCCATAAAAGTCTTTCTATAAACAAAATGTTCGAAGAGATCTAACAGTTTGAAAGTATCTTACGCTTCAGCACTGACAAAAGCCCTGACCAGAGGCCTAATTTGATACCTCATTCTCATAAAAGCGATCAGGAACTCCTTGAGGCAATTTCTTAAAATTGGCACAAATGTTCACTTGGGATACCTCACAATTGTCTAATTGCATCCAATTTCAAAGTAGTTTGTAGGCTTACTGTTAAAACTTGTAGGCCTACAATAACCTAAGGCTTTAATCGGTCTCTGTAGGATGATATCGCTTTAGAGAAGACTTTCTCCACATCACAGCAGAAAACAAAGCAGCCTATAAAACAGTCTGTGGGATTTCCTACAAATTAGATTGTGGATGGAGCTGATTGGTTAGAAGGCAGCATTTTCATGGAGTTGATCTCTTCTGGAACATAACCTGCTCCGGAGCAGGGGTGCGTTTTTAGCTGCATTTTAATGATCTGCAAATCTCTTTATAATCTGCAAACAGTCAAAGCAGGGGGAATTCCTGCTTTGAGTGTGTGCAGAGCTTCACTGTGACGCTCCAATGCATGTAAATCAACATATTTCCATAATCGATGAGGTCCTTGAACCCCCCCAGCACATTGCAATTACATTAAATAGTTAACCCAGTTTCACAATTGATTTCACCTCTTTGTGGTCCATGTCCTTTGGCATGGACACCTGTCTTTTCCCCAGGCCAGCCTGCATTAGTTGCAATTCAGCTGATCCCTTAGGGGTAAGTGATGAAGGGCCAGGGAGGACACAAAGATTGTGAAGGATTTTTATTGTGATTTTTATTGTGGTTTAAACGTGCTTTACATTTAATATGCTTTATGATTTCATTATTGATCACTAACTGTGCATGATATGTTGAAAATATAACCAGTGTGTGAGTTGAGTTAAGGGCTGATTTTGAGTGAACTTTCTGTACCAGAATAATATGTGTGTGTGTGTGTAAAGATCAGATTACGCAGAGCTCGTCGGAATTTGGTGAGGTATGGGGTCTCCACAAATGGTTAGGAAAAGCAGTGTTAGCTGGTTGGCTGAGGCAGAACAAAGGAGAGAAAGCGGATTGGATGTGTTCCCAGGATTCCACGTCCGAGAAAGGACATCAGCTTCTCGGACTAAGAAAAGATATCATAAATATTATAAATACCATGTAAAATTGTTCTTCGGTGTGGGTCCTTTGTAAGACGTCGCTTCTTTGTGTGAGGCGTGTGCGTCTGAGGCAACCCACCCAGCAGCTGTTGTATTTTTGAATCTTCTGATCAATAAACTTCAAGATTTTACTTTGACTGGCCTCTCTCCAATTTTGAACACGCAGAACATTGAAGAAATGTTCATCAGATGGTGACCCTAGCCGCGATTGGAGAAAAAGGCATTTAAAGAGAATTGTAAAACTCGGGGATTGACCGAAAATCGGGACGTGACAACTTTAACTTCAACACACTGTCGACAGAATAAGATAAGGTAAGCAGAGACCTGTTTAAACAAACTTCTGCAGATTGAATATTCCAAATTTATGTGTAGAGTTTGAAGTATATCCGTACCATTGATTACAAATTAGAAATTGGTGATATTTTTGTTGATCAGAATAAAATAATATTTTTTATATTAAAAGACGGGGTCAGAGGCCCGCGTCACGATTTTTTATATTATATTACGGGGTAACCAGGCCCGCGTCACGATTTTTTATATTAAAAGACGGGGTGAGAGGCCCGCGTCACGATAAGTTAAGAAGAACTATTGTTGTTAAATACTTTTGAAACGTAACCAGGCTTATTGCACGCCAAAAGGAATTTTTAAAACACCTTTGGTATAAAGTCCACGGCATGATAAAAATGAGATAATTGTGAAATCCTTTTGAACACCTGCAAGTATAAAAGTCTTGCGGCATGATAAAAGTGAATAAACAGGGATAAATGCTTTTAAAACGCTAAAGATACGCTAAAAGCCGATTAAACTGTGTGTATTAATTGTGTATTGTATACTGTAATATTATTGTGTAAAATGTCTGAATTTGAGAGGAAGTGTGCAGAGTATGGGTGTTCCCCGGTAGCTAAGCAGTGGGAAAAAATAGTGGATATGTTAATGGCTCAGTTGGAGCCGAAAAAATCATAAAAAGGAAAGAAAGATTGGGGAAAGTAAATGGAGTCAGATATGTATGGAAAATGTATGGAAGGAATCGGAGAATGTATTGATTAAGATAACACCAAAAATCAGGGAAATGGAGGAAAAAGCGCATGCAAGTTTAAACAAACATGTAGAAGGAGGAAAAGATGTGAAGTGGTTAGAGAAGAATAAGCATAAAAAGGAGGAAGAGAAATTGCGAGAAGAATTACGACTCTGGACACGAATTGCGCTGACTGCAATTGCTTTGAGTTCCCCTAAAAAGAGCACAGAACATGTGCAGTCGGAGAAGTCAGAGAAAGAACTGATGAGAAAGTCAGGAAGTGCAGGGGCCAGTATCTCGTGTCATACTGAGACAGCCCCCTTATATTCTGATTTGAATAAGCTGTTGCCATTGCCCTATGTACCAGCATCACAGCAAGTGCAAGTGAATGTGAGAGATTCCAGGGTGGAGGTAGACATGCCGGATCTAGATGTTTTAAAGGATCAAATAAACGTGTTGACAGCACAATTAGAATTAATGGGAAATAAACAGGAAACGTTACAAAGAAAGGATAGCATAACAAGCCAAAGAGCACGAGTAGTGCACAATGAGGAGGAAGACAAAGACATGAAGGCACAGGGAACATGTAACATCAGTGAGGATGGAGGGCCACTGCAGGTATGTAGGGACGTAGTCATTAAAGGAACCATGATGTCCACCCCAGTGTCACAGGGAACTAGGAGTCGTACCAAAGCCTGTCAATCCACTCCAGCCTGTCAATTCACTCCCCCTCAAGAGAGACAGTGGGACATTATGTGTCACCCAGGCAGTGAGTATGATGAAAGGAATGTTAATGTGCCAAACGCCCAACTAATGTCAGGACGGGCAACTAATATGCCTCTGATACAGGGCAACCGAGGGGTACCAAAGTACCAGCCCTGGAGCCATAGTGACATGACAGCTGTGCTGGCAAAATTGCCCCCCATTACATCTGGTGGAGGCAGATGGCTTACAAAGTTGATGGCATTGTGCCACTGCACCACCTTGGCGGTGGGAGACATAATATGCCTTTTGGGCCAAATTTTTACTGTTTTTCAGATGGCAGAGTTTGAGAAGGATGCAAACCTTGAAGACGAACCCAATGACGCACGGTATACCACTGTCAGTACAGCGATCGCCAGGGCCCTCAGAGAAAAATTTTCAACACCCCCAACCGTATACCAAAACATTAAGTTCCGCATTAAGCCTGGTGAGACTGGAGCAAGTTATTATTTTAGATGCGCAGCTGAATGGGAGCAGATGGTAGAAGAAAACAGTCTAAGTAATCCTATTACGCGTGATATATTTAGAACTGCCGTAATGACAGGGGCCCCCAACGGTGTCAAGCAGGCAATGGAATGTAATCCTGACACTCCAGTTGCCAGCAACGAAATGTGGGAAAGACATCCCATATTGATAGATCAGTCGATAAACAGGATAAAGAACAGGAGGAATTAGAAAAGACAAAGCAACAATTGTTAAAACTACAATTAGAAATGGCTAAGGCAGACAGTAAAAAACCAAAACAAATTCCACAACCTTTTCCCATAATCACACCTGAAACTTTTGGCTATGCTCAGGGAGGACATGTCCCTAATTTCCAATTAATAAAACCATGGGGAGGGTATAGGCCACGGGGCAATAGCGGATGGGCCAGGGGGAAGCCGAATGGGGGAGGGGTGCACCCATGGGGTGCATGTTATCAGTGTGGGGGGACTGGTCATTGGAGGAGAGATTGTCCCATGGCAGGGGACAGCCAGTATATGGGACCACCTGCGGGGGGATGGGATCCTCATAGAGGTGGGTCCAGTGGTCGTGGCAGAGGACCACAAACTCCAAAATACCCGGAGCAACAACACCCACCTCCCCACTCGATTCAGGCGCCCATGCACCCAACATGGGGCCAGGGGGAAGGCGCGGGGGATTGTTGAAGAGGCCAACAGAGAACAATCATGCGAGGTTTGGCTGAGCCTTACATGATTTTAGTGGTTAACAACAGGCCACTAACAGCTTTGGTAGATACTGGAGCAACATACTCAACAGTAACGAGGGGCACAATCACTGAGAGAGACCTAAGTGATAAGACTGTTGGAGTTATGGGATTCTCTGGAGGGTTAGAACATTGGCATCTTACTGTTCCTCTTACCACGAAAGTGGCAAATCAGTCCCTGTCACACTCATTTCTGTACTCCACAAAAGCACCTGTTCCCTTATTGGGCAGAGATTTGTTGATTAACTTGGGTGCAAATATTTTATGCTCACCAGAGGGTGTCACAGTCACGTTCCCGGACGGCGCTAAAGTCGACTGTTCACAGGCATACAATAGAGAGGGCCACCAGCAGGTTTTGTTGGGAGGACCCTTGCAGGAAATGGCAGACATATATTGGGTGGAACTAGATGATTCTCAATCAGGGGCCAGGGCACTGTATAAGAATCAGTGGCCCTGGATCAAAGACTTAGCTGTTTATTTGCCTCCCATCGACCCCCTGCATTGTACACTATTTTATGACCGAAATGACACTGTCACATATCAGGAAATGTTCCATGACATTGAGTGCCAAATGTGGACACTCACAGGGGATGGCCTATATGTAGGACAAGAGGTTGTAGTAGTCCCCGTTACACTGACACCAGAACAACAGATATGGTATGAAATGGCAGACACAGCTGAACCTCACATTTCTATGGCACTGCATCCAGGCCATGAAGCTCGAGAGTTAGGAGCTATGACAAAGAGATTGCGCTTGGTGACCGATTGGGAGCCCTCTGGCATTGTTGTGGTTTTGCATTCGCATATGACAGATTCATATTGGGTACCACAAAAAACGGCTGACGGGGGCCAATTGACTCATCTCGAAATTACAAGAAGCCATGGTCGCGAACTAACAGACGGTCCCGGAGCTGAGCAGTTAATTAACAGCCAGCCGCACGACCTCTGGTCACAAGGTCCAACGGATGTTGGCCTCTGTAACATTGAGCCAGTCACATTTCAGTTAAAATCGACAGAACCAGTTTGGGTCCCACAATATCCTAACAAAAGGGAGGCAGAGGAAGGCATTGCGCCCACTGTTCAAGGTTTAGTGGAGAAAGGTGTCATTATTTCATGGCGATCGCCATGGAACACCCTGATCTTTCCTGTCAAGAAACCAGGCACAAACAAATATAGATTAGTCCATGATCTGCGTCGAGTAAACAGCCTGGTGGCAACACCAACAATGGCCGTACCAAACCCATATACTGCCATCTCAAATTTGACCCCAGCTCACCAATGGTTCACATGCATTGATTTGGCCAACGCTTTTTTCTGTATACCAATCTCAGAAGAATGTAAATCATGCCTGACTTTCACTTACCGAAAATGTCAATATTCTTATAACAGACTTCCACAGGGCTTTATTTTATCGCCAGGGATATTAAATCAGGTCCTGAAAGATCAGCTGATAAATTGTGTGTTACCTGTAGATTGCGTTCTAATAATGTATGTTGATGATTTTTTGCTGGCAGCTGTAACCAACGAAGATTGCTTAAAAGCAACGGGCGCCATTCTGAGACAGCTGCATGCGTCTGGGTTCAAGGTGAGTAAAGAAAAACTGCAGGTCAGCAGGCCATCTGTTACTTTCATGGGCCGTTTAATCACAGGCAAAGGCACAACGTTGTCTGATCGCCAACGTGATGGCATTTTGTCACACCCAAAGCCACACAATGTGAAGGACATGCTTTCCTTTCTGGGATTGACAGGTTTCAGCAGAAGTTATATCCCTATGTATGTAGCGGTCACCAAGCCATTACGAGACATGGTCAAGGAACAAGGCATGAGAAATGTGCAGGCGAAGTTAACATGGACCCCTGAAGCAGAAACCGCGTTCATTAAATTGAAAGGGGAGCTGTCACATGCAGCATATCTGCATAGCCCTGATTACAGCAAGGCATTTTTCCTGGACGTCTCTGAAACAGGGAATAGCGCACATGGAGTACTTTTCCAGAAGCAGTCTAGTGCTAGACGTGTGCTCATGTATGTCAATGTCCTAATGGACGCCATTGTCCTGACCACGCACTGTCGTTTGTCAACTCTGAATCATATACATTTTTCACCATTGAGGCAGAGAAAATTGTCCAAATGTCTAACGGCGCCAAACATAACATATAAACACGGCGGCATTAACATGGCAGATTTGTTCACCAAAGGGGAACCACATGATTGTGCACCAATCACTGACCTGGCATCTCGTGTTCGCCAGGACTTAACTGCAACCCCTATCCCTGAAGCCTCGGACGTGATTACACTTTTCACGGATGGGTGCTTCTTCAGAGCTCATGAAGGCTCTTTGGTCTCGGCTTACTCTGTTGTGCAGCAAACAGAATTAGGTTACACCACTAGGGAAGCAGCAAAAATAGAAGGCAAACAGTCAGCACAGAGAGCAGAACTAATTGCGGTCACACAAGCACTAAAACTGGCAGGCTCTGGTAAAGTCAACATTTACAGTGACTCAGCTTATGTCGTGGGTGCTGTCCATGTCGAACTCGCAGTTTGGCAAAGGAGTGGATTCGTCACTACGTCTGGTAGGCCTATAGCACATGACGCAGAAGCACGTGCACTGTTGGACGCATTGAAAATCCCAGCAGCTGTTGCTGTCATAAAATATCAGGGCCACTGTAAAACAGACAGTGCGGTAGCACGGGGAAATGAGGCTGCTGACTTGGCTGCCAAAACAGCTGCAGGCTATCAGGTGACCATGATGGTACAGACTGACTGTTCATATGTGAAATTGTTACCATCTTTCAGCAGAGAAACACTTGTGGCCGAACATGGCAAATGCACACCAGAAGAACTGTCGACGTGGACAGAGTATGGGGCCCTGTGTGCACCAGATGGTCTGTGGCAGGCCCCAGATGGCAGACCAGCATTGCCCATGAGCCTGTCACGCTCTATCATGATCCAAGCACACACTATGTCACACGTGAGTTCAAAACAGATGATGAAAACATTGCAATATTGGTGGCATCCTTTTTTGACGGCTACGTCTAACTTTGTACTTTCATGCGACATTTGTCAAAAACATAACATCAAATCAACCTTAAAACAGTTGAAGGGCACATTTTTGCCATTGCGAGGCCCAGGAGAGGAAATCGTGATTGACTTTACAGACATGGTAGAGAGGGTGCAAGGGAAACAGTATTTGTTGGTGATAGTTGACCAATTCACAGGTTGGCCTGAGGCTTTTCCTTGTGGAAAAGAAGACAGCACTGCAGTCATTAAGTGTCTCATAAATCATTACATCCCTCATTACGGTTTTCCCCGGCGTATCCGGTCAGATAATAGATCACATTTAAAAAATGAGCATTTAAAAATCGTAGAGAAATCGCTGGGCCTAACGCATGCGTTTGGAGCCGTCTATCATCCTGAATCGCTAGGTAAGGTCGAACGGATGAACCTAAAGCTGAAACTTAAATTGGCTAAAATCTGTGCACCGACCAAATTATCATGGCTATCAGCTCTTCCGCTGGCTCTAATGTCTGTACGTTCCTCTGTCAAAAGAATTACTGGCTTTACACCTTTTGAATTGCTTACAGATAGATCTTTTCCAGGACCGTCGACGCCGCTGAAGCCGGACACCTGTGTACCACTTTCACATTGTGTATATTTTGATAAACTGACTGCTATGATTCAACATTTCTCTCAGCAGACTCCCTCTGACATTGCTGGAGAACCTGTCGAGCCCTGTTCACAGTGGGTTTGCCTGAAGAAGTTTCGAAGGAAGTGGAATGAGCCACGCTGGACGGAGCCTCTGAAAGTGACGGCAAGGACATCACATTGTGTCCGCCTATCTAGCAAGGGCGACACCTGGTATCACTTGTCTTCTTGTGTTAACTGTGATCCACCAAACAGGTCACTGTCAGAGACTGCTGTGGATCTGAGGGCTCAGGTCCAAGAGAGTGAGGGTATCTCTGGAGCAGAAAGTGGAGCAGAAAGTGGGACACAAGCATCAACAACAGTGGCATTAAAAATCTAGTGCAAAAAAGCCAAAAAAGGCTGTGGTTTGGACAATTTAGATTTTCAAAAAGTCAAGAGTATATTGAGATAGGTGTTCACAAGAGTACAGATAGTGATAACTATATACTCATTATAATCAAGGGTTATCAACATTTTCATATTATTTTTTATCATAATCTCTATATCTTAATTTTCTTTCTAATTCTTTATAATCAATATATATTGTTGTTATTGTGATTTTTCATAATTTTCCATATTTACTATTTTTCATATTTTTATATTCACAGTTTTTATATTTTTCATATCCAGTATTTTCCATATTTTTCATATTTTTATATTGCTGTTGTGATTTTTATATTGTCATATTCATGAATGTATAACCATTTGTTCCTTACAATTAGGTACAGTGTGTATGATTTTAACCATATATATTTTTCCTTAATCGCATATTCCCATTAAGTGTACTGTGTGTTCAACCATTTAAATTTTCAAGAGTGTGTTTATTGTTCCTTTAAAGTCCAAGAGAGGGTAACGAGATGAAGCTGTGGGAAAACTGTAAGCTGTTGGGGATCCTATTAATAATTACAGGAGTTGTAGTAGGAATAATTTTTAGCCTAACTGAGTGTCAGGAAAGCAACAACACCATATCGAAACCGAGACACGAAAGGGCCATAGCCGATACGAGGTTACCATGTGAACAACTCGTAATTAACTATGTTTGGGGTAAGTCCACATCATTTACTTTCGACCTATGCGCTGTCATAAATTGTGGGGGAAAAAATTGCTCATGGAGGGGGTACGACGTATATGTATGTATGGACGGGAATATGGACAATGTTTGTAAGGCGTACCAGTCTAGACAAACCCATGGGGCGAATGGTGTCCGTCATGGAATAAGGTAATAGCATTTACCGGTGGTTGGACCCCGAAAGAACCCAGCCTTTGGACCTGTACCTCGGCAAAATTTGATTTCAAAATGCAAAGAGATTACAGTGCAAGCCAAAATCCACTCACCCTTTCAATATCCACCAGAACGGGATCAGCCAATTATACAGGGGAGTTTTTCCTTATAATGGGGGTGCACATGCAAGGAACAGATAGAAAAGCAGTAATAAAATTTGTTGTGGACAGTTCACCTGAAGAGGAAAGAAATGGGACAGTAGCTGAGCCATTATCGGTAGGACAAAAGAATGGGATAGTAGAAATAGATTACACCATGTTAAAACCAGAAGATATGATAGAGAGAGCCACAGGATATGGGGAAAATAATTTGTGGCTGGAATGGATAATCACCACAGCCAGAGAACAGAGGTTAGATGATTGTGTAGGATGTGCTAATGCAAGACCCCATTTATATATTGAACCAGCCCCGTTGTACCAAAATGATACGTGGGGCTATGAGTGTATGTTGGCATTGACACGGATGGCCAGTCCAAAAAATTGTACCACACTGGCAGCAATATTCCCACCAATAACCAACCTTTCACGGGCAGGTCCATTTACACCAAAGAAAGCAAATTATACCTGTTTTGATATTAAACGTCAATCACCAACCAGCAACCTGGGGGAGATAAATAAGGAGTGGTGTGATCAGATAATAGTAGATAATGGGACTGAAATAGGTACGTGGGCTAGGGCAGGTTTGTATTATTATTGTGGAGATCGAAGATGGTTTACTAGGATATCTGAGAAGGCAAAGGGAGTGTGTGCTTTGGTAAGACTGGGAGCCCCAATAACCCTGATAGGAGATAGAGCAGTCAGAACGGAAACCGTGAATTCAGCAACATTGACTAGAAGACGTAAGAGACATATCATTACAAAAAGAGCAATAGGTTCAAGTGTAGATTTATCATTAAATAGTCCGACGTACATTGACGCGATAGGGATTCCATGAGGTGTACCGGATGAATATAAACTAGCGAACCAAGTGGCAGCAGGTTTTGAGAATATACCAATAATAGCTGCTCTTTTTCCAGTCACCCCAAACAAGAATGTAGATAGGATTAATTATTTGCATTATAATGTGATGAGGTTAGCAAATATGACAAGGGATGCAGTAGATGGTTTAGCGGAACAGCTAGCACCAACTTCACTGATGGCTATACAGAACCGTATGGCTCTGGACATGTTACGCGGCACAAGTTCCGGTCTGATGACGTCACACGCACACACTGCGCTAACCCGACGCGCAGGCAGAATGAACCCAAAACGGAACTCCCAGTAGTACAAAAAGAAATATTTTTT
Organism: Barbatula barbatula; assembly: GCF_947034865.1. Classification (NCBI taxonomy): domain Eukaryota; kingdom Metazoa; phylum Chordata; class Actinopteri; order Cypriniformes; family Nemacheilidae; genus Barbatula; species Barbatula barbatula. Next base: position 20,302,506 of record NC_136780.1, on the reverse strand, counting down.
TTGGTGGAATTCAAATGTATACAAATAAACCTGCTACACAAAAGACACAAATACTTTACATTGCACACTGGGCTACAAGTTTTGCTGAATTAAGAGACATTTACATGGAAATTACATTTAAAAGAAAGCAAAGTTATACTCACATGCGGCATGCTTTCTTAGCTGGATAAAACCATGTGCTTTCACTGAGAACTATGATGGCTGCTGGAGGCCATTTATTTACAAACATCTTGCTCTGACACACCCTCACTAACTCACCTGAGCTTCAAAGGAAATTCATTCATTCACATAGAAAACTGCATTAAATGCCTTATAAATGACATTTTTGGATACTTATACATCACATTATGCATCAATGATTCTTATTTATGGCCTTTATGAACAAAATGTTTAGTTAAAATGATTTTACATTGTGTACAGCATCTGGGGAAGGCCCTTTATGGATGCGAGTTCATTTTGGCCTGTGACCTCTGCAGAATGCAATGCATTTTGGCCTTTTGCATACATTTACCACAGTCTAATCTATTATACATTCATTAATATGTGACTGTATGTATTCTTAGCTCTTTTTTGTACAGAGTATGCATGTTATAGCATCTGACGCAGGCCATGCATGCACATTATGCTTAGGTGAAACAGATTACAAAGTCTTTTGTCACTTTTCATCTTCTGTGTAAGTAATTGTAGCAGTATTGTCATGTAATGTAGAGTAGATTTCTTATTTCTAAATTATTTTATCATTAAGTTACAGGGAAGTGGAGCAGGTAAGAGTAGATTTCTTATTTCTAAGTTATTTTATCATTAAGTTATTTCTAAGTTATTTTATCATTAATTTATTGTATCTTAAGTTATTGGTTAATCCCATTTAAGTTGAACAAATGCAAGTTACTTTAAGTTAACCTTAAGTGAATATTTTGGCCTACTCTTTAAATTAAGCAACTTTAGGAGAATCAAGTGAGTCAGAGGCAAATGGACATTTAAAACTCAAAGTGTAAAATTTATTACAACAAACATGACAATCAAACTATTTACAGAACAGAACATCAATGAACATTAAAAAACAGACCGGAGCGGACCGGAGACTCAGCTGGGGTCCACCTCCCTTTCAGTGGCGTCAACATAATGGCGAGCTTCCTTAAGGGCTGGGATGACGATGGCTCCCCTTCGGACGAGCTCTACGTGAAAAAAGAGAGACAGAGGTTAGTAACAGGCAGGAGGCAAAATTTGCAACAGACATGATGACTGTGACAGGAGACAAACCTACCTCCTCCAACTCTAAAGCCGACACGCCCGACTCCTGGTATTCAGGCTCGGCTTCCTCCTCGCTGGTGCTCTTAGAGGTGTGGGAAGACGCATCGTCATCATTTCACTTCCGTTTGTTGCAAGGCTTCTTGGTGACCTCGCTCGCCAGCAGACTTTGCCCCTTCGTCACATCGGCACCCTCCAGCACCTTTTCAAAGAGCTGCCGGTGTTCCCACGCCTCCTTGCTGGTAAGGTTGCAGGCATAAAACTTGTCTGCCGTCCTAGTATCATGGCACATAAACCGAGACACCTTTGACCTCTCCTCAACGCTCCCACTGTTCCTTGCCTGTAGAGAGAAGAAAAGAGGATTTAGACACAATAACCACACAGAAACAGAAAGAAGCTCAAACATGGTGGGAACCGCAAATTACGTGGGTGGCAATAGCAGATCGTAGGTCGGTGAAAGTCGGAAGCCCCTTCGCTGTCTTAGGAAGCCCCATCTCCGCACAAGCCGCCTGAAAATAATTGTTCAGGTTTTTTGTCACGGATTCGGGGTTGATGTAAAAAAAAACGTTGCCTCCTTCCCGCCAACCAAATCGTCCTTCAAGCTAAGGAACCGCTCGAACCACTTGAACTCCTCTGTGGAGATGGCGACCTGGACGGGTCCGAACGCCTGATTCGTCTTGTGCATGTTGACCTGTGAAACAAAATGCAAGAAAACGTGTGTCAGAATTGAGTCGAGAGGAGACGTGGCATGAGAAGAGACACACACAGAGGTAGATCACTTACATTGATCAAGTACGTTGTTGCAGTCTTGGTAGCGTTCCTGACCTCGTCTATGGTCATGTTCTGGAACACCCCACAGCGGTGACCATAGATACAGGCCAGGAACGCAGTGACAAACCCATACAGTCTAAACTGTGTCTTTTGTGTCTTGTCCAACTCCAGTTCATCTGTGGAAACACACAAAAACAGCACTGTTAGTAAAGGTTAGTGAACTGTAACTAACAACTAAGGACATCGACTTAGCCAGAATCTTAGGGATGGTCTTCTTGGCCTCCTCCCTGCACTTCTCCAAGAGGGCCTTGGAGATGAGGTGCCCGTCTTTGGCCCGTTTCACGGCCAACTGCTGCAATGTTACCGGGTGCTTCATGCACCGCAGCATCATCCTCACCTCCCTTCGGATGGCAAACAAGACCCTCTTGGAGAGGCGGCAGTTCGGAGGGGGTGTGGTGGCCAAGTAGTCGAGAAACTGCACGACATTCTTGAGGTAGTGGTTGATTGTGGTGTCTTTGATCTCCATTACCTTAAGTTTCTTGACCCACCTGTAGACAGAGAAAAAAAGAGACAGACAAACGTTCAGTCGGCAATCGTGAAACACTGTTTTGTCACACAAAAAACGTGTGCAACTGGACTCACCTACGCATCCTCTCTGTGTTATTAAGGAACTCCAAGGTCTAGAGCTTGCCCCCTTCTTCGGCCATGTACGCAATAAATTTCTTGATTCGATAGACCTTGCTGGCAACGTTATCGCGCAGCTTCAGGGTGGGTTCCGGACCCTCTTGGTGCGCGCCGTATTGCTCCATCAGTTGATCTGGAAAGAGAAACAACAAAAAAGAGACAGGTTAACTCAAAGCACACACAAAGGGGCCACAGGGGCAAAGTCAAACTCACTCAAAATAGAGACATGGTCCGGGAACTGGGGGTGGCTCGGCTCTGCCGCCAGCTGGGAGGAGGAGGAACATGGAATTGCAGCGTCAGGCTGCACTGGAGAGGGCGGCGGCACATCGTCTTCCTCCTCATCCTCTTCACCGACCAGCAAGGAGGAGAGGACCTTCCTGGCAGCCTTCCTCACGTCCGAAGGCCTCCTCTGCGTGCGCCGCTGCAGAATGCGGAAGCGCCGGGAAACTTCCTTGAGCGAGGTCATCAGAGTGTCCACCTGGGAGTTAAGGTCGGCCACCTGTTTCCTAGCGAGGACACAAGCTCCATTACTGCAAACTGCCTCCTCCGGCTCCTCCGCAGAACACTCCGGGGAATGCCGTTCCTCCTCCACCAGGTCCAGGCTGGACACCATGGGCACCTTCGGGTCTGAGGCCCGCAGAGCAGCCAAATCGGCCAGGATGTGCATCCTTTTGCGCTTCGACATTAGCTCCCCACGAGCTGCCACCGTTAGCTCGGTGTGTGCCTTCAAGTGCCGGTCCAGCCGGACCGACTCCTTGTTACAGCCCAGGACAGGGCAACGTCCCTCCCGGACGCTGACCCTGCCGGATTGCAGCGCCAGGAGCAGCTTCCTCTCCTGCAGGTTTTTTACCTCGTGGGTCACCCTGAGATGTTGACTCAGCTGGCTGTATTCCCTTCTACAGATCGGGCAGCTTTCGACAGGCATGATGCAATGCGGATGAAGTCAACACGTAAAAATGGTTAGTGGGAATTAGTCATTTTACCAACTCAGATCATTATTCAAGAGTCCGTTCACTGACCTCTTGACCTTTAACGCATTCACAGCTGCACGGGACATTGTCTGTCGCATGTCGGGACAGCGACGCTACACATATGTCGAGTTTGGGCCGAAAGAATACTGCGTAGCCACGCGGGGAGCGTCCCACGCGCAATCAAACAGAGTGGCCATTGAAATGAATGGGCTTCCATTGAGTAGGCCACAAAAAGGATTAATGGGAATAAACTGCATGTGGGATCGTTGCTGTAAGACCCCAGAAGACCCCAGGGTTGCAAAAACGCACACGTCGATGCGACTATGTCCCCCCGTTGACATGCGTAAATCTCGGGCGCATGCGACCAAAGCGCAACATGCCACACCTCTAAGATCTTTCCCTTCACACTTAGTCATTTTACCACTTCAGATCATTATTCAAGAGTCCGTTCACTGACCTCTTGACCTTTAACGCATTCGCAGCTGCACGGGACATTGTCTGTCGAATGTCGGGACAGCGACACTACACATATGTTGAGTTTGGGCCGAAAGAATACTATGTGGCCACACGGGGAGCCTCCCATGCGCAATCAAACAGAGTGGCCATTGAAATGAATGGGCTTCCATTGAGTAGGCCACAAATAGTATTAATGGGAATAAACTGCACGCGGGCTCGTTGCTGTAAGACCCCAGAAGACCCCAGGGTCACAAAAATGCACACGTCGGTACAACTAGGTCCCCCTGTCGACATGGGTAAATCTCGGGCGCATGCGACCAAAGCGCAACATGCAACACCTCTAAATGCTTCCCATTCACACTTAGTCATTTTACCACTTCAGATCATTATTCAAGAGTCTGTTCAATGACCTCTTGACCTTTAACGCATTCACAACTGCACGGGACATTTTCTGATGCATGTCGGGACAGTGACGGTACACATATGTCGAGTTTGGGCAGAAAGAATACTGCGTCACCATGCGGGGAGCCTTCCACGTGCAATCGGAATGAGTTTCCATTGAAATGAATAGGCTTCCATTGAGTAGGCCACAAAAAGGATTAATGGGAATAAACTGCATGTGGGCTCGTCACAGTAAGACCCCAAAAGAACCCAGGGTTGCAAAAACGAACACGTCGTTGCGACTCAGTGCCCCCGTCGACATGCGTAAATCTCGGGCGCATGCGACCAAAGCACAACATGCAATACCTCAAAGAGCTTCCCATTTCAGATCATTATTCAAGAGTCCGTTCAATGACCACTTGACCTTTAACGCATTCACAACTGCACGGGACATTTTCTGTTGCATGTCGGGACAGTGACGGTACACATATGTCGAGTTTGGGCCGAAAGAATACTGCGTCACCACGCGGGGAGCCTCCCACGTGCAATCGGAAAGAGTTTCCATTGAAATGAATGGGCTTCCATTGAGTAGGCCACAAAAAGGATTAATGGGAATAAACTGCATGCGGGCTCGTCACAGTAAGACCCCAGAAGACCCCAGGGTCCCGAAAAAGCACACGTCGAGGCGACTATGTCCCCCCATTGACATACGTAAATCTCGGGCGTGTCCGATTGAAGCTCAACATGCAACACCTCAAAGAGTTTCCCATTCATATCGAACAGTCCTCCTTGACTTTGCATTGACTTTGCATTGGAACCAAGAGTCTGCAAGGAGATACGTTTTTGGACGTTCTTATATTGTCAGAGCAAATCTTTTCCTTGAGGCACGCGATGCACGCGTGTCGTGTCACAATCATAGATGCGCGAGCATGCTGCTCAGCACGGAAGCCATCCCATTCCCCCATTAAAGCCATTCATCTTCCGTACCAGGTCCGTGGTCAAGTGTGCATTTCTTGCGCGTTTGGACCCAAAACCACACCACATTTCGTCCATTGTGTGTTGCGACCACAGCGGTGCTCGTGTGTCGAGCTTGGGCCGACAGGGCCACGTCTTGCCAATCTTGGTCACAGAAAGACCCTCGCGTACGCCCACCCAACACTCACATCTCATAGTTTGTACGATACGAAATTCAGAACCACAGGGCCAAGCGCTTTCACGTTGGCGACGAGTTGTCTTGACGGCTCTAAGGTTAAAACGTGGTCAGTGCTGGAGCTTAGTGGGTCAGTGGGCGTGATAGTGCCTGCAAGGGCAGGTCATATGTGGTCAAAGGGCACAATAGTTGGTTTGTGGGTGAGGGTGCAGTGCTTAATGGGCCATCGGGCTCAATAGTGCTTTCGTGGGCAAAATATATGTGGTCAGGGGGCACAATAATTGGTTGGTGGGCGAGGGTGCTGTGTTAAATGGGCCATTGGGCACAATAGTGCTTTCGTGGGCAAAACATATGTGGTCAGGGGGCAAAATAGTTGGTTGGTGGGCGAGGGTGTTGTGTTTAATGGGCCGCCGGGCACAATAGTGCTTTCGTGGGCAAAATATATGTGGTCAGGGGGCACAATAGTTGGTTGGTGGGCGAGGGTGCTGTGTTTAATGGGCCACCGGGCACAATAGTGCTTTCGTGGGCAAAACATATGTGGTCAGGGGGCAAAATAGTTGGTTGGTGGGCGAGGGTGCTGTGTTTAATGGGCCACCGGGCACAATAGTGCTTTCGTGGGCAAAACACATGTGGTCAGGGGGCCCAATAGTTGGTTGGTGGGCGAGGGTGCTGTGTTTAATGGGCCTCCGGGCACAATAGTGCTTTCGTGGGCAAAACATATGTGGTCAGGGGGCACAAAAGTTGGTTGGTGGGCGTGGGTACTGTGTTTAATGGGCCTCCGGGCACAATAGTGCTTTCGTGGGCAAAACATATGTGGTCAGGGGGCACAATAGTTGGTTGGTGGGCGAGGGGGCAGTGCTTAATGGGCCATCGAGCGCAATAGTGCTTTCGTGGGCAAAACATATGTGGTCAGGGGGCACAATAGTTGGTTGGTGGGCGAGGGGGCAGTGCTTAATGGGCCATCGGGCGCAATAGTGCTTTCGTGGGCAAAACATATGGGGTCAGGGGGCCCAATAGTTGGTTGGTGGGCGAGGGGGCAGTGCTTAATGGCCCATTGGGCGCAATAGTGGTTTTTTGGGCAATACATATGGGGTCAGGGGGCACAATAGTGGTTTCGTGGGCAACCCTTATGTGGTCAGGGGGCACAATAGTTCGTCTGTGGGCGAGGTGTGATGCTTAATGGGTCACTGGGCGCAATAGTGGTTTCATGAGCGACCCCTATGTGGTCAGGGGGCACAATAGTGGGTTCGTGGGCGAGAGGGTGGAACTTAATGGGTCACTGGGCACAATAGGGCGACAGGACGGTGTTATATATGTGGTCAGGGGGCAAAATAGTGGTTTCGTGGGCGGGGGGCGTGGCTTAGTGGGTCACATGTGGTCAGGGGGCAACATAGTACTTTGTCGGGACGAGTGGGCGTTTACCCCTATGGCTTCGATGTGAGGTGGGCAGAATACCATTTTCGAGGGCCCACCAAAAACCCTCATGGCTCAACGGCACCCCTAGAGTAGAGCCCATCTGCCCATTACCGCACTAAATTGACGACTTACCCATGGTAAGGGGAAAAGTGCCCGGTCGCCATTTATCCTGATGGCGATCGGGCGTCATTTTGGAGGTTACGATCCCTTCGCACCACTATCCGTCCCTGGGCAATTTATTAACATGGGCCAAAATCCCATGAATGTCCTTACCACTAAAACAACATTGGGCCAATGTTGGGCCAACGGACAAAATTACGTTGGGCCAACGTCAGCACCCAACGTTGACCCAACACACCATTTTAAGATTGTGATATGGCCTATTCATTGTTGAATTACATTAAAACAGAACAACAGACAAACTGAATTGGTTATAAAAATGAAATTTATTGGTAACAAAAAAAACAGCAGAAAAAATGCAAAGCAAAGTAAAACAAAGTCAAAGAAATCAAAAAGGAACCAAAGTGACAAAAAAGGCGGCAAAGAAAATGCGGAAGGCCAAATTTTTTTTGCAGATTTGAAGCTATTTGATGATGAAGACGGAGCGGAGGAGGAGAAGCAGCAGCATATACTCCTGTAAAAACAACAAACATACAAACAACTTTTTAGAACATTTAAGATGTGTCGATCTATTTTAATTACACAACCCAAAAAAGGTTTTTTGCAAGAAATTCACCATATTGGGGTAGCAAATGTTTTATACATCTTAATGCAGTGTAAAGATGAAGTGCACCTCTGTTTATAATATTTTAGTCATATCGAATTACTAACAACAAATTGAACATTACTGTGAACTTATTTTAATGAGGTAACCAGGAATTAATGAAAACTTACCTCAGAATTTCCAACAGAAACGGAAACTCGTCTGAGGTAAACATCTGACTCTGAACTCACGAGGACGGAGGCGCGCGCGCCCACAAATACGTGTGTGTGGCTTCATGCGGCACTGACAGGATGATGTCGTCAATGTATCGCGAGAGCGATTCGAAATTAGATCTCTACGCGTAAGTTCTCGACTCGCTCTCGCGATACGTTGACGTCATCATGAAGTTGAACATGACTAATAACACACAACAAAAGACAACATGTTAAAAACAATAAAGATGGTAGAACTTGTTTAACATTAAATTGTATTGAAATAAACAGAAATATTTTGCTTTTAAAGCATAGCTTTTTAGATCTTCATCCGGGGGTGTGTTCAATTACTTCTACATAAATGATCATTTTGTTCTAAATGGATAAAAATTTATAAAAATGGTTTTATTATAGTAAAAGTGTAGTTACTATGGTTTTTTTATTTAACAACAACAATTAACATCAAAAGAAAATTATCTGCTAAGATAATAACAACCAATGGTTATTTTAATAATTATACTTATTTTTATAATTATATATATATATATATATATATATATATATATATAATTTGAGGGAAGTGGTGGGCAATTGCAGCTGACCATACCAACGTTGGCCCAACGTCTGTTTGCTACATGGGAATAGATAATGAGCATTACAGTTTTTTTCCAATTACTATGACAATAGCAATACTTTGAACTTTACTAAACTCTTAATATATTTTATATAACATCTGGCTATGTCTGCTTACAAGCATTGTTCAATAGGCTACTGAATCAACATTTTCTGTGCAGATCAAACTGTGAATCATATTTCATTGTTTGAACACATTTTCCAAGATTCTCAAACACTTTTGTCATTTATACTCCACAACATGCAAAACCCTTTATATTTTCAGCACAGTTTTCTAATGCTAACAAGCTGCTTTATAAATTATTAAAAGACATTCAAACAGAATGAACAGCCAGTGCTGTTGACATATACAACTGTTCAAATAAAAATTAATTAAACTTTAGCAACGACAATTTTATGTTGTAAACTCTCTAAACAATACAAATCCTGTAGGTTGTACCTGAATGATAAATCCTACAAGAAAACAACTTAAAGGTGCACAGTCCTCCTGCAGAAATCATAAAAGACTGCAGGACTCTGAATTATAGCCTCTACCGAAATAATTCATTTAATGTTGATCATTATAAAAGGCTTGATCTCATAGCCCAATTCCTCTACTTTATTTCTCACAGGGCTGTTTGATGTCTTTCAATTATTTGATGTTAGAAAATATCGTTTTGTTTCGGCCACCTTTTGGGTAAATGCATTCTTACTGCCTTCCGATCGGATGATGCACAGGCCTATAGTACTTCCAGGGCAAATCTGAAGAGGGGCATCAAAAAGGCCAAGCACTGCTACAAACTGAAGCTAGGAGCATTTTTCTAATTCTGACCCTCGACGCATGTGGCAGGGCATCCAGGCCATCAGTGACTACGAACCCAAACACTCCACACCCATAGCCACAGATGCAGTCTTCCTGAACGAGCTTAATGGCTTTGAGAGAGATAATAAGGAAACAGCTACCAAGCTCACACCCTCTGCTGACCACCCAATCATCACACTTAACTCCACTGATGTACACACTGCACTAAGCCGGATCAACGCGCGCAAGGCTGCTGGCCCAGACGGCATCCCTGGTCGTGTACTCAAGGCATGTGCGGAGCAGCTCACTGGGGTGTTCACGGACATCTTCAACCTGTCCCTCGCCCAAGCAGTGGTTCCAGCATGTCTTAAATCCACCTCCATTGTGCCCATCCCAAAACATTCGAACCCGACATGCCTTAACGACTACCGCCCTGTAGCACTCACACCCATTGTTATGAAGTGCTTTGAGCGGCTGGTCCTGGCACACCTAAAGGTCTCCCTACCACCCACACTGGACCCATACCAATTTGCCTATCGCAACAATAGGAGCACGGATGATGCAGTGTCCATGGCGCTGCACTCTGTGCTCACACATCTGGACAATAAGGACTCTTACGCACGCATGTTGTTTGTAGACTTCAGCTCTGCTTTCAACACGGTCATCCCTTCCAAACTAATCGTCAAACTTGGAAACCTAGGCATCAACAACCCTACCTGCAACTGGATTATGGACTTCCTGACGAACAGGCCTCAGCTTGTTAGGTTAGGCCACATCTGCTCCACCACCACCACCCTCAACACTGGTGTACCACAGGGCTGCGTACTGAGCCCCTTTCTCTACTCCCTTTTCACACTCGACTGCAGGCCTGTGAACGGATCTAACTCCTTCATCAAGTTTGCAGACGATACAACAGTGATTGGTCTCATCAGCAACAACGATGAGACTGCATACAGGGATGAGGTCCGGCACCTGGCCACATGGTGCTCAGACAACAACCTGCTCCTTAACACCTCCAAGACAAAGGAGATCATCGTGGACTTCAGGAAGGCGAAAGGAGGCACACACGACCCCATCCACATTAATGGGATGGCTGTTGACCTGGTTTCCAGTTTTAAGTTCCTGGGGACTCACATTTCGGAGGACCTGTCCTGGACCACCAACACCTCATGCCTGGTGAAGAAGGCTCACCAGTGTCTCTTCTTTCTGAGGACACTGAAGAAGAACCAACTGTCTTCAACTATCCTGGTGAACTTCTATCGCTGCACGATAGAGAGCATCCTGACCAACTGTGTCACAGTCTGGTACGGGAACTGTTCTGTTGCTGAGCGCAAGGCACTGCAGCGGGTGGTGAAAACAGTCCAGCGCATTACAGGGACTACACTTTCTGCCATTGAGGACATCCAGAAGAAACGCTGTCTGCGACGAGCTCGCAGCATTATCAAGGACTCCTCTCACCCCGCTCATAGACTGTTTACTCTCCTGCCTTCCGGTAGGCGCTTCCGGTGCCTCCGGACAAGAACCAGCAGACTAAGAAACAGCTTTTTTCCCAGAGCTGTTTCATTATTGAACTCTGCCCCTCTAGGTAGTCCCAAACTTTTGTTCACAGTCCACATCGTCATTGGACCAACAGGCACGTGGAAACGGCTTCGGGGACGCTGCGCGGGGAAGCCCCCAGATTTTTCGGGGGTCCGACGCCCGGCACCACGTCGGAGGGGACCGCCCCGAGCCGACCTGTGGCGGAAGCGCTTCGGCACACATCCACATGGTGGCGCCAAGCCCGTCCGCGGCCCATTTAAAGCCATTGGGCCCGATCCCATTGCCGTAGTCCAGGGGTGGGCTTCTCTCGCTTCCCCCGGGAGACCACGAACGTCATATTCGTCCCGCTGACCATCTATCTTCGGCCGGTGGGCTAGGGACCCCAAATCCTCTCGCTGATTGGTCCCTCGGTTGCCGGGCCACGCCCCCGGCCACGCCCCCCGTACCACCAAAGCACTATTTGTCCACTGACCAACTATTGTTGCCAAAGCGGTCGGGTGCCCACCAGGGTCGACCCCCGCCCCCCCCCGTACCACCAAAGCACTATTCGTCCACTTCCCGACTATTTTTGCCAAAACGGTCAGGTGACCACCGGGGTCGACCCCCGCCCCCCCCCCCGCGTACCACGGAGGCCCTATTTGACCACCTACCAGCTACTGTTGAAAAGGAGAGATGTCCACCTGCGGTTTGTTTGAATGGCCCGCACGTAATAGGTTGGTGGACGCGCTTTAGAATAACCTATACGCATTAACGACCCTGTTAGTCTGTTGGTGCACTTAAATAGACACGCATATGTAAGCAGCAGCTCACGGAATGCTTATTTATGCTTAAAAAATGAGTTTCCACCAACTCACTACACGTGGTGCATTCATATAGACTGCAGGTGGTCACTTCCTTTATGACTTAGTGAAAAACGGGGGAAAAGTCTACGTGCATTAACGACCCTGTTTGTCTGTTGGTGCACTTAAATAGAGGTACACGTGTAAGCAGCAACTCGCAAAATGCTTATTTATGCTTAAAAACGAGTTTCCACCAACTCACTACGCGTGGTGCATTCATTTAAACTGCCCGTGGTCCCGTCCACCTGCAGTTTATATTAATGGGCGACGCGTATTAAGTTCGCGGACACACTATATAGTAATCTATATGCATTGACGACCCCGTTATTCTGTTGATACACTTTAATAGACATACATATGTAAACATCAACTCACATAATGCTTATTTATGCTTAAAAACGAGTTTCCACCAACTCACTACGCGTGTTGCATTCATAAACTGCCCGTGGTCCCGTCCACCTGCAGTTTATAGTAATGGGCCAAGCGTATTAGGTTCGTGGACAAACCCCCAAAAGGTGGTTGTCCACAAACCTATTACGCTTGGCCCATTCATTTAAACTGCCCGTGGTCCCGTCCACCTGCAGTTTATTTTAATGGGCGACACGTATGAAGTTCGCGGACACACTTTATAGTAATCTATATGCATTGACGACCCTGTTAGTCTGTTGATACACTTAAATAGACATACATATGTTAGCAGCAACTCACATAATGCTTATATATGCTTAAGAACGAGTTTCCACCAACTCACTACGCGTTGTCCATTCATATAAACTGCAGGTGGACACTTCCTGTTTGACTTAGTGAAAAACGGAGAAATGTCCACCTCCAGTTTATTTTAATGGGCGACGCGTATTAAGTTCGCGGACACACTTTATAGTAATCTATATGCATTGACGACCATGTAAATCTGTTGGTACACTTAAATAGACATACATATGTAAGCAGCAACTCACAGATGACGGAATTATGCCCTTAAAGTGGTTGTCCACAAACATAATACGCGTGTGCCGTTCATATAAGCGTAAAGTGGACGATTACCAAAAAAACTACAACGGACAACAAATATGGCACACGACCGGAACCAGCTTCCGGTTTCGTGCCATGTTTGTAGTCCTGCGTAGTTTTCTTCTTTATTCGATTCCCCAGGCGTTTATAATCAATTATATGAATAAACAGAGACGCGATTCACATATTAAACTTTATTAGACACACATATGTTCGCAAGAACTCACATAATACTTATTTATGCTTAGAAACGGCTGCGGGTGGTCACTTCCTGGTTGCCATATTTGTAGTCCTTTGTAGTTTTTCTCGTTACTTAGTTTCGCCAGGCTTTTCTTGTTTACTTTTTTCCCGACGTATTTATATATACGACTAAAGAACCACCTTATTACCTTAGTACACTTTATACAACGTACATATGTTATTATCGACTCGTAGAAGGCTGTATTTTGCCTTAAAACGGGTCGTCCACCAACTTAATACACGTGGTCCATTCAAATAAACGGATGGCGGTCACTTCCTGCATGACTTGGCGAAAAACAGAGAAACGTCCACCTGCAGCTTATTTGAACGGGCCACGTTGTAACGGATACGCTCTTCGTATGCTCTTCACCTCGCATACTCCAAATCGCTGAATGTTACACCGGTTTCAGTAAACGAAAAAGTCACAAAAAAGTTACAAATCTGTAACAAATTCATCTTAATAATTTATCTTATAATTTATCCTAACGAAAAATGATGAAGTCTGGAGGGAAGGCGGTGGATATTGGATAAAAAGAGAGGTAATGACATCCGGAAGAGGAGAGAGACGGAAGTCAGAGCGCGGTGGAAATGGCGAAAACTTGCGTAGCGTGTGTTTGCTGAAAGGTTGGACTGGAATTCGGTCTTACTTCACTTGAGAACCTTGTGGATATTACGTCCCGTTTCTGTGGATGTGGATTCAGCGCAAGGAGAGTTTGAAAACGGACCGACGGCCCTCCTCTGCAAACGGTGGCACGTCGTAAATGGTTTGAAGAGTTTTTCCCTTCTTTTTTTGGAATTGCCTAATGTGCACATTTAGGGGTCCGAAGAAAAGTTGGAAGGAAATTACAGTTGCATGCTCTAGGACTTACCGGACAGTATTGGGAAATAAGTACGCTGATACACAAAGACTCAAATGCTATAGCGGATTATAGATTATATTAATCCGCAAATAACTTTCTTTTACGTTTCCAGTGTGAGATTCTTTATTTGGAGTTTGGTGAGAAATTGTTAATTTATATTTAGGTTTTGTTACATGTTCCTATATGGATGTCATGCTCATGTACGTTTCCAAATGTTTTGTTGTTTACACAAGATTTGAACTGATTTAATAATAATCTTGTTATTTAAACATTTTTGATTTGGGAGGTTATTCAATTGCTGAACGGGTCGAAGAGAGTTTGCGACAGTTAATGAAAACTGTCTGGCGCCCAACATAAACTAAAGAAAAAGAAACAAACTCTTTCAAGGCCACTACGTTACAGAATGGCGCCCAACGTGGGGCACGAACTAAACTGAGCATTCGCATCGAACCAAGTTTGGGAGAACTGAGTTATGGAACTTTTGAAACTATAAAGACAAAGAGGTCTAATGCATAAATTCTGTTTATTGTGAAAGTGTCACCGAACAAGTAATGCTCATATTTTTGTAGGATTTGATGCTGTTTTATATGGGAAATTGTTAACAGTTTTTTTATTTTTTGATCCCTGACCATGTCTACCCCTATACGTCCACCTGTTCTTTTTACCTCATTAGACGAGGATCCTCTAGTCCCTGATGTTTCTACTCCTATAATTTTGCCCCCCAACTATACCATAAGAAATGACCAGGCTCAAACCTCCTCCGTTTCACAATCTGAAGAAATGGAGCTTGTGTCCCCTGAGTCTGTAAACCAAGCTGAAGAAAACCAAAAAGAAGTACGCAATGGTTCTTCGACTGACTCTGTTCAATATGAGCTTCCGTATGTGCTTCCCGGTACTGGCAGAAAAATGGGGCAGCTCACCTTTCAGGTTCACGATAACCTGGACAAATTTCGGCAAAAACAGGACCAGGTTATCAATGAATTGACCAAACAGGTACAACGAAGTCGTTTCCATCTAGAGTCAAAATTGACCAAACTTACTGATCAAACTGAACAAAGTTTTCGCAGCCTCCATGCAGTTATGTCATCAAACAAGGAAAAGCATGATCGTGAAATGGATACTATACTAAAAGCCACGAAAACATTGATATCAGAGGAATTGGATGGGTTCAAAGATTCTCTTTTGTCTGAACTTGGGTTTATGATGGAACAGATGCAAAAGGAGCTTCAAGGAGAACTTCAAGGTACTCAGAAGTCTTTTGAACAGAAAAATGTTGACATTACCAAATGTCTGAATGATTGTACTTCAGTCTTAAAGAACTTGTCTGTAAAACTGGATGATGTGAGTGGGAAAGTTGAGTCAATTGCGGAAACTCACAAGGGTGAAATGGAAACTATCCACAAGACTATAAAGCAATTAACTCCTCTTTTGTCGCCTTGTTCTCAAAGCGTCATGTCCGTACCTATTGCATCTGGTATTAGTCCTGCATCAAAAACTGATCATATCAGATTAACCTTTCCTACGTATGGTAAACCAGGAGATGATGCTGACCCCTTACTTTATTTATCGAAGTGTGAAGATTTTCTTGCAATACATCCTTTACCAGATAATGATATTCTTGCTACATTCAGAACCGTTCTTCATGGCACTGCTCGAGATTGGTGGGAAATAACTCGTTCCCAAGTGAGATCTTGGGAAGTTTTCAAAACTGCCTTCATATCAGCATTTTTGGCTGAGGATTACGAGGATGAACTTGCTGAACGTGTCCGAACTAAAACCCAAGGGGACAATGAATCTATCAGAGATTTTGCGTATTCGTATAGAGCACTCTGTACTAGGTGGAATCCAAAACTTTTGGAATCAGATATCGTAAAACTAATCATGAAACACATAAAACCATACCTAGCTAGTCAGCTCAGAGGAAGAGTGGAGAATGTGGATGAACTTGTGCGCCTTGGGCATCAATTAGAGAAAGACTATGAGCAACAACTTAAGTATGAGCATAGCTTCCAGCTAAGGAAGGTAAATATAAATCAGAAAGGGGTTAGTCCTGGAAGTCAGCAGGGAGGAAAGGTACCTCTGTGTTGGCGCTGTAAAGGCTCCCACTCCCCGGGCTCATGCCCTCAATATTCTCCGGCCCAACAACAGGTTGCAAATCAACATAAGCAGAAATCTTACAATTCACAAGCCAGTAGACACCTCACCAACTCATCGGCCTCGTCTGTGACATCCAAGCAAATTCCAAGGAAAGAAAATTCTGCATTAACTTCTCCTTTTGAATCAATGGCTACTCCACAGCAACTGATTATACCCATACACATTAAGTCTTGGTATGGTAAGGCTATTGTTGATACAGGTGCCAGCTATACTTTGCTACATGAACACCTTTGGGCTGAACTGAAAGGTGTAAAGGAAGTTCTTAGGCCGTGGACAAATGGGCCTTTATATCTAGCTAATGGGAAATCGGAGTCTCCACTTGGGTGGACCACTTTAGACATTGAGGTACATGGAAACATTGTTAACATGCCTGTAGCAGTACTTCCAACACACGCTCTTGCATACGGAATTATCTTAGGCCTTGACTTTATTTTCCACAGCCAAATTCAAATAAACGTTGCCGATCAGGTGTATGGGTTCAAAAAGGCACCCATGGTTTTCCATCCCTTTCAACCTGGGAATTCCTATGTGTCTGGATGGAAAAGTTCTGAAAATAAGAACAGTTGGAGACAAGGCCAACAAACACAGCAGTTGGGCCTCATTAGTTCAAATCCACCCCCAATGTGTCCTTCGGAATTAGGACGCCTGAGTGTGCAAGAGTATATAGATCAGGCTCTATCGTCTGCCCAGGTATATGAATCTGAAAAACAACAATTGCAGGATATTCTTCAATCAAATTCTCAGGTGTGCACACACGATACTGGCAGAACGAATGTGCTGAAGCATCACATATACTCAACAAGCAATGTTCCCATAAAACAAAAATCTTACAGGATGTCCCCAGCAAAACAGGTCATAGTAAAGGAGCAACTGGCAGAGATGTTATCCTCTGGAATTATTGAACCATCACATTCTGGCTGGTCTTCTCCAGTGGTATTGGTCCCAAAAAAAGATGGCAGTTATAGATTTTGTGTGGACTACAGAAAACTTAATTCATGCACTGAAAATGATGCTTATCCCCTGCCTACTATTACAGAGATTCTGGAGTCCCTCGCCGGTTCAGTTATCTTCTCAACAATTGACTTAAACAGCGGTTACTGGCAGGTAGCGATGGCCTCAGAAAGTAAGCAGAGAACTGCCTTCATAACACCGTCAGGCCTCTATCACTTTAATGTGATGCCTTTTGGTCTAAAGAATGCTCCAGCGACTTTCCAAAGGCTAATGGAGTTGGTCCTTGGAGAGCTAAAGGGTCAATGTTGCTTTGTTTATTTGGATGACATTATAATTTATTCCTCTTCAGTGAATCAACATCTCTTAGACCTTCAGAAGGTGTTCACCAAACTTCATCAAGCAGGACTTACTATTAATCTGAAGAAAAGTAGATTCTGCATGAAACAAATCAAATTTCTGGGACACATAGTAAATCAGGAAGGTATCACTGCAGATCCTGAAAAGGTAGAAAGCATTCGGGCATACCCGGCCCCCAGAAACCTTAAGGAAGTGCAAAGATTTCTTGGTTTGTCTGGATGGTACCATCGCTTTGTACCTGGATTCTCCCAGATAGCGGAACCATTGAATAGTTTGAAAAAAAAGGGATGTCCTTTCATTTGGTCTCCTAAGTGCCAAGAGGCTTTTGATCAACTTAAAGCATGTTTGACTTCACCCCCAATACTGGGCCATCCAAACCCAGATCTGTCATTTACGGTCTACACGGATGCAAGTGCAACTGGCCTTGGGGCTGTCCTAACACAGAAAACAGGACCCGATTGTGAACAAGTAATAGCGTATGCCAGCAGGACACTCAACAAGGCTGAAACAAACTATTCTGCTACGGAAAAAGAGTGCCTCGCTGTGGTATGGGCCTTAGAAAAGTGGCAACACTATTTGGAACAAAAACTAGTCACAGTGATAACTGACCATTCTGCACTGCAATGGGTCCTGTCCTCCCCAAAGACAACAAATCGTCTTCTACGATGGGCTCTCAGGTTACAGAAATTTGATCTCATTGTAGAATATCGCAAGGGAAAGCTTAATGTGGTTCCTGATGCTCTCTCTCGAATTACTCCCTCTGCAGGGTGTGTTCTCTCTTTGCAAAAAGAGATAGATAACAACCTCCCTTTCACTGCTGACCTCATCTGGCAAGAGCAGCACAAGGATGCTGAGGTGGGGAAAATATTTAAAGCATTAGCAGAGGAAGACCGAGGAATTCAAGAGAAATATGCAGTCTTGGAGGATAAATTGTACAGGAAAATACAGTTAACTGATCAACAGACTCACTTCCGTATATACATTCCCTCTTCACTTACCTTGCAGGTATTGGAAGCTTATCACAGCAATACCCTCAGTGGCCATCTGGGAATTTTTAAAACCTACAAAAGACTGTACGCTGTTGCTTTCTGGCCGAAGATGTGGACAGATGTCAAGAGTTTTGTCAAATGCTGTGAACGGTGTCAAGTAATAAAGAGTGACAATAAAAAGCCTGCAGGGAAAATTCAGCAGAATATTGTTAACCATCCTAATGAGATGTTAGGAGTTGACATTATGGGTCCCTTCCCTCGCAGCTCCCAACAGCATGAGTATCTACTGGTGACTGTGGATTACCATACACGATGGGTGGAGCTCTTTCCCATGCGATCTGCAACTGCTTTGACCATAGCACGCATTCTCAGAACAGAGATATTTACTAGATGGGGAGTGCCTACCCATATTCTTTCTGATCGAGGGTCTCAGTTTGTTTCTGCAGTCTTTCAAGAACTTTGTAGCCAGTGGACAATCACCCCAAAACTTACCACAGCTTACCATCCCCAAACAAACATGACCGAAAGGGTAAATCGTACATTGAAGGGTATGATTGCATCTTATGTTGAGGACAACCATAGGAAATGGGATGTTTTCCTCTGCGAATTCAGATTTGCAGTAAACTCAGCCGTACAAGAAACAATCGGAGTGACGCCTGCTGAGCTACACATAGGAAGAAAACTACAAAGTCCTATGGACAGAATCCTTCAAGCAGATGTCGTCATCTCCCCAGACACTGTACCATATGAAACTGTTCATCGATTGAAACAATTGCAGAAGAATGTGGAAATCAGTTCTAGGAAGGCACGGCTTCGTCAACTTAGGAACTATAATAAAAACCGAACAGAAGTGACTTACAAATTTCAAGATCGAGTATGGCTGAGGGCCTTCCCACAGTCAAGTGCATTGTGTCACTTTACAGCCAAGTTGGCTAAGAAATGGAAAGGACCTTACCGAGTCGTACGGAAACTGGGACCTGTAAACTATCAAGTCGCTTTGGAAAGCTCCGGGGAAGATGTTCGAAACGTTCATGTCTGTAATCTCAAGCCTTGTTATCCTACAGCTGAAGAGATAGAAAAAAGGGAAAAATTGAAAATTCTTGAAATGTTTCAGGACTCCTCCGAGGAAGAAGACTTTCTTGGATTTCAGGATGGAAGTTGAGGTCACCCATTGATTGACTTCCGATGAGGGGGAGAGCGTGTAACGGATACGCTCTTCGTATGCTCTTCACCTCGCATACTCCAAATCGCTGAATGTTACACCGGTTTCAGTAAACGAAAAAGTCACAAAAAAGTTACAAATCTGTAACAAATTCATCTTAATAATTTATCTTATAATTTATCCTAACGAAAAATGATGAAGTCTGGAGGGAAGGCGGTGGATATTGGATAAAAAGAGAGGTAATGACATCCGGAAGAGGAGAGAGACGGAAGTCAGAGCGCGGTGGAAATGGCGAAAACTTGCGTAGCGTGTGTTTGCTGAAAGGTTGGACTGGAATTCGGTCTTACTTCACTTGAGAACCTTGTGGATATTACGTCCCGTTTCTGTGGATGTGGATTCAGCGCAAGGAGAGTTTGAAAACGGACCGACGGCCCTCCTCTGCAAACGGTGGCACGTCGTAAATGGTTTGAAGAGTTTTTCCCTTCTTTTTTTGGAATTGCCTAATGTGCACATTTAGGGGTCCGAAGAAAAGTTGGAAGGAAATTACAGTTGCATGCTCTAGGACTTACCGGACAGTATTGGGAAATAAGTACGCTGATACACAAAGACTCAAATGCTATAGCGGATTATAGATTATATTAATCCGCAAATAACTTTCTTTTACGTTTCCAGTGTGAGATTCTTTATTTGGAGTTTGGTGAGAAATTGTTAATTTATATTTAGGTTTTGTTACATGTTCCTATATGGATGTCATGCTCATGTACGTTTCCAAATGTTTTGTTGTTTACACAAGATTTGAACTGATTTAATAATAATCTTGTTATTTAAACATTTTTGATTTGGGAGGTTATTCAATTGCTGAACGGGTCGAAGAGAGTTTGCGACAGTTAATGAAAACTGTCTGGCGCCCAACATAAACTAAAGAAAAAGAAACAAACTCTTTCAAGGCCACTACGTTACAACGTGTATCAAGTTGGTGGACATAATACTTATTAGCAATGTTTAACTTAAAAATATACATTTATATGTTTCAAAAACCACATTATTCAAAGAGTACACTCTATTGTACGCATATATGTTGGTATCGAATCGTAAAATGCTCATTTTGACTATTAAGATGTCCTCTTTTACGTTCAAGGCTTCCTTTTCAAGCCTCGTCCATTGAAATGAATGGGTTGCAGTGTAATACATAAAAAATGATTTAAAATACTTTTCGGGCACCCACGCATTTGGCCTTTCACTATGACGCTTGTGGGACTGTGACGCAAGTGACTGTGATGTTTGGGGTCTCTCGGGACCCCCGGGGCCTTTGCGGTAAATGTCCTTGTATACATTGCTCAATGCATGAACCGAAGCGTACACGCGCCGTTATTACATTGCGTGCATGCTCCTAGGCCCGCTCTATGCACGATGCATACGGTGACGCATACAGCGCATGCGTGCATGCGTCACAGTCTGCTGTTATAGCAGCGCTTGTATGCGTCACGGTCTGCTCTATGCACGATGCATTCGGTGACGCGTGCAGCGCGTGCATGCGTCACGGTTTGATGTGGTAACAGCGCATGCATGCGACGCGGTCTGCTCTATGCACGGTGCATTCGGTGACGCATACATGCATTCAGTGACGCATACGCTCTCCCTATTTTGACCTTTCGACACCCAAACAAAGTCACAGAGTCGCCCGGCTTTTCCGCACGGCCGGTGGATGACGGGCGGTTGCTGGTGACCCGGTTTCGGGTCGGTTGACCCTGTCGGGGCTACGTCCACGAAACACATATGCAAAAGCCATTCAAATAAGCTATACGAGGAAATTTCCAGGGAGGTCCGAGGGGTCCCGTATTCTAGATTCTCGCCCGTCGGGCGGCCCCCGACAACATACCCAGAGCGCATCGCCCTACGGGATTAGGGAATGTTTTTGCACCCAATCACAAGATTAAGCAAACAGCCTTGTCTCTCATATAGGCCTGAACAGCCTTTTGAAGGTTTAGTGTCGGGGGAGGTGGATTTTTCACGAAGGTCTAAGAACTTTGGACATTCGGGGGATAAATGGGGGGCTTCTAGACAAAAATAATCCAAAACGTCCAGACCCTTCGGCCTATCGTTTCCCAACGGGAGGGCGTCCACCTACAATCTATGCCAATGCGTTTTCGTGGATGACTCTCCCTATTTTGACCTTTTGACCCCCAAACAAAGTACCAAAGTCGCCCGGCTTCTCTGGGCGATCGGTGGATGCGTGACGCATGCGCGTGTGGTTATTTAAACGCGTGCATGCGTCACGCTCTCTTATATGCACATTCAGTGAGGCATGCAGCGCGTGCACGCTTTACGCTCTGGTCTATGCAGTGACGCATACGGCGCACGCACGCATCACGGCCTGCTCTACGCGTGACGCATGCAGCGGCGCATGCGTTACGGTCTGCTCTACGCACGACGTATGCAGCACACGCGTCATTGCTTAGACAGCCTGATTAGACCTTCGAGGACAAACCGAGCGTTCTACGAGTTGCTGCTAACACACGTGTGTCTAATGAAGTGAACCGACCGAATAATGTGGTCGTTGATGCATTTAAATGAATATAAAGGCACATTTTTGCTAATAAGTGGGTCGTCCACCAACTGACTACACGTGGCTCATACATATAAATTGCTCGAGGAACTTTCCCGCAGGGCCTCCGGAGGGTCCGACGGGCCCGAAACATCACAGGCACTTGCGTCACGGTCCCCCGAGAGACATACCGAAAAGGCTAAAGTCCTGGTCCACCAGAAGTATTTTATAACCTTTTTAATGTAAACTAAAAACCCCATTGATTTCAATGGCAGACACTGTTTTAGCTATGTGCTCATCTAATTTTAAACCCTTTAAGAACAAGCCACGGACCCGAAACTTCAGGGCCTCATTCGGGGGTCCGTTACAGCGGTCACTGCATGTCCTCTGACCTTAGGGACCTTGTCTTTGACCCGTTGTTAACAAATTGACCTTGTCCACCAACCGACTACACGTGGCTCATACATATAAATTGCTCGAGGAACTTTCCCGCAAGGCCACCGGAGGGTCCGACGGGCCCGAAACATCGCAGGCACTTGCGTCACGGTCCCCCGAGAGACATACCGAAAAGGCAAAAGTCCTGGTCCACCAGAAGTATTTTATAACTTTTTTAATGTAAAAGGAAAACCCCCATTGATTTCAATGGCAGACACTGTTTTAGCTATGTACTCATCCCATTTTAGTCCACACCGAACATTTTATGAGTTGTTTCCTAACCTTTGTGTGTGTGTGTGTGTTCACAATGAACAGTGTCGTTTCTGACACCTGAAAATCGACATATACACTTTAAATATGGTTAAAAAGCATGCTGTCCACCAACCTACTACACGTGGTCCACTCATATAAACTGCACGTGGACAGCGATTGCATTTTCTAGTTAGAACAGACTACAAAATGGATCACATCATTTTCTAGTGTGTTTGCGTTGATATTGTTGCTTTTTAACGATGCCACAGGCTTACGTATTCGTAAAATGATGATTTTGACTTAACATGTGGTATCTGCTAGGTCGAACGCCATGCTGTCCACCTGCAGTTTATCGAATGGGCCAGGAGTAAATGGTTGGTGGACGTCGCACATTTTGGCCGTTTTAAACGTGTAAATATGAATTTTTTGTTTTAAAAACCACACAGCTCGATTGCCACGCCCCCTCGGAGAAACATATGTCAGTCCCGGGTGTCAGAACGCGGGTTCTGGTAAAAGTAGTTGGGAAGCGGACGAATAGCGGTTTGGTGGTAGGGGGCGTGGCCTCGGAAGGGTCTGCGGGGTCGAAGGTCAAATTGGCACCCATAGTTGATCAGGGGACAAATAGTTGTTTCGTGGACCCTGGCACCGGTGGGCGTAACCCAGCACCCGCCTCCCATGCAAACAAATGAGCCGTGGTACTCGTATGATGTTGGAGGACAAGCGGGGAAGCACAAGTACATGGGATAAACCTGTGAGGTACGCGTATGATGTTCGTGGACAGGGGGCTGGGGGCTCTTCGAGGGGTGCCATGGCGCGAGGGTGCCCCTACAGGTGTCCCCACAGCCACTATCCGGGGACAGCAAAAAAGGAACTGGCATTACCACAGGGTAATCTGAAATCACCCACTTCCCCTTTAGATAACAGGCTCGTGTCAGGTTTTTTCACACTACGATCCATCCCCACACTGTGCGTCAAATGGCCCGCTAAATGAATGGACCTTTTTCCACGAACCCCCTTTTTGTACTTCCTCTCATACCCTTAACTCCAATGCTGCTACAACATTGTTTACATTGCACTACAGGGCTGCATGCATGACTGAACTGTACACACCAGTACTTCATGTATCTGCGCTACCGGACTGTTTACACACACACAGCATCATTTGCACTCTATACTGCTCACTTGCACACCAGGAATATTTAACTGAATGCTCATTTGCACTAATGGACCACTTCCATAACTGCACTAACCTATCTACTGCACTGTAATTCTATTAACTGCATCTACTCATCTATTGCACGGTAACTTCAATAACTGCATTAACTTATCTACTGCACTGTAACTCTATTAACTGCATCTACTCATCTATTGCACTGTAACTTCAATAACTGCATTAACTAATCTACTGCACGGTAACTCTATAGGGGGTCAGCTGTGGCCTAATGGTTAGAGTGTTGAGCTTGTGATCAGAAGGTTGCCGGTTCTAATCTCAGTACCAGCAGGTCATGACTGAAGGGCCCTTGAGCAAGGCACCTTACCCCTGATTGCTCTGCAGTAATGTGCCACTGTATAAAACTACTTGTAAGTCGCTTTGGATAAAAGCGTCTGCCAAATGAATAAATGTAAATGTAAATGTAAATGTATTAACTGCATCCACTCATCTATTGCACTGTAACTTCAATAACTGCATTAACTAATCTACTGCTCTGTAACCCATAAACTGCATTAAATCATCTTCTGGACTGCAACCTATTAACTGCATTAACTCGTATACTCCACCGTAACTTTATTAACTGCATTAACTCGTATACTCCACCGTAACTTTATTAACTGCATTAACTCGTATACTCCACCGTAACTTTATTAACTGCATTAACTCGTATACTGCACCGTAACTTTAATAACTGCATTAACTTCAACAACTGCATTAACTCACCTATTGCACTGCAACTTTAATAGCCAATGTCAATAATTTATGCATACCTAAGTCACTTGCACTATTTTAGTCTAAATTATTATCTGTTCATATCCACCTGTACATTAATGTTCATAGTATATAGCCATCTGTATATATTGTTCATAGTACATACCTACTGTCATATTTTCATAGAACATTCCTACTGCAAAATATTTTTATAGTCCATGCCCACTGTATTATATTCTCTCATATTGTATTCTGTATTTATTCTAACTGTATATCCTGCACTTGCTAACTGCACTTCTGGTTAGACCTAAACTACATTTCGTTATACTGTTCTTGTATATGTGTAATGACAATAAAGTTGAATCTAATCTAAACTAGAGTTAGATATAAATAAAATCAATATAGATGCATATATTGGTCAAACAAATTAATATATCACACGGAGAATGTTTAATTTAAAATCTACAGCTGAACGGTCTTCCCTCGCTGCTCTCAACGGTAGACAAAATGGCGGCAGCCCAGAGTAGACTTGATTGTAAAATAGGCGTGGTTTAAAATGTTGGGTGTGGACAGTGTCTGAGAGTTAATTAAAGACACACAACACTAACTATCAATAACAACAACAACACTTTCTCATGTCACCACATTAGGTGTTTGTTCTTTTGCTGTGTAGGAGAAGTGGTTACAGCCGACATAATGGTGCAACAATTGTGTCCTAAACAACATCTATTGTCAAATATGAACACTTCCACATTCATGACAAGATGCCAAAAATGTGGAGCCTACTACAAAACATCCAAAGCAACATCTGTCTTTCTTGCCTCCATCTCGCTCCAAGACAACAGTGGAACAATAACCAGCTTTGTGCTGGATGACTTTGTCTTACGACAATTGTTACATGTAGTAATAAAATATTTGGGCTGAGTCCCGGTGTTGTCTTCCGGCTGGAGCTTCGGGCTGGACAATACCCCCTCCTCGTCTTCTTCGACCGGCCAACGGTAGTTGTGGCCGGCTGCAAAGAAGCGGTGGGGAGCACGACTAGCTCCGTGTTGGAGTCAGACGGGGAGTCCCACGACTCCCTCCATCCCCGCCTGCCACTGATGCTAGCAGGAGGAGGTGCGGTGGCCTTGAACGACGTAGAGAATTGCAGAGGGTGAGGAGAGGCCCACAACCCTGATTTGCAGGGAACGTCCCTCTGTAGTCGCTGCCAAGGTAGCCGTGGAGTTGAGATGTACTGTGACTCTGGGAGAATCCCGATCACAAACCCACCTGACTAGATCCGTGAAGCCCAGGGATCTCAGCTTCCTCATCTCCTACCGGGAGAGCGGCTCTGTGATGCAGCCGTTGAATATGACTTTCAACTCCTCCTCTGTGAAGCAGCCTCGCTTAGCTGTCGCCAAGAATTCGTTAGCAAAGTCCCAAATGTAGGTGTCTCCCTGACGGAGGCCAAAGAGAAGGTGCGCCTCCTTTACCCCCTCTCCCGTGTCCATGCTGCCTGCTGGTTTCGGTAGGGGCTCGTTCATTCTGTCATGAATGTGGTAGGAGAAGAACCCAAGTGCAGGCAGATGCAGGATGAAGGGGTTAACAATAATTATTAAACAAACTCAAAACAAAAACCCACGAGGGACAAGACTCGACGACTCGACAGTGTAACAATAACTCTAGACATGAAATACGCCATCCAAGAAAACGGTACAGACAAGGTAAGCGTACAAAGTACAATGAACAAGCACAGGACAATGAACACGAGAATCTTTTAAAGGGGAACAAACACAGGATAATTAACAAGGGGCAGGTGTATGTAATGAAACACTAATGGGAAGGCTAACGAGACAAAAGGGCAGGAAACACAGACGAGACACGGCAAGTCAATATCAAAACAAAGCCATGTCTTTCTCACACAAAACCTAAGGCTATTCCATGACTCCACTGCAAGACCAAGAATTAACATGACGACATGATAGCGGAATCATGACAAAACCGTCAACACAACCTGCTTGCCAACATGTTAAAAACCTGCAAACCAAAAGTAAAATCAACAAAAAAAAGCTATACTTTTGTTCTAGTTGATACTCTTTTCACTAGCTAACATGTGTGCATGTGCGTGTGTGTGTGTGTGTGTGTGTGTGTGTGTGTGTGTATTTTGGAATTTTCACAGTGGTGTTGATTATGTTGACTTAAGGAATACTGGTGCTAATATTTCCTGGTTATTTCCTGCCTTCTGAACAAATCTTTGTTCCTTGACATTTTTTTACATTATACTGTAGGACTCAAAATGATCTTTGCTAGTCCTGCTTGTTCAAAATTTGGAAGGATGAGGGGAACAAACTGTTTTTAAAGTAATAGAGTTTATTCATCAGATTTAAAAGGTCTTCACATCGATGGTTTGTTGCCGTCTCCATACGAGTCCAGTCAACAACACCAAAGGAAGTTTCACACATACATTATATACAGAAAACAGAATATGTTAATGTCTTCTGCTCCCCCTCCGGGTCGTAATTCCCTGAGCAACCAATCAGGTCCTGTTGGACTCTTGCTAACCACGTTCCGTTCTCTGCAAGAGCATCTGGCCGGAAATCTTCTGAAACCAGCCTTTGTTTGCAAGTTGAATTGCCTTCTGTGTCCATGTAATTAGACAAAATTTGTGTATGGTTAAAATATGGTTAAAACAAAGGTTATATGATTAAAACATATCTATTAAACTTTAATCATGTCACGTGGGAAAATTCATTTGATTAAAACAAAATTACTCATCCATTTCTATATCGATTGATCTTAATTCCCACAATACCAAAACCTGGTAACCATTTTATTTGATATTGACAAAAAACTTTGCTTCATTATATACACAAAAATACTTTTCTTATTCATCTTAGCAATTTACCATGACTTTTTTTAACATTATTGTTTATTAGAATGTTGTTTCAAGAATGAAAAAAAGCAAAGTTTACCAAATGCCTTTGCAGCGAAACTTCCAACGTCAAGTGCAAGAGCCACGGCAATAACGAGACACAGGCGTTTTTATTGCTGCTGATATGAGGCCATTTTCTGTGGTGGAAAATTTGGGATTTCGGCGACTCATCCATACACTTGAACCAAAGTACCCGATCCCGTCACGCACACATTTCACTCGCACAGTGGTCCCGACCCTCTGCAAAGAGTGCAAGGTAAAAGTTGTACAGACTCTAAAAGATGCAGAAACCATTGCATTAACTACTGACGGTTGGACGTCTAGGTGTACGCAGAGCTATATTACAATAACAGCCCACACAATTAACAGTAACTGGGAAATGGTACATTTCGTACTGCAGACACGCCCACATTTCGAGTCCCACACAGCTGTAAACGTCGCTGAAGTTTTTACAGATAATGCGCGTAACATGGATGTGGCTGTGCGTGAGGCAGGATTTGAGCCGCACTTAAAATGCTTCGCTCACACAATTAACCTTGCTACCCGGGCTGGCCTCGGTGTCGCTCGTTTGCTCGGGCGGGTGAGACGCGTAACTGTATTCTTTCACCGGATTTCAACGGCTGCCGCCTTATTGACGTCTAATTTTTAGTAACCGATATGGTTACTGATATTTGTGCAGGGTTATCTGTGTTTATTTAAATTTATACTGTTTGTGTTCGTTTATTTTTGTGCATTTACGTGCCTGTGATTTTGTGACATAATATTTAGCAGTGTTAATGCATTGTTTACAGTTTGTTATTACTGCACTGCACAATGCATAATATAATTTATTAAAATGAAAAACATTTAATTTGTTTCAAAGTCTCGTCTCGTGAACCCAGTCTCGTGTCTCGTCTCGTCTTGTGGGATAAGTGTCTCGTCACACCCCTAAATGTTTATAATGTTAACACCTTTTGTCTGTAAGGATGATCTTTAGATTACCACAATATTTGCTCTTTTGGAAGCCTAAATATAATTGCCAGAAGTAAAAAGCTAAGACGAGGCTATGAACAGATTACACTGTGGCCGCTCGATATCAACGTCACCATCACCCCTCCAACAAGTTTCTCAAACTTAAAACATTAAAAATGTGTTACCTGTTAAGAAATGAGTGCGTGCATGAATCCCCAACAATGTTTATAGTTGCATTATTTATAAGATGTACATATATGTGTAATGACGTCTAAGGTCCCTGCCAAAGAAAGTAGTTGCTTTTAACAACTTTTTAAGGCTTTTAAAACGTGAAAGTATTTAAAGTTTTTGTTATCCACAGACCTTGTTTCAGGTGATTTACCAAAAGCACATTCATAAAATCCATAGATTTTGGGTCGATGGGACCGGAAGTCCTAAAATGCGAATTCACTTCCAAGTTTTGCATTAAAAATTACGTACGTTTCTGGTTATATTGTGTTCCCTTGTGTTTTTATTAAATAAAGACTGTTCTTAACTGTATTCGGATCCAGACATCGTTTCCCGTCTCCATCAAAACTCCATTAATACGATAATTACTTAATACATTCAAAAAGCATATTACATTTACAGAATACCTTCTTGTGTGCTGTCTGGAAAGGCAATGCCTTATGAAGTGGAGTAACATATAGCCCCCTCTTCTTTTGCCAAATCCTGGGTTAAAAAGGGACCAACTAATAACTGGGTTATTTCAAACCAGAAAAATTGGTTATTCTTTTTGACCCAACTTCTGGGTTAAATACCTGACCCAAATGTTGGGTTAAAATAACCCAACACTGTAGTTAATATAACCCAACTTCTGGGTCAAAACAACAACCCCAATATCTGGGTTGAAATCACTCTATATAAAAAAACACACACTTATTTATTTTCCCATTTATTTTATGTCACACTGTTACAACATCTCAAACATTCTTAAAGTCTTCAAACATTGGTTGTGTCATTTACTGCAGCTAAACACAATTAAACAGTTCTGCAATTAAGCATCTTTGGGGAAAAGATTTTTGATAGTGTTCTCATCTGAGAGAAGATACGCCTCCTCCTCTATGTCTACATCTGAAAGACAGAAATCAAGACAACGAGTAGTGTTAATAAGTCGAGACAATTGTGAACCACTCACCAGACACTCTTTGATTATCACTTATTTGTCTCAAATCCTAGTTACCTTGTATACTCAACTGTTACGACTCGGATTGCTAAATATTAGATCTTTCTCTAATAAAGCACTTTTTGTTAATGATATGATAACAGATCATAAAATAGACATGCTCTGTCTAACAGAAACATGGCTAAAGCCAGATGATTATATTACTTTAAATGAGTCTGTCCCCTGGAGGATTTTTATTATGGTTTAAACGTGCTTTTATATTTAATATGCTTTATGATTTCATTATTGATCACTAGCTGTGCATAATATGTTAAAAATATAACAAGTGTGTGAGTTAACCAAAGGACTTATCTGGAGTGAACTTTCTGTACCAAAATAATATGTGTGTGTGTGTAAAGATCAGATTACGCAGAGCTGGTTGAAATTTGGTGAGGTATGGGGTCTCCACAAATAGTGGGGACAAGCAGCGTGAACTGAGGAACAAAGGAGAGGCAGCGGATTGGACGTGTTCCCAGGATTTCACATCCGCGAAAGGACATTAGCTTCTCGAGCTAATAAAAGACGCGATAAGAATTATAAATACCATGTAAAATTGTTCTTCGGTGTGAGTCCTTTGTGAGATATCAGTTCTCTTGTTAGACTGAGTCTGAGGACCCACCCAGCAGCTGTTGTATTTTTGAATCTTCTGATCAATAAACTTCAAGATTTTACTTTGACTGGCCTCCCTCCAATTCTGAACACGCAGAACATTGAAGAATTGTTCAACAGATGGTGACATCCGACGTGATTGGAGAAAAAGGCATTTAAAGAGAATTGTAAAACTCGGGGATTGACCGAAAATCGGGACGAGACAACTTTAACCTTCAACACACTGTCGACAGAATAAGATAAGGTAAGCAGAGACCTGTTTAAACAAACTTCTGCAGATTGAATATTCCAAATTTATGTGTTGAGTTTGAAGTATATCCGTACCATTGATTACAAATTAAAAATCATTGATTTGTTGATCAGAAACTATTGTTGGTATATCTTTTAAAATGCCCGTGTGTATTAACAGTCCCACGGCACGCTAAAAGTTATAGAAAATATCTTTTAAAACGCCCCGGGGTAACCAGGCCCTAGGCACGCTAAAAGCAGATTAAACTGTATATATTAATTTTGTATTGTGTACTGAATATCAGTTTGTAGAATGTCTGAGTTTGAGAGAGAATGTGAGGAATACGGGTGTTCCCCGGTAATTATACAATGGAGTCAGAAATGTATGGAAGGAATCAGAGAATGTATTAAGATAACAACAAAAATCAGAGAAATGGAGGAAAGAGCGCATGCAAGTTTAAACAGCGGCAGAAAGAGCTAAATGGAGCATTATGTGAAGATTGCGCATGACAGAATGAGTGTGTGGCTGTGCTTGAGACAGTGTAGGTGTGTGTGTGTGTGTGTGTGTGTGTGTGTGTGTGTGTGTGTGTGTGTATGTGTGTGTGTGTGTGTGTGTGTGAGAGAGAGAGGGAGAGTGAGAGAGTGCCAGAAAGGGAGCGAAAGACAGAAAACAGCAACATTTAGGCATTTGTGTACGTGTTAATGGGAAACCAATGAGAGTTAGGTGTATGTTTAATGTATAAAGCCAGTGGCTGGATGAAGAGGTAGAATGGGTGTTCTGAGAGCATATATACAGTATACAGAGAGAGAAAGAGTTTTCTTAAACAAACACTTTGACTTCTGCAAAGATTAATTGTATTATATTTTATTATAGTTTGCTCATTCATCATGTGTTATAGGTCATGCAACTCAAAGTTCTCAGTTTAATTGTCAATTATTATTATTTATTTTTTGGGTGATTTCCCTGAAATTCTTTAGGTCGAATAAAATTGACCCCATGGAAAACATCAGAATCAAATTGCTCTGATAATTTTGTATTGGAAAAAGTGAATGTCAAAATCAATTTTTGTTATTACAGACTTTGTTATCCTGGCAAGTCAGAAGGTGAAACAAATGTCCCAGCAGCCACCCCCACATACAGGCCCACCCTATGGTGCTCATCCCTATGAGGGGTACCCATAAGCACTATAACCATACACAAACCTTAACCAATCATGGGAACAAAACAATAGGCAAAGGGGTAATTGAAGAGGGAACGGGGGAAGACAGGGAGATGGGCGGAGCAGGGATCAGTGTTATGCGTGTGGCAGATATGGACACTGGGCAAGAGATTGCCCACAACTGGCACAAGGTCAAGGTCAGCAAAACGGACTACCTGAGGGAGGATGGGGTCCCCAAAGAGGTAGGTCCAGTGGTCGTGGCAGGGGACCACACACCCCAAATAACCCGGGGCAACATCTCTCGTCATTCTCCAACCTACAGGTGCCTGTGCACCCAACATGGGGCCCAGGGAATGGGGCGGAGCAGTGTTGAAAGGGCACACAGAGAAAGGTGTGATTAAAGATGGCCTATGACTAAAACCATTACAAGTGAAAGTTTCAGGTCAGTGTCTGTCCCATTAATTCCTGTATTCCTGTAACGCCCAAATCCCTTTTGTCAGGTCTCGGGTCTAGCACTCCCTATGTTTGTCTGTGTTTTCTTGTCTTTTGTTTTTCTGGCACGTGATGTGGTTTTTGACTGCTATCACGTGTCTGATTCTGGCGTGTTTCTTTTTCCGTTAGTTTCACTTTAGTTGTCAATTAGTCAATTGCCCTCACCTGGTATCTCCTCTCCCTCACCATTGCACACGGGTGGCTTCCCATTCACTCATTAGTTCCGGTTCCTTTATATACTGTGTTTTTCCTCTTGCCCATTATCAGACCTTTAGTGTTTTAGACCTCACCTTGTCTTGCTCCTTGTTTTGAGAGAATTATTTCTTAGTTTTTGAGCTATCTGGACTTCCTAGTTTTTTGCTGTGTATCCTGTTACTCACCTTGTCTCACCTTTATACTCCAGGTCCTAGCGCACTTCCAGGGTGTGGTGGGGTTCCTCTATCTACTGTCCTCAGCGACCCTTACCTCCTCTCTTGGCTGGATATCCTTGTTCTGCTGAGCTCTTTCGGAGACGTCTTATGCCCTGGTATTCGCGGGTGCGTCAATTCCGGAGGAAGAGACAGATCTATTTGGCAACGAACCTGACATCTTTTGCTGCGCTACAAACCCACCAGAGAGAATCGCTGGCTACAGACACTGACCTTTCTGGATTTATATACAGCGGAAGACTTTACAGAAACGTCTCACTCAAACCAACGTGTTAATACTCACCTGAGAATATTTTCTGGCTACAGACACTGACCTTTCTGGATTTGTACACAGCGGAGGACTCTACAGAACTTCTTGCCCAAACCTCAGCGTGTGAATTTCCATCCTTGCTCTTTCTGCCTTGGATTCATTGGATTTTTCTGTTCTTGTTTACTGGAGGAGATTTCAGTTCAGTTTTTTGACTTTCAGTCCCGGGACTTTAGTGACGGTAGCTCCGTCAGAGGTTTATTAATCTCTCTGCATGTGAACGAATTATTGCTAGTTGCAGTGTTTGTTGCTACGAATGCTCTATTCCCCTGTATGTAATAAACCTGTCAAATCCTGCGTCTGACTCCTGTAGTCTTAATGACACCCTTTATTAGTGAAACATTTACCTTTTAAATTGGGAGTTAGTATATTGTGTTCAGCAGAAGGGGTAATAGTCACATTACCAGATGGAACCAAAGCAAATTGTTACCTTTCAGGTAACACACCTCATGTGGGGAAGAGAGGGACGTAGACATATATTGGGTAGTATTAGACCATAGTGTAGCGCCAAACTATATAATGAATGGTCACTCCACTTAACAAATGGTTCACATGTATTGATTTGGCAAGCGCTTTTTCCTGTATATCCATTGCTGAAGAATGTAAACCCTGTGTGGCATTCACATATCGGGGGTGTTAATATTATTACAACAGACTAACCCAAGGATTTTTATAAGCTGCAGATATGCAGACCTAATGTTACATTTCCAGGTCGCATGATCACCTCACAGGGCCTGATGCTTACTGCAACACAAAGGCAGGGTATTCTGAGTCATCCAAAAACCAACCACGGTGAAAGAAATGTTGTCATTTTTGGGCCTGACAGGGTACAGTAGACATTAAATCCAAAATATGTAGCTTTTACAGCCCCATTGCGACACCTCATCAAGCCACATGGCATGAAGAATCTCAGGGTAGTGTTAAATTGAACTTTTGAAAAAGAACGCATTTGGCCCATGCAGCTAACGAGTCCCATTTGGCCCATGCAGCTAACTTGAATTGCCCAAATTAAAAATTGTCACAGCACTCATTAAATTATTAACAGACGGTTGTTGCTTGAGAGCAGAAGATGGTAGTTTGAAAGCGGCTTATGCAGTGGTAGAGCAGGAAGGACATGAGATGATTACGAGGGATGCAGCAAGGTTAGATGGGAAGCAGTCAGCACAGAGGGCAGAAATGGTAGTAGTGATCAAAGCCTTGCGACATGCTGGTGAACACCGTGTGAACATCTATTCTGACTCTGATTATGTTGTTATCACAGCTGTAAATATTGAAATGCCCTTAAGGCGACGATGTGGCTTTATCACATCGTCTGGTCGACCAATAAAGCATGTGCATGCAGACAGAGACTTTTAGAGGCTCTGATGATCCCTAGGAAGGTGGCGGTAATTAAATGCACTGGCCACTCTAAGACGGAAGGTCAATTGACTGAAGGTAACAATGCTGAAGATCTGGCAGCGAAAGCAGATGAACCTTAATTTAAAACTAAAATTGGCTAAAATCTGTGCACAGACAAAACTTAATTGGCTATTAGCTCTCACTTTCGCACTAATGTCTATCAGCTCATCTGTTAATAGAATCACTGGTTTAACTCATTTTAATTGCTTACAGGTCGGCAGTTTCCAGCACCTACGACAGCGCTGACGGAGGAACCTTGACGCCCATTGTCTCACACTGTATATTTTGACAAACTAACTGCTCTGATTAAAACCTTTTCCCACCAGGTCAACCCTGCTCCAGCTGAACGGCTCACCCCAGTCACGGCGGACTGGGTCAGGATTAGAACATTCCGAAGGAAATGGAATGAACCACGCTGGTCACAACCCCACAGAGTGACAGCACGTACCTTACATTGTGTTGAACTCCAGGGAAAAGGAGGCACCTGGTTTCACTTAACCTCTTGTGTGGCTTGTGCACCCCTTGTAGGAATCTTGCTGAAACACGGGTGGACCTGAGGAGTCAGGAACACGGGTGGACCTGAGGAGTCAGGTCCACGAGAGGGAAGGTGATGAAGCTTTTGAGACAGCAGGTACCGAACCATCTTCAGAACAAGAACAGCACCCAACACTCCAAAAGCTACAAATAGCCAAGCAGTTCAAACAAAGGTACGGTACTGATAAGGTGATTACACAGAACAGGCAACCAGGTGAATGTGCAGTGATTAAAGAGAAGGACGGAATAATCATTTTCCACTTAATAACTAAAGAATGTTATAACAAGAGGCCAACCTATGACAATTTCACCAAAAGCATAAGATGTATGAGAGATTGGTGTGTGGAAAATAACGTAAAGGGTACTTCAACACCCCGGCTGGGGTGTGGTCTGGACTTTGAGAAAGTACAACGGATTTTGAGTGAAATATTCACGGTTGTGGAAATACGTATTACCATTTATTATTTATAATCAATATACATTATTGCTATTGTGATTTTTTTATATTTTCATATTCATTAACGTATAACCATTTATTCCTTACTATTAAGTACATTCTGTGGGATTTTAACCATATATATTTTCTTAATCGCATATTTTCATTAAGTATACTGTGTGTTTAACCATTTAAATTTTTTAAGAGTGTGTTTATTGTTCCTTTAAAGTACTAGAGAGGGTAACGAGATGAAGCTGAAGAGGAAGGTGATGTGTGACCTCTTTCGAGGTCAAGAGAGGGAATCGTGGGAATTAAAATCAATGGCTAAAATCAACGAGTGTTTTTTGTCTTTTAACCAGTACATTTTTGTGTGTGTGTCAAAATTATGAAGTTATTCAAGTTTAATAGATGTGTTTTAATCATATAACAATTTGTGTGCTATATAACCAAATTATGTTTTGTTAAAACTTGCAAACAAAGGCTAGTTTCTGAGTGTGCCCCAGTTGTAAGAATGTTGTCTTGCAGAGAACGGAATGTTGCGTGCAAGAGTTCAACAGGACCTGATTGGTTGCTAAGGGAAGATGCACAGAGATGGGGGGAGGCACGGAGACATGGGGAGACACGTACGGCTCACATTCCTGTATATAATGTGTGTGCAATATACTTTCTGGTGGTTGTTATTCACTCGTTGTAGAGAGAACAATCCGGCGCTGTAAAACTTTTTACATCTGATAATAAACTTCACGTATTGTTGTGAAAATCATCTCTTCGATTCCTCCAATTTTTTAACATGCAGGGCTGAATTAAAAGTCCAACACCGGGTGGATTGTTTTTGTTGGTTTCTATGAGGTTACGAAGGTGCTCAGCCTTTGCTGCTTTTAGTGCCTTTTAATAACAATTTGCAGTCTCTTTCCACGGCATTTTAAAGACCTCTAATTGCGATTTTATCCATTTGTGCTCAAATTGCGTGGTGCTATTGTACCATGGTGCAATTTTTTTCTCATGAATCTTTTTTGACTTCATAGGTGCGACAGGTTCTAATGTATTAGAGAAAATAGTGCCCAATTTGCTGGTCATGTCATCGAGCGATTCTTTATTTATTGGTATGGTTATTAAAGGAGTCAGATCTGGTAAGCTCTTTGCGAAACTATCTTTAGTAGCGGAGGTGATTGTTCTACCCTGTCGATAACGAGTTAAAGGGCTGATTCCTGCCGTGCGCGAAGTGATCGGTGACATCGTTGTAATGGAAATTTTCTAGTCTAGCTTCTTGATGTGTCTGTCTATATGTTTATGAAGTGTTTATCTATGTTTTCTTATTTTGTTATCATGTTTTTCTCTATACGCGTCATACCACTGTGGGATTTAAGATCAATATAGATCGATATAAAAATGGATGATTAATTTTGTTTTAATCAAATGTATTTTCCTACGTGACATAGTTGCAGACAAAGGCTGGTTTCAAAAGTTCCCCCAGTTGTAAGAATGTGTTTTTCAGAGATCGGAATGTGGTCAGTAAGTGGGGGTTGTCACGAGAAGAGGCTACCTGGAGATGGGGGATGGTAGCCCAGACCGGCTCCCAAAGAAAAACGGCCCAGAACTGAAGGGAAAAGCATGTTCTGTTTATGTGTGTGTGTAACAAGAAGCATCTTCTTTTTGGGGGAAGGAATGTGCACACGAAAAGGGAGCACACACACACAACGTATTTTGGGGAACATGTTGTTTTACAGATGTGGAAGGTGGAGTCAGTTCGAGGTGGCGGCACTGATTGGCTGCCGAAAGAAAGAAGAACCGCCCAGAATTTAAGGAGGAGGTCACATATTGGCTAGGAGGGAACAAAGAAACCAGAAGAGAGATCGACGTAATTTTCTGTATTTAATGTGTTTTTGTGAAACTTTCTGAGTTGTTGGTTCAGCTCATTGTGGAGCAAACAATCCAGGGCGCTGTTAAACTTTTAAATCTGATAATAAACTTCACTTATTTTTGTGAAAAATTGTCTCTTCAATACCTCAAATTTTTGAACATGCAGGACTGAATGAACTGTCCAACACCACTCTGCCTTTGCCCTCGAGCAGGGGCCAAGATGTTCTGTTTGGAATAACGGGCATCACTTCTCGTAAACCAGCTCGGAATTCTTGCTGGGGGGTGACGGACTTTTTCGCTTCAGTCCTGCATGTTCAAAAATTTGAAGAAAAGTCAAAGAGAGAGTTTTTCCCAATAAGTTTAAGTAGAATTTATTATCAGATGTAAAAGCTTCTTTCCAGCTGGGGTTGCCTCTCAACATATATATGAGCGAACAACTGAAAAACACACTTCCGGGTTACAGATATTTATAATATATGTGACGTCGATTCTCTCTTCAGGCTCCTCCCCTTCATTGGGCGGGCGTTCAATGCTCTGGAACCAATCACCTCGGGACATGTAAATCTGACTCCATTCTCCCCCAACCATTGGTTCCCTGCAAAACATCATACGAAAACAGCACGGGCCAGCACCCAGCACAGCATAGACATATATTTGACAGTAAAACAACAGTAAACATGAATTTATAATACATAAAACATCGTAATCCCAATAATCCCTCTCTTGACCTCGAAAGAGGTCAAAATTCTTGGTCCTCCGTGTCGTTATTATAGCTAGATAACAATGGCATATTAAATGGTTTGGGGCTTTCCGGTCTCTCAATAGCTGAAATTATTAAGCGATTACACAGTGATCTAAGGCAAGGAATGCAACAACAACCACACGTAATCAAAATTGCTACAAATACCCCTATAGACATCACAATAGACATTACTATTGCTTTCCATCTTCCCAATGTTTTGTCTAGCCAATCTCCAATAGGATTATTTACTCCTGAAATTATTAATAGGATCCCCGACAGCTTACAGTTTTCCCACAGCTTCATCTTGTTGCCCTCTCTTGGACTTTAAAGGAACACTCTCTTGGAAATTAAAATGGTTAAACACACAGTATACTTAATGGGAATATGCAATTAAGGAAAAAAATATATGGTTAAAATCCCACAAAATAGAAATGTAAGGAATAAATGGTTATACATTAATGAATATGACAATATAAAAATCACAATAGCAATATAAAAGTATGAAAAATAGTAAATACAAAAAATATAAAAAATAATAAATATGGAAATATGGAAAAATGTGAATATTTAAAATATGAAAATTCACAATTATAACAATACTGATTATAAAGAATAAATGGTAATACGTATTTCCACCTCCGTTATTATTGCACTTTTGGAAAATGATTCTACCGTCCTTCTCTTTGGTCACAGCACATTCACCTGGTTGTCTGTTCTGTGCAATCACCTTTTCAGTACCATATCTGTGTATGGACTTGTGAACACGACACCTGTCTTGTGAACGATTTGCAATTGTTATTGTACTGGTGGTGTTGTGATTTCACCTGTGGCTTCTTCAGCCTCTGGTTCTCCACCCACACTTTCCCTCTCTTGGACCTGATGACACAGGTCCACCCGTGTCTCTGCAAGATCCCTTGAGGGGGGGTCACAAGCTACACATGAGGTTAAATGAAACTGTCACGGTTCATGAATCTGCTGTGTCATTTCTGATGTGTATGTGTGTGTATGGGTGTCTGTGTGGGGGTGTGGTTACTCATTGTGTTGATTAGTGTCGCCAGCTGGATTCAATTCCCGTTCCCTTTATATGTGCAGTCATTCTCATCTCTTGTTGTCAGATCGTTGTGGCTTCCCCGGTGTTGTGTCCTGTTCCGTGTTTACTCTCGCCTTCTCGTGTGGATCCTACCCTCGTGGCATTCTTCGTTGTACCTCACGCTGTCTGGATTATCCTTCGTTCCTGGTTCCTGTACACGCCTCGCACCGCACGCCATTCCCGGGTTGGTCATTGAAGTCCCTGCGTCATCTTCCACTGAGTGTTTGTCCCCGACCTGTGTTCGTTCTGACTGGCAAATAAACTCCATTTTACTTGCAATTGTATCCGTCTCTGTTTCGCGACAGAACGATCTGACCGATTATGGATGCAGCAAGTTCGGCCAGTTTAAACGAGTTTCTCGCGCACAGCACCACCAGAATGGATCAACAAAGAGAAGAGATCGCGAATACGGGTCGCGCGGTTCAAGCACTCGTGGCGCAGGTGTCCGAGCTCACCCAACAGTTTCAACTTCTTTGAGCTCCCACTGCGCCGCCCATACCGCCCGTTCAGCCCCCCCCCGCCTCCGCAAGAACATCAGCCGGAACCTCGTCTGCCCACGCCAGAGAAATATTCAGGTGAGCCTGAATATTGTCGAGCGTTTCTCACAGCATGTTCCATGCATTTCGCATTGCAGCCACGGACCTTCTGCACCGAACAGACTAAAGTGGCGTTCGTCCTGACTCTACTGTCGGGGAAGGCGGCCCTGTGGGGAACAGCGGTGTGGGAGAATCAGGACATCTGCTGCGCCTCATTCCAGGCACTCTCCACAGAGTTGAGAAGAGTCTTCGATCGAGCGATAGCGGGTAAGGAGGCAGCCAGATTACTCGCTGATCTACGCCAAGGTGATGGCTCGGTGTCGGACTATTCCATCCAGTTCCGCACCCTGGCTGCAGAGTGCCAATGGAACGAGGAGGCGCAGTGGGACATGTTCCTGCATGGGCTGGCTGACCGCCTTCTGAAGGAGATTTACATCCTGGACCTCCCCAGGACCCTGAATGGCCTGGTGGAGCTCGCTCTGAGGGTTGAGTCTCGCCTGAATCGTGTGGCTTCCCACCTTCATCAGAGGCGACCCCAGTACCACACGGAGGACCCACGCACCAGCGGCGGGAGCGCGGTCAGCCCAGTTCCCGATCATGAGTCCATGCAGGTAGGGAGAGCTCGGCTTTACCGGGAGGAGAGGGAGAGGCAGAGATCCCAAGGACTCCTGTCCAGTAAAAGATCAAGCCCGGTAGTAAGTATGAGGCTACTATCGGGTGGGATCTCCGCCGAGAAGACCTCATCACCATCATCAACCCTCCTCCCGGTAAGACTGAGATGGGCAACCTCCACGCACCGCACTCAAGCACTGCTGAATTCGGGAGCAGAGGGTAATTTTATGGACTTTGGACTCGCAGTCAGACTTCAGATTCCCTTCACCCCTCTCACTCACAAGATATCAGTCAATGCACTCAATGGACAAGAACTTCCCCGGATTTCCCACTCGACTGAACTCCTTACACTCATAACTTCTGGCAATCACACTGAAACCATATCCTTTCTCCTCATGGACTCACCACTTGCCCCAGTGGTTCTGGGACACCCGTGGCTCACTCTGCACAATCCTCGGGTCGACTGGTGCACTAAAACTATTTCCACATGGAGTAACCACTGTCATGAGTCCTGTTTGGTGTCTGCTTGTACTTCTGGTTCTGGTTCTGTGTTTCAGAGTGAGGCAGCGGATTTGTCTAACGTGCCCGCAGAGTACCTCGACCTGAAGGAGGTGTTCAGTAAGTCTCGCGCTGCTTCTCTCCCTCCGCATCGTTCCTATAACTGTGCGATAGATCTACTGCCAGGTAAGTCTCCGCCTAAGGGCAAACTTTACTCTCTTTCTGTTCCCGAGAGGGAGGCCATGGAGAAATATATTTCTGATTCTCTAGCCTCTGGATTCATCCAGCCTTCCTCTTCTCCTGCGGGGGCGGGGTTCTTTTTCGTTGGGAAGAAGGATGGTTCTCTGCGTCCTTGCATTGACTACCGAGAGCTGAACAACATCACGGTAAAGAATTCTTATCCTTTGCCGTTGATGTCTTCAGCTTTCGAGAGGTTGCAGGGAGCATCCATTTTCACGAAACTGGACTTACGTAATGCATATCATTTGGTTCGCATCAGGAAGGGGGATGAATGGAAAACCGCTTTTAATACCCCTAGAGGCCACTTTGAATATTTGGTTATGCCCTTCGGGCTTTCCAACAGCCCAGCGGTTTTCCAGGCACTCGTGAATGACGTGTTGAGAGACATGGTAGACCAATTCATATATGTTTACCTGGATGACATATTGATTTTTTCTTCGTCTCTCCAGGAACACGTTCAACACGTCAGACGAGTGCTCCAGAGACTGTTGGAGAATGGGCTTTTTGTCAAGGCGGAGAAATGCGCGTTTCATGCACAGTCCATTCCCTTCCTAGGGTACATCATCTCCTCTGAGGGGGTGCGTATGGATCCTGACAAGGTTAAGGCTGTGGTAGATTGGCCAAGTCCAGATTCCCGTAAGGCCCTACAGCGGTTTTTGGGGTTCGCCAATTTTTACCGGCGTTTCATTCGCAATTTCAGCCAACTAGTCGCACCTCTGACTGCCTTGACCTCCCCCCGAACGACGTTCAGGTGGTCGAACACTACGAGGCAGTGTTCGCCAAACTCAAGGGCCGCTTCGTTTCGGCCCCCATTCTTGTCACCCCTGATCCCACACGTCAGTTCGTGGTGGAGGTCGACGCGTCAGAGGTGGGAGTAGGAGCAGTGCTTTCACAACGCGCTTCCTCAGACGACAAGATGCACCCCTGCGCGTTTCTTTCTCATCGACTATCGCCTGCCAAACGCAATTATGACATTGGTAACAGAGAGTTGTTGGCAGTCAAGTTAGCGTTGGAGGAGTGGCGTCATTGGTTAGAGGGCTCAGGGGTGCCCTTTATCGTTTGGACCGATCACAAGAACCTTGAATATATTAGATCTGCTAAAAGACTCAACTCCAGGCAGGCTCGGTGGGCACTTTTTTTCGGACGTTTTGACTTTGTTCTCTCGTACCGCCCGGGTTCCAAGAACATCAAACCCGACTCCTTATCTCGTATTTTTGATCCATCCGAACGCCCGGTGACTCCCGAGTGCATTTTACCTGAGAAAGTAGTTATCTCCACACTCGTATGGGAGGTCGAGTCGAAGGTCAAATCGGCCTTAGAAGGGGTAACGCCTCCGCCCGGCTGCCCACCGAATCGGTTGTTTGTTCCGGAGGGGTTACGGTCCGACGTTGTTCGGTGGGGTCATTGCTCCAACGTGGCTTGTCATCCGGGAGTGACTCGCACCAGTTATTTAGTTAAGCAACGATTCTGGTGGCCGCCGACAAAACGATTTTGTTTTGGCTTGCTCGGTCTGTGCCACTGGTAAGACATCTAACCGACCTCCGGATGGGTTACTTCGACCGCTGTCTGTCCCTTCGAGACCCTGGTCCCACATCGCGCTAGATTTTGTTACCGCCCTCCCACCCTCCAGGGGCATGACGGTTGTTTTAACCGTAGTGGACCGGTTTTCGAAGGCGGCACATTTAATCCCCTTGCCCAAATTACCTTCAGCCAAGGAGACAGCGGTCACGGTCATTAATCATGTCTTTAGGTTACATGGCCTCCCGACGGACGTGGTCTCTGACAGGGGTTCCCAGTTTGTATCCAAATTTTGGCAGGAGTTCTGTAAATTATTGGGGGCTACGGTCAGTTTGTCTTCGGGTTATCATCCCCAGACCAATGGTCAGTCTGAGCGGGCCAACCAGGATCTTGAGAGAATGTTGCGATGTTTGGTAACCAAGAATCCTTCGTCCTGGAGCCAACAACTTTCTATGGTGGAGTACGCCCATAACTCGTTACCTGTGTCATCTACGGGCCTCTCTCCGTTTAAGTGTAGCTTAGGTTACCAGCCACCAATTTTTCCGAGTCTGAAATCCAAAGGTGTCGCCGCACTTGGACTAGAGCCTGTGAGACTCTACTCCGAGCGGGGGGGCGCATGAAGGCCAAGGCCGATCGCCACCGGTCAAAGCCTCCCGTATACGTCGTGGGTCAAGAAGTGTGGCTTTCTACCAGAAACATTCCTCTCCGCTCCGTTTCTAACAAGTTAGCTCCCAAATTTATCGGCCCGTTTCCTGTCACCAAAATTATTAGTCCGGTGACAGTCCGACTCAAACTCCCTCCAGCGTACAGGAGAATTCACCCCGCCTTTCACGTATCAAGGATCAAACCCGTGTTTTATTCTCGCATTAATCCGCCTGTCCCCGTTCCCCCCCCGCCGCGACTCGTAGATGGGGAACTTATTTATTCGGTACATCGTATTCTGGACTCGAGACGGAGGGGACGCGGATTTCAGTACTTGGTGGACTGGGAGGGTTACGGTCCTGAGGAGAGAAGTTGGGTACCTGCTAGAGACATCCTGGATCACTCCCTTATCGATGATTACAATCGACAGGTAGGGTTGTCTGGGAACGCCAGGAGGCGTTCCTAGGGAAGGGGGTACTGTCACGGTTCATGAATCTGCTGTGTCATTTCTGATGTGTATGTGTGTGTATGGGTGTCTGTGTGGTTATTAATTGTGTTGATTAGTGTCGCCAGCTGGATTCAATTCCCGTTCCCTTTATATGTGCAGTCATTCTCATCTCTGGTTGTCAGATCGTTGTGGCTTCCCCGGTGTTGTGTCCTGTTTCGTGTTTACTCTCGCCTTCTCGTGTGGATCCTACCCTCGTGGCATTCTTCGTTGTACCTCACGCTGTCTGGATTATCCTTCGTTCCTGGTTCCTGTACACGCCTCGCACCGCACGCCATTCCCGGGTTGGTCATTGAAGTCCCTGCGTCATCTTCCACTGAGTGTTTGTCCCCGACCTGTGTTCGTTCTGACTGGCAAATAAACTCCATTTTACTTGCAATTGTATCCGTCTCTGTTTCGCGACAGAAACCAAGTGTCACCCTTGCCCTGCAATTGAACACAGTGTGATGTCCTCGCTGTCACCCTATAGGGTTTCGACCACCTTGGCTCATTCCACTTTCTCCTGAACGTCCTCAGCCTCACCCACTGTACCGTCGTTGGAGGGGGGTCTGCTGCTGGAGATGGATTGACCTGGCATGAAAAAGTCTTAATGAGAGCAGTCAGTTTATCAAAATAGACAGTGTGAGATAATGGTGTCACAATGGCATCCGACAGTGCATTCCGTGGCCCTGGA
Source organism: Barbatula barbatula (assembly GCF_947034865.1). Lineage (NCBI taxonomy): Eukaryota > Metazoa > Chordata > Actinopteri > Cypriniformes > Nemacheilidae > Barbatula > Barbatula barbatula. Next base: position 20,258,268 of record NC_136780.1, on the reverse strand, counting down.
AACTGGCGACCTGTAAGCAATTCAAAAGGGGTAAATCCTGTGATTCGGTTAACAGATGATCTTACTGACATTAAGGCCAATGGCAAAGCTGACAACCAATTTAGTTTTGTCTGTGCACAGATTTTAGCCAATTTGAGTTTTAGTGTGAGATTCATTCGTTCAACCTTACCTTGGCTGGCAGGATGCCAGACTGCACCAAATGCATGTTTGAGGCCTAGGGCCTTTTCGACGACTCGCAAATGTTCATTCTTAAAGTGACTGCCATAATTTGATCGTAAACGGCGAGGAAAACCGTAACGAGGTATATAATGATTTATTAAACATTTTATCACTGCCGTACTGTCTTCTCTGCCGACAGGATAAGCTTCAGGCCATCCAGTGAAATAGTCTACGATTACCAGAACATAACGCTTACCCTGTACCCTCGTGATCATGTCTGTGAAATCAATCACGATTTCGTCCCCTGGACCACCGGTCAAAGGAAACGAACCCCTGTTGGTTTAATCGTATATCCCTGACAAACTTCACACGTGCTCACATGTGCTGAGACCATAGCTTTTAAAAAAGGATGCCACCAATATTCAAGCGCTCTTATCATCTGTTTGTCCCCGACATGAACCTCTGCCATGATGGAATAACACAGACTCGCTGGGAGCGCCGGACGTCCGTCCGGAGCTTGCCACAGTCCGTCAGAGGCACGAACAGCTCCATTTTGTGCCCACACAGAGACTTCTTCAGGGGTACAGCGCTGATGCTCTTTACAAAGGTATTCCCTTGTGAATCTCGGCAATAGATCATTAGATGTTCTTTCTGATGTGCACATCATCTGCGAGGACACATAACCAGCAGCAGCTTTTGCCGCCAAGTCTGCTGTGTCATTGCCTCGGCTCAAAGAACTATCCACCTTAGAGTGACCAGCGCATTTAATCACTGCCACCTCTGAGGGGATCATCAGAGCCTCTAAAAGGTCTCTGGCTTCACATGCATGTGTTATTGGTCGACCTGACGAAGTGATAAAGCCACAACGTTTCCACAACGGCATTTCTACATGTACAGCTGTAACAACATAAGCAGAGTCAGTATAGATGTTTACACGGCGTCCACCAGTATGTCGCAAGGCTTTGATCACTGCTATCATTTCTGCCCTCTGTGCTGACTGCTTCCCATCTAATCTTGCTGCATCCCTCGTAATCATCTCATGTCCTACCTGCTCTACCACTGCATAAGCCGCTTTCAAACTTCCGTCCTCCGCCCTGAAACAGCACCCGTCAGTGAACAAAGTCATGACTGGCTCAGGGCCAGTCAACGGTTTTGCAAAAAAACCTGGTCTGACCACTGATGCCCTCTCTGTGATCGGTGCACAGTCGTGTGGTTCTCCCTCCTCCACCAAATCTGCCATGTTAATGCCCTCATGTGTGTATATGATATGGTCGGCGAGCAAAATTGCTGCAGTGCGTCGCTGTCGCAAAGGGGAAAATGTGAATGATTCTGAATTAACAAAAGATGCGATTGAATGCGTGGTTAAAACAATTAGGTGGTGGCCCATAACGATGTGAGACGTTTTCTTCACTATCTTTGCCAGGCCTGCGACAAACCTGCTGCATGGTGGCTGTCTTTGTTCTACACTGTCCAACAACATGCTAACATACATTAACACTTTTCTGCCCCCCTGGTCTTTTTGATAAAGTACCCCATGTGCACTTGACCCTGTCTCAGAGACGTCTAAGTGAAATAGTGATCTGTAATCGGCACTGCTGAGATTAGCTGCATGTGCCATTTGTTGTTTCAGGTTAATGAACGTCCGTTCAGCTTCCTGTGTCCACTCAATGTCTGCTCTCAAATTCTTCATACCCTGTTGTTTTACAAGATCTCTCAAAGGGGCTGTTAATGAAACATACATTGGAATATAATGTCTACTATACCCTGTTAGGCCTAGAAATGACAACATCTCCTTAACCGTGGTTGGCTTTGGATGACTCAGAATTCCTCGTCTATGGGCTACAGTTAGCGTGGAGCCCTCTGGGGTGATCATGCGACCTAGAAATGTAACACAAGGTCTGCAAAATTGCAGCTTTTCCTTGCTTACCTTGAAGCCACTTTTGTGTAATTGTCTTAACACAGCTTCGCTCCCCTCCAGGCATCCTTGCTCTGTTTTGGCTGCCAAAAGGAGGTCATCAACATACATGATCAACACACAGTCTCCAGGCAAACTACAGTCCTGTAATTGTTGTTTTAGTGCATGGTTAAAAATTCCTGGTGATAAAACAAACCCCCGGGGTAATCGGTTGTAAGAATATTGACAATCTTTGTACGTGAAAGCCACACACGCCTTGCATTCCTCTGCTAAAGGGATACAGAAAAATGCGTTAGCCAAATCAATACATGTAAATCAATTGTGCTCAGGTGTTATCACAGAGAGTGCAGTATACGGATTAGGCACTGTTAACGATGGTGTAGCCACAACAGCATTGATTGCTCTCAAATCATGTACGGCACCGGAAAAATAGGTGTGTTCCACCTAGATTTGTATGGTGTAATAACACCCCTCTCTAGGAGACCTTTTACTGTTGCGGCCACACCCTCGTCCGCCTCAGGTTTGTTGCGGTATTGTGGAATCCAGATGGGGTCAGGTGTGCTTAACTGAAAGTAAACTGGAGACATGTTACAAAAACCTACATCTGTTGGGCCCTGAGACCAAAGATCCTCAGGTAAATTTTTTATGACATCTGGTGCTCCCACACTATCTGACAGCTCCCTGCCATGGAATCTAGAAACCTGTGTCTAGAGCCTGTGACAGTCGAATAGGTGGCTCCGGTGTCCACCAGAGCTTTAAATGGTTTGTTGTTTACCATTAACGAAATGAGAGGTTCTGCCCCAGCCCTCATTTAAGCTCTCTGGGGGTCCTGTCAACAATCGCTCGCAGCACCCCCCGGGCCCCCTGTCGGGAGCAAGGGCACCTGTAGGTTGGAGGGTGGTGGAGGGTGATGCCCCGGGTTGTATGGGGTTTGTGGTTCCCTGCCGCAACCACCGGCACCACCTCTTCGAGGACCCCATCCCTCCGCAGGTGGTCCGTTATACTGACCTGAAAGCTGTGGACACTCTCTCATCCAGTGGCCTGCCTCACCACACACGTAACAATTTTCCCCGCCCTGCTGCCTCCCTCCATAAGACCCCCTCCCTCTATTACTACCCCTCCAATTGCTCCTTTGTCTATTTCCCCTCCCACCTGTTGCATGGGCGTCTGTATCATAGGGTGGGCCGTTATATTGGTAAGGGGGTGGCTGATAGGATTGTTGTGGCATTTGCTTAATCTTTTTTCTCCCTCCCTCATTCTTTGCTTGTTCTAACTGTAGTTTTAGCAACTCTATTTTTATCTTTTCTAATTGTTCTTCCTCTTTTCCTGTTTTCTCAACAGCCCTATCTGTGTGGTGGACTAATAGGGGCAAAGGGAGGGGGTGTCACATTTTAATATATAAACTATGTGTGCAGGAGGAAAGAGCACCTTTTCTCTGCACCATCTCATTGCTTATGATGCAGATTAAACAACAATAAAATACTTTGCAAAGTAACTTCACCTCTCTGTGAATTGCGTTTGTCAAAGTTGACTCAACCTAGATTAGGGAATAAGAAAATTCCACAACATCGTCGCTTTGATGTATATTATCTATATTGGTTAGATCGGCTCCGTGAGATATAATCAGGTCTAGTGTATGATTAAATCGATGAGTGGGTCCTTTGATGTTTTGTATTACTCCAAAAGATTGTAGTAGTTCTGTAAACGCCACTGCTAATACATCGTTAGCGCTATCTACGTGGATATTAAAATCTCCGACAATTAGTATTTTATCAACGTTAACCAATAGGTCCGATAAGAACACAAACTCTTTCAGAAAATCAGTGTAGGGACCACAGGGTCTATACACAGTAGCCAATGTAAAAGAAAGCAATGTTTTTTTACTTTTGTTTGTTCAACGAAAGCACTTCAAATGATTAAAATGTATGCTCTGAGCTACAGTAAGAAAGTTTCTAAAGATTGTAGCGACACCACCACCCCGACCAACCGGACGTGGCTCATGCATATAACAGTAGCTTGGTGGGCTACACTCATTTAGACCGAAATAATCATTTGGTTTAAGCCAGGTCTCGGTAAGACAGAGTATATCAAAACTATTGTCCGTGATCATTTAATTTACAATAACTGCCTTTGAATTTAGTGATCTAATATTAAGTAGGCCGAACATTATAAATTGGTTTTGGTTGTTTATTACATTGTCTTCAGGTTTAATCACGATCAGATTTTTTCTCTGACTTTTGCCAAAATATTTACTTTGTAGTATTATTAGGGGGGGACATACGGTCTCTATATATTTTGAAGCAGTAACATTTACAACAGTTGAGAAGCACAGACTATGAGTTTGGCCTTACCGGAGGGAGACATAGTCAATGTTTCAGGAACCTGAAAACAACTCAAATTTGTCATTAGATGTAAATGGTAATGCATTTGAAGCATGCACTGATCAAGACTGTTATTTAGTACATTTTTACTGTAAACAAATTATTTCTTTGGATTTATTGGTATGTTGTGTGTTTTAAAATATATCTAAATATGGAAATCCCATAGGCACTCCTATTCTTTCAGATGTTGGAGACCAAGATATGGAAGAAAGACCACAAAAAGTACGAGAAACTGGTTTCTTATTTTTTCAATGATTTTTAAATAACATACAGACGTTCTAAAACTTTTTAGTATCATTGGTAAATATGAGCAAAATGGCTGTAAAAATAAGAATCTGAATTGTTTCTCCTTTTGATTCTTTATTTAAAAATATGGAAATTAATACATTTAATTAAAAAAAAAAAGATTTTGGCATGAACGTAACATTGATGACTTATATGTTTTTCTTTAATACACCCTGGACACATGTCTGTATATTTTCTTCAAACAGATACAAAATGCAGAGGCAAGAGAAGCAGTAATGCAAGCTTCTGAGACACTTGACAGTGCTGGGGACAATGCGGTACATTAATTCCATGGAAGAAAGAGACAGTCTAGTAAATCACTCTATTGACCAGTATGTTGAAGGATGTTTAGGGGATATCAAAAGAGAGTTTTGTATTTTTTATAATGTAAATGAGGTTGAAATATTTTTTAAGTATTAAAACTAATGTGTTTCCTCATTTAGATTCATGGATGGTTTGAGCACACTTGGACTTGCTGAGACAATCCAGTCCTATCCAGCACACTTCAGATCAATATTTCTGGGAAACCCACAATTAGCTCACTGCAGAAAATGTAATTGACTTATTTCAGCCGATACTTTCCAGTGTAGGGAGTAGCTGGCGAAGAGAGGAGAGCAGAGTGCTGTGCTACTGGAGAGATTGCTTGATTGATATAGAAGGTAACTGACTAAATATTTTGTTCTATAGCATTTAATTCTGTATTGTTGTATGTTTAGTATTGTTTTTGTGAGGTAATTACGGTACTCAAATTTGCTGCTGTAAAGTTTAGAAAAGTTTCATACCTTGTACTAGGACAGGGGTCGGCAACCCAAAATGTTGAAAGAGCCATATTGGACAAAAAAAAATAAAAAACAGCTGTCTGGAGCCGCAAAAAATTAAAAGCCTTATATAAGCCTTATAATGAAGGCAACACATGCTGTAAGTGTCTATATTAGCTTTATTACCCCCCTAGTATCAAAATGATAAGTAGGCTACAAATACCTAATGAGCATTCATGATTAAATGTTTATTTTCCCCTGCAGCGCATCCTGGAGAGAATGACGCACCACGTGACTACTCTGCTGTACGATGGTGCTTTAGGTTTAACTTCCATTATAATTTTAATGTATTATGTTTCGTTGCATTGATGAAATTAAAGAAATACAATAAAGAAATCAGATTTTTTATGTCATTTTTACTTTAGGATTCGGAAAAACAACAAAATGTGCAACGTGCATATGCACAGTGGCGGCCGGCCAATAGAGGGCGCTAGGGCGCCGCCCCCTTAAGCCACAAAAAAAAAAAATTAAAACAATTAAAACAAAAATAGTAATAATAATGAGAAAAACATCAGTATGTCAATATTTGTGTGTTTTAAATATGGAATGCACCCAGTAATACATGTAAAATATGATACAAAATCATATTTGCAACCTTTCCTCTGCCTGTCTGACCGCTTCATCAGCTCTGGGGCGATAGAGAAAGCGCCCCAAGGAGGCGGGTCTATGTAGCAGTTAAGCCAATTGCTAATTTAAGGTATGAATGTATGACATAAAATTTAGCCAATCAGCGTTCTTAAATAGAATCCAAGAAGGGCGATAATTTTATCGCCCCAAGCCCTGATAAAATAAGGTCTGGGCTCGCCTCTAGGGGCGCCATTTTTACTAAACGACAATGGCGAGCGCGGACGTTACTCCTCCAAGACCCAACCCTAACTCGGTGAAATCTCTCCTCCAAGATCCGTTTGAGAGGAGAACTTTGTCGGAGAAAGTTCGGGTGAAAGAGCTGGGCCCAGAACAAGCTGACCTCTCAATTAAACAGCAGGCTAGCGAAAAAGGGAAGCAGTATATGCGCGGCTTCTCCCGTAGCTGGTACACCAGGAAGGCTTGGCTAGCTGGGTGCACCCATGCTAATGCTTTATTTTGCTTTCCGTGCTTGCTTTTTAAAACGACGGGGACAGATCCAGCATGGACAGTTACCGGAGTGAGGGATATGAAGCACCTGTCAGAGAAGGTAAAGAAACACGAGAACACCAGGGCACATATGGATAACTCTGTAAAGCTAGCCATATTAGGAAGGGTGAACATTGCTACGCAGCTGGATGACGGCCACAGAATTGCGGTGAGAAAACATAATGAGGAGGTGGATAAAAACAGGCACATTTTATCCAAAATTATCGATTGTGTGAAGTTTTGTGGTGCTTTTGAGTTGGCCTTGCGTGGGCATGAGGAGACTGACTCCTCGGACAACCCCGGCATTTTCCGGGGCTTGGTGGATTTTGTTGCCTCCCTTGACAGTGTGCTGGAGGAGCACCTGAAGACAGCTACTGTTTTTAAGGGCACGTCAAAGACGATACAGAACGAGCTGTTGGACTGCATGCTGTCAGTGCTTAAGGATTACATCCTGGAGGAAGTAAAGAGTGCTGATTTTATCGCAATTCAAGCCGACGAGACGACTGACGTTTCCACCCACTGCCAGCTGGTGCTGGTGCTACGCTACATCGATGCTAACAGTAACATCCAAGAGCGGTTTTTCGAGTTCATTACGATCCAGAACGCAACCGCCGACACCATCGCTACAGCGCTGCTGGAGAGGCTCAGCACCATACTCTCACATGGACAAAAGGCCAAACTTATTGCCCAGGCTTACGACGGAGCAAGTGTGATGAGGGGAGCCACCGGCGGAGTGCAGCGTAAAATAGTGGATGTGTACGAAAATGCGCACTACGTCCACTGCTATGCACATCAGCTGAACCTCATCATGCAGCAGGCTACTTCAGGCATCCCCAGGATCGGCACTTTCTTTTCCGACCTTGCAGGATTTTCTGCTTTCTTCTCCAGGTCTCCCAAGCGAACCACCGTGCTTGACCAAGTGGTTGCGCATAGACTCCCCAGAGCCTCTACAACACGGTGGAACTTCCACAGTCGCGCTGTAAACACTGTGTACGAGCACAAGGAAGACCTCCTATCGTGTTTCCAGACCATCAGAGACTCTGGGAACTTTGACCCCCCGACTGTCAGAGAGGCTGGGGGCTTTGTGAGGATGCTCGAAGACGAGGCTTTCTGTTTTTTCCTGGCACTGTTCCACAAGATCATGCCAAATGTGGACATGCTTTTCAGCCAGCTGCAGAAGAGGAACATCGACCCTGTCTTCATTAAAGCACTTGTCCAGAGGTTCACAGACAGCATGCTAACAATCAGGTAAATAACTATATTTACTATTGGCTGTTTCTAATTGTTGTTAGAAAGATGAATAGCTCACTTCCAACAGTGCAAAAGCCTAAATGTGTCTTGTCATCAAAGTGAGTGATTATCATAGAGCACATCACAATTATATTTGTTTTAGGATTTTAAAAGGAAAGATAATACACAATCAGACTTTGATAATAATGCAGGAAAGTATTACACCGTTTGTAATAACAGACTTATTCAGGTGTCCACCAGGTCAGTTTCTAGAAGAGGCCTAGTTGTTATTGAAGATTCAAGATTAACTTTATTGTCATTCAGACTATTACTTACATAGGACAAGTGCACAGCAGAACAAAATTATGTTTGCATCCCTTAAAAATGGCTTAAAAACGTAATAACATAAGTTAATTATGTACATCACAGGTTAAAAGCAGTTACTAGACAGTTTGTGTGTGTCATACACACACACACAAATATGTATATATATATATATATATATATAGTCGCTGGTTATGTCTGTGTGTTGAGGGGGGGTTACAGTGAGTTAAGAAGTCTGATGGCAAGTTATCAAATTAAACTTTACTTTTTGACCCAGGGCCTCCGTTCCCTCTTTGTGTGGGGACAGCGCATCTGACGAGCAGCAGCATCCCATAAAGCGACGGAGGATGCTGGGACCAGGAGAACAACAGAGGTTGGCTACAGAGGTAAGTTGTGATGTAATTGTCAGTGTTTTCCCTAGAACTTTTTTTCAGGCCTGGTAGTATGTAGCCAAAACCAAAAACCCTGAACAATCAGTACCTTAGTAATCATATACTTGACTTGGACATAGGCATGTGTTCAGTCAGGATCACTTGCATCAAAATAGCTTTATTGCAAATTAAAGCTGAGGATGTATCTTTTACAGGTATGTGATACCATCCTGATTCATGCCAAGGAGAGGTTCTCCTTCACCCAGCACCTCATCAGCGCAACACTGTTGCACGGAGAGTTGTTCACACAACACAGTGTGAAGTTTCCCGATACAGCGCTTGAAACAACTGTGGAGGCATACCCCATGTTGGACAAGGCCAAGCTTAAAACTGAACTGTCCCTCATCTATGAGAACAGTGAGTTCAAGGCTTGTAGTGGTGCAGTGCCCCTGTTCCAGTTCTTCATGGAGAACAACCTTCAGAGCACTTTCACAGAGACTGTCAGCCTCCTGAAGATCCTCATCACCACACCCATGACAACAGCTGAGTCAGAAAGGTGCTTCTCTACACTGAAGAGGATCAAGACCTTCCTGAGAAACAGCATGACACAGGATCGCCTGAATGCTCTGGCTATGCTCTCCATGGAGTAGAAACTTGTCAGGGACATTCCTGACTTTAATAAAAGGGTCATTGAGAGGTTTGCCACTCAGAAGGACAGACGGGCAAAATTCCTGTACAAATAAGATGACACACACACACACACACACACAGATACACACACACACACACACACGTTTCTTTGTATATAGTTGACCTTAGCATAAAAATCATTCAGTTATATATGGTACTCTAAAAAATGTTAATAGTGTGTTTGCTAATATTACTGTATATATGTTTTGTATCAATTAATTGTTGCAGTTCTGGAGCACATTAACAATTAGTTACATTTAGTTTGATCATAAAATACTTTATGCTATTCTTCCAGTCAAAGGTTTGAGTTCAGCCACTTGATATCCATTTCTATATGTAGAAATAGTCAATTGTTTACAAGTTCAGTTTAAATGCAAATAAAAGGCTTGTGTTTGTGCATCATGATGTTTATGTTTTTGTGTACGAATGCCTCAACTTTTTAATATTGGCATTAAATAATTACTGACTATTTCACTGAGCACTGCTGTCCTGCAGTTTGTGTTAAATTTTATTGCGATGGTTACGGAAACAAAAAAGTATGGCACAGCCCCACCGAGAATATTTTTCACCAGCCGGCACTGCATATGCATCCTGTAATTTCAGACATCCCCATGGATATAAAATGCAGTCCTCTTCAATCCTCAATAATACAATACAATCCTCTTCCCCCAAACTATATACTATATACTGACAAAAATCAGTATCATCTGTGAACTGAACGTTTTCCCACGCTTTATTATATCCCGGGTTGCAACAAAACTAGCAGCAGTAGTGGAGTTTGGAGATGCAATCCACTTCTTAAATTTATCTTTGCGCTCCTCTAATTTTCCACATTGGCAATGAAAGCAAATGATTTGGTCCAAGAACTGTTGAATCATCTGTTCTCCTCAACTATCTTTCTATTTTTCCCCTTGGGATCCATGACACACCCGCCGGTTTGTTTGTGTGTCTGTCAGCCACCGGTCTGGCATCACGCGCGCCGCCGATCGGACAGAAACGCGTGTCGCAGTATATGACGTAAATCTTCGTTGACAGAAATGTTGAAATTAAATATTATACACATTTTTTACAACGTTGAAAAACTTTAAGAATGTTTGTCATGTTTTTCCTCCTACAGAAATTATATTTAAATTTTCATATTTTTGAAAAAGCTCTAGGGAGCCACTAGGGCGGCGCTTAAGAGCCGCATGCAGCTCTAGAGCCGCGGGTTGCCGACCCCTGTACTAGGAGGTTAAGCTGAATAAGTGAGTGTGCATTGCTTTGCAGGTGGAGAATGTGCAAATGTAACTCTTGAGGATATCCTTATTTTTGCATCTGGACTCGCCAGGATTCCTCCACTTGGATTTCCAGTCCAACCTGCGCTGGAATTTTTAATTTCTATAGACAACAAAGACAAGCCTCTCCCCGAAGCCAATACCTGCAGTATAGTACTTCGTTTACCTATTTAGTCTGGAATCATTCAGGCCCCTACATTTGGAGTGGCTGTCATGCCGCGGGAGAAGAGAAATATTTTATTTTGTTACAGCAGTATAGCGCAATCTGTTTACCTTTGTAACTATAGCAACATAATACCGGCTCATGCATCAGGAAGTAGATCGCTGTGCGGTAGTCAGTTGCAGCAGTGTGGGAGCTCTACCAGTCGCCTTTTCCTCTTCTCTTTTGCTAAAGCAACGTCTGAGTATTTCTTATCGTGCAATATTAGAATAGTGCCTATTTTCACCTTTTGTAAGAATATTGAGACAGCTATGTTAGCATTATGTTTATTACTGCCGATTGTTTACTAGCTCGATTGCGTTAACAAATAGATCACCGCTGTGTAGATAATCCGTGCTGTTCCCTCTGTTACTTTGTATTTGGATTTAATATTAATATATACTTCATTTGTATTGTATTGCAGTTTCGCAATATTCTCAGTAAACTTCATGGAAATGTATCATCTGTGCCCTGGAGTTTATTGGTAGTGTTTAAGCTCAATGGAGCACAGTCCATGAAAGTGGCTTAATGCATTATTAAAAAAAAATCTCAATGCTATTTGCATGTGTTACCATAATACATTCAGCTATAGGCCTATTCCCCAGTTCTAACATTTTGTGTTTAAAACAATGTTCTATGTTTCTTAATTCTTATAAGGTCCGTAACATTTAAAGTAACTGTTTAGGAGTATTAATTAAATTGTTAAACTATATTTTCTGTTCTTTTAATATGTATTACACTTTAAATGTATAAAGGTATAACATTCTCTTAGTATGCAGCATAGTATCCTTGCATAAAACATTGTTAGGTATTGCTAGCTTTTATTAAAAGAAAATATTACATACAGAGTACATGTGAACACAATTAAATTAGTCACTATTGATAGTGCAATGATAAGAAGCCAAGGACATCCTGAAGCACATCAATTCCAAGGCTGTCTCTTGCTCCACTTAATGGGTCAATCTGTCTTTTGCTGGTGTTCTTCAGACATTGTAAACTGGTTGTCTGGGACTACAACTTCCTGAGACCAGTGAAAGTCAGGTAAAGGATTTGGGACTCCTTGAGGTGTGTCTGCATCATTTTGGAAAATTCCACGTAATCCTGTAAGACTTCGACGTTGCATTGCAAGGCAGCCTCTTACAAACATTTGGTACGGTGACATGTACCTTGCAGTTCTCAATCTGTGGTAATTCCACTGATTAACAAAAAACTTTAAATCCCTATTGATCCTGGGCAGGTACACATAATGCAGAGCCCACATGTGCATCTCATTAATAGGATCAATCAACCAATCTTCTTCCAGCTGTGTGAAGAGAGTGGTAAACATTTACAGTACCTCTCCAAACATCTCCCCACAACCTTTCAATTCTTTGGTTGTGGGTGATACTGCCTCTCATTGCACTACCTCTGCCATGCCCTTGAAAAACTTCCATGAAAAGTCAAACAGCATTGTTCTCCCCGTGAAATATGAATTATTTTCATGCAGTGCTATAAATTTGTTTCTGATTATGTGCAATCCCCAGTATCAAACCCATGACCTCGGCCTTGCTTTAACAACTAAGGTACATGAGAGCCTAAACAAAGTTTATGCATGTTATTTTATTAAACAAGTAATAATGGGCTTGTTCTTGTCACGCAAATAAGAACAGTGGAGGCAAATGCAAGTAATCTGGTTCAATGTGCAGAGTAATCCAGCTAAACAAAGAGCCGTAAATAATCCTCAGCGACTGTCCAAGAGTTCGCAGACAGAGTCCGAAAGGTGAGGACTGCACAACACCGGAGACAACGATCTGACAACACAAGATGTTCAAGGTGAGTATATATATACAAATGATGATGAAAATCAGCTGGTGCTGATTCTCCCGGAGGATCATCAGTGACCACGCCTACACAATCCGGTACATACATAAAAACAGTGCAAGGAGGAATCAATGAATTTCCCAACCGTGAAAGTTCTTTAGCAAGTAAATATTTTGATAATTATACATAAACGTTAATCTATATTTTAGATCCATTGATTAACTGTTCCTAAAATTATTCTTTTACTCATGATGATGGCCAGGCAATCTTTAGATGACCATTAGGTATAAACATCCGCCATTTACACAAGTGTTTGGCATTTTAGCAAGCAATTTGATAGAAATCTTACCCAAACTCCATAGAACAGCTACATCAATAATATGTTGCCAAGTTAAACGTCACGACAGAAAATTACTGCACTGGTTTATTGCTAACTGATAGTAAATGTTTGAGCATAAATAAACTATACTCTCAAATGATGAGATTATTTAAATTAAGCTTGTTACTCTGTGCTTACTTTGTCCCTTAACATGAAACGACACCCATACGACTTTATTAAATGTAGGACGTTACCAGTTGATCAGGTGTAAGAGAGAGGCTGAAGGGAGGGGTGGCAGGCACGGCACTGCCAGGAGGGCTGAGGTTAGGGGTGGTTGCCTCAGGAGTCACACAGGGACAGCTGGTGGCAGGTGAGGCAGGGGAAGAAGGGAGGGCGGTCGAGCTGTCTGAGCTGACGCTGGGGGTAAGGGTCTCAGGAGCGATGGGGTTTCCTGGAAAAAAAACACGAGTGTCACAGAACACTTCAGATGTATTATGTCATGGGAGAGCAGTTGAGTAGTCTACACACTTTTAATTGACAACCTAACACCTACCTCATCCATCCTGGTTACCATGGGGATGGCAGGGTTGCTGGCCTCCAGCTGCCGCAAATTCTCCATGGTGACCTCTCTCTCCATTTTTTTTAATCAAACGTTTCTTCGTATTTGACTGGAAAATACAAATTGACAAATAACCTTTTAGAAAACAAAGCACAAAGGAAGCAATGAAATGTGTTTTATGAATGACTTACAGATATGTCTTTGTGTGAAGCTTTAAAGTGTTTTTCGAACTGTTTAAAGAACACATTACAAAAGGGGCAGGTCTGTCCTCCGAGATAGACCCTACCCTGCCAACTTCTGCCATAGCTTGCGCTCCTGTAGGTTTTGGATTCCATGGAACCCCCTCAGGTGCTGCTTAAAGTTGGTAATGTCCCTGTTGCACAGGGTAGAGTTAGACTGTGGAACCTGGGAAACAAAAAAACACAAAGGAAGTTTCATGTAATTCGATCATGCAGAAGGTTCAAATGAGCTGACATGCATGCAGGGCAGACATCAGATGCAGTAAAAATACACAAGTTAGAATGCAAACACATGCCATTGAATGTAATACATTGCCTGTAGAAAGAAGAAAATAGGATTTAGACACAATAACCACACAGAAACAGAAATAAGCTCAAAAAAAGTGGGACCCGCAGCTTACGTGGCCGACCGGAGGTCAGTGAAAGTAGGAAGCCCCTTTGATGTTTTCGGAAGTCCGCCCAAGCCATTCCATTGAAATTCCCAAAAATGGAATGGCATTTCTCCAGTCTCCGCCCAAGCCACCTGAAAATAGTTATTCTGGTTCTTGCTAGGATTCGGGGTCGATGTGAAAAAAATGAACTCTGCCTCCGTCCCGCCCACCAATTCGTCCTTCATGTTCAGGAACCGCTCAAACCACTTAAACTCCTCCATGGAGAGTGCGACTTGGGCGGTCCGAAGGCCTGATTGGTCTTGTGCATGTTGACCTGCGAAACAAAATGCAAGAAAACGTGTGTCAGAATTGAGACGTGGCATGAGAAGAGACACACAGACACACACAGAGGTAGATCACTTACATTGATCAAGTATGTAATTGCTGTCTTAGTCGCGTTCCTGACCTCATCTATGGTCATATTCTGGAACACCCCACAGCGGTGACCATGGAGGCCAGGAACGCAGTGACATTCCCTTACAATCGGAACTGGGTCTTTTGGGTCTTATCCTTCTCTAGTTCATCTGTGGAAACACACAAAACAGCACCATTAGTAAAGGTTAGTGAACTGTAACTAACAACTAAGGACATCGACTTACCGAGAATCTTTGGGATGCTTCTCTTGGCCTCCTCCCTGCACTTCTCCAAGAGGGCCTTGGAGATCAGCTGCCCGTCTTTGGCCCGTTTCACGGCCATGGGGTGCAACGTGACCGGGCGCTTCATGCACCGCAGCATCATCCTCACCTCCCTTCTGATTGCGAACAAGACCACCTTGAACAGGCGGCAGTTCGGAGGGGGTGTGGCGGCCACGTAGTCCAGAAACTGGCTGACATTTTTTAGGTAATGGTTGATGGTCGTGTCCTTTATTTCCATCACCTTCAATTTCTTCACCCACCTGCAGACAGACAGACAGACAAAGAGACAGACAAACGGTCAGTCGGCAATTGCGAAACACTGTTTTGTCACAAAAAACATGTGCAACTGGACTCACCTACGCATCCTCTCGGTGCCATTTAAGAACTCCAGGGTCTGGAGCTTGCCCCCTCCTTCGGCCATATAAGCGATACATTTTTTTATTCTGTATACTTTGCTAACCACGTTATCGCGCAGCTTCGGGGTGGGGTCCGGACCCTCTTGGTGTGCGCTATATTGCTCCATCAGTTGATCTGGAAAGAGAAACAACAAAAAAGAGACAGGTTAACTCAAAGACACACAAAACATCACGTAACTTTCAAGGGGCCACAGGGGCAAAGTCAAATTCATGCAAACTTGCTCCTCCGGCTCCTGCTCCTCTGCAGAACACTACGGGAATTCCATTCCTCCTCCAGCAGGTCCAGGATGGACGCCATGGGCACCTCAGGTCTGAGGCCCGCAGAGCAGCCAAATCACCCTGGATGTGCATTCTCTTCCGCTTTGACACCAGGTCCCTACGAGCTGCCACTGTTAGCTCAGTGTGTGCCTTCAGGTGGCGGTCCAGCTGTACCGATTCTTGTTACAGCCCAGGACAGGGCAATGACCCTGCCGGACTGCAGCGCCAGGAGCAGCCTCCTCTTGTGCTGATTTTTGACCTCTTAGGTCACCCTAAAATGCTGGCTTAGCTGGCAATATCCCCTGCTACAAATCGGGCACGTCTCGATAGGCATGATGCTACGAAGATGATGACGACTAGTAAAGATGGGTAGTGTGAATGAGGCCTTTCTGGTGGCCTTGGGCATTATATCGGAAAGAGTGGCCATTGAAATGAATGGGCTTCCATTTGAGTAGGCCACGAAAAGGATAAATAGGAATAAACTGCACGCGGGCTCATTTTACATTTACATTTATTCATTTGGCAGACGCTTTTATCCAAAGCGACTTACATGTAGTTTTTTATACAGTGACACATTACTGCAAAGCAATCAGGGGTAAGGTGCCTTGCTCAAGAAGACCCGTCGAGGCGACTAGGTCGAGACCGGAGCTCAACACGCGAGGCTTCCTCAAAGATCTTCCCATTCATATCCATCAGTCCTCATTGACTTTGCATTGGAAGATACATTTCTGCAAGGAGATATATTTTTGGACGTTCTTACATTGTCAGAGCAAATATTTTCCTTGAGGCACGCGATGGATGCGTGTCGTGTCACAATCTGTAATTTCGTAGATGCGCGAGCATGCTGCTCAGCACGGAAGCCATCACATTTCCCCATTAAAGCCATTCATCTTCCATACCAGGTCCGCGGTTGCCGATCTTGGTCACAGAAAGACCCTCGCATACGGCCACCCAACGCTCACTTCTCATAGTCCGCACGATGCGAAATTCAGAACCACAGGACCAAGCGCTTCCACGCTGGCAACGAGTTGTCTTGAAGGCTCCCCAGTTAAAACATGGTCAGTGCTGGAGCTTAGTGGGTCAGTGGGCGTGATAGTGCCTGCACGGGCAAGTCATATGTGGTCAAGGGGCACAATAGTTGGTTTGTGGGCGAGCAGGCGGTGCTTAGTGGGCCAGCGGGCGCAATAGTGGTTTCGTGGGCAACCCATATGTGGTCAGGGGGCACAATAGTTGGTTCGTGGGCGAGGGGGTGGAGCTTAATGGGTCAGTGGGCACAATAGTGCTTCAACGGGCAACAGGATGGGTTGGTAAGTGGTCAGGGGGCACAATAGGTGTTTTGTGGGCGAGGGGGCGTGGCTTAGTGGGTCACATGTGGTCAGGGGGCAACATAGTACTTTGCCGGGACGAGTGGGCGTTGACCCCTTTGGTGTTGATGTTAGGTGGGCGAAAAACCAGCTTCGAAGGCACACAAGGGACCACCATGGCTCGATGGCGCCTCGAGTGGAGCCCATTTCCCCATTACAGCGCTAAATCCCCATGGTAAGGGGAAATTTTGGAGGTTATGATTCCTTTGCACTACTATTCGTCCAATGGCAATTTATATCAATGGCCGAAAATCCCACGAACCCACTAAATGTCCTTACCATAATTTCTAATCTATTAACAACGCAATCAAAATCACACATGCAGAAAGATTGATAACACAAAAGCGTTTGAAAAACAATTCCCGCCATATTCCATATCCCCCGAGCTTGTTTGAAACCTTGGCGCGAGCATGGCATCCAATGTGCATGCAATACAAACCCTCGCGCGCGCATGACATCTTGTGTGTAGATACTTACGTATTAGAAAACGTAATGGTTTACCTACACTATTGATACCACGCAGGCGATGAAACATTTGACGGCCAGGCTGCATATTTTTTGTTTTGTAGGCTAACGTTACATAGTTTAACCGTTCACGGCGAGTCTGTTTTTATGTTTTTAAATGCTGCTTACTTTACCATTATGATGTGTTTATGTGGTTGCCAATCCCAAAATAATAGAGTAGTTACATGAACATACACTCACTGGCCACTTTATTAGGTACACCTTACTAGTACCGGGTTGGACCCCCTTTTGCCTTCAGAACTGTCTTAATCTTTCGTGGCATAGATTCAACAAGGTACTGGAAACATTCCTCAAGAGATTTTGGTCCATATTGACATGATAGCTTCACGCAGTTGCATCAGATTTGTCGGCTGCACATCCATGATGCGAATCTCCCGTTCCACTACATTCCAAAGTTGCTCTATTGGATTGAGATCGGGTGACCGTGGAGGCCATTTGAGTACAGTGAATTCATTGTCATGTTCAATAAACCAGTCTGAGATGATTCGCTTTATGACATGGCTCGTTATCCTGCTGTAAGTAGCCATCAGAAGAGGGGTACACTGTGGTCATAAAGGGATGGACAATCCAACAACAATACTCAGGTAGGCTGTGGCGTTGAGATGATGCTCAATTGGTACTAATGGACCCAAAGTGTGCCAAGAAAATATCCCCCACACCATTACACCACCACCACCAGCCTGAACCGTTGATACAAGGCAGGATGGATCCATGCTTTCATGTTGTTGACGCCAAATTCTGACCCTACCATCCGAATATTGCAGCAGAAATTGAGACTCAGACCAGGCAACGTTTTTCCAATCTTCTATTGTCCAATTTTGGTGAGACTGTGTGATTTGTAGCCTCAGTTTCCTGTTCTTAGCGGTCAGGAGTGGCACCCGGTGTGGTTTTCTGCTGCTGTAGCCAATCCGCCTCAAGGTTTGACGTGTTGTGCATTCAGGGATGCTCTTCTGCATACCTCGGTTGTAACGAGTGGTATTTCAGTTACTGTTGCCTTTCTATCAGCTCGAACCATCTGGCCAGTCTCCTCTGGCATCAACAAGGCATTTGTGTCCACAGAACTGTCGCTCACTGGATATTTTCTCTTTTTCGGACCATTCTCTGTAAACCCTAGAGATGGTTGTGCGTGAAAATCCCAGTACATCAGCAGTTTCTGAAATACTCAGACCAGCCCGTCTGGCACCAACAACCATGCCATCTTCAAAGTCACTTAAATCACCTTTCTTCCCCATTCTGACGCTTGGTTTGAACTGCAGCAGATTGTCCTGACCATGTCTGTCATGTGATTGGCTGAATAGAAATTTGTGTTGACGACCAGTTGGACAGGTGTACCTAATAAAGTGGCCAGTGAGTGTTAATGATTTTGGTTACACGTGGAATAAATTAATTTTATCGACTGCAAATCTTCAGTTTCCTCCAAACTACATTTTGCGATTCATTGCTGTATGGCATCTCTATTTACCTTACCGTGTTTCGATCTGAGGTCAGTAGTATTGTCAAAGACTGTTTGTGTCGTTTTGTTTTATTAAAATCTGATAATACTAGTTAACTTTAAATGTAGTAATTTATTAGTATGGGTCTATAAAGGCTAATATATCTATCCATTTAATCTAAATTAGTAAAATAATCCCTTCAATGGTGTTTACAGAAGCCAATAAGGAACATAACACCTATGTCTAACTAGACTATATTAATTTACATAAAGAAAGAACTACAAACTACAAAGTACGGGGAAACATTACAGTATTTCAAACTGACTTGACAGAACGCATATTGAAATGAGACCAGGTGGACAGCAGCAAAGTAAATTGAGTATTGTATTTTCCATCCATCCATTTTCTTATGCTTATACGGGGCCGGGTCGCGGGGGCAGCAGTCTAAGCAGATGCCCAGACATCCCTCACCCTAGACACTTCCTCTAGCTCTTCCGGGGGGACACCGAGGCGTTCCCAGGCCAGCCGGGAGATATATTCCCACCAGCGTGTCCAAGGTCTTCCCCGGGGTCTCCTCCCGGTCGGACGGGCCTGGAATACCTTCCGGGGAAGGCGTCCGGTAGGCATCCGGAACAGATGCCCAAGCCACCTCAACTGACCCCTCTCGATGTGGAGGAGCAGCGGCTCTACTCCGAGCTCCTCCCAGGTGACCGAGCTTCTCACCCTCTCTCTAAGGGATCGCCCAGCCACCCTGCGGAGGAAGCTCATTTCGGCCGCCTGTATCCGGGATCTTGTCCTTTCGGTCATGACCCAAAGCTCATGGCCATGGGTTAGAGTAGGAACATAGATTGACCGGTAAATTGGGAGCTTCGCCCTGCGGCTTAGCATTTTCTTTACCACGACAGACCAGAACATCGACCGCATTACTGCAGAAGCTGCACCGATCCGTCTATCAATCTCCCGTTCCATCCTTCCCTCACTCGTGAACAAGACCCCAAGATACTTAAACTCCTCCACTTGAGGCAGGAACTCTCCACCAACCTGAAGTGGGCAAGTCACCCTTTTCCGACTGAGGACCATGGCCTCGGATTTGGAGGTACTGATTTTCATTCCAGCCGCTTCACACTCGGCTGTCCGTCAAACCGTCCCAGTGCATGCTGAAGGTCCTGGTTTGAAGGGGCCAACACAACAACATAATCCGCAAATAGCAGAGACGAGATCGTGTGGTCCCCAAACCTGACACCCTCCGGCCCCTGGCCGCGCCTAGAAATTCTGTCCATAAAAATTACGAACAGAACCGGTGACAAAGGGCAGCCCTGCCGGAGTCCGACATGCACTGGGAACAAACCCGACTTACTGCCGGCAATGCGAACCAAGCTCCTGCTTCGGTCGTACAGGGACCTGACAGCCCTTAGCAAAGGACCACAGACCCCATACTCCCGAAGCACCCTCCACAGGATGCTGTGAGGGACACAGTCGAATGCCTTCTCCAAATCCACAAAACACATGTGGATTGGTTGGGCAAACTCCCATGAACCCTCCAGCACTCTGTAAAGGGTATAGAGCTGGTCCAGCGTTCCAAAGCCCGGACGAAAACCACACTGTTCCTCCTGAATCCGAGGTTCTACTATCGGCCGTATTCTCCTTTCCAGTACCCTGGCATAGACTTTACCGGGAAGGCTGAGAAGTGTGATCCCCCTATAGTTGGAACACACCCTCCGGTCCCCCTTCTTAAAAAGAGGGACCACCACCCCGGTCTGCCATCCCAGAGGCACTGTCCCCGACCGTCACGCGATGCTGCAGAGGCGTGTCAGCCAAGACAGCCCCACAACATCCAGAGACTTGAGGTACTCAGGGCGAATCTCATCCACCCCGGAGCCTTGCCACCGAGGAGTTTCTTGACTACCTCAGTGAATTCGGCTTGGGTGAGGGACGAGTCCACCTCTGAGCCCTTAGCCTCTGCTTCCTCAATGGAAGACGTGACGGTGGGATTGAGGAGATCCTCAAAGTACTCCTTCCACCGTCCGACGACATCCCCAGTTGAGGTCAACAGCTTACCGCCTAGGGTGTCCTGGTGCCACGTGCACTGATGGACACACTTATGCTTGAACATGGTGTTCGTTAGAGACAAACTATGACTAGCACAGAAGTCCAATAACTGAACATCGCTCGGGTTCAGATCAGGGGGGCCGTTCCTCCCAATCACGCCCCTCCAGGTGTCACTATCGTTGCCCACATGGGCGTTGAAGTCCTCCAGTAGGACGACGGAGTCCCCAATCGGAGCACTTTCCAGCACCCCTCCCAGGGACTCCAAGAAGGTCGGGTACTCTGCACTGCCGTTCGGCCCGTAGGCACAAACAACAGTGAGAGACCTAACCCCGACCCGTAGGCGCAGGGAAATGACCCTCTCGTTCACCGGGGTAAACTCCAACACATGGCGGGAAGAGCTGGGGGGCTATAAGCAAACCCACACCAGCCCGCCCCCTCTCACCATGGGCAACTCCAGAGTGATGAAGTGTCTATCCTCTCTCGAGTGTGGTTCCAGAGCCCAAGCCATGCGTAGAGGTGATCCTGACTATCTCTAGTCGGAACCTCTCAACTTCACGCACCATCTCAGGCTCCTTCCTCGCCAGCGACGTGACGTTCCACGTCCCTAACGCTAGCTTCCATATCCAGGGATCCAGCGATCCACAATGCACCGACCCCTATGGTCCCTCCCGCACGTGGTGAGCCCACGGGAAGGCGGCCCCACTTCGCTCCTTCGGGCTGAGCCCGGCCGGACCCCGTGGGGAAAGGCCCGGCCACCAGACGCTCACATACGAGCACCGACCCTGGGCCTGGCTCCAGGGTGGTGCCCTGGTTGCGCCATACCGTGCGACGTCACGGTCCTTGGTATATTTAACATCATAAGGGATTTTTGAATTGTATTGTATTTTTAAAAAACATTACAAAATATAACAAATTGTACCCACTCCCCCCACCACACGCACACCCAAGCACGCACACACACACACACCCCAACACTGTCTATGGGTGACTGTGCACGCCACATCCAGTATTTACTCTCAGGTCAAGGGTGTCTCTGCAAATTGTAATGAAAGTTTCCATGTCCTGGTTATTTTCAAAAATGAAAGTGAAAGGCTCCTTGGCATCCCACTCCGTCGACTCAATCAGCACCCTCCACGCATTCATCTGGTCATCACAGGGCCAGATTAACACTTCACTGTAGCCTACCCTGGGCAACAATTTTCAAGGGCCCCGTCATCATAACCCCAGGATCACCATAATCTGGCAAAATACAGAATTAATATACTCAATATTTCAATGACTAACTACCATCAAGTGCATTTTGATGTACAGATGTGAAAATGCTCATAGAACTACAAATGCACCACTGTGTTCTCTTGTCAAGACCACTCAGTCATTATGTTATGAAAACAAAACACATCAGCATCAAAATTGACCCACTACATAGTCACAAAAAATAAATAAGCAACGACTTTCAAAGCATCCAATGTTTATTTAACATCACCTACTCCCAACACAAATGCATAGAATTGATAGAGCCATTACAGAGGAAATTCACAGACAAGACACAAACAAAAATCCATTGAATCCATCTCCTAGAATCAAGTAGCATTTTGGTCCTCAGCTCATTTTAAACAGAAATCACCGTCACCTGAGAATTCAATAGGACAATCAAGTTAGAGTGCAATATAAACATTTTGAAATCTGCTGTTTTCTCGCAACAACAATAAACAAACAAAATTTACAGCATTTTCATGGAGCCACCACAGGGAACAAATGTATCAAATGCAGTATCATCTGCTCCTAAAGTCTTTTGAACTTGATTTAAAACAGAGAACAACCTGTCACATCACAGTTCAACAAGACAGGCAAGGGTTAAACATTTTAGTGCAATATAAACATTTGGAAATCTGTCAATTTATCTCAATTAGACAAGACAAAAAGAAATGCTAAATAATCTGGCAAAATACACAATTTGAATCCTGAATAATGGGGAAGAGTATGTTTCATTTTGAAACGCTTGATTTCATTTGGCAAACACATCTTACACTAGCATTTTTCTTGACTTTGAATTGAAACAGGGGCTGCTCGCAGACTCGACGAGTGGTTCAGATGGCGGTTAGATTCAAGACCCATCACCGCTTCCCTCAATGGTCGAACTCGCAGCAGAATCTGGGTCGTAGGTTGAAGATGCTGCTGGGAGCTCATCGCTTTCGGGGCTGTGAACATTAGCTAGAGCCGGCAGTGAAGAAATGTCCTGGCTAGCTGAGCTGTCCTAATTGACGGATGGTGCCTTAGCAGACTAGTTACTAATGTTTACTAGCGTAAAGATATTCCCTATTTTCGGTATATATTTTAAATTTTCTGCGTTCCTGATTTCCTTCTCCCTTTCTAATTTCCGATTAGCGCTCCCACTTAGCTACTCCATGTTTGCATTTTTTGAGTTGTGTTGAGTTGTAGCGCTTGCCGTCACGCAACCGGTTCAGTGCACATTGATTGGTGTTACCGACCGCGGGGCCCTTTAGAGGTCGGGGGCCCCTGGGCAATTGCCCATATGGTTAATCCGGCCCTGGGTCATCATGATCCAACAGCATGTATGGCGGTTCTTGCACCTTGCCAGTGAAAAGCCCAGGACAATTTATTTCGCCTGGTACATGTGTTTCAATGTGAGGGGCAGCTCCTCGACTTCAACCTGTTGCCCCTTTAATAAAGTAAAAAAGGTTGCTTTTAATATGGTTGAAATTACAATAAAATCCACTTGATTTCACCTGTTATGGTGTATAAAGCTATATAATGTATGAGTTTTATAAATTTTACATAGAATTATTGAATTGACAAACTTTTCCAAAATATTCCTATTTTGTGAGACTTACCTGTATAGATAGCATAGGTGAAAATGGTTGTCTGGTTAGTTTGGCCATACCTTGACTATTTGGGATCAAGAATCCTATAAATAGGTGGTAGGGTGCCTACCATCAGCTGTTCAGCCTCCTCGGTTCAAAAGGCAAAGTGCTGCCCATGCCTTTTCAAAAGTCAGAGTATGGTACTTTTATATAGCCTAATTGTAAAGCATAACAATGTTTAACTGCTTGAAATGTGTCCAACCTTGTGATTGAGAATTTCTCCAGAATCTGGAGACACTACCCCTTCCGAATGATGGTATGTCAATTTGTGTATACACATGTAATATTGGAGATTGTATTGATTGTTTTCTAACATTCTTGGATACACACATTACATGAATACAACTTACATCCAAAAAGTGAAACTGGGCACCAGTACAGATGCAGAGGGCCACTGTTAAAGAGAAAAATTTGTCATGACAAATGACAACTTCACATTACCAAGACAACATAACCCTATCCTTGTCATAATTAACTTATATTAAAATGTCATTAAGTGTCAATACAATACAATATGACGACATTTTGAACAATTGAACAATTTGACAGAGTTTTGACACAATTACTTTTTTGTGAATGAATGAAAAGGTTTTGCGATACAAAGCTGCGCAAGCATGGAACAGATTGTGCAGTGTCATAAATCATCGCAAAACAAAATAATAATTTGTGCATGAGCAGTTTCTACAACGTCATTATACACGGATCGTGTACTGACTCGCGCAATTAAAGGACGCGCATATACAGTCTCGCACTCTCGCCTGCTGCTTTTGCTCGCACAAACATTTTTAATTTTGGCAGTCGCAGGGCAGAACTTGCTGTTTGGTTGATGTCATTGGTTACTTCCCCTTTTCCGGAAGTCACTTGTGATTGGACCTCTGTGATCATCAATCTTGACCTAAGGGCTAAGTGACGATGATCAAGATTGAAACAGCATGGATAACCAACGAGAGGTAAGAAGTTATTGCAAAATTAGATTTTTACTTTAACATTTATGTTTTAGTATACTTACTGGCCATGATTAACGTTAGATTTATATTTAGTTTAGTGTTATTCTATGAACTCAAGTTTATTAACGTGTAGCTTATCTGCACTTGCCATAAAGATGTTACTTCCCTGATAGAGAGCAACCATTGAATGCAGGTTTAAAAGTGTTGATTTAGTCATGTTAATTGCAGGGTTCGTACGGGTGGTATAGTTCCTAATCAAATAGGCCAAGAAAATAGCAACTTTACATTTTCCGCCTATTTTAGCACACGATATAACTACAGGGGATGCAAGTTTTGAATAGGAAAAATATCGAAACTTTGGTCATTTTTTAACGCGATGCTACTGGTGTAATTGGATTCAATGGTCTGGGCAAAGCTATGCTAAAAGTACTATCGCCAGACCCGGAGAAAGGTATAAACTCCAAAACTCAATTTATTAACTCTTGGGGAGCTGAAACATTAGCATACTTCCGAAAAAAGTCGCAGGTTTCTGACAGGTTTGTTTTTGTTTTCCTTAGATGCAGTAGTGCCATTAAATAGTTTATGCATTGTTATGAAATATAATCATCATTTTTTCCACTAAGGTTAGCGCATTTGTTTATTAATAATAATAATATACTTTTTTAACAGAAATGATCGCTGGGATTGGGGCAAAATTCTTTGAGGGAGGGGATTCTGGGAGAAATTTGAAGTATTCTATCACAGAGTTTCAGCATATGAAGGATTTGTATTGTGGTTTAAACATGCCTTTACATTTAATATGCTTTATGATTTCATTATTGATTACTAACCGTGCATAATATGTTGAAAATATAACCAGTGTGTGAGTTGGGTTAACCAAGAGTTAGGAGGTCGAAATTGAGTGTATTTTCCACAGGAAATGGTATGTGTGTGTGTAAAGATCAGATTACACACGGAGCCCCATGGAATTTGGTGGGGTGTGGGGTGTTTTCCGTAAGATGTGTTACAGAAGGTCCGAAAGCAAAGGAGTGTGAGCTGGTTGGCTGAGGCAGAACAAAGGAGAGAAAGCGGATTGGACGAGTCCCAGGCTTCCCCAACCCCCATCTGAAACCAGAGACACGTCATGAAATATTATAAAAAGGCTGTGATTTTGTTTTTCTTGGTCGGTCCTTTGTGAGATGTTTGCGTCTGAGGACCCACCCAGCAGCTGTACTGTTTGAGACTTCTGATCAATAAATTTCAACATTTTCTTAACTGGCCTCTCTCCAATTTTAAACACGCAGAACATAGCACGAATGTTCGACACATGACAATTACAGTTGTGTTTATTATTGTTACGAACCCCTCTTTAAAAGTGGCTACGTAAGGGTTGCATAACATAAAAAGACACATGAAACTTAAGTGCACCGCGTCAACATTTATTTTACGCTCAATACAAATCAAAAGCAATCTGGTTAACATGCAAGGTTGTTCTCTCTGACTTGCAGCCTGATGCAGATTTTCTTGTGATGGCCCTGTCAACCGTTTTAAGTGAGGCGGGTTCAGTCAAGCGGCAGAGAAATTTCTTGCAGGACTTCATTCAAAGCCTTGAAGATGAAGGTAACATTACTCTGAATTATATTCCACTTACATACATTCCAGTATGGTGCATTCAGCCACCATAATTTAAAAATACTATGCCATGAATCATAAGGAAAAGAAAAAGAGCAGCCATGGAAATGCTTTTGATCTTGTTTTTTGCAGAAGGGGGCAGTGGTCAGGAATGGAGAGGTGAATGTGACGACAAACAGCAGGAGTGCACTAAAGAAGCAACAGAGAAAGACAAGATCACTGTCAGCAGTTTTATTCAGTGGTCAGGGACATGTTCCCATTACTTCTGCACAGAGAGTAAAATATATGTAGAATTTGATCACGACTGTTAGCTGTATGGCAAACACAGTATATGCTACCCTCTCGTAAATGCATGTTCCTGTACCATGACCTTGCCTACACGGCACCTAGGGACTCACGCGGAGTTCCTTTTCATTATAAGTCAGGCTGTGAGGAACAGCAGAGAATTTGGTCGTTCATGAGATGAGTGTTTGCTCACTGTACTGTGTATTCTGTTACTGATATAGTGTTGTTTGTATGCTAAAATGATTTGATTTTATAGCAATTGTATTTCTTTTATTGTTTATCATTGACATTTATTGGCAAAAAATTCAATCCAGTTTCAATTCAAAAACAAGGACAAGATGTAATAGGCATTCTCAATGTACAGTCAGTTTCAATGCTAAATAAAAACGATATGCAATCTTTTTGCTTTGTGTTTTTTTAAATTAAACAATATTTGTTGAAACAAACTCCCGACAAACCAAATACAGTTCTTTGGCAGGGGTATTATAACCAGCAAAATTTTGCAGGTCTTCAAGACCACTCAACCCATCTGAACTGATAGGACATTCAAGTTCTGGAACAACAACTCCCAAATCTTCACAGGCATCATATGAAGCTGCCACGTCCCAGTCTAGATCTGGCTCTTTAATGTCCTAAGGAAAAGCAGTTAAAGACATGGTCAAAAAAATTCAGTTAATGTATGCATAAACAGCAGTGTGATGACAGAGGTACTAAAGCAGGGCCACAATATCACATAACTGTCCAACTGGTCAACATTTGTGCATCGGTCAAATCTGCCACAGCTGCTCTGGGCTTCGATTGCCTTCTGTTGAGAGTGGAGTTTGATTCCAGGCTTCTGCAAATGTGTCCAAGTCTGCTGAAGTCTTGGGAGAAAATTGTCGTGCACACTGAAAAGGTCCTCAACCACTGATATGTCAAGCAGTCCTTTAGACTCCAGGGAGTGTAGCATGTCTAAGTATTTTTTGGTCACCATGATTCTGACATCTCGCCAAAGACGCTCAATCCTATTAGAAATGCAGTAAATTTTACATTTTAAATCCTATTTCTTTGTTTTAAAATCAATTCTGTGAACAAGAATTTCGAGGTGAAGTATAATAAATAAAGGTAAAATATTTGGTCACCTAAAACTACTTTAAAACAGATGTAATAATGTGTAGTTACTGAAATTACAAAGTCTTTTCATTTTGGAAATTTCTGAAAATTGCACTTGACCTCTGATTATGGACGCTTTTACCGGAAATGAAACTTCCCCGGTCAGTGCCTCTTGAAGTAAACATGAACCTGGCAATCTGTACATTCTCCATTCCTTGGTCTCCTCTGACCCTGATTTAAAACAAATCTTTAAATACATTTGGGGACATTAAATTGAAAAGCTAATACTCACCTTGATGGTAAACCTTATTTTTAGACTCCTACTGAGAAGAAGTTGTATGCTGTTAATGAACGGTTATTGTTTGCTGTGTTCAAGTACAGAACCTCAAAAAACTAAGGAAAAGAAACAATAATGAAACAATAAGCAAGTATAGGTAGGAGGAAATGTTACACGGGAATCAATTGTTTTTTCAATAAACAGGAATCATATTGACTGGGCTTCATCTTGATACCATAGTTACATTGTAAATCAAATACAAACCTGGTAAAACTGTTTGTTTTTTACAGAAACAAGAGTGTAAACATACCTTCCTGGAGTAACCATCCACACCACCAAATATTATGATGTTGTGCCTATTCAAGACCAAAACATGCCTTGTAATGTTCTTGTGATATTCTTTTATGCTACACTTCGATTTTCTTTCTTTGTATTATTCATTTTAGATTTTCTACTGACTATCAACAAATAGCAATATCTAATGTAAAATGCGTAAGAAAGGAAGGATGGCTGATTGCCCTTGCAGTGGCAAACCACGTGTAACCATGCCCCCTCAGTCACTGGAAATAAAAGTAGTAAAAATTAAGAGGACATTTATATATATTTATGCTTAGAAAACACTTACCGTATCGATTTGTGGTTTGTGTCTATGTGGACAAGAGAAAGGGGCCCCAGAACAGAGTAGGTTCTTCTCATCACACATCCCAATCTGGCCAGTCTTGAAAGGATTCCAACTGAATCAACTCGATGCATTGAGGCAGTTATTCTGTGCCATTGCACACGCATACCTAAAGACAACAGCCTGAATGATATCAGTGGGTCTTTCCACATGTCTACAGAGTGCTTGCATGAGGTAGAGCTGCTGGTGACATACAAATTCTATGTATTCAGGGTCAAGCGGGGATCTGAGAAGTGCTCTCTCAAACTTAGAGAGAAGCTCCTCCAAAAGATGCCTTTTCAGAGTTTGCTGCAGGTGATGAACATTTCAGCAATGTTCGGCGTGTTCAAAATTGGAGAGAGGCCTCCTTTGCTTTCGGACCATCTGCAACACATCATACGGAAAACACCCCACACCCCACCAAATTCCATGGGGCTCCGTGTGTAATCTGATCTTTACAGACACACATACCATTTCCTGTGGAAAATACACTCAATTTCAACCCCCTAACTCTTGGCTAACTCAACTCACACACTGGTTATATTTTTTACTTTTATTTTTAAGTCCGAGTCGATCTTCCAGAGACGTGTCGAGTCAAGTCCGAGTCGATCTTCCAGAGACGAGTCGAGTCAAGTCCGAGTCAAGTCCGAGTCAAGTCCGAGTCGATCTTCCAGAGATGAGTCAAGTCAAGTCCGAGTCGATCTTCCAGAGACAAGTCGAGTCAAGTCTGAGTCGATCTTCCAGAGATGAGTCGAGTCGAGTCAAGTACGAGTCGATCTTCCAGAGACGAGTCGAGTCCGAGTTGATCTTCCAGAGACGAGTCGAGTCAAGTCCGAGTCGATCTTCCAGAGACGAGTCGAGTCAAGTCCGAGTCGATCTTCCAGAGACGAGTCGAGTCAAGTCCGAGTCGATCTTCAAGAGAGGAGTCGAGTAGAGTCAAGTCCGAGTCGATCTTCCAGAGACTGTTCACGTCACGTCCGAGTCGATCTTCCAGAGACTGTTCACGTCACGTCCGAATCGATCTTCCAGAGACTGTTCACGTCACGTCCGCCCAGCTAGAGACTGTTCTGGAATCCATTCCTTAAAGGGGGGGCTATGTAACAGTCACCAGCTGGAGTGCCCCTGAGAACCACCAGAGGGCACTCCACATCAGACTTTTCACTCACTCACAAACTACATTTCCCATAACTCACTACCCGGACTCATCAGCACTGATTGCACATACACCTGCATATCATTCACATACACACATATATACCACTTCCACACACCCATTCTTTGCGAAGTCTTGTTTAGTTTATACTGCATTTCTGAGCCTTTCCCTGGTTCCTGGTCTTTTGGTTTTTGGATTTCTTGCCTTGTTCACTGATTACCCTTTTGCCTCTGGTCCCTGCCTGTTTTGTTTGTTTCTTTGTTTTGTTTGTTGCTTTGTTTGGACTGCCTGTCTGTGTATGACCCCTGCCAAATATTTAGATTACGCCTTTGGATTACCCTATAATAAAGCTGCAATTGGATCTCACCTTCAAGTCTCGGAGCAGTTCATGACACTACCATAGTATTGTTTTCCTACTATTGCAGTCAGTGATGCCCAAGATCTGCTTGGATAGAAACATTCTTCCAAATAGCTTCCTTTGTGTACAGCAAAGGAAAGAAACTCTTACATATTTGGAACTACCTCTAGTAAAATCATTTTTGGCCGAACTAATCCTTTAAGCAACAAGTATATACCTCACTTCTTTGAGATATCAAGAAGGGCACTGCTCTCTTTCAAATGTTTTATCATCTCTACATTAGGCTGAGCCAGGCACCGTGCAAGATGGATATCAGAAAATATTTGGATGCTTTCTCCCTTTTTAAAGGTTGCTCTCAAAGATTTGTACTCCTCCGGATTTGCAATTGCCAACTGAGCAATGGGGGCCTGCATGACAATCGTATTTCTGTCAACATTCATTTTGTTGTATGCTTCAGCTTTACTGGAACCACCATTTACCAGTTGTAACACTTTGTGGTAGCGCTTGATGGAGTCTTCAGGGGTTCTTACTGGGAGGAAGAAAAAAAGATGTTGTACGAGTTGATACAACAAAGGTGAGTAAATTGTATTAATAATGAGAATAATTTTGGTGTGTGCTTTTGCTTTCAGAGCAGACTTCAAGCCAAAATGTGGTTATGACAACTGTAATACAGGTTGCATTGCATGTGCTTCAATAAATACTGTGCAAGGAGCTACTAAATACTTTTTATTTTTTATAATGTTCATTGCAAATGCATATTTATATCTAAAATATATATTTTTTCTTCTCACTAGCAATTGGATATTAAACTTGAACAATAAAAATAACTAGCTAGGTTACCAGATTACCTTTTTTTACCTTAAAATTTACAGAATTTCTAAAATCAGCAAGTACATCATGAATCCATCATCTAAACTATGTTTTTGTCTTCTACAGAATCACTACGGTACATTTATCACTAAAGTTGTTTATGTTCTTTATGTTTAGACAGAGCGGGATGCCAACCTCTGTGGAGGAGCCTAGTAGCCTACCTGCGTGACTCATCATTGACATAAACAGAGAAGTATCACCGGTGTTTTACGTTCCACGTGGGTTTTGTTTTCATTTAGTTTAGAGACTAGCGATACGCTAGTGTGCTTTGCCTGTGTGAATGATTGTTGCTCATTATCCTCTCTCTGTGTGTTTAGTATTTTAGTCCACTCTGCTGTGGTTGGTCTAGCAGTATGTCACTCATCATTCCATCATTAGGGGCGGCGTCTGGGAACCAATCAGAGGTTGCCAGATGACTTAAAAAGAACGACCTGTTCATTCATGCTCTTTCTCTCTCAGCGTGTGGAGCGCTTTGTTCACGGTTCTGTCTATGACTATGACTAGCTTGTTATTTCTAAACTGAGAACTATGTGAAATCCTGTTGACATCATCGTGAGATATATACGTGCCGCCCTGTTCATCTGTTGTTTGGAACTCGACCAGTTTACTTTTGAGATAGCGAAACTGAGAACTGTGTGTTCAAGTTCAACACTACGAGGTTGCCTACAAACTGCTCTTTTGGTAAGAGAATGTCAGGTTAGTATGCCGCGGTATACATAACGCCCGTAGTGTGAAGTTGTTAGACACACTAGGTTAGGAGTGAGCGCCACTCCCTGTATGTTTTGTTATTTAGCTAGCGTATTTAGGTGCCCGCATGCACTGAAGTTCTCGGTTTTCTTTTCACATTTTTCTTTGGTTAGGATTAGGATTAGTTTACGGATTGTTTTGTTATACTCTGTTCTTTTCTTTGACGCCACTTTATGTTCTCTTACCAACCATTTATTCTTTTTTTCCCTCAAAGTATTTTTATTGAACATCTTATATCAAACATAAGATATACACTTTAAAATTCATTTTCTTTTTATATTAACCCACCCACCCATGAACAATCCCCACCTGTTGCACCAATACACATCAAAAAAATTAAATAAAAACAATCATTAACATGTTTTAGATTAAAAAAAAAAACACAAGTACTCCTCTGAAATTGAGATTAGAGAAGGATCCACCATTCTAATTTGATCCAAAACTGGTTGCCAGATATAAAAAAATGTATAGGCACAGCCTGCTGTAGTATACCTTATTTTTTCCATGGTTAGATTGTATAAAAGATCAATGAGCCACATTTTAAAAGTTGGAGGGAACTTGTCTTTCCATTTAAGCAGTATCTGTCGCCGTGCTAAAAGAGTAGCAAATGCTATGAGTCTTTTGTTGTTTTGATTTAAGTAAAACTGCTGTGGCACAATGTCGAATACAGAGATCATGGCATCAGGCTCTATGTCTGTCCCCAATGTGTCGGAAATAAATTTAAATATAGACTTCCAAAAAACTTCAAGCTTTGGACAGAACCAAAACATGTGAGACAGAGTGCCTGGATTGGCTTCACATCTATCACAGTGAGGATTTATATCTGATTTAAATTTTGCCAGCTTTACTTTAGACCAATGCAATCTATGAACAACTTTAAATTGAATCACTCTGTGTCTTTGACATATTGAAGATGAATGAATGTTTCTCAATATAGATTCCCATGTATCTTCAGAAATTGTTATGACCAGTTCCTCTTCCCATAATCTTTTCACGTGAGCTAGAGGTTCCATATTATGAGTGTTCATAGCATTATAGATTTTGCCAATGGCTCCTTTAGAGTATGGATTCACTTTTAGAACAGTCTCAAGAAGTGAGTCAGGTGGTAGTGAGGGAAAGTGACTAACAGAAGATGCAAAAAAACTGCGAACTTGAAGATATTAAAAGAAGTGAGTGTTGGGAATTTGGAATTTAACTTTCACTTGTTGAAAGGTTGCAAAAGTGCCATCAATATACATATCCTTTAGAACCCTAAGGCTATTTACAGACCAGGCACCAAAAAAATCATCTATAATAGTAGGAGTAAACCATGCGCGGAGTTTGCGGGGGGACAGGGGGAGCATTTCCCCCCGGCGGCTGAAACGGGTAATTGCATTGTTTCAACAAAAAAAATAATTGCATTCTTTAAAAAAAATTATATATTATAAATATCTTAAATAAAACAACTAAATGGTGGTAGGTAATACATCTGATTTCATATACTCCTTTAGTAAAAAAAAAATTCAGGGCTCTGGGTCATGTGACAAGTAACGTAAGTCCAGCGATTCTCAGCTAGCTAGCATGTAATACCGTTGTAGTTACCTGGTCGGACTCGTTACACAAAAATATGGACACAAGGAGATTTTTAAAACGTCGAGCTCCAAATGACACAGATATTCAGTCTTCTGGATCTAACAAAGATACAACACAAACAACAGTAACCGGTGATGACGACAGGCAAACAGACACCGCTTTGAACTTGGAGGATACACCGAGCAGCTCTGGATCAGCAGCAACCGCTAGCAGTCCTGACGTTCACCCCACGGCCACAGATGCACTAGCTAACACCAACACAGATGATCTTGGAGAAAAACACGGCTGTCCCAAGCAACCTGCTCTGCCCCAATTCCCCTCAAAATGTTTTGGAAGTACAAAACGATCGTTTTCCACTTACTTCTACAAGAATTACCCTTGGCTTGAGTATTCCGTTAGAAATGATTCAGTCTACTGTTTTGCTTGTCGCCATTTCCAGACTTTTTTTTTGCCCCCCTGGCTCGAATGTCAAACTCCGCCTATGGAGTAAACATGTGATTTCTGATAGATCATTAAGTGAAAAATGTCTTCTAAACTGTCCCCATATTTTAAAATAGTGCTTAACCACTGGATTCAAAGAGTATTTGTATATTGGATGAGGTGACGGCAAAGTTGAGCAGAGCAATGCATGTAAAGAAGCAGGATGGCATGATAAATTCTCAAGGGACAGCCACTTAGGCCCACCAGCATGCAAATTAAACCAATATTACATAGAACGAGCATTAGCTGCCCAATAATAGTGCTGAAAATTGGGTAATGATAGTCCTCCATGCTCTCGGTGCCGCTGCAGAACACTTTTACGGATGCGTGCATTTTTCCCATTCCATATAAATGCTGATATCAGCTTGTCTATCAGTAGGAAAAACGATTTGGTTAAAAATATCGGTATACACTGGAACAGATATAGAAATCTAGGTAGGATATTCATCTTGACAGTGTTTATCCTGCCTCCTAGTGATAGCGGTAGTGTACCCCAGCGCTCAAAATCTTGTTTTATAGAATCTATCAATGGAATAAAATTTGTTTTATAGAGGTTCTTGTAATTATTAGTAACCCATACACCTAAATACTTAAATTTATCTTTACTCAATTTAAATGGTAAGGAGTTAAATTAGATAAGTCTGGCAGCAGCATTAATCGGCATAAGTTCACTTTTTTGCATGTTTATTTTTTTTTATCCTGATATTTTCCCAAAGCTACTAAGTAATGACAGTAGACGAGGCAGGGTCTTAAGCGGTTCAGACACATACAAGAGGGTATCATCTGCATAAAGGGACACTTTATGTTCGAATTCACCCCTCAGTATGCCTTTAATAGCATTATCGGACCGTATTGCCACTGCCAGGGGTTCAATCATCAGCGCAAATAAGGAGGGGGATAATGGGCAACCCTGCCTAGTCCCACGGCCTAATTGGAAAAAGGATGATATGTTATTGTTTGTACAAATTGCTGCTACAGGAGAAGAATATAAAACATTAATCCATGAAATGAATTTAGGACCAAAGCCAAATTTCTTCAAGGTATAGAAGAGATAGTCCCACTCCACCCGATCAAATGCTTTTTCAGCATCAAGTGACAAAATCACCTCAGGTATATCGGGTGGAGTGGGATAATGAAGGATATTCAAAAGTCTGCGTATATTATAGAACTAAAATCGATTTTTGATAAAGCCAATCTGATCATCAGACACTATTGAAGGTATAACCGTCTCTAATCGGCATGCTAAAAGTTTGGCAAATATTTTACTATCAACGTTTAATAATGAAATGGGTCGATATGAGCTACAATCTAATTTACTTTTACCCTTTTTATGAATTAAAGAAATAACTGCTTGCTTCATGGTTTCTGGTAATGACCCTGACATGAAGGACTCATCATATACAGTGAGTAAAAAGTAATTTTTTGAAAAATTCGCTCGGAAAGCCATCTGGACCTGCCGATTTTCCACTTTGCATGGTGGCAATTGCTTTCAATATTTCAGCCTTTGAAAATGTTTTTTCCAAATCTGAGGCATAGTGTTCATCAATAGTGGGCAGAGTGAATTTGCTAAAAAATGAGTCAAACAGTGCCTCATTTCTACTGGATTCAGATGTATATAATTGCGAATAATACTCCCTAAACCTATTATTAATCTCTAATGGATCAGTTAATTTTTTGTCTTGTTCATCAATAATTTCAAGGATTGACTGGTCGACACTTTGTTGCCGTAGTTGATGAGCTAAGATTTTTCCTATTTTTTCACCGTGTTCATAAGACTTGTGTCTGGACTTATTCAAAAGGTTCTCAATAAGTTTAGTAGATAACAGATTGAACTCTGTCTGAAGGTTCCTTAAATAAATCCGCTGATGGCGAGTGTGAGAGAACCCTATCAATTTGCAGAATATCACTTTCTATCTTTTTAAGCCTTTCCTGTTGCTTTTTCTTTACACGAGCACTATACGATATGATTTGGCCTCTGAGATAGGCTTTTAACATTTCCCAAATTAGACAATAAGACACCCCTGGGGTCCGGTTACACTCTAAAAACTCATGTATTTCCTTGGAAATAAATTTTACAAACTCAGTATCTGAGAGTAGTAATGTATTGAATCGCCATGGCCGATATCCACTACTTGTAGTAGGCAAGTTTAAAGTGATTAATAGTGGAGCATGGTCCGATATTACTATAGCCTGGTATTCACATTTACTAACTAATGAAAGTAAACTATTATCAACAAAAAATAATCGATTCAAGAAAATATGTTTTGTGAACTGGTGAATTGAAAGAATAGCACCTGCACCCAGGATTCTGAAAGCGCCAAACATCAGTCAATCCATAAGTTTTAAGAAGTTGATTAAGTACTACTGTAGAACGAGTTAGTTGCATAGTCTTAGGTGAACTACGATCCAGTGAGGGTGACAATACACAATTAATATCTCCTCCTAATATGACACGATGTGTATCTATATCAGGAATTCGAGAGAAGAGGTTGGTAAAAAATGCACTATCATCCCAGTTAGGTGCGTACACATTCACTAGAACTACTGGGGCACTGTTTAGTCTGCCCACTACTATTATATAACGACCAGCAGAGTCAGCATCAACTTTTGACACTACAAACGGGATAGTCTTTTTGATCAAAATAGCCGTTCCCCTAGATTTGGAATTAAAAATAGAGTGAAAAATTTGTCCCACACATCCCCCTCTAAGTCTAAAATGGTCAGATGCCTTCAAATGAGTTTCTTGCAGGAAGGCAATATCGGTATTCAAATCCTTAAGATGTGAGAGTACTTTTCGGCGTTTCACTGGGTGATTTAGTGATTTAACATTCCAACTAACAAAGTTTATCTACCTGATACATTAGTGTAAGCGTTCATTTATATTAGTATTAAATATTTATAATTTGTAGTAGTACGGATCCAACCTAAGTAACTTTTGTGCCATGTAGACAGAAGAGGGTCCCTCTATTAACCCAGAATTAGCAAAACAAAAAATAGGAGCAATTAATTTAGTGCAACAGTAACTTCCCCAGTCACCAACTAGAACATGGTGAAAAATTAACATCTCGCAAATAACAAATCCACACATAAAGTGCTTTTAAAGAACTCTAGCTCTGCAGCTCGCTTTGCACAGACATGTTGACAAAATATTTGAATATAACCCCAAATATCCCCTCAAAAAAAAAAAAAAAAAAGAGAAAAAGAACATAATATGTAGCATAGTCTTTCATTGACGAGAAAAAGAAAAGAGATGAGGGAAAAAAAATCCTTAAAAGAAACGAAGTGTTAAGTCCCATATCGAAAAGTCTCATTCTAGTATTTTGCATTATTTACCAAACCTAAGCTCGTACACTCACAAAAAAAAACAGTCTGCTGTCAATAGACTGAGACGAAAAAAGCGAAGCTAAGCCACCTCACGCAGGATGTTGTTCTTAACATACGCCATGGCCTCCACTGCGTCTTGAAACTGCTTATCCGTCCCTTTATACGTAATACGAAATCGGGCTGGGTGTAGAAGACCATATCGGACCCCTTCTCGTCCTCGAAGCAGTTTACGGAACCTCGTTAAATGCCGACCTGGCGCGCGCTACACTGGGTAGATAATCAGGAAAGATTAGTAGGGTTGAGCCGTTGTGTTGTAGCGGGCCGGATTCCCATGCGAGGCGGAGGATTTCTACACAGTCTTGATGGTAGTGTAAATTTGCAATAATCACTCTTGGTTTGCCATCCATCCGTTTCGCCTGTAGAGTGCGGTGGGATCGGTCAATCAGCACATCTTTATCTATTTTAAGGACTTTTTTAATTAGCCTTGAAACAGAAGCAGGAGTACTGGGGCCATCTTCCTCAGCAACATTCAAAATGCGGATATTTGACCTCCGCATCCGACCTTCCATGTCCAAACATTTCTCTTGTAAATTTTGAACATTTCCCTCCAGCTTGCGCACAGTGTTTTGTAGCTCCGTGATATCATCCGAGCATCCTGAGAGTCCTCTTTCCATGTCTGACACAGTCGTTCGAATCACTTCCAGGTCTGACCGAAAAGCTGATGTGTTGTTAGCTATCTCCTGCCTAACTGCTTGTAGCTCTGATCTAACTCCAAACTCTTTAGCCATAATAGACTTCAACTCAGTTTGGAAAAGCGTGGTCATCTCCGTTTTTATAGAGGACAATAACTCTTCCTTCGTCACCGTCGTCACATCAATCTGTTCTCCAGTTCGTTGAGCTCGTTCAGCCGTCTCGGGTATCGTATTAGCTTCGTTGCTAACGCTAGGTTTCTCGGTGCTCGTCTTGTTAGTAGAGGCCTTGCCCGTATACTTATATTTACGCAGGTTGCTCGCCATTTATATTTATAAGGGAATAAATCGTCTCCGAATATGCAGGGCAGTCTTAGATAATCGTTTGTATCACATAGTCAATTAAAGCACCATTTAAAAGGGTAAAAAAATATAATTTTGTGCAGAGCTCTCTAAACTTGTAACCTACTCCATTGCCTGCTCGCTAGCCCCTCACCAACCATTTATTCTAAACTGTTTCCTACTCTTGAGATTGTACATAGCACACTACATTTAATAGTAACGAACTGGATCTAGTGGCTTCGGCTTTTCTGTAATAAATTCCAGTTTTTATCTGCATCAAATCGAGTGTGTCATGTGTTTATTCCACCCTACTCAGACATCAGCAGTGGTTTCAAAATAAGTGTTGCGAAATACCTTTTAGACATTAAAAGTT
Organism: Barbatula barbatula; assembly: GCF_947034865.1. Taxonomy (NCBI): domain Eukaryota; kingdom Metazoa; phylum Chordata; class Actinopteri; order Cypriniformes; family Nemacheilidae; genus Barbatula; species Barbatula barbatula. Next base: position 20,219,821 of record NC_136780.1, on the reverse strand, counting down.
TGTAACTGCGAGACAGATGCAGTTTTGTTTATGAACCGCTACAGCACAAAAAGTGACATGGTGTACATTTGGCCGTCAGTCCATATTGCCATCAACCGCCCATATATTGCCATCATGTTTACCTACACGGCCTCGGGGGGGTTAATACATCTGTCTCTTACATTTGTTTTGATGCATGTTTCTATTTTTGGTGTCAATGTATTTAATTTGTATGTTCTTGTAAAGTGCTTTGAGATGCAACTTTTAAAGGCACTATAAAAAATTAAGTTTATTATTATAAACACTTTCATGTGTTAATCACCAGGTGCGTTGAGACATGTTATCCGGTTATTCACTTAAAGCCTTGACAATTTTCATTTCTGGATGAACTATACCTTTTAATACTTTTGATAGAATAAACATACCTCTCCTAAAATCAACCCTCAGTTTCTTGGATTTCTTCTTGTTTCTTCGCTTTTTATACTTATCCTTTTTCTTCTTTGCGCTTGGTTCAGAATCTGATGAATCTGAAGATTCTGAGGAATCAGAAGATTCATCACTGGACTCTTTCTCCTGTGATGCAGTCAGTGCCAGTCAAAGCGAGATAACTGCTTCTTGCCTAAGAAGTGCTATGACAAAGAAAAAATGTGTGGAGAACAAAACAATATGTAAATACTTTACATATATTTTTTTTAACCACACTTAATTTAGGAAAACATTTTAAATGTCTCAAACGCAAAAAAGAGGGGTGACCTTATTGGTCAACAACCTTCTTAAAACAAAATTCTTTAACAACCAGTCTTTTGACAGGGCATGTAAACTATTGTCACCCTAATGGCTCACTGATTACAATTTAGCATTTAGGAATAGGGGGTTTCTCACTAGAGGAATCTTTTACAGTTCCTATAACTATTGGCAGAAGTACCCGCTTTTTGGTGTGTTCACACTGCAGGAAATCAGAATGAATTTAGTTCTACAAAATCCTTTAGCTCCTGCTTCAGAGTAGGGTCTTACCCAGCAAAATAGGAACTACCAGTGACAGTAAGTGTAGGCTAATTGGCTGAACTAACTCTACGAACACGGAAAACCATGATAGATGGACCTCTGAACTTTACACGGAGGATAAAATCCAACCCAAGTTTGATATGACCGGGCGATACATGACTATCAATTTCTGCTCAGCTAGCGACATTCGATATCAACCACATGGCAAAAACTAATTCTTTGTCTTATATTGATTACTTTCTTTGTATAACACTTCTAATCTTATACCATATTAGACAGGACTGTTAACTAATGAAGACTCAATGCTTGGTGTAAATGCAACTAGGAAAATGGCCCTAGGGGATCATTTAGTTCTTAGGGAACCACCCTTGTGGCTGGTTCCTAAAACCAAATTCCTAAAACAACTAATGTCACCCTCAGGGTCCACAGCCCTTCTTGTCTGATGAAAGCATTTCTAATTAAAAGTTGCAACATGACTGGCAGAATTGTTCTTAAAACAAGTTTGTGACCCTATTACGTACCATCCTCCAATCTTGATCGGAGAATTTTTTTGTAATCTGGGTCATTCTATAATTAGGGGTACATTTCAAGTCCATGGGTTGTTTTTATAATTTTTACTGAAAATTCACTTCAAGCAATGATCACTTTTATATTTGGGCACATTCCTCTTTATTTCATGTTGAAAAGTAAACCAGTTCCATAAGTTAAATAGGAGAAAATGCATATGCTGTACTGGAAATAACAGTTTTTTGTGCCGTCCGATTTGCTAAAAGTTAAGTTTTGCCTTTCAAATTAACACTACATTTATATTATTTTCATCATTTTTGTTAAAAATAATCATTTAAACAAGGCAAATGTATTATAAAAACTAATTCACTCGTTTATATCTATTAAATTATTAACTTTGTGTGTGTCCGAGAAATCTTTGTCAACTGTGTTACCCATTGACAAAACCCCTATAAATCAGCAATGGTTTGTTCCAAAGTCACATGTCCAACATCATGTGATGTCACGACCTTCAGTGGCGGGAATTTGAAATACAGTGTGGTAAGTTTCTACTCCTCCACTTCAATTTGTAATCATTATTATTGTCTACACAAAGAGTAGATGAATTGCTCATCAACTGTGTTATCATCATGGTCTTGTGTACTTACTTTAGATATTATATTTACAAAAATGTAAAGAAAATGTATAAAAACACCAGTTGATCAAGGTAATGTGGGGACATGTTCAAAGGTCTACAGTTTGCACAAAGCCCTAAAATGGAAGAAATGTCAACTGTGTTACTTGTCAACTGTGTTACCCATCAAGTGTAACACAGTTGACAGGGATTAACACGGTTGATAATGTTGGCTGGGTTTCTTGTCATAGTTTATGTCTATATATTGAGTATTGTTGATAAAAACATACATTAACTATTGTTATTACACAGGAATGACATGGTAAAATGTAAGTGTAATTACATAGTAATAGATATTTTATAAAAACATGTGATTCACATTAAGGGATTAATTTAACTACCGTAATCTTAGCACTATTATATTATCTATATATTACACTGAATAAATCATTACACTTGATTAAAGGAGCATTCCAAAGCTTTTCAGCTAAATCTATATTATCTCCAGAAATATACATATATCAACAAACAAGGATTTCATGAAGTATGGTTCATTTTTATATGATTTTATGGTTTGGACTGGTGGGTTTCTGCTGACATTTATTTAATGTGATCCCTATCAATCAAGGTTGAAAAACTATAAAGTGCTCTTAATCTTGTTTTAGGGAAATGAGGTTATCTGCTGCTGAGAAGCAGCGCCAGTACAGGGCTCGGCGTGATGCTGATCCTGAGAGAAGGACTGCTTATTTACAAAAACATAGAGATACGTGGCATGAGGACAAAAAGCTAGGAAAGGTGAAGACAGTGAAAGATTTAAGTGAGAGGGAGAAGAGAAGGAAACGAGCATATTGGAGAAAAGCCCAACACCAGTCCAGAGAGAGAAAGCAAGTGATAGTGAACCAGGTTACTCCACCCTTGAGTTCTGAAGTTGATCCACAGCCTCAGATGTCAAGGTAGAGGTTTTGTGAACAACATGCAGAAAATAGTTTTAACAATATAATCGAAACAAATTATAATAGCAATTGCTGGTCATCCTTCTTCTGTCCATTGAGCATAAATGAAAACACGATGCTTTGTGTATGATTTCAGACAGAGAATTGCTGGAAGGAAGAAAGTGCAGAGAAGGGAGTCAAAATTGTACAGGGAGATTCAGGCTTTGAGGGAATCACTCAAACAACAGAAAAGACAAACAGACAAATACAGAAAAAGATTTGCTAGACTACAGAAAGATTCAGACTCACCCAGATCAAAAACCAAGCGCCTTTTAGGAAGATTTCCTGTGCCTAGAGAAGTGCACAGAACGTTAGTTTTCCACCATGCCCTAGTGGACAGCATCCGCAAAAAGTACGCCTCTACCAAACACAAGAAATCTAGACAGGTAATTGCAGCTGTAGTGTCAGGAAGAATTTTGAAAAAATATAGGTTGAAAAAAAAAATTCAGGAGACTCTAGCAATTTCGAGAAAACAGCAGAACCACTGTGATATATCCATAATCTCCAACAAGATGAAGTACAGATCCCTATGTTTTAAACAGCATGACAAAGTTATGTCCTTCTGGACAAGGGATGACAACAGTCGCCTAACAGCTGGAAAATCGCAAACAATAACAAGAGGAAAGATAAAGAAACAGAAAAGGTTCCTAAATGACACCATGAAAACCTGCATAGGAAATTCCTCCTTGAGAGCCCCAACAACAGCATTTGCTACAGTTTGTTCTGCCGTATGCGGCCCTTCTGGGTGGTCCATCCATCCATTGCAGACAGAGAGACCTGCCTCTGCAAGGTACATGAGAATCTCTGTTTTCTTGTAGAAAAGCAACATTCTCTCCGATTAATTGGAAGCACTGATTTGGAGAACATGGCAGAGTCAATATGCTGTGACTCAAACTTGAAGGACTGCATGTACAATGAATGTCCCAACTGCAAAGTTAGAGACTTTCCAGTTGCAACTGAGGGGGATTTGCAAGAAAGGTTTTTTTTCACACAGTGGACAACAGAGAATGTTCTCAGAGAGAAAAAGAACAAGGAAGGTGAAAAGGAGAAAGTGTCTGTCAAAACAACAGTGAAAAAGACGACGGAGACGACTTTGGAGAGCCTGCTAGAGCTCTTCCAGTGCCAACTAAAAAACTTCAGAAGACATCTATTTAACATAAAACGGCAATTCACCTACCATCAGGAACTAAGGAGAAGTATGAAAGATTATGAATGCTTAATTCATGTAGATTTCTCAGAAAACTATGCTTGTAAGTACTCCTCTGAAATACAAGCTGTACACTTCGCTTCGAACCAGCAGCAGGCAACACTTCACACTGGAGTTCTACATGTTGGTGGAGTGGAAGAACATGTGTGCTTTGGCACAATCAGCTCATCAAAAGAGAAAGGCCCAGCAGCCATATGGACCCATCTTTCCCCAATCCTCGATCTGGTCAAGGCTTCCTATCCCAATGTGACTGTGGTGCATTTCTTCAGCGATGGGCCATGCACACAATACAGACAAAAAGGCAATTTCTATATGTTTTGCACTAAGCTGCAGCAATATGGGTTCAAATCAGGCACTTGGAACTTTTTTGAGGCGAGCCACGGCAAGGGTGCTCCAGATGGAGTTGGAGGCCTCCTCAAAAGGACTGCTGACCGACTTGTCAGCCATGGAAAAGACATCCCAAATGCTGAGATCTTCTTCAAGGCACTGGTGGATGCACAGACCTCAGTAAAACTGTTCTACATAAATGAGGATGATGTAGATGAAGCCACAAAGAATATGCCACATAGTCTCCCGGTGGTACCATCAACCATGCGCATTCACCAAGTGGTAACAGTTACCCCAAGAAAAATCAGTTACCGAGATGTGAGCTGCCTTTGCTCAACGAGACAGACCCTGGAGTGTCAATGTGATGACACAAAAACGTTTACCTTTGAGGTTCAGGCAACAGCACCCACACAGAAGAATAACAGTGAAGACCTGTCTGAAATTTCTTGGCAAAACTCAGACATCATTGGCAAGTGGTGTTCTCTCAAATATGACGATGATATTTATCCTGGCATTATACAAGAGGTGACTGAAACGCATGTCGAAGTCAAATGTATGCACCGGATTGGAGTCAACCGCTTTTTCTGGCCAACACGGGATGATGTCCTATGGTATTTGCATGATGACGTCATCAGGATGATTCCTCCTCCAACTTTTGTGACCTCACGTCGAGATCATGTGGAGATCGACAGAGACATATGGTCCAAGATCTCAGAAATGTGAACTGTTGGAAATCAAAAGAAACATGAAAGGACAAAAGAAACTGGAAGATGAAATGGACTATATGTAGGATGAGTTGTAAAGGACTGTTTTGTGAATGAGACTATAGTATTAACAGCATTTTTTTAAGTTTTTGTTTGTTTTCTCCATTGTTCCAAGAGAGTTAATTAATTATAATCTCTTGTTGCTGACACTTGTCAAAATAAAAAGGTTTTATTTTAAAGAAAGGTTTCTCTTTTTCTCCTAATGCATCTGTCAATTGTGTTACGTGTGATATTTGTGTCATAAATCTTTGTGACATACCCTCCGAAAGATGGTAAGAGACTCGACTGATGGTTTTATTATTTATTGTCGAAAATCAACTCCATAAACCAACGTGAGAACTGACAAAAAAAAGAAAGAAAACAAAGCATTCACATTTGTGTCCCCTTTTGTCCACAATAATTGGTAAATGATCACTGTACTTTCTCATATAAATCAAAATTATACCAAGCAATAAACCGCTAATTCCCCAAGCATGAGGTAAAAAGAGTTAGCATATTTTCCGACACAAATTATAAAATAATCACAGTACGTGCAACAAACACCAACCTTGTGCCTCTTCGGGGGTTGCCAAAATACAATCAGCCTTTGCCGTTTCTATTGTTAACATGCCGTTTCTGACTCTGTTGTCGTATTTTCCTTAGCTTACCATAAACCTTTACTGCTTAGTGTTAGCGCATTCATTCCGTGGTTAAGCAGCTTCTTCGTTAGGCAATACAACACTGTAAGCAGGTAGGAAGAAATGGTTTTCAAAATAAAAGTCAAGTATCCTAAAAACGGAACAATTATCTTCAACAGGCCTTTAAAACAGGCAAATATATATATATATACACAACAGATTCAATTACATTTTCATGACACCAACCCAAATTACGAAATATATATATATATATAAACATATATATAGAGATAAAATCAAAAATAAGAACAAATGCATCTAAAGCAGATCAAACAATGCAGCTGCCCTCTAGTGTACAAAATAGGAAACAGCAAGCACAACAAAATGGGTTTGCTACACTCCCACCAAAATTATGAGTGTTTCATATTAAGTGCCATGAACTACAAATAATTTTGTCAATAAGAATGTCATTGTCCTTATGTAGCCAAAAGCTTAAGGAGCTTCAACCAGCAGAACCAACTTCTGCACTGGGCGTTCCAATATGGAAGGTTTAGCAAGACGTTCACCTTTCTTACTCAGTCTCTTATCTCCTAATGAGATTTTCACTCTCCTTACAAATCCATCCTTACCGCTGACAGTCTCTATGACCCTTGCGAGTCGCCATTCGCCTCTGGGCGACGTTTCATCTTTGTCCATCACAATATCACCCACCATTAGATTTCTCTTCGGTGTATGCCACCGCTGCCTTGTGGCGATGTTGTGCAAATATTCCCGTTTCCACCTACTCCAGAACTGTTCTGCTAGAAACTGTACTCGACGCCATCTTTTTACTCCATACAGGTCCTCTGTAGGGAACTTGCCTGGTGGAGGGAGTGTTGTACTGGATTTCATGTTGATTAGGTGGTTGGGAGTGAGAGGTTCAAGGCTGTCAGGGCAGTTTAAGTTATCCACAGTGAGGGGTCGACTGTTGACTATGGCCATGGCTTCATACAGTAGAGTCCGTAATGAAGCATCATTGAGTCTGCCTTGAGAAGGTGACAGAGTGGAGCTCAGAACGCTTTTAACAGTCTTTATCTGGCGTTCCCACACTCCCCCTGCGTGACTGGAGTGGGGTGCATTCATGACAAAGTCACACTGGTTTTGTGAGAGAAATGTGCTCAGTCTCTGTGTGTCAAGCTCTTGTAGAGCTGTCTTGAATTCATTTTTAGCACCAACGAAATTAGTGCCTTGATCACACCGAATTTGACGGACTGCACCTCGAACAGCAATAAAGCATCGCAGAGCATTGATGAAGGTATCAGTGGACATATCCTCTAACATCTCTAGGTGAATGGCTCGTGAGCAAAAGCAGGTAAGGAGTAGGCCGTATCGTTTGTGCTGTTTTCTTCCCTGTGTAGTAGTGAAAGGACCGAAGCAATCCATCCCACAGTATGTGAAAGGGGGGGATGGCTCAACACGCTCTACAGGTAAGTCACTCATTCTTTGACCCTCTGCAGCTCTTCTGAGTTTACGACAACTCACACATTGATGAATGTATGATGCTATTGCTCTGCTCATTCCAGGAATCCAATATCCACTGGCTCTAATTTCATTGATTGTGAAGCCTTTCCCTTGGTGTTTTGTCTTTTCATGGTTGTGAGCTATTATCAACTTTGTTACATGGTGCTCTTTGGGGATGACAATTGGATGCTTGAAAGAGTCAGTGAGCGATGAGTGGCGGAGTCGTCCTCCCACCTTGAGGAGTCCGTCTGTGTCGAGAAAAGCATCAAGATGGTGTAATTTGTTGCAATGCTGAAGTTGATTACCTTTGCTCAACAATTTGATTTCCTTTTCATATGCTTGCCTTTGCAGATCCCGGATTATGAAACGTTCGGCACTTTCTCTTTCGCTCACTGTAGAAAGAGCATGTGATACAACCTTTTTAGCTCGGCGAAGCAGACGGGCCACGGCTCTTGTAGCTCGAGACCATGATGAGAACCTGGACAGACGGTCGGCAAGGCTCATTATTTCTGAGGTTTTTGTTTGCAAAGCTTGTGCCTTTTTGACTTCTGGATCCCCTATAGATAGGTCTGGCACTGCATCATTTACCGTGGGTATCTTCCTTTCCCAGAGAAACATAGGGCCAGTGAACCAGTTGGAGGTGAGAAGTTCATGTACAGTTTTACCTCGGGATGCCCCATCTGCAGGATTCTCATCCGTGGGAACGTAGTGCCATTGCTGGGGGTTTGTGCAGTGGCGGATCTTCTGGACCCGGTTGGCGACGAAGGTGTGAAATCGGCGAGCATCGTTATTTATGTAGCCTAACACTACCTTTGAGTCCGTCCAAAAGTATTCTTTTCCGTTGACAATTCTCAATTCTTCTCTGAGCATATTGCTGATGGAGACTGAAACCACTGCTGCGGTTAATTCAAGCCGTGGTATCGTAGTCACATTTGTGGGAGAAACACGGGCCTTTCCTATCACTAGGGAACAGTGAACCTCTCCTTTCTTGTTCTTGACTCTCAGATAAGAGCATTGTCCGTATCCGCTGGTGCTCGCATCCGAGAAGTGGTGTAGTTCTGTTTCGACGGCTTCTCCGAAGTTAGCAGGTAAGTAACAGCGAGCTATGTTTATTTTCTGTAGGTTGGTAAAGTCACGTTGCCAACTCTCCCACCGTGGTTTTAGCCTCTCTGGTAGGGGTTCATCCCAGCCAGTGCCCTGGTTGCACATTTCTTGAAGAATTCTTTTCCCATTGAGGACATATGGAGCGAGAAAGCCAAGAGGGTCATATATGGAGGCAACTGTAGACAATATGCCTCTACGTGTGGCTGGTTGGTCCTTTAAGATGCTGTTGAATCTGAAGCTGTCTTCTTTTATACTCCATTGAATTCCTAAAGCTCGCGCCAGTGTGTCATCGAAAGTCAAGTCCTTTGTCTTTGCCTCTGCTGCACACTCTGATGGGGGTAGGCTTTGTAATACAGCTTGGTTGTTTGATACAAATTTGTGGAGACGAAGACCACCGTATGCGCATATTTCTCTTGCCTCCTGTGCCACCTGAATGGCCCTTTCCACCGTATCAGTACTTGTGACTCCGTCATCCACATAAAAGTCTTTTGCAACAAATTGGGCTCCTACTGGATGGGAGTGGCTGTGTTCTTTGGCGAGATATTTTAGTCCATAATTCGCACACCCAGGGGATGACGCCGCACCGAAAAGGTGTACTTTCATGCGATACTCCTGAGGTTGTGTGGTTATGTCTCCATCCTTCCACCAGAGGAACCGGAGGTAGTTGCGGTCTTCTTCATGGACGTGAAATTGGTGAAACATTTTTTCTATGTCACATAGAAGAGCAATGGGATGCTGTCTGAACCTTATGAGGATGCCTGTTAGATTATTGATCATGTCTGGCCCCGGAAGCAGGTGTTCATTTAGGCTTGTGCCACAGTATTTTGCAGAGCAATCAAACACAACACGTAGTTTGTCAGGCTTCTGAGGATGATAGATGCCATGATGGGGAATATACCATCGTTCACCTTGAACTCCATCTGTAGGCACCTCTTCCACATCACCCCTCTCGATGATTTCCTTCATGTACGTTGTGTAGTCTCTTTTGTATTTCTCATCCTTGCCGAACTTCCGCCGTAGATGATTGAGCCTGATTTCAGCGAGCCTTTTGTTATCAGGTAGGGATGGCCGTTTTTTAAAGGGGAGAGGCATCTCATAATGTCTCTGGGCATTTCTTTTTATACCATCTTCGAGTTTGCTCAGGAACATTAGATCCTCTTGTGAGACAGTTTTGTCGTCTCCTTTGGTGTCCTTAAAGTCTGACTCCAGAATGCTTATTATGTCCATTGGCGTTACTGGAGGGAGTTCCTTTACTGTGACTCTATGACACAGGCTAGATTGTTCTTCATTAAGGCCAGGTGTAGAGCAGCCTACAACGCTCCACCCTAAATCTGTAAGTACGGCGTAGGGCTCATTGTCCGTTCCATCAATTATAAGTTTGGGTTTTATAGCTCTGGGGCAGTTATACCCAATGAGGAGTCCCACATCACAGCTCAGGAGAGGTGGCATCTGATCTGCGATTGCTGCCAAATGAGGCCATTGTTTCGCTGTTTGATAGGTAGGTATGTGATCACGGTTCATGGGAATGCAGTCTTTTGTGTACGAAGGAGGAAGGTCGATGTAAACGCCTGAATTATAGCCTCTGACGCGGAGTCCATCTACTCTTTTACTTTTCAGTATCATGCTCTCTCCCATCATAGTAGTGAGTTTTAGTTGTACAGGGAAAGCATTTGATTGTAATTCATCACTTACTTCTCTTTCAATGAAGGTGCTGTCGCTCTGTGTGTCTAACAGTGCATAGATGAGCTGCTCTTTGGATGGCTGTGTGGCAGAGGAGACCCACACCGGGACGATCATGGATGTGCTGCAGGACTGACCCTCTTTAGTGACACAGAGTGGGCTAGCTGTCACAATTTCATTTGCACGGTTTGAAGCTGCGTTCACCTCAGTTGGAGATCTCTTTCTCTCCATGACTAAATGTCTGTCTTTCTCTTCATGCCTTTTGTAATTTTCGTCATGTAGACAGGTGGGATGCCTTCCCTTACATAGCTCACAAGTGTGACGGTGACGACAGTCTTTGGCACTGTGGCCTGGTTTGACACATCCATAACACAGCTTATTGTCTTTTATGAATGTTCGTCGTTCCTCAAGAGACCTTTCCTTGAAATTTGTGCACTTGGACAGTTGATGCTTTTCGTCTTTGCACCACATGCAGGGAAGTTTTTCTTTTCCATTGTTTGACCTTAAGTTTTCAGTGTTTGCATTTGTTTGAGTGCTGAAGACACTTACTTTACTTCCCTTTGTTTCATTTGTGCCTCTTTTGATATAGGATGAGCCAGATGAATGCAGAGCATGTAGGGAAGTGATCGGATTACATGCTATCTCTGCTTCTATCGACACAAATTTTGCGAAATCTTCAAAAGTGGGGAAGTCTCCGCTGTCCATGAGGGCCTTTGAGACCCGACGGTTCCAGCGTGCTACTAGCCAATCGGGAACTTTCTGTGTCAGCTTCTGGTTCTCTTCACAATCATTTAATATTTCTAAACCTTTCACATGAGGCATGGCTTGGTGACAGGCATTTAGGAAATCCGAGTAGGCCCTTAACCCTTCAGCATCTTTGGCCTGTACTTTTGGCCATTTTGACAGCTTGTCTCTGAAGGCCCTTTGAATGACGAATGGCTGTCCGTAGCGTTGGTTGAGTTTACTCCATGCATCTTTGTATGCTTCATTATCGTCTCGATAGAAGGTGCCTTCAATACATTTATGAGCAGGGCCACTGACATATTTCTTTAGATAATAAAGTTTGTCGGCTACTGAGATACCTTTTCTGTCTATCAGCGACATGAATGATGCTCTCCATTCAATGTAGTGGATAGGGTCTCCGCTAAACATTGTGGGCATTGGCATGGGAAGTCTGTTAATGGCTATGCTGTCTTGTATTGCATGGGCTAGAGAAGAGACGTCAATGGAGGGATTTGGTGGGACGATAAAAGGATTCTGCTGATACTCAAAGGAAATAGCAGGGTTCTGCCTGCTGTGTGTATTATTTGTTTGCTGTGAGAGCTGACTCTCCGTTTCCTGTCTGATTTCCCTGTCATAGCTTTCAAATCTGACGCGTGCTACTTTTATATCCCTTTCTGCTTGCAAACGCTCTAATTCAGACTCCATCATCCTTATTTTTTCTTTCTGCGTTCTTTCTTCCTCCATTAGTTTATATTGAGCCTCCTTTGCTGCGAGCTCTGCGGCTGCTTCCGCCCTCTTTGCTGTTATGACTGTTGTTTCAGAGAAGTGACTGCTAGCTGCCTGAGAAGCAGTTCCATATATGGAGTGGGCATAGTCATGTGCATGTAGCTCACGGAGTTTGCGCCTTTCACGCTCTGCATCAAAGTCACCGTCTATTCCGGATAAGCGCTCATTGATTATTCTCATAATGTCTTTGGTGACTGCCTCGCAAGCATCTATTTTTCGTCTTAGATCATTGGATGGTATGGCACCCTGTCTTATTTCACTGTAAACTTTCATGATGTCATCTTTTCCCTTTTCAATGACGTCCACCATTTCAGCTAGTTCCGTATCTGATGCATTCTTCTTTAAATTCTCTTTGGTTGTTCTGATTTGAACTTTCCATTGTTCATAAAGATTAAGCAGTCTCCTTTCTTTTTTACTTTGCTCCTCCTTTTGGTAAGCGAGAAATTTCTCTGTGGGTACACTTTTGCGATCTGAATGACGTAATGTCTTTAATTTCTCATTGTCATCAATTTCCTGCTGCAGCTTAAGTAGTTCCTTTCTTTTGGTTTCAATTAGCTCCTTTAATTCCTGCCTTGACGAGCCTTCTATATCCCCTTGATTTAGTAAGCCTCTACTTTCTTCAATTTCTGCATGTAGATTATTTATCTGATCCTTTAAGGCATCCATTTTGACTGTAATTGTGTTCCTTGACCATCACTTTACCATACATACGATACTGCAGCGCTGCTCTGTGCCTTACCGTGCCGTTTTGATCGTGGCGTTCACAGGCAGAATGGTGTTGCATGTGGTAAAGTTGTCACTGGTCCCTTGCTGGGTGAAGTTCTCACTGTGACATACCCTCCGAAAGATGGTAAGAGACTCGACTGATGGTTTTATTATTTATTGTCGAAAATCAACTCCATAAACCAACGTGAGAACTGACAAAAAAAAGAAAGAAAACAAAGCATTCACATTTGTGTCCCCTTTTGTCCACAATAATTGGTAAATGATCACTGTACTTTCTCATATAAATCAAAATTATACCAAGCAATAAACCGCTAATTCCCCAAGCATGAGGTAAAAAGAGTTAGCATATTTTCCGACACAAATTATAAAATAATCACAGTACGTGCAACAAACACCAACCTTGTGCCTCTTCGGGGGTTGCCAAAATACAATCAGCCTTTGCCGTTTCTATTGTTAACATGCCGTTTCTGACTCTGTTGTCGTATTTTCCTTAGCTTACCATAAACCTTTACTGCTTAGTGTTAGCGCATTCATTCCGTGGTTAAGCAGCTTCTTCGTTAGGCAATACAACACTGTAAGCAGGTAGGAAGAAATGGTTTTCAAAATAAAAGTCAAGTATCCTAAAAACGGAACAATTATCTTCAACAGGCCTTTAAAACAGGCAAATATATATATATATACACAACAGATTCAATTACATTTTCATGACACCAACCCAAATTACGAAATATATATATATATATAAACATATATATAGAGATAAAATCAAAAATAAGAACAAATGCATCTAAAGCAGATCAAACAATGCAGCTGCCCTCTAGTGTACAAAATAGGAAACAGCAAGCACAACAAAATGGGTTTGCTACAATCTTTAATTGTAGGCTAAAATTGTATAAAAATGATAAAAAATGACATCTCTAGAGTGACCAGTATTACATAAAGACGTTAAATAATTCTAAATTCAGTGTAATGGAGAATTATGTTGAAAAAATATCCATCCTTGATGATAGTATACCAAAGAATATCCGTTATTCAGTTTAAAATTCATATTTTTTAAATCAGTTAGACATACAACCTCAAAACCCCTGGTGAATAGACTCAAGAACTTTCAAACAAATGTTTTATCATATGTGTAGTACTTCATTTATGTATTTTATGACACCACATTTGTCTGTAACACAGTTGACAAAACAATGAATCGAATATTTATTTTCATTTAAATATTTAAAAAGTAATTTGAGCTTAAGCTTGGCAACTAATGAATTTAGAACAATATGGGGCTATATTATGGTAACAACTAGATTTTTTTGCAGAAAATCACACTGATTTCTTCACTTTTATGTTGATCTGAAATGTACCCCTAATTATAGAATGACCCATCTGTCAGAGAGTCAACTTTTTCCTGAAGATGAAGAATCTTCTGCTTTTGGATCTCTATTGTCTGTTTTGCTTTGTCAAGAGCAATCTGTAAAGTGGGTGCACCTTATAAAAGAGAAATCAAAATCTCTGAAAGCAGAATAACAAAAATGTGGCCTATTGATAAAGGCCTAATTCAACATAATTTATACTTTACACATTAACAGCCACTTTTCTGTGAACGAAATTACACAAATTAAATATCTTAATGAAAATTACAATTATCATTGTCTTATGTAAAGATTACAGGAAAAAATATATTTCTTGCATGTCAATGTAGAAAAGGCTACAAACAAACCTTCTGTTTCACTGGTTTGCTGAAGTCCTGAAAAAACTAAACAAAACACCAACTCAACTTAAAATACAGCATTTGAGAACGAGCTTTGTTTGAGGAAAGAAACAGGCAGAGCTTAAATAGTTTTAAAGTTGACATGAAACAAGCCATTTTTCACAATACAGAGATGAAGTTGATCGAAATGCCTATGTCAGAAGCCAAATGTTTTCAATCCTCATAACCAGTCATTTCAATTTGTGAAGCCATCCCCAGAGGACTTGAACAATATAGATAGCTAAAAAAATAGATGTGTTTTATCTAGTGTATAATATGATCGCTAGCTGGATACCAAATTTTATACCAAAATACTGTTTGATATCTCAGGCGTGGCAAATACCAATGAATTCCTGCCCACTTCACACATGTATCAGCAATTGTATTAAATTACGTACCTTTCAATGAGTTTGCTGTATTTTCAGTCTGCTCACCCGGAGGCTGCATTTATTGTTGCGGGAGATTTTAATCACTCAAACTTAAAGACAGTGCTCCCTAAATTCCACCAGCATGTTTCCTGCCACACAAGAGGAAACAAAACTTTGGATCATGTCTAGACAAACATGGCTGAAGCTTACACCGCGACCCCCCTCCCCCACCTGGGTCAATCTGATCACATTTCTTTGTTCCTCACCCCCAAGTACATTAATCGTGTGAAGCCATCAGTGAAGACCATCAAGGTGTGGCCTGCGGGGGCAGACTTTTCACTCCAGGAAACTCGCATTTACATATAAACTCTGCACACACTCATCTATAAAACACCCGCACATACATATAAACTCTGCACACACACATCTATAAAACACCCGCACATACATATAAACTCTGCACACACACATCTATAAAACACCCGCACATACATATAAACTCTGCACACACACATCTATAAAACACCCGCACATACATATAAACTCTGCACACACACATCTATAAAACACTCGCACATACATATAAACTCTGCACACACTCATCTATAAAACATCCGCACATACATATAAACTCTGCACACACACATCTATAAAACAAACTCTGCACACACTCATCTATAAAACACTCGCACATACATATAAACTCTGCACTCACTCATCTATAAAACACTCGCACATACATATAAACTCTGCACACACTCATCTATAAAACATCCGCACATACATATAAACTCTGCACACACACATCTATAAAACACTCGCACATACATATAAACTCTGCACACACTCATCTATAAAACATCCGCACATACATATAAACTCTGCACACACACATCTATAAAACAAACTCTGCACACACTCATCTATAAAACACCCGCACATACATATAAACTCTGCACACACTCATCTATAAAACATCCGCACATACATATAAACTCTGCACACACACATCTATAAAACAAACTCTGCACACACTCATCTATAAAACACTCGCACATACATATAAACTCTGCACTCACTCATCTATAAAACATCCGCACATACATATAAACTCTGCACACACACATCTATAAAACAATCTCTGCACACACTCATCTATAAAACATCCGCACATACATATAAACTCTGCACACACACATCTATAAAACAAACTCTGCACACACTCATCTATAAAACACCCGCACATACATATAAACTCTGCACACACTCATCTATAAAACATCCGCACATACATATAAACTCTGCACACACACATCTATAAAACAAACTCTGCACACACTCATCTATAAAACACTCGCACATACATATAAACTCTGCACACACACATCTATAAAACAAACTCTGCACACACACATCTTTAAAACACTCGCACATACATATAAACTTTGCACACACACATCTATAAAACACTCGCACATACATATAAACTCTGCACACACACATCTATAAAACAAACTCTGCACACACACATCTTTAAAACACTCGCACATACATATAAACTTTGCACACACTCATCTATAAAACATCCGCACATACATATAAGCTCTGCACACACACATCTATAAAACAAACTCTGCACACACACATCTATAAAACACTCGCACATACATATAAACTTTGCACACACACATCTATAAAACACTCGCACATACATACAAACTCTGCACACACACATCTATAAAACACTCGCACATACATATAAACTCTGCACACACACATCTATAAAACACTCGCACATACATATAAACTCTGCACACACACATCTATAAAACAAACTCTGCACACACTCATCTATAAAACACTCGCACATACATATAAACTCTGCACACACACATCTATAAAACAAACTCTGCACACACTCATCTATAAAACACTCGCACATACATATAAACTCTGCACACACACATCTATAAAACACTCGCACATACATATAAACTCTGCACACACACATCTATAAAACAAACTCTGCACACACTCATCTATAAAACACTCGCACATACATATAAACTCTGCACACACACATCTATAAAACAAACTCTGCACACACTCATCTATAAAACACTCGCACATACATATAAACTCTGCACACACACATCTATAAAACACTCGCACATACATATAAACTCTGCACACACACATCTATAAAACAAACTCTGCACACACACATCTATAAAACAATCTCTGCACTCACACATCTTTAAAACACTCGCACATACGTATAAACTCTGCACTCACTCATCTATAAAACACTCGCACATACATATAAACTCTGCACACACTCATCTATAAAACACTCGCACATACGTATAAACTCTGCACTCACTCATCTATAAAACACTCGCACATACATATAAACTTTGCACACACACATCTATAAAACACTCGCACATACATATAAACTCTGCACACACACATCTATAAAACAAACTCTGCACACACTCATCTATAAAACACTCGCACATACATATAAACTCTGCACTCACCAGGGTTGCCAGGTCCAATAAAAATTTCCAGCCCAAAGGCAACTTAAAACCCGCCCAAAACTAATAAAAACTAGCCCAATCTTTCTCGTGTCCAATCGCAGTTGACAACAGTGTGTTTACCACAAAATGCATTAAAATATATGTTTAGCATTACTTTTTATTTATTTTACTTGAGTCTTGTTTAGATTATATTATCTTGGCTTGCCTATATGTATTGCATAGTATTACATAATACACCCTGCACCTACCATATATGAACAAATTAAAATGACGTGTACTTACATTTTCTGTTCATTTCACTGCTCTCTTCTCATTCTTATTCACTGTTGTTCTGTCAACACACAAGCATCAAAACAAAACTTAACACACAGGCAAATTAAATGAACATAAACTGGCATTTTAATATTGTTAGCAATACAGTATATATGCTTACTGGATAACTTGAACACTGTCCTGGAAAACTTGAAAGCTGTTCTTGGTTGCCTTCTTTTCAGAACTTAAAACTTTATACTGCAAAACTGTGCTGCCTCCTTTTTATTACAGCTTGAACAAGAACTATGTACAGTCTTAGGGTTGTTTTCATTTAGAAATCTGTGCTCTCCTCTCTACCCTCTTCAGCTGGTGTTGAATATATTTCAGCAGTAAAGAGGGATAGCATGCTTGGTGATGGTTTAAATTCATGGCAGCAGATTTTTCTTCTTTGCATGTAGGCTCGGATCCTCATTATATTTAACAGAGAAGTCTGCTCTAACCTGTTCCTGAGCTTGTTCTTTATTAGTGACATTTGGGAAAAGGCACGCTCGACTGCTGCATTGCTGAATGGTAAAGCAAGAAGACACAATGCAAAATTGCCAAGTTCTTCAAAGCTTCTGTCACCTGCAGTATCTGTATACCCAGAGACTTCTACCCAGAAGTCCTCAGTTTTGCTATCCTCTTTATTTTCCCACTCTAGAGTGTGAATTATTCTCCACTGTTGCTCTGCTTTTCCTACATCTCCCTTGAAGAGGTAGAAAAAAGGAAGATCATCAAGCATTGGCTTGCTTGAAGTCACAACATGTCTTGGTGACAGGAATTTGAGAGCCTCTAATTGTTTCATGTTGTCTGGAAGTCTCTTCCTAATCTCCTTAGATAACTCCAGCATGTAGTCCCTGCACCTACGTTTCATGTCCTGTTCTGCTTGTTCGCTTATTCCCTTTGATTCAAGCAATGCAAGGCGGTACTGGACCCCAAAGTCTACTGCATTAAGGGGCAAAAGATTCTCATCAGAAAGGTTAAACTCCATAACGTCTTGCCAGTTCAGAAATGTCTTTGGCAATGCTATACGTTCAAGAAGGGACTGGTAAAATGTTAAAAGTTCTGTAAGGAGCTTTGCAGGATCAGGCTTGTCAAGCTGAAATATTTTATTAAGTCTGTTTAGCTCAGACACAATCGGTTGGAGGAATTTTAGGTAAATCAGGTTTATTCTGTCACTGTACATTTGGTACAGCAATTCTGCAGCATAGCTTCTCTCACTTTCTTTTGTCAACTGGAAATGCAACTTAAGCTCATCATACTGTGAAAGGACACGCTTGACACACTCACTGATAGAGAGCCATCTGGTGTCAGATAGTTGCAGAATCTTCAAAGGCTTTTCACCTACGTTTATGGTTTTGTAGAGTTCTGAATATTTTTGCTGACGCTGGGTAGCATTTGAAAACCAGCTGTAGGTCTGAGAAACCATGTACTCTACATTTCTGGGCAAGACACTGACAGCTTTAGATGCACAGAGCTGAAGAGAATGGCACACACACTTTATGTAAACAATATGAGGATTACGGTCACGGAATTTCTGTAGCACTGAGTTATGTTGCCCACACATAGTGTTACATCCATCTGTTGCAAGACCTATGCAATTTAGTATGGACAGTTTGTTGTCATCCAGGAATTTGAACAAAGCATTTGCTATGGTGAGTGAATCACCAGATACTATATGTAACATTCCGGCAAAGGTGCTAATAATTTGTGAGAGCTTTTTGCTGTAATATCTGATGACTATGCATAGTTGTTTTTTGCTCGTGACATCAGTGCTCTCATCAATTATAAGAGAGTACGGTCCACTCCCTATATCCTCCAGAAGGTCTTCATGCATTACTGGTCCTATTACTGAATTAATTAATGCTGTGCACTTAGTTCGGTGTAAACTGATCCCTTTCTTGGAAATTCCTTCCACAACGCTTCCTAAATGATCAACAGTTAAGGTGCTTGAGTGGCACGCAACGTGAACAGCCATCTGTAACTCTGCCTCTTTCGCAGCAATATTTGTTCTTTGAAAGGAACAGCCTGTGTCAAATAATGTTCTTGAATTTGAGAAGGGAGCTGCATTTTTTCTATGCTTCTCAGTAGCTCCGTGTGCTATTAGATCACTGTGGTGAGCTCGAATTTCACTTTTGCAATATTTGCAGAAAGCTTTTTTGTCATCATTTGGAACACTTCGAATCCATCCCATTAAACCATTTTCCGTCTCCCATTCTTTGCGGTATTTTTTACCATATTTCCCCCATTTACCTGCCATTGTGAATACTTGTTGCTTTTTCACCCAAGCCGCGCACTAACGAACCACCTCAACATCCCGGGAAAACGAAGCGCACGTAATGATGACGCAAGCCGCAAGGTTAACGTGCCCATTCACTCACGTTTGCTGCGTTGTTACTTGGGTTGGCAGGTTTTCCTAAATGAGATAAATACACTGAAAACGGAACAATTTTATTTATTGTTAAAGTTTACATAAACAAATTTGCGGCCGCGGCACATTTTAAAAGTAGCCCAAAAACACGCAGCCCGCGACTCTGTATTTTTTCCCGCGGCAGCATTTTAAAAATAGCCCAATTGTGCGGGAAACCCGCGAACCTGGCAACACTGGCACTCACTCATCTATAAAACACTCGCACATACATATAAACTTTGCACACACACATCTATAAAACAAACTCTGCACACACACATCTATAAAACACTCACACATACATATAAACTCTGCACACACACATCTATAAAACACTCGCACATACATATAAATTCTGCAAACACTCATCTATAAAACACTCGCACATACATATAAACTCTGCACACACGCATCTATAAAACACTCTCACATACATGTAAACTCTGCACACACACATCTATAAAACAATCTCTGCACACACACATCTATAAAACACTCGCACATACATATAAACTCTGCACACACTCATCTATAAAACAATCTCTGCACACACACATCTATAAAACACTCGCACATACATATAAACTCTGCACACACACATCTATAAAACAATCTCTGCACACACACATCTATAAAACACTCGCACATACATATAAACTCTGCACACACACATCTATAAAACAATCTCTGCACACACACATCTATAAAACACTCGCACATACATATAAACTCTGCAAACACTCATCTATAAAACACTCGCACATACATATAAACTCTGCACACACACATCTATAAAACAATCTCTGCACACACACATATATAAAACACTCGCACATACATATACATTCTGCAAACACTCATCTATAAAACACTCGCACATACATATAAACTCTGCACACACGCATCTATAAAACACTCTCACATACATATAAACTCTGCACACACACATCTATAAAACAATCTCTGCACACACTCATCTATAAAACACTCGCACATACATATAAACTCTGCACACACTCATCTATAAAACACTCGCACATACATATAAACTCTGCACACACGCATCTATAAAACACTCTCACATACATGTAAACTCTGCACACACACATCTATAAAACACTCGCACATACATATAAACACTGCACACACACATCTATAAAACAATCTCTGCACACACTCATCTATAAAACACTCGCACATACATACAAACTCTGCACACACACATCTATAAAACACTCGCACATACATATAAACTCTGCACACACACATCTATAAAACAATCTCTGCACACACACATCTATAAAACACTCGCACATACATATAAACTCTGCAAACACTCATCTATAAAACACTCGCACATACATATAAACTCTGCACACACACATCTATAAAACAATCTCTGCACACACACATATATAAAACACTCGCACATACATATACATTCTGCAAACACTCATCTATAAAACACTCGCACATACATATAAACTCTGCACACACGCATCTATAAAACACTCTCACATACATATAAACTCTGCACGCACTCATCTATAAAACACTCGCACATACATATAAACTCTGCACACACACATCTATAAAACACTCGCACATACATACAAACTCTGCACACACACATCTATAAAACACTCGCACATTCATACAAACTCTGCACACACACATCTATAAAACACTCGCACATTCATACAAACTCTGCACACACACATCTATAAAACACTCTCACATACATACAAACTCTGCACGCACTCATCTATAAAACACTCGCACATACATATAAACTCTGCACACACGCATCTATAAAACACTCGCACATACATATAAACTCTGCACACACACATCTATAAAACAATCTCTGCACACACTCATCTATAAAACACTCGCACATACATATAAACTCTGCACGCACTCATCTATAAAACACTCGCACATACATATAAACTCTGCACACACTCATCTATAAAACACTCGCACATACATATAAACTCTGCACACACACATCTATAAAACAATCTCTGCACACACTCATCTATAAAACACTCGCACATACATATAAACTCTGCACACACACATCTATAAAACAATCTCTGCACACACTCATCTATAAAACACTCGCACATACATATAAACTCTGCACACACACATCTATAAAACACTCGCACATACATATAAACTCTGCACACACTCATCTATAAAACACTTGCACATACATATAAACTCTGCACACACACATCTATAAAACACTCGCACATACATATAAACACTGCACACACACATCTATAAAACAAACTCTGCACACACTTATCTATAAAACAATCTCTGCACACACACATCTATAAAACACTCGCACATACATATAAACTCTGCAAACACTCATCTATAAAACACTCGCACATACATATAAACTCTGCACACACACATCTATAAAACAATCTCTGCACACACACATCTATAAAACACTCACACATACATATAAACTCTGCAAACACTCATCTATAAAACACTCGCACATACATATAAACTCTGCACACACACATCTATAAAACAATCTCTGCACACACACATATATAAAACACTCGCACATACATATACATTCTGCAAACACTCATCTATAAAACACTCGCACATACATATAAACTCTGCACACACGCATCTATAAAACAATCTCTGCACACACTCATCTATAAAACACTCGCACATACATATAAACTCTGCACACACTCATCTATAAAACACTCGCACATACATATAAACTCTGCACACACACATCTATAAAACACTCGCACATACATACAAACTCTGCACACACACATCTATAAAACACTCGCACATTCATACAAACTCTGCACACACACATCTATAAAACACTCGCACATTCATACAAACTCTGCACACACACATCTATAAAACACTCTCACATACATACAAACTCTGCACGCACTCATCTATAAAACACTCGCACATACATATAAACTCTGCACACACGCATCTATAAAACACTCGCACATACATATAAACTCTGCACACACACATCTATAAAACAATCTCTGCACACACTCATCTATAAAACACTCGCACATACATATAAACTCTGCACGCACTCATCTATAAAACACTCGCACATACATATAAACTCTGCACACACTCATCTATAAAACACTAGCACATACATATAAACTCTGCACACACACATCTATAAAACAATCTCTGCACACACTCATCTATAAAACACTCGCACATACATATAAACTCTGCACACACACATCTATAAAACACTCGCACATACATATAAACTCTGCACACACACATCTATAAAACAATCTCTGCACACACTCATCTATAAAACACTCGCACATACATATAAACTCTGCACACACACATCTATAAAACAATCTCTGCACACACTCATCTATAAAACACTCGCACATACATATAAACTCTGCACACACACATCTATAAAACAATCTCTGCACACACTCATCTATAAAACACTCGCACATACATATAAACTCTGCACGCACTCATCTATAAAACAAACTCTGCACACACTTATCTATAAAACAATCTCTGCACACACACATCTATAAAACACTCGCACATACATATAAACTCTGCACACACTCATCTATAAAACACTCGCACATACATATAAACTCTGCACTCACTCATCTATAAAACACTCGCACATACATATAAACTCTGCACACACACATCTATAAAACGCTCGCACATACATATAAACACTGCACACACACATCTATAAAACAAACTCTGCACACACTTATCTATAAAACAATCTCTGCACACACACATCTATAAAACACTCGCACATACATATAAACTCTGCAAACACTCATCTATAAAACACTCGCACATACATATAAACTCTGCACACACACATCTATAAAACAATCTCTGCACACACACATCTATAAAACACTCACACATACATATAAACTCTGCAAACACTCATCTATAAAACACTCGCACATACATATAAACTCTGCACACACACATCTATAAAACAATCTCTGCACACACACATATATAAAACATCCGCACATACATATACATTCTGCAAACACTCATCTATAAAACACTCGCACATACATATAAACTCTGCACACACGCATCTATAAAACACTCTCACATACATATAAACTCTGCACACACACATCTATAAAACAATCTCTGCACACACTCATCTATAAAACACTCGCACATACATATAAACTCTGCACACACTCATCTATAAAACACTCGCACATACATATAAACTCTGCACTCACTAATCTATAAAACACTCGCACATACATATAAACTCTGCACACACACATCTATAAAACACTCGCACATACATATAAACTCTGCACACACGCATCTATAAAACACTCGCACATACATATAAACTCTGCACACACACATCTATAAAACAATCTCTGCACACACTCATCTATAAAACACTCGCACATACATATAAACTCTGCACACACACATCTATAAAACACTCGCACATACATATAAACTCTGCACACACACATCTATAAAACACTCGCACATACATATAAACTCTGCACACACTCATCTATAAAACACTCGCACATACATATAAACTCTGCACACACTCATCTATAAAACACTCGCACATACATATAAACTCTGCACACACTCATCTATAAAACACTCGCACATACATATAAACTCTGCACACACTCATCTATAAAACACTCGCACATACATATAAACTCTGCACACACTCATCTATAAAACACTCGCACATACATATAAACTCTGCACACACACATCTATAAAACACTCGCACATACATATAAACTCTGCACACACTCATCTATAAAACACTCGCACATACATATAAACTCTGCACACACTCATCTATAAAACACTCGCACATACATATAAACTCTGCACGCACTCATCTATAAAACACTCGCACATACATATAAACTCTGCACACACACATCTATAAAACACTCGCACATACATATAAACTCCGCACACACGCATCTATAAAACACTCGCACATACATATAAACTCTGCACACACACATCTATAAAACAATCTCTGCACACACTCATCTATAAAACACTCGCACATACATATAAACTCTGCACGCACTCATCTATAAAACACTCGCACATACATATAAACTCTGCACACACTCATCTATAAAACACTCGCACATACATATAAACTCTGCACACACACATCTATAAAACACTCGCACATACATATAAACACTGCACACACACATCTATAAAACACTCGCACATACATATAAACACTGCACACACACATCTATAAAACAATCTCTGCACACACACATCTATAAAACACTCGCACATACATATAAACTCTGCAAACACTCATCTATAAAACACTCGCACATACATATAAACTCTGCACACACGCATCTATAAAACACTCTCACATACATATAAACTCTGCACACACACATCTATAAAACAATCTCTGCACACACTTATCTATAAAACACTCGCACATACATATAAACTCTGCACGCACTCATCTATAAAACACTCGCACATACATATAAACTCTGCACACACACATCTATAAAACACTCGCACATACATATAAACACTGCACACACACATCTATAAAACAAACTCTGCACACACACATCTATAAAACACTCGCACATACATATAAACTCTGCACACACACATCTATAAAACAAACTCTTGTGACGAGCGGGCCAGTGGCCAATCAGCGTCGTCATGGCAACGGCGTAATCAAGCCACCACACCGGCAGATCGTCACCACCTGGTCCCTATCAAGCTCACCCTTTATAAACAGAGGAGGAAGAGGAAAGGGTGAGCTTGTTCTCAATGGAGATGTTATTGTCTAACGTGTCGTTTGCTTCCTTTAACAGAGACCAGCGAGTGACGATCACCAAGGCACCGCTCACCAGGCACAGACACTTCACCACCTTTCACCTAAGAGGCACGAGCACCACCTCTGAACCCGGGAGCACACGAGGAGCTAACTTCCCCACAGCTGCACTTACCTGTAACCCTTTTGCTGTGTCTCCCATTAAACCACCCTCCGGGGCTAGAAAGATTCGAAGTACTGTGTCTGTCTCGTCTATGCTTGCCACAGTGGTGGAGAATGCGGGCACATTGACGGGACAGCTTCTAACAGAATCCGTCTGGTTTTTTTCTTGTCGTCTGTAGGAAATCGCTCTCTCTCTCTCTCTCCGCTCCAACCCGAGTTCGGATGAAGATGGAAGGAATTATTCAGCGCCTCACGGACATCTCCGCCCAACAACATGTGTTCAGCGAACAGCTCGCTCGCCGGCAAGAGCGTTTGGAGCACCAGCTCGAAACCATCCGGGCCACCGCAGCGCGGGTTCCCCTCCCAGATGGCCGTGCCACAGCCCACCACCATCTCACCAAGCTCACCGAGCTAGATGACATCGATGCGTACCTCCACACATTTGAGGTAATCGCTACCAGAGAGGCTTGGGACAAAGGCGATTGGGCACGACTGCTGGCGCCCTTCTTGACCGGCGAGGCACAGAGGGCATATTTCGCTCTCCCCGCCCAACATCAAGAGGATTACGAGAGGCTGAAAGCCGAAATCCTCGCCCGGGTGGGGTTATCACCGGTAGCCGCGGCGCAACAGTTCCAGCAGTGGGCGTACAACGAACAACTTCCCATTCGGGTACAGGCTGCGCAGCTGTCGAGGCTCGCCCAGTTGTGGCTCCTAACCGAGGAACTCTCGGCCAGACAAGTCGCAGAGAAGGTCGTCCTTGATCGCCTACTCCGGGCCCTGCCTCGCCGTGTTAGAAATCCGGTGAGCATGCGTAACCCCACCTCCCTCCGAGAGCTTGTGGAGTCTGTCGAGCTGGCGGATGCAGCACTCGCCCGGGAAGGAGGAGAGAGAGCGATTCCTCAGCCCCGGAGGGTGAACTCCCCTTGGCGACCGCAGGAGGGTATCTCTCGGCCAGTCAGCAGACCCCCGGTGGCCTCACCGCAGGACGAGCCGATGCCCACGGAGCCGGCATCTCCTTCACCACGGGCGTGGCTGGCGGGTTGCATCGTCCATAGGAAACTTCCACCAAGCGCCCCAGAGAGGGTCGTACGAGTCGACGGCAAGACCCTGGTGGCCACCCTCGACTCCGGCAGTTCCATTACCCTGGTTCGAGACGGCGTACTCTCCCCTCGTCCGATGCGGAACACCCGACTTCCTATAAAATGTGTCCATGGAGACACCCGCGAGGTCCCGAGCCGTCGAGTTGAGATCGCGGCAAGCCCCGGGTCCTGGCCTTTGGAAGTAGGCATGGTGAATGACCTCCCTGTACCTCTTCTCCTCGGACGTGACTGGCCAGGGTTCGACCAACTGTTGGCCGCGACGATGCAGCCCAATCGATGGAGGACCAAGCCCCCGCGACGCCGACGCACAGCGAGAACTCAGCCAGCGCTGATGGCCACCGAAAGTGAGCAAGGGGGTGAGTGTGTTCCTCGTTCCACTAACCTGGATGTTGATCTTTTTCAGAGGGTCACCGAAGGGGGTTCGTTTGGAAGGGAGCAACGGGAGGATGACCGCTTACGCAACTGTTGGAACCAAGTTCGACTAGTCGACGAGGAAGTCAGACATC
The DNA here is from genome assembly GCF_947034865.1 of Barbatula barbatula. NCBI lineage: Eukaryota > Metazoa > Chordata > Actinopteri > Cypriniformes > Nemacheilidae > Barbatula > Barbatula barbatula. The sequence continues at coordinate 20,192,280 of NC_136780.1, read as the reverse complement.
CAGCTCCTCACCCTCTTCCTCACTTCATCGTGAAGAACGGGCTGCTGTACTGTGTCGCCCTAAGGCGGGGGGAGGAAAAATCCTTGTTGGTCGTTCCCAAGGCGAAGACGGGGGTAGTTATGGAGCTTGCACATGTTCACCCGATGGCCGGACATCTCGCGGCCGCCAACACGGCCCAGCGGATAAGGGACCGTTTCCACTGGCCAGGACTCGAAGCGGAGGTAAAAAGGTTCTGCCAAGGATGTCCCACCTGCCAGCTGACGTCCCCCCAACGACCTCCCCCTAGCCCCTTGATCCCTCTCCCCGTGATAGAGATACCCTTCTCGCGCATTGGCCTGGACCTGGTGGGGCCCCTTCCGAAGTCTGCCCGTGGTCATGAATACATTCTCGTAATCGTTGATTATGCCATCCGGTATCCGGAAGCCCTCCCTCTTCGAAAAGCCACCACCAAGGCGATTGCCAAAGAGGTCTTCATGCTGTTCAGCAGGGTGGGAATCCCCTCCGAGATATTGACGGACCAAGGGACCCCCTTCATGTCTCGGCTGATGGCCGATCTCTGCCACCTACTCAAGGTGAAACAGCTCCGCACTTCGGTATATCACCCTCAGACGGACGGCTTAGTAGAGAGATTCAACCAAACCCTGAAGAGGATGTTACGGCGAGTGGTGGCAGAGGATGGGCGTGACTGGGACCTCATGCTTCCCTACGTGCTCTTCGGCGTGAGAGAGGTACCCCAGGCGTCTACCGGGTTTACCCCGTTTGAACTTCTGTTTGGCCGTCAACCTCGGGGGCTCCTGGATGTAGCCCGAGATGCCTGGGAGCAACAACCCGCCCCGCATCGGAATATTGCGGAGCATGTTCAACAGATGAGAGAACGCATCGACCGAGTCATGCCACTCGTGAAGGAGCATCTGCTCGAGGCCCAGCGCGCCCAGAAGCGGTTGTATGACCGGCCCACACAGCCAAGAGAATTCCAGCCAGGTGACCGCGTGTTACTGTTGACCCCCTCGGCTACCTCGAAGTTCCTGGCGTCCTGGAAGGGCCCCTACACCATCGTCGAGAAGGTTGGGCCGGTCAACTACCGGGTCCGTCAGCCGGGCAGAAGGAAACTCGAACAGCTCTACCACGTGAACTTGCTAAAAAAGTGGGTGGCCCCAGCCCAAGAGATGGCCGCCTTCGCGGAGATGGAACCAAGAGATGGCCGCCTTCGCGGAGATGGAACCACCAGTGGTTCAAGTGGGCGAGCACCTTTCCCCAGACCAGAAGGGCGATCTAGAGACCTTGGTCAGTCAGTTCTCTGATGTATTCCGGGAACGACCCGGGCAGACTCGAATCATCCAACATGAGATTCGGACACCCCCGGGAGTCGTCATCCGACATCGGCCCTACCGGGTCCCTGAGGCTCGTCGGCTGGCTATTGAGGAAGAAATTACCAGGATGAAAGATCTGCAGGTGATTGAACCCTCACGTAGCCCCTGGTCCAGCCCAATCGTAATGGTACCAAAGCCAGATGGAACATTACGGTTCTGCAATGACTTTCGGCGCCTCAACGAGGTCTCCGCTTTCGACAGCTACCCCATGCCCCGAGTGGATGAACTCCTGGACCGGTTAGGGAAGGCACGGTTTATCTCAACGCTTGACCTTACCAAGGGCTACTGGCAGGTACCCCTTTCCCCGGAGGCCAAGGAGAAAACTGCCTTCAGTACACCGTCGGGCCATTGGCAATATAGGGTCTTGCCCTTTGGACTGCATGGAGCACCTGCCACGTTCCAACGCATGATGGACATTCTGTTGAGGCCCCACCAAAGTTACGCGGCAGCCTACTTGGATGACTTGGTTATCCACTCGGGGTCGTGGGAGGAACATTTGACGAGGCTCCGGAAGATCCTGCTGGACCTGCGGAAGGCAGGGCTCGCTGCGAACCCGAGAAAGTGCCACCTGGGCCTGGCGGAAGCCCACTACCTCGGCTTCAGAGTTGGACGCAGATTAATCCAACCACAGCCCAACAAAACAGAGGCCGTCCAGAAGGCTCCCCGACCTACCACGAAGACCCAGGTGCGTGCGTTTCTCGGGTTAGCCGGCTATTACAGGTGCTTCATCCCTGCTTTCTCCTCTCTAGCCAGCCCCCTGACCGACCTGACCAAGAAGGGGCAGCCGGAGAAAGTCATCTGGAACCAGGAGGCCCAGGCAGCGTTTCGGGCCCTGAAACAGGCTCTCTCCTCCTCGCCCGTCTTACACGCCCCAGACTTCGGCTGCCCCTTCACACTCCAGACTGATGCTTCCGACACCGGGTTGGGAGCGGTCCTGTCCCAGGACCTGGATGGAAAGGAACACCCGGTCGTCTACATCAGTCGGAAGCTCACCCCAGCGGAAACCCGGTATGCCACGGTGGAGAAAGAAGCCCTCGCCATAAAGTGGGCTGTCCTGGAGCTCCGCTATTACCTGCTGGGAAGGAGCTTCACCCTGGTTACAGACCACGAACCATTGACCTGGATGGCCAAAGCCAAGGACTCCAATTCCAGGGTGACCAGGTGGTTCCTTGCGCTCCAGGACTACCACTTCACAGTCACACATCGGGCGGGGGCTTCCCATGGCAACGCCGATGGCCTATCCCGGATGTGGTCAGGTTGGGCATCAAGGTCAGGGGCACAAATTCCCCCCCAGTGCCCCCTAATTCCGTACAGAGCGAGCCGCCATACCATGTCGACGCTTAGGGGGGGGGAGTATGACGAGCGGGCCAGTGGCCAATCAGCGTCGTCATGGCAACGGCGTAATCAAGCCACCACACCGGCAGATCGTCACCACCTGGTCCCTATCAAGCTCACCCTTTATAAACAGAGGAGGAAGAGGAAAGGGTGAGCTTGTTCTCAACGGAGATGTTATTGTCTAACGTGTCGTTTGCTTCCTTTAACAGAGACCAGCGAGTGACGATCACCAAGGCACCGCTCACCAGGCACAGACACTTCACCACCTTTCACCTAAGAGGCACGAGCACCACCTCTGAACCCGGGAGCACACGAGGAGCTAACTTCCCCACAGCTGCACTTACCTGTAACCCTTTTGCTGTGTCTCCCATTAAACCACCCTCCGGGGCTAGAAAGATTCGAAGTACTGTGTCTGTCTCGTCTATGCTTGCCACACTCTGCACACACACATATATAAAACACTCGCACAAACATATAAATTCTGCAAACACTCATCTATAAAACACTCGCACATACATATAAACTCTGCACACACGCATCTATAAAACACTCGCACATACATATAAACTCTGCACACACACATCTATAAAACACTCGCACATACATATAAACACTGCACACACACATCTATAAAACAAACTCTGCACACACACATCTATAAAACACTCGCACATACATATAAACACTGCACACACACATCTATAAAACAAACTCTGCACACACACATCTATAAAACACTCGCACATACATATAAACTCTGCACACACACATCTATAAAACAAACTCTGCACACACACATATATAAAACACTCGCACAAACATATAAATTCTGCAAACACTCATCTATAAAACACTCGCACATACATATAAACTCTGCACACACGCATCTATAAAACACTCGCACATACATATAAACTCTGCACACACACATCTATAAAACAAACTCTGCACACACACATCTATAAAACACTCGCACATACATATAAACTCTGCACACACACATCTATAAAACAAACTCTGCACACACACATCTTTAAAACACTTGCACATACATTCAAACTCTGCACACACTCATCTATAAAACACTCGCACATACATACAAACTCTGCACACACTCATCTATAAAACAAACTCTGCACACACTCATCTGTAAAACACTCGCACATACATATAAACTCTGCAAACACTCATCTATAAAACACTCGCACATACATATAAACTCTGCACACACTCATCTATAAAACACTCGCACATACATACAAACTCTGCACACACACATCTATAAAACAAACTCTGCACACACACATCTATAAAACAAACTCTGCACACACTCATCTATAAAACACTCGCACATACATATAATCTCTGCACACACACATCTATAAAACACTCGCACATACATATAAACTCTGCACACACACAAGTCTATAAAACTCTTGCACATACATATACACTTGATGCGTACAAAACACATCTATAAAACACTCGCACATACATATACACTCGATGCGTGCAAAACACATCTAACACTGAGAGCGATAATAGCGTTGAAGTTAGTCCTTTACTTGCTCGTGCAAGTTGCAATGAAGATATAGCCGTTTTCTTAAATAGCGTTTTACACTGCCTTACACGTGTACAGCAGGATCCCAGGGATTGGGGGAAATGTTCCATTGTCTCCGGCTTCTGTTTAACTGGCACATTTACTCATACGAGATGTCATATTGTGTATGGCCTCTATATATTTGGCCTGTTCTAGATATCGGTGGTGGGACTGGTAGTTGTCCAGCAGCTCTCCCACCCTCAAACTTGGTTTCGAGAACAACGTTTACTCAACAACATTTACTCATACGAGATGTCATATTGTGTATGGCCTCTATATATTTGGCCTGTTCTAGATATCGGTGGTGGGACTGGTAGTTGTCCAGCAGCTCTCCCACCCTCAAACTTGGTTTCGAGAACAACGTTTACTCAACAACATTTACTCATACGAGATGTCATATTGTGTATGGCCTCTATATATTTGGCCTGTTCTAGATATCGGTGGTGGGACTGGTAGTTGTCCAGCAGCTCTCCCACCCTCAAGCATGGTTTCGAGAACAACGAGTTCTCTGGTTTCAACATTTTGACCATAACTAACCACGGACAAAAGATTGTCAATTGTTCTGGCAATTGTTCTAAATCTCTATATAGTGTCTCCCTGGGATCCTGCTGTATACGTGTAAGGCAGTGTAAAATGCTATTAAATAAATCGGCTATATCATCTTCATTGCAACTTGCACAAGCAAGTAAAGGACTATGAACGTCAATGCTATTATAGCTCTCAGTGTTTCATGGATGTGTTTTGCACGCATCGAGTGTATATGTATATGCGAGAATTTTATAGACGTGTGTGCAGAGTTTATATGTATGTGCGAGTGTTTTATAGATGTGTGTGTACGCAGAGTTTGTAATAATTGGCTAAATAATAAAGCTAAATTGTAATAAAGCTAAATTTATGAAATTTAGAATTTTTTTTTCCTAATATAGTAAGAAACTAAAGTACTTTTATTTTTTAAGAAGCTAAGAGAAGGTTACTTTTCCATTAACTCAAATTAATCGATACAAAAATATTTTTCCCCAAAGGAGGAAACCAATAATGACAGATAAATAGCTTCACTTATGAGAAGACTTTTCTTACATGGTTCATGATGAACATTTTGGCAATGTTCTGCGCGTTCAAAAATTGGAGAGAGGTCAGTTCAGAAAACGTTGAAATTTATTGATCAGAAGTCTCAAACAAACAGCTGTTTCAGTGGATTCTCAGACACAAAAACGTCTCACAAAGAATCGACCACGAGAAACAGTTTTACAGCTATTTATATGGTATTTCTCGCCGAGTCTCTTCTTCAGCTCGGGTCCAATCAGCTCTTCTCCCCTTTGTTTGGTCTCCAGCCAATCAGCTCCCTGCCCTGTTTTTCAAATCACCATCTGTAACAAATTATATAGAGGCCCCCACAATCCACCACATTCCATGGGGCTCCCCGTGTAATCTAATCTTTACACACACATATACCGTTTCCTGTGGAAAAATACCCTCAATATCATCCCCAACTCTTGGCTAACACAACTCACACACTTGGTTATATTTTCAACATATTATGTACAATTAGTAATCTGTAATGAAATCCTAAAGCATATTAAATGTAAAGGCACGTTTAATACCACAATAAGATCCTTCAGTGTACACATTTCTTCCCCAAAAAAGAAGATGCTTCTTGTTCCCCCACACACATAAGCAGAACAGGCAACCCCCCACTTACTGACCACATTCCGATCTCTGGCAACATCTAGCAACTGTAGAACTCTCAGCTTCAAGCTTTTGTTCACAATCATGTCATGTAGGAAAATACATCTGATTTAAACAACATCAATCATCCATTTTTATATCGATCCATATATTGATCTTAATTCCCACATTCATCACCTTCTTCTGCTGGTCTTTTTGGTGACCGGGTTGATTTGTTGTCAACTGCAGTGAAGAGGGAGAGGGTTAAGTCATGATCAAAGGTAATGTCCAGAAGTTCCTCATTAATGTCTGTTGTCGCTTTTTGTAGTTCAATTATTTCAAGGGTGTCGATGTTTGTAAACGTCTCGGTTACGTGTGTAACCTCCGTTCCCTGATGGAGGGAACGAGACGTTGTGTCGACAGAATGGGGTTTGACTTGAGAACCTACCTTATCTGACTGACTTGAACAGGCCAATGAAAATTGGCGAATGAAATTTGCATGCCGGACTCCGCCCCCGGATATCCGTGCCGCATTCATTCACCTTTTGTGCTGAGGAGCCTGAGGATCTTGCCCTGACTGCTGCAGCGGGCGGCCAGCGTTGTGGCATGAAGGACACAACGTCTCGTTCCCTCCATCAGGGAACGGAGGTTACACACGTTACCGAGACGTTCCCTTTCTGTCGGTCTCTCGACGTTGTGTCGACAGAATGGGGTTCCTCAGAAAACGCCACAGCGCTGTGCCGCGTCACAATTCCTCGCGAAGCGACGCTGACTGGCCTGGGCGTGTCAGACGTGAGCGCTTAGCATGAATTGCAACCTTCCAGCGGAAGGGAAGGAGTCCAGAGCTTTCAAAAAAGATGGGAGCCCCTTCCACCGGCCGTCACGGACGGCGGCCTAGTTCTCTTAACAGCGAGAAGCCGCCCGGCACCGTAAGGCCACTGGGAAGCGTCATTCCCCCCTGAGGGAACGCGCTACGGAGACCACTTCCTACCGCAGGGAGGAGCTTTAGTGGTGATTCACACACGGTCTCACCGGATAGGGGAGAGCACGTGGGAGACATGCAGACACGAGAGGGTGTCGCGAACAGGTGAAGTACACCTGGGAGAGGTCATGGGCCATCGATTGAGAGCCATTCATGAGAAGACAACAGACGGAACCGCCCTGTGGGGGAGTTACTACGTGTGGAGCACTAGGCCTCGTTTGAGTCACTGTTAGAGCTCAGAAACAGGCCAAGGGAGGCAGGGCCGCTCCGCCGAGCCCGCCGCCGAGGAGTGCTTAGTGATGGATGGAATGCCTACTCTTCGCCCACGTGGGGGAAGAGGGGAGGCTGGATAGCACCACGTCTCACCTATAGAGGGGCCCCCACGCCCACCGGACTTACCTGGCGGTGCTTCGTAAGACTCTGGCTGATACCGGTTCCACGCGGAGGCTGTAGAACCTCGTGAAGGTGCTGGGCGTAGCCCAACCCGCAGCTCTACATACGTCTGCCAGAGGGGCGCTCTGAGCCAGTGCCCACGAGGAGGCCACACCCCTGGTGGAGTGTGCCCTCACTGCAAGCGGGCACGGGAGATCCTGTGATCGGTAAGCCATTGATGGCGTCCACGATCCAGTGCGCCAACCTCTGTTTGGAGACAGCCCTCCCCTTGTGCTGACCTCCCAAAACAGACAAAAAAGCTGCTCAGAGCTCCAGAAGTTCTGCGTGCAGTCCAGGCAGAGGCGCAGCGCCCGCACTGGACACAACACGGAAGGGGTTGGGTCTTCCTCCCCAGAAGGGAGCGCCTGCAGGTTCACCACCTGGTCCCGAAAGGGAGTGGTGGGAACTTTGGGCACGTAGCCAGGCCGGGGTCTCAGGATAACGTGAGATTGACCAGGCCCGAACTCTAGGCAATCCGTGGCCACGAAAAATGCATGTAGGTCCCCTACCCTCTTGGCGAGCGCCACTAGGAGAGCCGTCTTCATCGAGAGATGAGAAAGAGTGGCATCTCCGAGGGGCTCGACGGGGGGCCTCTGGAGGCCCGCCAGGACCACATTGAGGTCCCAAGAGGGAACGGAGCGCGGACGGGCTGAATTCAGCCTCGTCGCGCCCCTCAGGAACCTAATGACCAGGTCGTGCTGTCCCACTGACTTGCCACTACTGGTCCGTGATGAGCGGCAATCGCGGCTACATACACCTTCAGCGTGGAAGGGGAGAGATTGCTCTCGAGTCTCGACTGCAGGAAGGACAGCACGCTCCCGATCGAGCATATCCGTGGGTCTTCTCCACGAGAACACCAGGACGAGAAGAGGCGCCACTTCAATGCGTATAACCGCCTCGTGGCCAGGGCCCTAGCCTGAGTAATGGTTTCCACCACCGCTGGGGGTAGACCACTCAGGATCTCCTCGTCCCGTCCAGGAGCCAGACATGGAGGTTCCAGAGGTCTGGTCTCGGATGCCACAGCGTGCCCTTCCCCTGAGAAAGAAGGTCCTTCGTCAGGGGAATAGGCCAGGGGGGAGTTGTCGTCAGGAGCATTAGCTCCGAGAACCAAGTCCGGTTGGGCCAGTAAGGCGCAACAAGTAGCACTTGATGCTCCTCTTCCCTGACTTTGCACAAGACGTGTGCAATGAGGCTCACTGGGGGGAAGGCGTACTTCCGCTTGTCCCGCGGCCAGCTGTGCGCCAGGGCATCCGTGCCGAGGGGGCCCTCGGTCAGGGAGTACCAAAGCGGGCAATGGGTGGTGTCCAGGGAGGCGAACAGGTCCACCTGTGCCTGCCCGAACTGCACCCAAATGAGCTGGACTGCGCGGGGGTGGAGCCGCCACTCTCCGCGGGGCGTCGACTGACGAGAGAGCGCATCGGCTGTCTGGTTCAGGTCGCCCGGGATGTGCGTGGCTAACAGAGACTTCGTCACCTGCTGGCTCCACAGGAGGAGGCGTCGGGCGAGTTGCGATAGCTGCCTTGAACGAATACCACCCTGTCGGTTGATATATGCCACGGCAGTCGTGCTATCCGACCGGACCAGCACGTGCTTGTCCTGCACGAGGGGAAGGAACCTCCTCAGTGCAAGCAGCACCGCCAACAACTCTAGGCGATTGATATGCCAGCGCAGGCGGGGGCCCGTCCAGAGACCCGACTCTGCGTGCCCGTTGCACACAGCACCCCAACCCTGCAGGGAGGCGTCGGTCGTCACCACGACGCGCCTCGAAATCTGCCCAAGAGGGACCCCAGTCCGCAGAAAGGTCATTGAAGACCATGGGGTTAGGGTGCGCCGGCAGAAGGGCGTGATCGCGACGCGCCTGTTGCCGGTGTGCCACGCACTCCAAGGAACTCTGCTCTGTAGCCAGTGCTGTAGCGGTCTCATGTGCATCAACCCGAGGGGGACCACCCCCGCCGAGGACGCCATGTGTCCCAGGAGCCTCTGAAAAAGTTTCAGCGGGACCGCTGGCTGCTGCCTGAAGTTCCTCAGGCAGGTCAGCACTGACTGGGCACGCTCGGAAGAAAGACGTGCAGTCATGGAGACAGAGTCGAGTTCCATACCGAGGAAGAGGATGCTCTGCCCTGGGGAGAGCTTGCTCTTCTCTCGGTTGACCTGTAACCCCAAATGGTCAAGGTGCCGGAGCACCAGGTCCCTGTGTGTACACAACAGATCTCGCGAGTGCGCCAAGATGCCAGTCGTCGAGATAGTTGAGTATGCGCACCCCCTGCTCCCTGAGGGGAGTGAGGGCGGCCTCCACGACCTTCGTAAAGACTCGAGGAGACTGGGACAGACCAAATGGGAGGACGCGGTACTGATATGCCTGTCCCTCGAAAGCGAACCGTAGGAACGGCCGGTGACGAGGGAGGATGGACACATGGAAGTACGCGTCCTTCAGGTCGATCGACATGAACCAATCCTGACGCCTGTCGGACGTCAGGATGCGCTTCTGCGTTAGCATCCTGTAAGATTATTACTTTGTCTAGATAATAGCTTTTACGAGTTGATGAGTCTAGTCGATGGAACAATCAGAAGAACCGGATCCGGGGACCAAGAATGAAACAGACACCGAAGTATAGTTCACTCAAAGTCAAAGTTTATTACAAATGGGTTCAGTTTATATATATGCAAAAGAGGAAGTGAGATTTGGGCTCAAATCCTTCACATTGGTGCACAGCACATATATCACACATTGTTAGTTATTCCTGTCTAGGGTAATTTATTAGTGCTTGGTTATACGTCGGTGCCACTTATAACACACCATGAGATATATCCTTTTAAGGAAGCATATATCATCTAAGGAAACATATATTATTCTCCTAGGTTACTTATAGCAAGAAGATGCATGGGAACCAGGGGATGCATGGGAACCATCAATGACCAAGATTCTAGAATCTCACAATGGCCACTTTAAGACCAACAGTCTTACAAATAACCATGTACCCCTACAATAGTCAAAACATATATTCAAAATAGTTAGTTCTCTTTTTATCACAGTTTCATTTCCTTTTTTGTTATATTGCGTCTCCCAATATAAACCTATGCTTATTGCTGTTATCCCAACAAGTGCTAGAATACCAGTTATTCTATTCATCCCCCACATTCCTCAAGTTATATTTGATTTCAGGAATTGTGTAAATAATCTGGGTTAGGTGGCAACGCTTGGGTCTTCGCTTTTACTCTTATTTCCCCTTCGATTTTCTCAGATGAGTATAGAACTATTTGGCCATCTTGTTCATATTTCAGTATTATCCGTAGGGGGTTGTGAGCTTCGTGCAATGCGCTTATCACTGTCCCAATAATTAATGTGCCAAATTCAACAAAAGCATCATCAACAGTGCACTTACTGAAAGAGTCATGTTCGAATATATCCATAAGATATGAGAATAGATCAATTTGGCCCTTAGTGTACTTCAGGGGTATTAGGGGGTCGGCACTGTTGACTCAATGGGCCATCTATCTTCTTGCTTTGGGTGGCCCCCACCTCACGAAAGGTAGTTCTTTCCTCAGCGTAGTCAGTGCCTCACCCACCCTAAAATACAGTAAGGTGAATCCCCTTTTGAGATTCTATGTTAAATTGGAGCTTGCCTGCTCTCCTGAAGAACACAACTTCAATCTCGAAGCGTGTATCCACTGTGGCTGGTAATCTGTCAGAACTCCTGTCCGGGTTACGGCAATTACAGTTGCTGGTCCGTGGTACTTTGGTTCTCCAACCTTAGTGGGCTTCAGACTTTTCACGAACACTCTTTGTCCTGGAACAAAACTATGAGTGGGGTTTTCTGAGGGCAGAGGAAGACACAGGGAAACATCAGCACATATAGAATTTAGCTTTTCGACAAGGGAAGTCACGTAGTCCTCCTGGATCACCTGCATGTCACCTAAGGAAGAAATACCGGCACGGCCTTTGACCCACGGGGTCGGGAAAGGCCTACCCATTAGCACCTCGAAAGGTGATAACTTGGTAGTGGAAGATGGGGTCATTCGTATTTCGGTTAACACGGCGGGCAACAAATCTACCCATTTTCTCCCCGTCTCGAGTGCGGCTTTCGTTAGGCGAGTCTTTAGCGTGCGATTGCATCGTTCTACGACTGCTGAGCTCTGCGGATGATACGGAATGTTGAAGTGCCAATCAATAGACAAAGCTTTTGCTAGGAGCTGTGTCACCTTTGACGTGAATGGCGTCCCGTTATCGCTTTCGATAGTCGAAATTATTCCATAACGCGGTATTATCTCCTTTGTTAAGATCTTTACTACCGTTTTAGCATCCTCTTTCGCGCACGGAAATGCTTCTGGCCACTTTGAGAATCGGTCAATGATGACCAAAAGATATTTTAGATTTCCTACCGGCGGCATATGAGTAAAATCGATCTGTACATGTTGGAACGGTGATTCTGGGTGTGGCAACGCATCATGCTTAATTGCTTTGTGCGGATTTACCTGCGCACATGTTAGACATGCGTCCAAAACGAGTTTTGCCGTTTTATGCACATCAGCAATGCAATATAATTGATTAATTGCCTGAACAACTTTTGCACAGCTTGTATGAGACAAACCATGGTAGTGCCTTATTAGAATAATTAATCCTAACTTTGGTATTGCAATTCTACCCTTTTCATCTCTTATGATCCCCCTTTCGTCCGGAGCACAACCACTTTTGCTCCAATGCTCCAAATCTGCCTGTGTCGGTTGACTTTGTACAATTTTGATGTCGATCTCTGGTATATTCGTTATGTGCACGGTCATTGCTATCTGTGTTTCATCTTTTTGGTGAAACGGTGATTTAATCTGACTTCTGGCTGCTGTCTTTGCAGCTTCATCAGCCCTGCGGTTCCCTAACGTTTGTTCATCCTCCCCTAAGGCATGACCTTTGACCTTCACTATGGCCACTTCCAACGGGAGCTGAACTGCTTCCGTTAGCTGCCCTATCAGATTAGCATGTGCTATGGGCTTACCATCGGCTGTTTTGAAACTTCTTGCTTCCCACATTTTAGCATAATGGTGAAGCACACTCCACGCGTACTTGGAGTCTGTGTAAATTGTTGCTCGCTTCTCTGTCATTAGTTCACAGGCCCTTATTAATGCTACCAGTTCTGCCGCTTGAGCCGAATTGTAGTCTAAAGCAAAAGCTTCAATTACTTCGCCTGAGTCTGAAACTACAGCATAGCCACAAAGGTAGACACCATCATAGGGTTTTGAACAAGACCCATCAACATAGATGTGTTCCCCCCCATCCAGGGGCGTATCCAACAGATCGACCCTGGAAGAACAAGAGGTTGTCAGTTCAAAGATGCAATCATGATCATTAGTGAAATCTGTTATGTCCATAACACCTAAAAGTCCGAGCAAAGCAGGGTTAATGCTTGCTGTCGTTTGTATGCTAAGATTTCGTGTAGCCAGCAGAATAGCCTCATACCCTGAGCGTCTTTGCGCTGTCATGTGTTTTGTCTGCATGTTGTGTAAAATAGCGCCGACCTGATGCGACGCGTACAATGTCATTGGGTGTGATAAAACAGTTTTCTCCGCCATCTGCACAATCAGAGCAGCTGCAGCCACATCACGAAGACATGCTGGCATACCTGTGACTATGTTATCTAATTTCTTAGACAGATATGCTACTGGTCTATATGCGGAACCATGCAGTTGCACCAGGACACCTACAGCTACACCCTCCGTCTCCCTAGCATGCAAGTGAAAAGGCTTGGTATAGTCTGGTAAACCCAGTGCTGGTGCTTTAATGATGGCTGCTTTCAATGCATCAAAATGTTCATCTGCCTCAGCAGTCCAGTCCAGACGTGTGTTTGGCGGAGTTTTGTGATCAATCAGACCTCTCAGGTGCCTGTCGTGGATCGCACAGTCAGGTATCCACGATCTACAATAGTTCACTAGTCCCAGAAAACTTTGGAGCTGCTGTACTGTTCGTGGGGACTTAATGCTTCTTATCAACTGGATCCTGTCTGTGGATATTGCTCTGAGGCCCTGCATCAGTACATGACCTAAGTAATTCACCTTAGTCTGGACCCATTGCAGTTTTTCTTTCGAGGCCTTGAAACCTGCGTCCGCAAGCACATTGCAAACAATCACAGATGCTTTTTCACAGTCCTCCTCCGTCTCTCCTGACACCAGGATATCATCTGCAAACTGAAGCACACACACCGTTGATGGCAAATCAGTCATTCTTGCCAAAGTTTTGTGCACTGCTGCCGAAAAGACAGCGGGTGAGTCTGCATAACCCTGTGCAAGGCGTGTCCATGAATATTGTTGCCCTCTATATGTAAAAGCTAACAATGGCTGAGTCTCCGGGTGTACCGGCACAGAGAAAAAAGCTGCACACAAATCAATGACAGTGAAATACTTGTGTGAGTAAGGTACCGAATTCATAACAGTCGGAACATCAGGCACAATTGGTGCCAGTGGTATAATTAATTGATTGATAGCCCTCAAGTCTTGAGTTAATCGCCAAGTTTTTCCATCGGCTTTCACTACAGGGTTAATTGGTGTGTTGTATGGTGAATGTGTTGGTTGGAGGACACCCTGCTGGACAAAATTTTCAATCAAAGGCTTAATACCTTCCTCTTTATCTTTTGACAAAGGGTATTGTTTAATGTAAACAGGCTTAGTTGTTTTAAGCTTTGCTTTATATGGTTCCATGTCAATGAAACCAGTGTCATCCTTGAACTGAGACCATAACAAAGGGTTAATCATGGAGTCCACCCGTGCAGGCATACTGCCACAGGAAACAGGCGTGTGTGAGCCACTTGCCTGCTCACATGTCGGTAATGGATCGATGGATGCCTGTAAACTGGACAGAAAAGAGAAAACAACTTGTTTTTTAGTAAATTTTATATCCATGCCCAATTTATGCATCATATCACGACCTAAAAGGTTCAGCGGAGCCCCAGGTATAATGGTAAACTTGTGAAAAAATGGTTTAACACCTGAAGCTTTAACCTCCAAGAGAGGTGTCACATGACATGCAATGTCAGTTCCTGTTATTCCCACAGAGTGAATTATTTGGTTAGTTATGGGACCCTCATATTCTTTAGATGTCATTGATGAAGCATCTGCACCTGTATCAAGCAAAAATGTTTGAGGCTGCCCATTCACCATAAGGGTAAAATAAGGCAAATCCTCTCCGCTATTTGAGAATGTTAAGGTCATCATACATAATTCTGAACTGACTTCACTCTGCGGGCACCCCTATGCTTGGTTTGGGTGCCATTGGGTATGATATGTGGCACCCGAGTTCTCGTTTCCTCGCTGTGGCGGACGTCTCCTGTCATCAGAGTCATGCTCTGCAGGACGTGCTGGGGGCTGTGTACCCCCCGAGTTCACTTTAGGTTCATTCTGCCTCTGCAACTGCCAGCAGTCTCGTTTAAAGTGTCCCTTTCTACCACAATGGAAACATGTCATATCTGACTTCCCTTTTTGGTGAGCCCTTGATGGTTTGAGCTCGGGGTTAGAAGTTTGATTGCGGTTATACTTCCCCTTTTTCTGGTGCCCTGTAAACATAGCATTTTCTACTTTTACAGTGAAACCACCTGATGCATCTAACTCCCTTATTCGTTTTCCTAGAGCTTCTACGGTCATTTCGTGCAAATTCGATGTGGTGATTCTGATCAATTGCGCTTGCTTCGCATTCATGTTATTCAACATCGTGTTAATAAACAGAGGCTTTAATTCATTAGTCAATGGCAATTTAGAATCATCGGTCCACGCCCTCTGAAAGCGCACAAAAAATTCTGACACAGATTCTTTCGGTTTTTGCTTAGTACTGGCAGCAAACGATAAATCTTGTCTGCTTCCGAGACGTTCATCGAGAAAAACTCTCAATTCTGCGAAAAAGGTGTCAACATTAACAGCTTTTTCCCAAAAGAATTCATGCGGGTTTTGCGATGTGCCACTGCCTGTAATTTTATCATTGTCGGGTGATAACGTGGGGCATTTTTGAACTATCATTTGTTCAGTGATATCCCCTTCGAGTGTTCTCAGTAAAACTGCCCTGAAATCACTCCCTGAAAAATGCGCATATTTTGTGTGCGTCTTTAAAACAGTCACATATTTTCCCACTTCTTGTGGGGACGGTAAGCTTTTACAAATTGATTCCATATCAGACATTTTTAATGGTCTTATATTTACGTTATTACCGGCCCGAATCCAAACCATTGAATTCTGAGATGCGCCACGCGCATCTGTTTCAACCTGTGATATCTTGACTGTCTTTTTACCAGATCTAACGCTTTCACTCGCTTTGCGCTGTGCGCTCGGTCGAATGGTGTCGGAACAGATTTTCAGACAAGTTCTCTGCGACACGGGGGCTGACGGCATTGTTTCGGGCTGGCAAAAAGTGGAGTATGATGGCGGCTTTTCAGATAAACCTTGCTTTGCAACATAAGCAAGCACTTGTTTTTTCTCAGGACCTTCGTCCCACACCTTTTTAAAATCTTTCCATACAGCGTAAGCTTTAAGCATGTATGTATAATCCCATTTCGGGTCACCCCATCCTTCTTTCACCATACTTTTTGCCAGGTCGATTCCGTCATCGGAAAATGAACCGTCCCTTGGGTACGGCGTATCAATCTGCGGTGTCATTTTTTCTGACCACCCTGCGAGATTACTGACATATGGTTCGACATAAAAACCTTGATCATTTCTATACATAAATGCGTTTGGCGTTTCGCCAGGCAATGGTCTCGAAACCGAATTTCCCATCTTTCACTTCAAAAGTTGCAGTAAAGCGAATAATGCAGAAATCAAAATAAAATAGCAGCAATGGAAACTTGAATGAGTTTCCCTTTGTTAGAGTGGATTGGTGTTTTAGGAACCTTTGAATGCTCAATCGACCAACTGTTTCAACTATATTGCATGTATCGTATTGTGACCGTGGGTGAATCGGTTCACCTTCTTTTTCTGGGCGCTTACGTTGTGGGCTCTCGCGTAACTTCCCGAGAATCACGGTCGCCCCTCTTTGCACCTTCTTTTTCAGTCACAATATATCAACATGCGATACCAGTTTAACAATTTTGTTTCTGTTCAATGATTCAAATATTAATTTTTGTTTCTCTGAACAATTTTTCTGAACCAACAAATTTGTTTCTTAATGCCAAAAGCTCTGTTTCTGACTGCCAAGCTGCACCGCGATCAATATCAACAGTTTGATCAGAACTGTATTTTTACTTGTGCGTTAATAGCTGTCCAACAACTACTGTTGTCCGACGCCACGGAACAACAATGGAATTTAAACCATTCCCCTAACATAAGTATTAGAACCTATTTCGTCTCTCTACGAAATATCAAACACAAAAATCCTACAGGGTAAGCGTCATATTTACTTCAACCAAAATTTGTCAATCAAATATTTGTCAAAGAAATATTTTAAAACACTTACCCTTTTAATTGTAGGTCTGTGCCCGATCGTCGGTGCGCCTGTTGCCTCAGCTCAGCTTTGGTCACTTGGTTCGAAGAGGTTTTCCCCCTTTCACAGCACGAGCCCCCAAATTGTAAGATTATTACTTTGTCTAGATAATAGCTTTTACGAGTTGATGAGTCTAGTCGATGGAACAATCAGAAGAACCGGATCCGGGGACCAAGAATGAAACAGACACCGAAGTATAGTTCACTCAAAGTCAAAGTTTATTACAAATGGGTTCAGTTTATATATATGCAAAAGAGGAAGTGAGATTTGGGCTCAAATCCTTCACATTGGTGCACAGCACATATATCACACATTGTTAGTTATTCCTGTCTAGGGTAATTTATTAGTGCTTGGTTATACGTCGGTGCCACTTATAACACACCATGAGATATATCCTTTTAAGGAAGCATATATCATCTAAGGAAACATATATTATTCTCCTAGGTTACTTATAGCAAGAAGATGCATGGGAACCAGTGGATGCATGGGAACCATCAATGACCAAGATTCTAGAATCTCACACATCCTGAACGGCAGCTTGTGTAGGTGCTTGTTCAGGGTACGCAGGTCCAAGATGGGGCGCAGCCCGCCACTTTTCTTGGGGACAATGAAATACGGGCTGTAAAACCCGGAGTACATCTCGGCCAGAGGGACGAGCTTGATCGCCCCCTTCGCCAGAAGGGTAGCGACCTCGGCCCGAAGCACGGGAGCATCTACCCCTCCCACTGAGGTGAAGAGGATGCCCCGAAACTTGCTTGGCGAACTGAATCGCATAGCCGAGACGGATCGTTCGCTCTAGCCACCGTGCTGGTCTGGGAAGAGCCAACCAGGCTCCCAGGTACCGAGACAGGGGGACCAGAGGTTCGATCTGATTCATTGCCCCCGTGGGGGATGGTTCGATGGCTGGCAGTACGGCTCCCTCGACGCGGGGGGGGCCCCGGGGAGGAGAGCGGCTCTGCCGAGGTGCCTGTCGGGCGATATCGCGGCATACCGCACCGTCTGACTGAGGGTGCTGGTGGCCACTGAGAGTATACCCAACCGTGTGTGTCTCGTCGGAACACACATGGGGTTGCCGAGCACCGTCCTGTGGAGGGTGAGAGCGGCTGTGAGAAAGACCCAGGGAGAGAGCTCTTTCTGTGAGAAAGCTCTTTCTGTGAGAATGTGGGCACCAGGCCCTGAGAGGGGCCCGGCTGTTGTTGTTGGGACGGGGCAGGCACCGTCCCAGTCCGACCCTCTAGCGATGTAGTTGCTTGGGTCGGGCCCGGTGAACTCGATTTCCCTGGGTTCACCCCGTCAGAACACTTCTGCTTCCGCGGAGGTTGGTGACGGGATGGGGCCCGCCTCTTCGACATCCTTCTCCGGGAGGCCGCCTGTGCAGGGGGCGCTGGCGCCGGAGTCTGAGTCGGAGAGGGGCGGGGGTGCTGGGAAGCAAACGCCGCGCGGGACCTCGACGGACGAAAGGCGGCCGGGTCGCGGCGGGGCAGGATCGCCTCCGTCTGCTTCTTTACAGTCGAGAACTGAGAAGTCCTCGACCGTATCACCAAACAGCCCACCCTGCGCGATGGGAGCGTCGAGAAAGCGAACCTTCTCAGCGTCCCGCATCTGCGCAAGGTTCAGCCAAAGGTGTCCCTCCTGGACCACCAGTGTGGACATCGTACGACCCAGGGCTCACGCCGTCACCTTCGTCGCCCGAAGAGCGATGTCAGTGGCAGTGCGGAGTTCCCTGGGTCGGACTTTCCCTCGTGCAACTCCTTCAACGCCTCGGCCTGCCTGCAGACTGGCCATGGCGTGAAGAGCCGAGGCAGCTTGACCCGCCGCGTTGTAAGCCCTCGACACCAGCGATGCCGAAAACTTACAAGCCTTGGAATGGAGCCTTGGTCGATCTCTCCAGGTGGCAGCTGTCTGCGGGCACAGGTGCACCGCGACTGCACGTTCCACCTGAGGGATGTCGACGTAGCCCTTAGCTTCCCCGTCATCGAGGGAAGTCAGGGCGACCGAGCTAGTCTGACGTGCACGCGCCGAGAAGGGGGCGTTCCAGGTCCGACTGAGCTCCTCATGCACTTCCGGGAAAAATGGTACCGGCGCCGACCGTGGCTTAGAGTCACGGCCGGTCCCCAGATACCACGTGTCCAACCGCGAGCGTTGGGGAAGAGGCGGTGCGGTGCACTGCAGCCCAATACTCGCGGCGGCCCGGGAAAGCATGGTTGACATCTCGACGTCCGCTTCATCCTGAGCTCGACCCCCCGGAGGGGGAAGTTCTAAGGAATCGTCGGGGTCGGATGCCAAGAGGTCGCCCTCCGATGCTGCGAGCGACATCTCATCGTCGTCACGCCCCGTGTCCGAGTGCGTGACGGAGGAACAAGGCGGCGTACCGCCTTTTCCGGGACGGTCAGACGAGCGAGGCGGGGCGTGAACGGTCCGTGAGCCGATGGCTGACGGATTGAGGCTCACGGTAATTCCCCGATCACCCCCGGTGCTCGCCGAAGCGGACGGCAGGGCTGATGCCACTGCTGCCGCAGAACGGGAAGCACTCGAGGTGGCGGCTGATTCTCGGAAGAACGCAGCTACCCGTGACCGCAACGTCTGAATTACCATCCGCCCGCAGTGCGGGCAAGATGTATCCACAAACGCTGCCTCAGCGTGCTGGAGTCCCAGACACACGAGGCAGACATCGTGTCCGTCCCCTTCCTCGATGACTGCGCCGCACCCACGAGCACAGCGGGACATGCCGCGCTGAAGAAACACTAAGCCCTGAAAAGGGCTCGCTCTTTAGAGAGATGCCTTGGAAGTTGCCGAGACGCCCAGGGGAAGTCACAGGAAAAGGGACAATCCGCTGCACCACGTCGTAAGACCAGCAACACGTAGATAGTATCTGCAGAGTCGTCAGCATCAGGATGCGAAGGCTCCGAAGAACAAAAGGTGAATGAATGCGGCACGCCGGCTCCCTTTCATAGGCGGATATCCGGGGGCGGAGTCCGGCATGCAAATTTCATTCGCCAATTTTCATTGGCCTGTTCAAGTCAGTCAGAGAAGGTAGGTTCTCAAGTCAAACCCCATTCTGTCGACACAACGTCGAGAGACCAACAGAAAGGGAACAAAAGGTTGTCACTTGACAAAAACATTTCAGCTCGAATGAATTTGGACAAAACAGAATTATATATTATAAGAGAAAGGACCTGATCATTTTTCATGACTTCAATGATTCCTGGTCCGTGTATGTTTTATTCATTTGATATCCTATTTGAAATTAAGGAACGGAATCTGAAAAATGACCCGTTTTTAAATTTTCGTTAAATTCACCAAACGATAAATAACATTACAGTACGAATTTTAATTTTTCGTTTGCTGTTGAAAAAACGGATTTCGGACTCAATATGGTATTTGAAAACGTGGGCGGCGCTGAAACATCCCTTTCACCCGATTGGTCAAATCGCTCACCATTCTGTATGGCATTAATTCTGCACCCTGTCACACAGCAGTGTTTAGGCCTTGTTCTGTTTTTGTTTCAAGTCAGAAATGGCAAGGAGGCAGGTATCCCGAAGGCCCCCCCCCCAATAAAAAGGAGGACAAGGATCTGACATTTCACCATAGAAAATGACATCTTGCAAAACATTAGATTCACAAGTGTTTGGTGAGACATCTGACTCCTAAATTCGTGTATATTCCATTGCAATTTTAAATATGTCTAAGGTGTTTTCATGTAGCTAGTTGTTAGCCGACCTGAATAATAAAAGCCCGCCCACACTGACAATTGATTCGTTGACTTACTGAAACAGGCTAATCAGGATGCTCTCTGTGTTACATGCGCTTCATGAGGCACACACGCAAGGTCTCTCGCTCCCTCTCTGCCGTACGCGCGGTACACGGTTCGAAGCACAGTCTCTGTCTCGCATGCGCGATCTTGATCACTCGCTCTAGATTCCGGGATATTTTAACTCATTTGCGGGCATCAGGGAGCGTTTATCAATATACTGGAGACTCACGGAACTTCCGGGAGACTTTGGATGTCTGCTTAATTTTAGATTTTTAGATTAGATTCAACTTTATTGTGATTACACATATACAATTACAGTGTAACGAAATGTAGTTTAGGTCTAACCAGAAGTACAATTAGCAAGAGCAGGATAAACAGTGAAAAAATACAGAATACAATATTAGGAAAATCTTATACAGTGGGCATGGACTATGAAAATGCTTTACAGTAGGTATGTACTATGAACAATATATACAGCTGGCTATATACTTTGAACATTAATGTACAGGTGGCTATGAGATTAAACAGTAGTGCAAGTGATTTAAGTGTGCATAAATTATAGACATAAAAGTTACAGTGCAGTAGATGAGTTAATGCAGTTATTGAAGTTACAGTGCAATAGATGAGTAGATGCAGTTAATAGAGTTACAGTGCAGTAGATAAGTTAGTGCAGTTATGGAAGTGGTCCATTAGTGCAAATGAGCTTTCAGTATAATATTCCTGGTGTGCAAGTGAGCAGTATAGATTGCAAATGATGCTGTGTGTGTGTAAACAGTCCGGTAGAGCAGATAACATGAAGTACTGGTGTGTACAGTTCAGTCATGCATGCAGCCCTGTAGTGCAATGTAAACAATGTTATAGCAGCATTAAAGTTAAAGGTATGAGGGGTAGTGGAATCAGTGGGGGGAGGTTCAATAATGAAACGGCTCTGGGAAAAAAGCTGTTTCTTAGTCTGCTGGTTCTTGTCCGGAAGCGCCTACCGGAAGGTAGGAGAGTAAACAGTCCATGAGCGAGGTGAGAGGAGTCCTTGAGAATGCTGCGAGCTCGACGCAGACAGCGTTTCTTCTGGATGTCCTCAATGGGTGAAAGTGTAGTCCCTGTGATGCGCTGGGCTGTTTTCACCACCCGCTGCAGTGCCTTGAGCTCAGCAACAGAACAGATGCCGTACCAGACTGTGACACAGTTGGTCAGGATGCTCTCTATCGTGCAGCGATAGAAGTTCACCAGGATAGTTGAAGACTGTTGGTTCTTCTTCAGTGTCCTCAGAAAGAAGAAACGCTGGTGAGCCTTCTTGACCAGGCATGAGGTGTTGGTGGTCCAGGACAGGTCCTCCGAAATATGAGTCCCCAGGAACTTAAAACTGGAAACACGTTCAACAGCCATCCCATTAATGTGGATGGGGTCGTTATTTCAAAATTGATTTATTCAATCATTATTCTTATGAGATGAATTGATTAATTCATCATAGCAATAATAATTCATTACATTTATACAGCGCTTTTCTGAGCACTCAAAGCGCTTTACATTGAAGGAGGTAATCTCCTCGTTGTCTTCCATTGACTTCTCTTATCTAAACAATGATGACAATAATATTTAATGCTGTCCACTGGAGGGGTTGACAGTATCTTTCAATCTGCTTTATCCCCTCCCCATATACCAGTTAAAGTAACAAATATATGTATAAATTTCATCTATTCTGCCATGAATATGCCAAAGCTGTATGAGAACAAAGATCACAAATAAGAACCATCAGGAGCATCCATGCAATGTGTATATCAGTTAATAAACTACAAAATGTAATCTGAAAATACTTAATTGTATTCTCTTGAAACGGCTCCATGCTGACAACAAGCCCACACGGTGAGTCTGAATGTGTTCCCAATTAAATGTTTTAGACTTTTTTTACTAAAATAAATTTTCATTTGCACCCTGCTTGAACCTGAACAAATGCAGGATCTGGAAATATAAAATATTTTCTATACAGAACTAAAGCATTTGGTTATTTCAAAAACACTGGATAGGCCTGCAACTTCAGTTATTGCAATGTCTTCCGCTCTACATTTTGGACATTGTCTTGTGGGAATTAAGATCAATCAATATAGAAATGGATGAGTAATTTTGTTTTAATCAAATGTATTTTCCCACGTGACATGATTAAAGTTTAATAGATATGTTTTAATCATATAACCTTTGTTTTAACCATATTGTGTGCTATATAACCATTGAAATTTTGTCTAATTACATGGACACAGAAGGCAATTCAACTTGCAAACAAAGGCTGGTTTCAGAAGATTTCCGGCCAGATGCTCTTGCAGAGAACGGAACGTGGTTAGCAAGAGTCCAACAGGACCTAATTGATTGCTCAGGGAATAACGACCCGGAGGCGGAGGGGGAGCAGAAGACATTAACATATTCTGTTTTCTGTATATAATGTATGTGTGAAACTTTCTTTTGGGTTGTTGACTGGACTCGTATGGAGACGGCAACAAACCATCGATGTGAAGACCTTTTAAATCTGATGAATAAACTCTATTACTTTAAAAACAGTTTGTTCGCCTCATCCTTCCAAATTTTGAACACGCAGGACAAGCAAAGATCTTTGAGTCCTACAGTCTTGAGTTCTCCATCCATTGTTGCATGCAAACATTGCATGCAATCACACTCCTGCAGCATGAAGAGAACACTAGTTGTTCTATAGTTGCAGTAAAAAAATTAAAAGTAAAGATTAGCTGCAGCTGTTGCAGATGAACATATCGTCACTCTCCGTCAACTTTGACAACACCGTATTTAATCATTTAATAATATGTTTTTCCTTTTCTTCTCAAAAATAGTTTATTTGGTCATACAAGGTCTCAGAAGGACAGCGACGATATAAAACAGCAAGTCAGCTGTCATCAATTATCATCTTTATAAATTAGTAGTTACTTAAAGAATCCATTAAACAAGGGCCACAAGCTTGCGAAACAATGTACAGCATCATTGAATAGCTCTAACATGAGTTTAGATGAGCAATATCCACAACTCTGACGACCTTAACCACAAGAGAGTTTTGGTTAGCACATTGAGAAAGTGAAATATTCATCAATATATTATATAAATAATTAAATGAATTATTTTCTGCCCAATAATGATTGTGATCTGAGTAAGTGATATATGAATGTGTGTGTCATGATCCCGGCCAACTTGTCATGCTTTTCTAGTCTTGAGGCGGGGTCATGACGGGTCCCACATATTTTGTGTGAGAACGCTTGATCAGTGTTTGTTTATAGTGGTCATGCGTTCTCAGGTCTAGTCTCTGTTCCTGCACTCTCGTTTGTATACTTTGTCAGTTTCTCTTATAAAATGCCCTCGTGTCTATTGTCATGTGCTCGTTCGTTTTGAGCATTTCAATATGCTACGTGTCTTGTAACTTGCCTTGCTGTTTACCCCGTGTGTTACCTTACCTTCCGTTGTGTTGTGTTCTGCCTTGCCGTTTACCTCGTGGATTACCTTACCTTACCTTGCCTTGTGTTTTGCCTTGCCCTGTCTTTAGTTAGTCTTGTTCCCATCATTTTTGTGTAAGTCTGTTTTCTTATTTTTTTCCCCCTCGTGGGAAGTGTTTTAATTTTTTGTTAAGGTGTTCCCCCATTGTGGGTTTTTGCTCTGTTTTATTGTTAACCCCTTAACCGCTGCCTCCATCTGGGCTCTTCCCTTCCGAACTCACTGACAGTGTGTGCATGTGATTAACAAAAGTTTAAGCATTTGTCATTTGTTCTAGTTCTCTGTTTAGGTATTGACTCCTTATCTCCAGTATAAAACAACTGCTTTATCTGGCTGTGAGACTGTACAAATTCTCACTATAATTTGGAAAATATTTGAGATTAAGCTATGAGCATCAAGCGATAAGTGTGTTTATTTTAGTTAAGTTAGTTGGTGTAGGAATCATTATATTTAGAAAACCGGCTGTATTGATGTGCTAACAGTGTCTAAACTAATACTTCTGTTGTCATACCGTCACGGTTGGTCATTCGCTGTCTCATTACGCTGATTGTTTCATGTGGGCATTACCGCTGATCATCGTGCTTGGTTTCGGCTCGACTTCAGACCACATACCGGGAAGATCACCAGCCTCCACACGTCACTCCGGAGTTTTTCCTTGCTCGACTAGGATATCTTCGCTGGAAGCCCATCGAGGTCCCTGCGTCACCACTCTCCGGCTGGCTGCAACGTGCTGGACTCATATTATCATCTCAATAAAGAGATCATTATTATTCTTACAAATTGTATCCGTTTATTCTTCCGTAACAGAACGATCTGACCACATTATGGATACAGCAAGTTCCGCTTCTCCGACTGAGTTTATCAATCACAGTATTGCTCGGATGGATCAGCAGCAGGAGAGTATCACCACCACAGGACGCGCTGTGCAGACGCTTGTGACGTAGGTGTCCGAGCTCTCTCAACAGTTCCAACTCCTGAGAGATCCCGCTGCGCCACCCACACCACCAGTTCCTCCCACACCGCCAGGACTGAGCAACCGACCTGAGCCACGCCTACCTGTGCCTCAGAGCTATGCTGGTGAGCCCAATTTTTGCAGAGCCTTTCTTACACGATGTTCTATGCATTTCTCTCTACAGCCCTGGACTTTCGAGAGAGAGGAGTCCAAGGTGGCATTTGTTCTCACCCTCCTCATGGATCGGGCGGCACTATGGGGAACGGCAGTGTGGGAGAACAAGGATCCATGCTGCACCTCGTTCCAGGCGCTCGCCGCCGAGATGAGAAGAGTCTTCGACCGAGCGGTGGCAGGAAAGGAAGCTGCCAGACTCCTTACGGATCGAACGGTAGCTGACTACTCTTCGAGTTTAGGACGTTGGCGGCCGAGAGCAGATGGAACGAGGAGGCTTAGTGGGACAAGTTCCTGCATGGGCTGGCCGACCGTCTCCAAAGGGAGATCTACATCCTGGACCTTCCCCAGAGTCTGAACGGACTTATTGACCTGGCTTTGCGAGTAGATGCTCGCCTTAACCGTCTGGAGCGTTATGTTACTCCGAATCAAGGACTCAGGGGCGCTGAGGCGACCAGAGAGGGTGACACGGTCGCTCCCGTTGCAGATCACGAGCCCATGCAGGTAGGGGGAGCTCGGATTTCCCGGGAGGAGAGAGAGAGGCGGAGATCCCGAGGACTATGCCTTTACTGTGGAGTAACGGGTCATTTTTTACACGCGTGTCCAGTAAAAGAACAAGCCCGATAGTAAGGAAGAGGCTACTATCGGGTGGGATCTCAGCCGAGAAGTCCTCACCATCCACCTTCCTCCCGGTAAGACTAAGATGGGCCAACCACACCCACACCTGCCAGGCCTTACTGGATTCCGGAGCTGAGGGTAATTTCATGGACATGCACTTTGCTCAGAGATTTCATCTCCCCATCACACCACTTACCAGACAGATCTCAGTTAATGCTCTCAATGGACAAGAACTCCCCAGCATCTCTCTATCCACTGATCCCATCACTCTTATCACGTCAGGCAACCACACTGAGACTATCTCGTTTTTTCTTATAGACTTCCCGTTGGTTCCCATAGTTCTTGGCCACCCCTGACTCGAGAAGAATTCACAGACAGATAGCAAGCAACTCCCCCAAGAAGACAGAATCGACAGATTCTGGGGCCTGGTAGGAAAGGACATGAGGTTCAGTGAGCTGCCTAAACTTATGAAGGCTTTACTATGCATTCCCCATAGCAATGCAAGTTCAGAAAGGGTGTTTAGCATGGTACGAAAGATTGTTGTTGAGAATAGGATGTCGTTAGACAACAGAACTGTTTGCGCTCTACTCTCATGTAATATAAACCACTCTGGCCCAGCCCACAAATACACTCCTTCCAAAACAGTCTTAAAGAATGCAAAGTCTGCAACAAATTTGTACAATAAGTCACTAAAAGAGTAAAGAAAAGTTATGTAAAAGAAAAGCAATATGAAATGAATGAGTGTGTGTGTGAATGTGAGAATGTAAAGACAAATATGCAAATAATCCTTTAAATAAATGCTCTTCATATATACCCTTTTGTGTTTTCATTTTGGCTATAATGAATGTCCACAGCATGTCAATAAAGGTAGGCATGTAGTTTATAAGTGGTTGACAAGTGGTGTTTTTAGCTTTCTTCTACACCTGTCTTAAAATGTAAGCGATACTGGAGCTTGGTTGGGGCGGTGGGACTGCTCATGGCGGGCGCCGGAAAATTTCCCTTATTTTAAAATCCAAAACTTGACAGGTATGATGTAGACCTATGTGTAACAGAAGAGGCAAAAAATGTTTTGTTCACAGTATTTGTATTTATTCAAGACACTCCTGTATGACTGGTGATGCTTGACTGCATAATAGACTTTACAAAGCTCTGCAGTGCAGATTTTGTCATCCTGAGGTGATGTTGCCTCTCGAAAATAAGACCTAAGGGAAGACGTACCAGCAGCTCATCGGTTAACTTTATGTTTTTCAGTGCTGGCATGTCGGTCAATGGCGGCTTTCCCTTTACTACTAACGTCTACTTCACAGCGACATAGTGTGCAAAATCCATGGAAAGCATCCCTGCTGCTTTTTGATATGAATTTGTGGTCTTTTGTCCATTCCCGATTAAATGACGTCTGACGTTTCGGCATGTTAACGTTGTGATGTGATGTAGCCAAAACGTGGACTCCACCTTCACGTCGTGGAGGCTTGTTTTCGTTTTTAACCAATGATATATCAGATATTTATTTGACACCTCTTTCAGCCAATCATTTGTTTGATCAGAGATCTTACGGCGTTAGACGCTATGCTGCTGCGTCCCAATAAAGGTTTTAGAGCGAGTTCTTTTAGGCCGATTCAGCGCAACTCAGAAAAAGAGGACAAATGAGTGTCCGGCTTGAGCCAGCGCTGGGCAGGGGGCTTAAAATCCGGACTGTACGGCCAAAATCCAGACATATGGCCACCCCTGACACTTGACGAATGGGACATGATTAAGGATGTGAGATTTTAAAGCCCTGTGAAGAAGTCACTGTTGAAATTAGTGGTGAAAGGTATGTATAATTTAATTTAACATGGAACTGCTTTGTGAATTTTAAATAAGTGAATGATTTTGTCATATTTCAATCCTCTTTTTTTCCCTCTCATAAACAATGATAAATTATTAGATCTGACTGTTTAAAAAAAAACTAAAAAGAACTGTGACTGCATCCAAGGTCATTTTGATTGCAAGGGGACTGCAGAACGTTGTCCAGTGATTGCGGGGTGCTGTGTCTAACCATGCCCCAGTTATTGCAATGATGGACTCACTGGCTGAGGAGATGTAAAATCGTTTCCACAACATAGAGCATGTTCGTCTGCTTTCTGAGGCTACCCTGCTTGACCCCAGATTTAAGCAAAGGGCCTTTCGTGATGCAGCAGCTGCAGATGAAGCTGCCAAAAGTATAACTGCAGCTGCTGCAAGGGTTTGGTCCAGTGAAGAAGAGCAAACTCAAGCTGAGCGCACAACCCTCCGAGCTCCTCCTCCATCTGAACAGACATCTTCAGTCTGGGAGGATTTTGATGAGATAGCGGCTGATGCAGTCAGCATTAGCAACCCAACATCCACAATGAGAGGGTATCTTGCAGAGACCTTGATTCAGAGAACTGAAACACCACTGGCCTGTGGAAAGCAAGGCAAGCAGTATAAGAAGGATTAACTGCCGTGATTAAAGGAGACTATGCATAGTAGCTACATCTGTGCCTTCAGAGAGTGTTCTCCAAAACGGGGCAGTTCATTTCAGAACGACGGAACAGACAGAGTCCGAACAAAGTTAGGCAGATTGTTTTTCTGAACGCAAACCTACCATGACAACCCACCAAAGAGAGGGTCAAATGACTAAGTTGTACTTGTGTATCTTTTTTGTCTTTTTGCACTTTTTTATAATGCAAGATGACATTTGTCATTTACAGATAACAACAGGTATTACTTGAAGACTTAAATACATGCAAGTGCACTTTTTTAATACAAGATAAGATATTGCCTGAAGAGTTAAACGTGTGCAAGTGCACTTTTGTTGTTGTAACAGGCATTCTCTGAGTTAAATACAGTGCAGTCTTCAAGTGCACTAGTTTCAACAATTATTTTTTGTTATATGTAAATACCGGAAACACTTTGACTGTATTAAACAAACTGTTTACAGAAAACTAACTAAATTTCTGAATGTGTCATTATTACAGTAGAGGAATTTCATAAATCACCCTTGCTTCCTGTTAAAACAGCCTACTATTACTCAGTTATTTTTGTTAAAAATCCTTTATTGAGACCATAAAACAGTAAAAACACCCTCATTGGTTCTCAGTATGTCGGAGTCAGATGCGTCCGAAAGAAACAGTTTTCGGTTCAGTGTACTGGTGATTCGATTATAAAAAAACGTGCTACTACGCGTACACAGTCGCACTGTTGCAGACCGACCAAGCGCTTTGACATAAAAATAACTCGAGAGCGTTTAGAAGGCATATGGAGCCTATCTGCTCTGTAATTGCTCTCGCAATACTTATGTCATACACCGACCGAGTCGAACACGCCTCTTTTGGAGAACCTCATGCTCAGTCAGTATCAGCTGCTCATAATGCTCATCACTTCTCTCCGGACAACATTTACATTTAGTCATTTAGCAGACGCTTTTATCCAAAGCGACTTACAGATGAGGAAACATTGGAAGCAATTATAACAACATAAGTGTATCAAACTAGTCCATTAAAGCCTAGCACAGTATAAAAAGCTAAGAATAGTGAGGTTAGTAAGTGTTATTTTTATAAAGAAGGAAAGGGAAGAGAATTAGGAAAATTCAACCAGAGACGTGTTGACGGAAGAGATGCGTTTTTAGGCGTTTTTTAAAGATGGCAACAGAGTCTGCTGATCTTGTAGCAGCAGGTAGATCATTCAACCAATGTGGAACAGATCCAGAGAAGGTACGGGAGAGTGACTTTTTTCCTTTTTGGGATGGTACCACTAGTCGTTGTTCCTTTGCAGACCGCAGTGATCTGGCAGGAACATAGATCTGCATAACATAACATGTCTCAGTTCAGTTCATTAAACTGTTGGAGTTACTGGAGTAACATATTCTTCTCCGGGATATTGTTTATTTCAAGTCTAAGGGACTGTCAGGCATGAAAAGCGAGTAACGCTGACACAAGACGCGAACTGATTTAGTGTACTGGTTCAACTCGTTCACTGAAAAGAACCGGTTCAAAAGAACGATTCATTCACGAACCGGCCATCACTAGTAGTTACGAGGCGTTGTGTCAAGACAATGCTAACATATTTATGTAAAGCATTGTTCGAGGAAAACCCGCAATATTGGTTACACGCTAATTTTTTGCAACAGGATCAACACATCAATCTGTCAATACAACCCTGCAAAACCCTGGTGTTAAGGGAGACGCGTCGGTAAGTAGGCCTGGGGTCTTGTGTTGTATAATTTTTCAGAACAGTATATTCACATGGTAGTTACATATGCCAATAGTATCGGAAGACTTACAAAACGATGAAAGCTCTCAGTTTGGCTATGGCCATAATAATACGCTCAGTAAGTATACTTATTCATTGTTTACATGTTTGACTAATCCACTAGCATTGTAGATATTTAAAATAAATAAACCCTTTTAAAATAATGTGTTTTGTAGGGTCTTTATCGAGATTGGTAGCAAACATCCCGAATGATGTAGCTATATCCACAGACTCAGTGCATCAAGGCCTATGTTTGTAACAGTGGTTTAAGTACATGGCGAGTCTGGCGGCCATAATAACAACAAGCGATCGTCGCAGGCAGCAACTCAACGATCTGGTGAGTTTAATGCTTTAAAAATGTATAAACAGTTGATCATTGTTTTAACTCTTGTCTAATACGTATTATTTATTTCAGAGGTTATTGTAAACGATGTCGCTGTTTGGGATGATGACTTGCCAAGCGTGGGAAGCGGCCGAGTTTACTCAGGCTGAACCAACAGCGAGCTCGGATAATAACACAGAGGTCGTTTCTGGCCATGAAAAGCAGTGCTACCGTCTAATCAGAAGTTCAGGGCGGAATCTGGTACGATACCAGCATCAACCCGGAGTCTGTCTTTGGGGCAAAAAAAGTTCAAGAGTCTCATCACCGAAAGCTCAGTAATCCCTCAGAGAAGGCCTTGCGAGACAGTGACTGCTTCGAAAAGCTGTAAAAGACGTTCAGGACAATCAGGCTCAAAGTGTTGTATTATTTATGGAAATCATCAACATGGGTAGTGTGGGAATTAAGATCAATATATAGATCGATATAAAAATGGATGATTAATTTTGTTTAAATCAGATGTATTTTCCTACATGACATGATTGTGAACAAAAGCTTGAAGCTGAGAGTTCTACAGTTGCTAGATGTTGCCAGAGATTGGAATGTGGTCAGTAAGTGGGGGGTGCATGTTCTGCTTATGTGTGTGTGTTACAAGAAGCATCTTTTTGGGGGAAGAAATGTGTACACTGAAGGATCTTATTGTGGTATTAAACATGCCTTTACATTTAATATGCTTTAGGATTTCATTATAGATTACTAATTGTGCATAATATGTTGAAAATATAACCAAGTGTGTGAGTTGTGTTAGCCAAGAGTTGGGGATGATATTGAGTGTATTTTCCACAGGAAACGGTATGTGTGTGTGTAAAGATTAGATTACACACGGAGCCCCATGGAATGTGGTGGATTGTGGGGCCTCTTTATAATGTGTTACAGATGGTGGTTTGAAAAACAAGGCAGTGAGCTGGTTGGCTGGAGACCAGACAAAGAAGAAAAAGCTGATTGGACCCCCAACTGGAGAACAGACCCGTCGTGAAATATTAAAAAGCTGTGAAACTGTTTTTCGTGGTCGGTTCTTTGTATAAGACTTTACGTCTGAGAACTCACCCAGCGGCTGTATTGTTTGAGACTTCTGATCAATAAATTTCAACATTTTCTTAACTGGCCTCTCTCCAATTTTGAACATGCAGAACATTGTTTTAATGTTCATCAGTAGACGTAGATCTGGTGAGTAATTACTGTGTATATAAATCACTTTGCATATGTTTTACTGTTTTGTTTTATTGGTACGGTTGGTTTTCTTTTTTTTAAAGTGTGTTTCTGATGGTTTTCAACTAACAGTGATTTTGAAAGTTTAAATTAATATTGTAAAATGGCCCCAAAACGTTGTCTGTGGTTAGGTGATTCTGAAATGAGTCAGTAGCAAAAATATTTAGAGACCACAGTGAGGGCAATTCACCCCCCCACAAAATGGTTCAGACACATTAGAGAGTTTAATTTATGCCGTCAGATCCATGCACAGACCGACAACTACACGTGAGTCTCTTTTAGCTTTAATTAGTACTGTTCGTTCAATGTCAGATGTACAGCCAGAACCAATTGTGGCTCTAGATGCACATGTTTTAAATCAGCATCAAGTTGGTTATGGATTAGATGAACAGACAAGCGACTCCACAGACACACCAGAGTGTTTAGGTCCTTATGTTGTTGTAGATGATGATGATGATGATGATAGGGTTGTTTAAGATGTTCAGACAAACGAAACAAGCATAACCACTGTTTGTTTAAGCCCTAGCGAAGCTCAGCGAATAGTAAGAGATGGCGGTATAGCGTAGGTGATTCCACTGTGATCCCTAGAAGAAAGTTTAACAGCCTGGAAATACATAGGGTATTGAATCCGCGATCGATAACAACTACCGATATGGCAGACTATGTTTTTTTTTTACATGAGGCATTGTCTGAAATAGTTTTTTCACGACAGCTGGCTGGCGATGGAGGTTTAATTAACATCACGTTACGAGGCTCTAGTCTGACATCAGATGTTAGTACACTTTTGTGTGCTAACTCCAATGTGTGTGTTGATGATAGTCTGGAATTTAAAGTGTCTATAGCCATGTGTAGACAAGGTGGAGCATATAGAAAACTTTGCGACAAAGCCCATAATGAGGTTGTTGCAAGAAACAGAATGAATCTTTTACCTAAACTGTGATTGGCTCATTACAAAACTTTCAGAAATAATATAAATTCACGAAACATTTCTGTACCGCTTTCTTCTTATTCTTACAGGCATTATTAAAGCATCTTCACAAATATTACTAACCAAAAAATATTTAACCTTTTAAATGTAAAACATGAACATAGTACAATATGCATTTTTCTTATACAGCAAAATCATAACTTCATTGCTGGTAAATGATTATTAACTTTTTCTTTATTAACAGAACAGTGTTTTTGTATCTGCATGATGGTCATTATTTTTTTATTAAGAATTTAAAAGCTTTCATAGGTACACCGTACGTTTGCGATTTTTGTTACAGGGGTTACACATGCCGTAGAGATCATGGCTGTAAATGTGTGTAATGTCTGTAATGGGTCTGAATGTTTCAGACACACCGTGAAAAAAAGACAATATAGCGATTGTCTTTGTTAGTGAAAATCTGACTATTGTTATGGCATGCATAAGAAACCACCACTAGGTCAGCAGTTTTCACAGTGTGCTGTGACCAAACATTTTCCAAAATGCAATAGACGTTATCATATTAGAGGCACCGATTGTAAACCCCACAAATGCCCAGAAAGTTGTTGCGTCCATTGCGGTGATGTATTGATTGCTGAGGGGGCACATCAGTGTTTCATACAACCGTTAACCCCTATGGACCCTGGTGTGAAATACAT
Organism: Barbatula barbatula; assembly: GCF_947034865.1. NCBI lineage: Eukaryota > Metazoa > Chordata > Actinopteri > Cypriniformes > Nemacheilidae > Barbatula > Barbatula barbatula. The sequence continues at coordinate 20,159,011 of NC_136780.1, read as the reverse complement.
ATTTTATGATTTTGAAACGCGCTACCAAGACTGTAAGCATGTTGCAAATTTTGTGTGTGCTATCACTTTTTCTGGTGCGGAATTCACAGCAGAGATTGTGTTGATAGACTTTTCATTTAGATTTTAATTTAAGCAACATTTCATTGACAGCTACTCATTCATTCCTATGCGTTTGGCCAAGACAGCGTCAGTGTTAAACCTATCCTGTGAGGACAACCATTTCAACAGGGTAGAAAGCGAAGATTATACAGGTCCTTATCCAGACAAGCATTTCTATAGGTACGAGACCATGAGTAATAAAGACAGAGGTCAGTTCGATGCGTGGTACACAACATTCACTGATAAGGTGTTTGATTTAAAAAAGAACTAGCCATGTATGGCATGAATGACGTTGTTTTGCTGAGGGAGGCATGTATGAAATACCCTGATGAATTTATGCAATGTACAGGGCTTGATCAGTTTACATGCACCACTTTAGCATCATGCTGTATGGCTGTGTACAAAACACATTACTCTAGCTCTGACCCAAAACAATGCTTTCATCAATCAGAACAAGGCCTACTCAGATGTCTCCATCGAATGGCTTGAATATGTAAAAAAACACGTGATATAGACATTCGACATGCTTTAAACTACGGTGAGGTGTCAGTTGGAAAACATTTTGATGATGGGTATTTTGAGACTTCAGATGAAAAGACAGTTTTGGAGTTTTTTGGATGTTTCCACCATGGATGCTTAATGTTTCATGCATGAACATGAACCCCTCTCAAAACTATCCTATGGTGACCTCAGAAGACAGGTTGATGACTAAATTGTAGTGTTGAAACGATTTTATGGTCGAAGGTGGAGGTGATGTGGGAATGTGATTGGAAGACAGCCAAACAATCCGATCCTGTTGTAATTGATTTTATGTTCACATATAAACACCCTGAAAGATTGAGGGGCCGTTTACACGAGACCATTTTCATGTGAAAGCGCAAAACAATTTATGCGATTTGGTTGTCCGTTTACACGGAAACGGCGTTTTAGGGGACTGATAACGCAAACTTTTTAAAACGGGTTTCAAAGTGCAAGTTTTTGAAAACCACGGTGTTCTCATTTCCATGTAAACCCCGAAGTACGCAAGAATGAGAAAACAACATTGTGTGCATGTGTATTAGGTGTGGGGGTGTGGCGTGCGGTATGTACATCCAAACACAACGAAGGAGATATAAATACATCAATGGCGGATTACATGTTTTTTTGTGCTGCGCAATAGTTTGTTAACGATTTACTACACCAGTGCTATCACCACCAGCGGAGACCTACAGCAAAATCTTAACACTCATTAACGGCCACGAAGGGTTTTTAAACGGCGCTTTTGGATCAGACCCGAGTGGACGAGTAGATGGTAGTACAACTTTGTCGATGGTGTTGTAGACGAGCTTCAATGGAAGGAAACCTTTTGAATGTCCAAACTTTTCGCCATCTTGTTTGTTTATGTGCGCACGCTTCTCTTCACTATGAATGAGGAGAAAAGGAGCGATCTGTGTTGTATGGTCTCTTTAGCGACGGAGGTCCGCCTTTCAGTAAACTGTCAATCAATCGTCAAGGACTCTTTTTTTTTTCTTTACTAAGTGAAGTCGTAAAACAGCGTTTTAGTCATTTTTGCGGATCTGTGTAAACGCGGATTGATTATTTAATAACGGTGTCGTGTGTACATGAAACTTTTCAAAATAGCAAAAGAAAAACTTTTCCGTTTTTCATCGTGTAAACGTGGCCTGAGACCACGCAACGCTTTATCTGGGGGGCGTACTAATCCTTTCAAATTGTACCATAAGGTCACAGAAGGTGAGAAAATAAGATATGTCGATTTCACAAGTCTGTATCCGTTCTGTCAGGCCAGAAAGGGGTACCCTGTTGGGCACCCGCAAATAATTTAAGGATTTTTAACCTCTAGAAAATTATAATGTTATGTGTTTTTGTGTCCATACAATGAAAGTCCATGAGGGCTTATGTTGTTTGGTTCTTCAAAATATATTTTTGTGTTGTGCAGAAGAAAGTCATAATGGTTTAAAATGAGATTTTATTATTTTGGGTGAACTATCCCTTAAGAACACTGGAGTATTTATATTTGACTGTTTTCTTTAAGTCAAACCTTATTTGGAAAAGATATTATGTTAGAGTTATATGATCTAATGGACAGGTTGAGTGATAGACTGTTGTACTGTGAACAGACAGTGTCATTTTCATATCCAAAGACGGTGATTGTGATCCACCATTGGGAGTGTTGCCAACTCCTCAGTAAGAAAAGTAGCTATTGGCTGTCCTAAAAGTCGCTAGAAGTCGCCAAATGATGTCATCACATACTTTGCTTAATTGACAATGTGCATTGTGCATGCAATTGTGATGGACACTGTAGGAGAGAGGAATTTTTTACATCACAATTCCAACCCTCCTACTTTATCCGGGCCTGGGACCGGCAAAAGTGACAAGAGACATTTTTTTAAATTCTGGCTTGGTTTTTAACCTACAACAAGACATAGTAAAACATAAACATTTTTAACCATACATTTTTTTTCTTATGTTTGGTTTTTAACCTTATGGTTTACGTAGGAGCCTACATTAAGTCACAGAAAAATATGAAAATTTTTAACCATAACATTTAAAAACTAAATGCTTACACAATCTAGATTAACAAAATTTAGACTGAGACATGATGAGCTAGCAAGCTTATTTAGCTTATGTCACAGAGAGGCACACACACAGTGGACGAGAGTATAGTGACTGGGGTTGTGCTAGTCAAAAAAAGGAAATACATTTTTATGCAGTGATTTAATTAGTTAAGACAAAGAACATTTTATATTTCATGCTGAATTGTAAGCCCGGGCAGGATCATTGTGAAGATTAACAACGATATGTGCTTTCACTTCCGAGAGTCTCCAAAAGTCTCCAATAACATCAGAAAAAGTTGTTAGATTTGTCACTAGTCGCTTTTTTGAAAATGTGTCGCTAGAGGGGCTTGAATACTAGCCTAATGTAGCGACAAAGACGCTAAGTTGGCAACACTGACCATTGAGGCCTTACCTAGGTAATATCACAGAGGAAATCGGATCAGGAGGGTTCATAACCGAATATGCATCAGGACACGCACATTTTTGTAAAAATGTTGTTGCAAAACACTGTTACATTGATTTCTAAAACTGTGGAGAATATTGTATATATTTATGATTGTTGGCAACCATTGTATGATGATATATTGATGTATAAAATAAATTGGGGTAATCTGTTGTAAGAATATTGACAACCTCTGTACGTGAAAGCCACACATGCCTTGCATTGCTCTGCTAAAGGGATACAGAAAAATGTGTTAGCCAAATCAATACATGTAAACCAATTGTGCTCAGGTGTTATCACAGAGAGTCCAGTATACGGATTAGGCACTGTTAACGATGGTGTAGCCACAACAGCATTGATTGCTCTCAAATCATGTACCAACCTGTACTTATTCGTTCCATGGTTTCCTCACCGGAAAAATAGGTGTGTTCCACCTAGATTTGTATGGTGTAATAACACCCCTCTCTAGGAGTCCTTTTACTAGATAGGTGGTAAGCAACAGAGCTCCGGGATTTTATGCTATACGCTGGCCCTGTAGTGCTGAGAGATACGATTCCTTTGGAGATGTTTAACAACTTTGTTGTTTTCTGTTGCTATGCATCTCCTTTTGTCTCCTGGGACATCAGAGAAAATGGTGGACTGTGCTCACGAATTGCTAATTTAATTTGTGAGTCACTTTGGGCAGCTATATGGCAGAAGTGAAATAACTTACAATGTCCACCAGCTGACACACCTGGCAGCAGAATATCATCTCTATGGTCCCTAAGATTACATTGCTGCCTTTCCTTATGAGAACTATTTGGCCCAACTGAAACATTTACTGCGCAAACCTCATTTGCCTTTACAGCAAATAGTAAAAAGGCTTTCTGAAAGAGACCCTCAGACACCCCAAATCAACAAAGGCCATACATTTATGCACCTCCATCATGATGGTCCATTGGTGCCTCATTTGGGACATGGGGATCAGTATAGAAAGGTTGTAACTAAAGATTTCACCTTATCATGTAGGTTTGGGGATAATTGCATTCATATAGTTGAGGACATTGCTCTTGTTGACAACATAATCAAAGTAGCTGAGGAAACATATGTGATCTTCCGGAAATTTACAAAGAAGGAATCATATGTCCAATACCCCTTCGAATCCGCCATCATTGGCTGTTACAAAGTGTGGGACTTCAGCAGCGGTTTTGGTGTTGTAAAGCTCAAAATAATAAAACACAAATATACACTTTTCCCCGATAAAAAAGAGTTCATAGCCACCCCCCTCATACATACAAAGTAAATCATTTTTGTACAAATCAGTTCATAAAAATCAGTAAAGTTCATAAAAATCAGTTCAGTTAAAAAGAAACAGTTCATAAAAATCAGTTCATGTGTTAATAACCAACCATTATCTTTACCATAAAAATAGTATGAAGCAGTGGTGCCTTGTAAAGTTCCACAGAGGTGGAACAGAAGTTGTGCCACACATATGGCTTCAGGGGGAGAAAGTTTTCTGGCCTCCATACCCTCTAAAAGAGTCTGTCAAGGTTCGTGCTGCCATCAGGAGGAGGGAGGAACCAAAAGAAAATTGGCAGACTTATGAGCCTGTCAGGGTCCTCATAAGCAGAGGTGGGTATTGTTAAATCGGGTTGACATTTTATCATAGCCCTTTGTATCAGTATCTCATAACAACTCTGTGTCTGCAGATACCTTTGAGGAAGCAGAGAGGTGCCTGGAGAGGTATTTGAAGCAGCAATGCGACACCACTGATATCCAGTCAGAGGAGGAGAGCCAACAGCCTCAGAAAAGGAGAAAGAAGTAATAATTTCCAAATTCACAGTGCGAAGTTGCTGAATTGTATGTGCACATGGCCATCCTCAGAAATATATGTTTACTGTAACATCGGAATAGTTGACATTTTGATTATTTCAGTAACTACAGATGAACAAATGTAAACAATGCAGTGTATTTATAGTTTGTCCATGTTCACTTCTAGGCCAAACCTAATATACAAGAATTCGGATGACTCTGATGAAGATCAACCTCAGAGTAAATATCCCCAAGCTCCAAAAATGTTGTTCCCAGGTAGGTGTTACGGTAGTGTTCCCTGGGTGCTTCTCAATCCTTGTCTCCTCGCTCCGCTATCCTCCATCCTATGACCCGGAAAACGATCGAGCTCAGCCATATTGAAGGACATCTCAATTCTCTAATTGCACCGGGAGGAGTCGAGGATCGAGGAGGGAGGAGGCTTCCTGAGGAGTCATGAGCGAGGATACACAGGTGTATCCTATGCGGAAGTTTTTTATTGCCTAAACGGGACGCACGTATAAATTCTCCTCCCACTTCATATCTGCTCCCAGTGCTAACCATGTCAGAACAATCAAACACACATAAATGTGAGTATTAAGTGATAAAGTTATTGCAAATGTGTGTACTTTTTGATGTATAAAGTGTACTTTTCAGCACAGATTTAATTATGTTTATTATGTTTCTTGATTTTACTGGCTTATTGCTTTTAAATATGATAAATTGGGAATAGAGAATGATTTTGATTTAGGCCTTAATTCCTTTTAATGTGTTGATTACACAGTATATTTGTTTATGCCGGTTAATATGCAACATGATTATTTGGAACTGCTTCACTGTGGTGTAAAATTCTTTCCTACAGGGACTGATGAGGAGACTGAAAAGTTAATTAAATTGAGGATGGAGCTGGATTCCGACTTCACTGGGAAGAGGAACAGTGCCAAAAAAGCCTGGACGTGAGTTCTGTTCCACCAGTATGCATGGAAAAACATTTTGTTTTCAATTTGTTTGATAAACGCAGTGAGGTTTTAGATAATATTTATCATAATATTGTTACACTATCTTTGTCTTTGTTTGAGTGAAGAATTTGTTGATTTTTTTATTGTGTAGTAAAGTTCTTCAGAGGATTGGTTTGGACGGAATTATAACACCAAACCAAATTTCCAAAAAATGGGACAATTTAAAAAGAAAATATAAAGGTACAAACTAAATGCATGTATTTATTTCATTTTGTGTGACTTTTCTTCTTGCTAGTTTATTAGACAATATATTTATTTTATTTTAGGAGCTCTGCTGTCCTCCTACGGGAACGGGAACAGAAAGTGGGGAGGCCACAGCAGCCACATGGCCGTGGTTTTCTGCGATGCATGAGGCTATTGGGGGGAGGCCGTCTATTGAGCCTCCCATTCTGATAGACTCATGTGACGCAGAAGTCACTGGCAGTTCTGCTGCGTCCAATGAGCCTGGCTTGTCACCATCTGCATCTGTGGAGGAAAGGGAGGAGGACTCCACAACCTCCGCACCGTCTGGCACAGGCAACATTCACAAGGAAACACCCTGTACTTCTTCGGGTCCCCCGCCACCTAAAAGGAAAAGAACCAACAAAGTGCTAGATTTTCTAGAAAAGGAGACAGAAAAAGAGGAGGAACTTTTTCAAGCCACGCACGAATTAATGCAATCTACTTCAAATAGGTTCCTTGACCTCTTTGAACAATTGATTAAAAAAAGTTGAACACAATCTCTGTTTGTTTGTTTGTTTTTGCTTAATCATTTGTGTGCCACTATGTGCCTTAATAGACAATTTATGGTAACCACATAAGTACAAAACTAAAATATTGGTGTAGTTGGTAAACATGTTTATTTACATTAAACTATTTGTGATGTGGGTATTGCAAATAATTTAATGCATGAGGCTAGAGACACAGGGATTTTTTTACTCCATACACAATCTGAACCTTAACATTGTGTGTAGCAAAATTTGTCTTTGTGTCTACCAATAATCATGTTCATTTAACTCCACCGGATACACCTGAGGAGCTGAGAGTTTTGCTGCCAGATTATCACGCCAGGCATTCCCACTACAGACCCCTCTCACTGGACAGGGTGGAGGTAAACCAACATCATCCACCACTTCAGGGGCTTCAATCACGTCTCCTGTTGTCAGACAAATGCTATGCAGAACTGCACACACCATGATAACTGTTGGGGCAAAGGTCTTGTCCACCTCAATGAATTTGAAAAGCAGAGACCTCCAGCGTGTTTTCATCATACCAAAGACCCGCTCAATTATGGAGCGAGCCTTGGCATGGTAGTGATTGAAGCGGGCCTGCACTCTTCCTTGCACTGGCTCCCGGTATGGAGTAATAATAGCCACAGGATGAATGATGCAGGGGTAACCTCCATCCCCCAAAAGGAAGTATCCTTGTGGAGGATACAATGCATCTTTATACATCTTGCTGTTTCTTAGGACTCTAGTGTCGTGGACAGAACCAGGATATCCCACAAAAACATTAAGGAACCGGCCCTTCCCATCACATACTGCCTGCATCTGAATGGATGGGAAGAGTTTTCTATTGATGTAGTCCTGGCCAGTGGGTCCAGCAGGGGTTTTTATGCGGACATGACATCCATCTATAGCACCCACACACTTGGAGAAGATGGGGCTGTTGGCCAAATTTTCAAAACCAAGGACAACCTCATCAAGGTCTTGTGCATCTGGGAACTGAATGACCTGCTGCAGCAAGGCAGCGATCTTTACGGTTCCTGTGTGAACCAGCCTACAAACAGATGATACTGGCACCTGAAAGGCCCGGGACACCACACTGTATGACAGACCATGTGCTAGCCAGTACACAGTAATCAGTGTGGTTATGAGATGTCCCCATCCATGTGCTTCATCTTGTGGCAGCATCCTCATCAAAGCGTCCAGAGTGTCCCGGTTGAGTCGAAAGTCCACCTTGAGGTTCTGCCTACCATCGAAGTATAATTTTAGCAGTGGTACGGTGGCATTTATTTCAGTATAAATCGGGGTAGCTGTTCTTTTAACCTATAATTAAGAACAACATAGAATGCTGTGAATCTGAATTCAAATATTAACACAAAACATACAGTATGTGCACATAGTATTTTTAACAATAGCCTCAGCTAGGAGTAGGACACAATGACGGAATCGTGCTTTCCATCTGCCCGAACGACGCTGTTCATGTTGTGCAATTTGGTGAAGAATGTGGTGTAATGATAGGGCACAGGATATACCTACTATCGTTTTCATCGTAATTGTAGATGGAAATGTGTAACGCAAATTGATTTATATACAGAATACACACCTGACTCTTATTAAAGTCCAATGATGATGTAATGGAATTAACAATAATCACTAGGCTAACAAGTAGTGTTGTAAACAATTGATGCATGTATGTTTGCAGAAGCATCATTTTGTTTACAGTAGGCTATGTATTGTGCATTAATTCATAATTAAATAACCCAGACTTTTGCCAACTTTTATTTGTATTTTGCTTTAATAAAATTTTTGTTCTTGCCACTGTTTATTAATTATTATAATCATTATCATTATTGTTTACATGCACAAGACACAATGTATGTGAAATCACAACAACAATAATTCATTAATAATAACTGGTTAAAAAATAAGAACAAATGTGGTATTTTGAGGTTGAAACGGTTACACTATAAATAATTATATCTTATGTTCAAGAATCCCGATGTCGAAGCTAAATCCAGCGGTGTACAGTCATCATTAGTTGACGACGCTTTGAAGTGACGCTAAAGAGCGAGGATATATCATTTCACTAGCTTCGATTACTCCGTCCTTCCGTCTTTTCCTCGCTTCCTTCTCTCTCATCCTGAAGAGGTGGAGCTAAGAAAGGAAGCGAGGAAAGGAAACGAGGACGCACAATTAAGAATTGAGAAGCACCCCCTGTGTTTGTTCGTTCTCCTCCCATTCTCTACCTCTGCTCAGGTGCACTGCATCGGAGGACCTTGATTAGCAGCACATGACCAGCTGATTGATTGGGAGTTTAAGGCTCCAGTATCCTGTTCCTGACGAGAGGCCTTTGGTGTGGAGACTGCTGGCTGTCTTGCTGCTTCTCAGCCAGTGATTTTGTCTGATCTTGATTTGGACTTTGTGTCACGTACTAGTTTAGTGTCTTGATCTTAATAAATGAAAAAGTTAGTGTGCACATCCCACCTTCTGGCAGGTGCAGGACAAATTAACTCCAGTGAAGAAAAATATAATGAAGATTTTGCCTGAAGACCCAGCAGGGTCAAAATGTTGCATTCATTAAACATGGGAGTTTAAATCAGTGTTGCGGACATTATATTTTTCTTCATTGATCTTAATAAATCCCACTGGTTGGGTGATTTTTAAAGGTGTTATTTATTAGAAGTTTGGGTCAATGGTGGGTTTTTGTTTGCCCCTAAAGGGCTGTCTAAGGGTGGGGTGTAACACAGGCCAGTGTGGTTTGTGTAACAAAGTAAGCAGAGAAGCCAATTCAGCATAATAACCTGTAACATCTTTTATTCCCCCCCCCCTTGTCATACAAACCAACAGCCTCCAGCCCTCTGGATTCTCCCTCTCCATCCTCCCAACTCCAACCTCTAGTCCCAGTAAATTACCAGACGCTTTCCACTCTGCAGTCTCCCTCTCCATCCTCCCAACTCCAACCTCTAGTCCCAGTAAATTACCAGACGCTTTCCACTCTGCAGTCTCCCTCTCCATCCTCCCAACTCCAACCTCTAGCCCCAGTAAACTACCAGACCACTTTTAACAACCCAACCAGCTACCAAACCCTGTCTGCCCCAGCCAGCTGCCAGTCTCCGCTGCCCTACCCCGACAGCCAACCCTTTACCTTCTCTGCTGAAGATTTTCAGTTGCCAGTGGCGTCTGTCGGTACTCCCCGTTGTGCACCCAATTTCTCTCCAGAAGGTATGTTTTAGAAAAGAGAGTTTCATGTTATTCCAAATACCTATAGCCAGTCTTATAGATAAACAAATTTTTCTTCAATATTTGTCACAGACTCAAGAGACTCCGCCAGGCAGCTTTTAAAAGGCAAGTGCAAAACTGTTGGGCCTTGGGATTATTATAGGATTCCATTTATATATGAACGGAATAGCCTTGTGCATTAAAACACCTAAATATTACAGTGGTTTGCATTCTCTATGGAACAGTTAAAAACTAACTAAATATTGTGATTGGTGCTGGGTTGAATCCCCTACCTATAGCATTTAACATCCCTTGTGTATATTTGAAATTGGGTTGACCATTTGAAGAGTTTGGTTTCAAAATGCTATATCCACCATTTTCATAAATTTTCATAAATAATGTTACATTTTGTTTCGCAAGTAGAACTGAAATTGGGTATTGTTATTTATCTTTACTCAATCAAAACAACAAAACAGCAATTTGATCGACATTACCTGAACTACAGAATTAAATATCATGTTTTTTAAAAATGGAGAAAACTCTTCATTTCTTTATTTTATGCTTTTTTACATTACAAAATAAAGGAATGCAAAGTCTTGCACTCAACCCAAAACTATGTTATTCCTGTCAATAGATGTAACCTTGCAGAAACTGCTCACCACTGTCACAGAGTTGACGAAGGAGGTGAGGGACCTGCGGCAGGACTTCAGAGAGTTCCGCCAGTCCTGTAGGTGTGGCCAAAGTGCTGGTGTGGTGGGCTTGACTGAAGAGCCACTGCAACTGCCTCTGCACAGCATGGAGGAGCTGGATAACGCAGAGGTGATACTCCAGTCCCAAGAGGCTAGGAAGGCAGTGGTAATTATTTAATGGTCACATCATTCTTCTGGTTGACCTTCACTGATCTGCCTAATTTTGTTAAACTGTTTAACAAATCTGTTAAACTATGTGTGTTTAAGCTCATCCCAGACGAGGATAGGAACAAATATCACTTTAAAATATCCCAGTCAACAATGTCTGATATTTTAGCACATCTTTATCAATCTCAGTTAAATTCAGACTTGACAATTGACAAACCTACATAGAGCAACATTGCATCATCTTTGAAAAAGAGCTTTTTTTAAATTGTATACTTTTTAAACTGACAATAGTTACTTTTTTATTTTGATAGGTGGCCCGCTTCACAGTTATTGGGGGGACCACCCTGGAGATCAGTGTCCGGTGCATGCTGGCATACAGCATGACCAATGAGCTGGCCTCAGGCCTAAACTGGGCAGGCAAGAAAAATAAGGATGTGGGCAAACAGAAGCGGCCCTTTAAAGAAATGGCTCTCTGCAAATGCATGTTTGGTAAGTCATTCTGTTTAAGTATGAATGCAGTATGAATGCAGTGCTTTCAGTAAAACAGTATGCCCTCAATTGAGTAAATAAACTCAAGCTTCACGCTTCTGTCCCACCCTATTCAATTTACTACCAATTGGACTTCATTTAACATTTAATTTATTATTAATTTATCTTATTATTTTTTCCATTTTGTCTATATTTGACAAGTAGCCTAGTTTGACTGAACAACGATGTGCGTTGAACTTTGAAATGAAAATGGGAATGAGTGAAGCTTGCTCCTATTCGGGCCAATTCGCTAGTAGTTCGTCCATAGACTGTAAAATAGTTCGTCTGAAGAAAGGGCTAACCTGAGGCCGAATCACATCTGACAGGCGGAGGTCTACCTCAGCTAGGCTATTTCTCTAAATTGTGTAACACTAGACACATTAGGCCTACAGAAGAAATTAAAAGATTTTTCTCCCTCTGGTGAGAAGGGAGAAGCACTCCACACAAATTTGAGCCTTAGCCTACTGTATGTCATAAAACTGTAGCCTAGGCTACGTGTTTGTCAAATAATTTAATCCTAAAATAGGCTATTTGACAGACTTTTCCAAATTGATGTTAAAAACGGCTACATTCACCTAGCCTATTAGACGTTGCCTTTGAGTTACCAGTTAATGTTTCCAGGTGTGAAGTTTGTTGTGGTGTCCCTGCTGCCAAAAATTACCTCAGTGACTCCAGAGTGGAAAAATATCGGTCCAGCATCCAGCACACACGTGACTGTTAAATTTCACCTGTAACGTGATTCAGATAGAGAGAGTGGCGCGTGGGCCAGTGCATGACATACTTGTCCAGCTAAAGGGCATGAGCGGAAAATACATGGGCGCGCACAAATTAAATTAGTCAAGTCAATGGACCACTTGCACTGAACTTCATGACGCACTTCCGTTTGGAAACAATACATATCACTTATTTCCGGTTATGTCTACTTTCAATACTGTGGTCAGTGAGTTGAACAAACGCCACCTAAAATGAGTGTTGATGAACATTTAAACAATGTTCTGCGCGTTCAAAAATTGGAGAGAGGCCAGTTCAGAAAACGTTGAAATTTATTGATCAGAAGTCTCAAACAAACAGCTGTTTCGGTGGATCCTCAGACTCAGAACAGTCTTAACAAAGGATCGACCCCCAGAAAACACATACACATGGTTTTATATTTCACGCCGAATCTCTTCTTTAGCCTGGGTCCAATCAGATCGTCTCCCCTTTGTCCTGTCTCAGCCAACCAGCTCACTGCCTTGTTTTTCAAACCCGACATCTGTAACAAATTATAGAGGCCCAACACGCTCTGTGCGTAACCTGATCTCAACACACACACATAGTAATTTCCTATGGAAAAACCCCACAATATCAGCGCTGTCTCGGTTAACCCAACTAACACACTGGTTATATTTTCAACATATTATGCATAGTTAGTAATCAATGGTAAAATCATATTAAATGTAAAGGCACGTTTAAACCACAATAAGATCCTTGAGTGTACACATTGCTTCCCCAAAAATAAGATGTGGTTATTGTTACACATTCACACAAGCAGATCCTGCAACCCCCCTCTCACTGACCACATTCCGATCTCTGGCAACATCTAGCATCTGTAGAACTCTCTGCTTCAAGCAGGAAAATACATCCGATTTAAACAACATCAATCATCCATTTTTATATCGATCCATATACGGATCTAAATTCCCACAGTGTCTGCAATAAGATTTAAAAATGTGGACATTATTGACAGAAGAAGGGATATTCTGATGTTTACTGTGTGCAGAATTTTCCAAACTCTTTTAATCCAAACCAAGCCAATCTGAGAAAGATGTGGCTGTTAAAAGTACGCCATTATTTCACCACAGGGTGTCAGTGTTCGTCTACACTAGTGACCGCGATGAACCACAAACATTTATTTATTTGGATTAAATATTTATATATAATTCGGTGTAGGCTAATTTTGTCAATGTCAATATCTTTACTATATTTACTATTTACATGTTTAGCATGCCCAAAATCCTTAATTACTATTCAAAGAAGTTGACTGTCATTCTCCTCTACGCTGTGTGCGGTACTGTTGAAGATGAATTAAATAGCCTACTTAGCGTTACAGGCACCTCGCGATTAATTCAACTATTTTAAAAAGACTGGAATATAGCGCCGATTCACACAAGCAATCCTATTTATTAGTCAAATTAATTAAAAAATTTAAACCCAACACGTATAAAATATAAGTAGGCTAAGAGAAAAAAACTGTTAATGTCCATTGGTTTTTTTAAGACTTGGGTGTGAGGCATTTTGAGGGAAGGATAGCTATGCCACACACACACATTTTCCTACATTTCTAGGCTGCATGGGTTATCAAGTTTAGCCTATTTCATTCACAGGCACAGGCACAGGCTAATGTTAAACTGTACTGTAACGTCGGTGCCTATGCACTACAGCTCTGACGCTGATGCATGCTGGGATTCTGGGCAGAACTTTGGGGTTGTTTTGTGTGTGTTATGCCTTAATTACTGTTTATGTACGTGTTTTAGTGTAGTGTGATTACCGTGTGTAGCGTGTGTGTAGCGTGTGTGTATTTGACTTTATGTGTATGCTACTGTGTTCGTGCCATGTTCTGCTCCCAATCCTTGACGACAGCTTGATTGAACAAATCATTGACTAAATCATAGCATACTTTTACTTGTATTCTAGATGCCTTGACTCCACGTCTTACAACGGCAAACACCTATGACTTCGCTCAAGCAGTACAGAAGTGGCTGCGCTATACGCCCCAGACCGAGCTGGAGGAGCTGGAAGACGGACGCAGCAGGAGTTATAGCACGTTAAAAAAAAAGAAATAAGAAATAATACAATAAAAATTATGTTTAATTTTTAAAGAATGTGTGGGGTGTCATTTGTGCTAGTCTAGGTTACAGCCTTAAGGTATAGTTTCTCTTTTCTAAATCCTGGCTGTCGATAAAGCAGGATTATAGCCTAATAATAATGTTTTTAATATTATATTAAAATTACAGACCTTCAGATGAAACCTGTGGTATATTAAAACACCATTGAAGTTTTGTTGATATGCTGGGATTTCAACATTGTTTCAATATCCATTGTAATCGAAATACCATTGAAATTCTGTTGATCTCTAGGTATGATTTAAACGTTTTTTTTAATGATAATAGAGGGTGCAACATGATGAAGAATCAACATCAGAGTTCAACGTTGATTCAATGAATTTATCGTTGACAGCGGGATGTTGATTTAACATCGTTTCAATTACTATTTGCTATCTGGGTACTGTCCAATTTAATGAGTAAATTGATGTGTGACGTCATCAGTTCTTCCTTCACCAATGAGAACACATAAGATCTGATGATGATGATGAGCAACTGCTGTACACATTCAGAAGCTCTTGTATTTCAGCACTTAAATACACCGATTTAAAACATATATTCTGATTATATTCATTATGCAGTTGTGTATAATTTAAAATTGTTAATATTAACAGAATAAGATAATCTTAGAGAGTAAAATCAAAATCAAAACTTTTGTTTCTCAATTGCTTGGATATCACAGACTGATTCACATATGTCCCACGACTATAGACATCAGTTCTTTGCTTTGTATTTTTAGACGCCACAAAGACTCATTGCTATCACATCATTAACAGAAAACTCAAAGACCTGTGTCAGGGTTGTGAGGTCAACCATCCAAGTCAGATGGACCATTCGTGTATATTTGAACCGTCACCCTATTTCTTTGAAGGATACTTTAAAGAAATATCGAGCAACTTGTTCAACCCAGTTTAAACATTGTATTGTTCAAGCGTTAACCACCATCGGCCTAAGGCTTCACCCCCAGAGAATTCAAGGAGCAGTGGAAGCCATTCTATGTAAACTACGGTGCGAGCCATTTATCGTGGGGAAACTTAATGAAGTCACAGATAATCTTGTGGATAAACATTGTGAGAAGGAAGTCAACGACGCTGTGGCTTGTTGGAAAGGTGCTACTGATAATCTCAGCATGTAACTGTTGTGGTGGGATGGGGAACACATGCTTTACGGTGCTTTTCAAACATGTGTTTAAGTTTTATTACAGGCATGAAATAGCTATTCTTTTGTACTGTGTGATATATGACAATGTTGATATGCGTGGGCCTTCAGAAAGTGTTGTTAGTAATGCTTTACATGTAACAAATTTAAAGAATGAAATGAATGTTGTGAGAAATTTAACCTGACACTGAGTCAATGTCATCTATTTCAGGATCTCGCCAGCCGCGTTGTTTGATGTAATTGTAAAGCACTGCTGTTGAAATTATTACAATACAGCATCGTCTTGGTTCAAAGCACAATGTGTTTCTGAGACCTTGGAAACGGCTCTTCCATATACCAAACATGCGCTCCTCTAAGCCTCTAGTGTGGATGTGAGCTTGGTTGTAACGTTGTTGCTCAGGTGTGACTGCATGAAGATCGGGGGTGAAAAAGCAGTTGGTCTGTTCATAGCCACTGTCACAAAGTATGATTCCATTATGCTGGCCTGCTTCCCACTGAGCATACAAAGAGGAGTTTTGTAAAATCCTTGAGTCATGTATTGCACCTTTTAAACGTGCAACAATGTTGGAAAACTGCAAAGTTGAAGTGCACACACCTTGTACATTTATTGAGAACCAGTTTTTACGGTTTCTGTACTCTTCAGCATCTGCTGTAGAGGGACACTTTATGGGAACATGACATACATCAATAAAGCCAATGACTCCAGGGAATTTACCATATTCATAGAAATCCACCTTGTAGATGGCTTGTGCAGCAGAATCAGGGAACTTCAAGTAATTATCTTTTAGTTCACATATAGCATTGGAAACTTTGTGGATTATTTTGCACACAGTAGGTTCACATACACCACACAAATCTCCTGTTTCACGATGAAATGTTCCACATGCCAAATACCTCAAGGTGACCAGTACTTGCAGGGAAGGAGGGATAGGCCACAATGTCAGCTGCATTTTGTTTGTACATGCGAATCCGATCATGAAAGTTAATGTCATCAAAATCATTCAGTGGGTTGCTTCTGTCCATAATCACCCTTCTATCTGGTCTTAGTGGTGCTCTTTTATTGTCATTGAAATAGTCCAGGTAATCCATTTTCCTCTATGGCCAGGGTCAACCTGGTGGCCAACAGAAGTTAACCTGAAGTTAAACATGCCTCTGGCTAATCCTTAATTTAGACCTAGACTAGCTCTGATCATCCTTCTGGAAATCAGACCTTTTAAATCAAGACTAGTAAAAGTAGTCACTAGACACTATTTTAAACCATGTCTTAGAAATACGATTTCAATGATTCAAGTTTTAATGTGCATTTTTGTCGAAGACTAGCATTAATCCCTGTCTGGGAAACCGCCCCATTGAGTTGGATAAAAGAAAGGTTGACATAAATGGAAAGAGACAACAGTTAACAGATAAAATAAGTTAAAATTACTTGTTATACAAAAACTGAAAAGTGGTGTCAACAAATCATTGTTCAAAACCAAATTATTTTCATAGAGAAAATAATAGATTTCAACATTTGCAAGTGTGTGTGTGTGTATAAGAGTAGGATTACTGAAGTTCATATACATTGGAAGCAGTTAAGTATCAGGACTGATGCAGATACATGTTTTTTCAAACCACGAAGCAAAAAGAATTAAAAAAAATTTTCTGTAACAACTTGTTTTAAGATTGTGTTATCTTAACCATTACATTCTGGGTTTTCTTATGGCTCTTAAGACGAGGATAGCTGTGTACTATAGCTTGGTTTTATTTACAATATACTGCATAAAAGATGAACTGCATGCTGAATGTACTATGTACAGTGAACCACAGTAAACCAAGTTGACAAACACACAAACCATAGCTCAACAGACTGTCAGACTCCTAACAGACTCATAGGGATAAGAGCATTTACAGATGTAGGGTACAAATATGGAAAATATGTATTTGAAATTAAGAATACAATGCACATAAGTGATACCTAGATCTAACTTGTAAAAAGTGAGGCAAGTGGCTGCATTGAATGTTTTAAGTTGAGTCAACTTGCAGCCTTTTTTAAGTATAATAAACACTGTAACATTACTTAAAACAAACACAACTAAATCGAGTTAACTAATAGAACTAATGTAACAGGTCATAGAATGAAATATATTTGCAACCTTTCATTTTCTATTTTCTTTTGTGAGTTTATTTCACCAAAATATTGTATTGTCCAGTCATATCATGGTAGCTTATAGATATTGGAAGAGTTAGTGTAAGTGCGCCCTCTAGAGTGATGGTTTCGCGTTCTTTTCTCAGTCTGCATTCTACTTGACTGAGAGAGGTACGTGTTTATATCAGCGCAATATAGACTTGAGATATACCTGTAAAAAAAAATTAAGTTTCAGTGCACATGGTAACTTGTATGTGTATTGTATGATGAGTGCACGTACATTTAATCAAGATGTGTGGAGAACTTTGCTGTTTTTGTGAGTTTAAGAAACCACTAACTTAGCTAACCTCATGTTTTGTTTAGCTGTATGTTAGCGATCGTCATTCTATCCTCTTGGTTAAATGGAGTCTTGAATTCTACTTGACTGAGAGAGGCTGATTCTGGTCGAGGGTAGAGTTTTGAACATTTTCTCTTTTTGAATTTGAACCGTTCGTACACAATAAAGTGCCACGAGGAACATCAGTGTCATGTCTTCAGTGCACCAGAACACAACGCAGTAGTTGGCAACGCAAAGAGCGCGCAGGCTACACTAGTATTACTCAGTTGGAATAACCTGCTTTTCTTGGTACAGGTAACTTATTTATCGGTTGTAACCTGTGCTCATTTTAATGAGGTTTTATGAACTTTGTTCTTAGTAAGATTAACATTATCGTATTTGAATAAACATTTTAATTGAGTCCTGGCTATAACCTCAGAAAATAAATCTAAATGTCTATATTCTAGGCACTTCAATGATTAACTTTACATAAACAGAGTTTGTCAATAATTACAAATTCAATTAAAGAAGAAAAAGATGGGAAGATAGATCGAAGACAATAACATTTATTTAATGTAAACCAGTGTCACTTGTAACAGTGAATACAGAACAGCCAATAAATGTGTGCGCACATGTACACAATAATATTAAACAAACACTTTATAAGTGTAATTTCAACCTGTTCTGAACAGTAAAGTGAAATATCCAAACAGCCCAATCTGCAAAGTCAATGTGAGCCATAAAATCACATTGTATCACACTGAATTGAATGTCAAAATGATTACAGTATTCCTGAATTTGAACAACTATTATTATTGAAGAACACAACACTGTTGAGTTGAGTAGTTTTATACCTCATGAGGTAATGATCGGCACAGAACAAAGTCCACATTAATTAAGGCACTGAACAATGAACAGAAAAGGAAAATAACCATGGAAATAATATTACCTTAGCAACTTGTACCGGTCAAATGAGTCTTAAGGTCAAGAACAAACAAAAACAAGTAAAAAAAAACGTTAAGTTGGTTTCTGGTAAAGTCACCTACTAAACTGATAGGGTCTTTTCAAATGATGGCAAACAATGCCAGATGCCATTGAGACAATTTTGTGAGGAGAATTGTATACTTGGATGTTGGCTTGGGACGCATTGGGGTCCAATTCCACAAACAGCCTCTGATAGATCTCAAAAGTATACAACAGTTTTTAGGGATACTTGAGGTCAAGGGCATAGGTAAATCCAAACAGGAGGCAGCATGCTTTCGACAGGCTTGGCACACCTCTAACCACAGGCTGTCCTATGATAATCCCAATCGTGTCGGGATGATGGCACATATACATCTTCAGAGGGCAACTGCCAAGCTCAGCGTGCACCTCGGTTTCATCACAACTCTATTGGCGGAGACAACAAAAACAAGAGTTTGGTCAGACAAACAGGTAATGAGATGATTATAGCAGACAGATAAGATACAGTCATAATTGTACTTTTGTTGCTAAAGGTGGTGGATGCTACACTGATACTGTGACTAGAGAATGTGACCAGATTGAAGTCTACCATGACAATGCCATAGTGTGGGTACTATACTATCATGATCTACTTTAGCATGAGTATTGTCTTTTTCTGGTTCAAAGAATGCATTACAATAAAACAATGCAATTTTGCAAACATTTACCACATTCTACATATAGTATATGTAACATTTTTTGTCCTTTTACAGCATCTGAGGAAGGCCTTGAGCTCAGTTTTGCTTGTGACATCTATCCAGTGCAGTTTATTTGCAGGCCATGCATGCACATTATGCTAAGGTGAGACAGATATTTTGTCGCTTTACATCTTTTGTAAAGTTATTGTCGCAGTATTATCATGTAAAGGAACATCCCAATTAAGTTGAACTAGCTGCAAGTTTCTTTAAGTTAACCTTAAGTTAAGATTTTGGTCTACTTGTTAAATTAGCAACTTTAGCCAGCACCATAGAAGAATCCAGTGAGTTGGAGGCAAATGGACATATAAAACACAAAGTGCATTGTTTCATTGAAAAGCAACATTTTAAGAACAATTTAGAACATCAAAATGTAAACAACAATTTTGAACAGCAAAATGAAAAAAACTCAAAACAAGGTAATCATACAACTGAACTATATACAGAACACGTAAGAATGAACAAAAACAAGCAAAGAGGGTAAAAAGGGTGTGTGAGAGGTGAGGAATGGTCTCTGGAAAGGTCAGGAACAAAACCAATGAAGAACAGGGACAGAACGGGTGGAGGTGAGAGGGGTGTTGTAGTTGAGGAACGGTGGGGCGGGGCAACACGGGGCAGGTAAGCAGCAGAGTGACCTTCCTGAAGGGATGAGTTTCTCATGGCTCATCTTCAGACGAGTTCTACGTGAAAAAAGAGAGACAGAGGTTAGCAAAGGGCAGGAGGCAAAATTTGCCAGAGACATGACTGTGACAGGAGACCAACCTACCTCAACCGAATCCAGTGAGGACACACCCGACTCCTGTTAAACAGGCTCGGCTTCGTCCTCGCTGGTGCTTTGAGATGTTGTCCTGGAAATTTGTTCTTGTAGTTTAAAAAAATTGCTCAGACAAAGAGGGCCCAGGTGTCAAAAAGTTAACTTTATTTGTTTATGCCAAACAAAGTGAGATCTTCTTAAAGCATCTAACTATACAATGTTTTTCAGTCCATAGTTATAGTGAAATCCCTGAAAGGAGGAAATTCTCTTAAACCAATCAGACCTGTTTCTGTTACTCCCTTTTAATTGTCTTGTCATTCCACCAATAGATTTATGCTTTGGTCAAGTTTCAAGCTCCAGAACCTACAGACATTGCTGGAGTTGATGAACATTTGAGCAATGTTCTGCGCGTTCAAAAATTGGAGAAAGGCCAGTTCAGAAAACGTTGAAATTTATTGATCAGAAGTCTCAAACAAACAGCTGTTTCGGTGGATTCTCAGACACAAAAACGTCTCACACAGAATCGACCACCAGAAACAGTCTCACAGCTATATATGTATTTCTCGTCGGGTCTGTTCTTTAGCTGGGGTCCAGATCGTCTCCCCTTTGTCTTGTCTCAGCCAATCAGCTCACTGCCTTGTTTTTCAAATCACCATCTGTAACAAATTATATAGGAGGCCCCAACATGCTCTGTGCGTAACCTGATCTTAACACACACACATACCCATTTCCTGTGGAAAAAGCCCCACAGTATCAGCGCTAAATTCAACTCACACACTTGGTTATATTTTCAACATATTATGCACAAATTCAACTCACACACTTGGTTATATTTTCAACATATTATGCACAGTTGGTTAACAATAATGAAATCCTAAAGCATATTAAATGTAAAGGCACGTTTAATACCACAATAAGATCCTTCAGTGTACACATTTCTGTACCCCAAAAAGAAGATGTGGTTCTTGTTACACACACACACATAAGCAGAACATGCAACCCCCCACTTACTGACCACATTCCGATCTCTGGCAACATCTAGCAACTGTAGAACTCTCAGCTTCAAGCTTTTGTTCACAATCATGTCATGTAGGAAAAAACATCTGATTTAAACAACATCAATCATCTATTTTTATATCGATCCATATATTGATCTTAATTTCCACAGAGTTTACTTTGCTGTGCTCTTAAAACAAATTATAGTATTAACCATCTTTGATTAAATATAGTTTCAGCTATATTTCAAGATAGATAATGCACCCTGCGAAAGCGCTATGCCCCTTAGATGAAAGCTATGGCCCCTAGATGCACCCTGTGAGCCCGTGACCCCATGGCCCCTTGCAAGATGCAAGCAACACAGAAAACAACTCAGAAATTAGAAAACAGCTCAGAAATTACACAATAATGTAAGCGGAGAAGCATCGTCATCGTGCCGCTTCTGTTTGCATGACTTCTTGCCGACGTGGGGCTTCCTGGAAGCCCAAGCTGCCTGGAAATCATTTTTCAAATTCTTGCACGGATTTGGGGTCGACGTGAAGAAAAATAACTTAGCATTAGTCCCCCCCACCAATTCATCCTTCATCCCCAGGAAGCGCTCAAACCACTTGTATTCCTCTGTGGAGAGTGCAATTTAGAAACTCCAGGGTCTTGAGCTTGCACCCTCCCTTGGCCATAAACTTGACCTTGTGGGTCACTCGAAGATGCTGGATCAGCTGACAGTAGTCCCTACTGCAGATGGGGCAAGTCTCGTTCGGCATGATGCGTTGGTATAGATGGGTAGCGGGACTGAGGCCTTTCTGGTTGCCTTGGGCATTATAATCCTTGGGAGGTACTTGCTCTCCTCCCACGTTTGTGGACTACTCACCTCCGACATTTCTGGACTGCGTGCAATTTCCTTGCCGTTTGTGGACTGCCCACGTGCACTCTGAAAAATGGCCATTGAAATGAATGGGCTTTCATTGAGTAGTCCACAAAAAGAGCAATGGAAATAAATAGCTTGTGGTCACCGAAACTGCTATTATGCCCATTTGCCAATACAGTAGCTATGTGTCCACAAACCCACTATTTTGCCTTCACGCGAAACTGCATCCCAAAAGACTCAAGAAAACTTTTATGGCGAGCTTCGTTAGTTCCCCCTCATGTATGTATCATAGATGTTAACAGACCCTTTGGATGGTGCAAAGGCAGATGTCCATGACATTCCTAGTGGTGAAACCGAGGCGTCTCAGTCCTCTCCCCGACGGCCTGTAGATCACTCCCCTACTGGAGATCACTACCGGCAAGTGATCGATCACCGTCCTCGACACCCACCAGGCCTTCATCGCCTCCTGGCTGTCCTCTTCTCCATATTTTGGGATCTTTAGGTCCCAGGATTCGCGCAATCTGAGACCCGACACCACTGTGATGTCCATCACCGTGAGCCTCACTGTTCGGTGGACTATGATGTCGGGATCTCAGACACGGAATGATGGGTTCGATCGAGATGGTGAGCTCGTTGCATTGTAACTTCTTGCAAACAAGTCGCAGGACTCTGTTGTGTCGAGCACATCTGACGTCATGGGTCTTGGCACATCTTTGTAAAATATGGTTGATGGTCTCTATGTTCTGGCAGCCCCCTCTGCACTTCCTGTCGTCCCCCGGGGTGGATCTCCCTCTAGTCGCTCTGGCTTTGGTTGACAGGGTCCCCCCACGAAGTTGCATCCCCCTGATGAAGAGCCTTGGGAACACCCTGTCCGGCTTCCTAATCCACAAGTGGCTACCCTCATCCACATCAGATTCAGCCAGTTCTCGCCCGTCCATGGAGGAAAAGAGCCTGTTGGCCCACTTTGCCTCGGTCGTGGTCAGGACCAGAGCCCCTTCAGCTTTTATCAGAATCTCCGTCATTTTAAGCATGACCCGAAAGGCCTTGGTGCTTGTGACGGCTTGCATGAGATTATCCGCGCCATTGAGTAGCTTCAGGAACCGGCTTTTCTGGGCGAGAGGAATGTGTACTTCCATGCTCGGCATGTTGAGTCCTCCCTTGTTTATTAGACGGGCAATAACCCTAGTGAAGTGTCCTTTGGAAGGCGTAGCCATAGTCTGACCGCTCTTCTGATCATGAGGTCCATCTTCCTCAGAGTGTTGCGATGGGCATTCCCCAACACCAGTCCATGGATCAGCCGTGGGATTAGGAAATCCTTTAGGATGACTAAACGTTGTTGCGGTTTAAGGGGGCAGCTTTAATTTCCCCCAGCATCCTCTCCAAGTCGGTGGTTCGCTTGGGCGTGACTCTACCTCTCCAGTCGAACTCTAATCCAAGGTACTTTTGGGTGTCGACAATCTGTTCTTGTAGATGCCAAACAAAGTGAGATCTTCCCAAAGCATCTCCCGTTACAGTGTTTTCAAGCCCATATTTATAGTGAAACTGATGCAACTGATGTCTTCTGTTACACCAATCGGGTAAATTCCTGTTATCTCTTATTTTTAATAACCAATAACCCTGCTTCTGCCACCAAAAGATCCCAGGCAACACGATACGTATTTTTTCATGGTTGGCACATTATTATCACAAGTCAACCAATAAAGAATCAGGATTTCATAGACAAATATCTCATGTGCCCTTATTTGGACACTTTTCCAGGGTCTTCCGACTAAACATGATTTATCATTGGCTTTTATTAAAAATGAGCTCATGTTGGAGCACCCTAGTGAACTCATGTTCAGCTGGCGTCCTTGACTACATGCGATAAGGCTTCCTTGCTGCATGCGATAAGTTATATTTAATTAAATTTGTCCACAAAAGTGTGTGTGGTGTATGTGCAGGTGTTCAAGTTTTCAAAAAGTGTTGATCATGCGTTTTTAGACAACCCTGAATTTTTTAAATGCTGTGCTCTGCCGTGCTCTTAAACCATAAGTGTGAGTATATATGTTTGATAAATGTAAATAAATGATACTTGATTATGGCTTAGTATGCTGATCACAGCCCTTAAATCATTGCATAATCAACTGCATAGTCTTAGTCATTCTTCTTTGGTTAAATGTGGTTTCTGATCATACCACTAATACTCCCACATATTCCAATGTTTCTATGAATACTTCTTAATACTAAAACAGGTAGATTATAACTGTGGTATATAACACTGCACTTTGCATGTGAAAGCTATCAGGAACGTGAATGAAGAACCCAAGCGCAGGCAGCGGGGATAAGGGGTAACAGGATTTTAATAAACAAAGAAACAGGAACAGCTGTGGGGTCAGCTGTGGCCTAATGGTTAGAGCGTTAGGCTTGTGATCAGAAGGTTGCCGGTTCTAATCTCAGTGCCAGCAGGTCATGACTGAAGTGTCCTTGAGCAAGGCACCTTACCCCTGATTGCTCTGCAGTAATGTGCCACTGTATAAAACTACTTGTAAGTCGCTTTGGATAAAAGCGTCTGCCAAATGAATAAATGTAAATGTAAATGTAAATGTAAATGCAAAACAAAAAACCCACGAGGGGGTAACTAGACAGTACACAATAACTAACACGATAAACTGACAACTAAACACTGAACAAGAACTCAACTATAAAACACTAAGACTAAGACTAAAACTAACGCAGACTAGAATATACTTGAACGTATTTCTCAAGACTAGGCTTATTGACAAGGTAGCATGTACAGGCAAGGTAACACGTACAACGAATGAGCACAAGACAATAGACAAGAGGGCATTAAATAGGGAGACTAACAAAGGAGATAACAATGGGCAGGTGTGGGTAATGAGACACAGGAGGAAAGCAATACTAGGAACGAGAGGGGCGGGGCCAATGACGAGACTGGAGAGAACGCATATTATGTCCTGATTGACAATAATATGTTTCTCTCCACATAAAACACAAGACTTTGTCATGAATCTGCCTCAAGACCAAGAATAGACATGACATGAAGGCAGACTCATGACAGAAGCCCCCCCTTTAATGAACACCCCCAGGTGTTCACCAAGGGGAAGACTAACAAGACAAGACCGACTGGGTGACAGACAAGATCAAACAAATCATGGAAAACAAAACTAGGGGCAGACAAGCAAGAACAATAAATGGATTAGGGTGGGACAATAAAAACAACAAACATGGGAGGGGGGTTGGGGCCAAACAAGAGTTCATGGGAAGAAGTCCAAAGGGGTTGGGACAGGGAGGGGCAGTCTTTGTCCCTGCAGACGCTCAAGGGCGCGGGGTCCTGGGGGACTTAGCAGGAGTACCCTGGGGGGAGGCGCTCGAAAGCGCGGAG
The DNA here is from genome assembly GCF_947034865.1 of Barbatula barbatula. Classification (NCBI taxonomy): domain Eukaryota; kingdom Metazoa; phylum Chordata; class Actinopteri; order Cypriniformes; family Nemacheilidae; genus Barbatula; species Barbatula barbatula. The sequence continues at coordinate 20,133,646 of NC_136780.1, read as the reverse complement.
TCCCGGAGGCTCTAGGAGATGCCGGCTGGAAGGCCGGCAGGACTGGACGCCGGCTGGAAGGCCGGCAGGGCAGGACTGTACGCCGGCTGGAAGGCCGGCAGGACTGGACGCCGGCTGGAAGGCCGGCAGGGCAGGACTTGACGCCGGCTGGAAGGCCGGCAGGGCAGGACTTGACGCCAGCTGGAAGGCCGGCAGGGCAGGACTGTACGCCGGCTGGAAGGCCGGCAGGGCAGGACTGGGCGCCGTCTAGAAGGCCGGCTGGGCAGGATTGGGTGCAGGACTTGGCGCCAGCTGGAAGGCCGGCTGGGCAGGACTGGGTGCAGGACTTGGCGCCGGCTGGAAGGCCGGCTGGGCAGGACTGGGTGCAGGACTTGGTGCCGGCTGGAAGGCCGGCTGGGCAGGACTGGGTGCAGGACTTGGCGCCGGCTGGAAGGCCGGCTGGGCAGGACTGGGTGCAGGACTTGGCGCCGGCTGGAAGGCCGGCTGGGCAGGACTGGGTGCAGGACTTGGCGCCGGCTGGAAGGCCGGCTGGGCAGGACTGGGTGCAGGACTTGGCACTTGCGTGGACGCCCGGGCAGGACTTGGCACTTGCGTGGACGCCCGGGCAGGACTTGGCACTTGCGTGGACGCCCGGGCAGGACTTGGCACTTGCGTGGACGCCCGGGCAGGACTTGGCACTTGCGTGGACGCCCGGGCAGGACTTGGCACTTGCGTGGACGGCCGGGCAGGACTTGGCACTTGCGTGGACGCCTGGGCAGGACTTGGCACTTGCGTGGACGCCTGGGCAGGACTTGGCACTTGCGTGGACGCCTGGGCAGGACTTGGCACTTGCGTGGACGCCTGGGCAGGACTTGGCACTTGCGTGGACGCCTGGGCAGGACTTGGCACTTGCGTGGACGCCTGGGCAGGACTTGGCACTGGAGTGGACGCCTGGGCAGGACTTGGCACTTGCGTGGACGCCTGGGCAGGACTTGGCACTTGCGTGGACGCCTGGGCAGGACTTGGCACTGGAGTGGACGCCTGGGCAGGACTTGGCACTGGAGTGGACGCCTGGGCAGGACTTGGCACTGGAGTGGACGCCTGGGCAGGACTTGGCACTTGCGTGGACGCCTGGGCAGGACTTGGCACTGGAGTGGACGCCTGGGCAGGACTTGGCACTGGAGTGGACGCCTGGGCAGGACTTGAAACTGGAGTGGGTGCAGGCGGGACCACCGGACTTGGGACCACCGGACTTGGGACCACCGGACTTGGGACATCAGGAGGCCCGCTAGACGATCTGGCCCTCCTGCTCATACGGCGCCCCCCCAAAAATATTTGGGCTGAGTCCCGGTGTTATTCTCCGGCTGGAGCTTCGAGCTGGACAAGTCAAAGGGTGCAGAGGGTGAGGAGAGGCACACGGTCCCGATCTGCAAAACCCGACCCTCAGGGCCCGAGTCCAAGAGGGCCGTGGAGTTGGGATGGGCTGAGACCCTGGGCGAATCCCGATCGCAAATCCAGCTGACCAGATCCGTGAAGCCTAGGGGTCTCAGCCTCCTCATCTCCGACTGGGAGAGCGGCTCTGTGAGGCAGCGGTTGAAAATCGCCTTCAACTCCTCCTCGGAGAAGCAGCCTCGCTTGGCGGTCTGCAAGAAATGGTCGGCAAAGTCCCAAATATAGGATTCTCCCTGGCGGAGGCCAAAGAGGAGGTGCGCCTCCTTTACACGGTCTCCTTTGTCCATGCTGCCTGCTGGGTTCAGTAATGGCTCGTTCGTTCTGTCAGGAACGTGAATGAAGAACCCAAGCGCAGGCAGCGGGGATAAGGGGTAACAGGATTTTAATAAACAAAGAAACAGGAACAAAACAAAAACCCACGAGGGGGTAACAAGACAGTACACAATAACTAACACGATAAACTGACAACTAAACACTGAACAAGAACTCAACTGTAAAACACTAAGACTAAGACTAAAACTAACGCAGACTAGAATATACTTGAACGTATTTCTCAAGACTAGGCTTATTGACAAGGTAGCATGTACAGGCAAGGTAACACGTACAACGAACGAGCACAAGACAATAGACAAGAGGGCATTAAATAGGGAGACTAACAAAGGAGATAACAATGAGCGTGATGAGCATATGCAAAATGAACGAAAACATTGTATTGTACAGAGGTCACAGGTCAAACTGAGCTAATATGGATACAAGGTCTTCCTTAGATGCTTTTAAAAGACATGCAAACACATGCTCTTTAATGTAATACAGTGCTGAGCATGATGAGCATATGCAAAAGACACAAATACATCGTATTGTACAGAGGTCACAGGCCAAACTGAGCTAATATACTGTATATCACATGTTAGAAGAGTGATGTGTAAGGCCTGTGACACACTGGATGCGTGGCGTGAGCGTGGTGTTTCTGTTGCATGTCAGCTGCGTGCTGCTGCATCGTGTTTTCTGTATCTTTGCACACCAGCACCGTGCCTGACGCGGCGCGGGCGCACTGCTGCTGCTATAGGTGACGTAGAGGGCGGCCGCCGACAGACAAGGGTCTGGTATTCACGACAAGTTTAAACTTTTTCACATAACCTACACCTTCCAAAATCCAAAAAATGGGTAAGTGGGCTATCTGTTTATTTAAATAACATTTCCAAATGTTTTGTAGCTTTATTACCTGATGTTGGACCGTCACGCAGATGACACACTAGACTACGTTGTTATTGTAGTGTGTCATATTTTTTTCCATTTTTAATCACATTGTTAAGAGCATAAAAAACTAAAATAATTCAGTCACCAATACATTTTGGGGTTTAATACGAACCACAAAATTCGTAGATATGTTATTAAAGATGTAACGTTATTAATTGATGCACGATTTTACTTTATGCAATATGGACATAAATTAATATTCCCATTCAATGCAATGTATCTTTTCATTGGATATAATAAGCATTTTCTTGGAGGAAGACTTTATGGAAAAAAGTAGTGTAATTGGAGTATTAATTTGCAACATTTTAGTGATAATATCTCATAGTTAATAGGAATATTAATGTATAATTTATTTCAATATTCACTTGTTGTTTCACCAAAAATGCATTATAAACATGATTTAAGTCCTGATGTTTTCTACAGTGGACATGTATGAAATCAATGCCCTGTCCTGTGGAGAAAACCCCATAACGTGTAGATGTTGGTTTAATGAAATTCAATTTGAAAAGAAGTTCAAATAAAAGATGATTAGCTTACAATATATTATCATATTATTTACATAAATATGAAAATATGATACATTTCAAAAGTGCTAAATTTGATCACTCGGCTATATAAATGTCAGAGTTAAACCTCAAAAGATTTGGTGTCTCTGAAAACCCCTGAATGTGCTATTTACCGGACACCAGATTGTGACATGGTATCAGATAAATTAAATAAAATTTCCACTACTATTTGTTCTTTTACAGTACGAGTTGTTGACAGAAGAAAAGCCATTGCGGCCCTTCTTCTGTTAAGAATCCGCCGGAGGAGAAACAGACGATGGTGGGTTCACCCCCTGAATCAAAGAAGAAAAACTTTCGGAGCTTATTATCACCTCGTTGCAGAGTTGCAACTTGATTCAGAAAAACATCTGAATTACTTTCGGATGTCAGCGGAACAAATGGAGGAGATTCTGTCTATTTCCGGACCCGACCTGACGAGGCAGACAACCAATTTTCATGATCCTATCGAGCCCAAGCAGAGGCTTGCCATTACACTCAGGTAAGCTTTTTATTCTCTTTATAATAAAAGAACAAAAGACAATTCAACAAGAATACTTTTTTATTAAACAATTGAACATAAATGTTTAAATAACAGAACACAATTCTTTACACTAAAACAGATACATTATTCTACATAATGTTAATTTTCAAAACTGAACTATTTACATTTAATGACTTTATTTAAAAATTATGGTAGCTGTGGGGTAAAGGGTCAGACAGATTCTCTGAATATGTCATGGGAGGGTCATCTTGGGGAGAAACAGGATGATATTGGGACCGGGGTTGGAGTCTGGGGATATAACGGTGAAATGCAGTGGAAGCAGAAGAGTGTCTTCCTCTTATAGGGCCTGGGGTGTTCATCTGTGCCAGCTGTCTGTCCTCCAGTTCAGTGAGAAATGTCAAAAAATTAGTTTGGGCTTGGGCCTGTGCCTCACGTGATAGCCTATTTAACCTAGGCACCAAACTTAAAGCTAAATAGTACATCTCTTGCCCAGTAGGGACATGAAGGGGGGGCATTTGAAGTTGGAATGGAGATGATGTCCAGTAGCTGTTGCTCAGCTTCACTTACTACTTGTCTTCTCCTTTCATGTGCAGGTCTTGTTTGAGATTGGGTGCTTTGTCTAGTCTCTGACAGAATTGCTTGAATGCGGGTGGGACTAGCTCGGGAGTGGGATGTTGATGTGTTTGGCCCAGATGGTGGGGTTGGGGTGTTACACCTCTGTGATGTTGGAGTTGCTGTGCACTGCACATCCTCCTCAATTGCACTCAAATCAATGGGGTCCTGTGTGTCTTCCAGTGGTTGTATTGAATCCAGTGAACCTCTTGAGCTAAAATAGAGTAACAGTGGTCCTTGTGATAATTAAGTAAAACTTAACTTTATACAATTAGTAAACAACCTTTGTGTATAATGTAAACAATTTAATTATGTATATCTACAACCTTAACATGGAAATTAAAGTACATACTAACCTTCTTGGATTTAAATGAAGTAGAAATGACATTTCAACCACATATTTCCATTCCTTTACTGTCCCACCCGCAGAGCCACTGGGAGGATGCTTTTGTTTTTTATGTTTTACAAAAGCATCTCTCAGCACCTTCCACCTTTTTTTGCAATCATCACCTATGAGGAGAAAATATAATTTCATCAATACTACAATCACTTTGTTGTTATATTTTTACTACTATATTGTAATCACTCATATTGACAATGACATATTTTTCTTTTTGACACAGATACCTTGCAGCAAGAGAAAGCTTTGCTAGCCTGGCCTATCAGAATCGTTTGGGGCAATTACTGTGTGCTCATCTGTGCACATGACATGCAGTGCCATTGAAAACCGGATGATGTCAAAACACATTCTTCCACCAACTGAGGACCAGTGGAAAACCATTGCTTCAAAATTTTGGGAGAAGTGGAAATTCCCAAACTGCTTTGGTGCAATCGATGGGAAGAACATATCCATCAAAGCACCTCCCAATTCCGGAAGTCTGTTTTTTAATTATAAGAAAACTTTCTCCATTGTTCTTCTGGCACTTGTGGATGCAGACTACCGATTCACCTACATCCAGGTGGGAGACTTTGGCTGGGCCAGTGACGGGGGGTGTACGGCTCTTCGCGGCTTGGCAGGGGCATGGAGGCCAAAACATTGAATGTGCATGAAGACAGCCCATTACCAGGTTCAGGTGTGCAGGGTCCCATGCCCTATGTCATTGTTGGAGATTCGGCATTTCCGTTAAAAACGTACCTCATGAGGCCTTTCCCGGGTCAACGTCTCCCAAGATGGCGAGAAAATTTCAACTACCGCTTGTCCTCAGCAAGAATGGTTGTTGAGTGTGCCTCTGGCAGCCTCAGTGCGAGATGGAGAGTGATACTTTCAAGGCTGCAGATGGCACCACACTTTGCGGACAGTGTCGTTATGGCTTCGTGCATCCTGCACAACTTTCTCATCAACCCAGCGCAAAACCGGAGATGGCAGGATGAGGCTGAACATACAGGAGACATGTTGCCTTATGTAAGGAACATGTGAGGAAACAGGGGCACCAAGGATGCCTATGGAGTGCGTGAGAAATTCAGCGCTTTCTTCAATTCTCTAGAAGGGAGCATGTGATCACATCACATCATTCATTCATTGTAAATAATTTAACAACATTACAAACTATATACAGGAATAGAAAATAATGTTTGTTTGTAATTTGAAATGTTCAGTGTGGTATCTCAATTAATGACAAAAAATAATATGCTTTTTATGTTCATAATTATAATCATTTTCTTAAATAAAGACTGACTGTTGATCGCTACAAAATGACTTATTTCATTTATTTTATCACAGTCAATAGGCCTGCATTAAAAAAAAGCTCTGTTTTGTAGTCTGTTTGGTGACTTGTGTTTTGAAAGGTTTTGCTGTGATACAGTATGTGGCAGATGAACACATCACTGCAAACTTACTTTTCAAATGCTAAATATATTGTTAGGACAATGTAATACTGACAAATAAATAACAAATGGACGTTAAAATATATATAAAAAAGAATTGTAGGTCAATTATGTAATAAATTATGTTCTGAATGGATTTCTAAATTTATAAAAGGCAAGTGCAAGCTGGAGACATGAAGTAAACTGTGTGATGGTTGACACATAATAATGGAGGGATAGATCACCAACCTGAAAAGATTAGGAGGTTATAGACTTTTTATGTACACCCAAACTTCGATTGGACCTCATGTAGGCTATCGCTAAGTTGTCTATAGGCAATATAGTAAACCTACCATTATGACCAATAGCTGTAGAAACGGAGTCTCATGCCTTCTCCTTTTTTCGTGGATCTTTATAGCAAGGATCCTGTGGATCGTACAGTTGACGGTGTTTCTCCACCTCTTCAATTAACCTGCCGTCGTCCATTGTTGAAAATCGAAGTGTAGCCTACTTGAAAGTGTCAAGATTTGGATCACCCTTGTTTATATATGGGGAGAGAGTTGTGGAAGGATATACTTCATGTTAAGCATAAATATAAAGCCCTACTGATAAAGGACACAGTCTATTTTGCCGTCAATAATGTTGACGATGTTTGAGAGGTGCAATATTTGAAAATCGATAATTATTATTATATATATTTTATTTTTTTAATTACATTTTTATCTGAATTTATGTCAACCTTGATCTTCAAACATCAAAATGGCATTTATTAATATGTATTCATGTACAAAATGACATATAAACACCTTTTCCTATTCTATTTTGCCTGGAAACGCTTCCAACACGCTTGCGTGAAAAATAGGCGTCGGCTCTATTCCTAGCATGCTCGCCTTTTCCGCGCGGCTCGAGCAGGCAGTGTGCCAGCTCTAACCTGTTAACATGGGAGCCGATTTAAAAAGGGCAACCCATGCTTCTGAGACGCTCACGCCACGCATCCAGTGTCACAGACCTAATGTGCCATTATCTTGGGCTCTCATTTATAAAACTGTAGGTAGGATCCTTACCAGAAGTGTACATGAGCTCTAAATGCCAAAAATTGCGTATGTCCCAATAAATTCAGACTTCTAAAACCATGCGTATGCACACCTGCAATTAATATTCGATTTATAAATCATTTATAAATTTTATCCATAAATACTCTATACGAATCCGCATTCATGAGGTGCTTTGCATTTTGTTAAGCCTGACATCCAATCCACTTGTTAAACCTGACGTCAAGCACAATAATGGATGTAATCCATTTCCGGGTCCAACCGCTATCAGACGTTATATACAACTGCCAAAAACCTCGGATCCCATCCTTTACCTCGTAATGAAATCACATGGACACACATGAGATTTACACATTAATAATTGTTATAGTTATAAATAACAGACAAATGTTCTTAATTCCGGTTTAGTTATGAACATAGTTAGGACTGCTAACAAGAACATAAAGATACTGTGTTCTGCAGTTATTGTATTTAAAGCCGTCCTGTATTCCATGCATCTGACAGGTGATAAAATGGCATCGGTCCTTCCTTATCAATTCGAGCCCGAAGATCAAGGAAAATAAAGCTCAAGCTGATACAACTTTGCCACCTTGACTCGAGCAGGATGTAAAGGATTGGTTGAGAGTAATTGACTATAAACAAACCACCACATACAGAGTTTGTCTGAGATAAAAACAAGCTTGAGTAACCGGTCCCACTCATCCCGCTAAGCACGGGCTTCAAACCGACGTCGGTCCGAATGGGAGATGGGCGCTCTAACGAGGAGGCTAAAGACCGCAGTCTCAAGCATCTGTCGCTTGAGTGCCTCTGTTGGTCGGAGTGAGGCTTACACACCGCACCGCATATAGAATTGGTAACACCACCCGCTTCAGCCTTCATCACTTTCCATATTCTTACTCTCATTTGTGGAATTGCTCCCGTTCCCTCATAACTAAAATTTTTCTGAGTTAGAGCTAGTCTAAAACTTTCTCTTTTTCCTTTTTATGTGGCCGTCCCAGGGGACATAATGGCCCACATTTTCAAATTTTGTTGCCTTATCCAGAACATCAACTGAGGTACACGTACCTCTACACAAATACATATTTGTTCCCCAGTACCTAGCAGAATTAGGGTAACACTGTCCCTCCCTATACCGTTTTATTAAACTTGGAATATAGTGTTGCACAGAAACAAAATTCTATAATCTCTAATTTCTCTGGGTTCGATGCGTCCCAGACTCGAACAGTTGATTCCCTTTGCGAGCACCAGCAGTGTCGCTCCTCCTGACGCTTGCACGACCATTGCGAAGAGCCATTGTGGATGCCATTTTGATGGCCTACGGTTGGAGTTGCCACTCCTTGGACACCTTTTTGCAGTGGGAGGCATGTCTTTCCTACGACTTCCTGGAAGCTGTGTAATGATTTGTCAGCTCCATTTGCTACTGCTCCTTTGACCTGCACAAACATTTTGAGAGCAAAAACACAAAAACACATTGCCTTGTAACATCCCCCCTTTTGACGCGTGGTCTAGGCCATGCGTCAAAATCGCAAAAGCAGGGAAAAAATGTTTTGGCAAACAGGTCAAGCCATTTCGGCCCCCCCAAACATTGTCTGTGTATTTACATGAGCACTCCTTCCAGAGTGCACGCTCAGCTGGTTCTGCAAAATGTTTGCATCTCTGCAAGAGAAAGAGTTTTGTTAGTGATTTCTGGAGACAATCTGTCTGTCTCTGATGTTGCTTGCTTTGCTGCAAGGTCGGTCAGCTTGTCGGCTTCCTGTAGAAATTGTTTCTGATAAAAAAGTGTGTGTGCCACAGTCACACACAACAATGGCTGATGGTAGAAGAATGGCAGATAGCATATCAGCAACCTGTGTGTGATTAAGAATGTTTTTACCATCAGCTTTTAAAAAGTTTCTGTGTTTCCAGAGTGTGCCAAAATCATGAGTTACACCAAATGCATATCTACTATCTGTGTGAATGTCTACATTTTTGTTCTTTGCTAATTCGCATGCGCGTGTGAGTGCAATGAGCTCTGCTGTCTGAGCAGAGAAATGGTCCCTAAAAATTATATCAATTGCTTCTTTGCTTTTGGACTTGCGATGTCTGTAATTGCAGACACGCTTTGCGGACAGCTGTCTGCCGCGGTCAGTAATTTCGTGACCCAAAAAACCGAACAACTTGTTTTGCCAGTTGGACTTTGGAGACATTTACTTTGTGTTTTTTTTCTCTTATCTTTTAAACTGGAAACAAAGGCCTGCGGACCGGTAAATTTGGGCATGGCACAACTATGCCTTTATTTTTTAATCTTTTTAAACTCATTAAATATTGGCCTTATGCCATTGAGGGCTTCTGGTTTGAGGCTTCTGTTTTGAGGGGGTATTGCTGTTTGCGTGGATGAAAATTACACTTGGGCGTTATCACAACAGGCTCACAGTTCCTAATCAACCCAACATAATATTTTCCTGTTACCAACAGTTGAAAGGGCACCTTTCCCAAAATTTCTGGTATGTCAATACTCATCATTAATCTTTTTGTGTGTGAAAACACTTCAAGTCCCCTTGTTGCTGACAGACAGGCATGATTCTCACGATGGGCGTGCAACAAATTTGAATATTGCACGTCGTCCCTTTTAACCCATTCTATGGCGTGCGCATATTAGTCAGCAAAACACCCACAGCTCCCCACACCATTGTAATCAACGTCATGAGGCTCTGTTAGGCAATACTTTCTACATCATACTTACGTCATTCAAAACTACATCGTACAGCTGTACGAGCGCTGCACTCGGGTCGTGTTGGTATCATGCACAATCTGTCATCATACACATTATGACTCTGCCCAGCAAATGAATCGGGCAGCAGTCAGACATGAGAAACCTGTGTTGAAATTTGACACTCCCCAACTCACATTGCACCCTTTTGACATAAATTATTTTACATTAGAGCCACTAGCATTTAGGGAAAACACAGCTAGTTTAGACTCTGGCAAATTTAAACACTTCTTGTGAATCACAGTAGGCTATTTGTTGCCCCTGAATCTATCAAAAATTCAAGCGGTTTGTTGCACACAAGCATTGTGCATTTTAGCAAAGTTCAGAAAGCGGTTTCATTCATCATGGAATGTGAGCTAAGCAGATCTTCATTGCATACAGTAGGAAAAAGCATTTCTTCATTGCATATGCTAAGGGAAATCATACTCACCGCCCTCGGAATGATGCCTCACCTCCTCACTTCCATCTACCTTTTGTTTTGACCTCAGTGGTCTCAGAGGCACAGGAAAATCATTTCGCCAGTGCCCCGTTTTTCCACAATTGAAACACTTCTCTGGATCATAATTACTAGAGGGTTTAAAACCTCCTCTCCCTCGCCATCTTCCTTTTCTTCCGTGTTCTCCTCCGATATTCATTAGAGCCATGTGGAGTTCTTTATCTTGTGTGTTTTTCTTCTGAAGCTGTTTCTTGTCTGTGACGGACGGACGATCTCGCTCATTCTCGCGCGATCTGGCTCGATGCATGATTTTTCCACTTCTCGTCTCAGCTCTTCTCTGAGGTTCCGCAGAAAAGCGGATCTGAGATGTCCTTCGAACGGACCAATGTCCGGTCCGTCTGAATCAGGTTGAAGTCCAGAATGTTCTTTAAATACTTCCTCCAGTCTGGCCAAGAAATCCTCCACTCTTTCACAGTCTTTTGCACACAAGCAGCGATCTTATCCAGATTCAGAGCTTTGGGAAAAGTAGATTTTAGTCCTTCTGAGAATTTTTCCAGAATCCTCCTGTACACTGCATTGTCTGCATGCGACCAGTTGACATGTTCCCTTCTATAATCCTCCACAGGCCATTTACCCTGTAACTTTCTTAGGTCAGATGGTTTCAGTTTGACTTTCAACAGTCTCTCTAATTCTTTCATTGAGGGTGAGAATTCTTTGCAAAATGTCAAAAGTTCTTTGTCTGTCGGTGCTGGACGCGCTCTTTCTTGCTTTTGACGCACCATGGGCTGTAGTGGAGATGGCACTGGTGCTGGTGGGGAAACTGGTGGGGGCACTGGAGCTGCCTCGATCGGGTTCAGATGTCGGTGAGGAGGGACACAATCATCCTCCGGTTGGTGTTTGTAACAAGTCATAGATGGGGGTAAAGAAGACAGAGGGGTTAAATCATTATATTCAGGCAAAACAGGGTACAATGGAGTTTTCGGTGGTGGCAGTTCTTCCAATGCCATTTCTTTAAAAACATAGTCACGTCTATTTGCTTCCCTCTCCCATAACTCTAAACATTTACACCAGGGTTCGAATTACGGGGGAGCTAAGGGGAGCTCGGCTCCCCTGAAAAGGACCTGGGCTCCCCTGAAAGCCTACTTTGAGACATTTAGGGGGAGCTCTAAAATACTGTCCATTTTTTGTGTCGCATATAGATTTTATTTCCTGAAATAAATGATGATATTAAAAATGTGTCAATGTTGTGTGTTTATTCGCTCATTACATTACTATTTCCGAACATCTGTCTCCACTAATAAACGCAATTATGTGTCTCCTGCTGTGACCATCCATGCGTGGCGGCGCTGCACTGAAATTACTACGTTTACGTCACCAATTGAACTTAGTATTTGAATGTTGTTAGCTTAAATTCAAGCTCAAAACATAATTTCGTATTTTGGAACACTCTGTGGATACTAAGAATGTCAAAAAGAAAGCAGCCAAACCTCAGTCAATTTGGATTTTTTACTAAACAAACGAAGAGGAGTGATGACAGCGCACCAGCTACAACTAGCTTGCCGGTGTTACCGCCGCCGCTAAAAGTTGCTGCTAGTGACTGCACCAGCACCGAGGAGAGCGAGACTTTGGAGCCAGAAACCACCACTGCGACCTGCAGCAGACCAGGCGATCATGCAACAGCACCACCTTTCAACTGGACAACAAAGCAATGGAGTGAGTGGAGAATCAGGAATACATGGCTCTACTCCAAAAATCAGAAGTTAGGATGTACAGTATGCATGGAGGCAAAAAGCCTGTTGCTCGCCGAAAGAGCAACGGGAGTACATCTGTCAGAGGAATGGATGAATGGAGAGGTCAGCAGCGAGTCACAGAATAACCTGCGGAAAAAGATTTACAAGCATCGGGACAGTTTGGCACACAAAAGAGCGGTTGAGATTTCGGAGATGAAGGTAAGGGATGTGCTCCCAAACAAGGTGCTTGAAGTAAATGCTAATTTAATGCAAGAAACAGCTACGTCTTTCAGATCTGCTTATATGGTGGCCAAGGAAAAAATGGCCTACAGGAAGCTTCCTGCTGTTATGTCCCTTCAAAAACTTAATGGTGTGTTGTGGAATTTTCTTATTCCTTAATCAAGGTGAGTCAATTTTGACAAACGCAATATACAGAGACATCAGGTACTTTGCAAAGTATTTTATTGTCGTTTAATCTGCATCATAAGCAATGAGCATGGTGCAGAGCAAAGGCACTCTTTCCTTCTGCACCCAGAGTTTATATATTAAAACGTGAAAACCCCCTCCCTTTGCCCCCTAGCCAGAATCCCGAGCTGGTTTCCGAGAAGTGATGCCCGTTATTCCAAACAGAACATCTTGGCCTCTGCTCGAGGGCAAAGGCAGAGTGGTATGACGCGTATAGAGAAAAACATGATAACATAGAGAAGAAAACATAGATAAAAACTTCATAAACATATAGATAGACACATCAAGAAGCTAGACTAGAAAATTTCCATTACATTCCCCCCTTTTATCATATATGATAACCAAAATCTTTATACTTTGACCATGTAAGATGAGCAACGCCCTTTCTCTTATAGGTTTCATTCTTCTATCTAAACAGTTCTTAAAATCCCACTAGAATTGGTAACACCACCTGCTTCAGCGTCACTTTCCATATTCTTACTCTCATTTGTGGAATTGCTCCCGTTCCCTCACAACTAAAATTTTTCTGAGTTAGAGCTAGTCTAAAACTTTCTCTTTTTCCTTTTTATTTGGCCGTCCCAGGGGACATAATGGCCCACATTTTCAAATTTTGTTGCCTTATCCACAACATCAACTGAGGTACACGTACCTCTACACAAATACATATTTGTTCCCCAGTACCTAACAGAATTAGGGTAACACTGTCCCTCCCCATACCATTTTATTAAACTTTGAATATAGTGTTGCACTGAAACAAAATTCTATAATCTCTAATTTCTCGGACAGTTGATTCCCTTTGCGAGCACCAATAGTGCCCCTCCTGTCGCTTCAGTCAGCACGACCATTGCGAAGAGCCATACGGTTGGAGTTGCGATGGGCCTATGGTTGGAGTTGCCACTCCTTGGACACCTTTTTGCAGTGGGAGGCATGTCTTTCCCACGACTTCCTGGAAGCTGTGTAATGATTTGTCAGCTCCGTTTGCTACTGCTCCTTTGACCTGCACAAATATTTTGAGAGCAAAAACACAAAAACACATTGCTTTTAACATCCCCCCTTTTGACGCGTGGTCTAGGCCATGCGTCAAAATCGCAAAAGCAGGGAAAAAATGTTTGGCAAACAGGTGAGGCCATTTGGGCCCCCCCAAACATTGTCTGTGTGTTTACATGAGCACTCCTTGCAGAGTGCACGCTCAGCTGGTTCTGCAAAATGTTTGCATCTCTGCAAGAGAAAGAGTTTTGTTAGTGATTTCTGGAGAAAATCTGTCTGTCTCTGATGTTGCTTGCTTTGCTGCAAGGTCAGCTCGTCGGCTTCCTGCAAAAAATAGTTTCAGATACAAAAGTGTGTGTGTCAGAGTCACACACAACAATGGCACTTGGGAGAATAATGGCAGATAGCATATCAGCAACCTGTGTGTGATAAGGAATGTTTTTACCATCAGCTTTTACAAAGTTTCTGTGTTTACACAGTGTGCCAAAATCATGAGTTACACCAAATGCATATCTACTATCTGTGTGAATGTCTACATTTGTATTCTTTGATAATTTGCATGCGCGTGTGAGTGCAATGAGCTCTGCTGTCTGAGCAGAGAAATGGTCCCTAAAAATGATATCAATTGCTTCTTTGCTTTTGGACTTGCGATGTCTGTAATTGCAAACACGCTTTGCGGACAGCTGTCTGCCGCGGTCAGTAATTTCGTGACCCAAAAACCGAACAAATTGTTTTGCCAGCTGGACTTTGGAGACATTTTACTTTGTGTTCTTTTCTCTTATCTTTTAAACTGGAAACAAAGGCCTGCGCACCGGTAAATTTGGGCATGGCACAACTATGCCTCTTTTTCCTTTTTTTTTATCTTTTTAAACTCATTAAATATTGGCCTTATGCCATTGAGGGCTTCTGGTTTGAGGCTTCTGTTTTTAGGGGGTATTGCTGTTTGCATGGACGAAAATTACCCTTGGGTGTTATCACACAACAGGTTCACAGTTCCTAATCAACCAAACATAATATTTTCCTGTTATCAACAGTTGTACGGGCACCTTTCCCAAAATTTCTGGTATGTAAATACTCTTCATTAATCTTTTTGTGTGTGAAAACACTTCAAGTCCCCTTGTTGCTGACAGACAGGCATGATTCTCACGATGGGCATGCAACAAATTTGAATATTGCACGTCATCCCTTTTAACCCATTCTATTGCGTGCGCATATTTGTCAGCAAAACACCCACAGCTCCCCACACCATTGTAATCAACGTCATGAGGCTCTGTGAGGCAATACTTTCTACATCATACTCACGTAATTCAATATTACATCGTACGTACAGCTGTACGAGCGCTGCACTCGGGTCGTGTTGGTATCATGCTCAATCTGTCATCATACACATTATGACTCTGCCCAGCAAATGAATCGGGCAGCAGTCAGACATGAGAAACCTGTGTTGAAATTTGACACTCCCCAACTCACATTGCACCCTTTTGACATCAATTATTTTACATTAGAGCCACTAGCATTTAGGGAAAACACAGCTAGTTTAGACTCTGGTAAAATTAAAAAACTTCTTGTGAATCACAGTAGGCTATTTGTTGCCCCTGAATCTATCAAAAATTCAAGCGGTTTGTTGCACACAAGCATTGTGCATTTTAGCAAAGTTCAGAAAGCGGTTTCATTCATCATGGAATGTGAGCTAAGCAGATCTTCATTGCATACAGTAGGAAAAAGCATTTCTTCATTGCATATTCTAAGGGAAATCATACTCACCACCCTCGGAATGATGCCTCACCTCCTCACTTCCATCTACCTTTTCTTTGACCCCATTGGTCTCAGAGGCTTCGGACAGTCGTTCCGCCAGTGCCCCGTTCTTCCACAATTGAAACATTTCTCTGGATCATAGGTGCTAGAGGGTTTAAAACCTCCTCTCCCTCGCCATCTTCCTATTCTTCCGTGTTCTCCTCCGATATTCATTAGAGCCATGTGGAGTTCTTTATCTTGGGTGTTTTTCTTCTGAAGCTCTTTCTTGCCTGTTTGTCTTTCGGCGTGTACAGCATGACGGATGATCTCACGATCTGGCTCGATGCACGATTTTTCCACTTCTCGTCTCAGCTCTCCCCTTAGGTTTCGCCGAAAAGCGGATCTGAAATGTCCTTCGAAGGGACCAATGTCTGGTCCGTCTGCATCAGGTTGAAGTTCAGAATGTTCTTTAAATACTTCCTCCACAGGCCATTTACCCTGTAACTTTCTCAGGTCAGATGGTTTCAGTTTGACTTTCAGCAGTCTCTCTAATTCTCTCATTGAGGGTGAGAATTCTTTGCAAAATGTCAAAAGTTCTTTATACGTCGGTGCTGGTTGCGCTCTTTCTTGCTTTTGACGCACCACGGGCTGTGGTGGAGACGGCACTTGTGCTGGTGGAGACACTGGTGGGGGCACTGGAGCTGCCTCGATCGGGTTCAGATGTCGGTGAGGAGGGACACAATCATCCTCCGGTTGGTGTTTGTACTCAATCATAGATGGGGGTAAAGAAGACAGAGGGGTTAAATCATTATATTCAAGCAAAACAGGGTACAATGGAGTTTTCGGTGGTGGCAGTTCTTCAAATGCCATTTCTTTAAAAACATAGTCACGTCTATTTGCTTCCTTTTCCCATAATTCTAAACATTTACACGCTTCGTCATATTTTTCCCTTTCTTTTGTAGACATTTTAAATATGTCCTTTTTCCCCATGTGTTCTCTTATTTTCTCTAATTTTGTGGTACTAAATGTACCGTTTTCTGGAAAGTTAGCTTTTTCTATTAAATAGGGTACACCTTGTAAACTTCCCGTTCCCCACCTTTTCCTCATTTCTCTGTATGTTGGTTTATCCATATCATTTCTTAATAGTCCCCCAGACTGTTTAGAATCTCTCTCGATTCTGAGTAGTCTCCCCTCTTTAACCAGACTGTTTTAAGCAGTCCCCCATACTGTTTAGAATCTCTCGATTCTGAGTAGTATCCCCTCTTTAACCAGACTGTTTTAAGCAGTCCCCCAGACTGTTTAGCGCTAAGTAGTCTCCCCTTTTGTTCCAGACTGTTCAGAAATCTATCTGACTCACCACTTTTCCTTTTTGTGCCTTGCACTGAGTTCTTTTGGGATCACGTCAGCTTGGAGTCCGGAGTAGAGTTCTCTCGTCCCTGTATGGGGTTAGAGCTGGATTTGCTATGTCCAGGATGATCAGTCAACTCTAGTCCGTTCTCCGTCAGCCTTGTGATCCCATACCTCGTCGCCAAATTGTTGTGGAATTTTCTTATTCCTTAATCAAGGTGAGTCAATTTTGACAAACGCAACACACAGAGACATCAGGTACTTTGCAAAGTATTTTATTGTCGTTTAATCTGCATCATAAGCAATGAGCATGGTGCAGAGCAAAGGCACTCTTTCCTTCTGCACCCAGAGTTTATATATTAAAACGTGAAAACCCCCTCCCTTTGCCCCCTAGCCAGAATCCCGAGCTGGTTTCCGAGAAGTGATGCCCGTTATTCCAAACAGAACATCTTGGCCTCTGCTCGAGGGCAAAGGCAGAGTGGTATGACGCGTATAGAGAAAAACATGATAACATAGAGAAGAAAACATAGATAAAAACTTCATAAACATATAGATAGACACATCAAGAAGCTAGACTAGAAAATTTCCATTACAGGTGCAAACGTGGGAAATGTGCACAAATCAGACCATGCTTGTGCTGAAATAATCGGACATATCGCCAGTGAAATGAGAGCTAAATTTGTTTCAAAAGTAAAAGAACTGGGATCACGAATCAGTATCACGATAGATGAGAGCACAGTTCATGGCCTGGCTTATATGATCATTTATGTGCGGTGTGACATGACAGGAACGGGGGAAGTGGATAATGTTTTTTTAGATATCGTTGAGCTTTCAGAAGGCACGGATGCCGAATCGATGTACAAAAGTTTGAGGAAAAGCTTGAGACAAGCGGGACTGGATGATGAGTTTCTGGGAAAAAATCTCATCGGCATTGCAACAGATGGAGCAGCGGTACTGACGGGCAGAGTCGGCGGACTCGTCACTAAACTCAAACAAGATTTCCCCAAAGTTCATTCAATACACTGTCTAGCTCACCGACTTGAGTTAGCTGTCAAAGACTCACTTAAGGAAGTAGCTGGATGTAACCAATTTGAGTTTTTTATTTCAAAACTTTACACCCTTTATAACCAGTCATCAAAAAACGCCCGTTTGCTCCAGGAGGCAGCTACAGGTTTAAACATGCAAATCTTAAAAATAGGTCAAATCTTTACAATTCGTTGGGTGGCTAGTAGTTTTCGCACTGTGAAGGCAGTATGGAACGTTTATCCTGCACTTGCGCACCAATTCAGAACAGCCATGGAAGACACATCTCGCTGCGACACAGAGAGGCAGAAATTCAGGGGCCTGCACAAACTCCTTACAAGCACAGGTTTTTTGGCTGATATGGCATGTATGAAGGATGTCCTGCGAGAATTACAAAATCTGTCGCTAAAACTGCAACGCAAACAAACATCTTTAGTTGATGCAAGTTGCCACATTCAGCAGACCATTGACGTCTTGACAGCCATGAAAGCAAGTGGAGGAAAATCCACACAAAAAGCCGAACAACGCATATCGACTGGCCTGTTCAAAGATGTTGAGCTTTCAGAGAGCAGGCCGAAGATAAACCGTCTTCAGTTCAATCAGTCTATTATCAACAGCCTAAAGAAGAGATTGCCCGAACCGGACCTTGTCCAGATGCTGAAACCGCTGGATAAACGCTTTTGGCCACAGCAACATAGCGCCCGTATCCTATATGGGGAAACTGAAGTTCGAGCATTGGCAAAAACACTGGGAGAACCGGCCCGAGAGGCTGTCGAGGAGTTCCGGGACTTTAAATTGCAAAACAGAGCACCAGGGAAAACGCTTGTCAAACTTCAAACAGCAAGTCTGACCTACTTGCCGTCCTCAGCTGAGTGTGAGAGGGGATTTTCTGCCGTGAATTCTACTGACAGCAAGTATCGCAACAAGTTGCGTGAACAAAGCCTCTCCTCGCTTCTCTTCGTGGATCTGAATGGACCCCCTTTGGAGCAATTTGACCCTCTGCCTTTTGTATCATCTTGGATTAAAGCCGGTCACCGACCCTCAACATCCTGGGTTACAGGACGGAAAGCAAAGACAGAAGACCCCAGGCCTCTGTGGTCACTTCTGATTTAAGGTAAGAATCGTGGTATTACTTACTTGATCTGTGCGTTTGTGAGGATTGGCCCTAATCCTATTTATTATCGATGTATTTTTTTTATAATTGTTATGTGAGTTATTCTGTTTTTATCAAAATTTGCATGATGTGGGGCTAAGCGCGGTTGATTCAGAACCGTGGACAGAGCTGTTTGCCCTAACACTGACAACACTGACTGAAGCTTGCGTTTTGAAGTAAACGGTTAACTAAGTAAACAATAGGTTTACTGTAAACCTATTGTTTTAAATGCCCGAACATACACCAAAAGCGTTAAAGTCGGTCAGGGTCAGGGAGGATCGGAAAATAGGGCTCCCCCGAAAGCCACTTTGTAATTCGAACCCTGATTTACACGCTTCATCATATTTTTCCCTTTCTTTTTTGGACATTTTAAATATGTCTTTTTTCCCCATATGTTCTCTTATTTTCTCTAATTTTGTGGTACTAAATGTACCGTTTTCTGGAAAGTTACCTTTTTCTTTTAAATAGGGTACACCTTGTAAACTTCCCGTTCCCCACCTTTTCCTAATTTCTCTGTATGTTGGTTTATCCATAATTCTGAATAGTCTCCCAGACTGTTTAGAATCTATCTCCATTCTGAGTAGTCTCCCCTCTTTAACTGTCTTAAGCAGTCCTCCAGACTGTTTAGAATCTATCTTGATTCTGAGTAGTCTCCCCTCTTTAACCAGACTGTTTAGAATCTATCTTGATTCTGAGTAGTCTCCCCTCTTTAACCAGACTGTTTAGCGCTAAGTAGTCTCCCCTTTTGTTCCAGACTGTTCAGAAATCTATCTGACTCACCACTTTTCCTTTTTGTGCCTTGCACTGAGTTCTTTTGGGATCACATCAGCTTGGGGTCCGGAGTAAAGTTCTCTCATCCCTGTATGGGGTTAGAGCTGGATTTGCTATGTCCAGGATGATCAGTCAACTCTAGTCCGTTCTCCGTCAGCCTTGTGATCCCATACCTCGTCGCCAAATTGTTGTGGAATTTTCTTATTCCTTAATCAAGGTGAGTCAATTTTGTCAAACGCAATATACAGAGACATCAGGTACTTTGCAAAGTATTTTATTGTCGTTTAATCTGCATCATAAGCAATGAGCATGGTGCAGAGCAAAGGCGCTCTTTCCTCCTGCACCCAGAATATATATATGATTAAAAACGTGACACCCCCTCCCTTTGCCCCCTAACAAGAATCCCGAGCTGGTTTACGAAAAGTTCCGTTATTCCAAACAGAACATCTTGGCCTCTGCTCGAGGGCAAAGGCAGAGTGGTATGACGCGTATAGAGAAAAACATGATAACATAGAAAAGAAAACATAAATAAAAACTTCATAAACATATAGATAGACACATCAAGAAGCTAGACTAGAAAATTTCCATTACTATGACAATTATGACAGGTTAAGATGTATTGGTTAATGTAAAGTTGTCAACAAAGAACTCAAACAAACAATATTTGCATTAAAATGTCATAATTGAGCGAATGACACTTAATGACAGTTGTCATAAACATGCATAAAACCTTCATACTCATGACATGTGTGATGTAGCAAATAAATAGCAAAGGTTATGTTCGTCTTAGAAACTAGCTACAGATTGGAAAATTCTGTTTGCTCATTACGGGACCTTACGTTAACCCAACTGATGGAAATAAATAATAATAACTGAACTTGTAACAGTTTTGTTGCAAAGCACAATATTATGGTGAAACTAGATCTCGTGTTTGTTGACTTAAAACCAAATTTGTTGTATAAGTGGTATCGGTTCTACCTGCCCTGCCCGGGCCTCGAACCGGCGTCAGTCCGAATGACAGTCAGGCGCTCTAACGACTAGGCTAAACACCGCAGCGTCTTTTCACACTGAAAACTGAAAAAACGTAGCCCTTCTGATGACAACATGGGTACAGTAATCATCACACAGAGAGAATATTATAGTTGCATACCTTTATCTTTTCAGCATGCAGGGGCGCCAATTTGCCAATTCCCCACATAATGAATGAATGATAGATAATAGAAAACCGATTTGCGGCGGCCCAGAGTTTTTTTTACTGCTCGTGCCGGTGCCGCCCTCCACGTGACATGAAAAAATGCCGCCCCGGGCGACTGCCCGGTTCGCCCGTGCCTAAAGCCGCCACTGGGTAACATAATAAATACTGAGTGTGCTTCGGCCCTTCTTGATCAACAAGTGTTATGCCATGTTTTCGTCGCGACGAAACAAAGACAATAAACCCCATTATAAACACCACATTTGTTGCCTCGAGTCGGAACAGTTTTACTGATTAATAGGACTTATGTTGTCTTTTTCCACTATGCGTGTTCTGTCTTCTGTTAGAAACTGTTTGAATTTATATAAACATTTTTCATTTTTTTATTTTTATTTGTATAAATATATAATGTTCTGATTGTATTACATTTACCTGCTGATGTTATTGAAACGATCGCGAGGTGCCGCGAGCACCTTAGGAGACATGAATTCTGATTAATCCTTCTAAACCCTGTCGAAAGCAATGGCTGTAAGTTTATTTATGTCATACATATGCATATTACATATTGCTAGAGAGTATTTTTGGTTTATACGTTATACGGTATTTTTGGTATAGACCTGCACAGTCTCTTCCACTTCGACCTGTAGTGTCTCCTCCTCTTCCACCTGCACCGTCTCTTCCACTTCCACCTGTAGTGTCTCCTCCTCTTCCACCTGTAGTGTCTCTTCCTCTTCCACCTGCACCGTCTCTTCCTCTTCCACCTGCACCGTCTCTTCCACCTGTAGTGTCTCCTCCTCTTCCACCTGCACAGTCTCTTTCTCTAGGTCAGGGCTGCCCATTACGTCGATCGCGATCTACTGGTCGATCGCAAAGATAGTGTGGGTAGATCGCATGCCATTACAAAAAAAAATAGATGTCAGCCTATCATCCATCCTCACTATGACATTTTCTCTTGATTGACATACAGGACAACCAGTCTAACGTCTGATCTTTTCTGACAAATGGGTCAGCACGCATGTGCATACAGCAGCGGCAAAATTCCAGCAAACTAGCGAGTTGTCCAGTTAGCCTAAGTAATTTCCACTAAACTTAAAAAGGGTATAAAAATGAGTGGGGGAGCTGGACCAAGTAAGAAGCCAAAAACTTACCACTTCCATACAGAATGGGAGGAGGACTTTTTTTTCACAATGTCCTATTCGAAGTGCGTTTGCCTCATCTGCAACGCTACCATTGCTATTCCGAAAAAGTGAAATGTGGAGCGACATTTTCGGACTGTTCATACAAGATACGACACTGACTTCCCACCGAAAAGCGAACTGAGAAGGAGAAAGGTGAAAGAACTAAAATCCCAGTTGTCCGGACAGCAGGCCTTTTTCTCACAGCTTACCACAAAAGCGAAGACCGCCACCGAAGCATCGTTCCGGGTGAGTCACGTCATCGTTAAACACAAGAAATCCTTCCAAGACGGAGAGATGATAAAAGAGGCATTTGTTGAAGCGGCTGAATCGTTGTTTCAAGATTTTAAAAACAAACCAGACATAGTATCTTCAATCAAATCTCTCCAGCTGTCAAGAAGTACAGTTACACGGCGCTGTGAAGCAATGGCCGAGGATGTGACCGAGAAACTTAGGAGGGATATCGCGGATTGCGAGTGTTTCTCACTGCAATTAGACGAGTCTACAGACGTGAGTGACACAGCCCAGTTGTGCATTTTTATTCGTATGGTGTTTACCGATATGACTGCCAAAGAGGAGCTGTTAACAGTACTGCCCATGAAAGAACACACGCGGGGAGAGGACATTTTTCAGTCTTTCAAAAACTTTATCGAGAAAACTCAGCTTCCAGTGTGCAAATTGGTGTCCATCACCACGGACGGTGCACCCGCGATGGTTGGCCGCTCAAATGGATTTATTGCCAAGTGCAGGGAGGATGATGCCTTCCCCGACTTCCTCAATTACCACTGCATAATACACCAACAAGCGTAATGCGCAAAAATGCTCAACATGAAAGAGATAATGGATGTGGCAACGAAGATCGCCTGTTCTATTCGCGCCAGATCTCTTCAAAGACGGCTGTTCCGTGTGCATCTGGAGAAGGCGGACTGCGACCACACTGAAATGTTGCTACACACTGACGTAAGATGGCTTAGTCGAGGGAAATTCCTGCAAAGATTTAGAGAACTCTGTCCGGAGATTAAAGAGTTTTTCCTTGTATCTAAACATGCAGAATACAACCAACTAAATGACGATCAGTGGCTACTAGACTTAGCATTTTTAACCGATCTGACAAACATGTTGAATGAGCTTAATGTTGAGCTGCAAGGAAAAGACAAAACAGTGGTCAATATGATCAGCTCAGTTAATGCATTCAAACGAAAAATGCAACATCTGTGCTCAAAGCTGCAGCGCCATGATTTGGCAAACTTTCAGAACCTCGTATCAGAACTGGAGACACAAGGGAAGGCGTGTGCGCAACTTGACAGTGGACGCTACACAGAGCAGATTGAAAACTGTCTGTCAGACTTTAACAAACGGTTTCAAGACTTTGCTTTATTGGAGCCAGTCGCTACATTCATGTGTTACCCTTTTCGGGAAAATGCTGAGGTTGATTTACTTGCATCAAAAATTGCAACACTGTTTCACCTGAACTCGTCTGGAGTGGAGGATGAGATCCTGACACTACAAGCTGACATTGAGCTCAAGTCCAGGGCTCATGGAAGTTTTGGAACTTACTCACAGAGGAAAAGTACCCCAACATGAGGAAATGTGCTACCTCCTTGACTGCATTATTCGGCTCCACTTATTTATGTGAGTCAGCCTTTTCCCACATGAAGATTATTAAGTCCAAATACCGTTCCACCATGACTGATACTCATTTAGAAATGTGCTTGAGGCTGGCTATCAGCAGCTACTGTCCGGACTATGCATCCCTGGCTGATTCCATTCAGTGCAAGTCATCAGAGAAAGGTGAGGACAAAAAAAATGTACAGAGTTGTATTGTGCAATATGGGTTCATGCAGTTATGCAAGGTACACTAACTTATATTGTACATAAATGATTTTCAATATATTCATAAATATATGTATAAATAAATATGTTTAGCATTTTTGTAGGTAGATCATTTTGACTTGATCATTTTAAAAGTAGCTCGCAAGCTGAAAAAGTGTGGTCACCCCTGCTCTAGGTAGTCCCAAACTTTTGCGAGCAGTCCACATCGCCATTGCTCTAACAGGCACGTGGAAACGGGTTCGGGGACGCTGCGTGGGGAAGCCCCCGGATTTTTCGGGGGTCCGACGCCCGGCACAACGTCGGAGGGGACCGCCCCGAGCCGACCTGGGGCGGAAGCGCGCCCCCTCGCCCCGGGGGGTCCGGACGGGAGGCGCGCCAAGCGAAGAGCTCCCCAGCCGCGATTCGGCATAGATCCACAGTGTGGCGCCAAGCCCGTCCACGGCCCAGCTAAAGCCATTGGGCCCGATCCCATTGCCGTAGTCCAGGGGTGGGCTTTTTGCGCTTCCCCCGGGAGACCACGAACGCGCTATTCGTCCCACTGACCAGCTATCATCAGCAGGTGGGCTAGCCTCTCGCGGATTGGTCCCTCGGTCGCCAGGCCACGCCCCCCGACACGCCCCCCGTACCACCAAACCACTATTTGTCCACTGACCAACTATTGTTGCCAAAGTGGTCAGGTGACCACCCGGGTCAACCCCCCCCCCCCGTACCACGAAAGCACTATTTGTCCACCTACCAACTATTTTTGCCAAAACGGTCAGGTGACTGCCGGGGTCGACCCCCGCACCCCCAAGTGCCACGGAGGCCCTATTCGACCACTTACCAGCTACTATTGAAAAGGAGAAACGTCCACCTGCGGTTTATTTTAATGGCCCGCACGTAGTAGGTTGGTGGACACGCTTTAGAATAATCTATACACATTAACGACCCCGTTAGTCTGTTGGTACACTTAAATAGACACACATATGTAAGCAACATCTCACGGATTGCTTATTTATGCTTAAAAAATGAGTTTCCACCAACTCACTACACGTGGTGCATTCATATAAACTGCCCGTGGTCCCGTCCACCGGCAGTTTATAGTTAATGGGCGACGCGTATTAAATTCGCGGACACACTTTATGGTAATCTATATGCATTGACGATCCCGTTAGTCTGTTGGTACCCTTAAATAGACATACATATGTTAGCAGCAACTCACATAATGCTTATTTATGCTTAAAAAATGAGTTTCCACCAACTCACTACGCGCGGTCCATTCATATAAACTGCACGTGGTCATTTCCACCTGTAGATTACAGTAGTAGTCCACACGTATGAAGTTCGTGGACACGCTTTAGAATAATCTATATGCATTGACGACCCTGTTAGTCTGTTGATACACTTTAATAGACATACATATGTAAACATCAATTCACAGAATGCTTATTTATGCTTAAAAACGAGTTTCCACCAACTCACTACACGCGGTCCATTCATATAAACTGCAGGTGGACACTTCCTGTATGACTTAGTGAAAAACGGAGAAATGTCCACCTCCAGTTTATTTTAATGGGCGACACGTATTAAGTTCGTGGACACAGTTTAGAATAATCTATATGCATTAACGACCCTGTTAGTCTGTTGATACACTGTAATAGACATACATATGTAAGCAGCAACTCACAGATGACAGAATTATGCCCTTAAAGTGGTTGTCCACAAACCTAATACGCGTGTGCCGTTCATATAAGTACCAAAAAAACTACAACGGACTACAAATATGGCACACGACCGAAACCAGCTTCCGGTTTTCTGCCATGTTTGTAGTCCTGCGTAGTTCTTTTCTTTATTCGATTCCCCAGGCGTTTATAATCAATTAAATGAATAAAAAAACGATGCGATTCACATATTCAACTTTATTAGACACACGTATGTTAGCAGCAACTCACAAAAGACACGATAATGGCCTTAAAAATGAATTTCCACCAACTCACTACGCGTGGTGCATTCATATAAACTGCCCGTGGTCCTGTCCACCTGCAGTTTATTTTAGTGGGCGACGCGTATTAGGTTCGTGGACACTCTTTAGAATAATCTATATGCATTGACGACCCTGTTAGTCTGTTGATACACTTTAATAGACATACATATGTTAGCAGCAACTCACATAATGCTTATTTATGCTTAAAAACGAGTTTCCACCAACTCACTACGCGTTGTCCATTCATATAAATTGCATGTGGTCCTGTCCACCGGCAGTTTATAGAAATGGGCAAGCGTATTAACTTCGTGGACAAACCCCCAAAAGGTGGTTGTCTATGCGCATTCAGTGGCGCATGCTCTAGATTCTGGCCCGTCGGGTGTCCCCCGACGACATACCGAAAGCTCATTGCTCCAGAGTAAACGGAAATGTTTTATACACCCAATCACAAAATGAAACACAGCCTTTGCCTTACATACCCCTCGACAGCCTTGTTAATTTCAGGAGTGGGGGAGGGGGGATTTTTCAGGAAAGGTGTAGAGCTTTGGACCTTTGGGAGATACCTTGGGGGCTCCTCGCCTTCCACCTGTCACCTATCCAATGCGTTTTTGATAGGGGGTTCGTGGACAGGCCACCCCGATTAGACCTTTGAGGACAAACCGAGTGTTCTACAAGTTGTCGCTAACACATGTGTGTCTAATGAAGTGAACCGACTGAATAATGTGGTTGCTGATGCATTTACGTGAATATAAAGGCACATTTTTGCTAATAAGTGGGTTGTCCACCAACTGAATACACGTGGCTCATACATATAAACTGCTCGAGGAACTTTCCCGCAAGGCCTCCGGAGGGTCCGACGGGCCCAAAACATTACAGGCACTTGCGTCCCGGTCCCCCGAGAGATATACCGAAAAGGCAAAATTGCTGGTCACCGTCTCTTCCTCTTCCACCTGCACCGTCTCTTCCTCTTCCACCTGTAGTGTCTCTTCCTCTTCCACCTGCACCGTCTCTTCCGCCTGTAGTGTCTCTTCCTCTTCCACCTGCACCGTCTCTTCCTCTTCCGCCTGTAAGGTCTCCTCCTCTTCCACCTGCACCGTCTCTTCCTCTTCCACCTGCACCGTCTCTTCCTCTTCCGCCCTGCACCGTCTCTTCCACTTCCGCCTGTAGTGTCTCTTCCACCTGCACCGTCTCTTCCACTTCCACCTGTAGTGTCTCCTCCTCTTCCACCTGCACCGTCTCTTCCACTTCCACCTGTAGTGTCTCCTCCTCTTCCACCTGCACCGTCTCTTCCTCTTCCACCTGCACGTCTCTTCCTCTTACGCCTGCCCCGTCTCTTCCTCTTATGCCTGTAGTGTCTCCTCCTCTTCCACCTGTAGTGTCTCCTCCTCTTCCACCTGCACCGTCTCTTCCTCTGTCTCCTCCTCTAATGGGCCTACCCTTTTCGCCACCTTCTCTGGGCCAGAATCCTGTAAACTGGCCTTTTTAGGGGGCTTTCCTCTCAGGGCGAATGAGAGGATGCTTAGTTGCCTTTTACCTGACATCTTTGCAAGACAGATGCAATGATTAATGCATCCATGGCCAGGATACAAAATATGACATGATTTTAAAAGGGACCTATAACATCGATGATGCAATACACTTTATTATTTAGTGCTAATAAAATTATTAAGCCTATTAGGAGAGAGAGATGTTTACTGTGACAAAATGTCAGTCATCGTGTTGTTGTGGAATTTTCTTATTCCTTAATCAAGGTGAGTTTTTTAAACACTTTAGACAAATGCAACACACAGAGAGCATGAGTTACTTTGCAAAGTAGTTTTATTGACATTCAGTCTGCATCAAAAGACATATGCAGAGTGAAGGTCCCTTCCTGTTCATTTACAGGGGCTTTTATATGATCCCAACATGACACCCCTTCTTCTCCCCTCCCTTGAGCAAGAACGTATCTTTGGTAACACAAATGTGTCGCCATCCCTTATCTTTACCAGAACCTCTTGGTCTTTGCTCAAGGGCAAAGGAGCTGAGTGGTCTGCCACGTAGCAAAACATTTCTCAGGAATTTAAGAACAACAAGATAGACAGTCTTGAATCAATTTTTACAGAGATTAGCATGAAGAAACCCACGTCATGAAAATTTCCATCACATTCCCATCTTTTATCATATATGATAACCAAACTCATGATGCCTCAACCTGTAAGATGAGCACTGCCCTTTCTCCAACAGATTTCATAGGCCATTGTCATCGTACTCCCTAAATTCCCCTTCCGTGAGATCGATGGTCTGCATCATGAACCTTTGTTCAATTGCAGCCATGCTCCCTAATAGTATTTTATTTAAACACTTTTGAAAACAGTAAATTAAACATGGTAACATAATTATAAGAAATAATAATCCCACTAGAATGGGTAATGCCACCTGCATCAGCCACGCCCCCCAACCTTGGCTATTCCACCATTTCAACAGACTGTTAGTCATATCATCCGGTTCCCTGATTGCATTCTTCATGTGTTTTATAATGTCTGTGACATTATCAGCATAATCCGGAATATAGAAACAAGAACTGACCCCGAGCATTTTGCACACACCGCCTTTCTCTGCCGTAAGCATGTCTAAAACTAATCTACTCTGTAAAACTACTTCCCTCATCTGTGCCATCTCCTCGCTCAATAGACCCAAAGCTCGTCGAGTTTGCCAATGCTAAACCCTGCCAAGCCAATCCGTTCAATTTTGTCATGCTTAAAGCTCCACCAAGACCTCCAAAAATATTCCACAGGACAGTACCCTGTGGGGACGTCCAGGGGTCCATCAGCCATGCTCCTTCATAGGTACTGGGCATGCTGTCAACGTCGAGCAAATCCCTTTTTTCTCTGATTTTTCTAGGTGCGTAGGCAGCTGCTCCTATGGACAGGAGAGCTGGATAACAACAGCCTGTCCATTTCACGGGCAGTCTGTGGAATGCTCTTTCCCCACAGACCCATACTACGACACTTAGGCCTACCTCGTCCTCTGAGAACGGGCAGGTGAAATTCCAACTATTAAAAGAACAATTTGGTTGGTTGTCATTGGTTTCCACTATGTTTTTGCATTCTGATGTTCCTATGAGTGGCCTTTCCTTATTGCCTTTGCATTGGTATATTGCCTTTCTCATATCTACGTTCGTTTCTCCTGGATCTATCCATGTCCTAGCCTCTACTTCCTGTGCCTCTTTTTCTGCCTGCTCTGCCACCTGAAAATTCCTTGGCTGTACTGATATTTGAACCTTCTGACCTGTGTCTTTCCCCTTTGTTGACCACATACACCAGTATTGCCCTGCATCTTCCATCGTCAGATTCCATATTCTTACTCTCATCTGTGGGGTTCCTCCCCTTCCTTCATATTTTAATTTGTCTGAGTTAGAGTTAAGGTTAAAATCCCTCTTTTCCCTTTGTATTTCACCATCCCGGGGGACATAATGGCCCTCATTTTCAAAATTTATTGCCTTGTCGGCCGCCACATGTGATCCTTCCGGTCCCCATGTTGTGGCCACCACATCACCTGAGGTACAAGCACCTCGACATAAATACATATTCGTTCCCCAATAATTAGCAGAATTGGGGTCCCACTGTCCCTCCCCATACCATTTTACAAACCCCCTGTATATAGGATCACACAGAAACCAAATGTTTTTCCCTTCTTCCCCTCTAATCTCCAATGGCTCGATGCGTCCCGACAGTTGATTCCTCTTTGCGAGCTCCAACAGCGCCGCTCCTCCTGTCGCTTGAGTCAGCATGACTACTGCGAAGAGCCATTTGGATTCCATGGTGATGGGCCTATGGTTGGGGTTGCCACTCCTTGGACACCTTTTTGCAGTGGGAGGCGTGTATCCACGTAGCTCTCTCCACTACTTTCACCGCGGTGTGTGTGATCAACAACACCTGGTAGGGTCCTCTCCAATGTCGGCTTTTCCACGACTTTCTCCTGAAATCCTTAACCACCACGAAGTCTCCCGGCTGGAGACTGTGTAATGGTTTGTCCGCTCCGTCTGCTACTGCCCCTTTGACCTGCACAGAAATTTGCGAGAGCAGAACACACATTTGTTTACAGTACGTGAGCAAACTGTTTTCAGCATGGGTGGTGACTCCGGCCATTGCCTCAGGGTTCCACCCCACTCTCCCTGGCCTTCCATATAGGATTTCAAAAGGAGACATATTACATCGTGTTCTTACTCGCATCCTCATATACATGAGTGCAATAGGCAAGGCCTGAACCCAGTCTAGGCCTGTTTCTTCCCCTATTTTTCTCAATTTTGCTTTAAACGTACCGTTTTCGCGCTCGAAGGCGCCCCCTGATTGTGGATGATAGGAACAGTGTTGGGTAATGTTTAATTTTAGGAGTTTTCCTACAGAGGCCAATGCCTCATTCACGAAATGTCTCCCGTTATCGCTCGAGATTTTCTGTGGAATTTCCCATCTTGGCAAAATTTCTCTCAGCAGGAGTTTTACCACCCCACTGCTGTCTGCCTGTTTGGTGGGCATTGCCTCCACCCATTTGGAGAACATGTCCACCAACACTATGCAGTGTTTTTGTCCCCTACACGGGCTGAGCTCAATGTAGTCAATCATAACATGTGTGAATGGCCCTTCTGGAGTGGGGTGTGCAGCCCTTGGCATAGTTATGGCTCTGCCTGTGTTGTTGGTTATGCAGATTGTACATGTGCTGCAATGTTTCTCCGCTGCTGCTGTAAACCCTTTTGTGTACCATATTTTGTGTACTGCTTGTAACATTGCCCCTTTAATCGCGTGGTCGAGACCATGCGTCAAAATTGCAAAAGCAGGAAAAAAATGTTTTGGCAAGCAAGGGAGGCCAGTCGTCCCCCACCACACGTTGTCTTTATAGTTACATGAGCATTTTTTCCAAAGTGCTCGCTCAGCTGGTTCCGCAAATGTTTGCATCTCTGCAAGAGAAAGAGTTTTGTTAGTGCTTTCTGGAGACGGCGTGTGTGACAGACTGGTGTCTGTCTGTTTCTCTGATGCTGCTTGCTTGCCACAAGGTCAGCTCGTCGCTTTCCTGCAGAAATTGGGTCAGAAACAGAAATGTGTGCAGCGCATTTACACACAGCAATCTCAGATGGTAGAAGAATGGCAGAGAGTAAGTCAGCAACCTGTGTATGGTTAAGAATCTTTTTACCATCAGCTTTCAAAAAGTTCCTGTGTTTCCAAAGTGTGCCAAAATCATGAGCTACACCAAATGCATATCTACTGTCTGTGTGAATGTTGACACTTTTACCCTCTGCCAATTCGCATGCGCGTGTGAGTGCAATAAGCTCTGCTGTTTGAGCAGAGAAATGGTCAGGCAGGCAGCCTGACTGTACTGTTTCAAAATCAGACACAACAGCAAACCCCACGTGATTCTTTCCCGCCTCATCTTTTCGTGCACTGCCATCTACATAGAAAGTCAAGTCTGCATTTAGCAGAGGTTCGTCTCTGAGATCAACACGTGGCGAGCAGACTTGCTCTAAAGTGGCAACACAGTTGTGTGGGTCACCATTGTCAGGAAGTGGCAGCAACGTGGCTGGGTTTAGTGTGTTACATCTCTTTACCGTGATGTTTGGCAATTCCAACAACGTCAGATTATATCTCAGCCACCTCGCTGTAAATAAATGTGACACTCGTTGTTCTAACAGAATCATAGCCACTGCATGGGGAACAAACACAGTAAGGGGAGAATAACCAACAAACTCCCTAGAGGCCAGCACTGCTTTCTCTGCTGCTGCTACTGCGCGCAGGCACGGTGGGAGACCTTGTGCCACACTATCTAATCTGGATGAAAGATAAGCAACGGGGCGCAGCTGGTCTCCGTGTTTTTGGAGCAGCACAGAGAGCATTGTGCCGTCTTTTTCGTCTACCATTTGTGTGAATGGTTTGTCTGGGTTTGGGATACCTAGCGCAGGTGCAGATTGCAGAGCTCGCTTGAGATTACCAAAAGCCTCAACCCCTACATCAGTCCATTCAATCTGCGCATTTGCAGTCATGGGCTTCCCGTGAATCAATACCGTGAGATGTTTTTCCATCTCTGTGTACCTCAAAATGATATTCCTACAGTAAGAGGTCATCCCTAAAAATGTCATTAGTTGCTTCTTTGTTTTTGGGCGTGCGATGTCTGAAATTGCAGACACGCGCTTTGCGGACAGCTGTCTGCCACGATCAGTAATTTCGTGACCCAAAAACCGAACAAATGTTTTGCCAGCTGGACTTTGGAGATATTCACTTTGTGTCCTTCGTGTGCCAAATGAGTTAACAGTCGTACAGTGTGTTCTTCACATTGCGCTTTGGTGGGTGCACATAAAAGAATGTCATCCACATACTGAAGCAATGCCACCCCCTTCGTGAGATGGAATGGCTCCAGTGATTGTCGCAGTGCCTCGTTGTAAATGGTCGGTGATTCGCAGTACCCTTGGCATAGACGTGTGAATGTATATGGCTTGCCATCAAATGAAAAGGCGAACCAGTATTGTGAGTCTGGGTGTACTGGCACACTGAAAAACGCGTTTGACAAATCAATCACCGTATACCATTTCGTCTCAGGCGGAATTTGGCTGAGAATGGTATACGGGTTGGGTACGTTTGGTGTTCGTGGCTGTACTGCGGCATTAACTGCTTGCAAATATTGTACGAACCGCCATTCAACGGGTGCTCCCTTTTCTCTGATCTTTTTAACTGGAAACAAAGGTGTGCGCACAGGTGAATTTGGGCATGGCACAACTATGCCTTTTTTGAGAAACTCGTTGAATATTGGCCTTATGCCATTGAGGGCTTCTGGTTTTAGGGGGTATTGCTGCTTGCATGGGCGGAAATTACTCTTGGGCATTATCACAACAGGCTCACAGTTCTTTATTAAACCAACATCATATTTTCCTGTCGCCCACAGCTGTACGGGCACCTTTCCCAGAATTTCTGGTATGTCAACATGCATCATCAAACTATCCGTGTGTGAAAACACTTCAAGTCCCCTTGTTGCTGACAGACAGGCATGATTCTCAACACGATATGCATGCAATGAGTTTGAATATTGCACGTCATCCTTTGTAACCCAATCTGTGGCATGCACACATTTGGTAGCAAACACACCCACATCTGAGATGGGGCGAGATGTGGGACTCTATATTATCTACATCATAGAGAGAACACTGATGTGTGGTGAGCTTTACGATCGCCGCACACCATTGGCCTGTCCACACGATGTGTGTGTGGCGGAAACATTCGGGTCGTGTTGGTATCATGCTCCATCTGTCATCATACTCTTGGTCGGGTCCCTCAGACACGCGTGTTGTACAATGCAAATGACCTCGTTCCATAAACTTGCCTCCGAACACTAAAGCCTCTGCTTCTCTGAGTAATGCGTCAGATTGTATCTGCCACTCATACACATACAGGGGTTCGGGGCAAACATCTTTTTGGGTCATAAACATTGTCCAACATTTCACTTCAATGCCCGAGGGATCACAGTTTAGTGACATCTTAGTTTTACACATTATGTCTCTACCCAGCAAATTAATCGGGCAGCAATCAGACATTAGAAACCTATGGTGAAATTTGACACCCCCCAACTCGCATTGCACCCTTTCAGACATAAATTATTTTACAGTAGAGCCACTAGCATTTAAGGAGTACACGGCTAGTGTTGATTCTGGCAAATTTAAACATTTCTTGTGAATCACAGTATTTGTTGCCCCTGAATCTATCAAAAATTCAAGCAGTTTGTTGCACACGAGCATTGTGCATTTTGGCAAAGTTCGGAAAGCGGTTTCATTCATCATAGAATGTGAGCTAAGCAGATCTTCGTTGCATACAGTAGGAAAAAGCATTTCTTCATTGCATATGCTAAGGGAAATCATACTCACCGCCCTCGGAATGATGCCTCACCTCCTCACTTCAATCCCCTTTTGTTTTGACCTCAGTGGTCTCAGAGGCTCAGGACAATTTTTGCGCCAGTGCCCCGTCTTTCCGCAATTGAAACATTTCTCTGGATCATAGGTGCTAGAGGGTTTAAAACCTCCTCTCCCTTGAGCACGTCCACGCCACTGACCTCGTCTCCTCCCGTTTCCTCTTCCTCCATGCCCTACTCCGATATTCATTAGAGCCATGTGGAGTTCTTTATCTTGGGTGTTTTTCTTTTGAAACTGTTTCTTGTCCGTTTGTCTTTCGGCGTGCACAGCGTGACGGACGATCTCGCTCATTCTCGCGCGATCTGGCTCGATGCACGATTTTTCCACTTCTCGTCTCAGTTCTCCCCTTAGGTTTCGCAGAAAAGTGGATCTGAGATGTCCTTCGAACGGACCAATGTCCGGTCCGTCTGAATCAGGTTGAAGTCCAGAATGTTCTTTAAATACTTCCTCCAGTCTGGCCAAGAAATCCTCCACTCTTTCATCAGTCTTTTGCACACAAGCAGCGATCTTATCCAGATTCAGAGCTTTGGGAAAAGTAGATTTTAGTCCTTCTAAGAATTCTTCCAGAATCCTCCTGTACTCAGCATTGCTTGCGTGCGACCAATCGACATGTTCCCTTCTCTTATCCTCCACAGGCCATTTACCCTGTAGCTTTCTTAAGTCAGATGGTTTTAGTTTTGACTTTCAACAAGTCTCTCTAATTCTCTCGTTGAGGGGGAGAATTCCTTGCAAAATGTCAACAGTTCGTCAGCCATCAAAACTCCCCCTTTCTCTGCTGAACTTAGATGTTCCGCTGCCTCTTTCATTTCGGCTTTGGTCCAGGGTCTAAAAACCAGTTCGGGTCCCTCTGGACCTGCCACCTCGACCATAGGGAACTGCTGTCCATCTTCATCGAAAGATTCTTTGCGATAAAGGTCGTTAGACGTATTCTGCCATGCGGGTGAAGTATCCGTCTGTGTCTGTCTTTTTACCGCTCCTCTCGTCACGGGAACTCTGGCGACCGGAGGGGCTGGATGGTCTTTATCCTGCTTTGGGGTTACCACAGGCTGTGGCATGTGCGGCACTGGTGCTGGTGGGGGCACTGGAGCTGCCTCGATCGGGTTCAGATGTCGGTGAGGAGGGACACAATCATCCTCCGGTTGGTGTTTGTAACAAGTCATAGATGGGGGTAAAGGAGACAGAGGGGTTAAATCAATATACTCAGGCAAAACAGGGTACAATGGAGCATGCGGCGGTGGGGGTGTATGACACGGTGGTGGCAGTTCTTCAAATGCCATTTCTTTAAAAACATAGTCACGTCTATTTGCTTCCTTTTCCCATAATTCTAAACATTTACACGCTTGGTCATATTTTTCCCTTTCTTTTGTAGACATTTTAAATATGTCTTTTTTCCCCATGTGTTCTCTTATTTTCCCTAATTTTGTGGTACTAAATGTACCGTTTTCTGGAAAGTTAGCTTTTTCTATTAAATAGGGTACACCTTGTAAACTTCCCGTTCCCCACCTTTTCCTCATTTCTCTGTATGTTGGTTTATCCATATCCATATGGGAACTTCCCTGCCCCATTTTTAATTCTGAATAGTCCCCCAGACTGTTTAGAATCTATCTCGATTCTGAGTAGTCTCCCCTCTTTAACCAGACTGTTTTAAGCAGTCCCCAGACTGTTTAGAATCTATCTCGATTCTGAGTAGTCTCCCCTCTTTAACCAGACTGTTTTAAGCAGTCCCCCAGACTGTTTAGCGCTAAGTAGTCTCCCCTTTTTCTCCCAGACTGTTCAGAATATTTTCAACTCACCATTTTCTACTTTTGTGCCTTGCACTGAGTTCTTTTGGGATCACGTCAGCTTGGGGTCCGGAGTAGAGTTCTCTCGTCCCTGTATGGGGTTAGAGCTGGATTTGCTATGTCCGGGATGATCAGTCAACCCAAGTCCGTTCTCCGTCAGCCTTGTGATCCCATACCTCGTCGCCAAATTGTTGTGGAGTTTTTTAAACACTTTAGACAAATTCAACACACAGAGAGCATGAGTTACTTTGCAAAGTAGTTTTATTGACATTCAGTCTGCATCAAAAGACATATGCAGAGTGAAGGTCCCTTCCTGTTCATTTACAGGGGCTTTTATATGATCCCAACATGACACCCCTTCTTCTCCCCTCCCTTGAGCAAGAACGTATCTTTGGTAATACAAATGTGTCGCCATCCCTTATCTTTACCAGAACCTCTTGGTCTTTGCTCAAGGGCAAAGGAGCTGAGTGGTCTGCCACGTAGCAAAACATTTCTCAGGAATTTAAGAACAACAAGATATACAGTCTTGAATCAATTTTTACAGAGATTAGCATGAAGAAGCCCACGTCATGAAAATTTCCATCACAGTGTGATAGCGAAAATATTACTAGGCCTAGACTACTTGTTCTGAGCAGGTGTTTTCAGTGAACAGGCTGTAAAACTGTTGGCTAAGTTACAGACACTCATGAAAAACTGATGCCGATTATCTGGGAAACATTCTCTAACAGCAGTCAAGTTGCCATTGTTTGTTTGAATATGTTGTAACATTAAAACAGGAGATCATGACTTACTCTGTGCTCAGTGATGCTCGGAGCTCCAGTGGTTTCCTCTGTGGGTGAATGAGGATGATGTCAACAATTCCAGGATATGCTTTTTTTCCATTGGTTGTTGCGTTAAATCTTACCCAGATACAATAGTGCAATTTTCTGATTGGCTAGCGTGTAGACGCTTTCTTTTTTTGATTGCCGTGTGAGTGCGAGAGTGTGTGTGTGTGAGCGAGAGTGGGTGTGTGTGCGAGAGTGTGTGTGTTTGTTTTTGTGGTTTATGAAGACTTTTGACCTGAATACCCACCAGCATTACGGGGACATTTGGGTTTATGAGGACAGGGACCATGTCCTTGTAAATCCGACAATGTAGATGTCATTTACTTAGTCCCAGAAGCACTATCTCCAATTTTAGCGTGATGTCCTTTTATACCATAAAACCCTGAAATATTACCATACACAGTGTATCCCTGAGTTTGAGAGTGCGCCCCTGTAGCCCGGTCACGGTATTGCACTCGCGCCATCAAAAAAGTGCATATATTAAGCCAGTGTAAGTTTGAAGGCCTGTGATTCGTTAGATCGGTATCGATTGGCGGGAAATAGCGAAAACAAGATGGTGACGGTGGGCGGGGCCTCAATCAGAGCTGCTTGACTGCACACCCTGCTATATACACGTGAGTTAATATACAATACTAAGTCATTATTATAATGATAATAATTTATCGATTGCGAATTAAATATGTGATGCATATGGGTCCAGCAATGAAACATATTCCTAAAATTAAATAAAGTATGAAAACAACTTAAAATCAGATCAGTACAGTTTAATAGAGAAACGCGATTAGACAATCTTGTTAGCTAAGCTATTAATAAAAGTATTAACAAACAGTTTACTCACAGGCATAAATCATAGATGCTTATTAAAAATATATTTATACTATCAGTAGTTTTATTTGATATTAATGATTATAATCAATAGCCTATGGTTATCAGAGGTGTAGTGATGCTCACGTTTATTTCCAGTTCGGACCGGATTAGAAACTGCACCAGAGAACACCTGTTTTTCAACAATTGAACCTGTCTGAAGCAACTATCACTAAAAAGGTAAGTTATAATGTTGTTTAATAGCTTGTTTGATCAGTCTGGTTTGTTTGTGCATGTCTTGCAAGCTCTTCGCTGCTTATTTTAGTCTTATTCATCATAATATTGTATTGTCATGACATGTGTTGAATGGGAGGGGGATGGATATAAATTATATTAAATCGTATTGTATAATAATACCACCCAGTACAGTCTCCTGACATGCTGCTGTGAAATATAAATGCAGTTCTTCTGCGTTGAGATTGATCAAGATGTGCTCTTATTACTCCTGAGTTTAATATCATAAACTCTGTACCAATAGAACTGTCATTCTTAATGTTTATATTAAAACCAAACTTGCTGAATCATATGTCAAATGAAATGCACTGTTCATAATTATTGAGTGTCTTTTCCTATGACCGTAGACACATCAGATGGCCGAACGGCGAAGGAGAAAGCCCAAGCCTCTGGAGGAGGCCATACAGTTTTCACTTCTGAAAAAGACAAGGAAGGGCTTTGTCAGTACACGATCCGTTCCACCTGCACGATCCGTTCACGCATGCGCACAACGACGCACGATACGTTCACGCATGCGCACAACGACGTTGTAGAAACCGCTCATGCGCAAATGATGATTTCGTTTAGCGACGATTTACGACACTGCACGATCTGTTCCACGCTTGCGCAGCTTTGTTTTACTTTATTTATATTTTTTACTGTTAAATAAAATACAATACTATGCTTCGTTCCACCTGGTCTCATTTCACTATGCGTTCTGTCAAGTCAGTTTGAAATACTGTAATGTTTCCCCTGACTTTATAATTTACATGAAGAAAGAACTACAGTCTAGTTAGACATGCGTGTTATGTTCCTTATTGGCTTCTGTAAACGACATTGAAGGGATTATTGTACTAATTTAGATTAAATGGATACATATATTAGCCTATATATAGGCCCATACTAATAAATTACTACATAAAGTCAACTAGTATTATCAGATTTTAATTTAAAAAACGACACAAACTGTCTTTGACAATACTACTGACCTTAGATCGAAACACGGTAAGGTTAATAGACATGATACAGCAATGAATCGCAAAATGGAGTTTGGAGGAAACTGAAGATTTGCAGTCGATAAAAATACTTTATTCCACATGAAACCAAAATCATCTATGTTCATGTAACAACTCTATTATTTTGGATTGGCAACCACATAAACACATCGTAATCATGGTAACGTAAGCGACATTTCAAAACGTAAACAAAGAATATGCCGCCAGTTGTGCCGCCTGCCGTCAAACGTTTCATCGCCTGCGTCACGGTACAAATAGTGTAGGAAAACCATGACGTTTTCTAATACGTAATTACGCGCATGCGTGAACGGATCGTGCAGGTGGAACGGATCGTGTACTGACAGGCTTGATGGCAGATTCATCAATGATTCAAAAGGTGAGTTTGTTGGTTTATTAAAGCTGTGTCAGGTACATTGTATGCTATTTACAGTGATGATTTGACTTCTCTGTTGTCATGTAGGGAGAGGTGTGTTCAGTTGTACTGAGTTTGATAAGGGGGATTTCATGCTGGAATACAGAGGAGATCTCGTAAGCAAAGAAGAATGTGAGTGGAGACAAGGAATATATCATGACGCCCTCAAAGTTTTCTTGTTTGAGTTTCGTTATGATGGAAAACTCCTCTGGTATGTAGATAACTCTCATTTCTTTAATTCAATTCAATTTTATTTATATAGCGCTTTTCACAATTTGCATTGTTCCAAAGCAGCTTTACAGGGGAAAAACAAAAAAACCCAAGAAAGGGTAAAACACACTACATGGTGTTTTATATAATAAATCCAATTATTCTAGTAAATAATATCTAATGTCAGCATCTCCTGGTGGTTTATTTAGCATATTTGCATTAAGTGAATGCTTGGCTGAAAAGATGCGTTTTTAATCTAGATTTAAATTGGGCGAGTGTGTCTGATCCTCGGATAATATCAGGAAGGCTATTCCAGAGTTTAGGTGCTACGTATGAGAAAGCTCGACTCCCTTTGGTGGATT
Source organism: Barbatula barbatula (assembly GCF_947034865.1). Lineage (NCBI taxonomy): Eukaryota > Metazoa > Chordata > Actinopteri > Cypriniformes > Nemacheilidae > Barbatula > Barbatula barbatula. The sequence goes on along the minus strand of NC_136780.1, from coordinate 20,094,280 downwards.
TAGTTATTCTAGGTATTATCAAAAGTCCTGCGTTTTGAGATCTTAGAGAGCGTGATGGGTTGTAGTGTGATAGAAGCTCTGTTAGGTAGGTAGGGGCTAAACCCTTTAAGGTTTTATAAGTGATTAAAATAACTTTAAAGTCAATACGATACTTAATGGGTAGCCAGTGAAGGGTTGATAAAATTGGGGTTACGTGATCGTATTTTCTGGACCTGGTTAGAACTCTGGCAGCTGCGTTCTGAACTAACTGTAGTTTGTTTATTGATGATGCAGGACAACCACTAAGTAGAGCATTACAGTAGTCAAGTCTTGAGGTCACAAATGCATGAATAAGCTTCTCCGCGTCAGCAACACACAGAATATTTCGTAACTTGGCAACATTTCTTAGGTGGAAAAAGGCTGTTTTTGTGACATTTGAGATGTGATTTCGAAATGACAGGTTGCTGTCTAATATAACGCCTAGATCTTTTACTGTATTTGTTGGAGTAACAGTACATCCTTCAACTTATAATCAGAAATATTTGGTTTGCGTGTCTTTGGTCCGATAAGTAATATTTCTGTTTTATTAGAATTTAAAAGAAGGAAATTACAGGTCATCCAATGTTGTATATCTTCAATGCACTCTGCCAATTTGGATAGCTGGTAGGAATCATCTGGTCTTGATGAGATTTATATCGCTGAGTATCATCTGCATAGCAATAGAAGCTAATTCCATGTTTTTTAATAATGTTTCCGAGGGAAGCATGTATATGGAGAACAGCACGGGTCCCAGAACCGATCCCTGAGGTAATCCATAATTTACTTGCGTTAGATTGGATGATTCCCCATTTAAATGGACAAATTGATGTCTGTCTGACAAGTAAGATTTAAAAGGGCCATCTTAAAGGGTCCTGGGACATGGCCTAGATTAATTGACGAGTTGATAATTATAAATGGGCTCGCAACAGGTAGTAACTCTTTTAATAATTTAGTCGGTATGGGGTCTAGTAAGCAAGTTGTAGGTTTAGAAGTTGCGATAAGTTGAATTAAATCTTCCTGTTTTATATGTGAAAAACGCTGGAGCCTTTTTTTTGGAGCGATGGTTGGTACTAATTCATAGGACAGATTTGGAGGTTGAGTTTTTACAATTTTGTCACAAATGTTTTTGATTTTCTCTGTAAAAAATTTCAGGAATTCATTAATACCGAGGTGCGGCGGAATAGCCAGGTCAGGTGGAGTCTGTTAATTTGTTAATTTAGCGACTGTGCTAAATAGAAACCTTGGATTGTTTTTGTTGGTTTCAATGAGGTTACGAAGGTGCTCAGCCTTTGCTGCTTTTAGTGCCTTTTTATAACAATTTGCACTCTCTTCCCACGCCATTTGAAAGACTTCTAATTTAGTGTTGATGCTGCCCGAGATGACTGTTCTCTTGGTAGACGGTAAATGATGACCATATTAACCCAAACAGCAAGATGAAGACGAACCATGTGGATGGAAAACGTCTCGGTTACGTATGTAACCTCTGTTCCCTGATGGAGGGAACAAGACGTTGTGTCGAACCGACAGATGGGGTTCGCCCTTGAGAACCAATCATCTCTGACTATTTTGAAAAGGCCAATGAAATTGGCGAATGAAATTTGCATGCCGGGCTCCGCCCCCGGATATCCGGGTATAAAAGGGGAGCCGGCGTGCTCATTCATTCACCTTTTGTGCTGAGGAGCCTGAGAGCATCTCGTGACTGCTGCAGCGGACGGCTATTGTCGTGGCATGAAGGACACAACGTCTTGTTCCCTCCATCAGGGAACAGAGGTTACATACGTAACCGAGACGTTCCCTTTCTGTCGGTCTCTCGACGTTGTGTCGAACCGACAGAAAGGGAACAGAGGTTACATACGTAACCGAGACGTTCCCTTTCTGTCGGTCTCTCGACGTTGTGTCGAACCGACAGATGGGGTTCCTATTGAAAACGCCACGGCACTAGCCGCGTCACAATCTCTAGCGAAGCGACGTTGACCGGCCTGGGCGAGCCACACGTGAGCGCTATCACGAAATTTGTAACCTTCCAGTGGGCAGGCAGGTCCCCCTGTGCCCGCCCAAACCACACCCAAGCCGGCCCGGAGGGGTGGAGCCGTCACTTCCCATGAGGTGTCAACTGACGAAAGAGCGCTTGGCTGTCTGGTTCAGGACACCCGGTGGGCGTGTGACATGCCGTGGCTTTGCCACCTGCTGTCTCCACTGGAGGCTGCGCGCTAGGGCCTCCGTGTCGAGGGGGTCCTCGTCCAAGGAGTGCCCAGCGGTACTGGGTGGTGTTCAGGGAGGCAACAGGTCCCCCTGTGCCCGCCCAAACCACACCCAGGCCAGCCTGCAGGGGTGGAGTCATCACTTCCCACGGGGTGTCAACTGACGAGAGAGCGCTTGGCTGTCTGGTTCAGGACACCTGGTGGGCGTTTGACCTGCAGGGGCTTTGCCACCTGCTGTCTCCACCAGGGGTGGAGTCGTCACTTCCCACGAGGTGTCAACTGACGAGAGAGCGCTTGGCTGTCTGGTTCAGGACACCCGGTGGGCGTGTGACCTGCAGGGGCTTTGCCACCTGCTGTCTGCATGGGAGGAGGCGTTTTTGGGCGAGTTGCGATGACTGCAGCGAGCGAATGCCACCCTGAGGTTTAGTACGCTACGCCGGTCGTAGTGTCCGGGCCAGTATGCTGGCTCTGCACGAGAGGCCGGAGCCTCATCAGTGCAAGCAGGACAGCTAGCAACTTGAAGGCAGTGATCTGCCAACGCAGGCGGGGGCCCGTCCAGCGACCCGACACTGCGCGCCCCTTGAACACCGCACCCGCACCCCGTAGGGAGGCGTCTGTCGTTACCACGACCGGCCTCAAGACCTGCTCGGGGTTAGGATGCGACGGCAGCAGGCGTAATGACGATACGCCTACTGCCAGTGCGCCACGCTCTCCAGGGAACTCATCTCTGTAGTCAGTGCTGTTGCGGTCCCATGTGCGTCAAACCCGGGGGGGACAGGCCACCCCCGAGGACACCATGCCCAGGAGCCTCTGAAACTGATTTCAGGGGACCGCTGGCTGCTGCCTGAACGTTCAAGCAGCTCAGCACTGACTGTGCGTGCTCGTGAGCGAGCACGCCGTCATGGAGACAGTGTTGAGTTCTCTACCAGGAAAAAGGGGAGCTCCGCGCCAGGGAGAGCTGCTCTCTTTTCCCCGGCTGACCCGTTACTGACATGCCAGCCCCTCGACAGTGCCGAGGGAAACTGTACATGAGAGTATGCGGTCAGTTGTCATGAACCACTCCTGGCGTCTGACAGACACCAGGACGCGCTTCTGCGCCTCCCAAACGGCACCCTTGCAAGGTGCTGCTCAAGGTATGCAGCGACCCCTGGTTTTTGGGGATGATGAAGTGCGGCTGTCGAAGCCACTGGACATCTCGGCCGAGGGGACGGTTCGATCGTTTTCGCCAGAGGGGTGGCAGCCCCGGCCTGGAGCACAGGAACATCCCTGCCTCTGCTGGGGTAAGAGGATGCCCGAAGTCCGGTGGAGGTCTGGCGAGCTGGATCGAATGCCGAGACGGACCACACTCCCAGCCACCGTGATGGTTTGAAATGCTAACCAAGCACCCAGGGACCTCACAAGGGGGGGCTGCGATCTGCTTCATCAACCCGCGGGGGTTGGTTCAATGACTAGCAGTGCTGTTCCCCCCGGGGGGAACGGCTCCGCTAAATCACCTGCCAGGCGATGGCGCAGCTCGACGCACCGTCGAAGCGAGAGTGCTGAGGGCTGCTTTATACTCGTCATTGCGTGCCGCCACGACGCAATGTCGAGTTGCCGAACACCATCTTTCAGAGGGTGAGAGCGGCTGCAAGTGGGACCCAGAGAGAGACCTCTCCTTGTGAGAAGGCGGGCACTAGGCCCCCGGAGGGGCCCAGAAGGTGTTTGGGACAAGGCAGGGACCGCCCCATTCCGACCATCCAGCAACCAAGGCTGGGTCGGGCCCGATGGTTCAATCTCTCTAGGTGGTCCTTCTCTCGACGTCTTCCTCCGGGGGGCCACCTGCGGGGGCACCAGAACCGGAGTCGACGCTGGAGAAGGCCAGGGCTGCTGGGGGCAGACCACGTGCGAGACCTTGACGGCCGAAAGGCGGCCGGGTCACAGCAGGCCGGTCTGTTTCTACACTGTCAAAAGGCTGCTGGAGCAGTCCTTGACAGCGCCACCAATCAGCCGACCTTGCGAGAGGGGAGTCGGGAAAGTGGCCTTTCTCGACATCGCCCCCCTGCGCAAGATTGGGTCCGAGGCATCTTTCCGGGCCACTGATGTGGACATCGTCCGACCCAGCCTGCGCTGCCACCGCGGTCCCCGGAGGGCCAGTCGGCGGCGGCACTACTTGGGTCGGTCTTACCCCGTGGGGCTCTCTTTAGCGCCCTGGCCTGCAGGATGGCCATGGCGTAAGAGTGGAGGCAGCTTGGTCCACGGCACTGCCAGCCTCAACACCAGAGATGTCGAGACCTTACGTGCCCTGGACGGTGAGCCTAGGTCAAGCTCCCCAGGTGGCCGCCATCTGCGGATACCCGCGACTGCATGCTCCACCCAGGGTGCATTGACATAGTCCCTAGCTGCCTCCCCGCCCCGAGGGAAGAGAGGGCGATAGAGTCAGCTAGACGGAAGCGCGCCGAAGGGGGCGCTCCAGGTCCTACTGAACTCCTTATGCAGCTCGGTAAAACTTGGCACTTGAGCCGGGCCCAATGTGCAAAGTACCCAGCCGCGAGCACCAGGGCTGCACCGCAACCCGACGCTCACGGTGGTCCGAGCGAGCATGGCTGACATCTTGACGTCTGCTCTCACCTGTGCTCGACCTCCCGAGGGAGGGAGCTTCAGGGAATCGCCAGAGTCTGATGCCAGCAGGTCGCGCTCAGATGTTGCAAGAGACACCTCATCTCCACGGCTCGTGTCCGAGCGCATGGCTGAGGAATAAGATGGCTTAGGACCATCCTTGGGGAACTGCTAAACAAGCGAGACGGGGCGCGAGCGGTCCGCGAGCCGACCGGCTGACGGATTCACGCTCACGATAATCCCCACATCACCCTCGCTGCTCGCCGCCGCTGACGGCAGGGCCGTAGCCGCTGCGGTCACAGAACGGGAAGCAAACGAGGTGGTGGCTTGCTCTTGACAGAATATAGCCAACGTGACGCAACGTCTGAATAGCCGTCCGCCCGCAGTGACGCAACGTCTGACTAGCCATCCGCGCGCAGTGACGCAACGTCTGAATAGCCATCCGCGCGCCGTGCGGGCAGGACGAATCCACGTGGCTGCCACAGTGGTCGGACCCCCGAACACTTGCGGCAACCACCGTGTCCGTCCCCGTCCTCGATGAGTGTACTGCACGCAAGAGATCAGCGGGCAATGCCACGCTGAGGAAATTGCTCTTTTAGAAAAATACCTCAGGAACTGCCAGGACGCCCAGGGGAATCTACGCTGCACCGCGTCGTAGAAATCAGCAATTCGAAGAATGTCATCAGATGCGAAGGCTCCGAAGAACAAAAGGTAAATGAATGAGCACGCCGGCTCCCATTTTATACCCGGATATCCGGGGGCGGAGCCCGGCATGCAAATTTCATTCGCCAATTTCATTGGCCTTTTCAAAATAGTCAGAGATGATTGGTTCTCAAGGGCGAACCCCATCTGTCGGTTCGACACAACGTCGAGAGACCGACAGAAAGGGAACCACACCTTTGCTTATTTGCTATAAGGAGCATCTGTGCTGGTGAAGAGATCACATATAATTATGGTGATTCTGAGTGGCCATGGCGTTGCACGGTATGTAAACCTTTACAATAACAACTTTTATTTGTTGGATTATTTCAAACAACTTAAAAATATAAAAGGTTAATTGTAATGGATTTTATATGAATAACTTTGTGTGTCAATTACATGCAGTATATCAGGTTGTTTGTAGCCTCCACATCATTTTTATGAAGACATCAAAAACATGTTTACCTCAAGAACAACTCATGCCAATATTGAAAACTCATTATTGTACTATTAGATTAAATATAACCATAATGCAAGTAGTTAAAAAGTAGCCTCCTTGGTTAAAATAGACCTTCAATAAGTAATTCTACAATAATAATGGGTAATTATTTGTCACATTGTATTTTGTTTCTTATTTGTTTCTTAAACTTGTTGTTTCAGATGATAACTAGAGTTGCTATATCTTGTTTGGGTCTCAACTGATTCTTTTTAGAGTTATCCAATAAGTTAATGTAATAATTGAGTTATTCCTTAAGTGAAAGAGCAGATTTCAGTGTAGGCCTACCTCAGAAACAGATTGTTTGCCACAGTTATCACTCACTGACTTTTTGATTTTGTGTGTATTGATGGGTGTACGATGTTCTATGCATTTCAAGTTTATATTTACTGTTGTTTGACTGTCAAATATAATGATATGAGTATGCTTATGCTGTGCTGGTTTTTTAATCTTGAAAACTAGTTTGCAGGAGTGAGAAACAAGAGCTGTGAGGAATGCAGGAGCTGAGTTTAAGATAAACGAGTGTGTGTGTGTGTTTACTTATCTCACTTTTGGGGACATTCACCAGAGTACACACCAGTAAACTGAGGACCACCTTGACAATTTAGGACTTTTTTTCCTCATTTGTTTGACCATATAATGGTATTTAGTATGCACTAAAATGATGTCCAGCCTTAAATTCTCACTGTCCCTGAAATGTACTTTTCAGTGATTTGTGTACTCAAAGTGTGTATGGCCCCCTGCTGATTTTTGTATAATGCAGCGCCCTCTAGGAGGAACTGCACTTCCGGAAAGATACACACTTTGGGGATTCTGACCAATCAGAGCCCAGGAAAATTATGAACCCCCATATCGCCCCCAACGACCATTATAGGAACTTTACCTCCTGAACATTTGACCTATCAGAGCCCAACTGCGTCATCAGTAATTGCGTAAGATTTCATATTAAACAATTAACAGATAATTTAGCTATTTGAAACAAATTCTCGGTATTTAGTTTAAGTCAGACTAACCTTTGTTGAGTAGCTCTCATGATGCATTTTCCAACTTTGAATCTTAATCGCGCAGTTTTGCTCCCGCTTCAGTCTCTGTGTAGGTTGCGCGCGCAGCCCACTTCCCTGCCCTAGCTTACGTGAATAGCGCAGTTCTGTTGTTTGTTAACAATACACGTGTTCGCGCTGCGCAGACCTGTTGATTTCACAGTACCGCGAGAATTGTTTAAATGAATACAGAGCTGCCTGTTCACGCGAGATTCTAAAGTCATAAAGCGATCGGTCTGCGCATTCCTGCATAAAGTTGAATACAGTAGTTTATTCTACAGGTGCCTTTGAACCCAACATAGGGCCCGGGAGGTGATGCGGAAGAATGTTGAATGGGCACACAGAGAACCAATGGTGGTAAACAACAAACCACTAAAAGCTCTGGTGGACACCGGAGCCACCTATTGCACTGTTAGAGGCGGCATAAAACAATCTGACCTGAGTGATAAAACAGTGAGGTTCTCTGGGGGTGTAAAAAAAAATGGCCTAAGACAAAACCATTTAAAATAGAAGTGGCAAATCAATGCTTATCACACTCGTTCATTTTCTCCAGCAATGCTCCCATTCCTCTTTTGGGGAGAGATTTATTAATAAAATTAGGGGCTAGCATTCTGTGCTCAGCAGAAAGGGTAATACTTAAATTTCCAGATGGTAAAACCATTAACTGTTCCCTATCAGGTAATAAGACAGACAGCCAGTGGATGCTGACCTCGTGTAGTGCGGAGGAGGCAGCTGACCTTTACTGGGTAAAACTAGATGATGACACATAGTGGGGCACAGCAATGGAACTGTATAATAAATACCGTTCATGGATTTCCAATTAAGATATCTATTTACCGCCCATAGACCCATTGCACTGTATATTGTTTTATGACAGAAATGACATAACCACTTATGAAGAAATGTTTCAGGAAGTGGAGGGCGACAGATGGGCATTGGAGGGAGCAGGACTTTTCGTGAGTAAAGAAGGAGTGATGGCTCCAGTGAAGCTGACAGAAGAGCAGTTGAAATGATATGAGATGGCAGCCAACATGAAGCAGATTTGTCGAAGGACTGGCAAAGATAGTGAAGAAAACGTCTCACATTGTCATGAGCCACCACCTAATTGTTTTAACCACGCATTCAATAGCATCTTTTGTTAATTCTGAATCTTTAAATTTTCCCCTTTGAGCCAGCGACGCATTAAAGCAATTTTGCTCGCTGACCATATCATATACACACATGAGGGCATTAACATGGCAGTTTGGTGGAGGAGGGAGAACCACACAACTGTGCACCGATCACAGAGAGGGCATCAGTGGTCAGACCAGGGTTGTTCACAAAAAACATTGACTGGCCTTGAGCCAGTCATGACTGTTAACTGACAGGTGCTGTTTCAGGGCTGAAGACGGAAGTTTGAAAGCGGCTTATGCAGTGGTAGAGCAGGTAGGACATGAGATGATTACGAGGGATGCAGCAAGGTTAGATGGGAAGCAGTCAGCACAGAGGGCAGAAATGATAGCAGTGATTAAAGCCTTGCAACATGCTGGTGGACACCGTGTAAACATCTATACTGACTCTGCTTATGTTGTTACAGCTGTGGATGTTGAAATGCCCTTATGGCGACGATGTGGCTTTATCACATCCTCTGGTCGACCAATTACGCATGCGCATTCAGTTAGAGACCTTTTAGAGGCTCTGATGATCCCTAGGGAGGTGGCAGTAATTAAATGCACTGGCCACTCTAAGACGGAAGGTCAACTGACTGAAGGTAACAATGCTGAAGATCTGGCAGCGAAAGCGGGTGAACCTTAATTTAAAAATAAAATTGGCTAAAATCTGTGCACAGACAAAACTTAATTGGCTATCAGCTGTCACTTTCGCACTAATGTCTATCAGCTCATCTGTTAATAGAATCACTCGTTTAACTAATTTTGAATTTTTGATAGGTCGCCAGTTTCCAGCACCCAAGACAGCGCTGACGGAGGAACCTGGACGCCCATTGTCTGACACTGTATATTTTGACAAACTAACTGATCTGATTTAAACCTTTTCCCATCAGGTCAATCATGTTCAAGCTGAATCGTTCACCCCATTCAAAACAGACTGGATGAGGATTACAACATTCAGGAGGAAATGGAATGAACCAAGCTGGTCACAACCAAACAGAGTGACAGCACATAACTCACATTGTGTTTAACTCGAGGGAAATGCAGGCATCTGGTTTCAGTTAACCTTTTGTGTGACTTGTGCACCTCCTTGTAGGAATCTTGCGAAGACACGGGTGGACCTGTGCAGTCAGGTCCAAGAGAGGGAAAGTGCGGGTGGAGAACCAGAGGCTGAAGAAGCCACAGGTGAAATCACAACACCACCAGTACAACAACAATTGCAAATCCTTCACAAGACAGGTGTCGTGTTCACAAGTCCATACACAGATATGGTACTGAAAAGGTGATTGCACAGAACAGACAACCAGGTGAATGTGCTATGACCAAAGAGAAGGACGGTAGAATCATTTTCCAAAAGTGCAACAAATTTTGAGTGAATACTCACGGAGGTGGAAATACGTATTACCATTTATTCTTTATAATCAATATTATATACTGTTCTTATTGTGATTTTCATATTTATTATTTTTCATATCTATTATTTTTCATACTTTTTAAAATTTACTATTTTTTATACCTTTATATTGCTATTGTGATTTTTATATTGTCATATTCATTAACGTATAACCATTTATTCCTTACAATTTTATTTTGTGTGATTTTAACCATATATTTTTCCTTAATTGCATATTCCCATTCAGTATACTGTGTGTTTAACCATTTAAATTTCCAAGAGTGTGTTTATTGTTCCTTTAAAGTCCAAGAGAGGGCAACAAGATGAAGCTGTGGGAAAACTGTAAGCTGTCGGGGATCCTAATAATTTCAGGAGTTATAGTAGGAATAATTTTTAGCCTAACTAAGGGTCAGGAAAGCAACAACACCATATCGAAACAGAGACACAAAAAAGCCATAGCCGATACGAGGTTACCATGTGAACAATTCGTAATTAACTATGTTTGGGGTAAGACTAAATCATTTACTTTCGACCTATGCACTGCCATAAATTGTGGGGGGAAAATAGCTCATGGAGGGGGTACAACATATATATATATATGGATGGATGGGAATATGGACAGTGTTTGTAAGGCGTACCAGTCTAGGCAAACCTATAGTGGTGAATGGTGTCCGTCATGGAATAAGGTAATAGCATATACCGGTGGTTGGACCCTGGAAGAACCAAGCCTTTGGACCCGTACCTCGGCAAAATTTGATTTCAAAATGCAAAGAGATTACAGTGCAAGCCAAAATCCACTCACCCTTTCAATATCCATTAGAACGGAATCAGCCAATTATACAGGGGAATTTTTCCTTATAATGGGGGTGCACATGCAAGGAACAGATAGAAAAGCAGTAATAAAATTGTTGTGGACAGTTCACCTGAGGAGGAAAGAAATGGGACAGTAGCTGAGCCATTATCGGTAGGACAAAATAATGGAGTGGTAGAAATAGATTACACCATGTTAAAACCAGAAGATATGATAGAGAGAGCTACAGGATATGGGGAAAATAATTTGTGGCTGGAATGGATAATTACCACAGCCAGAGAACAGAGCTTAGATGATTGTGTAGGATGTGCTAATGCAAGGCCGCATTTATATATCGAACCAGCCCCGTTGTACCAAAACGATACGTGGGGCTATGAGTGTATGTTGGCATTGACACGGATGGCCAGTCCAAAAAAATTGTACCATACTAGCAGCAATATTCCCACCAATAACCAACCTTTCACGGGCAGGTCCATTTACACCAAAGAAAGCAAATTATACCTGTTATGATATCAAACGTAAATTTGATTACGTGTGGTTGTTGTTGCATTCCTTGCCTTAGATCACTGTGTAATCGCATAATAATTTCAGCTATTGAGAGACCGGAAAGCCCCAAACCATTTAATATGCCATTGTTATCTAGCTATAATAACGACACGGAGGACCAAGAATTTTGACCTCTTTCGAGGTCAAGAGGGGGATTATTGGGGTTCCGATGTTCTATGTATTATAAGTTTATGTTTACTGTTGTTTTACTGTCAAATATAATGATATGAGTATGTCCATGCTGTGCTGGGTTTTCTAATCTTGAAAATTAGTTTGCAGGAGTGTGAAACAAGAGCTGTGACGAATGCAGGAGTTGAGTCTCAGATAACGAGTGTGTGTGTGTGTGTGCGTAATTTTTCGGCAGCCCCGGGCTCTTTTCATATTATGTTTTGCAGAGAACCAACAGTTTGGGGAGAATGGAGTCAGATTAACATGTCCCGAGGTGATTGGTTCCAGAGGAATGAACGCCCGCCCAATGAAGGGGAGGAGCCTGAAGAGAGAATCGACGTCACATATATTATAAATATCTGTAACCCGGAAGTGTTTTTCAGTTGTTCGCTCATATATATTTTGAGGAGCAACCCCCAGCTGGGAAGAAACTTTTAAATCTGATGAATAAACTCTATTACTTTTAAACCAGTTTGTTCCCCTCATCCTTCCAAATTTTGAACACGCAGGACTAGTAAATACCTATAGTCCTACACTGCACAACCAAACTAAATGAAAAGCAGTTTCAATGTCATTTAGGGGTGTTGCAATATTATCCATGATTAATGATTATTTTTATAATACTACACATACTGTAAATAATATTGCATAATCTGGTTGACACTTCGTTATAATGGAGGGTGGTGGGGTTAGAATTTTGCTTTATGGGCCATCCCGATAGCACACATCCCAGGTAGCACATGTATGTCTGCAAGATTCCTGTAAAGATCTGGGAAACATCTGCTGTGTTAAAACATCCTAGAATTAGCAGTTTTACATCCATTCTAAATCATAAACATGTTACAGAGGTCTCCTGCCAAGCAACACTCTGACATAGTGGAAAGCAGCGGGTCTTGTAGACTGGACCAATCATAATCAGAGACCCGAAATACCCGCTTAATAAATGAACCTTGTGTTTGTTTATATCCTGGACCAATCGTAATCAGAGGCCCGAACTATCCGTTTGATAAATTAACCATGAGTTTATGTCAAATATAAAACACACAGTGAAAATTTTAAGCATGTCGTGGTTTACAAAAAGCGAATAAACGTTTGTGATTGATAGCTGTCAGAACCAATGGAAACGCTCATAGAACAAGTTGGCTTTAGAACCAATGGAAACGCTCGTAATACAACAAGTTGGCTTCAGAACCAATGGAAACGCTCGTAATACAACAAGTTGGCTTCAGAACCAATGGAAACGCTCGTAATACAACAAGTTGGCTTCAGAACCAATGGAAACGCTCGTAATACAACAAGTTGGCTTCAGAACCAATGGAAACGCTCGTCACACCGAAATAAAAATCAGTACGGTATTTTTGTTAAGTAATAAAACAATAAAGGGGTAAATTATAAAACGATTAAATAATTTAACTTATTGTTCTATCAACAGTATAAAAATAAACATCAGCCATTAAAATGACACATTTATCATGCAAAAAACATGCTGTTTTATGCGTTACGCCAGTAGTTTTGGGATACGTTTTCAACGTAACGTTAACGTTAATTCGCTGGCTTTCTTTTTTCAGTTTCCGTAAAACCTTTTTTCACCAAAGATCTCCCGCGCAATTTTGTCAAGGTAAGTGATATTGCTGTGTATTATCTAAACTATATCTTAAGCATTTGCATTTTGCCTGTTAACGTTATTAACGTTAAAGTTCAGTATATAACGTTAGGCTAATCTGTAATTTAAGGGAACTTTGTAATATAAATCTAACGGTTTGTACTGCAAATTAATGTGACGGTATAATCACTCTTACGAGTTTGTTACTGTTTTACATTATAGAAATATGCGGCTCTATCTTTGTAAAATGACAAACGTAGTTTTTATAACGTTAATTTGTTTTGTGCTAAATTATGTGCTAACTTTAGGCATGAAGGCTGTGTTATTCATAGATATTATTCCGTCATAGATGTCAAAATAATGTAATCTATGATGGGATAACTGTTAGTATCTTTGAGAGATGCTAGGACTTTTGACATATTATCTGACCATACAATACCAGAATACTATTTGTTGTGTCTACATAGAAATAGCTGATTCTGACATTAAGAAGTTATATTATAACAATGTTGTACATTTTGTAGAAATTTGTATTTATCATTCTACAGGATGCCAGGGACCACCTTCAAAAGATGTTCGTCCTGTAATGTCAACATTGCTGTGGCATGTAAGACATGCAAGCACTGTGGACAAAAGCAAGGCATGAAAGAGGCTGTGAAGGCTGCTAAAAGTAAAGTTGATGCAAAATGGGTGTCCAAGATGAAGGCAGGACGTAATTCATGCAAACTGATAAATTCAGCTCACGTTCTGGTAAGTTACCATCTGTTAAAAAATTACCAAAGTCAAAGCTGTAGTGTAAAGAGTAAATACTTGTTTGTTAAGGATGATCAAATATATGGTTAGTGTATTTTATTCACCACTACTGAGGTGTATGACCAGATTACATATATTTTACACTGGTTTCCATTGGGGGTGCAAATAAGTAGTCCAGACTCACTAGTGACACAGAGCCACATTGTTGCACAATTTGGTGCTATCAACGTACAGATGATTTACCCATTGTTGAATCTGATTATTAAGCTTGGATACCATGACAGACCTTAAAACAGAACATATCACACAAAATGTTTATTTTTGTAATCTGTATATAGCGCTTAAAAACTATGCCATATCAATGGTATGTATTCAGCTGTTTACTGATGTGTCTTATTCATGTAATTGTAGATACACAAGTTGCATGCTGTTGGCAAATTTCCCTTTCTCCTGCTGGGAAAAAGGAACGCATCTGGGTCTTTTGCAGTGGATGTCGTTACAGCACATTCCTTTTCAACTTTACAGGAGCAGAATACCCTTGACACTTTGAAAAATATTTTTTCAAGTCTTCTGAAAGGTATTACAGCTGCTTGTTGTGGTTGTTAAACTGGTAGTAAAACATAAAAAGTAACAAAAACGGCACAAAACAATTCTTTGATTATGTAATCAATTCTAATGTCACTTATACAAAAAACACAACAACACTGTTCCCTTTGTGTTCCACAGAAAAAAGAGTCTTATACAGGTTTTAAACAACATAATGGTGAATAATTTATTTAAAAATATTTTTTGGATGGACTAATCCTTTGAGGGCACAGGTTTTGTATTTGATTTACAATGTTACATTACAGTTAATCAAACTTTAAATTTCATATATGTGTTGACATAGTGTTATTTTTACTTAATTGCATATATCGGCCTCATTCAAATTTATCCTATAGTATATAGTAGTCTTATGATTTGTGGTTTTAGAAATGATCAAGATAGCTGAGACATAATAGATTTCATGAGCTTTTATTTATTTGGTAGGGTCTGATAAAGTTTTTGTATCTGTCACAGTGAAATATAGTGCCCAAAAGGACCTTGCAATTGAGGAGGACCCCCTCCAAGGGGGTGAGCCCTGCAATGGTACTGGAGGAAAAGACACCACCATATCTCCAGAAGGGGTTGATGTCAATGACCTCACTGGAGAAAACGGCACTATTACTCCAGAAGAGGATGATCTCAGTGGAGAAGATACCACCATCACCCCACACAGGGATAATCTCAGTGATATCACTCCACAGGAGAATGATCTCAAAAGTGTCACTGAAGGAGATGTCGTTACTTTGATCCTCACTCCTGTTGAAATGTCTTCTGACATATCTTCTGACCCCACTTCTGCTCTCCAGCCACCAATAAAAAAGAGAATTCTTCAAAGGTTACCAGGTATTATTTCTTAAATATTGTTGCAATCATTACAGTTGTTTTTCCTTTTGATTCAGTAGAACAGTGTTTCCTAATCCTTGTCCTGCAGAACACCCAACACTGCACGTTTTTGATGTCAGTCTAATCTGACAATTTTATGAGGTCCTGGAGTCTTTACTTATTAGCCGATAGGTTGAAAAAGGTGTTTTATAAGTGAGATATGTCAAATGTGCAGTGCTGGGTATACTGCGGGACCAGGATTGGAAACCAATACTATGATTTGTTGTCTGCTTTAAATCCGAAATATATATTTGACTTCTGAATAATTAGGCAACATGTTTCTCACAGCGTTTTGCAAGACTGGTTTACCAGTACCCACACTCTGTGCTTCACCTGCCCTTGTTCCAGCCACAAAGACCCCTACTACAAAGCTGACAGCTCCTGAATTTACTGTCAAGGTCAATGCTCTGCCTGCAAAGGTACCTGCACATAGGTCCCACATGCTTATCCAGTTGGTGATAATGTATATCAAATGTTTTATGTGTCTGGCTGACATTAGAACTCCGTGGGATGGTTTTTTGTGATTTTATCTATAAACTGGTTGGAGCAGTTGTCACTAATCTATTTACCTGTTTTTGTTATATCTGAGTAAGGGTAATAGAGGCATTTTCTGTATTAATGGGTATATCCATTTTAAATTAATTAGGGATGCATCGAAAACCAGGATCAGTATCGGGGCCGATATTGAGCTCATGTACCCTGTACTCGTACTCGGAAAAATACACCGATACCTTAGACTGATACCTCGTATGACATAGTCATTACTGACAGAACTGACCGAAATTTGTGCTTTAAAAGTTTGTGACAAGCACATAAAAGAATTAATTATTTCATAATGTGTTTGAGGTGGAGTTGTTGGTAATTATGAAGCTATTCTATGTTTATTAGTCTCACTGTATTGTGCTTTGAAAATTGCCACCTCACCCCCCTCAAAATAAATACCGGCGATTATCAGAAAAAATATTGGTACTGTCTTCAAAATATGGTATCGGTGCATCCCTAAAATAAATCTAAATGTGAATCTTGTCTGAAAAGTACTTGCTCATGCATACAACAGACAAAATACTCTGATTCAGAACATAAAGACTAGTACATAATATTAACAATTTTGTCATCAATGTGTTATGAAGGCCAATGAGCTAGTCACAAAGACTCTTGAGTCTCCAAAATCATCAACCCGGATGCGCTACAAGATTAAAGGCAAGACTGTCCTGAAACTTACACTGTCATGTGATCTATTGCCTGTGTTGGATACAATTTGTCTTTTAACAAAAGTATTTTTTTCTTACTGCCTTCAGACTGCCCACTACATCTAAATCAGGAACATTTCCCTGTCTTAAAAACATTGGGCGTCGGAATATCTCAGCATGTAAGTTACCATGAGTTTATATTTCATGTTGTTCTTTTTGTATATTAAAGTAATATTCTGGGTTCAGTATACAGTAAGTTAAGTTTAATTTTGACACATTTTGGTTTATTTATAAAAAAAAAGATTGTAGTCAGTGACTGGGCTCTATCCAAAATCTGTTAGGCTCCTGATAAACCCATCCATTTTTATGTCGTCTAAAAATGGGATTCCCAAAATTTTCAGTCTGCAACCCCCAAAAAAACATTGCCCCTGGCCTAAAAAAAGAGTCTGTGGGTGCTTGGACTGCATTTTGTTTTAGCCGAGATGCTTTTGTCATTTGCAGACATCAAGGCCTTTTTTGTTGCTGAGCTCATTGGTACACACTTCAGAATGTACCAAATGTTGATTTGGCACACCTAATGTCGCACCCTGCAATGTTGTATTCTGTTTGATTCAACACAACATGCCTCTTGGGTCCAGTTTACCGTTCTGAATATTGCTTCTTTTTCAAATAAACATTGGAAGAGCCCACTAAAGTTATACTATTTGTGTCAAAGTCAACATTTTAAACCCAGATTATTCCTTTATTGCTTTACATAGTAACTTGAAAAGGCAGATAATGCACTGTATACTGTATATGATGTGTTCTAATGTAATTTATTTTTAATCTCAGGGGGAAAAAGAGATAAAGGTGCGCTGGCAACCTTGCTCTGGCTGGTATGTACAGTTTTCTTTGAACTCATGACATATTTTCTAGGTTTTCTTAGGCTTTTCTTGGAAGTTTCAAAACATTTCATTAAACACCATAAATATTATAGAATTCCGTGTAAATTTGTGCAACTCTTACTGATACAGTAAATGAATGTTTAGTCTGATTTGGTATGTTTGTGATTTCACAAGCCATTAACTGTGACGTAATCCATAGAAATGCTTAAAAATATCACCCAAGTAATCAGTAAAACACCCCATAAATGCCCATTAACCAGGCAACTAACAACCAGAACAACAATTATCTGTTTATATCAAGTCATGTCAAGTTTTATATATATAGTACTGTTCATAAACATATATATGGTTTTACTGTAGATTTACAAGAAAATGATTTAGTCTGAATGACTATAAAGCTTTTTACGTATTTATAAACTTTCAGACAAAGCTTTGTCAGATCAACATCCATGTTTGTCGTGAAAATTTTCACAAATGTTAGTTTGTGTTTATTTACTTTAAAATGCATTTTGTCTTCCAGTGGGGCCAAGTGGAAGGACACATGGGAGCCTTATGAACTTTTCCAAACGGACTGATTTTTTTTTTAAATAAAAATTTTCTTTTATTGTAAAACTGAATAAACTGAAACAGATTAAGTTATTTCCATGTCACTATGGGTACAGACATACTGTAACACTCCCGTCCGTTTCCCTGCCTGTTTTTCCCCATGGACTTTATTTCTCGATCCCGCACCTGTCCGTCATTTGTATCACGCCGTTTCCCGCACCTGCCAGCCATCATTGCTCATTACCAACGAATATTTATACTCTGTGTTTCCGTTATTCCCTGGTCGTTTATTGAATGTCTGTATGTACGTTTACCAGTCTGTGTTTCAGTAAAAGTTACCTAATTTTGTATATCTGGCTTCTCGTCTGTCTCTCTCCGGCACGACACCGTGACACATACACAAGAGTGACTATAGGGAGTCAACACCCATTTGTGTCGCGCTTATGCTAAAGCCCTACACAGACACTTGATGTACTGAAATGTGCTGTTAAAGGAATAGCACAATAGAATATGCCAGAAACTTTAATCTTGTAATAGTTATACGCAGAGAGATGGAAAAACTCAGATCATTGAAACATTTTTCTGCAGTAATGGGTTCATTTATTACTGTATAGGTTAGGTATGGTTATGTCCTGAGCGCATCTGTATGTCGATTGAACATTGCTGGCATTACAAAGTTAATTTACACATAACACACATAAACATGCAAAAATTATAAATAGGAAAATGTATATAAAATTGTAAAGAAATTGTATGATCATAAATACACTAGTATATCGTAAACAGAAACAGTCATGTTGCTAAATGGATGGAAGGTTGGGGATCTACTGTACCAGCAGGTGAGAATTTCCAACAAACAAGCAGATATAATTATTTACTGCTGCATACAACACTGTGAGCTTTAGGGAGATATAGAGATAAACATGTAGACCAATCATTTTATTTTTCCTTCATCTAAGAAAATTAGAAATAAAATTGCTCTCTTCTTCCAGAGAGACCTGGTCAAGACCGCAACACAAAAAGTTTCACACAAAGAATCACAAAATAACATTATCAAAATTGCAATAGTCTATTAAAACATTCTTAAAGAGACATTTCAAAATGGTCAAAGATGGAGGTGCATATAGGTTAAGTACATTTTGCAGCTCATTCCATGCCCAAGAAGCATGAAAAGAAAATGCACATTTACCAGATTCCAACAATACCTTTGAGACTTGTAGACTTTTAATGATGTATAAAGACCAGGAGTCAGGGTGTAATGTAATAAATCGAAGAACTTTTTCCGGAAGAAAGTTATTTCCTGTTTAACCAGTAGAAGTTAACAACAACCCTCACAAGAAGTTGGCCAGTTCTTAACATTTGATATGACAGCAGAAGTCTCAGGTTAAGTGAACCAAGCTAGTCACATGTCAGCATTTCTACAATACTGTATAGTTCCAGTCTTCTTAATATGATCAGCTCAATCAGAAAACATTTTCAAAGTTGAGATACATGTTCAGCTAGCATTTAAACAGTATTCTAAGTAATGCTTGAACTGAGATCTGATCATACAGAGAAGAGCCTGCTGTGATCCATGTGACCTGGACAGCCATAGTCGGCTGGGCAAACGTGTTCGGTACTATTTTGCAGGGACATAAAGACATGTAGAGACTGTGGGCCTACCCTGTGTATGTCTACAACACTGTGAGCTTTAGGGAGATATAGAGATAAACCTGTAGACCAATCATTTTATTTTTCCTTTATCTAAGAAAATTAGAAAATAAAATTGCTCTCTTTTTCCACAGAGATGTGGTCAAAACGGCAACACAAAAGGTTTCACACAAAGACATTCTAGAACTATTATTATAAACAAAGAAGTTATTCAATTCATCATAATATATAAACAGGACACATACATATTGATTGATAACTGAATAATTACTAGTAAGTTCTATCAAAGCACCAGTTTGGCTCTTTTGTGGGTCATTCCATCCTTAACCAGCACATTTAATCTCATGATTCAGAAGGCCTTTTCAGCTTCTATACCCATTTATTATTCAGGAAGAGTAATTTCTTAAAACAAATGAATGGTTTCAGAAATGTTCCAGACAAAGCTGACCTAATGTCTCACAAAGGCCATAAGACTTTGAGTACAACAATGTGTAAAACATGATTGGGATAAAACCCCTCTAAATATTCTGGCTCCAAACCTGGGTCTGTCCGGCACCACTGCACCCAACCCACGTCCTCAGCTGTTTAGTCCATCTAGAGCAGTGTACATGCCACCCTGTACAGTATCTTAGAAGTTAAGACATTATGTGTCTATTGCAATGGACATCACAACGAAGACATGACCTCCAACCTAATCTGAGAGAGCATCAGACATAATGCGGGCATGTCTCACCAGCTAGACAGGTACTTCAAAGGTCTGTCGCATGAAATAATTCGATCTCGAGTATTTTTTTCATCATAGGTGCACCCCTATTTAATCTGGGTTCATATCACTAAAATAACCTTAAAAAAATCATAAATAAATGTAGAAGTTACATTACATATTGACCGTAATATGGTCCTTATCTACAAGTAATTTAAACGCAGAAATGGAATGTAAGAAAATACATGACAACATAGTTGAATTGTTAAATATCTATTTAATATTACTTTTTGCTCATGCCTCACACTCACACACATAGATGCACGCACATGCTCACACCCACACAAACAATGTAAACACACATTGCTAATAAACAGTGGTATCATCTTCATCCGAGCTCTGATCAGTACTGCTGGAAAGAAGGTCTTCCGGACAGCTTACATATTCATCTTCCACAGTACTGCAAGGTGTCATGTTGTCTATCATTTGATAGCTCTGGTCTAGTCTTCTCTGCAACATACAGTGAAGCCCTTGAATCCCCTCTTCTGGAAGATTCCATGGGTTTCCTAAAGCAATTTGAAAGACAAGCGTTATGAGATTCAATAACGTATGTTAACACATTTAAAATAAATAACAATGTTACGTTTGTACCACCAGCGTTGATTGTGTCAAGCAAACTGGTTATCTTGTCCTGTTGACTTTGCACAGAAAGCCAGTGTTGTTTTGCCTCTTGGACAAGAATGACCTGTTCCTCCTCCAGTCGCTGAATTAGCATGACCTTGTCAAACACCTTCTTCTTTGTTAAGAGATGGACAGTGTCTAAATTTTGCAAAGAAAAAACATATAATGACATACCAGTATACTTATATGTTAATAAATAACCTGTAGTGTACCATGTACCTTGCCTTGACAACTGCCATGGAAAAACATAATCTGTTTCGAGAACATCTTCTATGGACACAATCTTTAACAAAGGGTCAACAAGAGCATTATGCTGTTCAATTGCAGTAGCCAGCTTTTTTTTCTCCATATTGATTTTTCTTCTTATCTTGTTTCTCCCTTTGTTTGTGGCTAAAACAAGTAAATGTTGTTTGGCATTTTATACAACATAACTATTTATATATACACAACTGACCAAACATTTAAGACGACTTACTCATTCATATTTTACTAAACATAGTAAGCTCATTAAACCTTTTTTTAAACTTAAAAAAATAAACATCTATTTTTAAAATGTTAACTTTATATCATCTTCAGTGTAGTCAGACGACTTACTCATTCATATTTTACTAAACATAGTAAGCTCATTAAACCTTTTTTTAAACTTAAAAAAATAAACATCTATTTTTAAAATGTTAACTTTATTTATATCATCTTCAGTGTAGTCACCTTTTGTATAGAATTTGCAGAAATGTTGTCTTGGTATTTTATCAAGCAACTTCTTGGGGTTTATTCCCTTAGATGCCTTTTAAACAATACTGTAATGAATACTTAAGTTGGTAATAAAAAGAGTTAATATTTACACAGTATATTTTATTTACGAAACTCAAGACATTGAAGCATAACTTTTTAACCAATGATTCTAAAAATATAAAGCGAAACATTTCACTCAAGTATTGTAAAACTTTTGACGGATAATGGAAGCAAAAACAGAATCAATTAATTTACATGCAAACACCCACCGGTGTGTTTGTAAAGATGATGACGTCGTTGTTTGATGCTCACAGTCATCTCTTCAATCGTGTTCATTAATGGTTCGACAGGAACATCGTTGTCCCCAGATGTTGCTGTAATAATATTCAAATGGAAACAACAGTATTTAATAGTATTCAGAACAGCACACTGCAAGGTAATATAACAATATCATTTTGAAGCAACTACATACCAGTGTGGGCCCACTCCTGCACTTCTGTGACCCACTGCTTGATGACTTCATTATCCACGGCCAGTTCACTTTTCATGTCTTCAAGGCTTTCTTTCTCCTTTTTGAGATTCTGCTGAGTCTAAACACTCTAAACCAGTTAGCCAAGAATGCAATATATTAATTAACAGTCAATGTTTTGCACTCAACACACAGGCATCACCTTCCTATGTCTTGTGCAAAGAGTTTTGCACATGTTTTGGACTTTGATTTTGTTCCACCCAATGCACTTCAGTGTGAGCATGTCTGTACGACCTGTAAATTTCAAGACAACAACAATGGTATGCACACACTGCTATAATAGTATTGTAATTTTTTGGAAAATGCTTTTTGGGAAATACACACCTGCTTTAGACATGAACTTGGTGCTTATAGCAATCCTTGACAAAAAGCTATTTGCCTGCTCCACTTCCTCTCCCATGGTATAGGCAGCACCAGTTTGATAGCTACCACTCCATTTGATCTATTGAGTGAGAACTAGTTTAGGAAATGCTGTTTTTTTTCTACAGATAACACAACAGTTGTAGTTTAAGTTAGAAGAGACAATACAACAATTTTAAATACCTCACATTTTATTCCATGTACTTTAGCATGCATGACTGAGAGGAATGGCTTTTGATCGAGAAGGTTCCTTAGTTCAGGGCAGACCCTGCACACTTTGATCAAGTAGGGCCAGTATTTACACATTATGTCAGCACAGAAAAATTTTAAATTTTCAGTGCAAAGCTCCTTATGCAGATACAATGGATATGCACATATCTCTCCTCTGAACATATTGAGTGCTCTCAAAAGAACACCATGCCTGCAGACAGCCACCTCAGTTCCCTCCTCATCTAATCTACTGCTGCTCTTTCTCGAAGACTCTTTAGCAGCTGCAAACTCTGCAGATCCACAGACACCTTTGCCAGGTGCCTGTATGAAACAAAGGACAAATAAAACAGGCACTGGAAATAGAATAACAAAAATAAAAGAATGTGATGTTTTCATACTTGCAGGCAAACTTACATGTGGTATTTTTTTGCGGATATTATCAACAAACGAGGAAACATCTTCATCCTTGCAGAGGAACACTCCATCAAAGTAGCCAGATTCCTTTGAACTAATGAAAGGATTAGAACAGATGTTTAACAATTTATTTGAAATGGATATAAATTAAAATTCCTAATTTCAGGGCAATCTTTAAGAATTGTTGCAATGATAATGGGGTACGCAAAATTGTTCTGCTACCTAGAAAACATGCTGCACCAAGGTTAAAATAGTGATTTGATAGTTTTGAAATTACACAATTACTCAACCATTTAAATATTTGGGGTCGACTTGACAAATGGTTTTTAAAGGGGTGATTCGCCGGAAAAACATGTTTTTTTGTCTTTGGTGTGTCATAAGTTGCCCATGCATGTATTAGACATGTAAAATTGAAAAAATTAAAGTGTCGAAGGATGCATTCTATCTAAAGCGAATGCTCACCCAAACCTCCCGGAAATGCCTCCTGTAAGCACCCCCCCCCCAATCTACATCAGTTGGTTGCACTGGTCACACGCTTGAAGTATTCTACCAATCACTACGCACTGGTAAACTTGCCAATCACATCACGCCTCGCTTTTCAGAGTGATGAGCAGCATCAGGCCAAATATATCAATAAAATATTTGCTTAAAAAAGGTAAACAAATAAATAAAGGAATTACTTTCCAGCCTTTTTGAAGCGGTGAAGTTTGCGGTTGCCATCGACTGCAACTGCTAGCATGAGAGGGGTGCAAGCAGTACACTTGAAATGTTGTGTGCCACAGATCTTGTCAACTTCATATCGACAGATAGACCATTCAAGAAAGCTCTTGTAAAAAGCATCCCCACACAGATTTCCACTCTATTTGAAAATAACAATAAAATGTACATAACACTCAATCAAACGATGGAGTATGCTATTCATCACAAGTTAAGTATGGTCAGACAAGTATCCCTACCCTGCCATAGTGTGCCGTCTTCATGTCAAGCATTCTAATGAATGCTAAACGAGACAATCCAGGGGCAGCCATTTTCAAATCCTCAAAGGATAGGAATACTTCAAAATCATAAAGTGTGCTGAAATTAATTGTGCCAGGCCAGTAGCCAGTATCCTGAACTTCTCTCAAACCCGGTACCCAAGTTTCCTGGCATCTTTCACAGTAAAGCCGGGGTATTGACAGATCATAGCGACCTAGAAAGTAATTTATTGTCAGCTCATGGAATTAAATGAGCATGATATATTTAAAAGATTACACTTTTTTTAAGTATACATGACGGTCACAAACGTTCAGTAACATGTAGCATTAATGTTAAGTCATTATCTTTCCTTAATCCATTTCAAAAGCAATTTATATAAACATAGTAAAATTTAACAATGTCAATGTTACTATTTGAACAAGAACTTAACAAACAATTCTTAAACAATAAAACATGCTATATTTTTGATAATCTGTTTAAAGAACAACTCAAGTTGTTGTACAAATGTGTTATTACTAAAAATAGTAGCCATAAATTATTCATTTTTAATAATCAATTGGACATTTACCTTTCATGTTGATAACAGTAATGGACCTTCCTTTTCCAACACTGTACTTTTTCTCTCCACACTGGCAGATGGAATCTGGTAGCGCCATTGGTAAAAGTCGAACTAAAATTAGACAATACAAAAAATAAAATAATAATACGATTGCTGCATTTCAAAACATATGCCTTGTATAGTGTCAAAAACTGAAAATGGAAACAATAGTGATACTATTCAGGTATACATAAAAACTTTAAAGATTTCAAACAATTAAAATGTAAAAAGTTTACAGACAATCATGATGATGAAAGTATCGCCCATCAGGGTCCTGCTTCATCACTGTAGTGGGAGCTACAGCCATGTGGAATCCAGCAATCATAGAGCTTCTGTTGTGAAACACATGTGTACTGTGCACAGCAATGTCGCATTCCATACAAATGTACTGCTTTGGTAAACATTCTCTGCACTTAAACACTGCCTCATTTGCCATGCATTTTTGGAAAATATGGGGTATGATGAGCTCTGTCGCAAGCATGTTGCTTATTAAAGATGGTCTAGCCTCCTTCCATTTTTCAGATGAATATGCGGCCCTTGTTCCCCAATCTAACGATGCTGAGATGTTCTCCGAGTGAAAGTGATCACCAATGCTTGACAACATGTCTTGCAATTCATGCAGAAGGGTTTCTGTCAGATGCAAACATCACAATGAACATGATGATAAAAAATCTACATAACTTTTGACTTCCAATAGGTGATAGAATGGACTAACAAAAATTTTATACATTATATAGGTTATCATAAGGAGTTTACCCAAACATCCTATACTGGATCAGAGAACAAACAGTAGGTTTACACTTAATACTAATGAGATGTATTGAAACTAACCATGATCTTGCTGACGAAATCCTTGCTGAAGTGTTGGCTTTGTCTGTGATTTCTTAGTCTCTAAATATGATAAGAGAAAGCATATAAACGTAAAATTTAAATGTCATTCAAAAACATTTATATTGTTATTATTCTAAATAAGTGTCAAGCAACATAATAAGCTATTGTTAATTAAAAACTCATTCCTGGAGTTTAAATGCAACAATGTGCTTGGCAAATGCAAATACCATATACCGTGTACATTATGGACATGAATGGAGAATTACTCATTCTATAAAGTATTGAATATAAAAGAAAGCCACAATGTTGCAGGGCTTTTACCACAGGCACACTGCTTTTTATTGTTAATTTAGATAATCTCTTACCCGTGTTAGAATCACATTGAACACATTTTTAGTTTATTATTCAGTAAGCCAGTTTACATGATGTCACTTTACTAACAGTCAAATAGTACAGTTTATGCTTACATTCTCAAGAAATGAAAAACATATTAACATTCAATTATCCGTTAGTTCAGTAGAACCTTACCATGACGGGTGAATAAAGATGGCTTGGGGATTTGTGAAAGAATTTGTCTGGATTTATTCACAAATATGGGTTTATCTCTCTTTCTTGACTTTACTTTATAAGTGGACTTGCTGGCACTCTTCTTTGCCTGTGGAAATACAGTAGAATTTTACAACAGCTGTGTATTTCATCACCAGTTAAACAGAAATGACATCTTAATAATTATATGAATCTTTCAAAATTCTGTCAATTCACTTTAAATAAAGTTATATTTGCATAATATCATATATTACTTTACCGAAACTGGATGGACCATATTGTCATTCTGGTTCAGCTGTTCAATAAGCTCTCTGCTTTGATTTAGGACCTCGTCCAGTTGATCTTTGGGACCGTCATGGCTGAGGTTTTGAATAATCGTTTGACCTTGTTTCAGAAGTTCATCCAGCTCAGTTCTGAAGTAGTCGTGGCTGAGCTTTGCAGCATCAGTTTGCCCTTTTTTAATCAGGCCATCCATTTGATTTATATCGTCAATGCGATTGAGCGTTGCAGTAACTGCCTGGCCTTTTTTAAGCAGTTCATCTAATTGATCTTTATCACAAGAAGTCATAGTTTCTATAACCAACGTTAACGCAAAGACAGTGTAAGTGACCAGAGTATCGAGACAGAGAAGCAAAACTATAGAAGAAATGTGTAATCTAAGTTACCACACTATTTCAAGCTAATAAACCCCCAGGGTGCAGCCGATAAAATGTCCGGGTGCAACTGCGGACATTCGGGTAAAAAACTTATAGGCCTAACTTTACATATCAAGTTTCTATTATAATGTTATGGCGACTTGCATATCACATTTATCCTTACTGTAAAGCGAGAAAATATCCCGGATTTTTAATATCAAGATTTATAAAGGTCGCACACCGGACGCGTGTCACGCCATGTTTCAAACATGGAACACATCGTTTATATAAGGGTACACACAACGAAGTTTTACTGAAGTCTGTTTCCATTTTCGGCGTCTGGCGGAGGTGGTCCTCTACAGTTCTGATGCTCAAGAGGCGACGCGGCGTTGCGCGTCCGGTGTGGGACCCACAAAAATACTTTTAAATTGGACATGGGAGTGACTTATGGGGGTAAATTGATGCCTAAATCATTGAAAATGGACATACTAAAAGTCACAAATAGATATTACAACCTGTAAACACAAAACACAATCTACAAATACATTAAAAATCTGCAAACAAACTCCTCATGATCCGCAAATGTAAAACAAGATCTACAAATAGATACAAAATCCACAAACAGACTCTTCGTGACATACAAATATAAAATGCGACCTACAAATAGATTTACAATCCGCAAAACAACTCTTTATGATTCACAAATAGAAATCAGTGACTTGTACTTGACAACCAGAATTTGAATAAATGCAAAGTGATTTGTCTGCGCATGAGGGTCATTATTTGTTTGTAGATTGTGTTGCATTTGTTTTAAGAATTTTGGCACAACTTTTTCGCTGTTTTTTCCATTAAAAAATCTACAAATGCCCTCCTCACAATTTGCAAACAAACACAGCCTAACTTGTATTTTCAAAGCACTGTAAAAAGACATTCTTACTCATTCTGTGCAAAGCTCAGCATGCAAGTGTTGAATCTGTGTTTGCAGATCACAGGGCATTCACAGATCCCTCTGCACACGTCTACAGATCTTTTTGGCACTATCTTTCCGCAGAGTGTGTGACTACGAACCACACGCGTAGTCAGCCAATCAGGGGTATTGCTTCAATGTAATGTCACGCCCCCTCAATGTGATGTCACGCCCCTCAATAAGCACTTTTCAAAATAAGAGCTGATACTTCTCGGATGGGTTGGCTAGGCTCGCTGCCATTTAGCGTTGCCGGTGTCACAGCGCTGGGGAGGGGCGGACCGACCGACGCAAGATGGGTTGTCAGGTAGGCTAAGCTGTCGATCGACTAAGTAGCTGCGGGACATTTAAAGAACAACTTTATCGCACCCCAGTACGTTACCGTTATGCACTATCGTTGAAAGTGCCCAGAACCGGAGAACCCGGACCGGAGGTGGCCCAATCTGTTTCCAGACCTGACAAACTGCTGTGTGTCTGTGTTTTGTGTGTTTGTTTCTCTGTGCTGGAGTTCTTTTAAGAACTTGATGGCTTTATCCTGATTGTTATTAAATTTATTATGATTTTTGAACTTGCGTCTTTGTTATATTCACACACAAAATAGATATTTTTATTCGTCAAGCATTGGATTTAATTGTATTACCATCCATTCGCATGGATAGTGACATTGCTTTCTTCTGTATGTTGATTCAGCATCTTAAACCTCTCTGGTGCAATCTAGTCCATATTTGAGGGCTTTTGCCATAGTGGTTTTTTTACTCCAGAATAAACATGCCAAGCATTTATCACCACACTTTAATGAAGATCTCATGTTAAATTAAGGTATGGGAAGTTACAGGCAAAACGGTCTTTTCCCTCAGCTGTCACTGCGTTGCTGCCCATTGTTGTGCCACGTATCACACACTGGCAACAACCTACACACTATAGCCTATAGATAAATATGTAACCATCTATCTAGATGGAAGCATATAAAATGAGCTAAACCTTAAACATCTAGGTTACAGCATTGAAATCCAACATCCAGCTTAACAATAATACAGGAACATCATGGTTATGAAACACTGATGGGATCGTTATACTGCATTTGGACTATTTTTACTGTTCATTGTTTAGGTGAATGTCACTACTACTTTCACTTAAGTGCCTTTGCCTGTCCTGTAGTGTTTTCACAGTCTGGTCGTACGACTTTTCTGAGGTACTCTAAAGAAACTGAATACTATTTACACCACCCTAAAACAAAAAATTCCCTACAGAAATAGTCGACCAGGGCACACTAGATAGAGCGAAAACAAGTCTGCACCGGCCTGTTGTTTTTCACTGTATATAAAAATATTTTACTGAGGTTGTACGTCACAGTAAAATGCAAGGTACAATTTAACATATCAGTAATATTCACAAAAAATATCATATATAATAATGAAACACTGACAAGAAAATGTTACTTTACAATTGTACACTACTCTATGCACAGTTGATAATGTGCAATACATCCATAAACACACCTGCAAAGAAAAAAAATAGAGAGTGGGAGATGAATTTAGAAGTCTACTTCTAAATCAAGTTACCTCAGTCATATCATGACAAAGGAAATTAATATTTGCCGTATGCTGCTCTCACAGATTTTTAACTCGTCACAACCTGGCTCAACAGTATGTGACAAAAGAGGGAAACCACACAGGTCTGAAAATAATACTAGATATTTTATTAAGTAAATTAAGCAAAATATAAAATACAATAATATACAGTCTGTCAGATCAGCATGAATGCAGTCTTTGTGTGAGTGGAGTGGATGTGTGTAAAACACAAAGAAACAAACAGAACAGAATCAGTCGGAAGGCCAGGAGAAGAGAGTCAAATCATCAAGCAGGGTCCTTTATAGCCACCTTAGCCCCGCCTGCTCAGGTCTGTTGCATTTCACACCAGCCATCAGCTCCACCCACCAATTACCTGGATTAAAGGGACATAACACAGCAAAATACAAAGAACCAGAGAGGGCCCAAATCTGGGGCCGTCACACTCTGCAACACTCACCTGCCTGTACTAGCATGCGCATCGCAAATGCGAAGACAATCAAGCAATATGAAATCCATTGCAAAACTCTACAGTTGGTCCACATGTTGGGCAGTCACCACCCATTAACCATTTCAATGAGTGATTCCACAAATTGCACCGTGTTGATGTAAATGTCCATGCCATGGGAATCTGAGGGTCCCATAGGGTCAATAGCTGACCTAAGGTGCTCCATCTGCTCAGGATTCAGAGGGCTTTGCAGTATTGGAACAGTCACCCCAGTGTGTCCATTGTCTTGAAGGCTGATTGTTATGGAATGGACAAGGAGAACCCAATTGCAGGCAGCGAAACGGGGATGAAGGGGTTAACAAGGACTTTAATATATATATATATAAACAGAAAAACAAAAACCCACGAGGGGGTAACAAAGGAGTACACAATAGCAAAACACGACAAATTGAAAACCAAAGACTCAAGAACTCAACTATAAACACTAAGACTAACCTGAACACTCAAAGACTAGATTTTAAAGTTTCTAACACAACAAGGCTTAGGACAGGGTAACAAGTACAACGAACCAGCACAAGACAATGAACACGAGGATGTTTTAAAGGGAGACAGACAAAGGATAATTAACAAGGGTCAGGTGCGGGTACTGAAACACTCAGGGAAGGTTAACGAGGAAACGAGATGGCGGGAAACACTGACGAGACACGAGAAAGCACATGGCTTTCTCACACAAAACCTAAGGCTATGCCATGACTCCGCTGCAAGACCAAAAATAAACATGACATGATAGCGGAATCATGACAGCTGATGTCCTCCTCCCAGTCAATAACGCTTTACACGTGCCAGGAAAGCTGCAGGAAGATGCCTCCACCATGGGCTAAAAAAACTAAGGTTAGGCGTATAAAAAAAACGGTGGAGTGAACCAACTGAGGAGAGGGGGACAATGGTCCATATCAATGTGCTAAGTTAGTTAGATTTATCGGAATATGATATAGGCCTGCCCTAAGTTAATACTGTATCAAATATAAAGCTTGATTGTGATGAAAATATGTTTCGTAATCTTTCGAATGTTAATTAGTTTATACAGTAGGCTAATTGGGGAATTATACAATATGTAGGGAATTTTTTGTTTTAGGGTGGTGTAAATAGTATTCAGTTTCTTTAGAGTACCTCAGAAAAGTCGTACGACCAGACTGTGAAAACACTACAGGACAGGCAAAGGCACTTAAGTGAAAGTAGTAGTGACATTCACCTAAACAATGAACAGTAAAAATAGTCCAAATGCAGTATAACGATCCCATCAGTGTTTCATAACCATGATGTTCCTGTATTATTGTTAAGCTGGATGTTGGATTTCAATGCTGTAACCTAGATGTTTAAGGTTTAGCTCATTTTATATGCTTCCATCTAGATAGATGGTTACATATTTATCTATAGGCTATAGTGTGTAGGTTGTTGCCAGTGTGTGATACGTGGCACAACAATGGGCAGCAACGCAGTGACAGCTGAGGGAAAAGACCGTTTTGCCTGTAACTTCCCATACCTTAATTTAACATGAGATCTTCATTAAAGTGTGGTGATAAATGCTTGGCATGTTTATTCTGGAGTAAAAAAACCACTATGGCAAAAGCCCTCAAATATGGACTAGATTGCACCAGAGAGGTTTAAGATGCTGAATCAACATACAGAAGAAAGCAATGTCACTATCCATGCGAATGGATGGTAATACAATTAAATCCAATGCTTGACGAATAAAAATATCTATTTTGTGTGTGAATATAACAAAGACGCAAGTTCAAAAATCATAATAAATTTAATAACAATCAGGATAAAGCCATCAAGTTCTTAAAAGAACTCCAGCACAGAGAAACAAACACACAAAACACAGACACACAGCAGTTTGTCAGGTCTGGAAACAGATTGGGCCACCTCCGGTCCGGGTTCTCCGGTTCTGGGCACTTTCAACGATAGTGCATAACGGTAACGTACTGGGGTGCGATAAAGTTGTTCTTTAAATGTCCCGCAGCTACTTAGTCGATCGACAGCTTAGCCTACCTGACAACCCATCTTGCGTCGGTCGGTCCGCCCCTCCCCAGCGCTGTGACACCGGCAACGCTAAATGGCAGCGAGCCTAGCCAACCCATCCGAGAAGTATCAGCTCTTATTTTGAAAAGTGCTTATTGAGGGGCGTGACATCACATTGAGGGGGCGTGACATTACATTGAAGCAATACCCCTGATTGGCTGACTACGCGTGTGGTTCGTAGTCACACACTCTGCGGAAAGATAGTGCCAAAAAGATCTGTAGACGTGTGCAGAGGGATCTGTGAATGCCCTGTGATCTGCAAACACAGATTCAACACTTGCATGCTGAGCTTTGCACAGAATGAGTAAGAATGTCTTTTTACAGTGCTTTGAAAATACAAGTTAGGCTGTGTTTGTTTGCAAATTGTGAGGAGGGCATTTGTAGATTTTTTAATGGAAAAAACAGCGAAAAAGTTGTGCCAAAATTCTTAAAACAAATGCAACACAATCTACAAACAAATAATGACCCTCATGCGCAGACAAATCACTTTGCATTTATTCAAATTCTGGTTGTCAAGTACAAGTCACTGATTTCTATTTGTGAATCATAAAGAGTTGTTTTGCGGATTGTAAATCTATTTGTAGGTCGCATTTTATATTTGTATGTCACGAAGAGTCTGTTTGTGGATTTTGTATCTATTTGTAGATCTTGTTTTACATTTGCGGATCATGAGGAGTTTGTTTGCAGATTTTTAATGTATTTGTAGATTGTGTTTTGTGTTTACAGGTTGTAATATCTATTTGTGACTTTTAGTATGTCCATTTTCAATGATTTAGGCATCAATTTACCCCCATAGTGACTGATCTGTCAAGTTACTTCTTTTAAATAAAAGCACCATAATAAAAGCACCACGTGTGTACACATTGTCAGTGTAAATACCAATGGATAGATAAGTAAAATAATTGATAACTGCCTTAAAGTCGCGCTTAAGTTGCAATGGGGTGGAATGCGTAACTGTTGATACGCATTTCAAGTTACGGGAGCGTAAAATAATGTACGTTTTAGGCGCAGACCTTGCGTCCAAATTGTACGCAATAGTAACATTGAATGCGTACAAATGTTAACGAATTGTACAATTGCACTTCACGTAAGAGTTTGTACGTTTTTAGTATGAGACCAGGCTGTCATGTTATGCTTGCATATGACAGTCCATTAAGTAAAAGTGAAAGTGTAAGTTTTTTAATTTAGGGTTAGGTTAGGGTTAGACATCCAAATAAATAATTTGCCACCAATCTCTCAATCCGTTAATAAAAACGGTTTTAATTGATTAAGCCAGTTTATTTCCAGTGTATTATTGAAAAGATGGGAATTAATAATGTTCCAACCACATTGGTTAAAAGTTTGAATAACCTACTTTTTAATATAATGAGGTGTGTTTTACCATGAGTTAATTATGATTCCAGGAAATGTTTCCATACGGATTTATATACATGCAGCATAATATGTTAGTCGATATAGAACTACTTATTTAAAATGAAAACATCTGCCTGGTAGATCTCTCTGACCCACTGGCTGTGACGCAACAACACATGGAGTGTTCGACTTCAATCGGCGCTGCTCAGATCGAACATATAATGGGGTCAGAACAACGCGAGATCAAACAGTTTCGTAAACTCGGGAATGAGAATACTCGCGATACTCCATGTTATATGTTGTTCGTCTGCGCAGCGGAGCAGGAAGATGAAAACTGCGAAAGACAAATTCAGAGCGTGAGATATATTCGCTCTTTTATGACATAGCTTAACTGCATTAGGACGATAAATTCATTAATATGAAAAGGTTTATGAAGTGATTGTTTTTTTCCCACTGTATTTTGGAGCATTTCTTAGCACGTGACCTAGAACAACTTCAGCGCGATCGTAACAAACGTAAGAACGTCATTTGCGTACCCAAATAAGCAATGACCGACAGGTTTCGCGCGAAATGCAGACACGTGATATCACCTCATTTTCCACTATTTCCCGCGAAGAGAGAGACCTACACAGCGATTTAAGGACCAAGGTGAGTTTTGACCTACGATTTACGACCAAATTGCAAAATAATAAATCGAGTGGTGTTTGAGTTTTGTCAATAAATATATGATGTTAAGGGTTTTGTAAATGTTTCGATGGTATGGCACTTTTCACCTCATTGGATTATTTGAGTAATAACAATATTAATTGCTTAGGAATAATCATGGTCAGCATTAATATCATTTTGTTAAAGTAAATATAATTCGTAAGATTAAGTTATCCATACTTTACAATCTTAAAACGAATAAAACAATTGGTAATTTAATGATCATTCCCGGGTCCACATGTGATGTAAGCATATGCTTCTTATAATTACGTAAATTGCATTTAGGCTAATTAATCGTATACAAATTTTTAAATACAGGTTATGAAAAAAAAAAACTTAATTGTTGTAAAATTGCTGTAATATGCTTGTGCATAAATGTTTAATGTTTAGTGATATCAGTATTATTATCATCCAGTTAGTGGTGGAAATTGCAGAGATTTCTGTA
This sequence comes from Barbatula barbatula, assembly GCF_947034865.1. Lineage (NCBI taxonomy): Eukaryota > Metazoa > Chordata > Actinopteri > Cypriniformes > Nemacheilidae > Barbatula > Barbatula barbatula. The sequence goes on along the minus strand of NC_136780.1, from coordinate 20,060,290 downwards.
ATATTTTTAATAATTTGCATAGTGTTTGGAGGGTATTATGTAGACTTAAGATAGAAATCCTCTACATTTTGAGCTAGAACTCAATTCTGCTTTAAAAATCTCTTCCATTGTCTAGTTAACTGTGTTGCTTGTTTTAGTGGGACATATGCTTGATTATATTGTTAATGTATAAATAATATTTAATTTCAGTCATTGTATCAATATTGGCACCAGCACTCACCATGCTGACTACATCAAAAAAAAGAAGACGCATGACACCACTTCAGGATGCTAAGCATCACATTGCCTGCAAAACAGACAAGCCTGGGCTGGAAAATAAATGTATCAATAAATATAAAGGTAAGATAAATTTCACATTGAATAATTCACATTCAGAGTTTAATAAACATTTAATATGAGGTCCACAGGTTGCCCAGTATAGTCTAATGCAGTCAAATTTAACAAAATATAGCGATAATAATGTTTGTGTGGGTGTTTGGATATAAATACAGCTATTTTTATTTTAGCATGGCTACTAAATAAATATTTTAATTCAATATTTTGTGATAGTTTCAATAATAGTTCACTTTAAAAGAATCTCTGAACTTAATCTATTTTTCTCTTTAGGACGTGGAGTTTTCACCACTGAAGCCTTTTTTAGAGGTGATTTTATTGTTGAATACAGAAGTGAACTTCTGAGTTCGGAGGAGAGTCTTGCTCGATCTGAACGCTGCAGTGAAGTTGAGAGCACATTCTTGTTTGATTTTCAGTGGCATGGCAAACATTGGTGGTGAGTATAGAATTGGTGGCTTGATGTAGTAGGGATGCTAAAATATCTTATTACACGTCTCATTGATGCTTGATTCTGATTGGCCAGTCGCGACATTCCAAGTGTTGTTATTTTCCAATAACAACAGCTTCAAAACTAAAAACTCCATGTGACCCGGATGCTGCAAATCATTTTGAGAGCTACAGATTAATATGACATAATATTACTTTTAATGACTTCAATGACGTTATATTTACAAATTATTAAACCAATTTGCCTGTTTATGCGTTTGAACATTGTTTCTTATTTAAAACCAAAACTAAACGGCTTTTCCTCGCGGAAGCCACAAGACAAGTGGAGACATTTGTGCACAGGGTTAAGGGCAACCGTGCATTCGGTATTGGTTTGTTTATCACCAGACCCATTTGTGTTTATATAGACTTGTACTAGCTACTCGCTCTTTAGGTGTAAATGTGAAAAGAAAAACAAGTATTGAACAAGTGTTGTCAGTCACTTATTCTTAATGGGATTTGATTTATCTATAGCATGGATGCATCTGAGGAAGATGGATCTTTGGGAAGACTGGTCAATGACGAGCACAAAAATCCTACTTGTAAAATAAAAACAGTTGAATTTAAACCAGCAACCTCATCTGTGTCTTTTTGCTGTCCGAGACATTAAACCAGGAGAAGAAACTACTTACAGCTATGTAGACTCAGATTGGCCTTGGCGAGAGAAGGTTAAATTAAATGTTGATTTTTTTGATCCCTTGCTATTCTCTTATCATATTCATATTGTGTTCTTTTATTTCTTTGATCAGGCCACAGAATCCAGTCTCAGTGGTTTGGGTTCACAGAAAGCGGTAAGTTTACTTAAAACAAACTGGCTCGTTTCCACTGAGCGGTACGGTTCGATACAGTTCAGTACAATTCAGCACGGGTAATCAGGCTTGCATTTTCACTGCCAACAGTATCCTTACTTGGTAGGCATGGTGTATGCCAGAAAGAAAATGGCGCTTCCTGTGTTCTCGTTCCCCTTGTAGCATGTGCAGGTGACGGTTCTCTGTAAACCAATCAGCATTCTGCAGTGAGTCTAGCTCCACCCATTAGGTACCGTACTACTGTGCTAGGTAACCTTACGAAAGGGTCCCAAAAAGTGGTACGGTGTGGTTCACTTTTTTGGTACGATTCACAAATTCTGACAGTAGCAACGGAAATGATTCTGCACCATTCTGTACTGTACCGCTCAGTGGAAATGAGCTAAAAGACTAAGATTCCTGTGTCTGTATCTAATATATTGTGTAATTTCTGGGCTGTTTTGAGATGATTTGATGATGCTTTCACATGCAAAGTGCAGTATTATATACCACAATTATAATCTACCTGTTTTAGTATTAAGAAGTATTCATAGGAATAATAGAATAGAATATTACTTATTAGAGATATAATCAGAAACCATATTTAACCACATTTAATTCAAGATGATTGTGAGCAAATGATTAAGATGATTTAATGACTTAATGTTACAATCAGTATACCAGTTTAATGATTATTTACATAAAAAGACTTATATAGCATGTTTAAGAATACTTTTTAACGTTTTACAGCAATATGAAATCCAGTGATGTCTGTAAAGCCTAAGCTTCAAATAAAGTTTAGAGGATGACATGCAGAAAACACTTTTTACATAGAACACCTGCACGTACCCCACACACATTTTTGTAGACAAATTTAATAAAATTTAACTTATCGCATGCAGTCAAGGACGCTAGCCTGCTCATTATTACGCTAAAAACATTACTATCTCAAAACATGAGTTCAGTTTTAATAAAGCCTTATCGTATGCCAAGGACGCCTCATGAGTTATTGCATATGGTCAAGGATGCATTATGAGTTCATCAAGTTGTTTTGCCGGAAGAAAACCGGAAAAGTGTTCAAATATGGGCACATTAATTATTTGTCTATGCGCCAACCAAGATTCCACGATTAAAAACAGTCTAATGACTCATGACAAACAAGAAACCCTTAAACAACTATGAGTTTGAGAGGAAGCTGTGTAACCACTTCACCAGAGTAGAAATCCGTGGTAAACGGGGGAGAAAGGTTCCTGTGCTCCTCAAGCCTTCATTGGTTTCTGCCATGGAGCTACTTGTTGAAACACGTGAGGTTTGTGGTGTTCCAGCTCAGAATCCCTTTATGTTTGCTAGATCTGGAGCAATGTCTGCTTACAGAGGAGGAGAGTGCATACGTAGAGCTGCTCATGAATGTGGCATTAAGAATCCGGAAGCTCTCTCATCAACCAAGCTCAGATTGAAGCTGACCAGCTGGCTGATTTCCTCGGTCATGATATCAGAGTCCACAGACAGTATTACCGGTTACCGGAGGGGACATTGCAGCTGGCAAAAATGAGTAAAGTCTTGATGGCAATGGAGAAAGGAACACTGTCCAACTTCAAAGGAAAGAGGCTTGATGATATTGAAATCGACCCAAATGGTATGGTTATAATTGGAATAAGGCTAAACTGTCAGTCCATATTTACAGTGTTTGTCATCATATTTCACAAATTAAATACACTTAATACATTTCCTATTGTTGTAGAGCGAGTTGAGGAACCAGATGATTCCATATCAAGTGATGAGGAGGGTGTGTGTGTGTGTGTGTGTGTGTGTGTGTGTGTGTGTGTGTGTGTGTGTGTGTGTGTGAAAGAATGTTCCTTTCGTTAATCACATTCTGCTGCAAGGCCAGGCTGTTTTCAAATCATGTTTTGCAGAAAATGATGGAGTCAGATTAACGTGTCCCGAGGTGATTGGTTTCAGAGGAATGAACGCCCGCCCCAGGGCAGGGGAGGAGCCTGAAGAGAGAAACGACGTCACATATGTTTTAAATGTCTGTTACACAAGAGGCTGGGGGAAAAATAACTTCACTTATTTTTGTGAAAAATTGTCTCTTCGATTCCTCACATTTTTGAACATGCAGGACTGAAGTGAAAAGTCAGTCAGTATAAAGTGATGTCTCATACAAATACTTAAACTCAGGGTGCTGTAGTTACCAGTGTCCCGGTAAGACGTGTGTCCTCATAGACCAGACTTCTGTCAAACTAAAACCACACACTTGAGATTCTTCAGTCAAGTTAAACATCAAGAACATGTTTTCCTCATAAAACTGTGTCCTCATAAAACAGGTGTAAAGCTACAGACAACCTGACATACTATAATGAACATGCGTGTAATGTGATGCATTAAAGTATCTTGGGTTAAATTTAAACATGTATCTTATATTTGAAGGATTTTTATTGTGGTTTAAACATGCCTTTACATTTAATAAGCTTTATGATTTCATTATTGATTACTAACCGTGCATAATATGTTGAAAATATAACCAAGTGTGTGAGTTGAGTTAACCAAGAGTTAGGGGGTGCATACGCAAGCTGTGTGAATGATATCATCTGTTTACATGGGCACGTAAAAAAAAACGCAACGCACTGCATACGGAGTATGTGTGGCCCAGGCATTAGGCAATGTTTTACATGTCTCAAGAAAATGTGAAGTTAATGTATTTGCACAGCAGGACATTTAGTTACCAAAAATGTATGTTAAGAATTGTTTTGGGATCAGATCGTTGCTTCCGGAATCGGATCAGATCGTTAAGTACCTTAAGATTCCCACCCGAGAAGTCTATTACAATCTTAGGGATAGTTCTAATAATAAATCTAAAAGTATTATTGTTTGTCTTAAATTTGGACACCAAAAATAGGTTGGATCTCTTAATTTTGCTCTCAAAGTGGACCAGTTTTCAACTTTAAAATGATCAATAACTTCTTCCAGGATGCATGATTACAAATTGTAGTTTTACATGTATGTTTTAGAATATTCCTTTTTTGACACTGACACATTCACAAATCTTTTTCTTTTCAGGTCTGTAAGCATGACGTGGTCTCTTCTGTAATATCAAGCATGGACAGATGTGCTAAATGTGTGGGACCTGTTGCGGCACTAAAGTGGATTGGCCTGAGATGTAAATGTTAGTATATTGTCTATTTTGCAGCATGACAGATCTTCATTTATTTTAGTACCATTCATTTAAGATTTAAGATCAAAGTTGTTTAACTGTTGAAGCAGCTTATTATCAGGTTATTAGTTAGGCTAGTAGTTTTTGCTGTGATATAGAGTTACTTGAAATGTGCTTAAAGTAATACATAAAAATAGTAACATTTGCATCCCCCCCTTTCATTTTTGCTAATCTGAAAATTATCCAATCCATTAACAAAAGAACATATATGATCCAAACCTTGAGTTTTGTGATCTATTAAACATAAATCGCAATAAGGGGTAATTTTAACATGAGATACTATACCTAAACGCAATACAAATGACAACAGCTGAACATGTCCTGATACATGATGATTTCTCCAATAGTGTGCTCCAGTTTTTGGCACAAGTCCTGTTATTTAAAGTTTCACAAATGGACTGGAAAACGGTAATCACTGGTAAGAGAATGTTTGATTTATATATGTTTGCTCCTTTTTTTTATTAATTAAAACTTTCTATTATTACTGTAAATTAATCATACCTATATTGACAATAGGATGTAAGTTCAGAGGAAGAGGAATACATACAGTCTGAGTCAGACAGTCAGTCAGACAGTTTAGATGAACTGACAACAAGACCAGCAAGATATGATCAATCTAAAATCCTCTCAGATATTGTGGGATATTCATTCATATGTTTCCTATGCAGTATTATTCCATATGCATTATCACTTTTATTCATTCATATGCTTCATATGCAGTATTATTCTATATGCATCATTACTTTTAGAAGTGTTTTATTATTCTATTACTTGCGTACAATAACCCTTAACCTCAAATAATGTGTTGGAGTTAACCATGAAAGTTAGGAGCTGATATTGAGTGCACTTGAAAGAGGAAATGGTGTGTGGGTGTCGAAAGCATGCAAAAGATAGAGGAAGTAGCAGGAGACAGCTGAAGTCTTAGAATATATGCATGCAACTGAAAAAGATAAATATGCACACACACACACATATTCCATTGTCTGACCTTTTAAAATATGTTGTTACTGGGCAGAATTGGGGTGTGTGGGTTGTCATTTGATGTTTTGCAGAAACTCTGAGAACAATGGACTAAGAGCTGATTGGACAAATACCAGACAGCACCGCACCCAACAGCAAGAAGAGAGTCGACGACAAATACTATAAATATGTTGTGAAACCGTTGTTCTGGTGGTTGTTTTCCTGTGAGACGCTTTGTCTAAGGCAACCCAGCAGCTGTTGTAATTTTGAATCTTCTGATCAATAAACTTCAAGATTTACTTTGACTGGCCTCCCTCCAATTTTGAACACGCAAGAACATATTTAGAACGTTCTACAGAATGCATGGAGCGGCATCCTCTAAGTTTAGTGAACCTCTGATATCCAATGTTACACCCCTGAATTTATCTAAAGACAAAGGAAAACCAATCTTAAAGGCCATGGAAGCAGCATGTGTTTATGAAGAGTCTGGCTTGCTTTGTCAGGAGGAGCAGTTGACTGATGTTGAGATAGACAGTGAATCGGACAGGTCTGGTGAATGCAACCTTCCCAGTAAGCAAGATTCAGAGGTCTGCAGGTCAACAGATGTTATATCATCACCGCCATCACAAAACAGAGAGGACAGTATTGAGAAGCTTTTGAATGCAGAAAAGGCAGCGATATTGAGAGAGGAAGGGAGGGAAAGCAGCATTGCTGAAGCAGATCAGTGTGTGAAATTAGGAAACATTTCTTGTTCAGCAAATAGCAAGAACGTCTCGGTTACGTCTGTTACCTTGGTTCCCTGATGGAGGGAATGAGACGTTGTGAGAGACTGACTGGGGTTTGATCTTGAGAACCTACCTTCCCCGAGATAATTAATTATAAAACGCCAATGGGCTTGGCGAATGGCACGCGCACGCCAGTCTCCGCCCCGTGCATACGGGTATAAAGGAAGCTGGCGGCGGTCATTCACTCACCCTTTGTACTGAGGAACCTGAGAGGGCACTCCCGTTCACTGCAGTGATTCGGTGCAGCGTTGTGGCATGAAGTCACAACGTCTCGTTCCCTCCATCAGGGAACCGAGGTTACAGACGTAACCGAGACGTTCCCCTTCAGTCGGTCTCTCGACGTTGTGAGAGACTGACTGGGGATCAATCTTAAACGCCACAGCGCTTGCACCGATATCACGACCTCTAGCGGAGCGACCCTGACTGGGCTAGCGAGTCACCAGAGTGCTACCACGAGACGTAATCTTCCAGTCATATAGTATTGGTCATACTGAGAAGCCTCTACTGACGGCCTCACGGACAGTGGTGTACGCCTCTAGTAGCGAGGAGCTGTCCGGAGCCGAACACTGGGGAAACACTGCTCTCCTCTTAGAAGAGTGTGTTAAGAAAGGCCACATCCTACCTGGAGGGGAGGTACATGTGGAGACATGACATGGTCTCCCCGGCGGGGAGAACAACATGCGGAAAGGTGTTAGCCCGAATAGGGGGACAATCCAGGTGGGATTACCACCGGCGGGGAGGTCACAGATTCACCAATCGGGAAATCCTGAGTGAGGAATTCAACACACGGGACGACCCAGAGGGGAGTCACTACGTATGGGGCACTAGTCCTAATACAGGGGTCTGCCTGAGCAGGGATGACTCTACCTATAACGGACCTGGTTCTAACAGACAGCTCCGCTCAGTCTGTTACCAAGTGCAATGTTAGTGATGGATGGAATGCCTATACTTCGCCCGAGAGGGGAAAGTAGGTAGGCTACAATAGCGCACTAGTCTCACCTGTGAGGGGAGAAGGCGCTTTCGCAGGCGTACGCCCAAACCAGGAGCCCACCCGAAACGTTGGCGGGGTTTAAGGGCATGTGCTGCAACTGGTTCCACGTGGAGATTGTAAAATCTCGTGAAGGTACTGGGCGTAGCCCAACCCGCAGTTCTACAAATGTCTGCCAGAGATGCGCCCTGTGCCAGTGCCCACGAGTGGAGTGGGCTCTCACTGCCAGTGGGCACGGCGATCCTGGGATTGGTACACAGTGCGCCACCTCTGTTTGGAGACAGCCCCCCCCGGGTGCCGTCTCCCAGAACAGACAAAGAGCTGCTCAGAGCTTCTGAGGATCTGTGTGCGGTCCAGACCGAGGCGCAGCGCGCGTACTGGATACAACACCTGGTCCCGGAAGGGAGTAGTGGGAAGCTTGGGCACGTCGTCGGGATAGGATCTCAGGACCACGTGAGAATTACCGATCCCGAGTTCCAGGCACCTTTGGGACACAGAGAATGCCGGTAGGTCCCCCACCCTCTTGATGGAGGTGAGCGCCACAAAGAGTGCATCTTTCATCCAACTGAGGAAGATTGGCAATTCTTAGGGGCTCACCAGGGCCGTACCAAGGCCCTGTAGGACCACATTAGGGTCCCAAGAGGGTACGGAGCGCGGCCAAGGTGGACACACCCTTCTCGCGCTCCTGAGGAACCTGGTGACCAGGTTGTGCTGACGGGGATACTTACCTGCGGGTCAGCACTGATCCGATCAGGCAACTCCGCGGGTTCTCCTCTCGGGGAGAACACCAGGACAAATTGGCACCACTTATAAGCGTATGACCGCCAAGAGGCGGGGCTCTAGCCTGTAAGACAGTCTCCCGGACCGCTAACGGGCAAGCCCTCGTCCCGTCCAGGGGCCAGGCATGAAGGTTCCAGAGGCCTGCGTTGGGGTGCCACAACGTGCCCTTCCCCTGCAACGGAAGGTCCTTCGTCAGGGGAATGGGCCAGGCGGGGCCGTCGTCAGATCTACCAGATCCGAGAGCCAGGTCTGGTTGGGCCAGTATGGCACCACTCACCAGAACCTGATGCCCCTTTTCCCTGACCTTGCACAGGACCTGTGCGAGGAGGCTCACTGGGGGGAAGGCATACTTCCGCTTGTCCCGCGGCCAGCTGTGTGCTAGGGCATCCGTGCCGAGGGGACCCTCGGTCTGGGAATACCATAGCGGGTAATGGGTGGAGTCCGGGGAGGCAACAGGTCCACCTGTGCCTGCCGAACCGCTTCCCACATGAGCCAGGCTGCACGGGGATGGAGTCGCCACTCTCCGTGGGGAGTACACTGTCGAGAGAGCGCATCGGCTGTCTGGTTCAGGTTGCCCGGGAGAAACGTGGCCCGCAGGGATTTCACCTGCTGACTCCAAAGGAGGAGGCGTCGGGCGAGTTGTGATAACTGCGGTGAGCGTATGCCGCCTTGCGATTGATGTACGCCACGGCAGTCGTGCTGTCCAACCGGACTAGCACGTGTTTGTCCTGCACGAGGGGCTGGAGCCTCCTCAGTGCCAGAAGGACTGCCAACAACTCTAGGCAGTTGATATGCCAACGCAGTTGGGGACCTGTCCACCGACCCGATACTGCGTGCCCACTTGCACACCGCACCCCACCCTTGCAGGGAGGCGTCTGTCGTTACCACGACACGCCCCGAAACCTGTCCGAGCGGAACCCCCGCTCGGAGAAAAGGTCAAGTCTGACCAGGGTAAGAGAGTGCGAAGGCACTGAGGCGTCACCGTAATCCGCCTGGTGCCGGCGTGCCACGCCGTCCAGGGAACCCGACTCTGTAGCCAGTGCTGAAGTGGCCGCATGTGCATCAACCCGAGAGGGATTACCCCCGTCGAGGACGGCATGTGCCCCAGGAGCCACTGTAAATTCTTCAGCGGCGTCGAGGGATTCTGACTGATCAACCTAAGACAGCGCAGCACTGACTGTGCACGCTCGTTGGTGAGACGTGCTGACATACGGACAGAGTCTAGTTCCATACCGAGGTAAGAAGTGCTCTGCGCGGGGGAGAGCTTGCTCTTCTCCTGGTTGACCCGGAGGCCTAGACGGTCTAGGTGCCGAAGCACAAGGTCCCTGTGCGTGCACAACACATCTCGCGAGTGTGCCAAGATAAGCCAGTCGTCGAGATAGTTTAGCACTCGCACGCCTTGCTCCCTGACAGGAGCTAAGGCAGCCTCCACTTGTTTGGGAAAAACACGTGGAGACAGGGCCAGACCGAATGGCAGGACCCTGTACTGATACGCCCTTCCCTCGAATGCGAACCGTAGGAACGGCCGGTGTCGGGGGAGAATAGAGACGTGAAAGTACCCGTCCTTCAGGTCGATCGCCACGAACCAATCCTGGTGACGTACCGAGCCCAGGATGCGCCTCTGCGTCAGCCTTCTGAACGGCAGCTTGTGCAGGTGCTTGTTCAGGTGCCGCAGATCTAAAATGGGCCGCAGCCCCCTGCCCTTTTTGGGCACGATGAAGTACTGGCTGTAAAACCCGGACGACATCTCGGTTATAGGGACGGGTTCGACCGCACCCTTCGCCAGAAGGGCGGCGACCTCCTGCCGAAGTACGGAAGCATTCTCTCCTCGCCCCGAGGTGTACAGAATGCCCCGAAACTTGGGGGGCGCCTGGCGAATTGGATCGAGTAACCGAGACGGACTGTCCTCTCTATCCAGTGTGACGGGCTGGTGCGCTACCAAGCGCCCAAGAACCGCGACAACGGGACCAGAGGGCCAATCTGCCTCACCGTGCCGTTGCTAACAGTACGGTCACCTCGCACAGGGGGGACCCCCCGGGAGGTTGACGGCTCTGTATGTTTACCTGCTTCAGGCGGCCTGACGCAATGTCCGGGGGAGATTGCAGTCGGCGGCCCGATCCATCCAGAAGAGTGTTGTGGAGGAAAACCCAGGCGAGATTTGTCTCTTTGTGAGTATGTGGGCGCCGGACCCTGAAAAGGGCCCAGACTCGATGGAACGCGGCAGGCAGCGTCCTTCTCCGATCCGGCGTTGGAAAGGCCGGGATTCGGGCCCAGTAAAATCTCCCCCTGGTTCGTGCCGTCAGGGCCGCTTAAAGAACCTTTTGGCGGGCTGCTGACGGGGAACAGATGCCCTCTTCCGCGGGGGTCTACGTCTCTGGTGGGTCGTCCTCTGGGAGGTTCCTCAACCGGAGAGCCGCCGCGGGAGGGCAGGGCTGCTGGGAACCAGGCTGTGCCCGAGACCATGCCGACCTGTTGGCGGGCACGTTGCTGCGTGGCAGGATCTGTTCGATCACCTCAGTCTGCCAGACCGCGGAGAACTGCCGTCCTCCATGGTATCACCAAGCAGCCCTGCTTGCAAGATGGGCGCATCCAGAACGGGCGTTCTGGGCGCCGCTCACCTGCGCAAGACTAAGCCACAGATGCCTCTCTTGGACCACCATTGTGGACATCGACCGACCCAGTGCACGTGCCGTGGCCTTCGTCGCTCGTAGCGCGAGGTCTGTGGCAGTACGTAGCTCACTCATACGAGTTGGGTCGAACTTCCCGCCGTCCAAATCCTTCAGGACTTTCGCCTGAAAAACCCGGAGGACCGCCATGGCGTGGAGAGCGGAGGCGGTTCGTCCAGCAGCACTGCAAGCCTTCGATGAGTGTCGAAGAGAGCTTACATGCTCTGGACGGGAGTCTAGGTCGAGCCCCCCAAGTGGCAGCTGTCTGCGGGCACAAGTGGCCCGCGACTGCACGCTCCACGCGGGGAACGTCAACACAGACTCTAGCCGCCCCACCAACCAGGGAAGTCACAGCCACAGAGCCCTCCGGCCTGAAACGCGCCAAAAGGGGCGCATTCCAGGACTTGGCGAGCTCTTCATGCACCTCCGGGAAGAATGGTAACGGATCGGGGCGTGGCTTTTGACCACGCCCCCGAAACCGCGCATCTAGCCGTGAGCATTCCGGGGAGGATGTTGTTACACCCTGCAACCCGATGCACGCGGCTGCCCGGGAAAGCATGGCCGACATCTCAGCATCAGTCTCCTCCGGAGCTCGACTGCCTGACGACAGGAGATCAGAGGAGTCTTCCGCATCCGATGCCAGCAGGCAGCTGTCCGACGCAGCGACAGAGATAGCGTCATCATCCGTGTGCGAAGTCTTACCACTATGAGACGGCCGTCTGCCGCTCGTAGGGGACGAACCAGGTGAGCGTGAAGGGGTGTAGATGGTCCGCGAGCGTGAAGCTGACGGAGCAACATCGCTCGGCGTCCCTAAATCACCCCGCCGCTCGCCAAAACGGTCAACCTCGCCGAAACGGCAGCTGAACACGCCTGGGAAACAGACGGGGTGGTGGCAGCGCTCGAAAGAACGTAGCCAACCGTGACCGCAACACCCTGATTGCTATGTCCGCACACACGGGACATTGCATCAGTGAAACCTGCCTCAGCATGCTTGAGCCCCAAGCAAGTGACACTGGAATCATTGCCGTCAGACTCCGGGATGAGTCTGTCGCACCCAAGGATACAGCTACGAGACGTGCTCGTAGCCAGAGGGACTTACCTCTTAAGGTCTGTAGCCTTCTGCCGAAACACCCAGGGGAAGTCCACCGAAAGGAGAAGTCCGCTGCTCCACGTCATAAATCCAGCAGGTTAAAAGTTTTCTCGAAGTCGAGTATCGCGTGTAGCATCAGCAAACACACAGGTTCCGAAGAACAAAGGATGAGTGAATGACCGCCGCCATCTTCCTTTATACCCGTATGCACGGGGTGGAGACTGGCGTGCGCGTGCCATTCGCCAAGCCCATTGGCGTTTTATAATTAATTATCTGGGAGAAGGTAGGTTCTCAAGATCAAACCCCAGTCAGTCTCTCACAACGTCGAGAGACCGACTGAAGGGGAACTATTGTTACATCTGCTGGAAGCCTCAGTCCAAGTTGAAGTTGGGCAGGCCTTGTCACTCCCTGTGCACTCAAAGAGTGTTGAAGTTATGAGAAAGAAAAAGCCCTCAACAGACTCCATGAACAGACAGAAGACTCAAGAGAGCCCTTTCTAATTCGGTTTCAGCTCAGGGATGATATGGAGGTGTTTTTACAAGAATGCACAAAATGGGCCTCAGAGTAAATTCTTCGTTTGACAGATTTTGAAGTTTATTTACATTTTTCTTTCTTTTAAAACGATAAAAAATAATTGTTGGCTTTTTTAAATAAAAAATCCATGCTGCACATGTTGTTGTACAATAAATTATATTTTATATAAAATGCCCATAAGTTTCAAGCATTATTTTTAACAGCGTGATCAGGAGTTACTCTCATAATACAATGGATAACTACACAATTATATTACACAAGATAAATGTTTTTAAATGCTTATTGTACTGTAACTGTACCTTAATGTATCATTATAACATGTATAAAGTATGATGTTTCGTGTGTAATAAAAACTCAAAAATCTTAAGTGCCGCTACTCGGCGGTAAATTCCGACCCTTGTGGGTTATTATGGTGTCTGTGACAGTTATAACTCCGCCCCTCACTTCCGGTGCTGGCGGCGGGGCTCTGGTGGCGCTGCGGGTCTGCAGCTGGATACTATTGGAACAAGTTGCAGAATATTATTCTAACCACAACGAACTCAATCCAACACTTTAATTCAATATCATATGTGTGTGGTTGTTTCACACCTATTATCAGGCAAGAATATCGTAAAAAGGAGTTAAACTGTTTAAAAGATAAATGGCCGAAATTTTTATTTTATTTTTTGTTCTCTTATAAATTCCATTTATTCCTCTAGATTCGGCATGAAGTTTTGCTGGCCATTTGGCAACAACAGCTACAACAAAGGGGATCCAACTTTTCTCACTTTAAATATACAAGCAACAAAGGCTTAGGAAATCAAATCAAATATACATAATGTGGGAATTAAGATCAATATATAGATGATTAATTTTGTTTTAATCAAATTTATTTTCCTACGTGACATGATTCAAGTTTAATAGATATGTTTTAATCATATAACCGTTTGTGTGCTATATAACCAAATGATGTTTTGTTTAACTTGCAAACTTGTGAACAAAAGCTTGAAGCTGAGAGTTCTCCAGTTGCCAGATGTTGCCAGAGATCGGAATGTGGTCAGTAAGTGGGGGTTGCTAAGAGAAGAGGCTACCTGGAGATGGGGATGGTAGCGCAGATCGGCTCCCAAAGAAAAACGGCCCAGAACTGAAGGGAAAAGCATGTTCTGCTTATGTGTGTGTGTCTTCTGCGTATATGTGTATGTGTGTAACAAGAAGCATCTTCTCTTTGGGGGGAAGGGATGTGCACACGAAAAGGGAGCACACACACACACAACGTATTTTGTGGAAAATGTTGTTTTACAGATGTCAGTTCGAGGTGGCGGCACTGATTGGCTACCGAAAGAAAGAAGAACCGCCCAGAATTTAAGGAGGAGGTTGGCTAGGAGGGAACAAAGAAACCAGAAGATAGATCGACGTCATATTCTGTATTTAAATGTTTTCCTGTGAAACTTTCTGGGTTGGTCTGTTTGTTGTTGAGAGGCAACCCAGCGCGCTGTGAAACTTTTAAATCTGATAATAAACTTCACTTATTTTTGTGAAAAATTGTCTCTTTGATTCCTCAAATTTTTGAACATGCAGGACTGAATGAAAAGTCCAACAATAACAAAATCCGAATAAATACAAATGCACAAGACAAATAAATAAATAAAGAAAAACGCTATATCAGTCAAGACTCTACCCTAAGGAACATAGGTGGTATGGCCCTGTTTTCTGTGACAGTACAAATATGGGACTTGAACACCCAATTATTTGTTGATACATGGAATGCATTGAGTAACCTCCATGGATCAGCGTACCTTAAACCTCAGGTATCCTAAACAGCATTTAAGTGTGGACATACTTTCTACATACTTAATAAACTCTTTAACTTGGCTTGTGTATTTGTTTTTAAGTGGGTGTCTGTAAAATGCAAATTACAAAATAAGAGTGCAGTTGTTGAGTTTAAATATGTGACATTGCCATAGACTCACCCCTTAACTACAAAAAAGACCTTACAAATCTTCATGTTGGAATTTCAAGAGTGTCAGATTGTAAAGTAAAGTAGGCCTACCTATTGCATCAGGTAATTTAAATCATTGAGGCCTCATGACTGCTTGGTTGGGGTAGTAGTGTTTTTATGTCTCGCATCAAATAATTAGATGAGTGGTTCTCAACCCAGTCAATCTTGCACAGCTGATTCAGCTCTTGCAGTTTCTACTAATGAGCTGAATGAGGTGACAGATTGAAGGCATCTTCACGCAAGTACACAGGAAGTGCACGAAGGACAAGGGCCCATCTCATATTTACTGTACATCACATTGTTCCTAGATGGCCAGAAAAATATCCATTACAATAGTAATTACACAAATGAAGAGCAAACACTTTATCGAAGTTTTAAATAGCTCCATATTCTGATGGTGGTCATTGCTATAGATGGTAGATTCAGTATTTTGGGGTCACCAACACATTTTTAAAGTTTTGTGTGTCGTGTACAACTCTCTTAAGAAAACAGTGATTACCCTCAAACCTCATTGTCCACAAGTGTACAAGCGGCATTCAAGGTCAGGATAGTGTTCAATGTAGTGATGCTTAGGACGGAGTTTGAAATCTGGAAAGGCATCTTTCAGCATCTCTCTATGATCCTGTATCCTGGACTGCAAATACTGGATGGACTCTGTGAATTCTGAGCACAGCGATAACTCTACTTCCTCTTTGAAGTCCATTAGCACAGTCCATGCTCCATCCTCTTCAGGAACTGTTTTCCCAATAATCAAAGGGAGCAGTCTAAGCAATGTTTTTCTTTAAAGCGAAGGTCTGTGGTATTTTATGAGGTTTGTCAAGCTTGTCTGTGTGCTGGTATGGAAACGATAGAATTCTAACGTTGAAATATTCAAGTGTTATAACAAATATTTGCGACGGATCATCTCACCGATACACAGGACGAGCTCTACGGGCACAATACCCTCAAAAAGATCGTGGAGGACATCAGGTGGAAAGCCAGTGACAGTATGAAAATGCTCTAGATGCTGGCTCAGGACACAATCTGCCCGAACACCATTCTGACTCTGACTATCCCCATGCATTACAGCATGCACATCACTATTATGGCTGTCTTTTGTCCTAAGACTGAACTCGCCACTTGTAACTTCATGAGTCTGAAGTTAAGATTGTGTTGCTGTGCAGAATCTGCAAAAAAATCAGCTCTAAAAGACTTAGAAATGCCTGGCAAATCAATAGTTTATGTGTTTATAAAGAAAAAGCTTTTCTGTGTGTAATGTTCCTTTAATAATGCGTAATGCGTCACATGACTAAGAGAGGGAGAGAAGAACTGTGGGTCAGAGAGCAATGGATGCGAACAGGTCGTAACACGTGCGGCTTCTTCAAAATGGGTAAACTCTGCATATGGTCCAAGAGGCGCACACGGTATTTGTTTATATTTGTTTCTTGTTATAATTTTTGTGTTTGAGTTTGAGTGCTTTCATGCGTGTAATGTAACGTGTTCTGTATTGTAACAATGAGGCAAATTGGACTATTTGTGAAGGGATTGTGTTTGTAAAAGAGTCGTGTTTTAAGTTGTATATGTCTTTATTTTGTAGTTTTCACTGTGTCATGACCGTGACATCTTCGGATTCGACACAGGAAAGAGAGAGCAAAAGAAAAGTCTAGAAGACATCTGTATGATTCGTGGCCATTATTTATTGGATCAGTGCAGCTACAGTTCCACAAAATTAAGGCCACCCAGGACCCACTATGTCTATAAGGCATTTAAAACCCTCTCCCATAACCACACTTTCTCCCACAGCCCTCGCATCACAGGAAGGGGTGGAGGCACCGGTCTACTCATTCCCAAAGACTGGAAATTCAATCAGCTAACACCCTTGTGTGACAACAGCTCCTTCGAGTTTCATGCTGTTACTATCACCCACCCTGTTAAAAGGCATTTTGTAGTTATATATCGTCCCCCAGGTCAGCTTGGACATTTCTTGGAGGAGCTGGATGTGCTTCTTTCATCCTTCCCTGAGGATGGTACTCCCCTGGTGGTACTAGGCGACTTCAACATCCACATTGGAAAGCCACAGGCTGCTGACTTCGTCAACCTGACCGCATCATTTCTCCTCGAGCAGGTTTCCACATCAGCAACCCACAAGTCTGGAAACCATCTAGATTTGATCTTCACAAGGTACTGCTCCACTCATCACCCTCAGGTCACCCCGCTGCACACGTCTGATCACTTCTTCGTCACCCTTGACCTCGACCTCACTGCTCCGGATATCGCAGATGTCTCACCGATGGTCACCTTCCGGCGCAACCTGCGGTCTCTCCCTCCCTCTTGTTTTTCCTCTGCTGTCCTCTCTGCACTCCCCCCCTCTGATGAGCTCTCTCTTTTGAATACAGACAATGCCACAGCCACTCTGTGTTCCACGCTTTCATCCTGCTTGGACAACCTATGCCCTCTTGCATCTG
Source organism: Barbatula barbatula (assembly GCF_947034865.1). Classification (NCBI taxonomy): domain Eukaryota; kingdom Metazoa; phylum Chordata; class Actinopteri; order Cypriniformes; family Nemacheilidae; genus Barbatula; species Barbatula barbatula. The sequence continues at coordinate 20,043,250 of NC_136780.1, read as the reverse complement.
GACCAGCCCGTCCATCCCCATCGGCTCCCTGGTTATCGGACGTACTGCGCGAGCATCGCGCCAGCCTCCGGTCAGCTGAGAGAAAATGGCGCAAGTCAAAAGACCCTGCAGACCTCTCTCTCTACCAATCTCTTCTCTCTTCTTTCTCTGTAGATGTCACCTCTGCAAAAACAGATTACTACCACTCGAAGATCTGCAACTCTCCGGACTCTCGAACGCTCTTCAAAACCTTCTCTGCTCTCCTCTGTCCGCCTGCTCCCGCACCTTCATCGGAGTTAACAGCTGCTGATTTTGCATCGTTCTTCGTAAAGAAAACTACTGCCATCAGCAGCTAGTTCTCTACGCCACCATCTGTCGAACCCGCCCACATCCCTGACACGTGTGTGCTCCCTGCCTTTTCTCCTCTGTCTGAAGCTGATGTCTCAAAGATCATTGGCTCCAACCACCCTACCACCTGCCCACTGGATCCCATCCCCACCCATCTCCTCCAGGCCATCTCTCCAACGGTTGTGCCTGCTCTGACCCACATCATCAACTCTTCGCTCACCACTGGGACATTTCCCACAGCGTTCAAAGAGGCTCGCATCACACCGCTTCTAAAGAAACCCACCCTGGACCCTACACTGCTAGAAAACTACAGGCCTGTCTCCCTTCTTCCCTTCATCGCCAAAGCCCTGGAGCGAGTTGTGTTCAATCAGCTCTCCTCCTTTCTCATGCAAAACAACCTCCTGGACAGCAATCAGTCTGGGTTCAAGACCGGTCATTCCACAGAGACTGCACTGCTCTCAGTCATAGAAGCCCTGAGACTGGCAAAAGCATCATCCATGTCTTCTGTGCTCATCCTACTGGATCTGTCTGCTGCCTTTGACACTGTCAATCATCACATCCTCCTGGCTTCTCTCAGTGCTATGGGTGTCTCTGGAATGGCGTTGCAATGGTTTGAGTCCTACCTCTCGGGTAGGTCATTCAGAGTATCCTGGAGAGATGAGGTCTCCGCGTCCCAACAGCTCCCTGGAAAGCTGGCTAGAGCTATTATGCATGTACCCATTTACATTTAGTCATTTAGCAGATGCTTTTATCCAAAGCGACTTACAGATGAGGAAACATTTGAAGCAATTATAACAACATAGGCAACAAAATGCATAAGTGCATCAAATCCAGTCCATTAGCCTAGCACAGTATACAAAGCTAAGAATAGTGAGGTAAGTAAACATTTTTTTTTTAAGAAGACAGAAAAGAATTAGAGGTGGAAATCAGTCAGCTACATTTTGTGTCAGGGATGTGGGCGGGTTCAACGGGTGGTGGTGGTGGTGTAGAAAATTGGCTGTTGATGGCGGTAGTTTTCTTTACGAAGAACGATGCAAAATCATCAGCCGTTAACTCCGATGAAGGTGTGGGATCAGGCGGACAGAGGAGAGCAGAGAAGGTTTTTAAGAGCGTGCGAGAGTCAGGAGAGTTGCTGATCTTCGAGTGGTTATAATCAGTTTTTGCAGAGGCGACGTCAACGGAGAAAGTAGAGAGGAGAGATTGCTAGAGAGAGAGGTCAGTATGGTCTTTTGACTTGTGCCATTTTCTCTCAGCTGACCGGAGGCTGGTGCGATTGCCATTACCATTGCCTGATGATGTTGGCGCGATGGAAACTGACATTGTCCCAAACTAACACGTACTTTGGCAGGTCATCTCCAATCTGACCCCTCAGTTGTTCAGGGATGAGATCCCTGTAGAGAGTGTCAAAAGACAGTTTAGGTGTGAAAAGGGGCCGTCTGCAACCCAGTGAAGTTGTCTTGCAGTCCTGTGTGGAAAAAATATAGTATTGCAAAACACTAAATTGAGTAAAATAAAATGCCACTGTTTACTTAAAGTATACTTACTGTATATTGTAAAACTAGTGTTTAAATGTCGTGGGGGATTATACTATTCAACAGAGACCAATTATGATGCATTTTGATTAACATGACGTAAGCAATTGATAATGTAGGAAACTGCATAGAATTGTGTCATAATCATTTGCATGGATTTACCAAAGCATTTACAACTTGTTCAAAGAAATGAGAAAATGCTTGTTTGATGTACACAAGTGACACAATGATGTAAGGATTCAACAAGAAGTTTTGAGAATTTAAAATCTGATCTGAGAAATGTACCAAATTGACTTAGAAAAAACTGTATTTAAAGTGGGTGGGGGTACTTTTGGGGCAGTTTTGTTTCACCTAAGTGTCCCATTTCCACCCCTCTCAAACTGATGCATGGATGCATATAGCCAGAAACAATTCGTTTGATGCATGCAAAGAAGCAACACTGTGTGTCTCAAGAAGCATTTATTCATGATTACGTAGACATACTAAAATTTCAAGGCCACACACACACACACTACACATTACATATGACATTACACATTTCAATAAATTAACTTTTAGTCATTTTGCAGACTCTTTTATCCAAAGCGACTTACAGATGAGGAAACATTGGAAGCAATTATAACAACATAGGCAACAAAATGCATAAGTGCATCAAATCCAGTCCATTAAATCCTAGCACAGTATACAAAGCTAAGAAAAGTGAGGTAAGTAAAAAATTTTTGAAGAAGACAGAAAAGAATTAGAGGTGGAAATCATTCAGCTACATTTTGACTGAAGATATACATTTCACACACTACACCGGCCTGTAGTGTTCTAGCAGTGTAAGGTTGAGAGCTCATTTCTTCAGTAGCCGTGTGATGCAGGCCTCTTTGAACGCAGTGGGAAATGTCCCAGTGGTGAGCAAAGAGTTGATGATGTGGGTCAGAACAGGCACAACTGCTGGAGAGATGGCTTGGAGGAGATGGGTGGGGATGGGATCCAGTGGGCAGGTGGAAGGGTGGTTGGAACCAATGACCTTGGAAACATCATCATCAGACAGAGGAGAAAAGGCGGGGAGCACACATGTGTCAGGGTTGTGGACGGGTTCAACAGGTGGTGGTGGTGTAGAAAATTTGCTGTTGATGGCGTTAGTTTTCTTTACGAAGAACGATGCAAAATCATCAGCCGTTAACTCCGATGAAGGTGTGGGATCAGGCGGTCAGAGGAGAGCAGAGAAGGTTTTTAAGAGCGTGCGAGAGTCAGGAGAGTTGCTGATCTTCGAGTGGTTATAATCAGTTTTTGCAGAGACGACGTCAACGGAGAAAGTAGAGAGGAGAGACTGGTAGAGAGAGAGGTCAGTATGGTCTTTTGACTTGTGCCATTTTCTCTCAGCTGACCGGAGGCTGGTGCTATTGCCATTACCGTTGCCTGATGATGTTGGAGCGATGGAAACTGACATTGTCCCAAACTAACACGTACTTTGGCAGGTCATCTCCAATCTGACCCCTCTGTTGTTCAGGGATGAGATCCCTGTAGACAGTGTCAAAAGACAGTTTAGGTGTGAAAAGGGGCCGTCTGCAACCCAGTGAAGTTGTCTTGCAGTCCTGTGTGGAAAAAATATAGTAATGCAAAACACTAAATTGAGTAAAATAAAATGCCACTGTTTACTTAAAGTATACTTACTGTATATTGTAAAACTAGTGTTTAAATGTCGTGGGGGATTATACTATTCAACAGAGACCAATTATGATGCATTTTGATCAATATGACATAAGCAATTGATAATGTAGGAAACTGCAGAGAATTGTGTCATAATCATTTGCATGGATTTACCAAAGCATTTGCAACTTGTTCAAAGAAATGAGAAAATGCTTGTTTGATGTGCACAAGTGACACAATGATGTAAGGATTGAACAAGAAGTTTTGAGGATTTCAAATCTGATCTGAGAAATGTACCAAATTGACTTAGAAAAAACTGTTTTTAAAGTGGGTGGGGGTACTTTTGGGGCAGTTTGTTTCACCTAAGTGTCCCATTTCCACCCCTCTCAAACTGATGCATGGATGCATATAGCCAGAAACAATTCGTTTGATGCATGCAAAGAAGCAACACTGTGTGTCTCAATGTCATGAACTGCTCCGAGACTTAGGGTGAGATCCAGATGCAGCTTTATTAGAAGGGTAATCCACAGGCGTAATCCAGATAACAGGCAAGGGTCATACACAAACAGGCAGTCCAAACAAAGAAACGAACAAAACAAAGAAACAAACAAAACAGGCAGGGACCAGAGGCAAAAGCGGAAACGGGGAACAAGGCACGAAATCCAAAAACCAAATGACAAGAAACCAGGAAAACGCTCGGAATTGCAGTGTGAACAAAACAAGACTTCGCAGTGATTGAATAAGTGCACATGGTATATATAGAGTGAATGTGAATGATATGCAGGTGTGTGTGAAATCAGTGCTGATGAGTCCGGGTAGTGAGTTATGGGAAATGTAGTTTGTGAGTGCATGATAAGTTTGATGTGGAGTGCCCTCTGGTGGTTTTCAAGGGCACTCCAGCTGGTGACCGTTACACTCAAGAAGCATTTATTCATGATTACTTAGACATGCTAAAATTTCAAGGCCACACACACACACACTACACATTACACATGACATTACACATTTCAATAAATTAACTTTTAGTCATTTAGCAGACTCTTTTATCCAAAGCGACTTACAGATGAGGAAACATTGGAAGCAATTATAACAACATAGGCAACAAAATGCATAAGTGCATCAAATCCAGTCCATTAAATCCTAGCACAGTATACAAAGCTAAGAAAAGTGAGGTAAGTAAATTTTTTTTAAGAAGACAGAAAAGAATTAGAGGTGGAAATCAGTCAGCTACATTTTGACGGAAGATATACATTTTCACACACTACACCGGCCTGTAGTGTTCTAGCAGTGTGTAAGGTTGAGAGTTCATTGCTTCAGTAGCCGTGTGATGCAGGCCTCTTTGAACGCAGTGGGAAATGTCCCAGTGGTGAGCAAAGAGTTGATGATGTGGGTCAGAACAGGCACAACTGCTGGAGAGATGGCTTGGAGGAGATGGGTGGGGATGGGATCCAGTGGGCAGGTGGTAGGGTGGTTGGAACCAATAACCTTGGAAACATCATCTTCAGACAGAGAAGAAAAGGCGGGGAGCACACATGTGTCAGGGTTGTGGACGGGTTCAACGGGTGGTGGTGGTGTAGAAAATTGGCAGTTGATGGCGGTAGTTTTCTTTACGAAGAACGATGCAAAATCATCAGCCGTTTACTCCGATGAAGGTGTGGGATCAGGGGGACAGAGGAGAGCAGAGAAGGTTTTTAAGAGCTTGCGAGAGTTGCTGATCTTCGAGTGGTTATAATCAGTTTTTGCAGAGGCGACGTCAACGGAGAAAGTAGAGAGGAGAGATTGGTAGAGAGAGAGGTCAGTATGGTCTTTTGACTTGTGCCATTTTCTCTCAGCTGACCGGAGGCTGGTGCGATTGCCATTACCATTGCCTGATGATGTTGGAGCGATGGAAACTGACATTGTCCCAAACTAACACGTACTTTGGCAGGTCATCTCCAATCTGACCCCTCTGTTGTTCAGGGATGAGATCCCTGTAGAGAGTGTTTATGTGTGAAAAGGGGTCGTCTGCAACCCAGTGAAGTTGTCTTGCAGTCCTGTGTGGAAAAAATATAGTATTGCAAAACACTAAATTGAGTAAAATAAAATGCCACTGTTTACTTAAAGTATACTTACTGTATATTGTAAAACTAGTGTTTAAATGTCGTGGGGGATTATACTATTCAACAGAGACCAATTATGATGCATTTTGATCAACATGACATAAGCAATTGATAATGTAGGAAACTGCATAGAATTGTGTCATAATCATTTGCATGGATTTACCAAAGCATTTGTAACTTGTTCAAAGAAATGAGAAAATGCTTGTTTGATGTGCACAAGTGACACAATGATGTAAGGATTGAACAAGAAGTTTTGAAAATTTCAAATCTGATCTGAGAAATGTACCAAGTTGACTTAGAAAAAAATGCATTTAAAGTGGGTGGGGGTACTTTTGGGGCAGTTTTGTTTCACCTAAGTGTCCCATTTCCACCCCTCTAAACTGATGCGTGGATGTATATAGCCAGAAACAATTCGTTTGATGCATGCAAAGAAGCAACACTGTGTGTCTCAAGAAGCATTTATTCATGATTACGTAGACATGCTAAAATTTCAAGGCCACACACACACACTACACATTACACATGACATTACACATTTCAATAAATTTAATTTTAGTCATTTAGCAGACTCTTTTATCCAAAGCGACTTACAGATGAGGAAACATTGGAAGCAATTATAACAACATAGGCAACAAAATGCATAAGTGCATCAAATCCAGTACATTAAAGCCTAGCACAGTATACACAGCTAAGAATAGTGAGGTAAGTATTTTTTTTTTTAAGAAGACAGAAAAGAATTAGAGGTGGAAATCAGTCAGCTACATTTTGACGGAAGATATACATTTTCACACACTACACCGGCCTGTAGTGTTCTAGCAGTGTGTAAGGTTGAGAGTCCATTGCTTCAGTAGCCGTGTGATGCAGGCCTCTTTGAACGCAGTGGGAAATGTCCCAGTGGTGAGCAAAGAGTTGATGATGTGGGTCAGAACAGGCACAACTGCTGGAGAGATGGCTTGGAGGAGATGGCTGGGGATGGGATCCAGTGGGCAGGTGGTAGGGTGGTTGGAACCAATGACCTTGGAAACATCATCTTCAGACAGAGGAGAAAAGGCGGGGAGCACACATGTGTCAGGGTTGTGGACGGGTCCAACGGTTGGTGGCGGTGTAGAAAATTGGCTGTTGATGGCGGTAGTTTTCTTTACGAAGAACGATGCAAAATCATCAGCCGTTAACTCCGATGAAGGTGTGGGATCAGGCGGACAGAGGAGAGCAGAGAAGGTTTTTACGAGCGTGCGAGAGTCAGGAGAGTTGCTGATCTTCGAGTGGTTATAATCAGTTTTTGCAGAGGCGACATCAACGGAGAAAGTAGAGAGGAGAGACTGGTAGAGAGAGAGGTCAGTATGGTCTTTTGACTTGTGCCATTTTCTCTCAGCTGACCGGAGGCTGGTGCGATTGCCATCACATGAGCGAGCTGCGCACTGCCACTGACCTCATGCTGCTAGCGACGAAGGCCACGGCATGTGCGCTGGGTCAATCGATGTCCACCATGGTGGTCCAAGAGAGGAATCTGTGGCTCAATCTTACGCAGATGAGGGACACTCAGAAGGCCCGCCTCCTGGATGCGCCCATCTCGCAAGCCGGGCTGTTCGGTGACACCATGATCTTCAAATTGAGATCCTGTCCCGTTTACGTGTCCAAGGTTCCCACCACTCCCTTCCGGGACCAGGTGGTGAACCTGCAGGCGCTCCCCTATGGGAAGGAAGACCCAACCTCCAATGTGTTGTGTCCAGTACGAGTGTTGCGTCTCTACCTGGACCGCACACGGAGCCTCAGAAGCTCTGACCAGCTCTTTGTCTGTTATGGGGACAGCACCCGGGGAGGGCTGTCTCCAAACAGAGATTGGCGCACTGGATTGTGGAAGCCATTACGGTGGCATACCACTCCCAACGCCCGTGCCCACTGGCAGTGAGAGCCTGCTCCACTCGGAGTATGGCCTCCTCGTGGGCGCTGGCACCGGGCTTCTCTCTGGCAGACATCTGCAACCCTGCGGGCTGGGCTACGCCCAGTACCTTCGCGAGGTTTTACAACCTCCATGTGGAACCAGTGGCAGCCCATGTCCTGAACGCCGCCAGCCTATAAGCAGGCTCTCGGTTTGGGCGTACGCCTGCGAAAGCGCCATCTCCCCTCCCCAGGTGAGTCTAGCGCGCTATTTAGCCTCCCTACTTGCCCCCTTTTCTGGGCGAAGTATAGTCATTCCATCCATCACTAAGCTTTGGCATTTGGTAGCAGACTGGGTGGAGCCATCGTCTGTTAGAACCAGGTCCAGCATCGGTAGAATCGCCCTTTCTCAGTTGGACCCCTTTACTTGGACTAAAGCCCCATGCGTAGTGACTCCCCTCTGGGTCGTCCCGTATGCAGTGTTCCTCACTCCTGATTTCCCTACTGGTGAATCTGTGACCTCCCCGCCGGTGGTTGTCCCACCTGGATTTGTCCCCCTACTCGGGCTGACACCTCTTTCGCATGTTCCCTCCCCACTGGGGAGACCATATTAGTGTCTCCAAATGTGACCTCCCCTCTGGGTAGGATGTGGCCCCGTAACACACCCTTCTAGGAGAAGGTCAGTGTTTCCCCAGTATTCGGCTCTGGACAGCACCTCGCGACTAGAGGCGTACGCCACTGTCCGTGACGACCGTCAGAACAGGCTTCTCAGTATGACCACTACTATGTTACTTGAAGATAACATCTCGTTGTAGCACTCTTGTGACTCACTAGCCTAATCAGTGTCGCTCCGCTGGAGGTCGTGATACGGTGCAGCGCTGTGGCGTATAGATAGATCCCCAGTATAGATAGTTCCTCAGTACAAAGGGTAAGTGAATGACTGCCGCCATCTTCCTTTTATACCCATATGTACGGGGCGGAGACTGGCGTGCACGTGCCATTCGCCAAGCCCATTGGCATTTTATTAATTAATCTCGGAGATGAGAGGTTCTCAAGATCAAACCCCAGTCAGTCTCTCAACACAACATCTTGATCCCTCCATCAGGGAACAGAGATTACAGCCGTAACCGAGATTTTTTAACATTAGGCTCCAAATGAGACAATTTTCTTAGTATTATCGATATTTGAATCACAATAAACATTGGTATATTCCTATCATTCGATATCCATTTTCAAATAAAAAACGGAAAGAGGAAAAGTTTTTTATTTATTTCACAAAATTAATAAGGAAATACAAATAAATAAAAAAATTATAACCTTTTTTTATATTTTTTTTAAACTGAGAAAATTAAATAATGAACATCTTAAAAGTCTGTATTTTAAACCACGAGCTACAGAAGGCTACATCGCTCTTATGAACATTTGCAAAGGTCACCGACAGGCATGGCCGTAAATCCCCAAAAAACTTTTTTTTTAAATCTAACTTTCTATTGTGAAAAATATATATTAATGAATACCTAAAATAATTGTGTAAACAGAAAAAATACAAACGCAATGAACGCGTTTTAAGATTAGAAACTTAAATTGAGTTTCCCCTCCCCTGCCTCACAGTTGGTTTGGCCCACTGCCTGCTTTCCCCATTAATCTTATTACGATACACAGAGTAGACACGCAAGCCAGGTAGGGCCTACATGTTTAAACAACAAAACACTTTGAATATCAGATGTTTCATGACATAGTTTACAAGTTTTATATATATTGAATAAAAAAGAAAAAATGCCGTGAAAATATTAAAGTGATACGTGCTATCGGTCGCCTTGAAAAAAACTCACACCGCGGGCTCATTTTTAAATACGTGTAAAAGGGTTTTCATTTTGTTCTGTGCACACTGCACAATGTGCATTAAGTTATCATTCGTAATGCTTGACAGAGCTTCACATGTATATGGAAACATAGGGTGTGTATATTTAAACTGGCGCTCTGTAATGTGATTGAATTCTAAAACTCTTTAACCGCCTCCTTATGCGTGATGAAGAGTCAGTCAGAAGAGACGGAGATGACAGAAGTTTTCGTGAGTAAATAGTATACCTAGAGACGGCTCGCAGTTATTTTATGAATTGAGGTACGTGTGTAAATTGCCGGTTGTGTTGCGTTTTGGTTTAATTTTACGATTATACAATATGACTAAGTCTGCCTGGTAAACCTATAAACATAACACTTTGTGTCATAGAGCTGATAAAATGACAGAGAAGGTGGTTCCGGTGCTGGCGTAACGAGATAGACGTGTTAGGTGACCGCTTTCCGAGATTGATGAAAATACCCACCAAAACTCGATGATATTTTATTCATTAATTGAGTAAGTTAAGTATTTGAGTGGGGCTTAAACATTAAAGGCCCAAAAGACACAAAATGCCTAAAGGAGACAAATCAATATCCGCGACAAAAGCTAGCAACGTAACAGACCAAGCTAACACGAGCCCAGGCAGAGCTAGCAAATCCTCGAGAGCTATATTGGAAGCAATAGCAACGCTTAAATCCGAACTGAAGGAGGACAATGACAAACTGAGAAAGGACATCAATATCTTGGGCCAGGAGATGGGTAATGATGGGTTTACGATGTTCTATGCATTATAAGTTTATATTTACTGTTGTTTTACTGTCAAATATAAATGATATGAGTATGTTTATGCTGTGCGGGTGTTTTAAACTTGAAAACTAGTTTGCAGGAGTGAGAAACAAGAGTGTGTGTGCGAAAGAATGTTCCTGTCGTAAATCACATTCTGCGGCAAAGCCAGGCTGTTTTCAAATCATGTTTGCAGAAAACCAACAGTTTGCTGGGAAATGGAGTCAGATTAACGTGTCCCGCGGTGATTGGTTTCAGAGGAGAGAATGCACGCCCCAGGGCAGGGGAGGAGCCTGAAGAGAGAAACAACGTCACATATGTTTTAAATGTCTGTTACACACGAGGCTGGGGTTGTTTTTTCTTACTCATGTATGTGAGATGCAACCCCAGCTGGAAAGAAGCTTTTACATCTGATAATAAATTTTACTTAAACTTTTTGGGAAAAACTGTCTCTTCGACTTTCCTCAAATTTGGAACATGCAGGACTGAAGCGAAAAGTCTGTCAGTTATAAACTTGACGGAGGAAATGAGAGGTCTGACTGAAAGAATGGAAGAAGCGGAGACTCGCGTGGGCCGTGTTGAGGACATGACACTGGATTTGACCGAAGCGCTGACTGAGAGCATTAAACGACAGAGGAGCATTCAAAACAAACTGACTGATCTAGAATCCAGATCCCGAAGGAACAACATTCACCTTTTCGGAGTAGGAGAAGGAGAGGAAGGGAGGTCAGTGACGCAATTCATGACAGATTTCCTCAAGCGAGAGTTACCTTTGCCAGCGGACTTGGATCTCAAAATCCAGCGAGCCCACCTAATCTTTACAGCTAAGCCTCGAACCAATATAAACCCGAGACAAATAATAGTAAATTTCCAAGAATTCACTACTAATAAGCTAGTCCTCAAAGAAGCGTGGAAAAAAGGACACATTCAGTCAAACTGGAGAAACATTTATTTTGACCATGATTTTGCAACTGAGATCGTCCAAAAACGCATGGCATATTGAGAGATTAAGAAAGTGCTTAAAGAAAAAGGTGTATGTTTCCAAACACCCTACACGAGCATATGAATCCATTGGGAGAGTGGCGTCGGAATATACAGCAGCGCACACGAAGCGGGGCTGGAGTTGCGGAAACGTGGCTCCCGACAACGGCTACGGAAGAAGTCGCTATAAAAACGCGACTGCAGAAGTCCCTGGGATGGCAGCGGGAGGTGCGCCCCCGGCGAGAGCACAGAGCACCTACAGCGCAGAGGGCAAAAGAGAAATTGATGGAGTTTCAAAAAAGCGGGAAAAATTACTAAATATTAGCGTCTGCACCATTCACACAGGAAGGCCTAAGTAATTAACAGGCCGGTAGGAGAGGCACCAGAGAAGGAGTTAGGACGTTGGACATTTAGGATGGAAGCAGTTTCCAAACCTTACATAGGGCCCTCCCCTTATAGGGGACACTACCCTAGGTCTACCAACGGGGCCCAGTTGGGAGAGACATTTTTCCCTTTGAGTTGGAGTCACAGGTATCCCCAGTACCATTGTTCTTGTTTATTTATTCAAATTCTTATGTTTTTGTTCTTAGTTTCTGTTCACTAGTAGGGTCTACAACAATAATATACTCAGGACATGAGTGAGTCATGTAAACTGAAAATCGAGACTATAAATGTAAACGGTCTGGGCAACCCGATAAAGAGGAGCAGTGTGTTAACGAAATTGAAAAGGGATAAAATGCAAGTTATATTCATACAAGAAACTCATATGCCTAATGAAGAACATGAGAAATTTTAAAAACTTGGATTCATAAATTCATTTTATAGCTCTAACAAGAATAGCAGCAGGAGAGGAGTTATTACCCTAATTTCGAACACAGTCAACTTTGAATCAACTGAGGAATGTTCTGATAAATATGTCAGATATGTGATTGTTAAAGGGAGGATGGACAATACTGTTGTCACATTAGTTAATGTATATGCACCCCCTGAGGAAGACAAAACTTTCTTTAACTTGTTGTTTGACAAAATAACAACAATGAGTGAGGGGATTTTGATATGTGGAGGCGATTGGAATACAATTTTGAATTATACTAAAGACACAACAAGTACTATACTTAATATTCTAATAAAAGATGCAGACCTGTGTGATATCTAGAGAGATCTGCATCCATCAGAGAGAGACTATACGCATTATTCAGCAGCTCATAAGGTACATTCTAGGATTGACTATTTTCTGATAAATACTATGGATAGACACCGGGTAATAGACTGTGAAATCGGATTAGCAGATGTGTCAGACCACAATGCTATACACTTAACCATACACCTCGATAGTCCAATCAAAACAACATTTTGGAAAATGAATGTTAATATTCTTAATAATGAAACTGCGGTGCAAGAAATCAAAAAAGAGATTCAGGACTGTATAGCTAATAACAAGAACGAACAAATAGAGCCAACAATATTATGGGACACCATCAAAGCAGTGATGAGAGGAAACCTGATATCAAGGTTAGCTCACATTAAAAAAAAGAAAAAGTTATTACAGGCTGAATTAGAACAAAACATTTGAAAACTAGAAAAACAACAGCATACAGATAAGAGTGAAAAATTGTCTGGAACTATAAAAGCAATTAGAAAACAATTATCTGACATGGCAAATGAGGAAATTGAAAAGAAACTGAGATTCACAAAACAAATATTTTACGAATCAGGCCCCAAAGCTACTAAAATATTGGCAAAACGATTAAGAATACAGCAATTAACAAAATCAGAGATATAGTTATAAATATATTTTATAACTATTATAAATCTCTGTATAATCATACAAAACAAGTGGATAGAAAATAAATTGAAGATTATTTAGTGGAATTAGATCTCCCCTCATAGGAACCATTCAAAATGAATCATCAAATACACCCATTACCAAAAAAGAGCTTGATAAGGCTATCAGCAGACTGAAAAGCAATAAAAGCCCAGGGAATGACGGCTATCCTAACGAATGGTACAAAGTTTATAAAGAAGGCCTTGTCCCTCTATTGTTGGAATCATTCAATTGGTCGCTCAAACATACAATATGTCCGCCCTCATGGAAAGAGGCCCTGATAACAGTCATACCAAAGGAAGGCAAAAATAATTTCTATTTTGAATGTAGACTATAAACTATTGGTATGATTGGTATTGTGATTAGGGCTTCCGGTTGAGTGAACGCTGGCGCGTTTTGGCTGCCGCTGCTCACCGGTATTTAATCTAGTTTAGGCTATTAATCTAATTTCTGATCTGAGTCTGAGCACAAGTTATGGAATATTTAGGTTGTAAAGCCGACACTGCGTTATACCTATCCATTGAACCACACTGGCTGTGGATTTTCAAGCTGTTGCTGTGGACAATTCTGCTCTTCCCACATCATCTGCATATCCAAGACTGTTTTTTTGATTTTGATTTGATTCAATTTATTGTCATTACACACATACAAGTACAGTGCAACGAAATGTATTTTTAGAAGAAGATAAAGCATAACATGGGGAAGGTGGGGAGAAAAACATGTACACAATACACCAAAGACAAGACTTGCAACAGGGATAGGTAATCCAGTTCCGACAAGCAGCATCTGATTCTGCTGCCATGGTGGCGCCGCATGCAGACCCACTTGTCAGGCTGGCGGGTCAAAGCGACGAAGGCATTGGATCTGGGTGTGAGTGGCCGCCCTCGAGTGCGGCCTATGTTTGTGTGTGTGTGTGTGATAGTCTGTGTGATAGTCTGTGCAGGTGTTTCAGTAGAATGGGGGAGGGACGCAAGAGCGTCTCTCCGTACTGCTCCACTCAGGGTTGATTTCCAGCAGCAGCCTTGGCCAAGGCTGATACGGGGGAGTCGAAAGAGATAAGATTGATTGTTTGGTCTTTGGGCGAGGAACCGCATTCCATTTCCACGAATACTCTCATTGTCCATTTGGTCTCCAAAAATATCAATTTTCCCTTGCAAAGTCGTGAGCTTCTCCGTGATAGAATCCATATTGCGGTTAATAGTCTCATTTCCAGAGCCGACCGCTCTTCCCACGACTTCCATCATAACGGGCAGCCTTGTGAGACTTTTGAGAGCTGTTACCGTTTTCTTAATTTCTCGATAACTAAGGGCACAGCCTAATCCAATCAGCATAATACCGGTTATCATGGTTCCGAATAGGTAGATATCTTCAATGTCCTCCACTGAAAGAGGAGCCAGACACACGATCCGCCATCTCTCCCAGGCGTCCATCGTGTAGCCAGCTGCGAACGTTCCGTAAGGGCAGACAGGTTCCCCCGAACCCAAGCTTCTCTTCGAGAAGATCGTGTCAATAGCGTTGAGAGACCAGTTGATCAGATCCATAATTTCAGTTGTAGAGCAGTGCAGAGAGAATCTCTCAATAGATGATACAAGACAAGACACAAGATCAGCAGGAAAAAAAAGGGAAGGACGGGAGCGAGAAAAATGCGACTGCCTCCGTTGACAGAGCGAAGAGAAGAGGTGTTATACACCGCTGAGGAAATTCTTCGGTACCGCTCCCACTTTGAGCTGCCTGCTGCTGCGTTACATTTCCATCGGGAGATTCTCCGCCGCCGGCCGAGGTATATTCATCGTGGATCCCGGAGGAACTTCTGCAATGATTACAACGGCTCCATTCCTTCCGTTTGGTCAGTGGGTCCACGAAAATCCGTACGTGCGGAGAGACCTGTTGACTGCAGCTTATTAGCAGCGGTGCCTCGGCAGTCTGAGATCATCCATGACTGTTTAAAGTTCTCCGTTTTCAATGTCCGTTCACTCACCAACAAAGCCGTTTTCCTCTCCGAGTACTGTGCCGACCTAAACCTTGATATTGTCTGCCTTACTGAAACTTGGCAGCGGCCTAACGACTTTTTTCACTTAAATCAAGCGCTGCCTCGGGGGTTTGTTTACATCGCGAAACCTCGCGCTTCCGAGAAAGGTGGTGGCCTTGCGATGATGTATCGCGAGTCTCTAAAGGTCGTACCAGTGACAGTGAGGGAGACTACTTCGTGTGAAATATTGGCGGTCCAGTTGAATGGACCCACACCTACCCTCATTGTGACTGTTTATCGCCCTCCCAAGCCTTCTTCTGTTTTTATAACTGAATTTTCATCTATTTTAACTGATCTTTGTACCATGACTCCAAATGTAATTTAAAAGAATGCAGTCGTTTGGAACGTCTCTCTAAAAAACTGGACTTATTATCCATCAACAAATGTACTCTGACCATGTTACCAACTATAAAGACGCCTTGAACTGTGCAAAATCAGAATTTTATACACATGTTATTAATAATCATGAGTTCAATACCAGAGTACTTTTTTCCACTGTCCAAGGACTCACTAAGCCATCAGAAACCACCTTCCACTTCACTACAGAATCTCAATGTCAAGATTTTCTTGACTTTATGCATAACAAAATTGACACCATCCATAAGCATTTGACTACATCTCTTTCAACTCACCTTGATTATAGTTGGACTAATAACTTACATACAACATCCCCCACTATATTCTCTGACTTCATTTTACCATCAACCCAACAAATCAGTAACATTATCATCTCAGCTCGCCCATCTACTTGTTCCCTTGATCCACTCCCCACATTTTTGGTTAAGTCGTGTCTCTCTACACTTTCTCCTATCCTCACTGCCATAGTTCACTTATCGTTGTCTACCGGCATTGTTCCATTATCTCTCAAAACTGCTTCAGTTACACCTATAATTAAGAAACCTGGTTTAGATCCCAAAGACTTAAATAATTACCGTCCCATCTCTAATCTACCTTTTACGGCCAAAATTCTTGAACGAACTGTATCAACAAAGCTTCAGGATCATCTTCAACATAACAATCTGTTTGAGCCATTTCAATCCGGGTTTCGTTCCAAACATAGCACTGAAACAGCCCTATTTAAAATCACCAATGATCTCCTCTGTGCAGCTGATTCTGGCCTTCTCTCTATCCTTATCCTCCTTGACCTTAGTGCCGCCTTTGATACAATCCCCCATCCAATTTTACTTGAGCGTTTGGCTGGCACTGGGGTCACTGGTACTGCTCTAAAATGGTTCAACTCATATCTCACCGACAGGAAACTATTTGTACAAATGAAAAACATAAAGTCATCTTCAGCCCCATTACACCATGGAGTTCCCCAAGGCTCAGTGTTAGGTCCCCTATTATTTATCATTTACATCCTCCCCCTTGGTAATATTTTTCGGCACTTTGGTATTTACTTTCACTGCTATGCTGACGACACTCAACTGTACATTTCCACAAAACCCAATATTGCATCATGCCCCACTGCACTTACTAACTGTCTACAGGCCATTACATCCTGGATGACAAATAACAAACTTAAGCTTAACGGTAATAAAAGTGAAGTTCTTCTCATTGGTTCCAAATCTACACTCTCCAAATCCCCATCGATCAATATAAGCATTGAAGGCTGTCTGGTCCCCATTTCCTCTCAGGTCAAAAGTTTAGGTGTAATTCTGGACTCTACTCTTTCTTTTACTTCACATATAAACAAGCTTTTTTCCACTTACGTAACATTTCTAGACTTCGCCCATCACTCACACAGCACTCAACCGAAGTACTTGTTCATGCCCTTGTCACCCAACGCCTCGACTACTGTAATGCCCTTCTTTACGGTTTGCCCCAAAAGCTTCTCCAACGACTTAAAAATGTTCATAACTCTGCTGCAAGAATTATTACCCGTACAAAATCAATAGAACACATTACACCGATCCTCATCCAACTTCACTGGCTCCCAATACCCCAAAGAATTCAATATAAACTCTTTCTCCTAACCTTTAAGGCCCTTCGAAACATTGCTCCCACATATCTGTCTGATCTACTACAGCCTTACACTCCCTCCCGTGTCCTCCGTTCCTCCTCTTCTGGTCTTCTGTTTGTTCCTTCGGTTAAAATGGCCACTATGGGGGCCAGGGCCTTTAGTTACGCTGCCCCCAAACTTTGGAACTCATTACCCTTGCATATCCGTCAACAGGACTCTATCAACATCTTTAAATCACAACTCAAAACCTACCTCTTTAAATCATCTTATTCATTATAATCCTCTGTGCTTTTATTTAATTGTATGTATTGGTGTTTTTTTATTGTGTTTCTGTTGTAAGGTGTCCTTGAGTGTCCTGAAAGGCGCCATTAAATAAAATGTATTATTATTATTATTATTAACGTCTATAATCGCCAGAAGATTAGAAACCTTTCTCCCAGACCTGATAGATGAGGACCAGACAGGTTTTATAAAAGGTCGCCAAATGCAAGATAACATCCGGAGAACATTACATATTATTAATGAAGTCAATAAGCAGAGCACCCCCACAATATTAGTAAGTCTTGACGCGGAAAAGGCTTTTGATAGAGTCAGCTGGAACTTTCTTTTTGCGGTTCTGAAAAGAATGGGTTTTGGTGAAACTATAATTAAATGTATACAGGCCCTGTACAATAAACCAGTGGCTAGAATTAAAATAAATGGCGACTTAACAGATAGATTCGAGCTCTTCAGAGGGACAAGGCAGGGATGCTGTCTGAGCCCCTCCCTATTTGCCTTGTTTATAGAGCCTTTGGCTCAGTGTATAAGACAAAGTAAAGAATTTAAAGGTGTCAGAGTCGCTAAGGATGAACATAAGATAGGTCTCTTTGCAGACGATATTATAATATACCTCAGCAATCCGGACTATACGTTTTCTAAACTTTTAACGTTACTAAAAGATTTTGGAGGGAAATCTGGGTATAAATTAAATATTTCAAAGACCCAAGTCCTTTGTATAAAATACAAACCAACTGACTCAATTAGACGAAAATACAAATTAAAATGGGATTCAGGGAAAATAAAATATTTAGGTGTTTATCTGACTGGAGAACTAAACACATTATATGAGGCTAATTATAGTAAGATTAATGAAACTATTAAAAAAAGATTTGACAAAATGGGCAACACTAGTAATGGATCTAAGTTCAAGGATAGAAGTGATAAAAATGAATGTGTTGCCCAGAATATTGTATCTGTTCTCTTCACTCCCAATCTGTATACCAAATACTCAATTTGGTTAATGGGATAAACAAATGAGCAGATTTATTTGGAAGGGGGCAAGACCAAGGGTACAACTCAAAACTCTACAGTTAGAGAAAAAAAGAGGACTTGCTCTTCCAAACAGTTGAAAATCCCCCAACAATGTTGGAGACTCTGCGGGGAGGTCAATGCCAATCATTCCCATATATTTTGGACATGTACAAAAGTTTGCCCCTTTTGGGAATTAATTGTAACAGTAATAGAGAAAATTTTGGGTTACAAAATACCGAATTATCCACAGACTCTGTATCTAGGCCTGTTAACTAAAGATGTTATTAGTGTGGAAGACATTTACCTATTGGGCAGGACTTGACGCCGGCAGGAAGGCCGGCAGGGCAGGACTTGACGCCGGCTGGAAGGCCGGCAGGGCAGGACTTGACGCCGGCTGGAAGGCCGGCAGGGCAGGACTTGACGCCGGCTGGAAGGCCGGCAGGGCAGGACTTGACGCCGGCTGGAAGGCCGGCGGGACCACCGGACTTGACGAGACCACCGGGACCACCGGACTTGACGGGACCACCGGGACCACCGGACTTGACGGGACCACCGGGACCACCGGACTTGACGGGACCACCGGGACCACCGGACTTGACGGGACCACCGGGACCACCGGACTTGACGGGACCACCGGGACCACCGGACTTGGGACCACCGGACTTGACGGGACCACCGGGACCACCGGACTTGGGACCACCGGACTTGACGGGACCACCGGGACCACCGGACTTGACGGAACCACCGGGACCACCGGACTCCGAGCCGTCCTCCGTTGCCTCTTCTTCTTCAGCCGAGCCACCCGCCTGGTGGTCGGCTGCAGGAATGATGTGAATGGGACGGGCGGCTCGGGATTGGAGGCCTCGGACGAGGACCCCCAAGATTCCCGTCTCCCCCGCTTGCCAGTGAGACTGGGCGGTTGTGGAGAGACTGCAGAGGTTGGAGAGTGGTGCGTGGCGATGCCCACAACCCCGATCTGCAGAGGACCACTCTCGGGTATCGCAACCAGCGGAGATGAGTAAGACGGGTTCGATGAGGTCGCTGCCTCCGAACGCGCTGCAGCAGTTAGCCACAGTCCAACGGCCTCATCGCCCTCATCTCCGAGCGAGAGAGTGGCTCTCTGAGACCGGTGTTGAACAGCACCGCCAGCTCCCTCTCCCCGAAGACGCCCTGTTCAGCGATGTCCAGGAATCTCTCCACATACTCGTCCACAGTCTCACTTCCTTGGCGAAGACTGCAGAGTTGACGGGCCAAGCTGGAACGGTTAGTGTCCATGCTGCTGCTGCCTACTGGGTTCAGTTCTGGCTCGTTCGTTCTGTCATGGAATGGACAAGGAGAACCCAAGTGCAGGCAGCGAAACGGGATGAAGGGGTTAACAAGACTTTAATGACTAACAAAACACAAAACAAAGGCCCACAATGGGGTAAAAGAACATACGAGAACTGAAGGAGGACTTAACTAAAACAGACTAGCGCTAACACTCACAAAGACTAACTACTACAAAACACTAAGACTAGATTTGACTGACTAAACTAAAGCAGGTTTCATGTACAAGACAACAAGAATGGCATACAAGTACAACGAACGAGCACAAGACAATAGACAAGAGGGCATTAAATAGGGGAACAAACACAGGATAATTACTAAGGGGCAGGTGAAGGTAATGAAACACTAATGGGAAGGCTAACGAGACAAAAGGCGGGGAAACACTGACGAGACACGAGAAAGCACATGGCATGTCAGAATCAAAACAAAGCCATGTCTTTCTCACACAAAACCTAAGGCTATGCCATGACTCCGCTGCAAGACCAAGAATAAACATGACATGATAGCGGAATCATGACACCTATTCAAAGTGATGCTAATAACCAGTAAGAAAGTTATAACGAGGAATTGGTTGAAAAGTGAGCCTTTGAAACTGGACCAATGGAAGAATATCATGGAGGAAATCTTTGCAATGGAAAAAATCACCTATGACCGGAGACTGAAAGCACATATATGTAAAATGCGATGGTGGAAATGGTCTTATTATGTAACGCACTCAAATGTATGAAACAAATGGGAGACTTGTATTTGTAGCACCCTACCTGTTGTTATTTTGTTCTTTGTGAAAGTTGAAAATTAAAGATGCATAAATAAAAAGTTAAAAAAAATGACAGAGAAAAGGAAAGGAGTGGACATAAGATCAGTTTTCAGTTCACCTAAACGCAAAGTAAGTACAAAAAGTTCCCACATTATGGCAAAACCTCTTTATAAGAATGGGTTCTTATATAGAAAAACAATGTCACAGTATCAATCCCAGGCAAAGAAGACAGAAATTATTGAGGGACAGGGAGAGTAGGACGAGCCAGCTGTACAGTGTCAGGTAAGTGTTTTGAGCTTTTATAAAGGGATAATTCACCAAATAAAATACAATTCTGTGATTACTCAG
Organism: Barbatula barbatula; assembly: GCF_947034865.1. Classification (NCBI taxonomy): domain Eukaryota; kingdom Metazoa; phylum Chordata; class Actinopteri; order Cypriniformes; family Nemacheilidae; genus Barbatula; species Barbatula barbatula. Next base: position 20,022,634 of record NC_136780.1, on the reverse strand, counting down.
TTTCTACAAATCTGAATAAATTTCTTGTTTGGTTAAACACAGAGTATTTGTAAGAATGCTTTTAACCAAACATTTATTGGCCCTCACTAACATTGTAGTAAAAATGACAATGGTAGTTAAAAGTGCCCCAGAACTCTTTGCTCTCCTACATTCTTCAAAATATCACTTTTTGTGTTCAACAGAACAAAAACAAATCAATACTTATGGTAGTTAGTGGGGTCCAACAACTATTTGGTTACAAGCATTTGTCCAAATATCATTCTCCCTGTTCATCAGAACAAAGACATTTATACAGATTTGGAACAACTTAAAAGGTGAGTAAATGACAGGATTTTTCTGCGAACTATCCCTTTAATGCTTTTGGAGTTCTGGCTGTTCAGCAGATTAACATCACAGGCTCATCAATTAACAGTAGGATCTGTCAATTTTACAAGTGTAATGAAAACAGGTTAGTTATTATGAGTATGAAAACATTATTTTCTGCTGCTTTAGGAGTCAGTCTGTTATTCTCACACAGTGAGAGTAGAAGAGGGGGTAGATTCAGAACCAGGGAGAGAGTCGGAGACAGCAGAACAAGGAGATAATATTGCCAGCACCAACACAGGGAACCGGAGCACAGTTTTCAGTTTAGATCTCAGTGACTGCACAAAGCCATACCAACCACATCCCCAGTGTATCGAAAAACAAATACTTACAAACAAGTCATTGACATTTCAAGAGAAATGGTATCAAGACTTTCCATGGCTACATTACAGTCCATCGGTGAAAGGGGTCCTGTGTTTTTACTGCAGCAAAGGTGTTTCAAACCACCAGTCCTCTTAAGGTCATAGACCTGAGGCTGCTTTCATTAATATAGGGTTAAGAAATTGGAAGAAAGCCATTGAAAAATTTACAGCACACCAGATCTCTCAAGTCCACCAACATTATGTGACTGTGGCGGCATATCAAACACAATCAGCGCCCAGTTATCTAGTTCATGGCGTAAACAACAGGAGGTGGCAAGACATTGCTTGAGGAAAATTGTTAGCTCTGTACGGCATGTGGCAAGGCAGGGACAATCTTTAAGAGGCTTAATCTGCCCATGTCTGCTTTACGTGGGCAAAGTTACGATGGTGCCTCCAACATGGCAGGGAAGTACAGTGGTGCACAGGCAATAGTGAGGGAGCAGCAGCCATTAGCCCTCTATGTGCATTGTGGCGCACACTGTGTCAATTTAATTACACAGGCTGGCTGCTCAGCCTCCACAATGATCCGGGACTGGCCTTCTTGGGTTCATCAGTTTTTAACCAGTCAGGAAAATTTAAGAGAATGTTCGAAAATATTGTTACCTCTGAAAATGAACCCATCACAACACTGAAACCTCTATGTCCAACCAGGTGGACTGTGCGTAATTCTGTTATAATAGCTGTTCTAGGGCAGTATGAGCGTGTACTTGGTAGTCTAGAGGAGATGGCAAAAAGTGCATCTAGGACAGCTTCTACTGCCAGTAGATTATTTGAGCACTTTAGTCAAGGTAAGACTGTGTTGGGCCTAACACTTGCTTCTGCTGTTGTTGGAGAACTTGAGTGCCTTAACATTTCATTGCAGAGGAAGACCCAGACTGTCTCTGGTATGCAGGCTGCAGTAGATTGTGTACAATCCTCCCTTCAGGGAAAGAGAAATAACACAAGCTATCTTGAATTGTATGAGAAAGCTACAGTATTGGTAAACTCCATCGAATTAGTTCACCTTATTGAGACAGCAAATTCAAGGCGCTTTGCTGGCAAAGCAGTGGACCATTACAGGGCAGAGTTCTTCAAAGTGTTGGATTGTGTGGAGGTTCAATTTGGTGACCGTTTCAACCAAGACAGTTTGAAGTCTCTGCAAAGCTTAGAGAATGTTCTTTTGACCGGAGTGCTAACTGATTCAGTAGATAAGTATCCTGAGTTGCACAGAGGTTCTCTTGCAGTGCAGTTGCTGTTATGTGGTACGAAACAGAAGACCCAAGAGCGAGGTAGGTACAATCCAGAGGCTTTAATGTACAACAGAAATGCCAGACTCAATAGCTGTGCAAAAATAGAACAGAAATACTCTCCCGAGGAGGTCAGGGACAAAACAGGAAAAATGCAATACAAAAATAATCCGTATGACTCAGGGAACAATTCCCCTAGATGCAAGAGTAATCCACACGGCTCGGGGGAGCAGGTCCCCTTAAATGCAACAATAATCCGAATGCCTCAGGGAACAATTCCCCGTAGATGTAGGAACCTCTGAGGAGGAGATAAGAACAGGGTCCAGTGAACTGACCGATCTCAACAGGTCGCTGGAGACAGGGTACACAAGGCAAGGCAAGACAGCTCTAAAAAACAAGACAGGGTAAATATAATGCCAGCAGACACGATCTTACTCACAAAATAATCCGACAAGAAACAGAAGGAACAAACGCTAGAAGTAGACAGACAAATTAAGACAAGACGAGAAACAGGTGTCACCGCAAGACAGCGCGAGCGCTGATTGTGATGAGCGACAGGTGAAAACAGGGTTAACGTGTATCAAAGCGAGACGAATAACTCTATGTAAATGTGTGTGTAAAGAGGTCAATGAGAGCGAGAGTGTAAAGGAAGAGATAAGGAGGATAGCCAGATCCTGACAGTTGCCCCTCTTTCGCCAGAAATTCCCTTGTAGCAGCAGCAGCGAGGCAGCAAAGGTCCTAAGGGGAATGCCAGTTGAGGTGCGTGGGTTGTTTAACCAAGTTGAGGTCCTTGTCAGAATTTTGTTGGTGGTGCCAGTGTCCTCATGTGAAGCTGAGAGAAACTTTAGTGCGTTGCGGAGACTGAAGACATGGCTAAGGGCTACTTTGGGCCAAGGCAGACTTAACAGTCTGTTAGTCTGCAATGTGCACAAAGACAAGCTTGACAACATTAACATAAACAATATATGCCAAGAGTTTGTGGGGCCTAGTGATACCAGGAAAAACACATTCGGTACTTTTGTTTAATGTCCATTTATTCATGTAAGTTTGCATTACATTCCAGCTGTTTTGTATTATTACATATACAAGTTTAATTTGTTACAAAATGTTATTTTGTTTATATATATATATATATTTCACAATAACAGGGATTGTGCAAAGGTCACCTTATACTTTAATTTGTAACAAAATGTTTTTTATACTACAAACGTTTTCACAATAACAGAGATAGCATTTAAATGTTGTTGATGGTTTGATTCTGAAAAACATTTCAATAAATAGTTTTGAAGAAAAAAATGCTTTTTCATTGATCCAAAGAAACTTCTGGTTGGACTACTTCATTTTTCACTGCTGAACTGAACTGTTGATAAGTTTGCCATCGGGCTGCTGCGAGCTCTCTACCCTGTTACACCGCTACCACGCTCGGCTCCTCGGATGGGTGAGTTACCGCTCTCTCTCGTTTGTTTACTGCTTACTATCTGGGTGCATTGCCTCCTATTTAGTCCGCTGTTTTGGTAAAGGGATATTCAGGGTTTGGCTAACTTGGTTCTGCTTGTGATTGGGCTCTCACTTTCTCAGTATTAACATGCCTTGGGCAAAAACAGTTTTTTCTTTTTTTCCTCTGCCTCATTTCCTGTCTTGCGTCCGTAATGGATATTGAATATTTCCCATCACAACTGAGGGCCTTTAACTGCCACCCGCGTCTTGATCCGATGACGTATGAATACTGTCAGCAACTAGGGATACATACACCGTTCGCGGCGCACATTCATGAGTTCCTTTTGTTCAAAACCTGATGCTCCTCCATGCATCTGGACCAACAATAGACTATCGTCCATACCTAGACAACTGCCCGCCGGTCCCACCATTCAGCACTCTCTGATCTACCTCACTGGTAGCGATCAGCAACATACATTTAATTTGAACCTCTCACATCATCACTTTGCACTTTTGAACTGTCGATCAATTACGGACAAAGCCCCTTATCTCAACGAAATGATCACTGACAATAAACTTGACATTAATAAACTCACTGAAACTTGGCAAGTACCTGAAGATTTTCTACATTTAAATCTACTTACGCCAGATGGATATAAGTATCTGTCCAGACCGCGACTCCATGGTAAGTCGCGATGGCTTTCATCCATCGCGATAACCTCAGAATCAAGCAACTTGACTTTCATGAGAAATACATTTGAGTACATGGTTTTGAAGGCTGACTCCCTAATAATAATCTTGCTCTATCGACCTCCTAATGTACTGTCCAACTTCTTTTCAGAACTCAGTGAACTGTTGACCCTTGCCTGCTCATTGTCATTTCCCATTTTACTGCTTGGTGACTTTAATATTCATGTTGATGATGTTTGCGCTAACACCAGTCAGTTACTTTCTATCTTTTCATGTTTTAATCTGACTCAGCATGTTAATTTTCCTACGCATTCACGTTGTCATACCCTTGATTTGATCTGTACATCAAGGGCCTGTATCCTTTCCATCGCCTCTACTGACACTAGTATTTCTGATCATACATTTCTTGATTTTAGCTTCAGCCTGCTCATGCGTAAGAAATGTTCAACAACTGTTATATCCTACCACAATCTCAAAGCTGTTGATACAGCATTATTTTGTACCTCCATTGCCTCTTCTAATCTCTCTGATGTCTTTGATATCTCTTCTCCCTGCCTGATATTATCTAACTATCACTCGACAATCTCAGATAAGCATGCTCCTGTTAAGACCAGAAGGGTCCCTTCCACACATTCGTCTCCTTGGTACACTCCGGAGGTTCGCATCTTAAAGGCCACTGGTAGACGGCTTTAGCGTCACTATAGGAAAACTGGCCTGGCTGTTCACCATTCAGCTTTTATTGAACATGTCAAGAACTACAACTCGGCCCTGAACTTGGCACGTTCTAGTTTTATATCTGCTACAATTAATAAATCAAGCAACAGGCCAAAAGCATTATTTAACACAATAAATAAACTTACCAAACCTCCATCTTATGTTGCCCTAGCTTCTGACGAACTTTGCACTTCATTCTTGGCTCACTTGCTAGAAAAGACAGATGCTATAAACCAGTGCCTGTCTAATGATGCTACGAATGTTAGATATCTGCCGAATCAACCTGGTCAATCCCTGCCTCTCTTTTCTCTGACTTCTCCTTCTTCTGTCTCTGAGTTAATCTTGAAATCCAACCCTTCATCTTGTCATCTTGACCCTGCTCCTACTCCTCTTCTGAAACTTGGCCATTCAATGACATTCAAATATATACTACCTGTACATCAACTCTATCTATCACACCGACAAAATCTCTACTTGTGTGCATGAAATAAAAGATTAGCTTCATTCAAAATTTCTAAAATTTAACATTGACAAAACTGAGATTATTTTCACCGGACCTCCGTCGGTCACTAATAAAATTCCTACCAATTTCACCTGTGAGATCGCTGGCTCTCATATCAAACCATCTAATACTGTTAAAAATCTCGGTGTTATCTTTGACTCCTCTCTATCTTTCCACTCTTACATTAATTCTATCACTAAATCAGCATTCTTTCATCTACGTCGTATCGCTCAGCTCCGTCTCTTCATTAGTATCTCAGACGCTGAAACTATCATCCATGCTTTTGTCACATCACGCCTTGATTACAGCAATGCACTTTTCATTGGATTATCTGTTAGCTCCATTTCCAAATTGCAATATATTCAAAACTCTGCTGCTAGAATAGTCACCCACACCAAGCGTTCTGCACATATCACCCCAATTCTGCATGATCTTCACTGGCTTCCTGTGGCTTACCGTATTAAATTTAAAATTCTCCTTCTCACCTTTAAATCTCTGCATGGCTTGGCTCCCCCTTATCTCTTAAACCTGCTCCTCCCCTACACTCCGACTCGCACTTTACGATCCTCTGACTCTTGCCTTCTCGTTGTCCCTCGGCATCGCCTTGCTTCAATGGGGGGCCGATCATTTAGTGTTGTTGCACCCAAAATGTGGAACTCTCTCCCCCGATCTCTCTGTTCTGTTAACACTATCTCTGAATTCAAATCCATGCTCAAAACTCACTTATCATCTGAATGTCATAATTCCTAAGTTATTTTTTATTTTATTTTTTATTATATATATGTGCTGCCCCATTCACCTAATTCTCATCTACTATTGTTTTGTCTGCTGTCTTTGTCAACTGCCTTTATTGTTGTTTGTTTATTGTAAAGCGTCCTTGAGCCCTGGAAAGGTGCTATATAAATAAAACTTATTATAATTATTATTATTATATTTCATTGTGTGTCACAAAAAAATTTATCACATACAATTCTTTCATTAAAAAATTTTAACTCCTCAAAAAGTTTTAGTTATTGTTTTTTAATTTTTTCTCTTATACGACTGACCAGCGGGCCAAATCAATTGTCACCACGGGCCAACTTTGGACATCTCTGAACTAGACAGACTCCTCCATTGTCTAGAAAACACAAGTGAGATCATTTCAAAACATTGTTATTAAAACCACTTATAGGTAATCAAGAAACAGTAAAATGAAATACAAGGAGAAACATCCGGGCAGGGCTTTATTAACTAGTTTTACCACATGCAACCCGAAAGAGAAGAAAGAGGATGAAAAAGATATAGAAGAGGAGGAGGAAGAAGACGAAGAGTTTGACCATGTCATTGTTTAATTCAATAAATTTTTATTTGTATACTGCTTTTTACAATATTGCATTGTTTCAAAGCTGCTTAACATGAAGAAATTTAAAACAGAACACAAACTAGTTATAAAATAGCAAGCCAGTAGGACTTATTTTCTGAGGTCATTTTGCTCATCAAGAAAATGCATCTTGATTCAAGAATTTGCAGACAATTTTACAGAATAAAAAAGTTTTTTTGCAGTGTATTCAGTCCTTGATGAAATGGGAATAGAAAATGTCAAGCTACGGGCAAGTGTTCTCTTTGCCTCAGTTAAATATGTTACAGTATAATGTCAAGTATACCATTTTTATGTTGTGAGAGACTGACTGGGGTTTGATCTTGAGAACCTACCTTCTCCGAGATAATTAATTATAAAACGCCAATGGGCTTGGCGAATGGCACGCGCACGCCAGTCTCCGCCCCGTACAAACGGGTATAAAGGAAGATGGCGGCGGTCATTCACTCACCCTTTGTACTGAGGAACCTGAGAGGGCACTCCCGTTCACTGCAGTGATTCGGTGCAGCGTTGTGGCATGAACAGACGTAACCGAGACGTTCCCCTTCAGTCGGTCTCTCGACGTTGTGAGAGACTGACTGGGGATCAATCTTAAACGCCACAGCGCTTGCACCGATATCACGACTTTTAGCGGAGCGACCCTGACTGGGCTAGCGAGTCATAAGAGTGCTACTGCGAGACGTAATCTTCCAGCCATATAGTATTGGTCATACTGAGAAGCTTCTACTGACGGCCTCACGGACAGTGGCGTACGCCTCTAGTAGCGAGGAGCTGTCCGGAGCCGAACACTGGGGAAACACTGCTCTCCTCTTAGAAGAGTGTGTTACGGAGGCCACATCCTACCCGGAGGGGAGGATATATGTGGAGACACTAACATGGTCTCCCCGGCAGGGAGAACAACATGCGGAAAGGTGTTAGCCCGAATAGGGGGACAATCCAGGTGGGATACCACCGGCGGGGAGGTCACAGATTCACCAATCGGGAAATCCTGAGTGAGGAATTCAACACACGGGACGACCCAGAGGGGAGTCACTACGTATGGGGCACTAGTCCTAATACAGGGGTCTGCCTGAGCAGGGATGACTCTACCAATAACGGACCTGGTTCTAACAGACGGCTCCGCTCAGTCTGTTACCAAGTGCAATGCTTAGTGATGGATGGAATGCCTATACTTCGCCCGAGAGGGGAAAGTAGGGAGGCTACAATAACGCACAAGTCTCACCTGGTAAGGGGAGGAGGCGCTTTCGCAGGCGTACGCCCAGAACAGGAGTCCGTCCTACATGCCAGGGGCGTTGAGGACTTGGGCTGCCACTGGTTCCACGCGAAGATTGTAAAACCTTGCGAAGGTACTGGGCGTAGCCCAACCCGCAGCACTGCAGATGTCTGCCAGAGAGGCGCCTTGTGCCAGTGCCCTCGAGGAGGCCACACTCCGAGTGGAGTCTCAAGACAACGTGAGAATCGCCGGGCCGAAATCTAGGCACCCTTGGGACACGGAAAATGCCTGTAGGTCCCCCACCCTCTTGATGGAGGCGAGCGCCGTCAGGAGTGCAGCTTTCATCGACAGATGAGGGAGACTGGCAACTCCGAGGGGCTCAAACGGGGCCGTACCAAGGCCCTGTAGGACCACATTAAGGTCCCAAGAGGGTACAGAGCGCGGTCGAGGTGGATTCACCCTTCTCGCGCCCTTGAGGAACCTGGTGACCAAGTCGTGCTGGCCGAGAGACTTACCCTCCACGAGATCGTGATGTGCGGCAATGGCAGCAACATACACTCTCAGAGTGGAAGGGGAGAGATTACTCTCAAGTCTCTGCTGTAAAAAGGCCAGCACCGACCCGATCGGGCAATTCCGTGGGTTCTCCTCCCGGGGAGAACACCAGAACCAAAAGAGGCGCCACTTATAGGCGTACAATCGCCTAGTGGCAGGGGCTCTAGCCTGCAGAACAGTCTCCCGGACCGCTATCGACAAGCCCCTTAGGGTCTCTTCATCCCGTCCAGGGGCCAGGCATAGAGATTCCAGAGGCCTGGCTTGGGGTGCCAAACCGTGCCCTTCCCCTGCGACAACAGGTCCTTCGACAGGGGAATGGGCCAGGGGGGGGGGCCGTCGTCAGATCTACCAGATTCGAGAGCCAGGTCTGGTTGGGCCAGTATGGTGCCACTACCAGAACCTGATGCCCCTCTTCCCTGACCTTGCACAGGACCTGTGCAAGGAGGCTCACTGGGGGAAAGGCGTACTTCCGCTTGTCCCGCGGCCAGCTGTGTGCTAGGGCATCCGTGCTGAGGGGACCCTCGGTCAGGGAGTACCAGAGCGGGCAATGGGTGGAGTACGGGCAGGCAAACAGGTGCACCTGTGCTTGCCCGAACCGCTCCCATATGAGCTGAACTGCGCGGGGATGGAGCCGCCACTCTACGCGGGGAGTGCCTTGACGAGAGAGCGCATCGGCTGTCTGGTTCAGGTAGCCCGGGAGAAACGTGGCCCGCAGGGACTTGGTCACCTGCTGACTCCAGAGGAGGCGGCGTCGGGCGAGTTGCGACAACTGCCGTGAGCGTATGCCGCCCTGGTGATTGATGTACGCCACGGCAGTCGTGCTGTCCGACCAGACTAGCACGTGTTTGTCCTGCACGAGGGGCTGGAGCCTCCTCAGTGCCAGATGGACTGCTAGCAACTCTAGGCAGTTGATATGCCACCGCAGTCGGGGACCCGTCCAGTGACCCGATACTGCGTGCCCGTTGCACTATGCACCCCACCCTTGCAGGGAGGCGTCTGTCGTTGCCACGACACGACTCGAAACCTGTCCGAGCGGAACCCCCGCTCGGAGAAAGGTCAAGTCTGACCAGGGTAAGAGAGTGCGATGGCACTGAGGCGTTACCGTAATCCGCCTGGTGCCGGGGTGCCACGCCGTCCAGGGAACCCGACTCTTTAGCCAGTGCTGAAGCGGCCGCATGTGCATCAACCCGAGAGGGATTACCCCCATCGAGGACGCCATGTGCCCCAGGAGCCTCTGAAAGTTCTTCAGCGGCGTCGAGGGATTCTGACTGATCAACCTCAGACAGCGCAGCACTGACTGTGCACGCTCGTTGGTGAGACGTGCTGTCATACGGACAGAGTCTAGTTCTATCTCGAGGTAAGAGGTGCTCTGTGCGGGGGAGAGCTTGCTCTTCTCCTGGTTGACCCGGAGAACTAGACGGTCTAGGTGCCGAAGCACAAGGTCCCTGTGCGTGCAGAACACATCTCGCGAGTGTGCCAAGATAAGCCAGTCGTCGAGATAGTTTAACACTCGCACGCCTTGCTCCCTGACAGGAGCTAAGGCAGCCTCCACTAGTTTGGAAAAAACACGTGGAGACAGGGCCAGACCGAATGGCAGGACCCTGTACTGATACGCCCTTCCCTCGAACGTGTCGGGGGAGAATAGAGACGTGAAAGTACGCGTCCTTCAGGTCGATTGCCACGAACCAATCCTGGTGACGTACCGAGCCCAGGATGCATCCCTGCGTCAGCATTCTGAACGGCAGCTTGTGCAGGTGCTTGTTCAGGCGACGCAGATCCAAAATGGGCCGCAGCCCCCCGCCCTTTTTGGGCACGATGAAGTACGGGCTGTAAAACCCGGACGACATCTCGGTTATAGGGACGGGTTCGACCGCACCCTTCGCCAGAAGGGCGGCGACCTCCTGCCGAAGAACGGAAGCATTCTCTCCTTGCACCGAGGTGTACAGAATGCCCCGAAACTTGGGGGGGCGCCTGGCGAATTGGATCGAGTAACCGAGACGGACTGTCCTCTCTATCCAGTGTGACGGGCTGGTGCGCTTCCAAGCGCCCAAGAACCGCGACAACGGGACCAGAGGGACAATCTGCTTCACCGTGCCGGGGAAGGCTGGTTCGGTGGCTTACAGTGCGGTCACCTCGCACAGGGGGGACCCCCCGGGAGGCTGACGGCTCTGTATGTTTACCTGCTTCAGGCGGCCGGACGCAACGTCCGGGGGAGATTGCGATCGGCGGCCCGATCCATCCAAGACACCGTCTGGACGAGAGTGCTGTGGAGGAAAACCCAGGGGAAATATCTCTATATATCTCTAAATATCGGCTTGTCCAGCAGCACTGTAAGCCCTCGACACGAGTGTCGAAGAGAGCTTACATGCTCTGGACGGGAGTCTAGGTCGACCCCTCCAAGTGGCAGCTGTCTGCGGGCACAAGTGGCCCGCGACTGCACACTCCACCCGGGGAACATCAACGTAGCCTCTAGCCGCTCTTCCATCCAGGGAAGCCACAGCCGCCGAACCCTCCTGCCTGATACGCGCCAAAAAAGGGCGCATTCCAGGATTTCGAGAGCTCTTCATGCACCTCCGGGAAGAACGGCACCGGGGCGGGGCTCGGTTTTTGGCCACGCCCGGATCCCAGAAAACAATAAATCCAGCCGCGAGCGTTTCGGGGAGGGTGGAGCCACACACTGCAACCCGATGCACGCGGCTGCCCGAGAAAGCATAGCCGACATCTCAACGTCAGTCTCCTCCGGCACTCGACTGCCTGACGACAGGAGATCAGAGGAGTCTTCCGCATCAGATGCCAGCAGGCAGCTGTCCGATGCAGCGACAGAAATGGAGTCATCATCCCTATACGAAGTCTTCCCACTACGAGACGGCTGTCTGCCGCTCGTAGGGGACGAACCAGGTGAGCGTGCGTGCGGGGGTATGGATGGTCCGCGAGCATGCAGCTGACGGAGCGACATCCATAGGAGTCCCCGAATCACCCCCGCCGCTCGCCAAAGCGATCAACCGCGCCGAAACAGTGGCTGGAGATGCCTGGGAAGCAGACGGGGTGGTGGCAGCGCTCCAAAAGAACGTAGCCAACCGTGACCGCAACACCCTGATTGCCATGTCCGCACACACGGGACATTGCATCAGTGAAACCTGCCTCAGCATGCTTGAGACCCAAGCAAGTGACGCAGGTATCATGGCCGTCAGACTCCGGGATGAGTCTGTCGCATCCGAGGACACAGCTACGAGACATGCTCGTAGCCGGAGGGACTTACCTCTTAAGGTCTGTAGCCTTCTGCCGAAACGCCCAGCGGAAGTCCACCGAAAGGAGAAGTCCGCTGCTCCGCGTCGTAAATCCAGCAGGTTAAAATCAGTCTCGAAGTCGAGTATCGCGTGTAGCATGTAGCAACACACAGGTTCCGAAGAACAAAGGATGAGTGAATGACGGCCGTTATCTTCCTTTATACCCGTATGTACGGGGCGGAGACTGGCGTGCGCGTGCCATTCGCCAAGCCCATTGGTGTTTTATAATTAATTATCTTGGAGAAGGTAGGTTCTCAAGATCAAACCCCAGTCAGTCTCTCACAACGTCGAGAGACCGACTGAAGGGGAATGAAGTTTTGGTGATAATGAGCAAAGGATGTACCCTCAAATCAATAAACATAATTATACACTCAAATCTTATGCAGACTGTAATTGTAAATAATATTTCACATTCAAGAAAATATCTGGAAAATGAATAGTAAGCTGTAAGGGTTATAGCCTAACATTAGAATCTAAAATATGTGAAAACTTAAGCTCATTACACCCTTCTCAAATAATGATTCATGTCTTATTTGCTCAGATTAATATCCTAGCTGGCATATTTTGTACTTTCACTCCCATATGGACCCCATTGAAAACAAGATGGCCTATCTCAAGGGGCTGTCCTTAATGAAGTAGAAATTGCAACGTTACAACTCAGTGTGGTCTTAACGAGGGTAACACGGCTCAGCTTTTATCAATGTCTGTGATTGCTGGCTGGTCTATTTATGAAGGCTAGTTAACAAATATCCTACAAACACAGAAAATGGAGAAAAAAAGGAATCGCAAGCCGAACTGGACTGAGGAGCAAGGTTTGTTGCTGGCCCAGTTGGTGAACGAACATAAAGGTATGTTACGAGGAAAATTTGGCCCAACTGTCATTAGCCAAGGCAAGAGGCGCGCCTGGGACACAATATCCCAAACAATCAATGCCTCTTTTCCACTGGTGGTGCGGACAGGCGACGATTGTGAGAAAAGGTGGTATGTGCTGCAGTCCAAGGCAAAAGATGAGATTGCAGCACACAAGCGGGAATCCTCACTCACAGGTGAGCAAAATACTATAGCCTACCACATAATCTGCCAACTTGCTCCTGCTGGCAAAGTTAATTTACATGCCTAAGTACTATGTTCATTGACTGTTTCTTTCTAGGGGGTGGACCACCTGCAAAGCGGCTGTCCCAAGTGGCCGACACTGTCTTTCAAGTCCTGGTACACTCTGAGGACAGTGTCACCGGGCTTCCAACAGGCATTGACACGTCAATGATGCAGGCCCTTGAAATGCAGCAAAGGTAGGACACAGGGTTATTCATATCAACAGTGTTTATTCATTGCAGAAGCCATTTGATGTGGTATCCATGCTCATTGTATTAAATTAATTTAATCAAAACAATAATTAAACTAGGCCTATGTATTTCTGTAGCATGGAGCCATCACAAGAACCGGGCCCATCAAGTTTGCCGACAAGATTGCCGCCTGAACCATCTGCAGCTGCTACTCAGGATAGCCCGGCGGATCAAACACCATTCCCATCCGCAGCACCTGCTCCGTCAGCATCCCTGCAGGAGAGAAGATTGCAACTCACAATTGATGTGTTTGAACAACAAAAAAAGTCCTTTCCCTTCAGGAGGAGTACTACCGCCTTAAAATTGAACACCTAAAAAATAAACCATTTAGAGATTGTGTTCTGTGTCTAGCATTTAACAATTGCAGGTGATGTGCAGTAAAACTGTGGTAGTTCTTAATACCATCACAAGTTCTCAAATGACATGGGGCTACAGCTTGCCTGAAATGTAAATTTGTAAAGTTTGCCCTGTAAGGCAGTCCACTCTGGGCTAGGTTCCCCTGTGGAATGTGAATATCTTCTTCACCACCATTCTCATCGTTGTCTTCATCCTCATCCTCATCGCCATCCTCCAGAGGTTCTGCAATCTGTCTAACCTTGCAAATATTGTGTAATATTGCACAGGCTATGATGACTTTGCTGACTTTTTCAGGCCTCAGCCGCACCTCTCCGTGGAGAACATGAAAGCGCCTCTTAAGCTGGCCTATGCCACGCTCAACCACCGCTCTTGTTGTCTTGTGGGCCCTACAATAGAATACAGACCTTTAATTATTTAATGGAAATATTGCACTACTTGGATGCTCTAACATATTGCTTGCATTTCATTTCCATGATTTTTGTATTGTTTGGCTTACCTGTTATAGTTTAGTTGGGGCCCTTGGCGTGGCTGGAGGTAAGGTGTAAGGAGCCATGGTTTGCATGGGTAGCCACTGTCCCCTAACAAGTGGCAATTAGCTGGCACATAGCGTCTCTCAAAAAGCTGTCTGATGCCACTCTCGGAGAGCACTCTCGCATCATGTGTGGAGCCTGGCCATTTAGCCACAATGTCCAAAATCTTACAGGCCGCATTGAACACTATTTGCACATTGATGCTGTGGAAATTCTTCCTGTTAACAAAGACAGCCTCGTCCTCTGATGGTGCAATTATTCTCACATGTGTTCCATCAATTACACCCACAACACCAGGGAATCCTGCAATGCCCTTTTATGTGTGTGTAAAGTGCGGGCATCCAGCGGGAATGAAACAAATTGTGTCACAATATTAGGTTGTGACAAAGCTGTCAGTGTTTGGGTGATGACTCTGCTGACGGAGGATTGGGACAGACCCAAGTCATCACTGCTGCATTGTTGCATTTTCCCTGTTGCCAAATACCTCAGGGTTGTGATTACTTTCTTCTCCAGTGTAATAGCGTCGAGTTGGTGAAGTAATTGCATCTCTAAGGAGATCCACCACAAACATGATTCCTGCACGATCCAATCTGTAGCGTCTCAATAATTCCCTGTCATCCAGTGTTTGCAGGACATCTCTCCTGCCGCCTCTGTTGGCCATTTTGTGCAGCAGCTTAGGGGAACTCCTAAGCCACTAAAAGTCCTCTTCCCTGCTCTTAGCAGATCTCGTCTTAGGAGCCCTTTTAAGCGCTAGGAATCTTGAGGAATAGCTTTAATATTAACTGGGATTTTCGTGTCACTTTTAGGGGAAATTCTAAGAAAACGTCATGACTCTGAGAATTTTCTTAGAATTTGGCCGCTAGGAGCCACTTTTTGCACAAAAATTCTTTAGGGATACGGGCCCAGGTGTGTGCTCATGAGGTGTCAGGTATATAGGACATTAAAATACTATAATTGTTCATTTACAAAAGTATTTGTAAAAAGTCTTTATCATAAATAATTTAAACACTTCCCATCTGAGGAGAAATTCCCATCTGAGGCTTTTTGAGTGGCGTCTTTTTAAAGGACACTCTATGACACTGTTGTGTTGCGGCAGATACAAGAGTTTGTAGTACAGTTTTTGAGCCTCTTGATGTACCGTAGTGTTTAAGTGGTTGGATTTATTAATAGTTAGCCTATGTGTCGTTGGTGAACTAAAAAATCTACATTTAAAATACATTAAAGTTCATCCGTTTTATAAATGTAACGTTACACACATTCTGAGAGTGCAGCAGCTTTAAGAAGAAAAAAACTTAAATGTTCATGTTGCCAGCAGGTTGTTACGATCAGCATTGCATAAGTCCATACACATGAGTCAATTTGACCTTTTTCAACATTCCCAAACGTGGTTTCAATGGTAATTCTGGTGTGTTTATATGTTTTCTTTATTTGTGCTTTTCTTCCAAAGCTCTTTCAAGGGGATACTGAATGTTTTATGGCTTCAAGAAGTTTTTCATTTGTCAGCTTTTGATGCCTTTAACTTATTTCTTTGTTCATTATTCTGCTCAATTGAGATTTCATTTGTCAGCTTTTGATGCCTTTAACTTATTTCTTTGTTCATTATTCTGCTCAACTGAGATTTTATTATAAACTTAAGAGACATTTTATGTCTTATATTTATAACAATGTTTGTATTTTGTGCAAGTTCGTGGTCTGGATCATTTTTTATGGCTGACAGCCTTTGGAGACTATGGCTGTTGAGGGGATGGTCAGTGATTGTCCTCAGAACACATAACAATGTCTGGTGAGTACGTTTACATAAACTAAATAAACAAAAGTAAATGTTTATTAAGAGAAACGTGAACTGTAAGTTTGTCTTTCTGTGTTAAGTCAGCTTCTAGGGTCTTTTGCTCAATATTAAATACCATTCCTAATGGATAAAAACAACCTTTTTTGTGTCATAGTCTTTGAACATAGCCTTTTTCAGACAGTTATCCCATCACAAATGTAACCAAGATGACTACATGAATCATAAAAGTAAAAAGAGCACATTTAAGTGAACCTGAAGAATAGTACTTACCTTGAAGTGTCCGAAAATTGTGGAGACAACAGTGAAAATCTAAAAGATAAAAGAGTAGATCAAATATTACTTGCATTTGTTAACATTACAGTCTTTGGCAAATGTTGCATCTGTGCAGTGAAATTATATTTTTTAAATGTAATATGTGATCATATAAGAATTAATCTAAATTAACTCAATTAAAGCACATACGGATGTGTCTGACAGCTAGATAAGTCTGTAAAATTGAGATGTGAGCTTTAGAGGCATTCAAAATTATTATTGACATATTGTTATGAATATGGAAAAGCTAAACACAATATGACACATATATGATTGGCAAGGTAAAAAGCTGGCATTGTTATCCAGAATCACATCAAGATCAGAAACGAATAGAGTTGGTTGCACATGACATCACGTGACTGAGTTTCTGTAGCGTGAAATGCAGAAGGACAACAGGAAGGGTTTTTCTGCATAATACACAATCAAAAACTCAAAATTTTGATGTAGAATGTTTAAATATAAAGAATGATGTCTATATCACTGATGACTAACAGGCTTTATAACATTGAACCCAAATACAGAGGAGGTATCTGACAGTCAAAATGTATATGTTTTTTTTTTGTTATATTTTGCTCCAAACACTTAATTAGTGTTAAAAACTGAAACGGGAAGTTAATCTGGACTCGGGTTGGTTACATCTTGTAAGTGGTCTAAAGATCCCAATTAAGGAATTTTTTTAATCCAGTGTGTTGAATATTTTACAGGTCTATAAATAAAAACAAAACAATAAAAAAACACCTTCATTTTACACAATGCCTGTTTGGTTTCTTCAGTTTAAACTTAAATAGCATAGTTAAATGTTCTGCGTGATACACAGAAGTCTTTTTTTAAGTATAACGAAGTTATCAGTAAATAGTGCAACGTGTAAATATGCTTATGTAGCCGGTCCCACTCGCCCTGCTCTCCGCGGGCTTCGAACCGACGTCGGTCCGAATGGGAGACGGGCGCTCTAACGAGGAGGCTGAAGACCACAGTCTCTATCGCCTGTCGCTAGAGCGTCTCTGTTGGTCGGGGAGTGAGGCTTACACATTGCACAGCTCTTCACTAGCTTGCACCCGTTACACTTATACCGTGCTATGAAACCTGCGAAAAAAAATTCTAGACTCGAGGTCGTCATTACTTGGATTTGGCGAAAAGGGTGGCAGACGCCAGTGTGGATCAGTGTGTCATTAACCTTACGGCAGAAAAAGATGAAAGGTGATTAAAGTAAATCATTGGTAACCACTTCAAAACTTGAAAAATAACGGATTTCTCTGACCGTGTCCTTAAAGACCAACTTGATTTAAACTACTTTCTTCAAGTTAACACTGTATTTGATTTACTTTCTATTCACATTATTTTATTGACTTTCCATTCACATTTGTAGTCGGCTTTCACGTAAAGTAATTTAATGACTGGTTAAGTAAAAAGTACCTCAGGAAAGCTGACAGTACGCGGTCCGTCCACTTATAATGGAATCCAGCTGTGCGCGTGCATGATGGGCCCAGACCTCGGCTTATATGACCGCAGTCTGGCGCACAACTATGTAACTCTTCTATATACAGTAGTCCATTTTTTATTTCTTTCAGTTTAATTGTTTTATGTTCATTTATATAATAAATGCCTTGTATCACAGTTTCATTAAATGCCAAAAAGTGATTAAAATAATGATTAAAATAAAATGCATTATTGGGAAACTGCTTTCTCTAATGTTCCCTAGTAAAATAAATAACTAGATTTTATTAATAGTTTGAAATGACATTTACATATATCCAGTCTGCTTATAATTTAAGTAATTGACATCAGAAAAATTACAGTATGCACTCTAAACCCAAATACGTCGATTCAACCTAAAAAAGTTATGGAATCTCGTTCCCCTAAATAGTAAATTTTGTCTTATTGAACAAACAAGAGATTTTACGTTTAAGGTACTTTAAACTTAACATACAATTACATTGGAAAGTATTAGTAATTCAAATTTACATAATAAAAATTACCAGTTTAGGTAACTCAAAATACTAAATAGCACTAGCTTGCTTTAGTAGATAATTAAATTGTTTTATTATTTTATTAAATCTACAGTGCACAATAAGCCACAACAAAAAATACATCTTAAAATTGTTTATTTTAATGTACAAATGCTACATTTCCAAGAGGTAACTTACAAAGTGACTTTCACTGCATTATTATGCATCTTTGCCAAATCCTAAATAGGCGAAATAAGTACTGCATAAACATTTGCCTCTAAACCTTTAAAAAGGCTTTCATTTGAATACAAGGCATAAAAATTTGCCCAAATTTGACACAATACTTACAGTTCCACTGTATCACTATGCCACCAAACATTTGCCAAACAATCACATTTTGTAATGTTGCATAAACATTTTCCTCACTTAGAATAGGCACAACCTACTCTTATATTGTTTAACTGTTAAGAGTCAAAAAATTCTTACGCGGAATTTCAACATAAAACAAACTTGACAGACCCTAAATAGGCACATTAATATGCACTCTTACATTGTATCACTATGCCGTAAAAACATCGCTCTAAACAGGCATAGTCACGACAGGAACTTGTCTTAAATGGTGAGCTGATTTGACAGTGCTAAAACTTTGCCTTTTAACTCCTTCTTACCCAGACATAGCATCACCTGCTGATTGAAATGAAAGGTTTTGGTCGTGCACTTGGGATAGTCCAGAGGCAGGGCATAGGTCAATCCTAAAAGAACACACATGGCCTGAGGAAGGTTTTCCAAATTGTCCATCAACACATTCCCTTCCAAGATAATTCCCACCGAGGATGGATGGAGGTGGAAGGACTGAGGAAGCTGTGCTGAAATGACGTCTCGTCATACAGGATATAAAAGTGGAAATTATAAAAACAAATTTTAGCTATCTGATATAAGATGAGCTTTTAACAAACATGTTTTTCTTCAGTAGTCTGCATGCACTGTAGGCTGAGTGATTTGTGATGCTGTCAATTGTGTGCATAAAAATCTGTAAATTAAATGTTGAAACTATGTGTTTGTCTGCTTTTTAAAATAATAACTTTTAATAGAAAAAATATGATCAATTAAATTACATGATATAGACTGTGATGATGAGATCACAATGATTTAATGAGATCAGTCTAGAGTACATTTAAGTTTTAAATACCAGAAATAAATGATACTTACAAAGCATGCTGTAAAGAACTCAGTTGGGTCATCACCAAGTATTACCGGAAGCCCTCTTAAAGCAGCATATCTCATGTCCCCAAGGTCTGACGTCTGAGGTACAGTTGAGGCAGAGAGAAAATAATTTCAGAAAATGTCTATTAATCATTGTTCTCTCCGTTTTGATTAACAGTCTTGAAGTATCGTATCATAACAGGCTGACTTTAAAATGATGCTGACATTAACTTATATTAACAAACCTTCATTTGTTGCTGTGAGACCAGGCTCCAAAAAGGGCGTTATGGCAGCATGAATATAATTCATAATCCAACATAATCAATGACGTTTAATCAAACTTCAAATCATAATCATGCCAATGAGACCATTACTGTGTGTTCACATAGAGCGCGAATGAGGCGTCAAAAACGCGCTATTCGCGAGTAGTTGGACGCTTGAACATTTTGTGTTTACTCGCTTCATTCGCGCGTGAAATTCGCTTCATTCGCGCGTGAAATTCGCAGCCAGGCGATTCCAGTCTTTGCGAAATGGCGGACATGGATTACATTGAGAGGATAGCTGCCCTGTATGTGCTATGGAAGGCTGAAAAACGGCGTAAACAAGTTCGGCGCCATGTCTGGGTCCACCCGATCCTTCGGAGGCGCACCCAGCTTGGTGAGTTTCACCAACTCCTCCAGGAGTTGCGCCTGGATGGTGGCTGCTTTCAGCGGTGCTTCCGACTGAGCAGGCCCCAGTTCGATGACCTGTTGTCCCGTGTCGGTGGGAGGATTTCCCTACAGGACACTAACTACAGGCGCTGTATTCCACCTGCAGAGCGCCTATCAATCTGTCTCCGGTCAGTAAATAATTTAATATTCTGTGTGCTTACAAGTAATTAACGACTGAACCTCCACATACACATGACGAGTTTGTATCAAATTAATTTTAGTAGCGATGACTGACTGAATCTATTTTTTATTCTGTTGCCTGTATGTAATATTAGTTTTGCATTGAGTTTAGAGGCTTGTTGTCATGTTGAATAATTCACTTTCTTGTGTATTTTCGACAGTTTCAATATGAAAAATAACGGTTAAATTGATTAAATGTATTTATTGCATTTTGAAATGCTATAAGATGCTATGTGAAACTTTGAAACAGAATATAGTGGTTTTCATCAATAAATGTAACTGTAAAAAATTATATTTTCTAATATGGAATCGCAATCTGCATTTATAACCATGTTCATTTTATTTTCTCGTTCAGATATCTTGCCACAGGAGACTCCTTCCGGACCATCGCCAGCAGCTTCCGTGTTGGTGTCTCCACAGTCTGCAAGATTGTCCCAGATGTGGCGACTGCAATCTGGGACTGCTTAGTAGAGGAGTTCATGGTTGTGCCCTCCACAGATGAATGGAGGTCCATTGCAGAGGGTTTTGAGGAGAGGTGGAACTTCCCGCTCTGCTGTGGAGCACTGGACGGCAACCACGTCATGATAAAGTCACCCCCCAATACCGGATCCCAGTTTTTTAATTACAAGGGACATTTTCCTCTAGTGGAGGATATATCGCCGCCTCATAGAGGTTCAGCCTGATGTTGTGGAGAGGTGTGTGAAGGCGACGTGTGTCCTCCACAACTTTCTGAGGAGATCTGAAGAGGCACCTGCTGTGAGGGCGGGGGTGCAAGGTACAGAGGAGTCGCTGCAGAGTCTTGGTCGGGTTGCAGCAAATAATTCTGCCAGAGAGGTCATCCGGGTTCGGGACAGTTTCATGGCTCACTTTTCTGTCGAGGGAGCAGTCCCGTGGCAGCCGACTGAATAGTTTTTGTTCATTACATACTGAGCTGCCTTTATGTTTAGCTCCTATAATTATTCCATTCTATTGTCTTTTCTTTTGATTTCCACACTTTGTATATTGTAAATGATAAATGGAGCCATCCTCCAAAATGAATCCGTCTCGTTGCTACATTCTCATTACACTATACCACAACACTGGTCCAATCACAAATAAAAAAATGTTACTATACTATTGTGAGTGTATTTGCAATACGACATAATTAAAGTGAATGTACAATTCAAATTATTGTAGTCTTAATATATAAGTAATATTTGAATGTAACAAATATAAATGATGATTTACTATGTTATACACAAAGTAACACACCAAAACCTTTGATCATTTTGTAGAACATTTATTTAAAAAACATTTATAAAAAAATAAAAACTATATACAAAGAACATTTACAACTATTTACATGCAGGAATAAAAATGATCTTGTTTGGAAGAGGGAAGAGTGAGGGTCAAAATTAAGTAGAGGAGAAAGGAGAGAAAGTCTGTTTCATTCCCTGCAGAGATTGCTGCCTCTTTTTAAAAAAAACTACTCTGTGGGATCCAATTGTTCCAAATTAAGCACAACTGTGCTGCTTTCGTCATTAATTTGTGAATTAGAAATTTGATGAATTCTTTCGTTTTAGGCGGCAATCTCTCCAGGGAAGGGACCAGACTCAAGAGGAAGAGCTCATCCTCTGAGCGTGGAGGCGGCGTTGGGGCAACAGGACGAGTCCGGAGTGCTTCCAGGAGCTGCCGCTCCACCTCTGATGGCTGCTCCCTAGGCCTTCTCCGAGCTCTTCTTGGTGGTGCTCTAACAAATGATAAAACATTTTGTACTATGAGAAGGCATAAAAGGATTAAACTAATTTACAAACATCACTGTAAATATAATATGCATGTAAACATTGTCATAATTGCCTGTACACACCTCTGGGTACAGCAGCAGATGATGAAGCAGCAGCAGGTTCCAGCAGAGGTGACCCAGGCTCACTGCCATCAAAAGAACCAGTCGGATCTGTCATGACAATTTTAAATATTAATTGCACATTACACCTGTCACAGAGAAATGAATCTATATTTTCATCATAAAAACAACTACATGTTGCCCTGTTGTATTGCTTCACTTGTCAACACACCTACTGCTGCCTCGCCCTGGTCGGAGTGGTCGTACCCTGCGGCCTGATTCTTCTCATCCCCCCTTTCCATATTCCGAACTTTAGCGGGAACGTAGTTGTAAAATAATAAGCTCAATCTACCGCCTTTAGCTACCTTGTAGTTTCAATATGTATATATAACTCAAATTGAGTTAAGAATGTTTTTACAACTTACCAGATTCTCCGACCTCCTCACTCACTTTCTTCCAAGCAAGATCCTTTTTATTTTTTGTTTTTATAAAATTAGGAACACGTATCATACAGCTCCGGGTGTCCACACACTGAGATTATAAGCTTTTCCTCCATTTTGTATTTCTGCCTCTGCTCGCTACCTCGTCTACGTCACTACTAGAGCAGACTCCTGATTGGTTAACGCAAGCGCGTCTATCGCATCTTTGCATTGACTTAACATGTAAATCACTCGCGCTTGACTTCTCATTCACGCTCTATGTGAACACACAGTTAAAGTCAAGATTCATACTGAATAAAGTGGCATTTTACTCAAAAATGATAATATTACATCAGAAAAACATTACGTATACACCATCATATATCTTTATGTTGTCTTTAAGTTGGAACTTGGAAGTGTTGGACGACATTGACATACATTGTTTGAACAAAATCACACATCTCCATCAATGTATTTGTTAATGTTTTAAAAAAAAGCAAGTTGTAAGAGTTTGAGTCCGCAATAAAGGTGAGAAAATTATAAATTGTCAATGACGTCTTCCTTTTAATCTTTCATGTCAAGTTATTTTGCAGTAATGATGAGGAAGATGACCATAACATACCTTCGACATTCCAAGCATTGAGAAGACATTGTATTGGTGTGATGTAATCAGGCAGATCCTCCTCTTTAACTAACTGCAGGTCAGATTTGGACTCAACTCCTATGCTTGCCAGTAGTTTCTCCTCTTGCAACCCTGGTAGGACTGCCAACACAGCATCTCGTACTGTACTAAAGGATAATAATCAAGGAGATTATCTTGCTTTACACACATGTAGTTTGAGTCTTGAGCTGTCTCTGCAATTTTCTTGCACACTGCTTGAAGTTAGTGTGCTTACTTTCAAATCTCAGAGTTCAAAGCCGGATCAGAGGTCCAAATTGGATTATAAGCTTTGGATAGTGACAAAGATAGTGGTGTTTTGGTTTAAGGTTAAACTCTGGAAATAACTCCACTCTAGACTGGATGTATTCTTCGATGAAGACACCCAAATAAGCAACCTGGTCAGGACTAATAGCTGGTGAACACACAACTATTTCTCTTAGGAGGAAAATCAACTTCCACACACTATTTTCGGTTAGATTTTTTTATCCTGTCTCCAATCAACAAAGGGAGAACTCTCAATAGACACCAATTTTGGACTTCATGCCCACTTAACTTCCCACTATTTGGACAAAACTCTGGTGGTTTGTCATCTGCTTAATTTCCAAGGTTAGTAAACTGACTTATCCTTCTATTCAGTTCTTCATATGTGAAATGCTTCTCTTTGTTTACCAGGTAGTTGATGCACAATGCCAAGTCAAAGGAAACAATACCCTCAAAGAGGTCATGGCGTAGACATGGTGGGAGAACAGGCTGGCAGATAAGATAAGGAAAGCACCTGGTTGAATACAGAGTCAAATTTTATTCCACACACAGATTCTCTGTTGCTTTCTCTTAGGTCTTCAATGTGATGCTGATATGACAGCTTTGTTCTTTTTGAACCAGCTGACCATGGAACACACTAAAATGTTTGTCTGTCTATGTCACAAAATCTACAAAAAAAGTACTCCTGCTACAACCTCGAAAGCATCCTTGATAGAGAATAAAGGCCAACGGTGATTTGTCTGTTTTAAATGAGGCATTATTGGCAATATTATGTCCATCCCAAATGTAATCAAACACATTTTGTTCGGTAGTCGAGAATGAGTTTCCATTATAGGCACGTACTGGGCAAAACATTCTTTCCTAGAGTCATTGGTACCTAAATACAAAGGCATTGGCTCCACGTAATTGAAGGAGTTTTTAAAGACTGTCTTGCGACATTGATCTGTATGCAACATATAATTGCCTGCCTTAAGTAAGTCATTCTTTTTGAGGTCTTCAATAACCTTAATTATTGCGTCAGTAGACACCCCAAGTTTTGACAATTTGTACTTAAGATTTAAGTAGACGGTTGCCTGGGCCAGATCATGAATTCCTTGGACTTCCTCAATGATGGTCTGAATTACAGATGAAGGTAAAAGAAGCTTGGCTTGCAGTTTGAAATAAAACTCTTCAGAAAATAATCTTCAACTACACTTTCAATGACCTCACATGGCTCAGGCCCTTTATGAGACTTCTGATAACCTGTATGGTCTCCATATAGATGTGACTTAAAAGCTGCAAATTTGGTAAATGCACGAGAACAGACCATTACTGTGACCTTTCATATGCTTAGTAAAACCTACAATGGTATTGCTCTCATGTTGACACAATTTACAGTGATTCATTTCTCATGTAGATTTGGATTCAAGTTATATTAAGAAGACAATAACTATGGGAACTTTGAACAGAAAATAAAATGAATTAGAATTTAGTTATGACGTAGGGATTTGTTAAACACTGGTTTTACATGCTCTCAATGAGAAATCCAAACTAGTGAAATAAATGAGACAATAGCAGCATCCAACGATGTTAAAATCATATATTCTAATGTTTATCATCAGCAAAGCTAACTCCACGTGCGTATTTAATGTAATTTTGTCTCAACAGCACTTCAGTAATTATGTCTTACCTTCCAAACTGAAAATTCTAATAAGATATCAAAACTGGTGAAATAAATTAGAAAATCGCATCCAACGATGCTAATTTCATATATTGCCTTTTCTAATGTTTTTCGTCAAGAAAGCTAACTGCACGTGCGCCTAGTTTTGTCTCACCAACACTTCAGCGGATTTGTCTGGTCTGCCAAACTGCAAATGCTCAAAAAATACTCTCTTGAGAGCAAATGCAAATAAAACTGTAACAATCTGCAGCATTCATCCATATTTACGATGGTTTTACCTTATAACAGTTCAGCTTCGTCGTCTCACCGCTGTTATGGCGCACCCCCTCGCGGTTCACCTCGCCTGAAACAAGAAATTTAAAGTTAAAGACACATTCCTTTACTAAATAAACGTAACATTTCGGGATAAAAAGTATTGGAAATCAATCACTTTTACATCTCACTAAATGTCCTGATAACACGCAGTTGTTAACAAGTCATGCCGTTGTGAATTAAAATATTAATCGCTAAAACAGCTTTAAGTAATACATTAGATTGTATTATTTATGGACGTAAATTTAAGGTTAACTTACCAAAAAAAAATATTATTTTGAAAATAGTGCCTTTTATCTTCAACTCTTCTTGCCCTGCTCCAGTCCACCAGTTTTCAAACTCTTAGCCCGCGCAATCCCATAATGCCAAATCACAGTAAATTGTTGTAAAACCATATGAACTAGAGTGAAAACACCTCTTAGCTGTAAATCAGTTTACAGTTAAACGGGGAAATATACTATTAACAACTGTAATACTCTTTTTGACCCATTATGCATTGTGAATTACAGTAATAACTTGTAAAATGATAAAACAATACATTTCTGTAGAATTTTGCTGTAGAATCTACAGCAATTTTTTACAGTGTAGCGGAAGCTGACTTCCTCCCTGCCTGGATGTGCATTTTTCCCATCTTCAGGATTAATTCTTGCCAGAAACCTACGTATTAACAATATCATACACATTAAGTCAACAAATATGCCTATATTTTCAAATATGCAGAAGATTCTAATACACTCAACTCAGACCTGAATTTACTCCTATCCTGAAACCTTTTGCTCTTATTCTACTGTTGCACACCTGACTAATATACAGAAAATGTACTTGCCTCTGAACAAACTCCGGTGTACAAGCAGCAGCCTCTTGGTACTCAATATTGAAGATGTAGTAGCTTGCAAAGACACTGCAAAGACAGCTACAAAGTTGTCATTGCCGTCTAGCCTATTGACAACTTTTCCCTCAATGAACAGCATCCAACTGGATGCTGTCATGATAGAATGTCCTGGACAGAAAGTAAAATTATTACTCATTTGGATACAATGTTTTATTCCTGAAAACAATCTTGTATTGTTAATGAAGTACAGGGAGATCGTTGCTAAATCAACTTCACTGCATGCTTATTACAAAATATTGCATATTACTGTTTTAAAATAAAAAAAGGAAAATACTACATTCGAGTAGTTCGAACAAACCCCCCCTCAGCTGCCAAAGGTCCCGAATTTAAGTAGTTTTTTTATGTGATTATTGTCATCATTGTTTTAATCAATACTTGTGACAAATTTCTGGGTTGCCGTTTCAAATTAATATAATTATTGTTGCTGGACGTGTGTGTGTGCGCGCGCGCAGACAGAGAGAGTTTTTAGCAATATACTTTTCAAAGCAACGGTGAAGAAGCATTGCCTCTGAATGATGGGGGGAGGGGTTATATATATATATTTTTTTTAATTAAAAAGATTTATCTACTCAATAGTCTACAATATAATAGCCATATAAACGTAGCCTAATTATAATAATAAAACATAGCAAAGAGGCATTGACAGAGAGTCAAGAAATGATGATGAGAAGAATTATTATTAATATTTCAGTAAAGTTCATTAAATCTATTCTGTTGTTAGTGTGGTCTTTAAACTTATTAACTGTGTATGTGTAACTGAGGCCAGCTAGTGAAGAGCTGTGGAGTGTGTAAGCCTCACTCCCTGACCAACAGAGACGCTCTACCGACGATGATAGAGACTGTGGTCTTTAGCCTCCTCGTTAGAGTGCCCATCTCCCATTCGGACCGTCGTCGGTTCGAAGCCCACGAAGAGTGGGACCGGTTACACTTGGACTGACAAAAGTGTTACATGAGGAAGCAAGTTAACAACAATGCAATAAATATTTTAGGTGGATCAAAAAGCGTGCTCGTTAAGATACCAGCAGACAAGCACAAATTAGTGCATAAAAGGTCACCAAAATGAAGTAATTGAACCTCATAATTAAATACCAAAGTAGGAGAAAAATCTGCAAAAAGGTCCACTTTTTGAAAAAAAGAACCTCCCCTTTCAATAGGCTGGCTACGGACCTGGGGCCTCATTTATAAACGTTGCGTACGCACAAAAGAAGGCGTTCACTGCTCTCTACACAATAATTAGTATTTATAAAAAGCAAACTTGTCGGGACAATGTGCGGTTGCTCACGCAAGCTCTGACCCAGGCATACGCATAAAAATGGGTGAAATGAGAAATGGCGACATCGTCGGCAGATGGAAGAAACACGTAAAAGTGTGTGAAACTGTAGACCTGAAATGTTAATACTGCCTCTCATAAATAACATGAAGACTTCACAAACACGAACACCCGTTTGATCGATCTTTTAGATTAGATTCAACTTTATTGTCATTACACATATACAAGTACAGTGTAACGAAATGTAGTTTAGGTCTAACCAGAAGTGCAGGATATACAGTTAGAATAAATACAGAATACAATAGTGAGAATATAATACAGTGGTCATGGACTATAAAAATATTTTGCAGTAGGTGTGTTCTATGAAAATATTACAGTAGGTATATACTATGAACAATATATACAGATGACTATATACTATGAACATTAATGTACAGGTGGATATGAACAGATAATAATTTAGACTAAAATAGTGCAAGTGACTTAGGTATGCATAAATTATTGACATTGGCTATTAAAGTTGCAGTGCAATAGGTGAGTTAATGCAGTTGTTGAAGTTGATGCAGTTATTAAAGTTACGGTGCAGTATATGAGTTAATGCAGTCAATAGGTTGCAGTCCAGAAGATGAGTTAATGCAGTTAATAGGGTTACAGAGCAGTAGATTAGTTAATGCAGTTACTGAAGTTACAGTGCAATTGATGAGTAGATGCAGTTAATAGAGTTACCTTGCAGTTGGTTAGTTAATGCAGTTACTGAAGTTACAGTGCAATTGATGAGTAGATGCAGTTAATAGAGTTACCGTGCAGTTGGTTAGTTAATGCAGTTATTGAAGTTACAGTGCAGTAGATGACTAGATGCAGTTAATAGAATTACAGTGCAGTAGATAGGTTAATGCAGTTATGGAAGTGGTCCATTAGTCCATTAATAAATGCAGCCTCCGGGTGAGCAGTCTGTTGTTTACTGATGGCTGCATGAAGTTCTTTCATAGCAAGCTTGGCATCAGCATCCGGTGGAATATAAGCTGCTGTTATAATGGTGGAAGTGAATTCCCGTGGCAGATAAAACGGTCTACATTTAACCAGGAGAAACTCAAGGTTAGCCGAGCAGTGTCTCCCGACAATAACAGAGTTCGTGCACCAAGTTTTGTTGATGTAGATGCACAATCCACCTCCTCTTGTCTTACCGGATTCCTCTGCCGTTCTATCCGCCCGGTTTGTGTTGTAGCCCGCTAACTCATTCACGAGTTCACCTGCGCAGATAACAGCGATGTTGATAGGGATAATAAAGCAAGAGCTTGGTTATGAAGGTTATGCGTATTTGGCGTGCTGTCCGGGAAGCGGGCTCCGAGCTCGCCAGATCTATCCGAACCCGAAACACTACACCTTGGTCAGGGTGAGTGCGCCGAGCTCGGAACCGGTTTGAGCCCAGAGCACACCCCCCGGGGCTCTTGCAAAAGAAAAGTGAGTTTGGGAGAGGAGCCGGGGTGGAGGAGGGATGCTTAATCTTAGGAGATCGAGCAGGTAAGATGGATTCTCTATTTATGAGCGAGCTCGCTATGGCTAATTGTGTATGTGCAGTGATTGCTGATTGTGGACCAGCCGGCTGATTATATGCTACGGCTCCTCCCGAACTTTGTTAATTAAACATCATTTCACGAGTTCACCTGCGCAGATAACAGCGATGTTGATAGGGATAATAAAGCAAGAGCTTGGTTATGAAGGTTATGCGTATTTGGCGTGCTGTCCGGGAAGCGGGAAAAGCCCGAAAAGGTGCCAGAAGTCTGGGTGGATGGGCATGACTTTAAATGCGGATGTAATGTCGACTTTGGCTAGCCAAGCTCCACGACCTGCATGTTTTATTAAAGTAATGGCTTGGTCGATGTTGTGATAGTGCAGCGAAAATTCCTCAATTGGAATGAGGCTGTTGATGCTTGGAAAGGCCGAGCCGTGCGGTGACGAGAGATCGAAAATGAGGCGCTTTTTGCCAGAGAATTTACGCGTTGCTACGCCGATGGGGCTGATGCGAAATACGGAAAACGGGGGAGCTTCGAAAGGGCCGATAATGAATTTTGCGTCAATCTCCTTTTTAATAAGGAGATCGACTGACTCTGGTTCGGAAAGCGCGGACTGAAGGTTGGGGCAAATTAAGCTGCGTGATGGAAGACTGATAACGCCGGGGTCGAAGCCGTTCGAGAGACCGGTCAGAAGGTAGTCCGTGAACTGAATGTCGGGGTGCGAAGACAACTCGAAAGACAAACAAGAAACGTTCACGGGAGTCGAGAGGTAATTTTTTAAATTTTTATTCTGCATTTGGGACATCGGGCATACAATGCGAGCGTGTGCACCGCTGCAGAAAAGGCACACGTGCAGGAAGCGACAACGCTGCCTGGAACATCTGCCAGAATTGAAACTCCTGCATGCCTCCAGACTGCTGGGTTGCCCGTGAGCTTGGTTGGCTGGGCGGTTTGGCAGGCGCGGAACAGAGGAAGTGGATTTGGGAGGCGTAACTGGGCATGAGGGAAGAGAGGGGGTGACTAGGGGACAGCCGATTGTAGGATGCGCTACTGAGCGACATACCGCGCAGGAAATATTGCGAACGCCTAAGAAAACCCTGTTATGCAGCTCAGTGTCCAGTGCGCCCCAGTAGGGGCACTGGTTCCACTGAGCCACACGAATGGCACATTTGGCGGAAAAAAGTTTGTGGTAAGTGTAAAAATGCGCGCCCCCGTAGGAGAGAGCGAGCTCTGCCACGATGGCGAGGTAATCGCCCAGCTCGCGTCTCCTATGAGGGAACGCAGTGCAGATCACGTCAGTGTAGCGGGAAAAAGCAACGGTAAATTCGGGGAACGACAGTGTGCGGGTGTGGTTGGGTGACTGATTTTTAAATGTGAGCGAAAGATCACCGTAAGAGATCTGCCGCTCGGTTGACGGGGGTGATAATGGTGAGAGGAGAAAATAAAGGTCTGTGTCCGCACCTGTCAAGATCTGCGTTCTTATGTTCCCCGAAACTGGAGGCGGTTCCAGGGCTGGTGCGTTGATTGGCACTGGCATTGCTGTCGCCGAGGCCAATGAGAAGCTCGATCGAGCCTGCGGAAGAGAGAGAAGGGGGGGAATGGCGGCCGCCTGAGCGGCTAGCGGAGTCATGCTCGCGCTAGCAGCGGCTACCAGGGTGGCTGGGAAATGGCTAGGAACCGGCGCCTGCATCGCTAGCTGAGGCAGCCTCGCGCTAGCGGCGGCTACCGAGGGGGTTGGGAAATGGCTAGGACCCGGCGCCTGCATCGCTAGCTGAGGCAGCCTCGCGCTAGTGGTCGACGCAGGCGCCGTGGGCCAAGAGCCAGGGGCAGGGAATGGGTGGTAAAGCACCGGAGCTCCAGGTGCTGGTGAGCCAATGCTTCGAGAGCAGCCCGCTACTGCTGGCGGGGTGTTTGCAGGAGGCCGAAGCTGGCCAACGGCGAGAGGGACCGGTGGGTCCGTGGCGATACCTGCGCTCGCGGAAGCCCTGCTGTTCCGGCTTCCCCGCGGGCGGCCGCGACTAGCTGCGGAGGTGGATTGCCCGGGTCGGGAATACGGAGAACCGCGAGCCGTGCCCGGCTTGGTGGCGGAACCCCCCATAGCGCCCTTCGGTGAGGCGGTGTCCGCCAGGGAAGAGGCGTAGAGGCCGTAAAGCTCCGCCTTGGTCATCCGCCTGTGGAAGTGGACGTCCGCGTTGGACAGAGCTAGTCGTAAGCCCTGGACGGTCCATTTCTGTATGGCGGGGATCGCGTTGTGAGCGGAGGTGTAGGAAGAAGCCGGGGAAGCAGGTGGACGTCTCTTTGAGGCAGGAGACGATGTGCCACCTCTCGGCTTAGCCTTCCGAGGTGTAGAACGGCGGAGCGGGCGGCCTCGTGATGAAGCTGGAGAATCGCTCGATATATCCGATCCTGAGCTGGATTGATGAGCGCTCGGCGGCGCTGAAAGATTGTCGTCGATGACGTGGGTCTCAGACATCGTGTTGATGCTTAATCTTAGGAGATCGAGCAGGTAAGATGGATTCTCTATTTATGAGCGAGCTCGCTATGGCTAATTGTGTATGTGCAGTGATTGCTGATTGTGGACCAGCCGGCTGATTATATGCTACGGCTCCTCCCGAACTTTGTTAATTAAACATCATATAGCGTTGTCCGGTATACAACGGTGTAGCCATGTTTCCATGAAGATTATGACATTGCAGTTCAAAAGTCTTTTGCTGTTGATGATGCGGAGTCTAATCTCGTCCATTTTGTTCACTAATGATCGAACATTAGCAAGGAAAATGCTGGGTAAAGAGAGCCACTGTGGTGTTAGCTTTAGCCTAGCTCTTAGCCCTCCGTGCTTCCCCCGCCTTTGTTTACGATCTCGACGCCGCCGACGAGCACTTCCGCCCGGCCGTGTGAGGTGCGTAGCATCGGATGTTCTGACGATCTCAGGGACGAGTTGAATGTTGCTGATGCAACTTCCGGACATGCGTAAACTGATATCCAAAAGCTCCTGCCGGGTGTACGATGTAAATGCACAACTGTTCTGGACGAACAGACCCGAGATGAGCAAGAAATACACTATATAAAAGCTAAAACTGGAGAGACACTGAGCCTCACGATGTTCACGCGCCGCCATCTTGGTCTTAATCTGCAGTGCAAAACAAACAAAATCAACTGAAAATTACAACAGAAATGAAAATTAACTAATATTTACAAAAAGAAAAGTTAAATATGTTCGACAATAATCTTGGGATGTTATGCAATAATATGGTAAACAGAACGAAATAATGTACAAAACTGATATTCCCCTCAATGTGTCCGTCTGGCGGAACCGATAGATGCAATTAGATTGACAGATAGATAGATACATAGATAGATAGATGTATTAATGGTCCACTGGGGAAAGTTGTTTTCATAGTAAAAATTTCTTCATCAGCTACGGAATCATGGTATTCATGCAAATGCCTTTAGTTTGTTTTATTTTTGATAAAATACCGTATGACGTATGTCTCAACCATTCAGAAAGCTGCAAGAAATTACATTTGCACTGAACTATTTCCCTTTTCCCCCACCCGTGGCAGACACACTCTGGTGATGGAGCGCTAGGCGCTTTTTTGCCTAGACTTTGATGTCCGACCATTTCTTTTTTATTTCGGCCACGGTCCGAGGTTGTGAGGATACATCATTTACGGCGTCTGCAACCTTTTGCCACTCAAGCATTAGTAATGCCCACACTGTGGCCTCCAAACAACATATTTCTCCTCTTTTCGACCTCGCCAACGATAACTTCTACTTCACAATGAGTGAACTTACTTTTTTTGATTTGCTCTCTGTGTTTGGCATAATTTCGCAATCGATGAATATTAACTTGTGGGCGTTTCACAGACTATTTATGGGCAACTATGGGCGTGACATGAAGCCGCAAAAGCTGTGCTACATTTATAATTGATTGTGATTTATTAAGGGAAAACTGCGTAAGTTTTATAAATCTGAATATTTCTGTGCGTACGCATGTCCTATGTTTCATCCGTACGCCACTTCTGACGCAAATCCTACATAAAGTTTTATAAATGAGGCCCCTGCACGCTCTCCAGTCTCGTCTCTGTTCCCATCCCCTCGTTTCTTCGTTATTGATTCATGCCATTCACCTGTTCCCCTCTTGATTTGGTCCCTTATTTAATGCCCTTGTGTCTTCTGTCTTGTGCTGGTAAATTGTGGTTGTGTGGTGAGTTCTTGTCTCTTGTTTAGTGTAGTTTAAATCCAGTTATTTGTACCAAATGTTTATCTTTAAGTCTTGTCAGGTTTAGTTTAGTTATTCCATGTTCCTGTGTCCGTGTTCATGTCATGTTTTGTTATGTTACCCTAGGGATGGGCAAATGAAGCCTCGTGAAACGATGAGGCTTTCCCCTGAATGTTTCGGGAAAAGATTTGAAGCATCAAGAGTGTCGAGAACAGCGCCATCTGGTGCTTATTTAAAATAAAGCAGCCAGAAGCCTGTGGAAGAAGCTCCGTCAGTTGAAGCAAACACAACACACTCTAGTTTCATTGTTATGTTAAAAAAAAAGCTCCTTGTCACATACCAGGCATCTCACCTTCTGAAAAAGGTCATATGAAAGTAAGAAATTACATACAACAATAAAATAAGTAAAATATTAAATAATAAATTAATATATACACATACATTTTATATAGTATATATTTTTTTCAAATTGTAATCTTTTTTTTAATGTATACATAAATTGGAAGCTGTAAACTCAAAATATTCCCAGATTGTGGAAATCTTTCTTTTTTGGCTACTGCCATTGCTGCTTTACAAACCCATCACCAAATACCAACACCCTATTCCCCTCTCCCCAAATCCGCCATCTGGTGCTTATTTAAAACAAAGCAGCCAGAAGCCTGTGGAAGAAGCTCCGTCAGTTGAAGCAAACACAACACACTCCAGTTTCATTGTTATGTTAAAAAAAAAGCTCCTTGTCACATACCAGGCATCTCACCTTCTGAAAAAGGTCATATGAAAGTAAGAAATTACATACAACAATAAAATAAGTAAAATATTAAATAATACATTAATATATACACATACATTTTATATAGTATATATTTTTTTCAAATTGTAATCTTTTTTTTAATGTATACATAAATTGGAAGCTGTAAACTCAAAATATTCCCAGATTGTGGAAATCTTTCTTTTTTGGCTACTGCCATTGCTGCTTTACAAACCCATCACCAAATACCAACACCCTACTCCCCTCTCCCCAAATCCCACCCTAGCCCCAAATACCAACACCCTATTCCCCTCTCCCCAAATCCCACCCTAGCCCCAAATACCAACACCCTATTCCCCTCTCCCCTAATCCCACTCTGGCCCCAAATACCAACACCCTATTCCCCTCTCCCCTAATCCCACCCTAACCCCAAATACCAACACCATATTCCCCTCTCCCCTAATCCCACCCTAACCCCAAATACCAACACCGTAATCCCACCCTAACCCCAAATAGCAACACCCTATTCCCCTCGCCCCCTAACCCCAAATACCAACACCCTATTCCCCTCTCCCCTAATCCCACCCTAACCCCAAATACCAACACCAAATTACCTAAAAAACACCAAAAGTGCAACGATTTTACAAAAACAAAAAGAGCTTTTGAACTCATTTATTTAAGGAGCTACAAGTATTTATATATGGTACCAAAAAGACATCTGGAAGGTTTCATGTCCATGGATTCACAGAATGACCAATAAGCAGGGCCAGACGGAATCTACTGACTTTTTTTGTTATTTCTGCGCAGAAATTTTTTCTTAATCTGCGGAATTCTGCGGAATAGTTTTTAAATTGTTTGAAATGTGGGTAACACTTTTACTATAAGTGTACATGAATAATAATGTACTAGTTCGTTTAGCATGAACTAATGTTGAATAAAAGAATATACCTATAGGTAATTAATAAAGGATTAACCTTAGCTACGACTGGAGTCATGAGGATTCATGTGTTAACAATACCCACCTTAACTACATGTTAGCACATGTTTGTTAGTTAACGTGTTAATTAACAACAAATGATCGACTTCGAGCAGCAGACATCACTAGACCTGAATGACCATGATCAGATATAAACATGCATCAATACGGATACCTTGTTTAAAAAATTACTATTAAATGTGTGCAAATGCACTCAAGTATGTTATTAGTAAGTAAACAATTAAAACAAATATACTATGAACATACTTAAATTTCAAGTGCATTATTTTGTACTTTTTCATCTGGGAAGCATCTCTGATCACCATTCATTTCGAGGGGCATGTCTTGATCACTTACTGTGCACTTTCCAGCGAAATTATTTGAACAAATAATATTAAATTACAAATAATTGACATATTGATCCTGTTTCAGGTATTTTCTTGCCTGTTATCCTTCAATGTGTCACTTTTGCATATTTCACTTCATTTAATAGTCTGGACAGTACTGTTTATGTGTAACCGATCATTTAATCTCCCCCCCAGGGGGGTCGCAAAGAGGTAGCCAGGGGGTCGCTGGAAGACTTTTATTTGACCGTGTTTAAAATGCTCGCCTTATACCACCACCTGCCGGCAACATGATGTAACACATTAACTGCTAATTGAGGTTATCACACGTGCTTAGCAATTTAAGGTTTCATAGCTGGACTTCTGATTAGACATGGACCGGTTTTTAATTGGTGCTGACAAAAGAAAGCGTCCATCTGAATCAAAGGAAAAGAAGACCAAAAGCAGAAAATATGACGAAAAGTACTTGGAATATGGCTTCACTCAGACCAGCGATCGGGGGGATTCCCGACCACAGTGTGTGATTTGTGGCGAGGTGTTAGCAAAGGAGAGTTTTAAACCTTCCAAAATGCTAAGACACTTGACAACTAAACACGAATCTATGCAGTCAAAACCGCTTGAGTTTTTTCAGCGAAAACTACAGGACTTACGTGGTCAAAAATCAATACTACACAAAGCCATCTTTTGTTATCTCTCACTGGATTGCCAAAACTGGGAAACCACACAATTTAGGTGAGACTTTCTTCCTACCCTGCGCTAAAGAGACTGTTTCTGTTATGTGTGGGAAAAGCATCGCTGATCAGTTAGCAATGATTCCAGTGTCAAATGATACGGTGACTAACCGTATTGGTCGAATGGCAATAGATGTGAAAGAGCAGATAATCACGAAAATCAAATCAAGTTAATTTGATTTGATGAGAGCACCGATATTGCCGGAGAAGCGCAGTTGTTGGTTTACGTTCGATTTGTTGACGACGGACAAATTAAGGAGGATTTTCTTTTCTGTTGCCCTCTTTGTGAACGCGCAACTGGTGAACAAATTTTCGCAACATTGGATTCATTTGTACGTAAACATGACATCGCATGGAAGAACTGTGTGGGAATTTGCTCTGATGGAGCGCGGGCAATGACTGGTAAACACAATGGATTGGTTACAAAAGTACAGGCCGTCGCTCCATTTGCGGTGTGGACGCATTGCATGATACACAGACAAGCCCTTGCTGCTAAAAAAATGCCACCTGATATGAAACAAGGCATGGATGAAGCCATTCGTGCGGTCAACGCGATAAAAACGAGCGCAACAAGCACACGGATATTCAAATTTCTCTGTCAAGAAATGGGCGCAGAACACACGCAGCTTCTGTTTCAAAGTGAAGTGCGTTGGCTGTCCAGAGGAAAAGTTCTCAGTCGTCTCTATGAGCTCCGAGAAGAGGTACGGATCTTTCTTTTGGAGAAAAACTCCCCGCTAGCTCCAAAATTTTCTGATGAAAAATGGCTTGCTCTTCTCGCCTACCTAGCTGACATTTTCAGCCGACTGAATGATCTGAACGCAGGACTTCAGGACAAAAACACATCACTCTTTCCGATAAAATTGAAGGACGGATCAGAAAACTGTCATTATGGCGAACTCACTTGGACAATGATAACTTTGATGCTTTCCCATTATTGGATGATTTCATTAATGAGAGGACTGTGCCAAAAGCCAGTTTGCGTCCGGTAATCGGGGCTCACCGAAGTGAAATGGCAATGCAATTCCGTGAGTATTTCCCTGAAAATCAAGCCATGTCTGAAACTGAAGAGTGGATTAGAAACCAGCGACATCACTGACAGGAATGTCAATTGAATTGAAAGAGTCAATGATTGACATGGCAACAGACACGGGCCTGAAGCAGAGGTTCGCGGAGAAACCACTGGCAGATTTCTGGATATACGTAAATGCCGAATATCGACAACTGAGTGACATGGCATTGAAAAAACTTCTTCCATTCGCATCGACCTATCTCTGTGAGACTGTTTTTTCAGCGCTGGTGTATTTGAAGAACAAGTACAGAGCCAGACTCATGGTTGAAGATAGTTTGCGTCTTTTCCTCAGCCCTATTCAGCCACGACTGGACCGCCTCGCATCCTCTATCCAAGCCCAACCATCCCACTGAGTGAGTAGAGACATTGATGTTGTTTTAATGTTGTCAATTTTAATATGATATTATCTTAATATTAATATAATGGGGGGGGGGGGGTCGCAAAACATTATTGTTAATAAAAGGGGGTCGCACTTCAACAAAGGTTAAGAACCGCTGGCTTATAAAAATGAATCCGGTCATGAGCTCACGTTAGTAAATGGCTAGTTAATAATGAGTTCATCATCACGGGACCCTTCAAGTAAAGTCATGGCATAAAGTGCATCAACGAGTCATGAGCTCATGTTCGTAAACGGCTAGTTAATCATGAGTTCATCATCACGGGACCCTTCAAGTAAAGTCATGGCATAAAGTGCATCAACGAGTCATGAGCTCATGTTCGTAAACGGCTAGTTAATAATGAGTTCATCATCACGGGACCCTTCAAGTAAAGTCATGGCATAAAGTGCATCAACGAGTCATGAGCTAATGTTAGTAAACGGCTAGTTAATAATGAGTTCATCATCACGGGACCCTTCAAGTAAAGTCATGGCATAAAGTGCATCAACGAGGCATGAGCTCATGTTAGTAAACGACTAGTTAATAATGAGTTCATCATCACGGGACCCTTCAAGTAAAGTCATGGCATAAAGTGCATCAACGAGCAGAGCCGGAC
The DNA here is from genome assembly GCF_947034865.1 of Barbatula barbatula. NCBI lineage: Eukaryota > Metazoa > Chordata > Actinopteri > Cypriniformes > Nemacheilidae > Barbatula > Barbatula barbatula. Next base: position 19,984,667 of record NC_136780.1, on the reverse strand, counting down.
AGTAACGGAGTACATTTACTCGAGTGCAGTACTTAAGTACAATTTTGAGGGATCTGTACTTTACTTGATTATAATTTTTGGGGAGTACTCATGACTTTACTCAAGTACATTTGAGAGGCAAATATTGTGCTCTTTACTCCGCTACATTTCTATCCATAACCGTAAGTACACGTTACTTCTAAAAAGGAAAAATAAAAATCTCGGAAACCACCAATTTGTTTTTTCCCTCTCAAACGTGATTGGATTGTGCAGGCGCCACTTATTGGGCGAGCCTATCAGCAACAATCACTCAGACCTCAGAGCTCTATCATTTGCTGTACACACCTGTCAATCATCTCACGTCTGCATGACACGTCCTGTGTACACTTCCTCATTCAGGACATCCGCGATGAAGCTAAAGTAACATTTCTTCACCAAAACAAGAAGCTAATAAATGCACGATTGAAGAATATGTGTTTTGTGTGTATTTTCATGCGATTTGGGGGTATTTTTATATGAATAAAGAATAAAGGTAAGGGAAGAGTAGCCAATAGCGTCATATAAAATGCTAAATATAACATGAAATGAACTTGAAAACATCGCGACCTGTCAGCTGATTTTCTTTAATCATTATTATTTTCTCTTCTTTGCTCTATGCTGCGTGTATAACACGGTCAGGTTCAGAGGTGTGTCAGAACATTGCTATATCGCCTTCTTTGCTGGTTTATAGGTTTATTGATTTCAGGGGCGGCGTTTGTGTATGGCCCTAGCGTTCAGAAAACATTGTTGAAACAAAGTACGTGTGCATAATGAGACTCATTATAGATAATTAAACTACTTTACACTGATGTGTACATGTAGCATAGGCGTCGGAAGCATGTGTATTTGAGAATGTATAAACACCGTTAAGTCACATAGCGTCATTGACGTATAGTCGATAAGACCGAAGATATGTAGTTTTGACGTGACATCATCGTAATGTTGGTTCGCAGCTCTTTTTGGCTAAACTCGTTTGTCTGCATTTTCCACATTTAAGATCATATACAGGCATTTATTTTCAATAAAACAAAGAAACTGTCTACAAAATGCCTAACAGTGGTTTTGGAATCAAGTGTGAGGTTATGGGTAGTGGGGATGGTCTTTATTTTCCCAATTAGTTGGCATCCATTTAATAATTTTAATAAATCGAATAATTTACACTATTGTTATTGTATTTCATTCATAATGTACAACGCTATCTGTGAAAAATTAAAAAAATATATTGTACGGAAAGACTTAGTAGTGCAGTCGCAGTTTAGGCTATTATGTATTTTGCGATTTGCCACTAGCTATGCCAGGATTAGCTTAAAAATGAAAAGAATCAAGGCTTAACAACCCTGCGACAAGGTAAGACATGTTTTATATTTAATCTTGTTTGCTGAATCTGATCAATGGTTGGTTTATATTTTAGTCTCATAGTCGATTAACGTAGTCGTTGGTGGTGGTTATGACAACATCTGGCTGGGTTATTTTTTACTACTTTAAGTTTTGTGGTTACATATATGTGGTATCATTTGGTTTCATTGTGGTTCGTTTTTGTATGGTCTGAGGAAATTTCGCCATACCCTAGGTTTTGATGAAACGCCACTACTGATTGATGAAAAAACAGAGAAACTCACATGTACACACAATTGTTAGCTGAATTGTATTTTCTAATATTACTCATTAATGTAAGCCGAGTATTTGCTTTGATGTTTTTGAGTATGCGGTGTGTTGTTTAAAACTGTTCGGTTCAAATGTGGGTGCAAAAAATCCATTAAAACTCTAGCAGAGGTGAAAAGAATAAAGCATGGTAAAAAGATTAAAATTACTTTATTTTACTTTAAATTCCTTTAACATTCTCCAAGGTATTAACATTAACATTTTTCATAACTCCATGTAGGACGTTTCTGTACATAAATGTAAGCACTGTGGCAGTAGTAATGCAATATTTAGAAAATGTACTCTTGTACTCTTGATACTCAAGTACTTTTAAAAACATGTACTTCAGTACTTTTACTTAAGTACACATCTGACTGTAGTACTTTTACTTGTACTTGAGTAAAATTTAGCAAGGGGTATCTGTACTTTTACTCAAGTAATGAACCTGTGTACTCTGTCCGCCTCTGTCAACGAGTCATGAGCTCATGTTAGTAAACGACTAGTTAATAATGAGTTCATCATCACGGGACCCTTGATTTTAGAATAAAAAAATCATCAAGATTAGAAAAAATATTAATAATTTACAATACAAAAACCAAATAAGTTAAAATGATAAACAGAAGTACAAATTAAACATCATTAAAAGCATTGAATTTACTTTTTAACTTTTAACTTAAGAAACTAAATAAAAGACCACAAATGCAATGTTTTCTGAATCTTTATATTAAATTTTACATTGAACAACATGAACATAGTCATCACTTTGAGGTAACATGACTAACTTTTACCAACGGTGTTAAGAAATATAAAACTTATAAAACTTATCCTCAGTAAAACAAAAATGCCTATATGCATAAAAAAAGTGTTGTTACATCAATTAGACAGTTATTTCCATGGTTATGGAAATAATCACGATTAATTGATTTGACGTAATCAATTTGAATACTAAACAAGAACCATAAAACACGTTATATTATTTTGCATATTTTCTAAATGATTAATATAGGGTGGTCAATTGATAAATCATGATTAATCACATTCAGAATAAAAATTTGTGTTTACATTATATGTATTTGTGTAATGTGCATATTCTTTTTGTGTTTATAAAACATACACACAGGCATGTATGTACAGGTTTATATGAATACAAAATTAATATGCAAAATACACAGATATATATTATGTAAACACAAACTTTTATTCTAGATGTGATTACTCAAGAATAATCATTTGACAGCCCTTGTTTAATAATATTCTTACTCATTTTTTGTTTATGTCTAGTAGGTCGTTGGCTTCTTTCATCTTACGAATCACATCCTCATTGGGTTGTAATTTACACTGAGAAAGACAGCTTTCCGCAAATTTCTGGATGCTGTCTCCCTTTTTGAAAATTCCCCTAAGTTTTGCGAAAGCTTCCAGGTTAGCTGCAGCTAACTCTGCAATTGGAGCCTGAATTACGATAGTGTTTCTGTCAACACTTAGCCTACTGTAAGCCTCAGACTTGCTTAGGCCCCGTTTAACAAGGTTTAATACTTTGTAGTATCGTTTGATGGATTCTTCTGGTGTTTGCACTGAAAAACAAAACAAAACATATTAAAAATGACTTGGTCTATAAAGGTTTCTATGTGTGACGAATTTTTAGGATGACGAATACGAAAAAAAACAATAAAAAATTCTCGAATTCAGTATGCAAAAACCTTTACAGTTCTGTTTTATAGCCCTACTGCGCAGCAATGTCATGCATGCAGAGGTAAGAGATGTGTGCATTAGATATGGAGGTCTGCTGAAACTATTTTCGTGTTACACAGAAGACTGATTTAAATTTTTGAATAAAGTAAATGTTGACTATAATAAACATTTTTAGGCGACATATTGCTCTAAGGGTTCATTAATTATTTGAAGCAAAGAAAAACTTAGTACACAGTACAGTAATAAAAAACATACCTCTTTTGGAATATTCACAGGATTTCTTCTCGGTTCTTCTTCCTCTGTGTTTTTTCTTCATCTTTTTGGGGGTTTTTGGCTCAGAATCAGATGAATCGGTAGAATTAGAGGTAGAGGTCTTCTCGGGTCCAAAGATCTTTACCCGACCTGAAATGACCCAAATCACTTTTTACCCGAACCCGAGACAGACCCGATAACGTTTTTATTTTAAAGCCCCGACCCGAGACAGACCCGATAACGTTAGACCCGAGTCCGACCCATCGTATATAGTTTTTAAACCCGACTAGACCTGAATGTAAACCGATGTTTATTAATGAAATTGATATGGTAATGAACACTTTGATCCTCTTGTTTTGCTCTGGAAAATTGCGCAAACTGAGGCTAAATGGGTTGTGCCAGTTTTAGCTGAATCAAATCTAAATAAAATAAGTAGGTATGACAACATGACAACCACTCGCGCGAACATTCTGTCTCAACAATGTGTTCCAAACCGCGTAGTTCTGAAATGTGCACGTCTTTTTATATCTACTTCTGGTCGCCTGGTGGAAGTATGTTTTTCCTGAATACGATGGTAACTACATCGAATGCAAACCCCTACAGCTTTGGAAACTTCAGGATTTAAATTCTAAGGTGATTTCAGATCACCGCGACTTTCGGAAGATTTGCGTAGCTTTCAACCGATCGACTGAGGGTTGGAGGAGAGTTGGTAACTACACTCACACACACAAGCGACGCGCTGTTATTGTACCGGATAGTTCGGGTCTTCCTCGGGTCAATTAAGCAAAAAAAAAAAAAAGCTGGACAACTGGTAACTGTGAATGCGACACCTGCTTGAGTCGATTGGTCCAAAGGTGATGCGATCTTCAGGGAGTCATGTGTGCGTCAAAGTGGCTGAGCGGGGTTGTCTGTAGCGAAGGTAGGCTAGGAGGGTTCGATACGGTTGAATCGGTGAATTGATGTTGAAAACGTAGACGAAATGGCCTCTCCTGGTCTGGTCAGTCTTACTTTGCTTAATGGAGTAAGAAATCGTCTCTGAATCCAGCACCTGGAGGTCATTCATTGTGGGGTGAACTGAAGGGTCGAATTTGGATGTGATGGTGGTCTCTGAGCATCGTAGAAAGCCGAAGAACGCCAATGTGAACATGGCGTCGAGTGTGCAGGCAACATGTGTGGAGTGATATCCCTTGCGGAGGGTGGAGATGCATTTGGTGGGAATCTCCAAGGTAATGGGCCTCCTGGCGTCCTGACGGGCAGGTTGGGATCTTCGTATGCCTTGGATAACCATTGATGTTTGGGAGCTTGCTATGGCCGGTGACGGGGAGTTGAAAATCAATTTATGGAAGAACTGGATTCCGCTGAGGTAACCTCTGATGGAGCTGGCCTGAAGGTTTTTTGCAGTGTTGAGAAATGAGATGTATGAGGTAATTGTGAGGAGAGAAAATTCTGGGAAGGGAATGCTGAAAGCCTGGTGAAACAATCTAAAGCTTCTCCACGCCGTGAGGTATGATTGCAGGGTCCTGGGGGAAACTGCCTTAGTTATGGAATTGAGAGAGGCATCGAGAAGCGTTTGCAGTGGGTAATTCACTGGAAGATCAACTCCGGATAAGGTTGTACAGGAATAGGCATGGGGTCCGCTTCGAGCGCCAGCAGCCTGGACTTCTGCCAAAATCTGCGCTTTGATGTTGCTGGAGACTGGTGGAGGTTCCATCACATGCGCGTGTGGAGGCGCTGGCATCACAGCGGCTGTGGCCAATGAAAACGTGGGGCGTGCCTGTTGAAGAGAGAGAATGGCAGCCGTTTGCGCGTTGTGCGGAGACAAGCTCGTGCTAGCGTTGGCAGCAGCGCCGAAGATATGAGGCCCAGAGACCGAGGCCTGTGACTCTAACGGAGGCAGCCTCATGCCAGAAATCAATTCCGGCGCCGCGTGCCAAGATCCAGGGGTGGGCAAGGCGAATCTAATGGCGGCCGCTTGTGCGTCTAGCGGAGACATGCTCGCGCTAGCGGCGGCGAAGAATTGTGGTCCGGAAACCAGCGCTTGTGTCCCCAGCGGAGGCAGCCTCATGCCTGAGAACCAAGAGCCCGGGGCGGGAAAGGTGAATCTAACGGCGGGCGCTTGTGCGTCTAACGGAGACATGCTTGCGCTAACGGCGGCGCAAAATAATTGTGGTCCAGAGACCAGCGGTTGTGTCCGCACCGGAGGCAGCCTCACACCTGAGACGTATGGGTGAGCCAGGGCTCCTGAGAGTTGGGGCGGTCATCTGCAGTCACGGTGGTGTCCAACGCATTGAGCTGAGATGCCGCGGGCTACCCCGAGCCGAGCCTGGTTTGTTATTGGCAGCCGATCGTGCCAACCTCATCGAGGGGACGTCGAACTGGGACGACATGTAGAGGGTGTAGAGCTTTAGTTTCGACATCCGCCTGCTGAATAGGACGTCCGCGTTGGCAAGGGCCAGACGAAGGCTCTGGAACGTCCACTTGCTGCATGCAGATATCTTGGGGAGTGTAGAACATTCTAAATGTGTTCTTGCGTGTTCAAAATTGGAGGGAGGCCAGTCAAAGTAAATCTTGAAGTTTTATTGATCAGAAGATTCAAAAAATACAACAGCCGTTGGGTTGCCTTAGACAAAGTGTCTTTACAGAAAACAACCCCGGAAAACAGTTCCGCATCATATTTATAGTTATTTCACGCCACCTATCTTCTCTGTGGACCGGTGACGTGTTGCCTGGTATTAGTCCAATCAGCTCTCACCCCATCGTTCTCAGAATGTCTGCAAAACATTAAATGACAACCTACACAGCCCAATTCTACCCAGCAACAACATAGTTTAAAAGGTCAGACAATGTAATGTGTGTGTGCATCTTTATGTTTTTCAGTTCCATGCATATATTTTGAGACCTGAACTGTCACTTCCTCTTTCTTTTGCATGTGACACCCACACTTCCTCTTTCAAGTGCGCTCAATATCAAACCTTAACTTTTCATGGTTAACTTCCAACACATTAAATGAGGTTAAGGGTTATCGTACGCAAGTAATAGAATAATAAAACACTTCTAAAAGTAATAATGCATATAGAATAATACTGCATATGAAGCATATGAATGAATAAAAGTAATAATGCATATGAAACATATTAAATGTAATAGCACTTCTAAAACACATTAAAATCCCCACAGTCCCTCTCTTGACCTTTTAAAAAAAAAGGTCACACATAATTGCATTCATCGTTGTCATCACCCTCATCGTCGTCTATTAATTGGTCGCCAGACAGCAATGGCATACTGTAAGGGGGAGGAGCGAGATCTTTTTTTTCTATAGCCGCTACGATTAATCGATTACATAATGATCTGATACAGGGAATACAACAACATCCACAGGTTACCAAAATTCCCACGAGCACAGCTATTGATACAACAATTGACATCATTAGTGATTTCCATTTACCCAGCGCCTTATCTAGCCAGTCCCCAATCGGACTGTCAACTCCAGAGTGTTCTTTCATTTCTATAGACAAAGTTTTCAATCCTTCCAATGCCCTGGTCACTGATCCGTCTGGAGCGGTATTATTAGGGATGTAAGTACAACAAAGATCACCAAACATAAAACACACGCCTCCCTTCTCTGCCAGCAGCATGTCCAGAGCCATACGGTTCTGGATGGCCATCAGGGAAGTTGGCGCTAGTTGCTCTGCTAAACCATCAACGGCATCCCTTGTCATATTTGCTAATCTCATCACATTATAATGCACATAATTAATCCTATCTACATTCTTGTTTGGGGTGACTGGAAAAAGAGCAGCTATTATGGGTATATTCTCAAAACCTGCTGCCACTTGGTTCGCTAATTTATATTCATTTGGCACTCCTCGTGGAATTCCAATCGCGTCGATATACGTTGGACTATTCAATGATAAATCAATAATTGAATCTGTTGCTCTCTTTTTGAGGATGTGTCTCCTACGTCTTCTAGCCAAAGTTGCTGAATTCATGGTTTCCGTTCTGACTGCTCTGTCACCTATCAGGGTTATCGGGGCTCCCAATCTTACCATAGCACACACTCCCTTTCCTCCCTCGGGTATCCTAGTAAACAATCTTCGATCGCCACAATAATAATACAATCCAGCTCTAGCCCAGGTTCCTATTTTTGTCCCATTATCTTCTATTATCTGATCACACCACTCCTTGTTTATCTCCCCCAGGTTGATGGTTGGTATTTGACGTGTAATATCATAACATGTATAATTTGCTTTCTGTGGTGTAAATGGACCTGTCTTTGAACGGTTGGTTATTGGTGGGAATATTGCTGCTAGTGTACTACAATTTTTTGGACTGGCCATTCTTGTCAGTGCCAGCATACACTCATATCCCCATTTATCGTTTTGGTACAACGGTGCTGGTTCAGTATATAAATGGGGTCTTGCATTAGCACATCCTACCCAATCATCTATTCTCTGTTCTCTGGCTGTGGTAATTATCCATTCCAGCCACAAATTATTTTCTCCATACCCTGTGGCTCTTTCTATCATATCTTCTGGTTTTAACATGGTGTAATCTATTTCTACTACTCCATTCTTTTGTTCTACCGATAATGGCTCAGCTACAGTCTCATTTCTTTCTTCCTCATGTGAGTTCTTCACAACAAATTTTATTACTGCTTTTTTATCTGTTCCTGGGCTGTGCACCCCCATTATAAGGAAAAATTCCCCTGTATAATTTACTGATCCCGTTCTGGTGGATATTGAAAGGGTGAGTGGATTTTGGCTTGCACTGTAATCTCTTTGCATTTTAAAATCAAATTTTGCCGAGGTACGGGTCCAAAGACTGGGTTCTTTCGGGGCCCAACCACCGGTATATGCTATTACACTATTCCATGACGGACACCATTCACCCCTATGGGTTTGCCTAGACTTGTACGCCTTACAAACACTGTCCATATTCCCATTCCCGTCCATACACACATATACCTCGTACCCTCTCCATGAACTATTTTTTCCCCCACAATTTATGACAGCGCATAGGTCGAAAGTAAATGATGTGGTCTTGCCCCAAACATAGTTAAGTACGAGTTGTTCACATGGTAACCTCATATCGGCTCTGGCTCTTTTATGTCTCGGTTTCGATGTGGTGTTGTTGCTTTCCTGACCCTCAGTTAGGCTAAAAATTATTCCTACTATGATGATGGTGATGACAAGGAGTACTCCCGCACACTTCCCATTTTCCCACAGCCTCATCTCGTTACCCTCTTTTGGACTTTAAAGGAACAATAAAACACTCTTGAATATTGAAATGGTTAAACACACAGTATACTTAATGAAAATATGCGATTAAGAAAATATATGTATAGTTAAAATCACACAAAATGTACTTGACTGTAAGGAATAAGTGGTCATGCGTTAATGAATATGAGAATATAAAAATCACAACAGCAATAATGAGTATGAAAAATAATTGCATAAAATGATTGAATATGAAAAATGATTGTATAAATGATTAAAATATTCGTACCTCTTGATTATAATGAGTATATAGTTATCACTATCTGTACTCCTTCGAACACCTGTTTCAGTATGTTCTGGACTTTTTGAAAATCTAGTTTGTCCAATCCACACCCCAGCCGGGGTACGGACACACTCTTCACCTTATGTTCGACACACCAATTTCTCATCTGTGTTAAGCTTTTTTTGAGATTGTCATAGGTTGGTTTGTCCGTGCATTTTGCTTTAGTGACTAAGTGGAAAATAGTTCTACCGTCTTCCTCGTGAGTTACTGCACAATCACCTGTTCTTTTGTTTTGCTGCTTCACTTTCTCCACTCCGTACCTGTTTTTAAATGTCACTGCAATACCTGCTCCGTATGCACAATCCTCACTCACACAATGTGCTAGAGGTTCACCCTGTGGGCTTGAAAAAATGTCACCTTTTTTACACAGAATTTGTAATGGCCCTGTGGTTGGTTCTGCTTCGCTGTTACCCTCCCTCTCTTGGACCTGAATCCTCAGGTCCACCGCAGTTTCAGCCAACGACCTGTTTGGTGGATCACAATTAACACAAGATGACAAATGATACCAGGTGTCGCCTTTCCCCAATAGGCGAACACAATGTGACGTCCTTGCTGTGACTTTCAGGGGTTCAGTCCAGCGTGGCTCATTCCACTTCCTGCGAAACTTCTTTAGGCGAACCCACTCTGACGGGGCCGGAATGGGCCCTTCGGCAATGTCAACTGGAGCCTGCTGGGAGAAATGTTTAATCATAGCAGTCAGTTTGTCATAATAAACACAGTGTGAAATTGGTGCACAGGCTTCTGGCTTCAGCGGCGTCGATGGTCCTGGAAATGAGCGACCTGTAAGCAATTCAAAGGGTGTAAAGCCAGTGATTCTGTTGACAGACGAACGTACAGACATTAAAGCCAACGGAAGAGCTGCAAGCCATGTCAATTTGGTCTGTGCACAGATTTTAGCCAATTTTAGTTTTAAATTAAGGTTCATCTGCTTTTGCTGCCAGATCTTCAGCATTGTTACCTTCAGTCAAAGGACCTTCTATCTTAGAGTGGCCAGTGCATTTAATTACGGCCACCTCCCTAGGGATCATCAGAGCCTCTAAAGGTCTCTGTCCGCATGCGCATGCTTAATTGGTCGACCAGACGATGTGATAAAGCCACATCGTCGCCTTAAGGGCATTTCAATATTTACAGCTGTGATAACATAATCAGAGTCAGAATAGATGTTCACACGGTGTTCACCAGCATGTTGCAAGGCTTTGATCACTGCTACCATTTCTGACCTCTGTGCTGACTGCTTCCCATCTAACCTTGCTGCATCCCTCTTAACCATTTCATGTCCTTCCTGCTCTACCACTGCATAAGCCGCTTTCAAACTACCGTCTGTGAATAATTTAATGAGTGCTGTGACAATTTTTTTAATTTGGGCAGTTCAAGTTAGCTGCATGGGCCAAATGGGACTCAAGGTATATAAACATGCGATCTTTTTTTTTTAAATGTTCAATTTAACACAACCTTGAGATTCTTCATGCCATGTGGCTTGATGAGGTGTCGCAATGGGGTTGTAAGAGCTACATATTTTGGATTTAATGTCTACTGTATCCTGTCAGGCCCAAAAATGGCAACATTTCTTACACCGTGGTTGGTTTTTGGATGACTCAGAATATCCTGCCTTGTGTTATAGTAAGCGTCAAGCCCTGTTAGGTGATCATGCGACCTGGAAATATAACATTAGGTCTGCATATCTGCAGCTTATAAAAATCCTTGGGTTAGTCTGTTGTAATAATATTGATACCCCCGGTATGTGAATGCCACACAGGGTTTACATTCTTCAATGGATATACAGGAAAAAGCGCTTGCCAAATCAATACATGTGAACCATTTGTTAAGTTGAGTGACCATTCATTATATAGTTTGGCGCTACACTATGGTCTAATACTACCCAATATATGTCTACGTCCCTCTCTTCCCCACATGAGGTGTGTTACCTGAAAGGTAACAATTTGCTTTGGTCCCATCTGGCTTCTGCTGAACACAATATACTAACTCAAATATAATTTAATCAGTAAATGTTTCACTAATAAAGGGATTTGGGCGTTACAGGAATACAGGAATTAATGCGACAGACACTGACCTGAAACTTTCACTTGTAATGGTTTTAGTCATAGGCCATCTTTAATCACAACTTTCTCTGTGTGCCCTTTCAACATTGCTCCGCCCCATTCACCGGGCCCCATGTTAGGGTGCATAGGCGCCTGTAGGTTGGAGAATGACGAGAGATGTTGCCCCGGGTTATTTGGGGTGTGTGGTCCCCTGCCACGACCACTGGACCTACCTCTTTGGGGACCCCATCCCCCCTCAGGTAGTCCGTTTTGCTGACCTTGACCTTGTGACCAGTTGTGGACAATGTCTTGCCCAGTGTCCATATCTGCCACACGCATAACACTGATCCCTGCTCCGCCCGCCTCCCTGTCTTCCCCGTTCCCTCTTCAATTACCCCTTTGCCTATTGTTTTGTCCCCATGATTGGTTAAGGTTTGTGTATGGTTATAGTGCTTATGGGTACCCCTCATAGGGATGAGCACCATAGGGTGGGCCTGTATGTGGGGGTGGCTGCTGGGACATTTGTTTCACCTTCTGACTTGCCAGGATAACAAAGTCTGTAATTACAAAAATAGATTTTGACATTCACTTTTTCCAATACAAAATTATCAGAGCAATTTGATTTTGATGTTTTCCTTGGGGTCAATTTTATTCCACCTAAAGAATTTCAGGGAAATCACCAAAAAAAAAAAAATTATAATAATAATTGACAATTAAACTGAGAACTTTGAGTTGCATGACCTATAACACATGATGAATGAGCAAACTATAATAAAATATAATACAATTAATCTTTGCAGAAGTCAAAGTGTTTGTTTAAGAAAACTCTTTCTCTCTCTGTATACTGTATATATGCTCTCAGAACACCCATTCTACCTCTTCATCCAGCCACTGGCTTTATACATTAAACATACACCTAACTCTCATTGGTTTCCCATTAACACGTACACAAATGCCTAAATGTTGCTGTTTTCTGTCTTTCGCTCCCTTTCTGGCACTCTCTCACTCTCCCTCTCTCTCTGTCTCACACACACACACACACACACACACACACCTACACTGTCTCAAGCACAGCCACACACTCGTTCTGTCATGTGCAATCTTCACATAATGCTCCATTTAGCTCTTTCTGCCGCTGTTTAAACTTACATGTGCTTTTTCCTCCATTTCCCTGATTCAGGTCCGTAGCCAGCCAGTTGAAAGGGGAGGTTCTTTTTTTCAAAAAGTGGACCTTTTTGCATTTTTCTCCTCCTTTTGTATTTAATTATGAGGTTCAAATACTTCATTTTGGTGACCTTTTATGCACTAATTTGTGCAGGATTAGCTTGTCTTCTGGTATCCTAACCAGCACGCTTTTGGATGCACCTAAAATATTTATTACATTGTTGTCAAATTGCTTCCTCGTGTAACACTTTTGTCAGTCCATACACAGTTCATAAGTTTAAAGACCACACTAACAACAGAATAGATTTAAAGAACTTTTCTGAAATATTAATAATAATTCTTCTCATCATCATTTCTTGACTCTCTGTCAATGCCTCTCTGCTATGTTTTATTATTATTATTACGCTACGTTTATATGGCTATTATATTGTAGACCAGGGGTCCCCAAACCTTTTTCTGCAAGGGCCACATAATTCTCCCTGTCTTTAATGGGGGGCTGGGTCGGTTTGTAACAGACAATTACACAGGAGGCCGGAGATACTGCTTGAATTATTGTGGAGATTTAATCATGATTTGAAATGTATTTATTATTGCCTCCTAATGGTATAATAGTTTATTAATAGTTAATAGTTTAGTGCTACTCAAATTCAAAACATTTTCTTGTGCATATTAATTAACCTTTCTCTTTCCTAACCGCTTGGCCATTTTGTCGTCTCTTTGAAATTTGCTGATGGTTCGCGCGTCAGTTCTATCGCAATGGTACGTTATGAATTTAACAAATTATTAGGCTATGTGAGAAACTTAGAGAAATTTGGGTCTGAAAGCCAATATTCGACAGCTAATATAGTTCAGATTTTTCAACTCGCGCGAATCACGCGAACGCTCAATTCGCAAATCGCGCCGCAAGTAGGTCATCGCATCTTTGCATTGACTTAACATGTAAATCACTCGCGCTTAACGCTTCATTCGCGTTTGGTGTGAACACACTATAAGGCATTGAGGGGTTATATATATACACACGCGTCCTGCAATAATAATCGTATTAATTTGAAACAGCAACCCAGAAATTTGTCACAAGCATTGATTAAAACAATGATGACAATAATCACATGAAAATCTGTAAGTCGCTTTGGATAAAAGTGTCTGCCAAATGTAAATGTAAATGAAAAAAAACCCGACTTAAATTCTGGACCTTTGGCAGTGAGGGGGGGTTCGTTCGAACCACCCGAACCCCCCCTGCCTACGGGCTTGCTGATTTTTGGTGTTATCTTAATTAATACATTCTCCGATTCCTTCCATACATTTCTGACTCCATTTACATTCCCAAATCTTATTTTCTTTCTTATGATTTTTCGGTTCCGTTTGAGCCATCAACATATCCACTACTCTCCCCCATTGTGTGGTTATCGGGACACACCCGTCTCTCTCACATTCTTTCTCAAACTCAAACATTCTACAAACTGATATTCACTGCACAATACACAAGCAATATATACACTGTAATTGTCTTTCACTATTCTTTTAAAATAATATTCAATGCACAATACACTCTAAATATACACAATTTACTTATGTTTTACTATACTTTTTGTATAATAATATTCATTACAGAATAAACTCTCAATATATATACAGTTTACTTATTTTTGGCGTACTCACGACTGGTTACGTGTAGGCGTCCCAAAAGTATTTTCCAACAATAATTTTATCTTTTGGCGTACTCACGACTGGTTACGTGTAGGCGTCCCAAAAGTATTTTCCAACAATAATTTTATCTTTTGGCGTACTCACGACTGGTTACGTGTAGGCGTTCCAAGAGTATTTTCCAACAATAATTTTATCTTTTGGCGTACTCACGACTGGTTACGTGTAGGCGTTTCAAAAGTATTTTCCAACAATAGTTTTATCTTTAACTATTGTGACGCGGGCCTCTCACCCCGTCTTCAAATGTTCAAAACCAACAATAGTTCTCTTCTTAACTATTGTGACGCAGGAATCTAACCTCGTCTTCAAATGTTCAAAACCAACAATAGTTCTCTTCTTAACTATTGTGACGCAGGACTCTAACCTCGTCTTCAAATGTTTAAAACCATCCTTTTATTCTGATCAACAAATATCAACAATTTCTATTTTGTAATCAATGGTACGGATATACTTTTAAATTCAACACATGAATTTGGAATATTCAATTTGCAGAAATTAGTTTAAACAGGTTTTCTGCTTACCTTTTATATTGTCGGCCGTGTGTTGGACTCAAAGTTATCTCGTCCCAGTTCTCGGTCAATCCCCGACTTTTACAATTCTTCTAAATGCCCCTTTTCTCCAATCACGTCGGATGTCACCATCTGTAGGACATTCTAAATGTGTCCCTGCGTGTTCAAAATTGGAGGGAGGCCAGTCAAAGTAAATCTTGAAGTTTTATTGATCAGAAGATTCAAAAAATACAACAGCCGTTGGGTTGCCTTAGACAAAGTGTCTTTACAGAAAACAACCCCGGAAAACAGTTCCGCATCATATTTATAGTTATTTCACGCCGTCTATCTTCTCTGTGGACCGGTGACGTGTTGCCTGGTATTAGTCCAATCAGCTCTCACCCCATCGTTCTCAGAATGTCTGCAAAACATTAAATGACAACCTACACAGCCCAATTCTACCCAGCAACAACATAGTTTAAAAGGTCAGACAATGTAATGTGTGTGTGCATCTTTATGTTTTTCAGTTCCATGCATATATTTTGAGACCTGAACTGTCACTTCCTCTTTCTTTTGCATGTGACACCCACACTTCCTCTTTCAAGTGCGCTCAATATCAAACCTTAACTTTTCATGGTTAACTTCCAACACATTAAATGAGGTTAAGGGTTATCGTACGCAAGTAATAGAATAATAAAACACTTCTAAAAGTAATAATGCATATAGAATAATACTGCATATGAAGCATATGAATGAATAAAAGTAATAATGCATATGAAACATATTAAATGTAATAGCACTTCTAAAACACATTAAAATCCCCACAGGAGCGCAGAGGCGTATCATGTATATATGTACCTGAGTCCATCCAGGTATCTCAGGCTCAAAAAGGATAGATGGGCAGTCCATCGCATGGCACTTACTGATACAGTACACACCAACATGCCCTTTAAGGTCAATATAGTGTTGTTCTTATTCTTAATAATTATTCTAATCTGCACGTCATGGACCATGAGGGGAATGGGACTACCCGGGGAAAATACCAAATCAGACTAACACAGGGAGAACGTGAAAACTCAACACAGGAAGGTTTCCTGGCTCAGTAAGGACTGTGATGCAAGGCAACAGTGCTACCCACTGAACTATGTTGTCAGAAATCATACAATGAAAAGAAGTGAAAATGTAGGCTACACAAAAGAGATAGAATTTAAGTGTAATAGTTTCATATTTGTATTTGTAAAGTCAATTCTTAAAGTGAGTTTTTTCCATGCATTATAGCAATCCAAACAACAATACTTTTTAATAAATGTATATATTTAAAGCAGACTTCTCAAAGTGACGTTGAAACTTTTTCTTATTAAATGGCTTATTATGGAAATGTGTTTTTTTCTCTACTGCATTTGCTTGATATCATATTATCTTCTGTTTTGCTTGATACTTGATATATTAAAATTTGGAACAATAAAGCATTTTATCCCATATATAAATTCAGACATAGTTTATTTATAGAACAATCTGTGACACCTTTCTAAAAAAATATATATATTTTTCTGCATTCAAATATGTGAAGAAATGTTTTTAAAGTGCACAATATGTATTTATATATTTATTTGAAAATATGGGTAATTTATCTTTACTCCTAACCTTTAAAAAAAATCATAAATATTATTTACGGATTTTAAGCGTTCTTAAAAGACAGGTGTCCATTGTCTCGCTGTTTGCTGCGTCTTACCTGACATTACGGGGCAAACGTGTGAAGCTGTGGGAAGCTGCGCAGACTGATAGGTATATTACGTCAAAGTATCGCAACAAGGTATAATATGACATAATATCTGCGTAGTAAATTTTTTTAAATATTTTTCCTTTTAATAATTTATTTTCCCTTTATTGTCTTTATACTTTCTGCAATTCAAGTTAGTGTTTTGTTATTTTAAATTGTTATATATTTATATTTAGTTTATATGTCTATGGACGTTAGTATGTTGCGTCATCACGTTCACGTTACGTCTGTTATTGCGCGTATTTTTAACATGTACATTTCAGTCACTTAATTTGTATTCAGTAGATCGTTTTCAAAAAAGGTAAGTAGGTATTTCTGTCAGTCTTGTAACGGAAGGGCCTGGATTAAAGATAAGACTCGGTCATTTAAATATAAGATTCATTTGAGGTAAATTATTTTGGTTAACATATTAAGTTACCCCAAACAGATGGTTAAACATAACATAACAATCTTTTCAGCTAATCAGAATATTGGGATTCATATTCACTTACTGATTTAATTAAAAGGGATAGTGTAATGACGACTGAAGCATTCTTCATGGCAAAGGCTAAATTAGAGGAAAAAAAGGCTTAATTTAAATCATTGAAAACTGACTGGGTGGGTTCCATAAAAAAAAACTGCAACAGGACTGTTCTTATTAATAGCAGTTATTGTTTGGTAAGTATTTAAGTCCAGGTTTGTAATGATAAGTAACAGTAATGTGAAAATTAAACCTGTTTTAAATAGATACTGGTGTTTAATTCCTTGTTAGTTTATTCAATTTTGGGCTTCTTAATCTTTTTTAATGATTACTGCTTATTGAGAAGAAAACAAGCAATACTTTTGTTGCTGATGCTATTTTTGGTGGTGACCATCTTTTGGATGATGATCTTCTCCAGAGGTTGAAGACTGTCTATGAAGCAGTATTGAGAAGTTTGTTTTTTATTTTATTACATTAATAACTTTCAAAGACTCACAGCCATTAGCATAGGTGGTGTTTTTGAGAGTGTTTTTATTTTTTCAGTAGACCTGGCAATATTACAGTTAAATTGAATATAATACAAAAATGTTCATTTCCTAAAGTTCATTTTCATAGAGAGAAAAAGAAGGGGACTCCAGAGACCTCCACACCCGCTACACAACAGTTAGAGACCTCTACACCAGCTACACCACAAGAGCCAGAGACCTCCGCTGTCACGGTTGGTCATCCGCTGTCTAATTACGCTGATTGTTTCATGTGGGCATTATCGCTGATCATCTGTGATCAGCGGCAGCTGCAAGCAATTTACCTCCCTATTTATTGCCCTGTCTTTCGTCTCATGTTTGTCAGATCGTTGTTGGTGAATCCCTGAGTTGGTTCCTGTTCCTATTGGACTAAGTCTGTGTTCTTCGTGGCGTTTAACCCGCTTTTCAGTCTTGATTGTTTTCGGCTCTCCTCCAAACCTCACACTGGGAATATCACCAGCCTCCACACCTCAATCCGGAGATTTCCTTGCTCGCCTCGGACATCATCACAGGAAGCCCATCGAGGTCCCTGCGTCATCACTCTCTGGCTGGCTGCAATACGCTGGACTCTTATTATCGTCTCAATAAAGAGCTTTATTCTTGCAATTTGATTCCGTTTATTCTTCCATAACATCCGCACCAGCTACACCACCACAGCCAGAGACCTCCGCACCAGCTACACCACCACAGCCAGAGACCTCCGCACCAGCTACACCACCACAGCCAGAGACCTCCGCACCAGCTACACCACCACAGCCAGAGACCTCCGCACCAGCTACACCACCACAGCCAGAGACCTCCGCACCAGCTACACCACCACAGCCAGAGACCTCCGCACCAGCTACACCACCACAGCCAGAGACCTCCGCACCAGCTACACCACAACCAGAGATTTATACAAACACTAACTCTCTGCCAAGTTCCTCCTCAACCAAGCCAGAAACAAACACACTAGACCATCTAGACCAAGAGCCACCAAACGAAAACAGGGCAAGCATACTTATTGAATCAATAAACATATTTTTTCATTAAAATATTATATTTCTCCTTTTAATATTGAATTTCTTATTTTCTCTCTAGAAGCTACAAAGACAACAAAAGAAGGCAAGAAGCATAAAGGTGAAGTACATCTAAGGCACAAGTATTGTACCGAGTTTACAAATGTGTTAATTTGCATGTAATAAACAATTTAAATGGTTGACACTGTTTTATTTTGGTTTAACACAGTCAAATGTCCTGAATGCACAGAACGACAGGAGAACAACAACTACCCATACCAGAAAATACTAAAAAGAAGAATTAGAGCGGTAAGTGTTTTGACTAAATGTATTTGTCTTTCGAGTCTTATACACCCTGAAGTCTAAAACAGCATAAAATTAACATTTAATTTCTGGTTGATCTTATCAGGTATGTTAAACTGATTAATTTGCTAGTTTATTTATTTTAGTTGTCCTGTAGGGAAACATGGAAGTCCTCTTAAAATGGGCTCTTTGCAAATCATGGTATGTATTCGGTTTGTAATCCATTATCATTTAGCATTTTCCTAAATCAGCTTTATGAAAGTACAGCAAATTAAATGTTGTTTACTAAATCAAAACCTTTTTCCTTTTTTTAGTGGAATCGGATGGAAAGACTCTTGGGAGCCATCTTTTGTTGTCATTTAAAGGGAAAGTTCATGACAATTAATTTTTAATTCATCCTCAAGTCAGCCCAAACATGTACCTTTCTTTCTTCTGCAGAACACAAAAGATGTTTTGAAGAACGTTGTTAACCAAACAACCCATTGACTTTACACTTTTACAGACTATTACAGACACTTAAACATTTCCCAAAATATCTTCTTTTGTGTTTGTGGACGAAAGTCATACACAGGTTTGCAACCACATGAAGATGGAAACTAAAACATTTGGAAATAATTTGTGAGATCTTTTAAGTTATGCTTTATATTGATAGTTTAAATATAATTGTATATGTTTGAAAGTTGCTGAAATAATATTATTTCAGTTGCACCGGTAAAAACAATATTTATCATTCACAATGTTATTGTTGGATCAATTGTTGAATTGATTGAAATGCTGTGTTGTGTCAACCACATTGCTGTAATCATATGAACAAAAATAAAAGCAATTTTCAAATATTTGTATCTTTTGTAATTCAACTTAAAAATATAATTGAGGTAAACTAGACACAAAATTAACAATGAAAATCACATAATATGTGGGTTTATAACACAAAATAATATCAGTGTTTAATAATCTGCTGTGACATTACCCCCCCCTCCACGGCCCGCTCCCGAGGGCCGAGGACCCCGACGACGTGGTGGTCGACCACTACCTCGGGGTGCTGGTCGATCCGGATGTGCTGCATGAAAGGCTTCAAGCAAATTGGGGTCAAGTATGTTGTTTCTAGTCACCCATGAGCGTTCCTCAGGGCCGTATTACCACTAAGTATTCGAGCACACCACCGCGTCGCCGGGAGTCCAAGATATCCTTCACCAGGTAGGCTGTTCCGTCTTCCAAGATGAGTGGAAGGGGGGGCTCCGGGGTGGTGTCGGACTCTGGGGAACCAGAAACAGAAGGGTGGTGAGGTTTTAGTAGTGATACGTGGAATGTGGGATGAATCCGGTAGTGTGGTGGAAGTTGGAGTTTGTAGGTGACCGGATTGATCTGTTGGATGATGGGAAACGGGCCAATGAACCTGGGACTCAGCTTCTTACAGGGCTGACATAGGTGGATGTCCCGAGTGGTGGAATGATGGAGCTTTAGAACGGCGAAGGTCGGCTGTCATCCTACTTCTGCGAAGGGCACGTTGCAATTGTTGGTGTGCTGAGTCCCAGACCCTCTCACTCTACCGGAGCCAGTAATCGACTGCTGGTACATCAATTGTTATTCGTACCAGGGAAACAGTGGAGGTTGATAACCGAGTACGCACTGGAATGGAGTGAGCCCAGTAGACGGTTGATGGAGGGAGTTCTGTGCGTACTCGGCCCACCCTAGGAACTGGTTCCAGGAGTTCTGGTGGCCATGACAGAATGTGCGAAGGAAGCGACCAATCTCCTGGATCTTCCTCTCTGTCTGCCCGTTAGATTGGGATGGTATCCAGATGACAGGCTGACGGTCACACCTAGGAGTTTCAGAAAGGCTTTCCATACTCTTGAGATGAATTGAGGGCCTCGATCCGAGACGATGTCCTCAGGTATTCCGAAGTAGCGGAATACATTGTTGAACATGATTTCCGTCGTTTCCATGGCGGTGGGTAATTTCTTTAAAGGAATCAAGCAACATGACTTTGAGAAGCGATCGACTACCACAAAAATGCAGGTGTAACCCTCGGACGCTGGCACATTCCTTACAACCTTGCACGTATCTGCGAACGTCGGCTGCCATGTGTGGCCACCAGAAGCGCTCCTTCAGCAGCGAGAGGGTTTCATTGACCCCCGGGTGGCCAGTGCCCAAAGATGAATGTGAGGAGTGGATGAGATTCTTGCGGTGAGTACAGGTAACATATTGTAATTCTGGGGGACAGCCCGGCGGAGTGTGGGTGAAGGCATTGGAGGAGGGTAAAGTCTCCTCAGACCAGACGATGGGGTTTACAAATAATTTCTCAGGAATTATAGGCTCATCTTCTTCCACTCTTTCCTCCGGACTGTAAATGCGAGGTAATGCGTCTGCCTTGACATTTTTGGATCCTGGACGATATGAAATCGTGAACTGGAAGCGGGTGAAGAATAGCAACCATCGTGCCTGGCGCGGTTCAGACGTTTCGCCTCACGTAGATAACCCAGGTTTTTATGGTCGTTCAACACAAGGAAGGGATGTGTAGAACCCTCCAGCCAATGTCTCCATTCCTCAAGAGCCAGCTTGATGGCAAGAAGTTCTCTATCATAGTTGACTTCCACCGGGCTGAGTTTACGGGAAAAGAAGGCACATGGATGGAGTCGGCTAGGGTTCCCCTGCTGTTGGGATAAGATTGCGCCCACTCCGGTGGTTGACGCATCGACCTCGACCACGAAAGGGATACCTGGGTTTGGGTGAACAAGGAGGGGAGCAGTGGTGAACGTGGTCTTGAGGGTTTCGAATGCTTTGGTGGCATCTGGGGACCAGAGTAGAGATTTGGGTTGTTTGTGGAGCAGATGAGTGAGTGGGCTGGCAATGGAACTGTAATTTTGAATAAATCTTCGGTAGACTTCGGAAGATTGGTGGGAATGGGCCAAGATCTGATAGCTTCTACCTTCCTCTCATCCATCCGGATGCCACTGTGGTCGATGATGTAACCCAGGAACTGCACTGAGGGCTGATGAATGGAGCATTTTTCCGCTTTTAGGAAGAGGTGAAAACTTCGTAGGCGTTGAAGGACCTCTGCAACGTGACAGCGATGATCAACCAGATTCCGGGAGTAGATGAGGATGTCGTCGATATATACCAGGACGGACTTGTGGAGGAACTCCCTGAGCACTTCATGAATAAAGTCTTGGAATACTGAGGGGGCGTTGGCCAATCCGTAAGGCATCACAAGGTATTCATAATGACCCGTAGGTGTCACGAAGGCAGTTTTCCATTCATCCCCCTCGCGTATCCGGATCAGGTTATATGCGCTGCGGAGGTCCAACTTCGTAAACACCGTGGCACCACGGAGATGTTCTAGTGCTGCAGAGACGAGAGGAAGGGGGTAACGGAACTTCACAGTGATCTTATTGAGGGCTCGATAATCAATGCATCGTCTCAAACCTCCGTCTTTTTTTGCAACAAAGAAGAAACTGGAGGCAGCAGGGGACGTAGAAGGACGTATGTACCCTTGATTTAGTGCCTCCTTGATGTACTCCACCATGGCCTTCTCTTCTGGACATGATAGTGGATAAATCCGTCTACGGGGCACCTGGCAGCAGATCAATTAAACAGTCCCATGGCCGGTGTGGAGGCAGCTTGGATGCGCGTGTGGGACAGAAGACGTCATTAAAGGGGCGTAACAGGTTGGAATATCCACGGAACGTTTCTCTACCGGGCTTTCGATGGACGTGGAGCAGAGGGTCATGTGATTAGCATGTGATCTGACAGGAACTGGAAGAGTCGAGAAACAATCCGGGAAACAGTCATCACCCCACTTCAGAATTTCTCCTGTTTTCCAGGAAATGACAGGGTTATGCTGCTCCAACCACGGGCGCCCTAGAACGATGTCAGCAGAAGATTCCTCCAGAACCAGCAGATGTTGTTCCTCCTCATGCAGAAGACCCACTCGGAGCAGTAGTGGACCCACAGATTTTCGTACTTGACGGCGACTGAGAGGTTTACCAGTTATGGAGTGGACTTGGTAAATGGTCGGTGTTGTTGTCGTCTTGAGCTTGAGCTGGCGGCAGAGGGAGCCCGAGATGAAGTTCCCGGCTGACCCTGAGTCGAGGAGAGCGATGACTGTAATAGACACATCAGACGCAGTAAGACATACAGTGGTAGTGAGTGGTGTCATTTGTTTTAGAGACGGAATGATGGCACTCACCAGTGGACGAGGAGGACGGATGGGGCATCCGGTGATGTAATGCCGGGTGTACCACAGATATGGACATAGACACTGAGTTAGCCTTCTCTGCCGCTCAGCCATGGTCAGTCGGGAACTATCCACTTGCATGGGTTCGTGGGCTGGTTCTGGAGGACTGAATCTTTCTGGTCGGCGAGGAGACGGGAAGCAGAACAGCTGGCCCTGGTTTTCTTCTTCACACGACTGCATACGAGTAGCGAAGCGTATGGAGAGTTGAATGAAGCGTTCTAAGCCGATGGTATCCTCGTATGCAGCGAGATGCAACCGCACCCGAGGATCCAATCCTTGACGATAAGTGGTCAGGAGAGCTTGCTCATTCCACCCGCTGGAAGCAGCTAAGGTGCGAAACTGGATTGCATATTCGATGATAGACTTTGTACCTTGTTTCAGATTATATAACTGCTCTCCGATTGCCGAATCCCAGGAAGGTTTATCACTTCTTTAAAGTGGGCGATGAAGTCGGAAAGAGATTGGGTAAGCGGGCTATTTTGAGACCAGAGGCGTTCTGCCCACCGGAGAGCTTTATCAGACAGTTGGGATATGATGAAGGCCACTTTCGATCGTTCCGTGGGATAAAGGTGCGGTTGCATCTCCAGGACCAGCGAGCATTGAAGCAGAAACCTGTTGCAATCCTCCGCCTAACCAGAGAAGGGCGCCGGTTTGGCCATGGGACTGGCGTATACCGGAGGCGAAAGTGAAGCGGTGGTCCTGCTTGTGGTGCCGGTTGGTGCTGGTGTGGTTGATGTGTGACTGTGTGTTCGCGTGCTGCTTAAATGCTGATGGTGATGAGGTGATGATGATCTTCAGGTGCAGGTGGAGAGTTTGCGTGTGGTGCTTGAGAGAGGTTGGAATCTGGTGTGCTTGTGACAGTCATACAGTTTTGCGACTTTCAGTCATGCTGCTCAGTAAAACACATCCATTATTTGCTTATTAATAATGTTCAGAGTGTTTAGGCATATTATAAGATGTTCCAATTGCCCTCAAATTTCACTGTGCACATCATCTTTCCGATACTGTATGATATTGCCATATTCAGTGTTCCCATATTGTTATATTTTTCTAATCTTATACCATACTGGTATGTGTGTATTGTGTCACAATTTCCTGACATGTGTATACAGACAATATGTGTCTATTCTTTTAGTGCTGTCATTTGCTGTCTACACATCCGAAATGAGATTATGTGCTGTATGCATCACACATATTACTTGAGCTGTGAATACTATCATACTCTCACTGCCTATAACATGTTCTATCATTATCATTATAATCATTATAATTCAATAAACTATTGCAAACAGAAATACAAGAGAAACAGAATATAATTCATACACAGTTTAATCGTATATAGAACACATAACTGATTGAAAATAACACTCATTCCAAGATCCAACAAATTCCCAGTAACAGGCATTGAAATAAGCAAAGTTCCTAACGGAGTCTGACTTTAATATTGTGTAACCCATTTCAAAACTCTTGGTCAAAATTTTACAAAAGAGAGAAATGCATCACTTAAGGTGCATAAGGTATTGTGAACAGACTTCATATAACCACTTCCAATTCTACCATGCATATTCTTGGAATATGAGTGGTGTCTTTTTGTGTGGAGTATGTTCTTGTGTTGTCTTGGATTCTTCAAGTTCTCCATGCAGTTTTTTTTTCAACAGCCCAGAGGTTTTTAGATCAGGTCTGGAACACTCAATTGCCCATTGTAGGTTTGTGAATATGATTTATGGACTGGTCCCCTGTCTAAAGCTATGCTGTGCTGCTGTATACAAATCTATTGAGCTGTCAGCATTCAGCGTTTCATAATATAACTTTAAATACAGTAGATACTACTTATATTTAGGTACAGTACTTAAAGTTTTTAGGTACAGTACTGTACAGTACTAAAGGTGACTTGGCATCTGAGTATTGAGCGTCAAGCAAGTTCATTTAGAACTTCCTGCTTGCACCATCAAACCTCTCCAGATGATCCAAAATGCGACGGCAAGAGTGGTCTTTAATGAACCGAAGAGAGCGCATGTAACTCCGCTCTTCATCAGGTTACACTGGCTCCCGCATAAAGTTCAAAGCTATGCTCCTGGCCTACAAGACCACCACCGGGTCTGCACCTTTATATCTCCATTTGCTAACGCAGATCTATGTTCCTGCCAGATCACTGCGGTCTGCAAAGGAACAACGACTAGTGGTACCATCCCAAAAAGGAAAAAGTCACTCTCTGGTACCTTCTCTGGATCTGTTCCACATTGGTGGAATGATCTACCTGCTGCTACAAGATCAGCAGACTCTGTTGACATGTTTAAAAAACGCCTCAAAACGCATCTCTTTCTTCAACATGTAGCTGATTTGAATCTCTAAAAAAATATACTAACCTCACTATTCTTAGCTTTGTATACTGTAATAGGCTTTAATGGACTAGTTTTGATGCACTTATGCATTTTGTTGTTTGTTGTTATAATTGCTTCCAATGTTTCCTCATCTGTAAGTCGCTTTGGATAAAAGCGTCTGCTAAATGACTAAATGTAAATGTAGAACATGAGCTGTTGAAGAAGTTTACAAAACTCATGTAAAAGAATAAGTGATTATGTTTGGATATCAGGTATCAGAATGAACTGTATTTGTTTAGCCATTCATTTATTCAGTGCAATCTAACAATGTACAGAGTTGTAATGATGCAGGTAGTTTATCAGATACAATTTTGTCCAGAGATGTCAGAAGTGGGATTTTGCATTTTAATTTTTTACACACAAGTCACTTCAATGAAATTTAATTTACACATACAAAATCAATATTGTTATTTTATTGTAGTGTTAATGTCAATAACTAAGTAACACTGTAAAGTCTCCAGTCTCTTCGGAGGCGTGGGTTCCCATCTCTTATCATATATGATAACTGTCACGGTGTCGCGCCGGACGAGACAGACGAGAATGCAGGTTTTACAAAAAGACAGGTAACTTTAATGAACAGACTGGTACACGAAACGCAAGACAATCAATAACCGACAGGGGAACAAAGGAAACACAGGGTATAAATAGTCTTAAATGATGACAATGATCGCTGGCAGGTGCGGGAAACGGCGTGATACAAATGACAGACAGGTGCGGGATAGCAAATGAGTCCATGGGGAAAAACAGGCAGGGAAACGGACGGGAGTGTTACAGTACACCCCCCTCCCCAAAGGCGCGTCCTCGCGCCAACGAAACACCAGGGAGGGGGGGTGGGCAGCTGAGAGACTCGTGCGGGACATACAGACTAGTACGGGACAGGGAGTCTCTCAGCTGGCTTCCCCCTGGCTTGGGGTCAGGAGGATTGGGCTCGGGCTGTGGGTCCGGAGGCTTGGGCTCGGGCTGAGGGTCCGGAGGCTTGGGCTCGGGCTGAGGGTCCGGAGGCTTGGGCTCGGGCTGAGGGTCCGGAGGCTTGGGCTCGGGCTGTGGGTCCGGAGGCTTGGGCTCGGGCTGTGGGTCCGGAGGCTTGGGCTCGGGCTGAGGGTCCGGAGGCTTGGGCTCGGGCTGAGGGTCCGGAGGCTTGGGCTCGGGCTGAGGGTCCGGAGGCTTGGGCTCGGGCTGAGGGTCCGGAGGCTTGGGCTCGGGCTGAGGGTCCGGAGGCTTGGGTTCGGGCTGAGGGTCCGGAGGCTTGGGTTCGGGCTGAGGGTCCGGAGGCTTGGGCTTGGGCTCGGGCTGAGGGTCCGGAGGCTTGGGTTCGGGCTGAGGGTCCGGAGGCTTGGGTTCGGGCTGAGGGTCCGGAGGCTTGGGCTCGGGCTGAGGGTCCGGAGGCTTGGGCTCGGGCTGAGGGTCCGGAGGCTCGGGCTGAGGGTCCGGCGGCTTGGACTCTGGGCTATCCGGGGCCATGGAACGACTGGTGGGTGCCGGGCTCCCCGGATAGGCAATGTGCACCCCCCCAAAAAACATTTGGGTTGGCCCCTGGGGTTCCTTGGGCTCTGGAGAGGGCTCGGGCACGGGTACGGAGGCCTGGTGAGGCTCGGGTACGGAGGCCTGGTGAGGCTCGGGCACGGGTACGGAGGCCTGGTGAGGCTCGGGCACGGGTACGGAGGCCTGGTGAGGCTCGGGCACGGGTACGGAGGCCTGGTGAGGCTCGGGCACGGGTACGGAGGCCTGGTGAGGCTCGGGCACGGGTTCGGAGGCCTGTTGAGGCTCGGGCACGGGTTCGGAGGCCTGTTGAGGCTCGGGCACGGGTACGGAGGCCTGGTGAGGCTCGGGCGCTGGCACGGGAGTGCATCGGGGCGCTGGCACGGGAGTGCATCGGGGCGCTGGCACGGGAGTGCATCGGGGCGCTGGCACGGGAGTGCATCGGGGCGCTGGCACGGGAGTGCATCGGGGCGCTGGCACGGGAGTGCATCGGGGCGCTGGCACGGGAGTGCATCGGGGCGCTGGCACGGGAGTGCATCGGGGCGCTGGCACGGGAGTGCATCGGGGCGCTGGCACGGGAGTGCTTCGGGGCGCTGGCACGGGAGTGCTTCGGGGCGCTGGCACGGGAGTGCTTCGGGGCGCTGGCACGGGAGTGCTTCGGGGCGCTGGCACGGGGGTGCATCGGGGCGCTGGCACGGGGGTGCATCGGGGCGCTGGCACGGGGGTGCATCGGGGCGCTGGCACGGGGGTGCATCGGGGCGCTGGCACGGGGGTGCATCGGGGCGCTGGCTCGGAACACCAGAGGGAATCCAACTCCCGGAGTGCCTCTGGTGCGATCAGGACCGGTAGCTGTGCCTGGGAAGGCTGGGGATTTTGACCCTCACGGCCTTCCATATTCCGCTGCTGCGGAATCTCAGGAGCGCACTCGCGCTGCTTGCGCTGTAGTGCCCGCCGACGTGGATGGCGCCGACGGGACTTCGTGGAGGAGTGAGGCGCGGTCCCGGAGTGAGTCAGAACAACCCCCACGCGGATGACCGGTACCGGACGCGAACCGCTCAAGCCACCGTCCAGCTCCCCAACGCGGTCCACGGATTCCTCCCCCGGGAGAACCTGATTGATCAACTCCTCCAGGGGAAGGTCGTCCGCGTACGGGAGCAGAACGGCGGCGAGCAGGTCGTCGTCCAGACCGGTCAAAAACACACGGTTAAGTGTGGGATTGTCCCAACCCACCCGGTAACACACCTCAACAAACTCCTCCACATACCTCTCCAGTGGCCGTCCGTCTTGAAGAAGACCCACGAGCTGGTCCACTGGAGAGACGTAGATGTAATCCATACTGGTCGGTTATTCTGTCACGGTGTCGCGCCGGACGAGACAGACGAGAATGCAGGTTTTACAAAAAGACAGGTAACTTTAATGAACAGACTGGTACACGAAACGCAAGACAATCAATAACCGACAGGGGAACAAAGGAAACACAGGGTATAAATAGTCTTAAATGATGACAATGATCGCTGGCAGGTGCGGGAAACGGCGTGATACAAATGACAGACAGGTGCGGGATAGCAAATGAGTCCATGGGGAAAAACAGGCAGGGAAACGGACGGGAGTGTTACAATAACCAAACTCTTTATGCCTCAACCTGTAAGATGAGCACTGCCCTTTCTCCTACAGATTTCGTAGGCCGTTGTAATCTTACTCAATAAATTCCCCTTCCGTGAGATCGATGGTCTGCACCATGAACCTTTGTTCAATAGCAGCCATGCTCCCCAATAGTATTTTATTTAAACAGTTTTGAAAACCGTAAATTAAACATTGTAACATAATTATAAGACATAACAATCCCACTAGAATGGGTAATGCCACCTGCATCAGCCACGCCCCCCAACCTTGGCTATTCCACCATTTCAACAGACTGTTAGTCATATCATCCGGTTCCCTGATTGCATTCTTCATGTGTTTATAATGTCGGTTACATTATCAGCATAATCCGGAATGTAGATAGCATTTTGCACACACCGCCTTTCTCTGCCGTAAGCATGTCTAAAACTAATCTATTCTGTAAAACTACTTCCCTCATCTGTGCCATCTCCTCGCTCAATAGACCCCAAAGCTTTTTCAGTCGAGTTTGCCAATGCTAAAACCTGCCAAGCCAATCTGTCCAATTTTGTCATGCTTATAGCTCCACCAAGACCTCCAAAAATATTCCACAGGACATTGCCCTGTGGGGACATCCAGGGGTCCATCAGACATGCCCCTTCATAGGTACTGGGCATGCTGTCAACGTCGAGCAAATCTCTTTTTTCTCCGATTTTTCTAGGTGCGTAGGCAGCTGCTCCTACGGACAGGAGAGCTGGATAACAGCAGCCTGTCCCTCTCACGGGCAGTCTGTGGAATGCTCTTTCCCCACAGACCCATACTACGCCACTTAGGCCTACCTCGTCCTCTGAGAACGGGCAGGTGAAATTCCAACTATTAAATGAACAATTTGGTTGGTTATCATTGATTTTCACTATGTTTTTGCATTCTGATGTTCCTATGAGTGGCCCCCCTTTCGCTCTACACAGGCAAACATGTCCTATCCTGGGGTGTATATTCAGAGGCCTGGTGTCAAAACTGTTACTGTACTTACCACCTGGTTCTTTGCAGTCTGTCTTTCATGCCGCCTCTGCTTCGTTGGTGCTGTTTGCAACTGTCAACAGGGTGGTGGCTTTGCAGGGTAATTGACCCTTCAGCCTTCTCTCATCCTCTAATTTCAGAGGACTGACTTTCCAAGCCTGCTCGAGTTGCATACACCACCAACAACTGTCATTCACTCCTACCTCTTTCTTCTGCATCATAGCCAATGCTCATGCCTTATTGCCTTTCTATATCTACGTTCGTTTCTCCTGGATCTATCCATGTCCTAGCCTTTACTCCCTGTGCCTCTTTTTCTGCCTGCTTGTCTTTCGGCGTGCACAGCATGACGAACGGACGATCTCATTCATTCTCGCGCGATCTGGCTCGATGCATGATTTTTCCACTTCTCGTCTCAGCTCTTCTCTGAGGTTCCGCAGAGAAGCGGATCTGAGATGTCCTTCGAACGGACCAATGTCTGGTCCGTCTGCATCAGGTTGAAGTCCAGAATGTTCTTTAAATACTTCCTCCAGCCTGGCCAAGAAATCCTCCACTCTTTCATTAGTTTTTTGCACACATGCAGCGATCTTGTCCAGGTTCAGAGCTTTGGGAAACGTAGTTTTTAAGTTCCTTCTAAGAATTCTTCCAAACTCCTCCTGTACTCAGCATTGTCTGCATGCGACCAGTTGAAATGTTCCCTTCTCTTATCCTCCACAGGCCATTTACCCTGTAGCTTTCTTAGGTCAGATGCTTTTAGTTTGACTTTCAACAGTCTCTCTAATTCTCTCGTTGAGGGTGAGAATTCCTTGCAAAATGTCAAAAGTTCTTCAGCCATCAATACTCCCCCTTTCCCTGCTGAACTGAGATGTTCAGCTGCCTCTTTCATTTCGGCTTTGGTCCAGGGTCTAAAAACTAGTTCGGGTCCCTCTGGACCTGCCACCTCGACCATAGGGAATTGCTGTCCATCTTCATCAAAAGGTTCTTTGGGATAAAAGTCGTTCGACGTATTCTGCCCAGCAGGTGGAGCATCCGGCTGTGTTTGTCTTTTTGCCGCTCCTCTCGTCACGGGAACTCTGGCGACTGGCGGGGCTGGACGGACTTTCTCTTGCTTTGGGGTCACCATGGGCTGTTGCATGTGCGGCACTGGTGCTGGTGGGGGCACTGGAGCTGCCTCGATCGGGTTCAGATGTCGGTGAGGAGGGACACAATCATCCTCCGGTTGGTGTTTGTAACAAGTCATAGATGGGGGTAAAGAAGACAGAGGGGTTAAATCATTATATTCAGGCAAAACAGAGTACAATGGAGCATGCGGCGGTGGGGGTGTATGACACGGCGGTGGCAGTTCTTCCAAAGCCTTTTCTTTAAAAACAAGGTCACGTCTATTTGCTTCCTTCTCCCATAATTCTAAACATGTACACGCTTCCTCCTTTTTTGGACATTTTAAATATGTCTTTTTTCCCCATATGTTCTCTTATTTTCTCTAATTTTGTGGTACTAAATGTACCGTTCTCTGGAAAGTTAGCTTTTTCTTTTAAATAGGGTACACCTTGTAAACTTCCCGTTCCCCACCTTTTCCTCATTTCTCTGTATGTTGGTTTATCCATCTCCATATGGGATCTTCCTTGTCCCATTTTTTATTTCTGAGTAGTCACTTCTCCTTTTCTTTCAGACTCTTTAAAATCTATCTCGATTTAGAGTAGTCACTTCTCTTTTTAGACTCTTTAAAATCTATCTCGATTTAGAGTAGTCACTTCTCTTTTCAGACTCTTTAAAATCTATCTCGATTTAGAGTAGTCACTTCTCTTTTCAGACTCTTTAAAATATATATATTTGACTCACCGTTTTTCACTTTTGTGCCTTGCACTGAGTTCTTTTGGGATCACGTCAGCTTGGAGTCCGGAGTAGAGTTCTCTCGTCCCTGTATGGGGTTAGAGCTGGATTTGCTATGTCCAGGATGATCAGTCAACCCAAGTCCGTTCTCCGTCAGCCTTGTGATCCCATCCTCGTCGCCAAATTGTTGTGGAATTTTCTTATTCCTTAGTCAAGGTGAGTTTGATACACTTTAGACAAATGCAACACACAGAGAGGATGAGTTACCTTGCAAGGTATTTTATATTTATTGACATTCAGTCTGCATCACAAGCATGGTGCAGAGAGAAGGTGCCCTCCTTCTCACTTACAGGGCTTTTATACGATCCAAACATGACACCCCTTCTTCTCCCCTCCCTTGAGCAAGAACGTATCTTTGTTAAAAAAAATGTGTCGCCATCTCCTATCTTCACCAGAACCTCTTGGTCTTTGCTCAAGGGTAAAGGAGCTGAGTGGTCTGCCACGTAGCAAAACATGTCTAAGGAATTTTAGAACAACAAGATAGACAGTCTTGAATCAAATTTTACAGAGATTAGCGTGAAGAAACCCACGTCATGAAAATTTCCACCACATTGCCAATGTTACGTCACATTCAGAACAGATATATTGTTTATATAAAATTGTCTGAAATTAAAAAATAAAAGTATATTGAAAACGATTATCTTGTGCTAGTGTTGCTAGCCTAGATACCAGAAGAGATTTACATTTACAAAAGAGATGTGAAAAATGTAAAGAAAAGTTCTTACACAACCAACCTGCTATGCTACTGTCCATGAAATGGACAGTAGCATAGCAGGAGGGTCCTGTAGATAAATGTAATTGTTACGACTGGCTCAGAGCCATAACAAAAGATAGGAGACCATGCCTCAAACAAGCGGTGCAAAACATACATTTATTATACATGTAACACAAGTTTAACCAACAGAACCAAAATATCAGGTGTGGATGTAAATGTCAGTAATGTAGTGCAAGTGCATGGATGTATTTGTGTGTATGAATGTGAATGTTGAGTGTAAACATAAAAGACATACACATAAGAGACATAAACTTAAATCATCTCAAACGTCCATCTGTGTAAACGGCTGACGTCCGAAGCGAGGATGAACCTCTTGGTCCCACATCCGAGCTTCTATTTCAACACCATTCTTCCCAGGTGTCAGCAATTAGGCCTGAAATAGAGGAGGGGCAAGAGAACCAGCAAAGACAGGCCAAGGGCCGTAACAGTAATATACATAGTTATGAACATGTAAGATAATTCTGTATTTAAATATTTGGCAAGAATATCATACAAAATGTTGTTTCTGTAGTACTGCCCTGAAATAACTATTTCACATAATAATAATAATTAAAAAACTGAAATGTGTATGATTTGTCTCATTTCTTAAACTGACTGATCAACAAAAATGAAAATTGTCTCATTTCCTCACCCTCTTGTCATTTCTAACCTATATGACTTTCTTCTTCATTAAACAATTTTAAAGAATGTTGTTAACTGGACCCCATTCACGTGCGTTGGTTTTGTGGCCATACAATAGAAATGAATGGGTTCTACTGTTTATTAATAAAAGTTTTACTTACCACACACAATAATCCAAGGCGTCACAGGAAGGTTTTCCAACTCTACATCCTTTGCAAGGCTTGTCTCTTCTACATAACGAAGAAGGCCTTCCTCTTTCTCATTAAAATAGGAGAGAAGTAGAAGAATTATATCTTTCACATCCTCTGAGCAACCATTTCTCTGTCCTCTCAAAACTTGTAGTTTTGCAACAGCCTGTAAGACACGCTTGTTCTTGTTTGCGCAAACATTCCTCATGAAGTGCAACAACCTATTTCCTTTTCTGTCAATGCTTTCCAGGAAGGTCTCTTTAAGTGGTATTCCTGTGAGGTCTTTAAAGTGCACTTCCATTCCACTTTCCTGAAACAAAAATGGCCACTCATCATTGAGGGTTTTCATGTCTTTTCCATTGTTGATATCTTTTCGTTGACAGTAGTATGTAGACCTCATGAGAACCTTCACTTCTTTTTCATTCCAGTCAGTAGTTTGCGCAAGACTCTTCATCTTCTCTTTTTTCAACTGCAGACTCTCTGCAGTTTCACTAAGGGGCATACATTTTACTTCCCAATTAACACAGCCATATGTATCTTGGACCACAGCTCTTTTTTCAGGTGTGGCTTCCTCAGTGTCAAATTCATCTGAATCATGAACACGCTTTTTTAATTTTGGTGTGCTGGTCCTTCTTGCATTTTCAACTCTGGTTTGAAATAGTTTGACCAAGGAGTGGTATCTTGGACCAATCACACTCTCTTCAATTACATCTTGCAAAGACTTTGGATATTTGGCAACCATTATTTTGGCGACTTCTGTTAAATTCTTCCTACTTGGACAAGCACAAACTTTCATCATGGCTGCAACAACAATCCTCACCATTTCCCTGCGCAACTGAGGACTTGGCCTTTTCTGTCTCTCAAGTGCCTGTATTAATTCCTCAGGAAAGTTTTTCCATGGGACTTCGAAGCTGTCCACCCAGTTCACACTAAGAGGGGAGGAAGTGCTGGAAGATGAGGATGAAGATCTTTGGGACAAAACAGATCCTGTTTTGTCCCAAAAAAAGAAAACAATCATAACAATTGATTGCCCTCTTATAATATCTAATCAGGTATTCATTTAGCATTACAATGGTAAGTAGTAATTTTTTTACAAACTTGGTTTTACAGTTACTTAAAGGTCACAATTTTTCACTCACAGTTAAAATAGATGATACATATCATTAATATTGTTATTAAAATTAACTGTATTAATAATCTAAGAAATATTTTAGTTATATTATTTTATTTATCTGACCATTAAGGTTTTGGTAACTGAAACAAATGCATGGACTTACTAGTCTCCTTTAGAACAGAAATACATTTCCTAGCTTGAATTGGCCTCAGTACAGCTACAAGATCTGATTCCTGAAGAAATCGGAAATCCTCTGTGGTGTCAACTCCAAGTGATTTTAAGGTGTCCTCAAGAGATTGTTTTGTTGTGATTGGAAGGTCAGGTAATATAACATCAATGGCACTGGTAATGCTTGAAATGTTCATCTCGGATTCTTCCATTTCTAAAAACAACAACATAACAATCGTTCAATTAAATACACCTTTAGAATGAGAAAATAGAGATCAACAAACATGTTCAGTGTGAGATTACGCTGTGTTTTAGTGGAATAACCAGTTTTTCATTCATCACATATGAAGTTAAAGGATAGAAATCTGCCAGGTCATTGACATTCACACATTGCATTACTTCAGTCTGATTTGTCAACGCGTACAAATGGTATTAAGGGATGAATTTTGCTTCAAACTTTCTCAGCAGAAAATGAACAACATCATCTTTTATGAGAACAAGTGCAAGTTCTCCAAACTCTATCGAGTCTGTTTATTTGTCACAAGGAACTGACTTTTTTTGTATAATGTACCCCTGTACATTACTTCTGCTGACACTTTGGTATTATTCTCTGTAAAACCAAAGTGCCTCACTGCATCTTTAACAGAATCACCGTACAGCTCTTGTTAAAATCCAGTGCTGTTTTTTACTCTTAGAGTTGAATCACACATTGACCCTTCTGACAGATAAGCCTGGAACATTTGATGCCTTTCAGAGAGAGTGTAGCACAAGTTTGTAAAATTCTTCAAGTTCCTAAACATCTTTTAAAGTAACTGTGCTTACTTTCAAAGCGCATCGTCCACAATCTGATTAAAGGTCCCAACTTTAAAATCAGTGCAAGATAGTGTTGCAAGTAGTGATGCTTAGGCTTTAGTCTATGTCCTGGAAAGAGAGAGAATCTACAAGACAGATACTCTTGGATAAGAACGTCAAGGTATGCGACATCAGGCAATGAAATCCTGTGCGCACAAATCATCTCAACAATATCTTTCAGCTGAAGGGTCAACTGCCAAACATCATCCATCGGCTCTTTCACCTTGTCACCCATGATCACAGGTAAAAGTCTTAGAAAATTCCAGTTCTGAATTGCCTGACCAGAAAGCTTTACTCCATTCGAGCTCACGGTACATGGCTTACTCAATGCATCAGATGCACTGTATTTAAACTGCTTAATGCGTCTATTCAAAATTGAATAGGTGAACCACTTTTTCTGCTTGATGAAGTATTTCAGGTAAAGGGCTAAATCATAGGAAAGGATACCCTCAAAAATGTCGTGGCCTAAACAAGGTGGCAGGCCAGGCATGAAAACATGGAAGTAATTCAATGAATTAAAGATTGACTTACATGTTATACCTTCAACGTTTTGGTGTCCCTCAGACTGTAAAATGTCTACTGCTGAATTGTAGTTTTCAGGAGTGCGTTGAGGCCCAGTTTGAAAATCCCTTCGTGCTATCCGGCAATACCTGCAGAAATATTCAGAAGTACTAAAATATTCGGTGAATCCACCGACATTGTGAGACCCCAAATTGTCACCGGCAATGCACAAAACAGTCCCTTTAAAGGTTTCCTCTGGCATAGTAATTCCATTATCTTCTAAGTCCCTTAAGTCTGCAATTAGCCTTGAAAAAACTTTTTCATGTCCAAAGTGTTTGAAATACTTTTCTCGACACAGCATTACAAGTGACATGTGGTCTGTACTTGATCTTATATGAGATGGTAAATTAGCTAGAGACAGATAAACCACTAGTACTTTGTGCTTGCTTTTTGCTGAACCTAATGGGTTCACCACCTCAAAAGAATCTTGATATAGAATTAGTTTGAGATATGATGGGTTTTGAGAAAAGAACTCATTGTTTTTGTATACCTGACCATCAATGACATCACAAAGCACATCTGTGCCTGGTAAGCATGTATCCTGTGCAGCACATTTCTGCCATAGGTCAGACTCCAGTAAACTTCTCAAAGTGTCTTTCAGTGGAACATAGTAGGCAAACCTCTGTGACCTCGTTTCATCTGTTCCTAAGTACAACTTTACAGGTTCTGTGTATCTGAACATCTCTTTAAAAGTCTTTGTTCTTGAAAAATTCGTTCTCATTGGTCCTTCATGACAAGTGGTGAATATGTCAGATTCCTTCACAACATCACATACTCATCTGTTAATTCTAAATCATTTTTAAGGAATGCACTCAATTTATTCAAAGAATATGTCTGTCCCAGTTCATGTATGCTCTGCATCTCTTCAACAATATTTTGTATAGTTGATGCTGGCAGAAGAAACTGCCCATGTAATTTCAAGTAGAAAAGAGTTATATTTCTGAGAAAAAGATCACTGAAATTCTCTGCAAGATGAACTTCACCTTCATCAGTCTCACTTAATCTCTCTGTGGGGCCTGTAACTAAAGGTTCAGTTTCAAAAGACTGAGGAACTGTCTCTCTATAAAGATCACGTATACTGCTCAAAGAACACTGTCTGTGCTTTCTGGAGATGTGGGAAGTAAACGACGACTTTACAAAGAAAGTATGATTACATCCTGTTACGGGACATGTCACGACACGTCCTTCGGCGATATGTTCCTTTAAGTGAGCGATTAGCGCTTTGACATCACAACACTGGTGTTGGCACATAGAAATATTACATCTTAACCAGTGGTGTCGTGGTCCCTGGAGAAGTGGGTATACTCTCAGTATTCACCTTTTTTTTTTTTAAGTAGTCCAGAAAAAGCCCTGTTTTAGAAACAGTGACATGTAAGACTATGATTTAGTTTACCCAAAAATATGTCATTTCTACTTGCTCACTATTATAAAATGATCATGACTTGATTAGGAGCAGTTTGTAGTTACTACTGGTCACACAAGCAGCCTGGATGAATGTAAAATGTATTTATCATGAGGCAAACAGGAAATGGTGTTTCGATTATTTTTTTGCACATTTATTTAAATAAAATACTTCAAATCTGAAGGTGACAATGCATCCTTGTTCATATTGCTATATGCTTTGTTTTGAACATGTTCATTTACCGGTAAATCATTCAACAAAATATGTTACAACAATATTTAGTTAACAATTAACAAAAATATATGCATTAACAACACATCAAGAGTGATATACTCTCTCAACCCAGCACTGGGTTTCTGACCTTTGCTCATACTACAGTATATTCCAGACAAATTTGGTTTCTGCAGGAGCTTTCACACTGCACTGTCTAGAACGCACCGAAGAGGCAGCACGATGGCTCTTCAACCAGGTCCTTGTATATTTTCTAGGATCAAACTTGGAAGTTGGTGGGCCGTTGATATTAATCATCATCAAGTTTGATATGTTTGAGATCAGAAGGACAGCCCTCTTGCCTGAGCTTATATTGTTCATAAAGCTAAAATTCCTCTCACACTCTGCTGTACTGACAGGGAATCTTTTCATACAGTTCATCCTTGGGCTCACTACTGGGCTCTTCCAGTAGGTCCCGCATCCCATTCAGTGCTTGGTCTGTGCACAAGTTAAATCGCGTGCACAGTCGCTTAACTTGTTCTTCACCATGGCGGATGCTGGGCTTTGATGGCCACTTACTCTGATCAAGGATGCTGAGGTCCATGATGGTCTCATCTTCAAAAGACAAGCGTTTCTCCAGATTGTTCACAAGGCTTTGTAAGAACTGGCCTGGATTGATAGACTTCAGCTTTCCATTTGTTTTCAGGGCTATAGACCGATACTCCCCAGTCTGTTTTGCATCTAAAGCCTCACTATATTTCTCACCTGGACTCTCTTTGAATGACTGGATCACTCTGATTGAGCGTTTCAGCAGATGCTCTGCTCTGAGGAGCGTTATAGAACGAGACTGAAGCTCCTGTGACAGGAGACTTAGTTCATGGAGAGTGTCGTACATGAGGCCAAGGTCACAAATGAATTCTGGACTTTGAACACGGTCTAACAAACCTCTGTACATCTGCCTCTCTTTGGTGGACCTCATCTCATCACTGCAAGCATTTTTAAAGTGCTGCACAAGAGCTCCCAGGGATGTCCAAACAGCACGAACAGTCCGAAAGCTACTGGCCACCCAGCGTACATCCAAGATTCTGCCAATGCGAAGAAGTTGTGAGCCTACTTCAGCTGCTGCATTAACAAGTTCACGTTCATTTTTGTTTGACACACTTTACAGAGAGTATTAAAGTGATTGACAGAGTTTACCTCATCAACTGCATCTGACACAGCAAGTTCAAGTCTATGGTTCATGCATTGCCATACAAAAAGCTTTGGGAATCTCAAAGTCAGTCTGGTTGCTACTCCTGACTTCTTTCCTAGCATGACACTGGCTCCATCAGATACAAATGTTACCCAGTTTTCATGAAGCCACTCTTCTGTAAAGCCAGCATTAGTCAAACAGGTGAGTAACGCCTGTACTATGCCATCTGCTCTCTGATTTTCCAGTTCAACAAGTTCCAGGAATATGAACTCAGGGCTTTCATGATGCTTTAATAGAAACTGTCATGACAGCTTTATGACTTAAAGAAGATACCTCGTCAATTAGGACAGCTAACTTACTGGATAATGCTATAATGCTACTGATGATTTTGCTCTGCATCTCACTAGCAACATGTTGTATTATTTGTGTTGCACTGTAACGTGAATGAAGTATTGAGCCCATTTTTACACCATTCAGTTCCTGCAGCTCAATGAGGCTCTCATGGTCAGAAAAGGGTCGGTTCTTTTTGGCCAGATGGTAGGCTGTTCGAAACACAGCTTCAGTTTCCTTCATGTAGGACTCAGTCATAGTCTCCACTGCATTCTCAATGGCAGCTTCTTTCTGTTGCTCTGCCACCTTCACAGCCTGAGTGTGGGCCTTGGACAACGCATGTTTCCTCACCTTATTTCTCAAGACTGACAAACTTGTTGTTCTACTTCCCTGGCCAGACACTTGAATTTCAAAGTTCATCCAATCTCTTGAGAGCGATACACCTTGCTTCTTGTCGATCCCAATGGAGTTCACACTGCTACAGACCAGACATCCTGCGAAGCATAAACAAACAATGTAACTACTCCTGTATCCACAGCTGTACGTGTGCATGGTCCTTTACACACACACACACACACACAAAGTTATCTGTTCCCACTGTTTCAGAAGTTACCCAAACTAGCAATCTACCTAAACTTACCCAATTTTTTGTTTTTGGATCCCAACCAGGGGTTCTTGGATTTGAAGTCTTCTGTTTGTTTAGCACTCCACAGGTCTGTCCAGTCATTATTGATGTCTACAGACAACAACAAAACTAATTATGCATCTCCCTGTCTCTCACTCACTCACTCACTCACTCACTCACTCACTCACTCACACACACACACACACTCACACACACACACTCACACACACACACACACACACACACACACACACACACACACACACACACACACACACACACACACACACACACACACACACACACACACACACACACACACACACACACACTACATGTAATCATCAGCAAGACATGGGTCCCCCTCTTTACATTAACAATCTGCATAACCAAGTGGAAATATTTTCAGCAAGTAAAGCTGAAGCATACAGGAGATTAGTGAGTGAAATACTTAGGAGAGTTTATTTAATGAAAAAACAACAAATTTAACACAAAATGTACAAAATGTTATATAACAGTAGCATTGTAAAAACAAACATGGATACAGACAAAATAAATAGAAGGGCAATAAAATAAATAACATCAAACAGAAATTCATCTATTGTTACAAGCTAAATCAACATTCAAAATGAGGCTTAATCTGTCAAAATCACCTTTTGTTACACTGTGAGGCTTCACTTTTCAATAAACTGGAGATGCAATTTACTGCCTGTGTGTTCTGACCTGGTGGTGGTAGACTGGGTCCTTGTCTATGCTCACACTGACTTGCCTGGCTAGCTCCCGGTTGAGAGCTGCCAGGGCTCCTGGTTTTAGGGGTGGGGTCTGCCTGGGCCTGATCTGGGCCTGATTTGTGCCTCTTTACAAAAAAGTCAGCAATATCTCCCTTCCTTTTCATTGTTATCTGTCCCTATACAAAATAAGACAGCCTGATTAGACCTCAATATTGTTTTAGGCTAAATCTTAAACTATTTGTCCCCATTCTTGTGTTTTAACTTACTTAAAAATCAACTACCAGCTTAGCTACTATTAGTATCAGTCCTCATGCCTAAAGTTAACCAATCTAATCAGTGAAAGCAGCGAGTACCAGCCAATTAGAGGCAGAGGAGGGTGGGTCATGGCTTCACTATCCCTGAGGAAGAAAATAGGCAATCTGGCTCACAGATATTACTGAATGGTGCGCATCAGGGGGGATTTGGAAGTGGGTATACGCAATGCTGACTGAACAATAAGTAGGTATACACCGTATACCAGCGTATACCCTGGACTACACCTCTGATCTTAACACCACAAGGGTATGTATAGTAGCAACACGTGAATCTATATTATGTTTACGGTAATAATGAGCCTTAAATGCTCCGTGTGAACGAAACGATTCGTGGCAATCTGTAGCGGCACACTTGAACACGCACCGTGGCTCATTACGGTGAAGTTTGATATGTAAAACATGCTCCCTAAGGGTTTGCACTGATATCCCACAGAACTGACAGCTAAACATTTCAACTTAGTGAACAAAAATACATCCTTCTACTGTTCCAAACACATAAATTATGTTTTACATAATGGGCTCGACATCGTGAAATCAGGGCGGATGCTCACTTACTCGTATTTCAAACGTATTTACATGCGCTGGCTAGTTAAGATTCGTTTCTACATGCGCTGGCTAGTTAAGATTCGTTTCTACATGCGCTGGCTAGCAAGATTCGTTAATGTGCCGTGAAAAGAATGTGCATTCAACTCGTGTTTAAAATCGCATACTGCTAAAGCTGTTTTATCCAACTTACCAATGGGCCCATATATATATTTATATAGACAAAAAAGAAATTTCCTTTCTTTTTATGGCAAATAATACAGTTAACTGTTAATTTTACTACAGTAATCCGTATTTCCATATGTTTTTATCTATTATATTTACGGTCTTTCTCCGTAAAACTAACTACAGGGTTTCCGCTGTACATTATACAGGTTTTGCGTGTTATATCAAATACGGCTTTTTTCTGTAGTATTTCTACGGTATTTTACTGTTAAATTCACAGACATTTTTTACAGTGCATGCCATTACTCTTTGGCTTTTTAAAACCGGTATAGTTTACGGTTTCCATCCGCAGACACTGCAACTGCATCTGGAAGACATGCAGGGCATGAGAAGTGATCTATTCCACAAAGCTTCTCTTTTTCATGACGACAGTTGGAATGTTTTCCCACAAATAGTACCGCTCTAGCAGGGGAAAAAACAAGATCAAAATTGAATACAATTGCAGATAACTTGGGTATTAGTACAATAATAAAATTAGATTAGCGTTTTAAATATTTTTACCTGGCCAAATACTTGTGACCTTTGCTCCAACATATTCACAAATGCTTGTCTGGAGAGGCCTGGTGCTGCAACTTTGAACTGCTCAAAAGTTGTGAATAGGTCAACCTGGTTTACAGTCTCAAATGCAATAGAGCCTGGCCAGTAACCACCGTGGATAAGGTCCTGCAGCTCAGGTGTCCATGACTTGTGGCATGTCATGCATCTCCAAAAAGGTAGAGAGAGGTCATACCGACCTAAATTGCAAATTAAAAAACATTTACACTAATAGCCTTTAATTATCACAAGCATATTTAAAATAGATAATAGATTTTTATAGCATACATACCGTTTATGTTGATGAGATGAACTAATCGACCAGCAGTTAAAGACATGTTATGAGGTGTGCAATCAAAAATAATTTTAGGTTCCTGTATAGGTAACAAACATGCTGGAGAACAAAAAATGTAATAATTATATTACTATCTTGTGAATAAAATGTATGTCTTAATGAAGCTTTGCTTACCTTGCTCACATATGGTGGGTTGTGATGAACATTACAGCAATGTTCAGCGTGTTCAAAATTGGAGAGAGGCCAGTTAAGAAAATGAACCAGACTGAACTAACACGTTACAACATTCAAATATAAATTACGTTAGAGTAAATTATGTTACTGTAAAATGGCTCGTTTTCTTAAAAGATATTTAAATGTTTTATATGCTGTAGTGTGCCATTTCACTGAAGGATTTGCGCATTATATGGACGGATGTTTCATTATAATATATTAATATATAATATAAATTTCCCAAACCACTGCACCACATTTGTCCATTACCACCATCACAGCCATCGGCAGAATACATTAAGTTTGGTTTTATAATGGCAGGTACTGAGACTAAGCCGAAGGCACAGTTTGTTGAATGTGGACAAATTTTGTCGAACGATGCGCTAAAACCATAAAATGTACATAGACATTTGATCACAAAACAATCGGTCTGGTCTGACCTGCCCTGTTATTGTTATAGGAATAAATGGTTACTGAGTAGACCTGCCAAGTCATTTCTATGATTATACAACAGTTTTCATCTATATAGCTTACTTGACGGAGTCTGCTACTGTGGCATAAAAGATTAACAGCAGAGTATATCTACTCTTTGTATATTCTGTGTTCATACTATCATATTTGGAAAGGTGGTCCTCTGAATGTTTTTAAACAGTTCTTGGTGGGCCATGAGTTGCAAAAGGTTGAGAACCCCTGATCTAGAGACACGTAAACATCACGCACAGATTTTGCATATCCAAAGTAGCCACTGCATATCCAAAGTAGCCACTTTTTCTTAGACACAAGTTTATTGAAAAATTACAATCATGTAGTGTGTGTGTCAGGCAGCTCCTCAACATATAAGTACCCATTGATGCAGTCGCTGATTTTACCTGCACGTTTCATGTCTGAATAAAGTTGGTCCCGATGCAATAAAATTTATGTCACTGGTGCTCCACTGCAACACATTTTTCAATTTACACATCAGAATTGCAGTTAAATTGCTTGAAATAATTTTCAACAAAACAATGGAAATCTCTTTAATGGAAAAAGCCTTTTATGTAGGGTTTCTGTGGAAACAAGTCAAAGATACACTAATGACCAACAGGGATTTGACCAGAGTAGAGTATTCACTACACTTTTGGAACCACTTTTGACTAGACTTGTTACCATCGTGGTCGCCATTGTGATATACACAATGTGCTATTTTTTAAGAGGTGACGAGACCTCTCCAGGATCAGCAGCCATCCGGTCTGGCATCCTCTTCTTGCCTGCCTGCTAACGCAGACTCTGCTTTGTACGAGGCACAAAAACAAATAAAATTACACATTAATGAAAAAAGCAGCCATAAGGCCACCGTGTTAAAAGCTTACAGCACCTGGTATTCCCAGGCTGTGTCCCATCCTAGTACTGACCAGGCCCGACCCTGCTTGGCTTCCAAGATCAGATGAGAGCAGGCGTGCTCAGGGTGGTGTGGCTGTAAGCTAAAGCAGTGCGCCCCAGCTCGAGACATGAAGAAAGCAAACATAAGGCCACTTTGTGTTAGAGCTAACAGCCCCTTCAAGTACTGACCAGGCCCGACCCTGTTTGGCTGTTTTGACAGTCCGAGAGCGGGTGTGCTTTTTTATTTACATTTTTTTATCAAAGGTTTTCACTACCATTAAATTACATATTTTTTTTATAAATCCCCTTTGCTTCCCGGCAGCTTCCACATTAAACCTTTTAAAACATAACAAACTTTTGGGGTAAAAACATTATAAAAAGTATCCAACATATTTTCACATTTAAAATGCAGATACAATCTTTCAAAATATAATTCAGTTTTCCTTTTAAATACAGTCCAAACATCCACCAAAATGTTTTCCTTTTTTGCCACAGTTCTTCTCTCCCATATTGCACTTTTCTACGGAGCCCCTTTAGCGACATGGTGGTGGAAAAAATATGAGAGGAAAGAAAAAATATTTTTAAAGCTTTTGCGTTATCTCGCAAAACTTTTGCGTTCTCCCGAGAAACATTGCGTTCCCTCGCAAAACTTTTGTGTTCTCTCGCAAACATCTTTGCGTTCTCTCGCAAAGAAAACAGTATGAATTATCTCGCAAAACGCGTGTTCTCGTGAGAGACAACTGCGTGGTCACTCGCCGACTTTTTCGCGCTTGTACAGCATCACTTGAGTGATCTTGGATGTGCGCATTTTAGACAAAACTATAACGATTACCTTTAGCACAACGATGGAGGACGATCTGCGGGAGTTTTTAAGGTCCCGGGATGTTCCAGAAGAGAGCATCATCTGCATGAATAGGGAAAAGGTAGGTAATGTTTCATTAAAAATGTTGAGACGTGTGTAAACATTTAGGCTAATAGGCATATTACCTTATGTCCACATAAGATTGGAATTACATCATTTATTACATCATCTTTGTTGTAGTATCAGAATGATTGATAGAAAAGGTT
This sequence comes from Barbatula barbatula, assembly GCF_947034865.1. Lineage (NCBI taxonomy): Eukaryota > Metazoa > Chordata > Actinopteri > Cypriniformes > Nemacheilidae > Barbatula > Barbatula barbatula. The sequence goes on along the minus strand of NC_136780.1, from coordinate 19,940,125 downwards.
TAAGTGTTGTTTTGAGTATCTATATTATTTATCTATATGAATCTTTGTTACAAAAAGTAAGAGATAAAATTGAAGCAAGGAAACTGGGATCAAAGTCGGCTAAAACTTTACATGGTAAAGCATGTGTCTTCCATGAGGAGAAGAATTTAATGGCACGACTTGGATGGCTTCACTTCGTCCGTAATGGATACCAACAAGTGAGGACCAGTAACGGTGGTGGCACTAGACATGTAACAGTTAAAAAAAGTCAACTGTTAAAGAAATAATGGAAACAGGAAAGAATCTTTTTTTCCAAAATGGGGATTCCCCAAAAGGTCCAGAAACCGATTTCACTTTTCAGGTTTGTGATTTTAAAATTGGAAACCACTGTTGGAAAACTGTATGAAGAAACATTTACATTTATTGATTTGGCAGACGCTTTTATCCAAAGCGACTTACAAGTAGTTTTTTACAGTGTCACATTACTGCAGAGCAATCAGGGGTAAGGTGTCTTGCTCAAGGGCACTTCAGTCATGACCTGCTGACACTGAGATTAGAACCTGCAACCTTCTGATCACAAGCCCAACACTCTAACCCCCAGACCAAACTATTATTGAATGACATGCTTTCTTTTAACAAGGGCAACAAGTGGAAGGTAAGTAAAATTAGGAAAATTTGACCTTAACACTCTAAAATCATTGTTAAAACACATTTTGTGTTCACTTAATAATAACACATTAAAGTCATGAATTACTCACATTCTAGTTGTTTTAAACCTGTGTACATTTATTTGTTTGGTTAAACACTGAGAAAGATATTTGGAAAAATGCTTGTTACCAAACAGTTCTTGGACGCCATTGACTACTATGGAATAAAAAAATACTTTATAAATGTTTTTGTTTGGTTAAACACAGAGAAAGATATTTTGAAGAATGTATGATGCCAAAACGTTCTGTTGCACTTTTGACTACTTTTGTAATTCTTCCTACTATTGTAGTCAATGGGGTCCAGGGACTTTTTTATTATAAACATTCGTCCAAATATTTTTCTCTGCGTTTAACCAAACAAAAAAATGTATAAAGGTTTAGAACAACTACAGAGTGAGTGATTCATGACAGATTTTCTATATCTTTAATGTCAATTAGAATTTAATTTAAAATGACTTTGGAGTTAATCTTTAAATGTTATAATGAATGTTTTTTAGAAAAAAAGCTTAAGTGACGTTGGGACTAATGAATCGTGGAATCAAAGCATGCTGTCAGGGCTCGGGTCTGAACCTCACGTGTGGTGTTTGTTTGTTTTGTCGATCATATGGCAGAGCTGTCAGTTCACCATGTGTGTTTTGTGTCACTAATCACGCACACCTGCTGCCACTCTTCGGTTAATTTGATCACTATTTAGTCCTCGCCTTTTCTTTCACCCATTGTGAGATCGTTAGTTTGTCTTGCGTTTATGACCGCACATCCTTAGAATGCTTTTGTGGCTTTGTCTCGTCTTTGTCTAGGACGTGTCTCGTCTTTGTCTAGGACGTGTCTCGTCTTTGTCTAGGACGTGTCTCGTCTTTGTCTAGGACGTGTCTCGTCTTTGTCTAGGACGTGTCTCGTCTTTGTCTAGGACGTGTCTCGTCTTTGTCTAGGACGTGTCTCGTCTTTGTCTAGGACGTGTCTCGTCTTTGTCTAGGACGTGTCTCGTCTTTGTCTAGGACGTGTCTCGTCTTTGTCTAGGACGTGTCTCGTCTTTGTCTAGGACGTGTCTCGTCTTTGTCTAGGACGTGTCTCGTCTTTGTCTAGGATGTGTCTTGTGTCATGGATCTACCTCTTGTTTAAAATTCACTCTATTCTTGGATATTGTTCGCCTCGTATCTTGGAATTAACCCCTGCCTTGGACTGTCCTTTTTTCAGACGACTAGTCACCGTTTGAGGTCTGCTATCCTGTCTGTGTGGTGGGGCTCTCTCATTAGCCGGTGTGCACCGTCTTGCTGTCCTGACTCCAGCGCTGTACTGTCTGCACGGTGTTTTCAGTCTGTCTCACAGCTACCCCGGAATCGCGTCCTCCTCTGCTTCATCCGCCGTACCCTCGGACGAACCTACACTACGTTGATCTACAGGACTCTCTTGCTGGGAGCGTTCGAGTGTCCATTCCCGATCGCCGGAGAACGCTGCTTCTCCCTCTCGCCAGGCGGCTGCGGGCGTGGTTAGCCACAGATGGACTCGAGCCTCCGTTAGGATCAGCTCGTTTGACTAATTTTTGGACTTGTTACTTCTATTCCCTTTTGGGTTCAAACAACCTGAATCAGGTTGCAAGATATTTTAGTGCCGAGCGCTCGAGCCTAGATAGTTTTTTTTGGGGGGGTATCATTTTGCCTGTTCTTATGATTGAAGTGCTGTTATTGCTTCCCTGTACCTGAATAAACGCTTGTATTCATACCCGCACCTGACTCCGGTCTCAACCCTAACACATGCAGCAAACGATGAGTCCACAGCCTTCACTCTGTGATCTACCAAGAGACAATGCATATATTTATTGACTCGACCAACCATATTCCTCCACAACAAGACTTATTGGAAAATGTTGAATATGATGTTATGGAAGACACAGTTGAGTGGAATGAAGGGGATGAACTTGGACAAACAGATGTAAACCGAGCAGTTGTCATAACATGGAATCTAAATGAGGATGTCATACTGGTATTGTGGTCCTAATGGGCTAAATATATTCTTATTTTTTTACACCAGAGGGAATTATAAAATATTAAAATTGCAATGGACATGCTAATTATAATATCATTTTTTATGGGCAACTTTTAGGGTCATAGTGCATCCAATGCCCCTGCTTTGTACTTCTTAATATTTACTTTAGGAAACTGTTACATTATCAAAAGTGTGCTAAGTTTTCCATGTTTTTGTGACAATGATTTTAACTTTTATTTTTTGCATAGATATTAATCCTCCAGAATACAGAGATAATTGAAGCGGGAACTGTGGTGCTCTCACCACCACCAAGTGATCCTATACATCTGGTAAGAGAGTAAAAAAATATGTTTTACATTTATTCATTTGGCAGGTCCTTTTAAATACTCTCAAACAAAACAAGGCACAGGTGCACAGATCAAAATCAAGCGTGAAATACTCTGGGGACCTCTGGTGGCCAAGAACCGGCCAAATGGTGACAGTAAATCATAAGAAATCTAATGTACATAAGAAAATTTTTTTTTACTTAATCACGTGAAGTTATAATTAACAAAGTTCTTGATTGAGGGCCTTAAAACTGATCCTAACTGCCAGACAGTTCTTAATAAAAAGTATGCTTAATTAAAATTGTTGTTCAACACCTGAAAGTCTTTTGTTGTAAAATACAAAAGGGGCACTTGTAAAATATTTGGCTCTGCGATTACAAAGAGTGTGTACTGAAACTGTATCTTACTGCTAAAGTCAATACTCCATTATTAACTCCATTTGGAAACAACAAAAAGTAAAAGAAATTTTTATTGCAATAATGTGACTGTTTATTTTGTAATTTAGTTGATTCTGTTGTGGAATTTTCTTATTCCTTACTCAAGGTGAGTTTGATATACTTTAGTCAAATGCAACACACAGAGAGGATGAGTTACCTTGCAAGGTATTTTATATTTTATTGACATTCAGTCTGCATTACAAGCATGGTGCAGAGAGAAGGCCCTCTTTCCTCCTACACCCAGAGTATATATATATGATTAAAAACGTGACACCCCCTCCCTTTGCCCCCTAGCAAGAATCCAGAGCTGGTTTACGAGAAGTGATGCCCGTTATTCCAAACAGAAAATCTTGGCCTCTACTCGAGGGCAAAGGCAGAGTGGTATGACACGTATAGAGAAAAACATGATAACATAGAAAAGAAAACATAGATAAACACTTCGTAAACATATAGACAGACACATCAAGTGGAATTTGTCGATGAGAGTGCTGTAGATGACGCTGGAGTGTCCAGAGAAGTTTATTCTGCATTCTGGGATCAGTTCCTCGAACAGTGTGAAGGAGAAGATGAACGGATTCCTAGACTGAGGCCAGACTTCTCTGAAGCTGAGTGGGAAGCAGTAGGAAGGATCTGGGTGAAAGGATTACTTGACCTCGGTGTTCTACCAGTTAGACTTTCAAGTGCTTTCATTTTAGCATGCATGCATGGAATTGACTCACTCGGTGACAATGTCCTGATGTCATCTTTTCACAATTTCCTTTCTGTGACTGAGCGATCTGCTGTTGCAAAGGCTCGTCAAGGTACACTGGAGGAATGTGATGAAGAGGATTTGCTTGATCTTTTTACAAGAATGGGCTCTCATTGCATCCCTCCCAAAAACAACATGGAAGTTGCCATCCAAACAATGGCCCATAAGGCAATTCTTCAAGAGCCCAAATATATAATAGATTGCTTCTCCAAAACCATGCAATTTGCACTGCTTAAAGTACCAGACCAGGAAAGTCTACTGTCTCTGTATGACACAAAGAAGGCGACTGGCAAAAAGGTAGTACAGCTACTTCAAACAACACAGATGATTCGCTCTCAGAAAGAACAGATGGTATTTAATTATCTGCAACTTTATGTAAAAAATGCTGACCAAAACAAAGCAGAAAAGTTTCTACGCTTCTGTACAGGATCTTCTGTCATATGTGTTAATCAAATTAAGGTAAGCTTCAATGCAGAATCGGGCCTCAGCAGAAGACCAGTGGCTCACACTTTTGGAGCTACTCTTGATTTACCATATACTTACAGTTCTTATCCAGAGTTTGATAACATTCTGTCCAGTGATTACTTTCAAATGGACATCCTGTAAATTGTATGCTGCTAAGGAATTTCATAGCTATCACTTTTTGTAGTTATTATAAACTTGTTGGTAAGTCTATCTAAAGGTTATTTTTGTGTTCCATGGGGAAAAGAACAGCTTGTTACAGCAGTTTTGGAGAATTCATTTAAATGGTTTTATATTTGATTGTCATAATTTGACCGCCGTAAAGTAAAGAAAAGTAATTTGAAATTTACTTTTCAAATATGTATTTTTTCCAATTAGCGTTTTAATTGTCTTCTGATGGATTAGGTTTTGTTTACACAAAAGAGAATACATTTCAGTTCATTTTGAAATATTAACTGCATTAATTAATGTTTAATTGAACAAGAGATGGATTTTTTTTCTGCTATCTCCTGCAATATCACATTGTGCTGTTAAAATTACTACATTGTATCAAACATTTAGTTAATAACAATATTTCACCACATGATAAGTAAACAAGATTTGTTTTCTTAAAAAACATTACTGCTGTCATTAATACAGATTTTTTTTACAAAGAAAATATATTTTACAATGTTGAGTAATGATCTTTAGACTACTCAAAGTTTTTTTAATTTAAAATGTACTGTTGATGTTAAAAAATGGCTATGTTATGTTCCCCTTCAGTCGGTCTCTCGACGTTGTGAGAGACTGACTGGGGTTTGATCTTGAGAACCTACCTTCTCCGAGATAATTAATTATAAAACGGCAATGGGCTTGGCGAATGGCACGCGCACGCCAGTCTCCGCCCTGTACATACGGGTATAAAGGAAGATGGCGGCGGTCATTCACTCATCCTTTGTTCTTCGGAACCTGTGTGTAGCGTTCACTAGGTCACAGGTGTTCAATAGCAATGTAACGCAGGTAAAAAGGTGGGAGGTTCACTTACCTGATAAGCACAGGCCAGTCAGGAGTTGCAACGTGGACCAGTAAAATCCCAGAACGATGTGTTCAAATCATTCACCAGGAATGAATGAGCACGGGCTATAAACGGGAGCGAGTACTAATATTGACATGTTGTCTCGTCAGGAGAGATGCGCCACCGATAAGCTGCTGTTTCTTTAAATGGCGTTGCGGTTTAAGTTTGGTTGTCTGTTGCGCTACTGCTGTTTTGCTGCAATGCATGTGTGCGGTTTGTTTGCTTGTTAACTGTTACTTTAGTCATGCAGATAAAACCTTGTTTGCAGTCTGACGTTATTGCTATCGGCTCGATAGCCATGACTATATTCCAGCAAATGTTTTGAAAATGGAGCGTTTCACTCTCACACGAGTTACTTCCTGATTGCGGTGCTGGATGGGTAATTGAGTAAATCGCTTTGCATTGGTAAAGGTTTGCTATGCTCAGCGTCACTATGTAAAACTACACTCACTGTTTTCACTTTAGACCAACATACATCCTTGCGGGTTTGGGCTATTGGTTTAATGCGTTACATTGATATTGATGTACATTGTTGTGTTGTGCATTCCTGTGTATGTATATGTATATATATATGTATATATATGTATTTATATATATATATATATATATATATATATATATATTTGTGCTTTGTTTAGGCATTCAGTTTAAACATTAAGTATATTATAATATTTATAATACTAAATACTGACTGTATTGGAGTTTATATTCTATTCATATTTTTATATTAATCAGAATTTATTGTATTGTGTGTATGTGGCTATCAATATTGTTGTTTACACAGAGCCTTTCTACTTCTATAGGTTTATAACCTGCTATTTGTGAAGTTATCATCTGTATGTGGAAAATCTGAGTAAATAAATCACAACGAGTTAGAACAACGTGTCCTTTCCTGACACCCCGTTCGGTGGGAAAATTATTAAAGAACCGAACACTGTGTGTTTGCTAAATGCGACACGTGTTACTCGACTTCGAGAGAGTGGCGACTCCATCCCCACGCAGTTCAGCTCATATGGGAGCGGTTCGGCCAAGCACAGGTGGACCTGTTTGCCTAAGGGGCTTGTCGGTAGCGGTCCGGGAGACTGTCTTGCAGGCTAGAGCCCCTGCCACTAGGCGGCTGTACGCCTATAAGTGGCGCCTCTTTTCGTCCTGGTGTTCTCCCCGGGAGGAGACTTGAGAGTAATCTCTCCCCTTCCACGTTGAGAGTGTATGTTGCTGCTATTGCCGCGCATCACAATCTCATGGAGGGTAAGTCTCTCGGTCAGCACGACCTGGTCACCAGGTTTTCAGGGGCGCGAGAAGGGTGAATCCACCTCGACCATGCTCCGTACCCTCTTGGGACCTTAACGTGGTCCTGCAGGGCCTTGGTACGGACCCGTTTGAGCCCCTCGGAGTTGCTGGTCTTCCTCATCTGTCGATGAAAGCTGCACTCCTGATGGCGCTTGCCTCCATCAAGAGGGTGGGGGACCTACAGGCATTCTCCGTGTCCCAAGGGTGCCTAGAGTTCGGGCCTGCTCTTTGAACTAAATGACTCGAAAAAAGATTCGTTCATTTTGCTGACTGAATGTCAATAAATATAAAATACCTTGCAAGGTAACTCATCCTCTCTGTGTGTTGCATTTGTCTGAGGTGTTTAAAACTCACCTTGATTAAGGAATAAGAAAATTCCACAACAATTTGGCGATGAGGCATGGGATCACAAGGCTGATGGAGAACGGATTAGAGTTGACTGATCATCCTGGACATAGCAAATCCAGCTCTAACCCCATACAGGGACGAGAGAACTCTACTCCGGACCCCAAGCTGACGTGATCCCAAAAGAACTCAGTGCAAGGCACAAAAGTGAAAAACGGTGAGTCAAAAAGATTCTAAACAGCCTGATTAGAGGGGGGACTACTCAGAATCGTGTTAGATTCTAAACAGCCTGATTAGAGGGGGGACTACTCAGAATCGTGTTAGATTCTAAACAGCCTGATAAGAGGGGGGACTACTCAGAATCGTGTTAGATTCTAAACAGCCTGATTAAAGAGGGGGGACTACTCAGAATCGTGTTAGATTCTAAACAGCCTGATTAAAAAGGGGGGGCTCTCAGAATCGTGGAAAAATGGGGCAAGGAAAATCCCATATGAATATGGATAAACCAACATACAGAGAAATGAGGAAAAGGTGGGGAACGGGAAGTTTACAAGGTGTACCCTATATAAAAGAAAAAGCTAACTTTCCAGAAAACGGTACATTTAGTACCACAAAATTAGAGAAAATAAGAGAACACATGGGGAAAAAAGACACAAAAAAAAGAAAGGGAAAAATATGATGAAGCGTGTAAATGTTTAGAATTATGGGAGAAGGAAGCAAATAGACGTGAAGAAAAGGCTTTGGAAGAACTGCCACCGCCGAAAACTCCATTGTACCCTGTTTTTCCTGAATATAATGATTTAACCCCTCTGTCTTCTTTACCCCATCTATGACTTGTTACAAACACCAACCGGAGGCTGATTGTGTCCCTCCTCACCGACATCTGAACCCTATCACAGACCCGATCGAGGTATCTCCAGTGCCCCCACCAGTGTCTCCACCAGCACCAGTGCCGTCTCCACCACAGCCCGTGGTGTGTCAAAAGCAAGAAAGAGCGCGTCCAGCACCGACGTACAGAGAACTTTTGACATTTTGCAAAGAATTCTCACCCTCAATGAAAGAATTAGAGAGACTGTTGAAAGTCAAACTGAAACCATCTGACCTAAGAAAGTTACAGGGTAAATGGCCTGTGGAGGATTATAGAAAGGAACATGTCAACTGGTTGCATGCAGACAATGGCGAGTACAGGAGGATTCTGGAAGAATTCTTAGAAGGACTAATAACTACGTTTCACAAAGCTCTGAACCTGGACAAGATCGCTGCTTGTGTGCAAAAAACGGATGAAAGAGTGGAGGATTTCTTGGCCAGGTTGGAGGAAGTATTTAAAGAACATTCTGGACTTCAACCTGATGCAGACGGACCAGACATTGAGAGCTGAGACGAGAAGTGGAAAAATCATGCATCAAGCCAGATCGCGTGAGAATGAGTGAGATAGTCCGTCATGCTGTACATGCAGAAAGACAAACAGGCAAGAAAGAGCTTCAGAAGAAACACACACAAGATAAAGAACTCCACATGGCTCTAATGAACCTCAGAGGAGAGCACGGAGGAAAAGGAAGATGGCGAGGGAGAGGAGGTTTTAAAACCTCTAGCACCTATGATCCAGAGAAATGTTTCAATTGCGGAAAGACGGGGCACTGGCGCAGTGCCTGCCGTGAGCCTCCAGGAGCACGGAGGTCAAAACAAAAGGGAGATTGAAGTGAGGAGGTGAGGCATCATTCCGAGGGTGGTGAGTATGATTTCCCTTAGCATATGCAATGAAGAAATGCTTTTTCCTACTGTATGCAATGAAGATCTGCTTAGCTCACATTCCATGATGAATGAAAACGCTTTCTGAACTTTGCTAAAATGCACAATACTTGTGTGCAACAAACTGCTTGAATTTTTGATAGATTCAGGGGCAACAAATAGCCTACTGTGAATCACAAGAAGTGTTTAAATTTGCCAGAATCTAAACTAGCTGTGTTTTCCCTAAATGCTAGTGGCTCTAATGTAAAATAATTTATGTCAAAAGGGTGCAATGTGAGTTGGGGAGTGTCAAATTTCAACACAGGTTTCTCATGTCTGACTGCTGCCCGATTCATTGGCTGGGCAGAGTCATAATGTGTATGATGACAGATTGATCATGATACCAACACGACCCGTGTGCAGCGCTCGTACAGCTGTACGATGTAATATTGAATTACGTAAGTATGATGTAGAAAGTATTGCCTCACAGAGCCTCATGACGTTGATTACAATGGTGTGGGGAGATGTGGGTGTTTTGCTGACAAATATGCGCACGCCATAGAATGGGTTAAAAGGGATGACGTGCAATATTCAAATTTGTTGTACGCCCATCGTGAGAATCATGCCTGTCTGTCAGCAACAAGGGGACTTGAAGTGTTTTCACACACAAAAAGATTAATGAAGAAATTTTGGGAAGGTGCTCGTACAACTTTGGGTAACAGGAAAATATTTTGTTGGGTTGATTAGGAACTGTGAGCCTGTTGTGATAACGCCCAAGGGTAATTTTCGTCCACGCAAACAGCAATACCCCCTCAAAACAGAAGCCTCAAATCAGAAGACCTCAATGGCATAAGGCCAATATTTAATGAGTTTAAAAAGATAAAAAAAAGAGGCATAGTTGTGCCATGTCCAAATTTACCTGTGCGCAGGCCTTTGTTTCCAGTTAAAAAGATAAGAGAAAAGAACACAAAGTAAATGTCTCCAAAGTCCAGCTGGCAAAACGATTTGTTGGTTTTTTGGGTCACAGAATTACTGACCGCGGCAGACAGCTGTCCGCAAAGCGTGTCTGCAATTTCAGACATCGCAAGTCCAAAAGCAAAGAAGCAATTTTTATCATTTATAGGGACCATTTCTCTGCTCAGACAGTAGAGCTTATTGCACTCACACGTGCATGCGAATTAGCAAAGAATAAAAATGTAGACATTCCCACAGATAGTAGATATGCATTTGGTGTAACTCATGATTTTGGCACACTGTGGAAACACAGAAACTTTTTAAAAGATGATGGTAAAAACATTCTTAATCACACACAGGTTGCTGATATGCTCTTTGCCATTCTTCTCCCATCAGCCATTGTTGTGTGTGACGGTGACACACACACTTTTGTATCTGAAACTATTTTTGCAGGAAGCCGACGAGCTGACCTTGCAGCAAAGCAAGCAACATCGGAGCCACAGACAGATTTTATCCAGAAATCACTAACAAAACTCTTTCTCTTGCAGAGATGCAAACATTTTGCAGAACCGGATAAGCGTGCACTCTGCAAGGAGTGCTCATGTAAATACACAGACAATGTTTGGGGGGGCCCAAATGGCCTCACCTGTTTGCCAAAACATTTTTTCTCTGCTCTTGCGATTTTGACGCATGGCCTAGACCACGCGTCAAAAGGGGGGATGTTACAAAGCAATGTGTTTTTGTGTTTTTCTCTCAAAATATTTGTGCAGGTCAAAGGAGCAGTAGCAAACGGAGCTGACAAATCATTACACAGCTTCCAGCCAGGAGACTTCGAAGTAGTCAAATATTTCAGGAGGAAGTCGTGGGAAAGACACACCTCCCACAGCAAAAAAGGTGTCCAAGAAGGGGCAACTCCAACCGTATGGCTCTTCGCAATGGTCGTGCTGACTGAAGCGAAAGGAGGGGCACTATTGGTGCTCGCAAAGGGAATCAACTGTTAGAGTCGGGGACACATCGAACCCCGAGAAATTAGAGATTATAGAATTTTGTTTCTGTGCAACACTATATTCCAAGTTTAATAAAATGGTATGGGGAGGGACAGTGTTACCCTAATTCTGCTAGGTACTGGGGAACAAATATGTATTTGTGTAGAGGTACGTGTACCTCGGGTGATGTTGTGGATAAGGCAACAAAATTTGAAAATGTGGGCAATTATGTTCCCTGGGACGGCCAAATAAAAAAGAAAAAGAGAAAGTTTTAGACTAGCTCTTACACAGAAAATTTGAATTATGAGGGAACGGGAGCAACTTCCCAAATAAGAGTGGAAATATGGAAAGTGACGAAGGTTTATGAAGGTGATGAAGGTTTAAGCAGGTCAGTATTGGTGTATGTGGTCGAGGAGAGAAGGAAAGACACAGATCAGAAGGTTCAGATATCATTGCAGCCAAGGAATTTTCAGGCAGAGCGGGCAGGAAAAAGAGCTAGAATGTAGATATGAGAAAGACAATATACCAATGCAAAGGCAATAAGGCATGTGCATTGGCACTGATAGAAAAGAAAGAGGTTGGAGTGAATGACAGTTGTTGGTGGTGTATGCGGCTCGAGCAGGCATCGAAAGTCAGTCCTCTTAGAGGACCGGAAAAGGCTGAAGGGTCACCCTGCAAAGTCACAACCCTGTTGACAGTTGCAAACAGCACCAACAAGGCCGAAGAAAAGACAGAGTGCAGAGAACCAGGTGGTAAGTAAAGTACAGAATTGAACCGTTTGGAAGTAGAGAATTAGGATCGCAGGGTAGGTTAGTTTTAGATGTGCTCACCGCAGAGAAAAGCAGTGTGTGTGTGTAAAAAGCTCAGGGTCAGTTGTTGTTTCTACATTCAGGAAGCCGGATGAAATGACTGAACAGCCTGTTGAAGTGGTGGAATTGCTAAAGTTGGGGAGTGGGGCTGAAGCAGGTGGTGTTACCAATTCTAGTGGGATTTTAAGAACTGTTTAGATAGAAGAATGAAACCTGTAAGAGAAAGGGCGTTGCTCATCTTACAAAGTATCAAAGTATAGGGTCAAAGTATAAAGATTTTGGTTACGATAATATGATAAAAGGGGGGAATGTAATGGAAATTTTCTAGTCTAGCTTCTTGATGTGTCTGTCTATATGTTTACGAAGTGTTTATCTATGTTTTCTTTGAAAATGTTATCATGTTTTTCTCTATACACGTCATACCACTCTGCCTTTGCCCTCGAGCAGAGGCCAAGATGTTCTGTTTGGAATAACGGGGATCACTTCTTGTAAACCAGCTTGGGATTCTGGCTAGGGGGCAAAGGGAGGGGGTGTCACGTTTTAATATATAAACTCTGGGTGCAGGAGGAAAGAGCGCCTTCTCTCTGCACCATGCTTGTGATGCAGACTGAATGTCAATAAATATAAAATACCTTGCAAGGTAACTCATCCTCTCTGTGTGTTGCATTTGTCTAAAGTGTATCAAACTCACCTTGATTAAGGAATAAGAAAATTCCACAACATCTGTTACGGAGGACAGCACCCAGGGAGGGCTGTCTCCAAACAGAGATTGGCGCACTGGATTGTGGATGCATCACGGTGGCATACCAGTCCCAAGATCGCCCTCCTGGTGGGCACTGGCACAGGGCACCTATCTGGCAGACATCTGCAGTGCTGCGGGTTGGGCTACGACCAGTACCTTCGCAAGATTTTACAATCTCTGCTTGGAACCAGTTGCAGCCCATGTCCTTAACGCCCCCGGCGTGTAGGACAGACTCCTGGTTTGGGCGTACGCCTGCGAAAGCGTCTTCTCCCCTCACCAGGTGAGACTAGTGCGCTATTCTAGCCTCCCTACTTTCCCCTCTTGTGGCGAAGTATAGGCATTCCATCCATCACTAAGCATTGGCATTTGGTAACAGACGGAGCGGAGCCGTCTGTTGGAACCAGGTCCAGTATAGGTAGAGTCATCCCTACTTAGGTAGACCCCTGTACTAGGGCTATTGCCCCATACGTAATGACTCCCCTCTGGGTCGTCCCGTGTGTTGTATTCCTCACTCCTGATTTCCCGATTGGTTAATCTGTGACCTCCCCGCCGGTGGTAATCCCACCTGGGTTTGTCCCCCTACTCGGGCTGACACCTTTTGTCGCATGTCGTACTCCCCACTGGTGAGACCATGTTAGTGTCTCCACATGTAACCTCCCCTCCGGGTAGGATGTGGCCTCCGTAACACACTCTTCAAGAGGAGAGCAGTGTTTCCCCAGGGTTCGGCTCCGGACAGCTCCTCGCTACTAGAGGCGTACACCACTGTCTGTGATGCCTTCAGTATAGGCTTCTCAGTATGACCAATACTATGTGACTGGAAGATTACATCTCGCGGTAGCACTCTTGTGACTCGCTAGCCTAGTCAGGGTCGCTCCGCTGGAGGTCGTGATATCGGTGCAAGCGCTGTGGCGTTTAGATAGATCCCCAGTCAGTCTCTCACAACGTCGAGAGACCGACTGAAGGGGAACGTCTTGGTTGGTCTTCATGCCCCAACGCTGGGCCGAATCACTGCAGTGACCGGGAGTGCCCTCTCAGGTTCTTCAGTACAAAGGGTGAGTGAATGTCCGCCGCCATCTTCCTTTATACCCATATGTACGGGGCGGAGACTGGCGTGCGCGTGCCATTCGCCAAGCCCATCAGCGTTTTATAATTAATTATCTCGGAGAAGGTAGGTTCTCAAGATCAAACCCCAGTCAGTCTCTCACAATGTAACCGAGACGTTTTCCATTCTGTGCAGTACAACATAAATTGATAGAAAGGAAAGATCTCTGAATCTTCAACTTCTTTGTTTATTTCATAAAGTTAAACACAAAGTACATGGTGTTACAGTTTCAAAAAATAAACTGAAATTGCCAGTTGTTTTCTGTCCAGTGATAAATCTTTGTTATCAATAAACAAGATGGTCAATAAACAAGTTTTAGTACATTTTACATGCACATTTTAGTTTTATATTTTAATTATCACAAAAAATACAGTATTGGTCCTTATATTAATGCCATAAACACATCTCTTAAATGCATGTACAAGTTCACAGCTTGATATGGGTGTTTTGGAGGGTCCAAACTAGACTCAGAAATTATAATGTTGCACAGTTCATTTATATCTGGATCAATTGATATTGGGCGTCGAAAGGTGTACTCATTCTTGCAAGACTGAACACTTTCAGTGTCAACGAATGTGAGCAAGTCTCTGGTATGGTAGAGTTCAGGCAGTGCATACATCACATTGGGTCGGCCACGGGGGCTGCTTATGTTTTTTGATGGCCTTTGCAGTGTCATCCAGTTCATCATGTAAAACATTACAATAATAATATAAGAAATTAGGCAAAACGTAATAAAATTTGTTTGCTCGAATATAAAGTATGACCTTGGCTTGATTAAATCGTGTCTCGTTACTTAAAAAAATCTCAGGAAATCAAATAAGTTAAATTCTGCACTGAATTTCTAATTTAAGCCCCACCAAAAACACTTTTATGTAATTGCAAGCTGGCATGCTGTTCATAACAGAACGTCTCACACATACGCAAACAGCATCATTTTTACTGAACTCACTTGGACGAGTCCCATGCAGCAGAACTGGAGCAAACCTTTGTCTAGGAATCCTCCATTGAAGAGTCCGTTGTCTCTGAGGTCACCAAACAGGTAAATCCAAAATTCCATGCATTCCTTTCGCAAAAAACCCCACCAGTACTCTATCCTTTGGTTGGCAGTACTTTCACCATCCATTTACCTGATTGATATGAAAAAAAGTCTTTAACATGACCATTTTCAGTACCAAAATCCCCCCAAACAACTCTTGGACATCCTCCTAAACGCTCAACCGCTTCAATATAATAACCGCCTATTATCTTGGGATCGCTACTTGTTGTGTTATCTTCCTTGAAAAGCCATCAATGCAACCATTAATACAAGATCCATATGGTTTTAACTTGTCGTATGGGTCCAAATGCCAAATGAAGTTGGGTCCATTTGCAAAGTAGTTGCGCTGTCTGAGACGTCTGGCTCTCCTTGCTGAAGCTCCTCTCGGGTCAAGTTCCCTCAATACCAAGCGCACAGTGTTGCCAGATTGGGCGGGTGTTGCCAGAATTGTAAACCGTCAATATGCCCAAGTGGGCAAAATATAAAAAAATGTTACAGAAAGGAGTGGGAGAGTGATTCGGACCTGAAGCCATGGATAATGCAGTCGAAATCAGATGAGAGCAAAGCTCACTGCAAATTCTGTAACACGGACATAAGAGCCCACTTAAAGGATTTGAAGGACCATGCCAAAACTAAAAAGCACAAGATGCGATGTCTGCTCTCAGTTAAGTCTTTTACTGTGAATAAAGCTAACACATCAATTTGACCAGAAGCGACGTGAACTCCGCATAGCAACATACGTTGCTTGCCGCACATCAATTAATGCCGTGGATGAATTATCGGACATACTGAAGGATGAGATCGGAGCGTTCAAGATGCACAGAACCAACTGTTCGGCTGTAATCAAGTCAGTTCTGGCGCCATACTTCAGAGATGAACTGCGACAGGACATAGGTAACACACCTTACTCCCTTTATTTAGATGAAACAACAGATATTTCTGTAAGCAAGTTACTTTGCATATGCATCAAATATCGCTCAAAGAAACAAAATCGTCTTGTGAGCACTTACTTGGGACTGGTCGAACTTTTGGATGCAGATGCTAATGGGATTGTGAAAGCCATTATTGACTTTCTGCAAGCTAATGCGCTGGATATAGCTAATATGGTTGGCATAGCAACCGATGGAGCAAGCGTCATGGTGGGGAGACAACATTCTGTGTATACGCTGCTCAAGCAGAAACAGCCTAATTTGCAGTTAATCAAATGTGTATGCCATTCTCTGGACATTGTAGCTCGAAAGGCAATGCAGCAGCTCCCTAGCAATATTGAATATACGATCAGGGAGACTTATAACTGGTTTGCGCACTCAGCCAAGCGTCAGAATGACTATCGAACTCTTTATGAGACCGTTAACAACGGAGGATGTCCCTTAAAAAAGCTTTCTCCAAGTTAGTGACAGCAGATTGCATTGACAGAATTCTCGAACAAGAAGATGCACTTGCTTTACATTTCAGTGTGGCAGCAAGCTCCGAACACTGCTACGCAGCACGGCTTCTTAGTGAAATGTATAAGGACAAGACCAACAGCCTTTACCTGCATTTTCTCCGTCCTTTACTGCTGGAAATAAAATCTGTCAACAAATGTTTTCGGTTAGAGACGGGTGATAGTCTTGCAGTTTTCCGGGACCTCAACCGGCTGTACATGTCAACAATGAGACGTATAATCAAGCTGAGCGTTTTCCGAATGAATAATGAACAACAACTCAGGGAGTTAGATCTAAAATCCTCTAATATATACCTCTCACCTAAAGATGCTGACCTGGGCACTACATTCAGTGAGAAGCTGGAGGCAAGCACCCTGTCACCGGAGAAAAAGCAGGGGGTCTTAACACGGTGTATGGACCTCGTAAAAGAACTGATCGCCCAATATCAAATGCGTTTGCCGGCATCCATGGAGTTGCAGTGGAAGTTGGAACTCCTATGTCCCGCATTTGTTATGTAAAAAAATCATCGTTTCGTGATTTGCCTAAGGAGTTCTATTCAGGCTCGCCAGATTTACTTGAGACGCAGTTGAGAAATGTTGCCTGCGCGGGATTCTCATCTGATAAAGTTACATTTTTCATTTTAAATTATTCAACAAGTGCTCTTTATTTCACATTAATTCGTACAAACCTTTCTGAATTTTTGCCCTAATGTCTAGTCTCGAACCGACAAAACCTGTTCACATTACTTACAAAGACTAGTAGTCTAAGTATAAACTTAAAAACTGAACATTGTAAAGATTAAAATCATACAGCATCAACTTAAAACCCTGACAACCATAGATGCATTTTGGCTGGAGGTAGAATCTTTTCAAGATGCTGGAGGAAACTACTGCTTTCAGGTTTTAGCCTTAGGTGCAATCAAAATCCTCACTCTCCCCATATCCAACGCTCCTGTTGAAAGAGCATTTTCGCAAGTCTCACTACTTAAAGATGACACCAGAAATAGAATGGGATTTCCGCTTCTTTCAAGTTTAATGGATGTGCGCTCAGGGCTGACACGTAATGGATGGACATTGGCTACATTCCGTCCTCCCCAACAGCTTTTGGGGAAATTTGACTCATCCATGTACTAGACAGCTCAGCAAGACTGTAAATAGTTCTGAAAAGTTTCGTTAAGCATTCTTTCAAGTTACAACAGACACCCTGTTTCTGTTCTGCATTTAAAGATAAGCTTAAGATCTCCCTCCCTCCCTCTCTCTGTCTGTCTGTCTCCCTCTCACTTACACACCTTGTAATGAGTAACATTTAGTAATAATACTGATATTTAAAGTATAAAATGTGATTTAAATACACATTTTGGAATTCTTTATTAACGAATTGTCCATGTGAATGATCCTTAAACTAAATCTACACTGTAAAAGTACATTGTGTGTGGTGTGAGGGCGGGGCTATGGGCCATAGATGTGAACGTCTTATGTCGTCATTTTGTTACTGTGGTTCCGTTGCTGCTGGTGTGTGTTGCTAGCCATAGCATGGAACATTAATTTTGGAATTTAAAATAGCTGAATGTCAAATATTAATCAAATATTTTGGGCGGGTACTGGGCCGTTTTTGGGCTGGAAACCATCAACTCTATCTGGCAACACTGCAAGCGCACATCCTCTTTTCTTACACGCAGACTGTTCTCTCTGCATTTCGCGTACTTCCATCGGTAACCATGAAGTTCTCCAGAGTAATGTAACTGATTACGAATAAAATCAACTAGGTCAACTAAGCGGGTATAATTTATCCGTCGAGTCAATCCTCTTGCACGTAATATCCTTTTAAGGTGTTTTCACTTACATCAAAATCGTGCCTTAAACTAAGCACTGATCGGATTTCTTTATATTTGAGTCCAAGATTAAAGTAAAACTCTATGAACTGTTCCATTGCAGCCTGTCTAAACCACTAACAGAGAAATCAGGCAGTGTTTGTTCAAACTCGCTACATTTCGCGAGGGAACGCAAAAGTTTATCTCTCATATTTTTTCCACCACCATGTCCGTACTATTCATTAACATTTCACACAGATTGAGAAATATTTTCATTTGACACTTTTTTCCCATCCAAACTCTATTCCATTCCATTTTCATCCCACTCCTCAGTCATATCTTTAATTAAACATTTACATTTATTAAGAAAATCCTCCAATTCTGTACAATATAAAAACATATGTAAAATCCACTCTTCCTTTTCCTGGCACACTTTACACAAAGCGTTTTGTTCTATTGTTCTACAAAGCAGCCTCAGTAAAAAACACTTTATGCCTTCTAAAATACTCCAAACATTCCAATTTTGTTTCCACACACCTTCCCCTCATGTTTCCCCATATACACTCTTTTTTAAGTCTTTGAATCTCTGAACCCAGTATTCATTTGCAATCGGTTCTTTAAAAACACCATCTCTAAAAGAACAATACAACATTTTCACAGTACATTGCTTAAAATCATGCAGTTTTCGTACAACTTTGTCGATGGCTTTGTTCACGAGCTTCAATGGAAGGAAAACTTTCGAATGTTTTCGCCATCTTGTTTGTTTATGTGCGCACTATGAATGAGGAGAAATGCAGCGCTCTGTGTTGTATGGTGTCTTTAGCGATGGAGGTCCGCTTTCCAATAAACTGTCAATCAACGTCAGGGACTCGGTTATTTTTTCTTTACAAAGTGATGTCGTTACACTGCGTTTCTTTTTCCTGTTCGCGGATCTGTGAAAACGCGGACTGTTTTAATAACGGTGTCGTGTGTATGTGAAACTTTTCCATTTTTCATCGTTTAAACGTGGCCTTACTTTCCTAAAAAATATCCCCATTAAAATTCCTAAAATCCTAATTTATTCCACTTCCTTTAAATTAAAACAATCCCTTAAACCATTACTTTACCAAATATCAAATACACCATTTTATCTTCATTTATTTTACTACCAGATCCTTTACAATATTCTTCCACAACCTCCATTACTTTTTTGACGCTCTCCTTCCCTTATTGAAAAACTTTCCCTTCAACCTTATTTTCCTCAATTTCAATTCCCATTACTTCTTCTTTTTGTTTTATTGCCAATCCTAACGGTTCTGATAGTGAATATAAAAGCGCTGAAAGCGGACAACCCTGTCTAATTGATCTTGTGATTTTGAAACATTCTGTTAAAATCCCATTACATTTTATTCTTGTTAATTTTATACCCTTATATAAAATCTCAATCCATTTGATAAAATCTCCCCAAAGCCAAAATTCTTTAAAACATCAAATAAATACCCGTGTTCAACCCTATCAAAAGCTTTTTCGAAATCTAGACTAATTACGTAACCATCTTAATTTCTTTCTTTCATATACCATATTGTGTCTCTTATGCTCATTGTTATGTCCGCTATATCTCTTCCTTTTACTCCGTATGCTTGGTTTGTTTCTATGATACTTGCCATTACTTTCTTTAATCTGTTTGCTGAAACCTTCACTAAAATCTGTGTTCAGCATCGTGATCGGCCTGTAGTTTTTTAAATCTACTTTTTCTCATTTCCTTTTTATATATCAGTTTTATTATCCCCATCCCCATTATTTCATTAACTTCCTCTTTTTCAAAAATGTATCTAAAAACACCCTTTAAAATCTTGGTTAAAGTCTCTTTAAAACATAAATAAAATTAATTTCCTAAACCCAGACTTTTCTTTTTTTTCAGCTGCTGTATTGCTCTTTCTATCTCTTCTTGTCCGATTTTCGGATCGCATTCTTTTTTATCTTCCTCGCTAATTTTTGCTTTTATCTGATTCAACAAATCTCTTTTTTTGTTTTCTTCTACACCCCTTGTACTAAAAATATCTTCATAAAAACGTAATTTCATCTAAATCGTGTTGATTCCCTTCTACCATTTCCCCATTTTTCCCACTTATCTATTTTATTGTTTCAGCTTTCCCTTTTTTTTCCAAATCAAAAAATATCTTTTCTCCCTCCTCTGAATATTTAGCTTTGCTTCTTAACCTTGCCTCCTCATATTCTTTTTACTCTATTTCTTTCAGTTTTTCCTCTATTTCCTTTATCTTTTGTATATCTTTTTTTACTTTATTCAATTCCACTTCCAAACTTTCCTTTATTTATTTTTCTTTGTATCTTTTGCATTTGCATATTATACTACAAAACTTTACATTCTCCCACCATATTCTCTTATCTTCTTCATACATTTAATGTTCCTTTTCTTTTTCTATTCATGTTCTAACATTTTTGTATTTAAAACCCATATTCCTGGCCCTCTTTGCTCTTTATTCCAGTCCATTTAAAAAACAATTTACTTGTGATCGCTAAAACCTGTGTCTTTAATATTTTCGATATAATTCTCCACATTTCTCGTGCATTAAATAAAATCAATTCTTGTTATGCACACAAATTGCCCTACTATTTGTCTCCTTGAAATTTATTTTTTCTTTTCATTTCTTTCTCTCCACATATCTATCATATAATTTTCTGCCATCAATGCTTTCAGTTCTTTTCTCACTGTATCAGTTTTATTTTACCATTCCATCTGCCACGTTTTGTTTATTAAAAACCGTGTCAAAATCCCCCATCATTATTATTCCCTTTATTAATTCGTCTTTTTTTATAAGACTCCTTAAAACTTAAAAAAAATCTTTCTTTTCTTTCTCCTTCATGTTTTGTCTCAACCACCATATACATTTCCCCTTCATATCTTTGTATAAAATTGAACTTACTTTAAAAACATCCTCCTTCATTAAAAAAGCCACACCTCTCCCTAACCTCCCATCTCCATTATTGTATAAGATCCCTCCTTCCCATATCTTTTTGTACTCATTCATCACATTTTCTCTCCAGTTTGTGTCTTGTATTACAATAATGTCTTCTCTTTTACATTTTTCTTTACATTTTCAAATTTCTTCACGTCCAAAAGTCCTCTCGCATTAAAAGTCACAACACTTAAAACCATTATCTAAAGCCCATCATTCTCAGTCTTTCTCCTCCAGTTCCTTTAATGCCTCAAACATGTTTAAACGTTTCACTTTTTTTCTGGCAGTTTCTATATTTGGCTTTACCTTTAGCGATCTTCTTCGTACTTGTCCCCTCTCCTATTTTTCCTCCTCGTCCTCCTTCATCCTTATTTCTCCTTCGTTGTCAATTTCTTTGTCTTGTTCTATTCGTTTTTGTCCTTGACTTGAAGATATGTCCATTGTTGTCAATTGCGTGTCCTCCTCTCTTATCTCTTCATCGTCCTTTTATTTTCTTCTTCTCCTTCCTGTCTATTGTTTGTTCTTTCCTCTGCTTCCTTTGGTTGCAATCCATCCTCTCCTTGTCTTTCTTACAATGTCCTTCTTCCTCATTGTTTTCTTCATGCACTTGTCCATCCACCTGATTTTCCCTTCCTCCTGCCTCTTGCTCCATCCGACATTCACATTTGTTTGCAATTTTTTTAGCTCACATTTCACTCCCCTTATTACTAGTCCATCAATCAGTTTGCCCTTGTCCACATTGTTTGGTTACAACTTTGATGATATCTACCGCTCTAACCTTGATCACATACTCTAAGTTCACAATCACTGTAGCCTACTTAAAAATTCTCTTTCAAATAACTTCTCTCTCACATCTTGGTTCTTTCCGTTTCTAACTCGTAGTCAATTATCCAGCCCAGTGTTGTTTGCTGTGCGTCTTCCTCTTGCCAGTCCAGTGTCGTTTTCCGTGCGTGTTCCTCCTGCCAGTCCAGTGTTGTTTTCCGTGCGTGTTCCTCCATCCAGTTCCGTGTCGTTTGCCATTCGTGTCTCTCCAGCCAGTTCCGAGTCGATACCAGATAATCCGTCCATTGGGGGGCAAAAAGATCAAACCCCCCTCCAGACAGCGATATACTAACAGGTGGTTAAAATAATAGAAAAAAGCCCAAAACTCAAACAAAAAAACATCTTGCGCAACAGAAGAACTCACACATTATCTCAATGGTTATTTGGCCGACAAATGGTTATATGATTAAAACATATCTATTAAACTTGAATCATGTCGGCAGGAAAATACATTTGATTAAAACAAAATGAATCATCCTTTTCTATATCGATCTATATTGATCTTAATTCCCACACTACACAGTAGACACCTTTTGTCATGTACAGCACTAAGTTTTAATATTTGTCATATTTACAGAAATTGACTGATCTGGTATGCTGTGACTGTTTGAACGTACCCATTCAATAGAAGTTGCTGTGCCCCTGTAGGCTATGTTTATTTCAAAAGGTGCAACAGAGTTACACGGCAAACCCGTCCTCAAAAGGAATTAGCATTTTTCTGCAGGCAGGATGAGAAATGTAGCCAGTTGCCTTAAGCAGTTGTCATACACAATGGAAGCTCTGGCACCTATAATGTCATTCATTAGGTCACTTCCTTCCGGGAAACATTTCCAGTAATTTTTATGTATATTTATGTCTATGAAAACTAGATTACACACTGTTCATTGGGTCATTGAATTTTTATTTTATTTTCTAGTCTATGTTCTATGTTTTCGGAATGTTATTCTCTATACGCGTCATACCACTCTGAGCAGGGGCCAAGATGTTCTGTTTGGAATAACGGGCATCACTTCTCGTAAACCAGCTCTGGATTCTTGCTAGGGGGCAAAGGGAGGGGTGTCACGTTTTAATCATATATATACTCTGTGTGCAGGAGGAAAGAGCGCCTTTTCTCTGCACCATCTCATTGCTTATGATGCAGATTAAACGACAACAAAATACTTTGCAAAGTACTTCCATTTTCTCTGTGTATTGCGTTTGTCAAAATTGACTCATCTAGATTAAGGAATAAGAAAATTCCACAACAACAGTTTTTTAGCTGTTATAGTGAGCTGTGTTTTCTACTCAGTACTGTGCTGCTAAAAGCTTTCGTGAACATATGAATTTACAACATTGTGTATGATTGTTCTTTCTGTAATGTTTCAGCTTTACAATAACCAAAAAAAACCAACAACACTTAAGTAAAATACAAGTAACCCACCAAGCAAAAAGTCGTCAAAAAGACGTCACTGCCAGACGTCCAAACCACGTCCAAATATGGTTGAAAAGTGAAAGGTGAAAAGACGTATTTTTCAAGTCGTTGAAAAGACGTCTTTAAAAAATTTGTCCGTTTTAAGAATAAATTTGGTCGAGGTAAAGTCCTGGTATTTTGGGATATAATGGGTATTTATAGCATGACAAAACAAAGGATAATTACATGGGGAACAGATGTGAACGATAAGGAGGGGCAGACTTAGACGTGCCAGACGTTTTGTTTCACCAACATAAGAAAACAGTTGGGCAAAAAAATTATATTTATCAAAGCATACCTGTCCAAAATTTTTGTTGTGCAGTCCCTGGTGTTTTTGCCTCCTATTTGACTTAATTGGGAAATCTAAGTAAAGATCATACAATTATCACTATACAGTATTGGTAGCAAACATCTTTAGTTTTTGCATGTTATTTTCTTGCTTTTATTGGTTAAAAAATGTGTACTACAGTAAACACATTTATGAATATTTTAATACTATAGTTATCATTGCCTGGTGCATGATGGGAAGAACCAAAAACACAATTTCAATATTATGTGCAAAAATTTCATGATTATAGGTGGGTTTTGTTTATTGGGGCCTTTTGAGTCAAACTTTTTATTTTGAAATCCAATAGAGGAAGTTTGATAGCGCCGCTAGAGAATATGAGCGCACCGTTTACGTGAAGCGCCATTCTGACTAATGTTATCGGCAGCGGAGGTTGTACGATTGGAAGCACGCTTTCAAGCATAGTCCTAACTGTGTGTTCACACCGAGCGCGAATGAGGCGTCAAGCGCGAGTGATTTACATGTTAAGTCAATGCAAAGACGCGATAGACGCGCTTGCGGCGCAAATGAGGCGGCGCGAATAGCGCAATTGAGGCGGCGCGAATGACGCGAATAGCGCGAATGACGCGAATGGCGAGAATGACGCGAATGGCACGAATGACGCGAATGAGGCGAATTGCGCGAGTTGAAAAATCTGAACTTTGGCGAAAATTTGCACCGCGTTAACCAATCAGGAGCCTGCTCTAGTAGTGACGTAGACGACGTAGCGAGCAGAGGCAGAAACAAAATGGAGGAGAAGTTGATCATCTCAGTGTGTGGACACCCGGAGTTGTACGATACTTGTTCATATTTTTATAAAAACAGGAATAAAAAGGATCTTGCTTGGAAGAAAGTGAGTGAGGAGGTCGGAGAATCTGGTAAGTTGTAAAAACATTCTTAACTCAATTTGAGTTATATATACATATTGAAACTACAAGGTAGCTAAAGGCGGTAGATTCAGCTTATTATTTTACAACTACGTTCCCGCTAAAGTTCATGTGTTTATTCAGAGGAAGTGTGCAGAAAGAAGTGGAAGAGCTTGAGGGACACATATTTAAAGGAGAGGAGAAAGGAGACAGAGAAGAGGAGTGGGTCAGCAGCAGATGCAGGAAAAAGATGGAAGTACTCTGCGGTCCTGTCTTTTCTTGACCGCTTCGTCTCCCCACGGGAGACAAGCGGGAATATGGAAAGGGGGGATGAGGAGAATCAGGCCGCAGGGTACGACCAGGGCGAGGCAGCAGTAGGTGTGTTGACAAGTGAAGCAATACAACAGGGCAACATGTAGTTGTTTTTATGATGAAAATATAGATTCATTTCTCTGTGACAGGTGTAATGTGCAATTAATATTTAAAATTGTCATGACAAATCCGACTGGTTCTTTTGATGGCAGTGAGCCTGGGTCCCCTCTGCCGGAACCTGCTGCTGCTTCTGCTTCAACATCTGCTGCTGTACCCAGAGGTGTGTACAGGCAATTATGACAATGTTTACATGCATATTATATTTACAGTGACGTTTGTGAATTAGTTTAATCCTTTTATGCCTTCTCATAGTACAAAATGTTTTATAATTTGTTACAGCACCACCAAGAAGAGCTCGGAGAAGGCCTAGGGAGCAGCCATCAGAGGTGGACCGACAGCTGCTTGAAGCAATCCGGACCCGTCCTGTTGCCCCAACGCCGCCTCCACGCTCAGAGGATGAGCTCTTCCTCTTGAGTCTGGTCCCTTCCCTGGAGAGATTGCCAATTCAGACAAAGGAATTTGTGAAATTTCAAATTCACAAATTAATTTATGAAAGCAGCACAGTTGTGCTTAATTTGGAACAATTGGAGCCCACGGATTAGTTTTTTTAAAAAGAGGCAGCAATCTCTGCAGGGAATGAAACAGACTTTCTCTCCTTTCTCCTCTACTTCATTTTGACCCTCACTCTTCCCTCTTCCAAACAAGATCCTTTTTATTCCTGCATGTAAATAGTTGTAAATGTTCTTTGTATATAGGTTTTATTTTTATAAATGTTTTTTAAATAAATGTTCTATAAAATGATCAAAGGTTTTGGTGTGTTACTTTGTGTATAACATAGTAAATCATCATTTATATTTGTTACATTCAAATATTATTTATATATTAAGACTACAATCATTCGAATTGTACATTCACTTTAATTATGTCGTATTGCAAATACACTCACAATAGTATAGTAATTTTTTTTATTTGTGATTGGACCAGTGTTGTGGTATAGTGTAATGAGAATGTAGCAACGAGACGGATTGATTTTGGAGGATGGCTCCATTTATCATTTACAACCCGACCAAGACTCTGCAGCGACTCCTCTGTACCTTGCACCCCCGCCCTCACAGCAGGTGCCTCTTCAGATCTCCTCAGAAAGTTGTGGAGGACACACGTCGCCTTCACACACCTCTCCACAACATCAGGCTGAACCTCTATGAGGCGGCGATATATCCTCCACTGTGAGGACAGGATCCCAAAGGCATTCTCCACCACCATCCGGGTTCTGGACAGACGGTAATTAAATATACGTCTCTCTCGGGGAAGGGAGCGCCCAGGGAATAGCCTCATGAGGTTTTTCCTGAGGGGAAAGGCCTCATCTGCCACAAAGACATGGGGCAGGGGTCCTCTGTGGTCAGCTCCTGGTAGAGGACGGTCAGGTGGCAGATGGAGGGTGCCACCACGGAGTGCCTGGTCAAAAGCTGAGTTAGACAGAATCCCACCATCGCTTGTCCGGCCATATCCCCCAACATCAATCACCCGGAAGCAATACCTTGCATCCACAACAGCTAGAAGAACTAGAGAAAAATGTCCCTTGTAATTAAAAAACTGGGATCCGGTATTGGGGGGTGACTTTATAATGACGTGCTTGCCGTCCAGTGCTCCACAGCAGAGCGGGAAGTTCCACCTCTCCTCAAAACCCTCTGCAATGGACCTCCATTCATCTGTGGAGGGCACAGCCATGAACTCCTCTACTAAGCAGTCCCAGATTGCAGTCGCCACATCTGGGACAATCTTGCAGACTGTGGAGACACCAACACGGAAGCTGCTGGCGATGGTCCGGAAGGAGTCTCCTGTGGCAAGATATCTGAAAGAGAAAATAAAATGAACATGGTTATAAATGCAGATTGTGATTCCATATTAGAAAATATAATTTTTTTACAGTTAATTTATTGATAGTGGCAAGATGAAAACCACTATATTCTGTTTCAAAGTTTCACATAGCATCTTAGCATTTAAAAATGCAATAAATACATTTAATCAATTTAACCATTATTTTTCATATTGAAACTGTCGAAAATACACAAGAAAGTGAATTAATCAACATGACAGCCTCTGAACTCAATGCAAAACTAATATTACATACAGGCAACGGAATAAAAAATAGATTCAGTCAGTCATCGCTACTAAAATTAATTTGAAACAAACTCGTCATGTGTATGTGGAGGTTCAGTCGTTAATTACTTGTAATCACACAGAATATTAAATTATTTACTGACCGGAGACAGATTGATAGGCGCTCTGCAGGTGGAATACAGCGCCTGTAGTTAGTGTCCTGGAGGGAAATCCTCCCACCGACACGGAACAACAGGTCATCAAACTGGGGCCTGCTCAGTCGGAAGTACCGCTGAAAGCAGCCGTCATCCAGGCGCAGCTCCTGGAGGAGTTGGTGAAACTCACCAAGCTGGGTGCGCCTCCGAAGGATCGGGTGGACCCAGACACGGCACCGAACTTGTTTACGCCGTTTTTCAGCCTTCCATAGCACATACAGTGCAGCTATCCTCTCAACGTAATCCATGTCCGCCATTTCGCAAAGACTGGATTCGCCTGGCTCCCATGAAGCGAATTTGACGCGCGAATGACGCGAGTAAACACAAAATGTTCAAGCGTCCAACTACTCGCGAATAGTGCGTTTTTGACGCCTCATTCGCGCTCTATGTGAACACACGGTAAGGATACTTAGCTCCTGGCTGATAAGGGCACAAGGTACCGTGTCAGTTTTCTTGTGATAATTTTGAGAGACTTTAAATGTTGTCGGGTTTACTCTGAAACGTTTGACTAATGTTAGCTAGTCGCTAGCTTGTCACGCTGGCTTAATATATCACTGTAAACACTTGCATTGTAATTCTGTATTTATTAGTTAAGGTTTTGATATGGAAATGTTTATAGATATCTTTCGTGTATTTTTATTGTTTGTTTCTACTTTCTATTCAGCTCTTACGGTGTTTATGATGCTCACGGTGTTTAACAACAAAATAAAGGACATAAACATCAGTGCAAGAGAGTAAAGTGTATTTCATCAGCTGGGAATGCTACACCCAGTGTTCACCAGGGTAATGTTTTAAAGAAAAGAATGAACAAACTTGTAAATATTTTCACCAGAACATGTCTCTCTTCAGTATTCTCTAGCCTTTGCTCCAAGGCATTTAGCTCATCTATTGTGGCCATCCTTTTGATCTGGTAAATAGAATTTGCAGGTTGTGCACCACCAATCTTCTTGACCTCCTGCATTATTTCGACCAGTGTTTTAAGGACACATTTTTGGAACTCTAAAATTGACAAGAATATTTATTATAAACAGATCAATTTCCACTAAATAAAATAATAAATATTTACATCTGTAATGAATTTAAGTAAAAATGTTGGAAATCACTTCTAAAAATGTTTATGAATATATTTTTTTATAAACGTCTTGATATGTTTATTGATGTATTAAATGTTTGTTAATGTTATTAATTTAGTTGTAATATTTTTCAGCTTCTTTACAGTGAACAAGCATGCTATTGGTACCTTCCACCATTGCATATTCAAAAGCACTTGGCTGTATTTTCCGATAACGTTGTCTCTTTGTGCGCCAAGAAGACTCCAAAGGCAACCTTAACTCCAGGTGTAGGCTACCTTTTGTAGGCGTGTTTCCCGAACTATACCTTAACAGTTGCCACATTACCATGTGCTGTCCTATTTTAACTGCTTTTTTAAATTCTTAATTTCATTTCATTCCTGAAATAAAAACAGCAGAAAAATTTAACTGTTGATATCAGCAAGTGATATACATTTTAGGGCATAGCAAAACTGTACACACTCACAGGGACATAGCTATTATTAAATGAGACATTCTGTGAATAAGCGCATGCATATTTAATTGATTTTATTATTTTTTAAATAAAATCTGTAAAGCACTTAATAAACACAGTTTTTAAAAGAACCCATATTGATAAGGATCGGCTAACTTACAAATTGAAAGGAAGCACGACTTAATAATTCTGGGATCCCCAAATATTAAGAGAGTTATCATACCTGATGTCAATTTAATCTTCACCAGCTTGAAAGTGACCCAGTCCTCCATTGGGTCTAATTTTTTCTTATGTGCTGACTGCACATGGGTCTTTGGCCATCTTACAATCTTTTTGTCTTCTTGGATCCAGTTTTTTGGGATGACACCTTCAAAATTTTTGTCACCCTCAATCCAAACAGCCCTTGCAAAAACCATATCTGAAACTACACAAATGCAACGTAAATAAATACATAAATAATACCTTGCCAAATAAATAAATAATCCCCCCATAAAAACAATACAACAAACAAACTTTTTATCATGCAACAAAGGGAAGATGGCATATCCTCCACAATGTGGCAGACATACAGCTTTCGTTTTTAAGTTCTGAGGTTGGAATAGCTGTGTTGCAGTCTTGCTGCGGGTACTGCCAACAAAAGCAATGTTCAGAAGTTTAGATTGGCAAGACTTTTCAAAGATGTTGGAGGTCTGGTTAACTGGAAAGACACTGCAAACCAATTTGCCATCTGGGTTTTTTTCAGTCACAAAAGCAATGCTACCATCTTGAAGCAAGTAGCAGCTGTCCCTCTGCTTTGATGACACTGGCTGCAGGTTAGTTTGCTTCAGTTTAATGTTCTTTTGTGCATGCTCCTTCTCTGCCACACGTTTTGCAACTTGTACCAAAGGGTTATGGCTGGTCTTGACAAGCTTATTGATGGTTTTAAGATGGTTCTCAAAAGGAAAAGCAGATATTTCATTTAATGAACAATCAAAATGTGCAACATCTTCATGGATGTGCTTTATGGCATGCACATTGTAATCTGTGAATTCATTTCCATAGACCTCAGAGCTATTAATAACTAAATAATTAAGTAGGTCTGCTGCATATGGCAGGAAGTGGTTTCTCCGCTCGCGATCTGCAGTAAGAAGGATTGACATTCCAACATTCAGGCAAAGGAAGTGGTGGTACAAATCCGAGTCCACAATTCCATGGAGTACCACTGGTCCGTTGTACAGCAAAGACTGTCTGAACTCGGTGACTTTCCATCTCTCCAACTCCTGAAGGGATCTGGGCGTCCTTGCCATCTCACTGGGTTTACGCGAAAGTTCAGCTCTCTGTCTTGGTGGGAGTCTACGAGGATTAGCGACCCTGCACAGGTAATAAAGAATTCGTCTCTCTACTCCAAGGCAAACTAAGTGCATATAATCAAGCACAAAAGAGCTGACACATGGGATGCCTGCTCAGTGGTGTCTCCCTATTCTGGTGTTTTGAACTTTTCATCTGTCCTGCTAGGGAATGTATCCTTGCTGTTAAATACCACTTTGCCCAACCATTCACCCTCTACCTCACACCTCTCACAGCTGTGGTATCCAGTGTGGTAAATTATGTTTTTAAGGAAAGCTCTTGCTGGAGCATCACAAATAAATGCTTTTATGTGAAACTTTATAAAATTTCCATTGTGCTGGATGCCATTTTCCCTAAGCCTCTTAATTTCATCTACCAGATCTTGGACATAGTCTTCCATTGGTTCAGGTTTAGTCATCCCACTAAACAGACAGACAATAAAAGGTTCAAATTCCTCAACCTTTGCCAGCATCAGCCAGAATTGAGCAGCACTGGATCTGTATAATGGCACACCATCAACATTAATGGTGACTGCAATGTGATCTGTTGAAGCTGGGCGCTGCAGAAGTGTTCGCCGGATACCAGTTTCCAAACCATAATAGAGGTATTCGCCATTACATTTTGCCTGAAATTCCACTACTTTTGGAGTACACAGAAGTGTCCGTGAGTCCTTAGGCAGTTCACTGTGTCCATGTTCACGTAGAATTTTAAGCAAATCATTAAGGGATTTGTGTGTCTGGTTATGGGTTACTGCCCAATCTGCCATGTCACCACATAGGTGTAGCCTGTTTTCATCTAGGCGTGCCTCAGCTATTCCAGGTGTCTCTTCCAATACTTCATCTTCTGTGTCAGGATCTTCAACACAGTATCTTTCCTGATCCATGTTATCATCCCCTGCATCAAAGCCGCTGTCATCTAAATAGGGCATGTACTGGTCATCCATAAACACTTCTTCACTGTTATCCTCAGCTATTTTCTTTACCATGGAATTGACCGTCCTACAATTTTTAAGGTAACCTGAGGCCATTTTAACAAGGCTACAGGTGTTTGTAAAAATAAATAAAAAACAAAGTAACTGACTATTAGCTATAGTTGAAAAACAAATACCATAAAATAAAACGAAATACTTTAATTGCAAATACAGTGCAAATCAAACTCTGATATAGATTTGCCAGCCAAAATGTGTCAATGCACTTGTGACACTTCTGAGTTGGTTGGGGGAGCAGGCCACATACTTTGGCAGGCGGGAGGATCATGGTGTTATATAGAGCACAACTCAGCAAGTTGGACGGAATGGCGAATTAACTTTTCTGAGTCAGTCAAATCATCACTGCTGGCTAGTTGGTGTTGAAGTTAAGAATGCAATCCATAATGATATTCTGTGATGAGTGCAGGCTCATGAAACTTTATGGCCTAGTCAGAAACTAGCTGGGAACCATGACTTAGGGAGTATAACTGAAAGCTTATTGAGAGATCTCCAGTGCACCAACCAAAGACTTCAAGGATATGTTGTAGAAACGATGATAGGGATTGCAATCCGATTCAATAAACTTTTTACATTAGATATAATTCAAACAGAACTTCTACACGCACAAAAAGAGCTAGAGTTGTCAGAATTGCATTACATCAAATAACCTAAAAACTAGCTAAAACACCTTGCATAGCCAAAATATCATCATCTAATGAACAACTTGCTTTCCCTTTCAACTCATGACAACAGTTTAAAAATAGCCTGATCGCTCATGTACTTTAACATTATACAATTATGTCTGCCTAATTTTAAAGGAAGGGTTAAATGGTGTTTCATGCATTCTGACTTTTTTACAGTGTTACATTTTTATCTTCTAATGCTTAACATGGTCAGCTTGATTAAATACGAGTTGGACGTATGACGGAGTATTAATATGTGTGTGTTTTGATGGCAATCGGCTCGTACAGGCATAATGTTAACAACACGAAAGGATTAATGCAATGATGTCATGTTATTGTGTGCTAATGCTGTAGACCCATCCCCCTGCCTGCCTCCAGCAGATCATGTTATTCCGAAAATAATTGTAGAGCTACATCTCTCTTTTATAAACGGGATCAAACTAAACACTCTTCAAAAATAAGACGTATGCGACACTCTACAGGTACTTTAGATTAACAGTAAACTGGCAGAAACTACCTAAAAAACCCTCCCTTTAATAAAGTCAACATTTTCAGATGTGCTATAAAAACACAGTTTTAAATAGCACAACTATCTATTTAATGTTATACAAGTGCAATAATATTAAATTAAAAGTAAAACAGACATTACTGAGAACACCTTTAAGAGCAAGGATTATTATTTACCTTGAGATGGAACTGGAATAAGAGGATGAAGATCCAATCTGAAAAATAAATAAACAAACAAATAGACTTTTTTTAGAGTTTTAGACTTTTTTTAGAGTTGCAGGGCATATCTTTTTGCATATAAACTTTATATCTTCGTTCCTGTAAAATATTGCCATGTTCATTACAGTCTGATTAGTCTGTATTTATTGATGAAAGATAGTCTACCACTTACAAAAAAAATCTGATGAAAATCGTCACTGAAAAATAGAGAAGAGAGTTTTTTTTCTTAATGAATTTATACAATGCCATACAATGCTTCCGATCTTTTCAGTTAGAGGAAGTGACAGTTTGCTTAAACAAATGTGTGTATCACTGATAAAATATTATATTCTACTTTTCTGTATGATCATAACACCAGGGATTGTATTATTTTATAATATTATACAATTCCCTTTCCATATGATACCGAAGTAACAGTTGACTAAATAAGAAAAAAAGTAATTAAAATATTCTGCTAGAAGAGCTTGGCGCAAGAACGGTTCTAGCGTCGCCTACAGGCCATCACAGCACACAGTACCCAGCGCTTGATCTGACATTTAAAATGTCAAACTTTAATATTATTGGCAACGCGTAAAGTTTAATTAAAAAATATTTCAATGAATCCAATACAATATATAAATACATATACTGAAACTAAATAATTAAAATGACGAAAATTAAATGAATTAATATAACTGATAACAAATACATTTTGGGTTACTGATAACCTGACAAAACCTGAAATTAAACATTGTTTTTCAAAATGTTAATTCTGAAAATAAACTAATCGTAAATAGTAAAATAAGTATTATTATTATTGTTATTAAAACGGTACCACAAGTTATTTTTTTTAAGTGCACGCTTCAGAGAGAGGAGCCGGTCACACGCCCATAACCTGTGAGACGCTATATAACTTCCAGCAAATAGCGGCCTTTAACAGTTCAGCTGATTGGGTAAAAAGCACAAAAAAGCGACGGAAAACTAGTTTGTGTGAGCAGTTAATGCATTACTGGAAAAGACAGTCCGTCAACTATTCTGTGAAGGCAATATTATTATATTATTAGTAGGCCTATTATTGCTATTATTCTTATGAACCGTTACGAGACTTCAATGTGAGATCCAATTGCAGCTTTATTAGAGGGTAATCCAACGGCGTAATCCAGATAACAGGCAAGGGTCATACACAGACAGGCAGGGACCAGAGGCAAAAGCGTAAACAGGGAACGCGGCAAGAAATCCAAAAATCAAAAGACAGGGAATCAGGGACCAGTTTCAATAAGGAGGTTCAAGCAACACAGAGTTAAAACTCTGAGTTGATTTAGTCTGAGTTTTCTGTTTCAGAACAGCTGGTTTCCATGAGTTCAATCCACTCTGAGTAAATTTACTCTAGGTTACGCGCGTTCACCGCAGCTTTAAAAAGCCATCATCAATTGAGCGAAGATAACACGATTATATATATATACACATTTACATGCAAGATATACATATATATATATATATACCTAAGATTTTTGTCATGTAGGTGAAATCCTTCTGCAATAAAAAGAATGTGGCAGCAGCTGAAAATGAAATATAAAAACGTCATTCAGTCCGGTGAGTTTAAATGCTCTTGATAGTAGGATGACTGACTGGGAAGTGTTTGATATATTTAATAAACTGGCCTTGAAAGTTATGAGGATATGAGAACAGAGCACTGTGGCTATAGAAGAGAAAAAACTGGCCATGCTTGCCCCTGCTCCAGCTATGTGTAACGGAGACCAACTAGTGAAGAGTTGTGTAGTGTGTAAGCCTCACTCCCCGACCAACAGAGACGCTAGGGACTGCGGTCTTTAGGCTCATCGTTAGAGCGCCCGTCTCCCATTCGGATCGACGGCGTTCTTGAAGACCGCGCGAGTGGGACCGGTTACATGTGCACCCAATCACATTGGGAAATCCTAAAGGGTATTTGCATTATTAGCTTACTTCCAGAGTTGGCAGCAAGACAACATTTATTTGATCAGCTTATTCAGAAAGACATTCACCATTCACCTGCAATCCTATGAAACTCCTCTTTGATGGCTCTCAAAGGAAACTTAACACAAACATATAAAAAGTGCTTGAGCGATGCACACTTTTCTTACTGCTCTGCATACAGTTGCCTTGCTAACGTGTTCTGCATCCCCGGTGTTACATAGAAAGCTTCCATTAGCAAAGAAATGTAAAGCCATACAGAGAATCTGCTCAGATGTAAGACTTTGTGAGATGATGACAAATACAAGGTGGTACTTTGTTACAACCTACCCCACTACTGAGAGAGAGAGAGAGAGAGAGAGAGAGAGAGATGGAGATGGAGATGGAGATGGAGATGGAGATGGAGAGAAACATATTTACCCCCCCACTCCACAAAATGAACACATGAAATGAATTATTTTTCAGTCACAATAGTGACAAAAACAAACGAACGAAATGCATACTAAAGCCACAATGGTGACAAGAACAAACTAATTAAAAGCATTGTTAATCAGAGTCACAATGGTGACAAATGAAATTGGTCAGGCCTGGAGTGCATGCCTGGTGGGCCCAAAAGCTACATAAAACACACTTGACCCACACTTCTTTGGATTTTGAATTTCTGAATGGTTCCATGCAGACGACACAGAAATCTTCCTCTTCTGAAGAGGAGTAGTCAGCCTTCACCCTTTTCGCGGCAGGTTTTTTTACCCCAAGATTTTTTTCTGATGTTTTTCCCTTTTCGACGCTCCTCCTCTTCCACTGAAGCACTGGTGTATCAGTGAGGATTTCTGATCGCCTCTTCTTCCTACCCCTACCTGTCTCTTTCCTTGGGCCTGCTTTTGGAAATGGCCTAGTGAGTGATGGACAGAACAACTGACCTACGATGGACCCTGAGGTGCTCGGCATCTCATCAGAGTGCAGGTGGACAGCATGAGTGGCTGGGATTTTGCCACTGCCCTAACAGACTGTCCTAACCTCCTCTGCTGCTCTTTTTAAAAGACTGGCATCGACTCCACGATCTGTTTTTCTCACCCAAGTTCTAGAAATGTTGTAGAATTATTAAAATCTCAAAAAAAATTCTTAGTTGTATGTAAGGGGATGGTTGTAACGCTTTCAAAACACGTGTTACAACCTACCCCGCCACTGTCACCCATTGTTTAGCTAGCTGTATTAGCATGGTGCTTTGAAATTGGCAGGAGGTTGATACACCATTCTTTACTAGAGAAACTACAGTTTGACCTGATATAACTCATACAACATTATCTACAACAGTAGGAGTACTAAACAAAATATTATCTTGTTGGTTTCTTTACTTTCTTACCTCAGAATTAGATTTTCTGCTGTAGCTTCAGGAGAGATAGCAGCACAGACTGAAAAATCTCCATGTGGGATCATAAAGGAAGCCTTATTAAACTGAAATGGTCACATGACTCCTATCGTATCCCTGATTCGTGGAATTGGTAGTGTTACAACTCTCCCCGTGTTACAACTATACCCGGTCTCCCCTACCTCGCGTTCTGAAACTGAAAACCCAGAGTATCACGTTATCTTTGGTTAACTTACTCTGAGTTTGCACTTAACTTGCTTTCTGAAACCGGTCCCTGGGAAATGCTCAGAAATGCAGTATAAACTAAACAAGACTTCGCAATGAATGGGTGTGTGGAAGTGGTATATATGTGTGTATGTGAATGATATGCAGGTGTGTGTGCAATCAGTGCTGATGAGTCTATGTAGTGAGTTATGGGAAATGTAGTTTGTGTGTGACTATTATTATTACTTTTGTACATAATATGTTATTTGTTTAGTTGTGGGCCCATGTTTTAGAATGAATTTAAATAAAACGCACAAGTAAACATATTTTTAGTACGTGGTGTTAACAGAGAAGTCAGTCAGGGCTGTGTGCGCGCGACGGTCAGTCAACATGGTCACAGACCAGCTTCGCGGGCTTGGCATGCGAGCAAGAACTTCTGACAGAAGTTTCTAATATTATATATTTTTTATTTTTGAATATTTTATTGTACATTTATACAATTATACATTGTGATATACTACCAAATGACCAAAAAAGTAAACGCATTATAAAAATAAATCTGTGCTTTAAAAAAATTAATATATATATATTTTATTGAAGAAACATATGTAAATATACAGAACACTCAGAAGAATATCAAAGGGGTAACATAAAAGACAAAGGATACAGGGTAATTACAGAATAAATACCTTACACCTTTACATGAGGAATTTATATTAACAACTGGTTAATCCTGAGTATCACAACCATTACAAAATAATTGTTCATATAATTTCAGGAATCTATTATATTTTTGTTATTAGATAAACTAAAAGATTTAAGCAGTGAGTCTACTTCCACCAAAAAATGAGAAAAGGTAGGGGTCAAAATAAATCTGTGCTGCAGCTCCGTGAGTTCAGGAAACGACGTCATTGCGCATTGCATTTTGGGAAGATTCCGACATGTATTCTATGCATACTAGCTAGCTAGCAGTACACAATAAGAATAATAACGGGACTTACAAAGATCAGATGTGTTCCATACAGAGAACATCTTGACGATAAATAACATTTGCAGTAATTAGCAAATATTAAGCAATTCAACTCTTGAACGCAAATAAGTTAGCTGGTAATCTCTACTGCACATGTTATGAGAAAGGCTGTTTATAAATTAAATGCATACAACCAGTGGTCATCGAAATGCTATCGACCAACATGAAAGTCCATGAACGCATGTTACATATCAATTTAAGAATGATATTCAGTAACGTTAGAAATTACTACCCACTGTGGCCAGTAAGCAAAAAAGTTGATGTCAAGCCCTGTTATATATGTGTTAAAAGGTCCTACTTAAGTGCTTTATAAAAATTATGCTTTAGTACTACTACTTAAAATAATCCTATTTCCTTTTAATATACCATCTCTATAGCCTATTTAATTTAGTGACCACTAGCCTAATACACCTAAGTTGGTTAGGTGTATTACAGGCGGTAACTAAATACATTTTAAAATACAATTTAGGTTCATAATTATGGTGTCTTAAAATAGTTATACTGAGTATACTTATGTTTTTTGGATTATCTCAAGTAGTATTAAATAATGTTTTTTTGAATAGGCCTATAAATAGAGCACTTTATGTACATTATGGAAGTGTACTTTTTATCACCTGGATATATCATTTTTTGTTTTAAAAATCCTAATGCTTTTTTTACATTCAGCATGTATTTTTAACATTGAATATTTTGGAAAAGATTATGGAATTGGACCCAATGAGTCATTTACCTTCTTGTATAATTTTCTTATTATGATCTTTTAAATATAACCTTAAATAAACATCACTTTCCTTAAGTAAACAAAAACATTTATCATTTTAAAGTATCGGATTTAATGTCTTACCTGTTTACCAATCTTCTTAGTGAGATTTGCATTGGAGAATTTTGTACATCCAGTTCATATTTCTCTTCGATGTGATCATAATGTCCTTACCACAGAATGAAGGTCTTGTGTTGTGAACTTTGACTTGTGAAGAATTTGAAATCTCCAATTAACTTTGGCCACTTCATCAGACAGCAATTGTTTAAGCTTTAATAATTTAAGTTTTTTAAATGGGACTGTACCCATCCAGCACCAGACGTCATTTTGACGTCTTTTTTTGGGCTAAATCAAGTTGGCCCGTCCATGCTGTCTTTTAGCCTAAAATCGACGTCAAAATGTAGTATTTTGTGCAAATTTAGACGAAAATGGATGTCAATATTTTTTTCTTTTTTTGCTCCGTCTAAATTGGGTCCAAATTTAGACCAAAAATAGACGCAGAATTGTTTTATCTTTTTAAAAGGTCGATTTGGTGGTTACAATGTTTTTACACATATTGTAACAGATAATGTTAAATAAATATAAAGATATATTTAAACAAAGCATGCATTAATGATGGCAAGTTAATGTGCACTATATCACCAGCTAACTTATTTGCGTATCGTTGGATTGCTTTAATATTTGCTATAAGTATCGCACATGTTATTTATCTTTAATATGTTCTCTGTATGGAACTTTACATCTGATCTTTGTAAGTCCCGTTGTTATTCTTATTGTGTACTGCTTGTCGCTACCCGATCCGTCCCGGAAACACGATTTGTTTCCGCGCATGCGCCAAACTGACGTCACTTCCTGTCTGAAATAAATCGAAACACTTTACGGCACTTTCGGGTATTATTTATACCGTGATGCTGTTGTTTTACACTCGCTTCCCGATATGCCCACTGTTTTTTTAATACATTTTGTATTAGATTGATCAATAAGTGTATTTATTATATCTGTATAAGTTTCTTTTTTGTTAATGTGTTTCTTATGCTGCTTTGAGATATTTCCTGGCTTGTTAAATTGTTGCGAGTTTGGTTGTGTTTGTTTAAAGGTACTACTCAATCCATTTCGGTTAAAACTGGTTAATATGTGGCACAAATTAACTTTGTTGAATTAAATAAATGGTTAGATTAAACTGAATTGTTTAAATTCTCTAGACAGAAAAGTACAGATGTGTTTCTTTCAATTCATTTTCTAAAGAGGGATCTACTTAACTGTTCTAGATTGTTTAACACATGTCTGCATTTAAGAAACATACAGAATAAAGTTATATATGTATTTATTCAATTTATTTATACATTTGTTCCATTCCTCACTCACTCACTCTCTTTCTTTCTCTCTCACTCACTCACACACACACACTGACGGACTTTTTCGCTTCAGTCCTGCATGTTCAAAAATTTGAAGAAAAGTCAAAGAGACAGTTTTTCCCAATAAGTTTAAGTAGAATTTATTATCAGATGTAAAAGCTTCTTTCCAGCTGGGGTTGCCTCTCAACATATATATGAGCGAACAACTGAAAAACACACTTCCGGGTTACAGATATTTATAATGTATGTGACGTCGATTCTCTCTTCAGGCTCCTCCCCTTCCTTGGGCGGGCGTTCAATGCTCTGGAACCAATCACCTCGGGACATGTAAATCTGACTCCATTCTCCCCCAACCATTAGATCTCTGCAAAACATTTTGAAAATAGCCGTCCTGCCGAAAAATGCGATTTACGCACACACACACACTCGTTATCCGAAAATTTAGAAAACCCAGCACAGCATGGACATACTCATATTAATATATTTTACAGTAAAACAACAGTAAATACATAGAACATCGTAACCCCAATAACACACACACACACACATACACTCTCTCTCACACACACACACACACACACACACACACACACACACACACACACACACACACACACACTCTCTCTCACTCACACACTACATTTCTCATTGTAGAACATAGCATTGACCTTTAGGCCTTGTTCATCAACGCAATATGACAAAAATGTTTTCCATGTCTTCTTGGTGGTCAAATATAAACAAAAAGTCATCCTTCGCATCAGAGAATTGAGCCCCAGGAGGTTCTTGATGGCATTTTGTCAATCACCCCTGTTCATCTGCAAAAAGGCCGGCTTTGTCACCTCCCCATGGAAAAAGTGTCTGTGATTCTGTACCCAGTACCATGCTGTATTTAGGTCTCAGACAATGGTTGGTTCCTGCACCTATTGAAGTAAGTGAAGTTTATGTTACATTCTAATTGGTTGACTAAATTATTCCTTGCATACTAAAATGGCACAACAGTTAAACTAATTATTCAGCATGCATGCAAATGTTTCATGTATAACCACTACTGTATAATCATTTACCTTATTAATGTCCTTGTCATCCACTACTCTTCTGCTGGGTGACAGTTTGGTGGTGGTGGATTTCGGCACCCTAAACACAGGCTTAACGATCCCCTGAAGGAGTTGGGAGGCTTCTTCAGTCTAGTATGCAGACCTCTGCCCACGCCTTTTAAATATATGTAAATGTATATGAACTCTATGTAATAGCTTTAGCTTACTTAATACAGCCAAGATACTGAAATTATATCTGTAGAATCTATCATACCCTTCTAGGCAAAATCTTTCCATGAGGTTAATGCACCACCACTGGCAAATTAATGGCACCTCCTCCTAAAACACACAAACACAAAAATAAATCTACACATACCAGTAGTTAAATGACATACTTGTGTGAAAATGCAGCTTACCTTTGTGAATCTTAAAGGACACGATGTGCAGATGCTGAGAGCATACTGTGAAACACAAATTACACTGAAAGACTTTGATTTTATTATCGAACAGCTTTGATAAATTAAACATTCTTACCATCAGCATGTAGACACCACAAGAATCCCCACCGGACTGTTGAGGAAAAAACTGGAAAAGTGCATCCACAGTTAGTTTAAGAAACAACTGCTATTTTTAGGTAAGGGATGACATAAAGGCAGCAGGTTGTTATCACAGAATAAAGCCTGACAGTGTTATAATGACTGGGTGACCATGTGTTTTTAGTTTTGTGTGCTTGTTATCTAGGAATATGAAACCTTGGAATGTCGCAACTGATCAATCAGAATCAAGTATTCCAAAGCACAGTGTGATAAACACGTTGACACAATTCCATCATTTATAACATACCTCAAGGTCTCTTCCTGTTTTTTCAGTCCAGGATCCAGGCTCAATGAAGCTTGCAATGTGTCTGGGATTCCAAAGAGAACACAAAATTACATAACATGCAATTATATTATCCGGTATGCAGCCCGAGAACGAGACTCCTTTTGGAAACTGTAACCAAATAACATGCCTGGAAGAAGGCCAGTCAATTATCTTTAATCTCAACCTAAATATGGTTCTGTAAGTCTCATCTCCAAAACCATCAGGGCCAAGAGAATCAAGAAAAAGTTTCTCCTGCCTGCTCCAAGCTGGAAACACTACGGCATCCATGGACCTCACATTTTCCTATAAGTATTGGAACAAAACAATATGCATGCACAATAAACATACTTCTGTGCCTGTTCCCAAAATAGTTTCTCGGTTTTTGAGTGTATGATAGCAAAAAATTACTTACAGGCAAAACATGCACTGGGTACACATTTGTGTTCTTCCAGGTTGGAACAACATAAAGGTCCATAATGTGAACACTTATTCCCTGGTTGAAAGAACATTTTAAGCATACATGCATCAAATAAAAATATTTTTAAAATATATAATAGTAATACAGTACAGTCTTCGTGCAGCTTCTTCCACAATTTTGAGGCAAGCATTTCCAATCTGAAATTAATTACAGAAAGATTACATCCCTGTGAAATCATTATGCATTATCGGAGTGACACAATAAACAAACGCACATTCGATTCCATGAACTGGCTTAAACCCAGGCTCAAGAAGTCTTCTCGTGTAAGGCAGATTTTGCCCTGCTTCACAATCAGTTCTCCTGGCGATTTTCATCCAACACATACTTTAACTAAAAATGAAGAATGATTGATACGATTAATTAATGGTTATGAATAAACTATTCAAGATTAATAGACAGAATGCTTACCAGTTCATCTTGAATAG
Organism: Barbatula barbatula; assembly: GCF_947034865.1. Taxonomy (NCBI): domain Eukaryota; kingdom Metazoa; phylum Chordata; class Actinopteri; order Cypriniformes; family Nemacheilidae; genus Barbatula; species Barbatula barbatula. The sequence continues at coordinate 19,898,425 of NC_136780.1, read as the reverse complement.
GGCTCAAGATTGTTGTGGAATTTTCTTATTCCTTAATCAAGGTGAGTTTTAAACACCTCAGACAAATGCAACACACAGAGAGGATGAGTTACCTTGCAGGGTATTTTATATTTATTGACATTCAGTCTGCATCACAAGCATGGTGCAGAGAGAAGGTGCCCTCCTTCTCACTTACAGGGCTTTTATACGATCCAAACATGACACCCATTCTTCTCCCCTCCCTTGAGCAAGAACGTATCTTTGGTAACAAAAATGTGTCGCCATCTCCTATCTTCACCAGAACCTCTTGGTCTTTGCTCAAGGGCAAAGGAGCTGAGTGGTCTGCCACGTAGCAAAACATTTCTAAGGAATTTAAGAATAACAAGATAGACAGTCTTGAATCAAATTTTACAGAGATTAGCGTGAAGAAACCCACGTCATGAAAATTTCCACCACATTACCATCTCTTATCATATATGATAACCAAACTCTTTATGCCTCAACCTGTAAGATGAGCACTGCCCTTTCTCTTACAGATTTCATAGGCCGTTGTCATCGTACTCAATAAATTCCCCTTCTGTGAGATCGATGGTCTGCACCATGAACCTTTGTTCAATAGCAGCCATGCTCCCCAATAGTATTTTATTTAAACAGTTTTGAAAAAAGTAAATTAAACATGGTAACATAATTATAAGAAATAACAATCCCACTAGAATGGTTAATGCCACCTGCATCAGCCACGCCCCCCAACCTTGGCTATTCCACCATTTCAACAGACTGTTGGTCATATCATCCGGTTCCCTGATTGCATTCTTCATGTGTTTATAATGTCGGTTACATTATCAGCATAACCGGAATGGAGAAACAACAACTGACCCCGAGCATTTTGCACACAACGTCTTTCTCTGCTGTAAGCATGTCTAAAACTAATCTACTCTGTAAAACTACTTCCCTTATCTGTGCCATCTCCTCGCTCAATAGACCCAAAGCTTTTTCAGTTGAGTTTGCCAATGCTAAAACCTGCCAAGCCAATCTGTCCAATTTTGTCATGCTTATAGCTCCACCAAGACCTCCAATGCCCTGTGGGGACGTCCAGGGGTCCATCAGCCATGCCCCTTCATAGGTACTGAGCATGCTGTCAACGTCGAGCAAATCTCTTTTTTCTCAGATTTTTCTAGGTGCGTAGGCAGCTGCTCCTACGGACAGGAGAGCTGGATAACAGCAGCCTGTCCATCTCACGGGCAGTCTGTGGAATGCTCTTTCCCCACAGACCCATACTACGCCACTTAGGCCTACCTCGTCCTCTGAGAACGGGCAGGTGAAATTCCAACTATTAAATGAACAATTTGGTTGGTTATCATTGGTTTTCACTATGTTTTTGCATTCTGATGTTCCTATGAGTGGCCCCCCTTTTGCTCTACACAGGCAAACATGTCCTATCCTTCTGTCCTCGACCACATACACCAATACTGACCTGCTTAAACCTTCATCACCTTCATAAACCTTCGACACTTTCCATATTTCCACTCTTATTTGGGAAATTGCTCCCGTTCCCTCATAATTCAAATTGTTCTGAGTAAGAGCTAGTCTAAAACATTCTCTTTTTCCTTTTTATTTGGCCGTCCCAGGGGACATAATGGCCCACATTTTAATTTTGTTTTTGCCTTATCTACAACATCAACTGCGGTACACAAATACATATTTGTTCCCCAGTACCTAGCAGAATTAGGGTAACACTGTCCCTCCCCATACCATTTTATTAAACTTTGAATATAGTGTTGCACAGAAACAAAATTCTATAATCTCTAATTTCTCGGGGTTCGATGTGTCCCCGACTCGAACAGTTGATTCCCTTTGCGAGCACCAATAGTGCCCCTCCTTTCGCTTCAGTCAGCACGACCATTACGAAGAGCCATACGGTTGGAGTTGCCCCTCCTTGGACACCTTTTTGCTGTGGGAGGTGTGTCTTTCCCACGACTTCCTCCAGAAATCTTTGACTACTTCGAAGTCTCCTGGCTGGAAGCTGTGTAATGATTTGTCAGCTCCGTTTGCTACTGCTCCTTTGACCTGCACAAATATTTGTAACATCCCCCCTTTTGACGCGTGGTCTAGGCCATGCGTCAAAATCGCAAAAGCAGAGAAAAAATGTTTAGGCAAACAGGTGAGGCCATTTGGGCCCCCCCAAACATTGTCTGTGTATTTACATGAGCACTCCTTGCAGAGTGCACGCTTATCCGGTTCTGCAAAATGTTTGCATCTCTGCAAGAGAAAGAGTTTTGTTAGTGATTTCTGGATAAAATCTGTCTGTGGCTCCGATGTTGCTTGCTTTGCTGCAAGGTCAGCTCGTTGGCTTCCTGTAGAAATTGTTTCTGATAAAAAAGTGTGTGTGTCACCGTCACACACAACAATGGCTGATGGGAGAAGAATGGCAGATAGCATATCAGCAACCTGTGTGTGATTAAGAATGTTTTTACCATCAGCTTTTAAAAAGTTTCTGTGTTTCCACAGTGTGCCAAAATCATGAGTTACACCAAATGCATATCTACTATCTGTGGGAATGTCTAAATTTTTATTCTTTGCTAATTCGCATTCGCGTGTGAGTGCAATGAGCTCTGCTGTCTGAGCAGAGAAATGGTCCCTAAAATGATATCAATTGCTTCTTTGCTTTTGGACTTGCGATGTCTGTAATTGCAGACACAGACTTTGCGGAGAGCTGTCTGCCGCGGTTAGTAATTTCGTGACCCAAAAAACGAACAACTTGTTTTGCCAGCTGGACTTTGGAGACATTTACTTTGTGTTCTTTTCTCTTATCTTTTAAACTGGGAACAAAGGCCTGCGCACCGGTAAATTTGGGCATGGCACAACTATGCCTTTATTTTTTGATCTTTTTAAACTCATTAAATATTGGCCTTATGCCATTGAGGGATTCTGGTTTGAGGCTTCTGTTTTGAGGGGGTATTGCTGTTTGCGTGGACGAAAATTACCCTTGGGCGTTATCACAACAGGCTCATAGTTCCTTATCAACCCAACAAAATATTTTCCTGTTACCCAAAGTTGAAAGGGCACCTTTCCCAAAATTTCTGGTATGTCAATACTCATCATTAATCTTTTTTTTGTGTGTGAAAACACTTCAAGTCCCCTTGTTGCTGACAGACAGGCATGATTCTCACGATGGGCGTGCAACAAATTTGAATATTGCACGTCATCCCTTTTAAACCATTCTATGGCGTGCGCATATTTGTCAGCAAAACACCCACAGCTCCCCACACCATTGTAATCAACGTCATGAGGCTCTATGAGGCAATACTTTCTACATCATACTTACGTAATTCAATATTACATCGTACAGCTGTACGAGCGCTGCACTTGGGTCGTGTTGGTATCATGATCAATCTGTCATCATACACATTATGACTCTGCCCAGCCAATGAATCGGGCAGCAGTCAGACATGAGAAACCTGTGTTGAATTTTGACACTCCCCAACTCACCTTGCACCCTTTTGACATAAATTATTTTACATTAGAGCCACTAGCATTTAGGGAAAACACAGCTAGTTTAGACTCTGGCAAATTTAAACACTTCTTGTGAATCACAGTAGGCTATTCGTTGCCCCTGAATCTATCAATAATTCAAGCAGTTTGATGCACACAAGCATTGTGCATTTTAGCAAAGTTCAGAAAGCGGTTTCATTCATCATGGAATGTGAGCTAAGCAGATCTTCGTTGCATACAGTAGGAAAAAGCATTTCTTCATTGCATATGCTAAGGGAAATCATACTCACCACCCTCGGAATGATGCCTCACCTCCTCACTTCCATCTACCTTTTCTCTTGACCTCCGCGATCTCCGAGGCTCAGGACAATCTTTGTGCCAGTGCCCCGTTCTTCCACAATTGAAACACTTCTCTCCATACATGCCAGAGGGTTTAAACCCTCCTCTCCCTTTTCCACGCCACTGACCTCTTCTCCTCCCGTTTCCTCTTCCTCCATGCTCTACTCCGATATTCATTAGAGCCATGTGGAGTTCTTTATCTTGTGTGTTTTTCTTCTGAAGCTCTTTCTTGCCTGTTTGTCTTTCGGCGTGTACAGCATGACGGACGATCTCACTCATTCTTGCGCGATCTGGCTCGATGCACGATTTTTCCACTTCTCGTCTCAGCTCTCCTCTCAGATCTCGCAGAAAAGCGGACCTGAGATGTCCTTCAAACGGACCAATGTCTGGTCCGTCTGCATCAGGTTGAAGTCCAGAATGTTCTTTAAATACTTCCTCCACAGGCCATTTACACTGTAGCTTTCTCAGGTCAGATGGTTTCAGTTTGACTTTCAACAGTCTCTCTAATTCTTTCATTGAGGGTGAGAATTCTTTGCAAAAGGTCAAAAGTTCTTTGTTTGTCGGTGCTGGATGCACTCTTTCTTGCTTTTGACGCACCACGGGCTGTGGTGGAGACGGCACTGGTGCTGGTGGAGACACTGGTGGGGGCACTGGAGCTGCCTCGATCGGGTTCAGATGTCGGTGAGGAGGGACACAATCATCCTCCGGTTGGTGTTTGTATAAACAAGTCATAGATGGGGGTAAAGAAGACAGAGGGGTTAAATCAATATACTCAGGCAAAACAGGGTACAATGGAGCATGCGGCGGTGGGGGTGTATGACACGGCGGTGGCATTCTTCCAAAGCCCTTTCTTTAAAAACATGGTCACGTCTATTTGCTTCCCTCTCCCATAATTCTAAACATTTACATGCTTCATCATATTTTTCTCTTTCTTTTTTTGGACATTTTAAATGTCTTTTTTTCCCATGTGTTCTCTTATTTTCTCTAATTTTGTGGTACTAAATGTACCGTTTTCAGGAAAGTTTGCTTTTTCTTTCAGATAGGGTACACCTTGTAAACTTCCCGTTCCCCACCTTTTCCTCATTTCTCTGTATGTTGGTTTATCCCATTCATATGGGACCTTCCCTGCCCCATTTTTAATTCAGAGTAGTCACTTCTCTTTTCAGACTCTTTAAAATCTATCTCGATTTAGAGTAGTCACTTCTCTTTTCAGACTCTTTAAAATCTATCTCGATTTTGAGTAGTCACTTCTCTTTAACCAGACTGTTTAGCGCTAAGTAGTCTCCCCTTTCCTTCAGACTGTTCAGAATATTTTCAACTCACCGTTTTTCACTTTTGTGCCTTGCACTGAGTTCTTTTGGGAACACGTCAGCTTGGAGTCCGGAGTAGAGTTCTCTCGTCCCTGTATGGGGTTAGAGCTGGATTTGCTATGTCCAGGATGATCAGTCAACTCTAGTCCGTTCTCCGTCAGCCTTGTGATCCCATACCTCGTCGCCAAATTGTTGTGGAATTTTCTTATTCCTTAATCAAGGTGAGTCAATTTTGACAAACGCTACATACAGAGACATCAGGTACTTTGCAAAGTATTTTATTGTCGTTTAATCTGTATCATAAGCAATGAGCATGGTGCAGAGCAAAGGCGCTCTTTCCTCCTGCACCCATAGTATATATATGATTAAAAATGTGACACCCCCTCCCTTTGCCCCCTAACAAGAATCCCGAGCTGGTTTACGAGAAGTGATGCCCGTTATTCCAAACAGAACATCTTGGCCTCTGCTCGAGGGCAAAGGCAGAGTGGTATGACGTGTATAGAGAAAAACATGATAACATAGAAAAGAAAACATAGATAAAAACTTCTTAAACATATAGACAGACACATCAAGAAGCTAGACTAGAAAATTTCCATTACATGAACTGTCCACAACAAATTTTATTACTGCTTTTTTATCTGTTCCTGGGCTGTGCACCCCCATTATAAGGAAAAACTCCCCTGTATAATTGGCTGATCCCGTTCTGGTGGATATTGAAAGGGTAAGTGGATTTTGGCTTGCACTGTAATCTCTTTTCATTTTAAAATCAAATTTTGCCGAGGTACGGGTCCAAAGGCTGGGTTCTCTCGGGGTCCAACCACCGGTATATGCTATTACCTTATTCCATGATGGACACCATTCACCCCTATAGGTTTGCCTAGACTGGTACGCCTTACAAACACTGTCCATATTCCCGTCCGTACATACATATACCTCGTACCCCCTCCATGAGCTATTTTTCCCCCACAATTTATGACAGCGCATAGGTCGAAAGTAAATGATGTGGTCTTACCCCAAACATAGTTAATCACAAGTTGTTTGCATGGTAACCTCATATCGGCTATGGCTCTTTTGTAACTCGGTTTCGATATGTTGTTGTTACTTTCCTGACCCTCAGTTATGCTAAAAAATAATATTCCTACTATAACCCCTGAAATTATTAATAGGATCCCTGACAGCTTACAGTTTTCCCACAGCTTCATCTCGTTACCCTCTCTTGGACTTTAAAGGAACAATAAACACACTCTTGGAAAAATTTAAATGGTTAAACACACAGTACACTTAATGGGAATATGAAATTAAGAAAAAATATGTGGTAAAAATCCCACAAAATAGAAATGTAAGGAATAAATGGTTATACGTTAATGAATATGACAATATAAAATCACAATAGCAATATAAAAATATGAAAAATATGGAAATACTGAATATGAAATATGAAAACTGTGAATATATAAAAATATGAAAAATAGTAAATATCGAAAATATGGAAAATGTGAATATTAAAATTGACGAATCACAATAACAACAATATATATTGATTATAAAGAATTAGAAAGAAAATTAAGATATAGAGATTACGATAAAAATTAATATGAAAATGTTGATAACCCTTGATTATAATGAGTATATGGTTATCACTATCTGTACTCCTGTGAACACCTATCTCAATATACTCTTGACTTTTTGAAAATCTAAATTGTCCAAACCACAGCCTTTTTGCACTAGATTGTTAATGCCACTGTTGTTGATGCCTGTGTCCCACTTTCTGCTCCACTTTCTGCTCCAGAGATACCCTTCCCCTCTTGGACCTGAGCCCCCAGGTCCACAGCAGTCTCTGACAGCGACCTGTTTGGTGGATCACAGTTAACACAAGAAGACAAGTGATACCAGGTGTCGCCCTTGCCAGATAGACGGACACAATGTGATGTCCTTGCTGTCACTTTCAGAGGTTCCGTCCTGCGTGGCTCATTCCACTTCCTTCTAAACTTCTTCAGGCGCACCCACTGTGAACAGGGCTCGACAGGTTCTCCAGCAATGTCAGAGGGAGTCTGCTGAGAGAAATGTTGAATCATAGCAGTCAGTTTGTCAAAATATACACAATGTGAAAGTGGTACACAGGTGTCCGGCTTCAGCGGCGTCGACGGTCCTGGAAAAGATCTACCTGTAAGCAATTCAAAAGGTGTAAAGCCAGTGATTCTGTTAACAGAGGAACGTACAGACAGTAGAGCCAACGGAAGAGCTGATAGCCATGATAATTTGGTCTGTGCACAGATTTTAGGCAATTTAAGTTTCAGTGTTAGGTTCATCCGTTCGACCTTACCTTGCGATTCAGGATGATAGACGGCTCCAAACGCATGCGTTAGACCCAGCGATTTCTCTACGATTTTTAAATGCTCATTTTTGAAGTGCGAGCCGTTTTCCGACCGGATACGCCGGGGGAAACCGTAATGCGGAATGTACAGATTAATGAGACACTTAATGACTGCAGTACTGTCTTCTTTTCCACAAGGAAAAGCCTCAGGCCAACCTGTGAATTGGTCAACTATCACCAACAAATACAGTTTCCCTTGCACCCTCTCTACCATGTCTGTAAAGTCAATCACGATTTCCTCTCCTGGGCCTCGCAATTGCAAAAATGTGCCCTTCAACTGTTTTAAAGTTGGTTTGATGTTATGTTTTTGACAAATGTCGCATGAAAGTACAAAGTTAGACACCATAGCCGTCAAAAAAGGATGCCACCAATATTGCAATGTTTTCATCATCTGTTTTGAACTCACGTGCGACATAGTGTGTGCTTGGTTCATGATAGAGCGTGACAGGCTCATGGGCAATGCTGGTCTGCCATCTGGGGCCTGCCACAGACCATCTGGTGCACACAGGGCCCCATACTCTGTCCACGTTGACAGTTCTTCTGGTGTGCATTTGCCATGTTCGGCCACAAGTGTTTCTCTGCTGAAAGATGGTAACAGTTTCACATATGAACAGTCAGTCTGTACCATCCTGGTCACCTGATAGCCTGCAGCTGTTTTGGCAGCCAAGTCAGCAGCCTCATTTCCCCGTGCTACCGCACTGTCTGTTTTACAGTGGCCCTGACATTTTATGACAGCAACAGCTGCTGGAATGTTCAATGCGTCCAACAGTGCACGTGCTTCTGCGTCATGTGCTATAGGCTTACCAGACGTAGTGACGAACCCACTCCTTTGCCAAACTGCGAGTTTGACATGGACAGCACCCACGACATAAGCTGAGTCACCATAAATGTTGACTTTGCCAGACCCTGCAAGTTTTAGTGCTTGTGTGACCGCAATTAGTTCTGCTCTCTGTGCCGACTGTTTGCCTTCTATTTTCTCTGCTTCCCTAGTAGTTAGGGATGGGACGAAATATCGTTTGGCGAAATTTCGCGATACAAAACGTGACGAAACGCATCGAGTTCGAAAAAAATGGATCGCGAAATAAAGACTAGATGGCACTGCTGCATGATCTGTGTAGTATATAAATAATTTAGTGTATTATATGTGTGTGTGTGTGTGTGTGTATGTATGTGGGGCAGGCATAGTCTACAGCGAGCGAACAAATTAGCATTAGCACCAACTGCCTTAGTTGCCCCCAAAAGGCCGAACAATGGAGTTCAATGAGGTCGAAATTGAGGACGCTCCGCCTGGATACAAGTCATCTGTCTGGCAGTATTTTGGCTTTCTCATTAAAAAAGACAAAGACGGCAATAGAGTAACTGACAAGACTAAGACTGTGTGTAAGCTATGCTATGCTGTCCTTCCGTACACCACCTCCAGCACGACAAACATGAACCACCACCTTCAACGTCACCATAAAAATGTGAAGACGGCCCCGGAGAAAAGCCTACCAAAGGGACAGCTGAGCATGAAACAAGCACTGACACCAACTTTACCCCCGTCAAGTCCGCGTGCAAAACAGATAACCAGGCTCATTGGCGAGTTCATAGCGGACTATATGGCTCCATTTAACATTGTAGAGAACAGAAAATTCATCCAAATGTTCAAGGTGCTGGAGCCCAAGTTTAAGATGCCATGCCGAGGGCATTTTTCAGAGAAGGTAATCCCGGAAATTTACAATGAAACCAAACAAAGCGTGAAAGAGTGTCTAAAAAATGCCGACTGCGTCGCCCTGACCACCGACGGCTGGACCTCGCGTGCAACACAGAGTTATATCACGATCACGGCACAAGTCATAAACGAGAAATGGGAGAGTAAAAGCTTTGTGTGAGACTCGTGAGCTAAGTGAAAGTCATACTGGTGTTAACATAGCTCTCGTGTTGAGAAATGCACTGAGTGAGTGGGAGCTAACGAGGCCACACACAACCATTGCTTGTGTCACAGACAACGCGAGCAACATGGACATTGCTGTGAGAGAGAGCGGCCTCCACCCTCACATCAAGTGCTTGGCGCATGTTGTGAATCTGGCCAGTAAGCGAGGCTTGGCTGTGTCCCGCGTCGCGCGCCTTCTTGGTCGTGTGCGAAGAATAACTGCATTCTTTCACAAGAGCACCACGGCCGCCGCCGTCCTGACCAACAAGCATACTCAGTTGGAGCTGTCTCGGCATAAACTCATCACCGATTTCCAGACCAGGTGGAATAGCACGTACGACATGCTGGGGCGATACCTGGAGCAACAAGCAGCTGTCTCAGCAGCGCTGAGCAGCCCAGAAATCCGAAGGAATGCGAGAGAAATCGACACTCTGGATAACACGGATATATCAGATGTAGAAGACCTAGTGAAACTGCTTAAGCCACTGAAGACAGCCACAACAGTTGTCTGTGATGAAAAAGAGCCCACTGTTTCACTGATAATGCCACTGAAATTCATGATCGAGCAAAGCATGTCACCAGACGAAAATGACACACAGACCATCGCCAACATGAAAAGCGCTATCCTACTCGACATCTCGGACCGGTACTCCGGGGACTGTAATGACATGCTGCAGGAGTGCACAGCGCTTGACCCACGATTCCGAAGCCTGTCCCATCTGAATGATGAACAACGCGAGTCCATTTATGCCCGAATACGTGAAAAAGCTTCAGCACTTCATGAACAGCGCAACCAGGTAGGCTAACTTTTATTGAAAAAATTGAGGTGTCCTGCGCGTGTTTAACTATGTTTGTGTAGGCCAGAGCCTGAAAACTTATTTCTCATGATTTTTTTGTTTGTTTGTTTATTAGTCGATCCGAGAGAGAATGTCTTCGTGTGCATGTGTCTGTGACTGTGAGAGAGAGAGAGAGAGAGAGGGAGTGAGTCTGTCTCTGTGTGCGTTTGTCTGTGTGAGAGAGAGGGAGTGAAGGATTGAAAGACAGAAATATTTGAGCTAGGTTTTCTATATATTTATTTTCTTCAGACCAGTTCCACTGATGAAAGAACCATCAGGGCCAGTGCTTCAACATCAGGGGCAGCAGCAGAGCAGGCCAGGGTCATGGTTGAGGCAACACAGGGAGCAGAGCAGAGCCAGGAAGAGCCAGTAGAAGGAGAAAGGCAGATGCAGGACGTGACACAGCCTCCCCCACCAAAGAAGACCGCGTTAGAAGATCTCCTTGGGAGCTCCTACAACACTGTTGAGAGAGTGCAGTCCAGTAGAGGGATTGGAATGGAGATACTCTCCTACAGAAGTGTGATTCCTATCCCACTCAACAGTAGTCCACTTGAGTGGTGGAAAGTTAATGCATATGCTTACCCCATACTTGCCCCCCTTGCCAAAGCCTACCTTTGCATTCCTGCTACTTCAGTGCCCAGCGAGCGTGTCTTTTCCACGGCAGGAGACATTGTGTCTGCTCAAAGATCACTGATTACACCAGAACATGTTGATATGTTAGTTTTTTTGAAGAAGAACCAGTCCTGAGATAAGGGTTAACCTAGGGTTAGAGCAGCACTAAGGGAGTGTTCTTGTTTGTATTTGGCCTGTTAGGCCTTGTGTTTCCCTGTGTGCAACTGAAACAAAAATAAACAAGTTGTTATTATACAGTAATATTTTTTTCTTTTTTGATATCGTATCGTGACGTATCGTATCGTGACTCTGACATATCGAGGTGCATCGTATCGTGAGTTTAAGTGTATCGTCCCATCCCTACTAGTAGTGTAACCTAAGTCTGTTTGCTGCACAACAGAATAAGCTGAGACCAAAGAGCCATCCTGAGCTCTAAAACAGCACCCGTCCGTGAAAAGTGTAATCACGTCCGAGGCTTCAGGGATAGGGGTTGCAGTTAAGTCCTGGCGAACACGAGATGCCAGGTCAGTGATTAGTGCACAGTCATGTGGTTCCCCTTTGGTGAACAAATCTGCCATGTTAATGCCATCGTGTTTATATGTTATGTTTGGCGCCGTTAGACATTTGGACAGTTTTCTCTGCCTCAACGGTGAAAATGTAAATGATTCAGAGTTGACAAACGACATGACAGAGTGCGTGGTCAGGACCGTTAACTGATGACCCATCACAATGTGTGATGTCTTTTCAATAATCTTTGCCAATCCTGCAGTGAACCTGGCACAAGCCGGCTGGCGTTGTTCAATGGCGTCCATTAGGACACTGACATACATGAGCACACGTCTAGCACTAGACTGCTTCTGGAAAAGTACTCCATGTGCGCTATTCCCTGTTTCAGAAACGTCTAGGAAAAATGCCTTGCTGTAATCAGGGCTATGCAGATATGCTGCATGTGACAGCTCCCCTTTCAATTTAATGAACGCGGTTTCTGCTTCAGGGGTCCATGTTAACTTCGCCTGCACATTTCTCATGCCTTGTTCCTTAACCATGTCTCGTAATGGCTTGGTGACCGCTACATACATAGGGATATAACTTCTGCTGAAACCTGTCAATCCCAGAAAGGAAAGCATGTCCTTCACATTGTGTGGCTTTGGGTGTGACAAAATGCCATCACGTTGGCGATCAGACAACGTTGTGCCTTGGCCTGTGATTAAACGGCCCATGAAAGTAACAGATGGCCTGCTGACCTGCAGTTTTTCTTTACTAACCTTGAACCCAGACGCATGCAGCTGTCTCAGAATGGCGCCCGTTTCTTTTAAGCAATCTTCGTTGGTTACGGCTGCCAACAAAAGATCATCAACATACATTATTAGAACGCAATCTATAGGTAACACACAATTTATCAGCTGATTTTTCAGGACCTGATTGAATATCCCTGGCGATAAAATAAAGCCCTGTGGAAGTCTGTTATAAGAATATTGACATTTTCGGTAAGTGAAAGTCAGGCATGATATACATTCTTCTGAGATTGGTATACAGAAAAAAGCGTTTGGCCAAATCAATGCATGTGAACCATTGGTGAGCTGGGGTCAAATTTGAGATGGCAGTATATGGGTTTGGTACGGCCATTGTTGGTGTTGCCACCGGGCTGTTTACTCGACGCAGATCATGGACTAATCTATATTTGTTTGTGCCTGGTTTCTTGACAGGAAAGATCGGGGTATTCCATGGCGATCGCCATGGAATAATGACACCTTTCTCCACTAAACCTTGAACAGTGGGTGCAATACCTTCCTCTGCCTCCCTTTTGTTAGGATATTGTGGGACCCAAACTGGTTCTGTCGATTTTAACTGAAATGTGACTGGCTCAATGTTACAGAGGCCAACGTCCGTTGGACCTTGTGACCAGAGGTCGTCCGGCTGGCAGTTAATTAACTGCTCAGCTCCGGGACCGTCTGTTAGTTCGCGACCATGGCTTCTTGTAATTTCGAGATGAGTTAATTAGCCCCTATCTGCCGTTTTTTGTGGTACCCAATATGAATCTGTCATACGCGAATACAAAACCCCTACAATGCCAGAGGGCTCCCAATCGGTCACCAAGCGCAACCTCTTTGTCATAGCTCCTAACTCTCGAGCTTCATGGCATGGATGCAGTGCCATAGAAATGTGAGGTTCAGCTGTGTCTGCCATTTCATACCATATCTGTTGTTCTGGTGTCAGTGTAACTGGAACTACTACACCCTCTTGTCCTACATATAGACCCTTCCCTGTGAGTGTCCACATTTGGCCCTCAATATCATGGAACATTTCCTGGTATGTGACAGTGTCATTACGGTCATAAAATAGTGTACAATGCAGGGGGTCGATGGGAGGTAAATAGACAGCTAAGTCTTTGATCCAGGGCCACTGATTCTTATACAGTGCCCTGGCCCCTGATTGAGAATCATCTAATTCCACCCAATATATGTCTGCCATCTCCTGCAAGGGTCCTCCCAACAAAACCTGCTGGTGGCCCTCTCTACTGTGTGCCTGTGAACAGTCGACTTTAGTGCCGTCCGGGAACGTGACTGTGACACCCTCTGGTGAGCATAAAATGTTTGCACCCAATTTAATCAACAGGTCTCTGCCCAATAAGGGAACAGGTGCTTTTGTGGAGAACAGAAATGAGTGTGACAGGGACTGATTTGCCACTTTCGTGGTAAGAGGAACAGTAAGATGCCAGTGTTCTAACCCTCCAGAGAATCCCATAACTCCAGCAGTCTTATCACTTAGATATTTGTCAGTGATTGTGCCCCTCGTTACTGTGGAGTATGATTGTTCTCTGTTGGCCCTGTCAACAGTCCGCGCCTTCCCCCTGGCCCCAAGTCGGGTTCAAGGGCGCCTGAATCGAGTGGGGAGGTGGGTGTTGTTGCTCCGGGTATTTTGGAGTTTGTGGTCCTCTGCCAGGACATCTGGGCCCACCTCTATGAGGATCCCATCCCCTTGCAGGTGGTCCCATATACTGGCTGTCCCCTGTCATGGGACAATGTCTCCTCCAATGATCAGTCCCCCCACACTGATGACATGCATCCCTGTAGCGCACCCCTCCCCCACTCGGCTTCCCCCTAGCCCATCCGCTATTGCCCCGTGGCCTATACCCTCCCCATGGTTTTATTAATTGGAAATTAGGGACATGTCCTCCCTGAGCATAGCCAAACGTTTCAGGTGTGACTATGGGAAAAGGTGGGGTCTTCACCCTGGGCTGCCCGTCAAAGATGCTGCTCACAGGACGTTGTGGCATTTGTTTTGGTTTTTTACTGTCTGCCTTAGCCATTTCTAATTGTAGTTTTAACAATTGTTGCTTTGTCTTTTCTAATTCCTCCTGTTCTTTATCCTGCTTATCGACTGATCTGTCAATATGGAACACTAGATGTCTTTCCCACATTTCGTTGCTGGCAACTGGAGTGTCAGGATTACATTCCATTGCCTGCTTGACACCATTGGGGGCCCCTGTCATTACGGCAGTTCTAAATATATCACGCGTAATTGGATTATTTAGACTATTTTCTTCTACCATCTGCTCCCATTCAGCTGCGCATCTAAAATAGTAACTCGCTCCAGTCTCACCAGGCTTAATGCGGAACTTAATGTTTTGGTATACGGTTGGGGGTGTTGGAAATTTTTCTCTGAGGGCCCTGGCGATCGCTGTACTGACAGTGGTATACCGTGCGTCATTGGGTTCGTCTTCAAGGTTTGCATCCTTCTCAAACTCTGCCGACTGAGAAACAGTAAAAACTTGGCCTAAAAGGCATCTTATGTCTCCTACCGCCAAGGTGGTGCCGTGGCACAATGCCATCAACTTTGTAAGCCATCTGCCTCCACCAGATGTAATGGGGGGCAATTTTGCCAGCACAGCTGTCATGTCACTATGGCTTCAGGGCTGGTACTTTGGTACCCCTCGGTTGCCCTGTAACAGAGGCATGTTAGTTGCCCCTCCTGACATTAGTTGGGCGTTTGGCACATTAACATTCCTTTCATCATACTCACTACCTGGGCGACACATACTGTCCCATTGTCTCTCTTGAGGGGGAGTGAATTGACAGGCTGGAGTGTACTGACAGGCTCTGGTACGACTCCTAGTACCCTGTGACACAATTTATTGATCAGAAGTCTCAAACAAACAGCTGTTTCGGTGGATTCTCAGACACAAAAACGTCTCACACAGAATTGACCGCCAGCAACAGTCTCACAGCTATTTATATGTATTTCTCGACGAGTCTCTTCTCCAGCTGGGGTCCAATCAGTTCGTCTCCCCTTTGTCTGCTCTCCAGCCAATCAGCTCACTGCCTTGTTTTTCAAACCACCATCCATCTGTAACAAATTTACACGAGACCCCCACACATTCCAAAATGCTCTGTGCGTAATCTGATCTTAACACACACACATAGCAATTTCCTGTGGAAAAAACCCACAGTATCAGCCCTAAATTCTTGGTTCACATACTGGTCATATTTTCAACATATTATGCATAGTTTGTAATCAATAATGGAATCATAAGCATATTAAATGTAAAGGCACGTTTAAACCACCATAAAAAAGGCACGTTTAAACCACCATAAAAATCCTTCACTCTGCCCAGCAATGAATCGGGCAGCAGTCAGACATGAGAAACCTGTGTTGAAATTTGACACCCCCCAACTCACATTGCACCCTTTTGACATAAATTATTTTACATTAGAGCCACTAGCATTTAGGGAAAACACAGCTAGTTTAGACTCTGGCAAATTTAAACACTTCTTGTGAATCACAGTAGGCTATTTGTTGCCCCTGAATCTATCAAAAATTCAAGCGGTTTGTTGCACACAAGCATTGTGCATTTTAGCAAAGTTCAGAAAGCGGTTTCATTCATCATGGAATATGAGCTAAGCAGATCTTCATTGCATACAGTAGGAAAAAGCATTTCTTCATTGCATATGCTAGGGGAAATCATACTCACCACCCTCGGAATGATGCCTCACCTCCTCACTTCCATCTACCTTTTCTCTTGACCTCCGCGATCTCCGACTCTCAGAACAATCTTTGTGCCAGTGCCCCGTTCTTAACGAACGACTCAAAACTATACCTTGTTAACAAACTCCTTCCCTTGGTCAGTAATGATTTTTCTAATCATGCCGAACGAGTACAACTTTGTAGTTATTATTGCAGACACCTCAGCCGCTGTCTTAGTCTGCATGGGTTCTGCAATCACCCACTTGGTGTACAGGTTGGTCATGGTAAGGACATACTTGTTGTTGCGTGCAGTTTCTGGCAGAGGTCCGATTAAATCCAAACCAAACACCCCCCAAGCTTACGGTACCAAAAAACGGTACACAAGGTTAAGACTAGCTTTTTAGTCTCATAGTATGCCGAATAGTGTAAGCAGTACCTTAGTGGAATGCAAGACTGGCACAACAGTCTTAATGGGGTCATTCAGTTGGCAGCGGTGACAAGATCTCACCTAAAAAGCAACGTAAAAAAGTCAGTTGAAAAATAGCTAGGTGAAAAGTTGGTGAGGACGATAAATATTATTAAAATATTTGCCGTGGCCGATATATTTTTACAAAACACAATATTTTTTCTTTTTGACCACCATACAGCACATTGGTCTGTTATTAATAAAAATGCCACTAAGATATACATCAGGCATTTACAATTTAGTAATGTAATCTGGCTACAGTAAAATTGTTGTAAGGTGCATGAGATACAGAAATTGTAAATGGTAAGTATAAATAATATGTATTAAGTGCTTTTTTAACATATCGATATTGGCATCAGCCAGTAAAAAAAACATTGACCACTAATAAATATAACTTGTCAATCAAGAAGGCATACAAAAACCAGAGATGGCAAAAGTTCTTAGCTATAAAAACAGGAAAAATTAAGTAAAGTACCACCTCTGTAGTATATTACCCATTCTTTTACATCAGGAATTAATGTAGACCAGAAGTAACCAGCAACAACCCTGTTCTGAGTGCCTCTGATGCCACAGTGATTGCCAGTTCCAGGGTTATTATGGCACTCCGCAAGAACAGCCCCCTTCTCTTCCTCGGACAGGACAACTAGCCGCATGTACTGTTTAGTTGGGCCGGTGTAGAAGAGTCTGTCGCCTGTTTAAAGAAGAAGAAAAAAAGCATGAAAGTTGCAGTTAAAATTCATATTATCTGACTATCTGATATCCATAAAGGTCAATAAAAACATCACACAAATTTTTTATATAATTTTTTTTAACCAATAGCACAATTCAATCCTACAGGAATCATGCCCAAATCACACTGTAAGGAAAGACATTTGTAATGGTTTTAATATTAAAAGCTAATAGTTCATAGTAGTATTTTATGGAAAATGTGCATCTCTGTAAAGGTTTTTATAGTTTTCTAGATGGTCAGGTCTCCTTTTTTTAAATATAAAATCACTTAACGCTACTTAATTACCTTTGTTGGTAAAATTCGAAGATGCCCGGTTCACCTTCCGACGCTCTGTAGGACAGTCAGGAATTTCTCCTTTTAAGAGACATTTTTGAAGTCTTTCGTGAAAAGCAAATTAATCCATACCGCTGTCACACATAATGAAAGGGGTTTGGCTGCACGATGTAACCGAGCTGCTCCCCGGTCGAGAACACTTTCGTAAAACGTCGGCGATAACAGGAAGTGACGTCAGTTTGGCGCATGCGCGGAACAAATCGTGTTTCCGGGACGGATCGGGTAACGACACTTGTAGTATAGGTAGAATTCATGGCGGAATCTTCCCAAAATGCAATGCGCAATGACGTAGTTTCCTGAACTCATGGAGCTGCAGCGCAGATTAATTTTTTTAATGTGTTTACTTTTTTGGTCATTTGGTAGTATATCACAATGTATAATTGTATAAATGTACAATAAAATATTCAGAAATAAAAAATATATAATATTAGAAACTTCTGTCAAAAGTTCTTGCTCGCATGCCCAGACGGCGAAGCTGGTCTGTGACCATGGTGACTGACTGTCGCGCGCACACAGCCCTGACTGACTTCTCTGTTAACACCACGTACTGCTGTTTTTCTGAGGTAAAAATATTTTTACTGTATTTAAATTCATTCTAAAACATGGGCCCACAACTAAACAAATAACATATTATGTACAAAAGTAATAATAGCAGTACAAATTAATTAAGAAATAAACTCTCTTCTCTATTTTTTCAGTGGCGATTTTCAAGTGGTGAACTAATCCTGCATTCCCCTTCAGTCGGTCTCTCTACGTTGTGAGAGACTGACTGGGGTTTGATCTTGAGAACCTACCTTCTCCGAGATAATTAATTATAAAACGGCAATGGGCTTGGCGAATGGCACGCGCACGCCAGTCTACGCCCCGTGCATAAGATGGCGGCGGTCATTCACTCACCTTTTGTTCTTCGGAACCTGTGTGTTTGCTGATGCTACACGCGATACTCGACTTCGAGAAAACTTTAAACCTGCTGGATTTATGACGCGGAGCAGCGGACTTCTCCTTTCGGTGGACTTCCCCTGGGTGTTTCGGCAGAAGGCTACAGACCTTAAGAGGTAAGTCTATCCGGCTACGAGCATGTCTCGTAGCTGTATCCTTGGGTGCGACAGACTCATCCCGGAGTCTGACGGCCATGATTCCTGTGTCACTTGCTTGGGGCTCAAGCATGCTGAGGCAGGTTTCACTGATGCAATGTCCCCTGTGTGCGGACATAGCAATCAGGGTGTTGCGGTCACGGTTGGCTACGCTCTTTCGAGCGCTGCCACCACCCCGTCTGTTTCCCAGGCGTGTTCAGCTGCCGTTTCGGCGAGGTTGACCGCTTTGGCGAGCGGCGGGGGTGATTTAGGGACGCCGATAGATGTTGCTCCGTCAGCTTCACGCTCGCGGACCATCTATACCCCTTCACGCTCACCTGGTTCGTCCCCTACGAGCAGCAGACGGCCGTCTCATAGTGGTAAGACTTCGCACACGGATGATGATGCTATCTCTGTCGCTGCGTCGGACAGCTGCCTGCTGGCATCGGATGGGGAAGACTCCTCTGATCTCCTGTCGTCAGGCAGTCGAGCTCCGGAGGAGACTGATGCTGAGATGTCGTCCATGCTTTCCCGGGCAGCCGCGTGCATCGGGTTGCAGGGTGTAACAACATCCTCCCCGGAACGCTCACGGCTAGATGCGCGGTTTCGGGGGCGTGGTCAAAAGCCACACCCCGCTCCGTTACCATTCTTCACGGAGGTGCATGATGAGCTCGCCAAGTCCTGGAATGCGCCCCCTTTCGGCGCGTTTCAGGCCGGAGGGCTCTGTGGCTGTGACTTCCCTGGCTGGTGGGGCGGCTAGAGTCTATGTTGACGTTCCCCGCGTGGAGCGTGCAGTCGCGGGCCACTTGTGCCCGCAGACAGCTGCCACTTGGGGGGCTCGACCTAGACTCCAGTCCAGAGCATGTAAGCTCTCTTCGACACTTGTCGAAGGCTTGCAGTGCTGCTGGACGAACCGCCTCCACTCTCCACGCCATGGCGGTCCTCCGGGTTTTTCAGGCGAAAGTCCTGAAGGATTTGGACGGCGGGAAGTCCGACCCAACTCGTATGAGTGAGCTGCGTACTGCCACAGACCTTGCGCTACGAGCGACGAAGGCCACGGCACGTGCCTTGGGTCGGTCGATGTCCACAATGGTGGTCAAAGAGAGGCATCTGTGGCTTTGTCTTGCGCAGGTGAGCGGCGCCCAGAACGCCCGGTGAAGCAGATTGTCCCTCTGGTCCCGTTGTCGCGGTTCTTGGGCGCTTGGTAGTGCACCAGCCCGTCACACTGGATAGAGAGGACAGTCCGTCTCGGTTACTCGATCCAATTCGCCAGGCGCCCCCCCAAGTTTCGGGGCATTCTGTACACCTCGGGGCGAGGAGAGAATGCTTCCGTACTTCGGCAGGTGGTCGCCGCCCTTCTGGCGAAGGGTGTGGTCGAACCCGTCCCTATAACCGAGATGTCGTCCGGGTTTTACAGCCAGTACTTCATCGTGCCCAAAAAGGGCGGGGGGCTGCGGCCCATTTTGGATCTGCGGCACCTGAACAAGCACCTGCACAAGCTGCCGTTCAGAATGCTGACGCAGAGGCGCATCCTGGGCTCGGTACGTCACCAGGACTGGTTCGTGGCGATTGACCTGAAGGACGGGTACTTTCACGTCTCTATTCTCCCCCGACACCGGCCGCTCCTACGGTTCGCGTTCGAGGGAAGAGCGTATCAGTACAGGGTCCTGCCATTCGGTCTGGCCCTGTCTCCACGTGTTTTTTCCAAACAAGTGGAGACTGCCTTAGCTCCTGTCAGGGAGCAAGGTGTGCGAGTGCTAAACTATCTCGACGACTGGCTTATCTTGGCACACTCGCGAGATGTGTTGTGCACGCACAGGGACCTTGTGCTTCGGCACCTAGATCGTCTAGGCCTCCGGGTCAACCAGGAGAAGAGCAAGCTCTCCCCCGCGCAGAGCACCTCTTACCTCGGTATGGAACTAGACTCTGTCCGTATGTCAGCACGTCTCACCAACGAACGTGCACAGTCAGTGCTGCGCTGTCTGAGGTTGATCAGTCAGAATCCCTCGACGCCGCTGAAGAATTTTCAGAGGCTCCTGGGGCACATGCCGTCCTCGACGGAGGTAATCCCTCTCGGGTTGATGCACATGCGGCCGCTTCAGCACTGGCTACAGAGTCGGGTTCCCTGGACGGCGTGGCATGCCGGCACCAGGCGGATTACGGTAACGCCTCAGTGCCTTCGCACTCTCTTACCCTGGTCAGACTTGACCTTTTCTCCGAGCGGGGGTTCCGCTCGGACAGGTTTCGAGGCGTGTCGTGGTAACGACAGATGCCTCCCTGCAAGGGGCACGCAAGTGGGCACGCAGTATCGGGTCGGTGGACGGGTCCCCAACTGCGTTGGCATATCAACTGCCTAGAGTTGTTGGCAGTCCTTCTGGCACTGAGGAGGCTCCAGCCCCTCGTGCAGGACAAACACGTGCTAGTCCGGTTGGACAGCACGACTGCAGTGGCGTACATCAATCGCAAGGCGGCATACGCTCACCGCAGTTATCACAACTCGCCCGACGCCTCCTCCTTTGGAGTCAGCAGGTAAAATCCCTGCGGGCCACGTTTCTTCCGGGCAACCTGAACCAGACAGCCGATGCGCTCTCTCGAAAGTGTACTCCCCACGGAGAGTGGCGACTCCATCCCCGTGCAGCCCGGCTCATGTGGGAAGCGGTTCGGCAGGCACAGGTTGACCTATTGCCTCCGCGGACTCCACCCATTACCCGCTATGGTATTCCCAGACCGAGGGTTCCCTCGGCACGGATGCCCTAGCACACAGCTGGCCGCGGGACAAGCGGAAGTACGCCTTCCCCCCAGTGAGCCTCCTTGCACAGGTCCTGTGCAAGGTCAGGGAAAAGGGGCATCAGGTTCTGGTAAGTGGTGCCATACTGGCCCAACCAGACCTGGCTCTCGGATCTGGTAGATCTGACGACGGCCCCCCCTGGCCCATTCCCCTGACGAAGGACCTTCCGTTGCACTCTGAACCATGGCATGCTTTCCTTCAGCGACACTGAGAGGATCATTTATAAGCTCAACCTCATCCAAAAAGTCAGCATGGATGAACTTTATGATGAATGCACCACAGCAAATAGCATTCTGAAGGGGCTCAGAGATAGTTCAGAGGATGAATGGAAGTCCAAAGATGTGGCTGCCAGGTGGGTGGCTCTTTTTCAAGTAGCTAACCTGCCTAACATGCTGTCCATCATTAGCCACATCTTAAGCATCCCAGCATCCACTGGTTATGTGGAAAGGATCTTTTCTAGAATGACCAACAAATGGAGTGACAGCAGGAACAGGTGCTATGTGGAGCTCATTAGGAGTGAGCTCTTGATCACTCTCAACTTTGAGCAGTCCTGTTCAGAGTTTTACTGTAGCTGTTTTAAAGACAAACAGCTTCAGAGTGCTGCACGAAATGACAAGAAGTACACTTATAAAAGAAAGTAGGCCTGACATGCTCCAAAACTGCACACTACAATTTCTGGTTCCATTGATGTTATTCATGATGTTCATGGAAGATCCTTTGCAAGTCTCCTGCACTTTATATATTTTTTCCTAATATACTTTGAGTATCTGTTAATTTAATAAGTTAATAAAATAAGGTTCACATCTCACAAGTTCCTCCAAAAGCTTTTTTTTTTTGTGGTCTCAGTCACATTTTGTTGGCCTATGTTTATTATTGTCATAGCTGTGTATTCAATATGACCACTTAAGTTGTGATAGTGAGAGACTGAGAGCATCTGTTCACACACTGATTTCAATAGCAGATATCTTATAATGTCCATTGGTATCAATCTTAATATTTTTATGAAAACATGTTTTAACTTATGCTATAGCACCACTGGCACACCATCGGGACTGTGGTCATTGTGGCCTCGGGGGGTGTGGCCCCCGTATTGAAGGTGGCAACCCTATGTGTACGTCAATACTGGACATCCAGTAGACGTTGAAAAAAAGACGTCATCTGGCGTCACAGTCTGCACCTGCGGGTAACCCAAATTGCACGTGCAAAAATGACGTACAAAAGACATCGTTTAGACGTGTCTTTGCGCAGTGGGTACTGTTTGCAAGTTCCTTGCCTCTACTTTTGGATGTGCCAGGATGGGTGGCCCAGATCTGCCTTGTTACAAACATTCTTAAAAAATATATAACCTGGTGTTCAGCAAAACAAAAAAGTTGTACAGGTTTGGGACAACTTGAGAGTTAGGAAATGCCAATTTGGGTTAACTTTTCCAGTGGATAGCATCCTAACATTTTACTAATGCCGATGACATAAAAAATATAAAGACCGATAGGAGTGTGATGTCTGGCAACTGAAAATTAAGGAGTTTGTTTTTGGATGTGAACAAATTATGTTTATTCAAATAACCTCCCAAACAATATAGCAGCAGTATTGTTATTTTATTGCCTTTTCTATTCATTTTCAGTGTGATTCAGTTCATCAAATAATAAAATAACATTTGTCATTTCACTGAGATAAAGAAAACATTTAAAAAAAAAAAAAAGTATGAATCATTATGTCTAGCAAACAAGTTATGCTCATGAGTTATTGAATGTTTTTAACTAGAAGTGTGAAGAATATATTTTTCCCTTTGAGGTGTGTTTTGAACCATAAACACAGTTTCAATGAAATGTTTAACAACAGAGGTAAAATGAAAAAGACAAATTATGTTTTTCTGTTACAAATAATTAAAACAGAATTCATGCCAAAAAGTGGGCAACTTTGTCTAAGAAAGAATCAAAATATACTAGTAAAATAGTCTATCGTATATGTATTATTTACATTTTCTTCATCTTCATTTTGGTCTGAGATGTCAGAATTTCTAAGTGTAAAAATGAACTGCATCTTTGTCTTAAATGTGTCATTTGTTTTCCGATGATTCAATATTCCTTAAAGAATAATATTTTTTATTGATCTATTTTTGTTATTAGAAACATTTTATATTATATATACAAATTGGAGCAATTCAAAACTATATTGCTAATTCTCAAAAAGCTTTGAAAGCTTATTTACATTCTGTAAAGTAAAAAAAGCCCAAAGAATGGTGTCTCTACTGAATTTAACATAATTGCTATAAAGGTATATCCTTTTACTTTTGTGTTTTATTTGTATTATTACACCTATCTAAATTTGTTTTTGTGTAAATGTGAGATCTGTGTAATTGAATTCTTTAATTTTGAATTACCATATAAAATAGCACAGGGTGCTTAGAGGGTGCACTAAAGTTGCCAGCTAGTATAAACCATTTAGGATATTTTTTTCAAGAAATACAGGTTTACCCCTAGAATATGGTTTCTGTGGATAATTTTTTTATATTTTGTATAAGAAAAAACATTTGCATACAAACGAAGCCCATAAGATTTACATATACATTTATTAATTTGGCAGACGCTTTTATTACTGCAGAGCAATCAGGGGTAAGGTGTCTTGCTCAATGGCTCTTCAGTCATGACCTGCTCGCACTGAGATTCTAACCATCTTTAACTTGCCATCATTAATGCACGCTTTGTTTAAATATATCTTAATATTTATTTAACATTATCTGTTACAATATGTGTAAAAACATGCAAGCAACAATCTGGACCAAATTTAGACGACCAAAAAAACAAAAAAATATTGACGTCCATTTTCGTCTAAATTTGCACTAAGTTTAGATAGACAAAAAAAACACATTTTGACGTCGATTTTTGGGTTAAACTTGCACCAAATTTAGATAAAAGACGGCATGGACAGGCCGACTTGATTTAGCCCCAAAAAAGACGTCAAAAAGACGTCTGGTGCTGGGTGGGAAAGTTAAGCCTTGTGTATTTATTGGAGGACTTTTGAATGTTAACTGGCTGTCTAGCTTTGCAGGAGAATACTATCATAATATATATATGTGCTTGATTAGCGTAGCTCTGGTGAAGTTAACTGCAGCTAAACAATGGAGAATAATAAACCTCCACTCGCAGTCGGGAAGAGGAAACTTCTTACATACTTTTTTCAGGGGTAATCTCTCTCTATATATCTTTCCACTATATTTATCAACTCCAAGTCGTGGCTTTTGTAGTCCTTGCGT
This sequence comes from Barbatula barbatula, assembly GCF_947034865.1. NCBI lineage: Eukaryota > Metazoa > Chordata > Actinopteri > Cypriniformes > Nemacheilidae > Barbatula > Barbatula barbatula. The sequence goes on along the minus strand of NC_136780.1, from coordinate 19,873,963 downwards.
AAATTATTATTTATTATTAGGCCTGGTTCGGGGGTGCTAGAGATCTCGATAAACATGAGTGACAGCTTTTTAGTGATTATAAAGCGGGTGCTCGGTTTCTGTGCTATATATAATCTATTCAGAATTGTATAAAACTTGTTTTTCATGCTGCTAAAACCAATAGCCACATACATGCTGCAAAGTTTCGGGAATTACATCGGGATATAAATGCGGGATTCACTCTTAAAACAGCTATGATTGACATATTGATAGCCATAGTTAGTTTCTCAAATAAAGCCTACTCTTGGACTGAAATGGTTGAATAATCTGCTGACTGACAGACTCATTCACTCATAACAGTCCCTTGCCGCCACCACCTTACAACTATGTAAACTGCACTGAAATCGTTGAAAACCCCTAATATCTAATAAACTAGTTTCTAGCATTTAAACAAGTAATAATTAGAAATGTTTGATCAGCAAATCAGGATCATGATGTGAAAATATACTATACTGTTCAAAAGTTTAGATCAGTAAGATTTTTTTCTATTACTTTTTATTATGTATATTTATTTAAAAACTATTTAAACCAAAATGTTGCATTGTCTAGAGAACAGATAAACTGGACCTCCACTAAGGCAAGCACAGTGCATTCCAGTTTAGCAGAGAGCAGTGGCAGGAGCTCAGTACAGGTCAACCCAAATACCCACTAGCAGCTTTGAACAGCTCAGCCCCATCAAAAACACAGAGAAAGTCATCAGCAGCTTCTCCAAAGAAGCTGATACCTGGAGAAATGTAAAACAAATGTGTACAAACAAAAAAGGTGTTCAAGTGGCAGAGGAGTAGGCTTTAGGGAGGGTCCAAGCAATTAATGTATGTGCCATGAGGAAAAAATATACAAACACCGGGACAGTCAGGCTCATCAAAGGGTTCTAGAAATTCAAGCCCTGAAAGAAAAAGAGATCCGCCCCACACTAACAGAGAAGGTAAACGATGCTCTTGTAAGAGCAACACCCAACAGTCTTAGAACAGCCTACTTTTTGGCAAAAGAAAGATTAGCATTCAGTAAAAATTGCAGTCTGATTATGCTACAAGAAATAAATGGAGGAAAGATGGGCCCTTCACACCGATCAGATCATACGTGTATCGCCATGATAGAACACATTGCGACTAAAATGAAAAAGTCAATGATATCTCCATTGAAGTCCAATTATTATTTTGTGAGTTTGACAGTTGATGAAAGCAGTAACTTTGGCAAATGCTATTGAATAATCTATGTGAGAGCAGATGTGACAGGCAGAGAGGACATTGAAAACATTTTCCTTGATCTTGTAGAGTTAGATAAGGGAACAACAGCAGATGCATTTTATCAAGCTCTTAAGAACACACTTTTTGGTTTGGACAATGAATTTTTTAAATCACACCTGATCAGCATTGCCACAGATGGAGCATCAGTCATGACAGGAAGAGAGAGTGGACTGATTGCAAAGTTGAGAAAAGACTTCCCTTCATTGAAGAGTATTCATTGTCTTGCATGCATCGTGCACTGCCAACTCTTCATATCAAAGTGGTTCATCAACTGCTCCATGATGCTGCCACTCATGTTAACATCTCACTGCTGAAGATTGGGCAAATTCTTTCCATTCGCTGAGTTGCCAGTAGTTTCAGCACTGTCAGAGCTGTTTGGCAGGACTTTCCAGCACTTGCCACACAAATGCAGAATGCTTTTGTGGATGTTTCACGCACTGATTTGGAACAACGAAAATGCAGTGGACTATTGAGGAAACTCAGCAGCACAGGCTTTGTTAAAGACCTTGCACTGATGAAAGATGTGCTGCGTGAGTTACAAAGCCTCTCCCTGAAACTCCAGAGTCGAAACACATCTCTCACTGATGCCAGTCGATGGACTCATTTGACTATAGAGGTCCTGGAGGCCATGAAAACAACATCAGAAAAGTCAGTAGCAAAGGCAGAAGTGAGTATAACATCTTGCATGTTCAAAGGCATCACACTAGAAGCCTTCAAGGAGAATATTAACAAGCCGCAGTTCCTGCAGGCTGTCATTGATAATCTTTGTACGTCTCCCTGACTCAGAGCTTACTGAGCTTCTGGCACCTGTTCTAATGTCCTGATTTCTGTTCTAATCTAATGAGATGATGACTCTAGCCAGTGAATACTTACCTGTCTTGAGTTTTGGTTTGTCTTCACCCACTGGTTCCTGAAATTACATTGAGAGCTGTTATGGATAAATTTATGGAGTTGACTTTTGAGAATCTCCTGATATATAAAAGACTTGTAAAGAAGATTATAAAGACTATAATTCTTTTGCTTCTGTTTAAGTAATAAAAAGGTCCTTAAACAGGTCAATTTGAAGTTAATGACTGCTCCTTTATCACTGCTTTCTGAAATACATTATGAAATAATTATTCCTGTGCCACTGTCGAATCTTACTACGATTCAGTGAGTCTGAAAGCCATCTGAATATTTTCTACTGTTTTTGAGAAATTTCAATGTATTTTGATGTCACATGCTTTTACGGATCTTCAAGTGCCTTATATGCTGTACCCGGGTATATTTGCCATAGTTGCTCTTTTGGGGTCTGCTGCTTTGTCACCCTTTAAATCCAGTATCACTTGGAGTAAGGCATTTAAAAGAAGAATAGTAGCTTATCTCTCTTTGTTATGCAACATTGGAATGATTATTCTTTATCACAGCCTGTTCTTTTATGTAAGCCTGTTTTTAATAAATAGTATTTGGGTCATTCTACAGAAACGTCAACTTTTGGTATGGCAAGATGTCTTAAAATTGATTTATTTTTCTAACATTTAAACTTAGACCACATTATTAGGTTACCCTTTGACTTTATGAGTACACATAAATGACATCTTAATTGTTTATATTTTTTGTGTGCATGTACTTAAAGACAGCATACAATTTTTTTGTCACTGGTGTTACCTTACTTTTTTAGCAATATTAAAGGTGTTTATGAAATATTCTTTTTTTTAATTCAGTCAGAGGTACAGAAAATGAATGATAATCTAACTAATAAGGAGATTATGTTTCATTAATTTTAATCAGGTTTGTTAAAAGTGTGACTGAATGATGTTAGATCAATTGCGCAACCATCTATTTGCTATAACAATGAAAATATTTGAACACCAGTTATAAACAAGCAATGATACAATCCTTTAATTTCATTGAATTCTGCTACACTTAAGAATTAGGCTTTAAAGCAAAATATTTTCTTGAAAAAAAAGTTCTCACTCATTTAACCCTCCCTTGCTCTCTCTTTATGTGTATGTGTCTCTCTTTTTCTGTGTGTGTGTGTGTGTGTATGTGAAGAAAAGGTGATAGGAAGGAGTTAGTGAAAAGGTTATGTGATATGATATTGATGTGACTAGAGAGAAGTTTTGTACCTTGAAACGCTGGGTGATCTATCTGGTGATGATGGGGGTGTCAATGCTTCTACTCTGACTCTTTGCCTGCATCTTTGCTGACGGACCCTCCATATGCCTTTCGCTCATATTTCTTCTCCCTTTCACTCAAATCACTTATTCTTATCACTTATTTTTTGTGTGTCAATGTCATGGAGATAGCTCTGTTTCCTTACTCTGCTCTGCGTTCAGGATCAGAATCCCTACGCTTTCTGTGTAGTCGCTGTTTCTCAGCTGCACTCAGTTTAGCCATACCCTCAATTTAGAAATACCTGACCAAAGGAGGATTAACAATGACAAAGAAAAGTTAGAATCGCACTGTGATTTAGTGCTATTGTATGCATCCATCCATCCATTTTCTTCCGCTTATCCGGGACCGGGTCGCGGGGGCAGCAGTCTAAGCAGAGATGCCCAGACATCCCTCACCCTAGACACTTCCTCCAGCTCTTCCGGGGGGACACCGAGGCGTTCCCAGGCCAGCCGGGAGACATAGTCCCACCAGCGTGTCCTAGGTCTTCCCCGGGGTCTCCTCCCGGTCGGACGGGCCCGGAACACCTTTCGAGGAAGGCGTCCAGTAGGCATCCGTAACAGATGCCCAAGCCACCTCAGCTGACCCCTCTCGATGTGGAGGAGCAGCGGCTCTACTCCGAGCTCCTCGCGGGTGACCGAGCTTCTCACCCTATCTCTAAGGGATCGCCCAGCCACCCTGCGGAGGAAGCTCATTTCAGCCGCCTGTATCCGGGATCTTGTCCTTTCGGTCATGACCCAAAGCTCATGACCATAGGTGAGAGTAGGAACGTAGATTGACCGGTAAATTGAGAGCTTCGCCTTGCGGCTCAGCTCTTTCTTCACCACGACGGACCGGTACATCGACCGCATTACTGCAGAAGCTGCACCGATCCATCTGTCAATCTCCCGTTCCCTCCTCCCCTCACTCGTGAACAAGACCCCGAGATACTTAAACTCCTCCACTTGAGGAAGGAACTCTCCACCAACCTGAAGTGGGCAAGCCACCCTTTTCCGACTGAGGACCATGGCCTCGGATTTGGAGGTACTGATTTTCATTCCAGCCGCTTCACACTCTGCTGTAAACCGTCCCAGTGCATGCTGAAGGTCCTGGTTTGAAGGGGCCAACACGACGACATAATCCGCAAATAGCAGAGACGAGATCGTGTGGTCCCCAAACCTGACACCCTCCGGCCCCTGGCTGCGCCTAGAAATTCTGTCCATAAAAATTACGAACAGAACCGGTGACAAAGGGCAGCCCTGCCGGAGTCCGACATGCACTGGGAACAGGTCCGACTTACTGCCGGCAATGCGAACCAAGCTCCTGCTTCGGTCGTACAGGGACCTGACAGCCCTTAGCAAAGGACCACAGACCCCATACTCCCGAAGCACCCTCCACAGGATGCCGCGAGGGACACAGTCGAATGCTTTCTCCAAATCCACAAAACACATGTGGATTGGTTGAGCAAACTCCCATGCACCCTCCAGCACCCTGTAGAGGGTGTAGAGCTGGTCCAGCGTTCCACGGCCTGGACGAAAACCACACTGTTCCTCCTGAATCCGAGGTTCTACTATCGGCTGTATTCTCCTCTCCAGTACCCTGGCATAGACTTTCCCGGGAAGGCTGAGAAGTGTGATCCCCCTGTAGTTGGAACACACCCTCCGGTCCCCCTTCTTAAAAAGAGGGACCACCACCCCGGTCTGCCATCCCAGAGGCACTGTCCCCGACCGCCACGCGATGCTGCAGAGGTGTGTCAGCCAAGACAGCCCCACAACATCCAGAGACTTGAGGTACTCAGGGCGAATCTCATCCACCCCCGGTGCCCTGCCACTGAGGAGTTTCTTGACTACCTCAGTGACTTCGGCTTGGGTGATGGACGAGTCCACCTCTGAGCCCTCAGCCTCTGCTTCCTCAATGGAGGACGTGACGGTGGGATTGATGAGATCCTCGAAGTACTCCTTCCACCGACCGACGACATCCCCAGTTGAGGTCAACAGCCTCCCACCTCCACTGTAAACAGCGTTGGTAGGGCACTGTTTCCCTCTCCTGAGGCGCCGGACGGTTTGCCAGAATCTCTTCGAGGCCAGTCGATAGTCCTTCTCCATGACCTCACCAAACTCCTCCCAGGCCCGAGTTTTTGCCTCCACAACCACCCGGGCAGCAGTCCGCTTGGCCTGCCGGTACCTGTCAGCTGCTTCAGGAGTCCCACAAGCCAACCAGGCCCGATAAGACTCCTTCTTCAGCTTGACGGTTTCCCTTACTTCCGGTGTCCACCACCGGGTTCGGGGATTCCCGCCTCGACAGGCACCGGAGACTTTACGGCCACAGCTCCGCTTCGACAATGGAGGCGGAGAACATGGTCCACTCGGACTCAATGTCTCCAGCCTCCCTCGGGATCTGGTTGAAGCTCTGCCGGAGGTGGGAGTTAAAGATCTCTCTGACAGGAGACTCGGCCAGGCGTTCCCAGCAGACCCTTACAGTACATTTGGGTCTGCCGAGTCTGTCCAGCTTCCTCTCTCGCCATCGGATCCAACTCACCACCAGGTGGTGATCAGTTGACAGCTCCGCCCCTCTCTTAACCCGAGTGTCCAAAACATATGGTTGCAGGTCAGATGAAACGACCACAAAGTCGATCATCGACCTGCGGCCTAGGGTGTCCTGGTGCCACGTGCACTGATGAACACCCTTGTGCTTGAACATGGTTTTCGTTATAGACAAACTGTGACTAGCACAGAAGTCCAATAACTGAACACCGCCCGGGTTCAGATCAGGAGGGCCGTTCCTCCCAATCACGCCCCTCCAGGTGTCACTGTCGTTGCCGACATGGGCGTTGAAGTCCCCCAGTAGGACGACGGAGTCCCCAGTCGGAGCACTTTCCAGCACCCCTCCCAGAGACTCCAAGAAGGTCGGGTACTCTGCACTGCCGTTCGGCCCGTAGGCACAAACAACAGTGAGAGACCTAACCCCGACCCGTAGGTGCAGGGAAACGACCCTCTCGTTCACCGGGGTAAACTCCAACACATGGCGGGAGAGCTGGGGGGCTATAAGCAGACCCACACCAGCCCGCCGCCTCTCACCATGGGCAACTCCAGAGTGATGAAGTGTCCATCCTCTCTCGAGGAGTGTGGTTCCAGAGCCCAAGCCATGCGTAGAGGTGATCCCGACTATCTCTAGTCGGAACCTCTCAACCTCCCGCACCATCTCAGGCTCCTTCCCCGCCAGCGAGGTGACATTCCACGTCCCTAGAGCTAGCTTCCGTGTCCAGGGATCGGGCTGTCGAGGCACTCTCCTCCGACTGCCGCCCGATCCACAATGCACCGACCCCCTATGGTCCCTCCCGCACGTGGTGAGCCCACGGGAAGACTATTGTATGTATGCAAAAGAACTAAATGAATAGCTTTGAACAAACTTTATCTATAAAAGGGAGTCACTGGTGTTAGTGATTTTAACTGGTGTTACCCATAAGGAAGGTAACACTAGTGACAGTAACACCAGTGACAATTTTCATGAAAACTGCATTTTACAAAATGGCTGCTGCAAGGTATCAAACTACATGTTGTCAATCATTGTATACTCACTAAATTAAGCAGTTTAATCCATTTGTATTCTAGTTTTTTACAATTCCCAAAAAATAAAGGAGGTCATACCAGTGACTTTGACTAATAGCTTCATATGAAATCATGAGATAAATGAGAAGATTTCTGACAATTGAAAAGAGACAGTGGACTTACCATGGGCTTCTCTTCATAGATCTCCAGGAAATTGGCAGAAGGAAGTCAAGTGATGTCATCAGTGTGATTATTATTTAAAGATAGGAGCTTTTTTGTTAAACGGTAACAACAGTGACACAACTCCAGGGGACCACTACTTTCATTATATATTTTATAATATTTATTTAGCATTTAGTTTTTATGGACACATTATTGTATTTTAAATGGAAGAAAACACAGTTTTTGACCTCAAAATAAAGCATTTTCCCTCTGTACATGACTGTGTGGATGAGCACTTCTGTGGTGCTTGCAATTCTAGTTAATAAATAAAAATCAAATATTGCCAAATTGATGGCTCAAGAAGGTGTCAAGTCAAGTCAGCTTTATTTATATAGCACTTTTTACAATTTTCATTGTTACAAAGCAGCTGTACAAGAAAACATTGACTGTAAGTAAAACATAAAAGGTTATGGAAGTCAAAACACAGGTCAAATATCAGACACACAATAAATTTCTATATGCAGTGTTAATTAAATAAGACTATCAAATTCTAGCAGCCCCCCCGGCCAGGCAAACAGTACAAAACAGTATGCAAACGGTGGCGAGGAACCCAAAACTCCATTGGAGGAGAAAAAAAACCAGGCCTAACTAGGGGATTCCAGTTCCCCTCTGGCAAAAACTGCTGCCTCTGCACAAGCTCGACAGTGCTTATACAACAAGGCAAAATAAAAAAGTTAGATTTAAAATTATCATTAATAATCTAATAGCGACTGAAGTTTTGTAGCCACGTCCTTCGTCCAGCATTTGTCAGGTCTAGGAATGGATTGCGCCCTGCCCGCTCTGGTAACCTTGGAACAATGAGACAAGACTGGCTGAGAGTAGAGTACTGTTCTGCACTCTTTGATGCAACAAATGCATCAGTTGTTATTGTTGTTAGTGTCCCTGGTTCCGGTTTATCTAACTAGTGCAGCCTAGATCTTTGAAATATATATATTATGATAGTGTAGTGTATGCAAGATTAAAAAGATGCGTCTTTAGTCTAGATTTAAACTGACAGAGTGTGTCTGCCTCCCGGACAGTGCAGGGAAGACTGTTCCAAAGTTCAGGCGCTAGATAGGAAAAGGATCTGCCGCCTGCACTTGATTTTGAAATTCTAGGTATTACCAACTGACCTGACACCTGAGAGCGTAGTGCATGTGATGGACTATAATACGTTAGAAGTTCTCTCAAGTAGTGAGGAGCTAAACCATGCAGGGCTTTATAGGTAATAAGCAAGATTTTAAAGTTAATGCGATGCTTTATAGGTAACCAGTGCAAGGTTGACAGAACCGGGCTAATATGCTCATTCTTTTTTGTACGCGTAAGAACTCGAGCTGCTGCATTTTGGACCAGTTGGAGTTTTTGTAATAGGCCTGCAGGGCAACCACCTAATAGTGCATTACAGTAATCTAGTCTTGATGTCATAAAGGCATGTATAAGCTTCTCTGCATCTGATGATGACAGCATATGACGTAGTTTAGATATATTTTTAAGATGGAAAAACGCAATTTTACAAGTGTTGGCGACCTGGTTCTCAAATGACAGAGTACTATCGAATATAAAGCCAAGATTCTTGGCTGAAGATGAGGGTTTTATGGAACATCCGTCAATAGTTAAGCAGTATTCTTGGTTGTTACGTAGGGCGGTTTTCGGTCCGATAAGTAACACTTCAGTTTTGTCCGAGTTCAGTAATAAAAAATTGCTACTCATCCACTTTTTTATATCGACTATGCATTCCACTATTCGATGGAATTGCTGTGTTTCATGAGGCTTCGAGGAAATATAAAGTTGCGTATAATCAGCATAACAGTGAAAGCTTACTCCGTGTCGCTTTATTATATCTCCTAGAGGTAGCATGTATAATGCGAAGAGCATAGGCCCTAAGACTGAGCCCAAGGTGTAATAGTTCAAATAAACATTGTTTCATTTTAAAATATAAAAAAATTGTAACCCTGAAGTGTTTTTCAAGTGTAATATTTCTATAAAGGCTAGGGACAGAAAAATTTACATTTCCGTAGAATGACCCATATAGTTATGATCAAATATATTGTGTATTTTTTATAAATTGTATATTGCGAGACTAACCCCCACCCCCACCGAAAAAAGGTCTTATGGTGGGGACCTCCCATAAGACTTGATTTAATTCGAGCACTAACAACTGCAATCAAGCGTTTGCGATTAATCCCAATGAGTCTTTCACATCGCTGTGGAGGAATTTTGCTCCACTCTTTGCAGAATTCTTTTAATTCAGCCACATTGGAGGGTCTTCAACCATGAACAGCCTTTTTAAGAATCCCAAGGTGGCTTACGAGAAGTGATGGCCCTTATCCCAAACAGAACATCTTGGCCTTTGCTCGAGGGCAAAGGCAGAGTGGTATGACGCGTATAGAGAAAAACATGATAAACACCTTAAAAAACAAAGATAAACACTTCATGTAGCAAGGATAGAATAACAGGAATGAAAAACAAAGATAAACAAGGCATGAATCAAGGATAGAAAATATTCATTACATTCCCCCCTTTTATCATATATGATAACCAAAATCTTTATACCTCGACCTGTAAGATGAGCAACGTCCTTTCTCTTACAGGTATGCAGTAATTTATCAGTAATTTTGTGACCCAAAAAATGAACAAGTTGTTTCGCCAGCTGGACTTTGAGACATTTACTTTGTGTCCTTCGTGTGCCAAATGAGTGAGCAGTCATACAGTGTGTTCTTCACACTGCGCATTGGTGGGTGCACATAAAAAGAATGTCATCCACATACTGCAGCAATGCCACCCCATTCGGGAGATGGAATGGCTCCAGTGATTGTCGCAGTGCCTTGTTGTAAATGGTCGGTGATTCGCAGTACCCTTGGCATAGACGTGTGAATGTACTGTATATGGCTTGCCATCAAATCAATCACCATTTTGTTTCAGGCGGAATTTGACAGAGAATGGTATATGGGTTGGATACGTTTGGTGCTCGTGGCTGTACTGCGACATTAACTGCTTGCAAATCTTGTGGCGCTCCCTTTTCTCTGATCTTTTTAACTGGAAACAAAGAGGTGCGCACAGGTGAATTTGGGCACAACTATGCCTTTTTTGAGAAACTCGTTAAATATTGGCCTTATGCCATTGAGGGCTTCTGGTTTGAGGGGTATTGTTGTTTGCATGGATGAAAATTACTTTTGGGCGTCATCACGACAGGCTCACAGTTCCTAATCAACCCAACATTTGTACGGGCACATTTCCCAGAATTTCTGGTATGTCAAAATAAATCATTAAACTATTCCTGTGTGAAAACAGGAAGTCCCCTTGTTGCTGACAGACAGGCATGATTCTCAACCCGATATGCTTGCAATGAATTTGAATATTGCACATCATCCCTTGTAACCCATTCTATGGCGTGCGCACATTTGGCAGCAAAAAAAACTAAATCTGCCCACACTGCTTCTACTGGCTTTGTGAGGCACTACATTTTCTACATCATACAGAGACCGCTGGTGTGCGGTGAGCTGTACGAGCGTGCACACAATTGCCCTGTCCACACGGTGTGTGTGTGGCAGATACATTTGGGTCGTGTTGGTATCATGCTCAATCTGTCATCATACAGATTATGTCTCTGCCCAGCAAATGAATCGGGCAGCAGTCAGACATGAGAAACGTGTGTTGAAATTTGACACCCCCCAACTCACATTGCACCCTTTTGACATAAATTATTTTACATTAGAGCCACTAGCATGAACTGTTTAGACCCTTACTGATAAGTAAATCTAGAGTGTGTCCATGATTATGTGTGGGTCCATGTACATGCTGAATCAGGTAAAAAGTTTTTAAAACAGTTTTGATTTCTTTTGCCATATTGCTTTCTGCATTATCTATGTGAATGTTAAAATCTCCGGCAATAGCAAAACAGTCAAACTCTGAGGAAATTTTTGATAACAGTTCTCTAAAGTCTTCAGCAAAGGATGAAAAGTTTTTTTGAGGCCTGTAAATAGTGATAAGTAAAATGCGAGGCGCACCTTTTAACCGATGCTTCATTGAGGACTGTTGCACTGCATCTGGGGGCTTCCAGCAAGTTTGGTTCCAGCATACACCAGCAGTTTTTCCATTTTCTCTGAGAAGCACAGAAGTGGAGATGCTGGAGAGAGAGATAACGTGTCTGGTGAGAGGGGCTATATCTCTGGTGTTATCGGAGGCTGTAATACGCTGTCCTGGTTTCCCTGGCTGTTTTCAGGAAGTTGTCCTTGGGTGCTGAATCTTGGAGCAGTTCTAATGTCACAGTCTGTCTTTGTTGAGCTCGATGGGCAGGGCTCAGCTGAGAAGGTGTCCATGAACTGAGTGCTGTTATCATTGTGTGACGTGTCAGCCGCATGTACAACCAGGTGCTGAGGTGAAGACATGTGGTCAATCATGCTGTGTTCAGGTGTGTGTGTGCCATTCTGGTTGAGTGGATTGGCAGAAGGATGCGGGAGGGAGAAGTAGATATTGTCCTAAAGCACTCTTGAACCCAGTTTGTTTGGCTGGTGGCCATTCTGTTGAAACAGTTGCCTCTTATTCCAGAAAAGATTGAAGTTGTCAATGAAGTGCACTCCTTTTATATTGCAGGTTTTTTGCAGCCATGTATTAAGCCCAAGCAAACGTGAAAACCTGTTTGTTCCTCTTACTGGGAGTTGTCCACTGATGAATGTTTGAACATTCAGTCTTTTTAGTTTTTCAAAGAGTTCATTAAAGTCCTTCTTAAGAAGTTCTGACTGTTCTTTATGAATATCATCTTTTCCCCACACGAATGATGAGTCGATTTGCAGTCTTATGTTTCATCAGAATGTTCTGAAGTTCCCTGTTTACATCAGAAGTTGTTGCTTGTGGAAGGCAGCACGTAGTTGTATCACTGCTACTAATGTTTCTGATTATGGAGTCACCCACTATCAGAGTCCTGGGCTCAGCTGCACTTTGAGATGAGTGCCGCTGTATGTTCGACCTTGAGCGCCTGTTAAAATCAGAGTTAGCTGCTGGCTGATTTAGTTTGTGTTCGAACACATTCATCAAATTTGGGGATTCCTCATTGAATAATACTTCAAATCTGTTCTCAAGATGTATAGGCAGTGTTCGGAGACCAGTGTTTGCAATCCTTGTTCCTACATCTTATTGGGTAATAATCCTTTAGGTGAGTGTATGTCCCGACTACAACTGGTCCAAAATGCAGCAGCTACATTTTTAACTGGGACTCATAAACGTGCTTATATTACTCCTGTTTTAAGATCTCTGCATTGGTTGCCTGTGCGCCACAGAGTAGTGTTTAAACTTTTGCTTATTGTTTTTAAATCGTTAAATGATCTGGGTCCCTCTTACATTTCTGATCTACTGGTTGAGAGAAAGACTTGTAGATCTCTTCGGTCTTCTAAATATCAGACTCTGTCTGTTCCTAAGATGAATCGAAAGCGCAGGGGTTTCCGAGCCTTCTCATTTGTTGCCCCTCAACTTTGGAATGCACTGCCAATTATAATAAAAAAAGGCTCCATCTGTGTCTTCTTTTCAGAGTCGGCTAAAGACCTATCTCTTTGATAAGGCTTTTGATAGTTCATTTGTCGTTTCTTAATATTTTCTGTACTATTCCTGTCACGGGACAGAAGGACTCAGATGCAGGATAGGGCAAACATTTTTTATTATAAGCCTAGAATAACAGGAATGAAAAACAAAGATAAACAAGGCATGAATCAAGGATAGAAAATATTCATTACATTCCCCCCTTTTATCATATATGATAACCAAAATCTTTATACCTCGACCTGTAAGATGAGCAACGTCCTTTCTCTTACAGGCATGCAGTAATTTATCAGTAATTTTGTGACCCAAAAAATGAACAAGTTGTTTCGCCAGCTGGACTTTGAGACATTTACTTTGTGTCCTTCGTGTGCCAAATGAGTGAGCAGTCATACAGTGTGTTCTTCACACTGCGCATTGGTGGGTGCACATAAAAAGAATGTCATCCAAAAATTATTTATTATAAGAACAAAACAAAAGGATAACAGAAAAAGCAAAGCACTCCGAGTGCCTGCGTCCGCTGGGACAGTGGAGAGAGAGTAACGCCGAAGGACATCCGGCCAGAAGCTCTCTATGCAGTCTCACTGTCCGGAAGATAGTGATGTTACGTATGACACTGAAGCTTCGAGGTGCGTATCGCAAATGCGACACAATTTCTAGTGAAGCCCCGTATCGAGGCGTGTATTGGTTTCCCAGAGTCACGTGATCTATGACAAATGAAGCCTCACTTTCTGTCCAATCACGTGTGCGTTTCGCTTTGCGTGTCAGATTCGAACCCCGGATCTTACTTAACGAGTCCTTGTTGGCTCAGTCTGGTTGAAGGGTTCTTGAGGAGAGTACTATACTTTGGAAGTTAATCAATACATTACATTTAAATAACCAAAATAAATTTTTCACTACTTATTCTTTTTTGTTAGTGTTGTGTCTTTTTGTTTTTGAAAATCGTTACACTTTTGGTGTTGTTTAGGTAATTTGGTGTTGGTATTTGGGGTTAGGGTGGGATTAGGGGAGAAGGGAATAGGGTGTTGGTATTTGGTGAAGGGTTTGTACGGCAGCAATGGCAGCCCCCCAAAAAAGAAAGACTTCCCCAATCTGGGAATATTTTGAGATTACAGCTTCCAATGTATGTATGCATTTAAAAAAGCTTATAATTTAAAAGAAATTATATATATATATATTATAAAATATATGTATATATTCATTTATTATTTTACTTGTTGTATGTAATTTCTTACTTTCATATTACCTTTTTCAGAAGGTGAGATGCCTGGTGTGTGACAAGGAGCTTGTGTATGGAAATAGCACGTCATCCATGCTGAGGCATTTCAGAGCCTTACATGAGACTGCGCAGCCCCAGAAACATCCTACAAGCACACAAAGTAGGACTGTTGCTTTTGATGATTTTTATTCATAATTGTGAATGCATTATCATGATTTAAATTAATATATGTATATAGAACTTCTTTCATTATAGCATCTCACAAGCAAATGGTTGATGAGGCATTGGTCAACATGATCATAAAAGACTTACAGCCATTTACAGTGGTTGAGGATGAGGGTTTCAAGGGCCTCGTCCATGCCCTTGATCCTTCCTATATAATCCCAACCAGACAGGTGCGTCTGGCAGAGGTCAATTTTGATGTACAGTCTATATAATATATCTGTATCTATAATCATCTAAATTTACTATACTCATAAAGGCTTTAAAGAAAATGGTGGCTTCAAAATATGAAGAAGCAAAGAGGAAGGCCAAGGCTAACATGGAAAAAGCAACTGCTGTGTCTCTAACATCGGATATGTGGACTTCTATCAACATGGATGCATATCTTGCAATAACCTGCCATTACATTGATGACAGTGATACAGCTGAATACAGTGTTGTTGGAGGTTTAGAAGTTCCCAAACAGGCACACAGCGGAAAATATGGCCTTGGTGAAGAAGAATGCCATGATAGAGTGGGCAATGAAGGACAAAGTGAAGTGTCTTGTCACAGATGCAGCAGCAAACATGATTGCTTGTTCAAGAATTCTGCAAGTGACACATTCAGTTTGCATTGCTCATGCACTTAACGCCATGGTTAAAATGTCTTTTGATCAGGTATCAGCTCTGTGTGACATTCGGAACAAAGCAAAAAAAGTGGTCACTTATTTTCGAAGCAGCACCTCTGCCAAAGAAATGTTGACCCAGGTGCAGCGAGAGATGAACAGGCCAGTTCTTAAACTTGTGAATGAAGTGGAAACATGCTGGAACAGCACTTTTCACACGCTTCAACGGCTGCATGCGGAAAGGCAAACTGTGGGAGCATCCCTTGCCTCACTGAAAACTGATATAGCTCCACTTCATGCACAGGACTTTAAAGCCATACAGCAAATTCTGTGTGTTCTCACCCCATTCCACCTGGCCAGAGTAGAGCTGTCTGAGGAAAAACGAGTGTCTGGCTCCAAAGTAATTCCTTTGTTGAAAATGATTCACCATTCATTACAGGTTGAACAAATTAGGTATTTATTTTTATTTATGTCGAAAACTCATTAGCAAATGTTGATATCTTTTTTTTATAATTTTTTTATTTGTGCACAGATTAAATACTTGGTAATGTCCATGGTTAACCTGAAATAAACAAGGAATTAACTGTAAACCTCATCAGGTGTCTGAGGGAACATATCTGGAATATGGAGTCGCTCAGCGTAATGACCATGGCAACTCTGCTTAACCCAAGGATTAAAAAATTGGGGTTCCTTAACCAAACTAAAATGACAGAGGCTGTCAAACGGCTACAAGCTGAATGTGGTAATGTCATCAGGGCTGAAGATGAAAGACCATCCACATCATCAAGCAGTCAGTCAACAGAAGCACCATCATCAACCCAACAGCCAACATCAAGCTCAAGTATTTATTTATTATCATTTTATTATTTATTATTGTATTTTATAATTGTTGACCGTTGATGTGTCTTATATTCAGTCAATCTACATGTACAGTCACTCCCAATCCAAAAAAATTCTCCTCACACTTCTTAGGTGGAAATCTTTGGCTTCTGTTGGACAGTGCTGTAGACCAGCACAAACCGAGCTCAAATGCCACTTCTGATGCGATCGTAGAAGTGGATAGATACCTTACAGAGACAAACATACAAAGAGCTGAAGATCCACTTGAATACTGGAGAATGCAGAAACATGTCTACCCTCATCTATACACATTGGCATTACAGTTTCTTTGTACCCCAGCCTCCTCTGTACCATGTGAAAGAGTGTTCTCTAAGGCTGGGGAAATACAGTCTAAGAGGAGAAATAGACTCAGCCCCAACACTGTGAAACAGCTTTTATTTCTTAATAAAAACAATTAAAAACTTGATCACCTTTCTGTCATTCCAGTTACACAAGCACTATCAAGTGTCATAAGCACATTTAATGATCCAGATGATCCTATCACACAATGTCCTTATTCACTATGTGTGTGTGTGTAGAGAGAGAGAGAGAGAGAGAGAGAGAGAGACTACATTATATATAATATAATATATAACAATTATATAGTATATGCCTACATTAGCTCTTATTGATGGGTAATGGGAAAAAACACGCAGACTCAGAGCACGTGGGAGCCGTCACAACAGCATCACGTGCTCGACACGACAATGACAGAAGACAACACAAACAACATAGGGAGTGCTAGACCCGAGACCTGACACAAAACATTTCAGTCAGGCTTTAGACCGCATCATAGCACTGAAACTGCGCTGGTTAAAATTACAAACGACCTGCTTATAGCATCAGATAAATGTAACATCTCACTCCAAGTCCTTCCTGACCTAAGTGCTGCGTTCGATACTGCTAGTGTCAGGTCTCGGGTCTAGCACTCCCTATGTTGTTTGTGTTGTCTTCTGTCATTGTCGTGTCGAGCACGTGATGCTGTTGTGACACCTCTCATGTGCTCTGAGTCTGCATGTTTTTCCCATTACCACGCGTTTCTTTAATTAGTCATTAGTTAAGTTAATTTCCCTCACCTGGTCATTCTTCTCCCTCACTTTGTACATGGCTGGTTTCCTCTTTCCTCATTTATTTCATTCCCTTTATATACTGTGTGTTCACCCTAGTCTGTTGTCAGACCTTTGTAGTTTTTGACCCATCCTAGTCATGTCTGGTAGTTTTCCCCAGTATTTGCCTTTGGGTATATCAAGCTCTTGTGTTGTTTATTTGTGTTCACCGTGTTCTGTCCTGTCTTGACTCCAGCTTCTAGAACACTTCCGGGTGTGGTTTTCTCATCACTGTTACCCAGCGACCGCTGCCTCCTGCTTCATCCTCTGCCACTGACTGGATCTTCCGGAGACGTTTTCAGCCCTAGTCAATCCGTGGGTGCGTCCATTCCGGAGGAATCTGAGTTCGGCTTATACAGAGCTTGGCAGTTTCTCTTCCCAGTCGTCGGAGGAGTCCTGGAAGGGGTTTCCCAGATTACTTATGCCGCAGAGGACCACAACTCTACACGCTACTTCCTGGTTGGATTCTCTTATCTACGCATGGTCTTACCCTGAGTGCTTCTGCCTCGGATTTGTGCTAACCTTAAGTTTTTTACTACCCTGCCATGGGAATTTTCATGGACTGTGTTCTTCTAGTCCCGGGACTATAGACGGTAGCTCCGTCTCATTGGACGAGCTTTCTCATATGTAGCACCTAAACTCTGGAATAGCCTTCCTGACACTATTTTGAGGATCAGACACATTCGCCCAATTTAAATCTAGATTAAAGACACATTAGTTCAACAAAGCATTTACTTATTAGCTAAATATGCTAAATAAATGACCGGGAGACTGCATTTATTAGATATTATTTACTAGAATAGAACTTATTATATAAAACACCATGTAGTGTGTTTTAAGGTTTCTATTTTCCTCTGTAAAGCTGCTTTGGAACATTGCACACTGTGAAAAGCGCTATAGAAATTAAATCAAATTGAATCTTCTCATGTGCCATAAAGATATAACGATGAATGATCATGCTTTGCTTGTAAAGCAAGTTCTCAGTTCTCACCTTCTTCAACAGTATGTTCTTCCTCAGTCATTTCCATTAACTCTTTTAAAAGCTGGTCTTTGGTTTCATCTTTTCCCGTAGCTTCTCCAAAGCGCCCCATGTATCTTAGTGTCATGGTTCTGCCCTGTTTTGTCTTGATTTTCTAGTCTAGTGGCATAATCATGAAAGAGCCATCTGATTTGTGTGGAGAGAAACAAATTACTGCCGATCAGGACATAATGTGTTCTCTCCAGTCTTGTCATTGGCCCCGCCCCTCTCGTTCCTAGTATTGCTTGTATTCCTAGTATTGTGTCTCATTACCTACACATGCCCATTGTTATCTCCTTTGTTAGTCTCCCTATTTAATGCTCTCATGTATTTTGTCTTGTGCTTGTTCAATTAATTGTGCTTGCACTATTCATTTCAACCAGAGGTTGACCAATGTACTTTAACCTCGAAAAGAGGCAATATTATACATAAAAAGGAATAGTACAGAAAATATTAAGAAGTGACAAATGAACTATCAAAAGCCTTATCAAAGAGATAGGTCTTTAGCCGACTCTTAAAAGAAGACACAGATGGAGCCTTTTTTATTATAATTGGCAGTGCATTTCAAAGTTGAGGGGCAACAAATGAGAAGGCTTGGAAACCCCTGCGCTTTCGATTTATCTTAGGAACAGACAGAGTCTGATATTTAGAAGACCGAAGAGATCTACAAGTCTTTCTCTTAACCAGTAGATCAGAAATGTGGGGGACCCAGACCATTTAACGATTTAAAAACAATAAGCAAAAGTTTAAACACTACTCTGTGGCGCACAGGCAACCAATGCAGAGATCTTAAAACAGGAGTAATATAAGCACGTTTATGAGTCCCAGTTAAAAATGTAGCTGCTGCATTTTGGACCAGTTGTAGTCGGGACATACACTCACCTAAAGGATTATTACCCAATAAGATGTAGGAACAAGGATTGCAAACACTGGTCTCCGAACACCGCCTATACATCTTGAGAACAGATTTGAAGTATTATTCAATGAGGAATCCCCAAATTTGATGAATGTGTTCGAACACAGACTAAATCAGCCAGCAGCTAACTCTGATTTTAACAGGCGCTCAAGGTCGAACATACAGCGGCACTCAGCTCAAAGTGCAGCTGAGCCCAGGACTCTGATAGTGGGTGACTCCATAATCAGAAACATTAGTAGCAGTGATACAACTACGTGCTGCCTTCCACAAGCAACAACTTCTGATGTAAACAGGGAACTTCAGAACATTCTGATGAAACATAAGACTGCAAATCGACTCATCATTCGTGTGGGGAAAAGATGATGTTCATAAAGAACAGTCAGAACTTCTTAAGAAGGACTTTAATGAACTCTTTGAAACACTAAAAAGACTGAATGTTCAAACATTCATCAGTGGACAACTCCCAGTAAGAGGAACAAACAGGTTTTCACGTTTGCTTGGGCTTAATACATGGCTGCAAAAAAACCTGCAATATAAAAGGAGTGCACTTCATTGACAACTTCAATCTTTTCTGGAATAAGAGGCAAATGTTTCAACAGAATGGCCACCAGCCAAACAAACTGGGTTCAAGAGTGCTTTAGGACAATATCTACTTCTCCCTCCCGCATCCTTCTGCCAATCCACTCAACCAGAATGGCACACACACACCTGAACACAGCATGATTGACCACATGTCTTCACCTCAGCACCTGGTTGTACATGCGGCTGACACGTCACACAATGATAACAGCACTCAGTTCATGGACACCTTCTCAGCTGAGCCCTGCCCATCGAGCTCAACACAGACAGACTGTGACATCAGAACTGCTCCAAGATTCAGCACCCAAGGACAACTTCCTGAAAACAGCCAGGGAAACCAGGACAGCATATTACAGCCTCCGATAACAACAGAGATATAGCCCCTCTCACCAGACACGTTATCTCTCTCTCCAGGATCTCCACTTCTGTGCTTCTCAGAGAAAATGGAAAAACTGCTGGTGTATGCTGGAACCAAACTTGCTGGAAGCCCCCAGATGCAGTGCAACAGTCCTCAATGAAGCATTGGTTAAAAGGTGCGCCTCGCATTTTACTTATCACTATTTACAGGCCTCCAAAATACTTTTCATCCTTTGCTGAAGACTTTAGAGAACTGTTATCAAAAATTTCCTCAGAGTTTGACTGTTTTGCTATTGCCGGAGATTTTAACATTCACATAGATAATGCAGAAAGCAATATGGCAAAAGAAATGAAAACTGTTTTAAAAACTTTTTACCTGATTCAGCATGTACATGGACCCACACACAATCGTGGACACACTCTAGATTTACTTATCAGTAAGGGTCTAAACATTTCATCTATTGTTATTAAGGATGTAGCACTATCTGATCATTTCTGTATTTTCTTAGATATAGTGATCTCCCCTGCCATTGAAATTAGATCTGTGTCTGTCAAGAGATGCCAGATTGTCATCTGGTCAACGCCACAGAGCTCTGAGCACCAGAACGACCAGACACAGGAACAGTTTCTTCCCTCAGGCAATCCATCTTATGAACACTTGATATAACTGTGGAACACACTACACTATTTATATTTACATACACATACACTTATTTATCCAACACACATACTTAGTGTACACTTAAATTCTTTGCACATAATATACCTGCCATACAATTGTCAATTTGTATTTTGTCTCCGTACTTACTTATTTGTATCTTTTGTATTTTTTATTCTTTTATTGTGTTTTTTGTTCTGTCACTGTCATTCTGTTGCACTGTGGAACTTATGTCATGAAAACAAATTCCTCGTATGTGTGAACATACCTGGCAATCAAGCTCATTCTAATCTTCTATTCTATTATAACATCTACAAAGACACCATCCATGCTTTCAATATGGAACTAGGCAAAGGTAGACAGACTTTCTTCTCAAATATTATAAACAGCAACTTAAACAACACCCGGACTCTTTTCGCTACTGTAGACAGACTGACAAACCCCCCAAGCCAGATTCCCAGTGAAATGCTCTCAGACAGCAAGTGCAGTGAGTTTGCTTCTTTCTCTGATAAAATCAATAACATTAGAAAGGTGATCAGCACATCCTTGAGTTGTGCTGGGGTCAGACAGACCACACCCCAACCTGAGAAAGTAGTTACAATGTCTGATTTTGAAGAAATTGATGGCAAAAATTTGGAAGAAACCATTCAACACCATAAAACATCAACCTGCGCCCTTGACGCACTTCCCACATCTTTTCTCAAAAGTGTGTTAAACTGTTTAGAAACTGGAAGTTTCCCAAACTCCCTGAAAACTGCTGTTGTCAAACCCCTCCTGAAAAAGAGCAATCTGGATAAGACCATATTAAACAACTATAGACCGAATCTCAAATCTTCCCTTTGTAGAGTCGGGTCGGACCAAAAGGTCAACACCTGGGATCGTAAAATGTCAGTTATCACCTTTCTGGTTTGATCAGGGCACATTCCGACACTACCCCCGAGCTTCAAAGGCATTCTTGGGGGGGTCCCTAATGTGTCCTAAGATGACAAAAGCCATGTGGCACCAGGAACAGAGAGAGATTCAAATTCTACCAAAGAACCGCAAGACTTTCTCCCCTCTTGCCACCTTAGAAAGTCTTAAAGTGTAAATAATTGTATCTCTACCGTTTATGTTTGTTCCCATGGTATGCTAGGCTAACCATAATATCAAAGGCATAGGTGTTACACCGTAACTAGGCTCATAATTGTGTTCTTGTACAAATTATGGGTCAATGTTCTAATAACCCTATCATGTTTCATACATAAATGTTCCCCTTTTCCTTCTTTAAATGATTGTGCATAGCACAGTAAGGTATTGTATACCATACTCGTTTTACTTTAATCTAAGTATATTACAGCGCCAAAACTTCCAGGCGACCATAAATGCAAATGAGCTATTGAGCCGGACAAAGGAACATTTCCCGCTCAAAAATCAGCTCACTACATTGGACCGCCCACTCTGGAGGGGCGTGACACCCTCAGGGTTTAAACATCTGTGCACGGAAGAAAATGCGCTCGTTGCTGTTCCTTCAATCTCTCGAGTCCTTTTATCCGGCAGTTTGCTTCGGCTAAGTTTGCGCTTCGTTCGGTTCTCAGGGAGAATCCAACGGACTCATCGCTTGCTTTAAACGCATCAGGACTTCCATCAGCGCAAACCAGAACTTGTCCCAGCACATCTAAAAGCCAATGCAAGTATCTAATCTATTAATAAATAGCTGTGCGTAAGCTTTGCCCTTTTTTTAATAAGGAGATTGTCCTTGATGGTTTATGCAGATGTGAATTGCTGATGTAATACTGCCAACTCTTACTTTGTCTATTACTTTCATCCTTTACGTTCATGTGTGTTTTGTCTCAATGTTCATCATTGTTTAGTTAGTTGGTTTGTTTCCCTTTTACGTAGTCAAAAAACCCCAATTTGTATGCCACGCTAGAATTGTTTCCGTGTTTATTGATCACATCTTAACGTCACTTGAAACTGCTTGATTTCGTTATAAGACTGAAGTGGTACTGTATTACAGTGAGAGTTGTTCCCTTTCTGTCGGTCTCTCGACGTTGTGTCGACAGAATGGGGTTTGACTTGAGAACCTATCATCTCTGACTGACTTGAACAGGCCAATGAAAATTGGCGAATGAAATTCGCATGCCGGTCCCCGCCCCGGATATCCGGGTATAAAAGGGAGCCGGCGTGCTGCATTCATTCACCTTTTGTTCTTTGGAGCCTTCGCATCCTGATGCTGACGACTTCGCGGTTCTTCTATGTTGCTGGTCTTACGACGTGGTGCAGTGGACTGTCCCTTCTCCTGTGACTTCCCCTGGGCGTCTCGGCAACTTCCAAAGCTTCTCTCTAAAAGAGCAAATTTCTTCAGCGTGGCATGTCCCGCTGTGCTCGTGGGTGCAACACACTCATCGAGGAGGGGGACGGACACGATGTCTGTCTCAAGTGTCTGGGACTCCGGCACGCTGAGGCAGCGTTTGTGGATTCGTCATGCCCGCACTGCGGGCGAATGATGATACAGACGTTGTCACGGGTGGCTGTGTTCTTGCGGGAATCAGCCACCACCTCGAATGCTTCCCGTCCAGTGGCATCAGCCCGGCGCGTGCACGTCAGACTAGCTCGGTCACCCTGACTTCCCTCGATGACGGGTCAGCTAAGGGCTATGTCGATGTTCCCCAGGTGGAACGTGCAGTCGCGGTACACCTGTGCCCGCAGACAGCTGCCACCTGGAGAGATCGACCAAGGCTCCCTTCCAAGTCGTGTAAGTTTTCGGCATCGCTGGTGTTGAAGGCTTACAACGCTGCGGGTCAAGCTGCCTCGGCCCTTCACGCTATGGCCATCCTGCAGGTCCATCAGGCCAAGGCATTGAAGGAGTTGCACGAGGGAAGGACTGACCCAGTTCATGCTAGCGCTCACGTCTGACACGCCCAGGCCAGTCAGAGTCGCTTTGCGGGAAATTTTGACGCGGCACAGCGCTGTGACGTTTTCCGAGGAACCCCATTCTGTCGACACAACGTCGAGAGACCGACAGAAAGGGAACGTCACGGTAACGTATGTAACCTCCGTTCCCTGATGGAGGGAACGAGATGTTGTGTCCTTCATGCCACAACGCTGGCCGCCCGCTGCAGCAGTCGGTGAATAAGGTGAATGAATGCAGCACGCCGGCTCCCTTTTATACACGGATATCCAGGGCGGGGACCGGCATGCAAATTTCATTCGCCAATTTTCATTGGCCTGTTCAGTCAGAGGTTCTCAAGTCCGGCTGAACAAATTCAAACGGATACTTTGACAATTTTCAATCTGGGTTCCGCCCGCATCACACCACAGCATATGCTAAAGTACTGATTCAGGCAAATTATCAGTGCTGGTTCTACTCGACCTCAGTGCTGCATTTGACACAGTCGATCACAACATACTTATAGACAGGCTGGAAAACTGGGTGGGGCTTTCTGGGATAGTCCTAAAATTATTCAGGTCATACCTAGAAGCGAGAGGTTATTATGTGAGTATAGGTGACCATAAGTCTGAGTGGACATCCATGACATTCGGAGTCCCTCTAGGCTCAATTCTTGCGCATCTCCTATTCAACCTGTACATGCTCCCAATGAACCAAATAATGAGAAAAACTTTCTTCAGTTAAACAAAGACAAAACTGAAGTCATTGCGTTTGGAAATAAAAATGAAGTTCTCAAGGTGAACGCGTACCTTCACTCTAAAGGTCAAACAACAAAAAATCAAGTCAGGAATCTCGGTGTGTCTCTAGAGTCAGACCTTAGCTTCAGTAGTCATGTCAAAGCAATAACTAAATCAGCATACTATCATCTGAAAAATATTGCAAGAATTAATGATTTCTTTCCAGTCAAGACTTAGAGAAACTTGTGCATGCTTTCATCACCAGCAGGGTGGATTATTGTAATGGACTCCTAACTGGCCTCCCCAAAAAGACCATAAGACAGTTGCAACTCATACAGAACGCTGCGGCAAGGATTCTGAGCAGAACCAGAAAATATGACCATATCACACCAGTCCTCAGGTCTTTAAACTGGCTACCAGTTACATATAGGATCGATTTTAAAGTTTTATTACTGGTATATAAATCGTTCAATGGCCTAGGACCTCAATACAGTGCAGATATGCTCATTGAATATAGACCCAAAAGAACACTCAGGTCATTAGGATCGCATCAGCTAGAAATACCAAGGGTTCTCTCTAAGCAAGGAGAGTCTGCATTTAGCTATTATGCCGGTCGCAGCTGGAACCAGAATTTGGCTTAAACAGAATGAGAACTTGGATCCATCATGCCTTGTTACCACTGTGCAGGCTGGTGATGGTGTAATGGTGTGGGGGATGTTTTCTTGGCACACTTTAGGCCCCTTAGTGCCATTTGGGCATCGTTTAAATGACACAGCCTACCTGAGCATTGTTCCTGACCATGTCCATCCCTTTATGATCACCATGTACCCATCCTCTGATGGCTACTTCCAGCAGGATAATGCACTGTGTCACAAAGCTCAAATCATTTCAAATTGGTTTCTTGAACATGACAATGATTTCACTATACTAAAATGGCCCCCAGAGTCACCAGATCTCAACCCAATAGAGCATCTTTGGGATGTGGTGGAACGGGAGCTTCGTGCCCTGGATATGCATCCCACAAATCTCCATCAACTGTAAGATGCTAATGTCACGCTCTGAGAGAGAGAGAGAGAGAGAGAGAGAGAGACCCAAGTGCAGGTGGAACACAAAAGTTTATTAAGGATAAAGTCAAATGAGGGTCACACTCGAGCCAAGCTCGGAGATAATAAATACGGAGATAGTCGAGAAGGCTGGGGTCGGTCGATCCGCGAACAGAATCCAGTGGGGCAATGACAGTTCAGATGATGGACAGGCAATCGTCAAGCGAGGGGCGAACTTTATCATAGGGGAGAAGCAACTCGTAAACAGGCAGGCAGGAGTAAAACACGAGGGGACAGTCCAAGTATATCTAACCAGCGATCACCAACTCTGATGAGCACACACTGGACAGAAGACAAGGTTAGTACACAATAGATTCAAAATGACAAGACGTACCATGGTACAAAGGCTAGGCGATCAGCATAAATTGCAAAACACACTGGCTAGGAACAGAACGACGGAAGCAACTATAACAGTCAGAAATTAGCGAGCAAAGAGAGAACAGGTGTGCAAGAGAGCGAATTGACAGAGTGGTAGCAGCTGTGCGTGAGCGCACGTAAAAGAGTGTAAAACGAAAGACTGAGCGAGGATTAGACCAGAGTCCTGATAGCTATCCTGTCAATATGGGCCAACATTTCTAAAGAATGCTTTCAGCACCTTGTTGAATCAATGCCACGTAGAAATAAGGCAGTTCTGAGGGCGAAAGGGGGTCAAACACAGTATTAGTATGGTGTTCCTAATAGGCAAGGCAAGGCAGGTGTATTTATATAGCACATTTCATAAACAATGGTAATTCAAAGTACTTTACATAGAAGAAATTAAAAAATGTAATTTGATAGATCAGTGAAGAAATAAGAAAAATGCAATTTAATAAAAAATAAATAAAAATACAGTTTAGAATAGAAAATATATAAAATAAAGTACAGCACAAACAGTCGGACGGTCAGAGGCCCAGTGCATATTAATTAAATCAAAGTTAAACAGATGTGTTTTGAGTCTGGATTTGAATGATCGGAGGAGAGCACGGAGGAAAAGGAAACCGGCGGGGACGAGGAGGTTTTAAACCCTCTGGCACTCAACTGTGGGAACACGGGGCACTGGCGCAACGTCTGTCCTGAGTCTCCGAGATCAGTGAAATCAAAGGAGAAGGGAGACTGAAGTCAGGGGGTGTGGCATCATCCAGAGGGCGGTGAGTAGGATTCCCCTAGTATATGGAATGAAAAAATGCTTTTTCCTACTGTATGCAATGAAGATCTGCTTAGCTCTCATTCCATGATGAATGAAACTGCTTTCCGAACTTTGCCAAAATGCACAATGCTTGTGTGAAACAGCTTGAATTTTTGATAGATTCAGGGGCAACAAATACTGTGATTCACAAGAAGTGTTTAAATTTGCCAGAGTCTAAACTACCTGTGTTTTCCCTAAATGCTAGTGGCTCTACTGTAAAATAATTGATGTCAAAAAGGGTGCAATCCG
Organism: Barbatula barbatula; assembly: GCF_947034865.1. Lineage (NCBI taxonomy): Eukaryota > Metazoa > Chordata > Actinopteri > Cypriniformes > Nemacheilidae > Barbatula > Barbatula barbatula. The sequence goes on along the minus strand of NC_136780.1, from coordinate 19,847,585 downwards.
AGTTGGGGGGTGTCAAATTTCAACACAGGTTTCTCATGTCTGACTGCTGCCCGATTAATTTGCTGGGCAGAGACATAATCTGTATGATGACAGATTGAGCATGATACCAACACGACCCGAATGTATCTGCCACACACACACCGTGTGGACAGGGCAATTGTGTGCACGCTCGAACAGCTCACCGCACACCAGCGGTCTCTGTATGATGTAGAGAATGTAGTGCCTCACAAAGCCAGTAGAAGCAGTGTGGGCAGATTTAGTTTTTTTTGCTGCCAAATGTGCGCACGCCATAGAATGGGTTACAAGGGATGATGTGCAATATTCAAATTCATTGCAAGCATATCGGGTTGAGAATCATGCCTGTCTGTCAGCCACAAGGGGACTTGAAGTGTTTTCACACACGGATAGTTTGATGATTTATGTTGACATCCCAGAAATTCTGGGAAATGTGCCCGTACAAATGTTGGGTTGATTAGGAACTGTGAGCCTGTCGTGATAAAGCCCAAAAGTAATTTTCATCCATGCAAACAACAATACCCCTCAAACCAGAAGCCCTCAATGGCATAAGGCCAATATTTAACGAGTTTCTCAAAAAAGGCATAGTCGTGCCCAAATTCACCTGTGCGCACCTCTTTGTTTCCAGTTAAAAAGATCAGAGAAAAGGGAGCGCCACAAGATTTGCAAGCAGTTAATGTCGCAGTACAGCCACGAGCACCAAACGTATCCAACCCATATACCATTCTCTGTCAAATTCCGCCTGAAACAAAATGGTGATTGATTTGATGGCAAGCCATATACAGTACATTCACACGTCTATGCCAAGGGTACTGCGAATCACCGACCATTTACAACAAGGCACTGCGACAATCACTGGAGCCATTCCATCTCCCGAATGGGGTGGCATTGCTGCAGTATGTGGATGACATTCTTTTTATGTGCACCCACCAATGCGCAGTGTGAAGAACACACTGTATGACTGCTCACTCATTTGGCACACGAAGGACACAAAGTAAATGTCTCAAAGTCCAGCTGGCGAAACAACTTGTTCATTTTTTGGGTCACAAAATTACTGACCGCGGCAGACAGCTCTCCGCAAAGTCTGTGTCTGCAATTACAGACATCGCACGTCCAAAAGCAAAGAAGCAATTAATATCATTTTTAGGGACAATTTCTCTGCTCAGACAGCAGAGCTCATTGCACTCACATGCGCATGCGAATTAGCAGAGGGTAAAAGTGTTAACATTCACACAGACAGTGTGGTGTAACTCATGATTTTGGCACACTGTGGAAACACAGAAACTTTTAAAAAGCTGATGGTAAAAACATTCTTAATCACACACAGGTTGCTGATTTGCTCTCTGCTATTCTTCTCCCAACAGCCATTGCTGTGTGTAAATGTGCTGCACACAGTTTGGTATCTGACACAATTTCTGCAGGAAACCGACGAGCTGACCTTGCAGCAAAGCAAGCAGCATCACAGCCACGGACGGACACCAGCCTGTCACACACACCATCTCTATGTTACCATGTTTAATTCACTGTTTTCAGAACTGTTTAGATAAAATGATGACAGGGAGCATGGCTGCATGCCTGTAAGAGAAAGGACGTTGCTCATCTTACAGGTCGAGGTATAAAGATTTTGGTTATCATAAATGATAAAAGGGGGGAAATGTAATGGAATTTTTCTATCCTTGATTCATGCCTTGTTTATCTTTGTTTTTCATTCCTGTTATTCTATCCTTGCTACATGAAGTGTTTATCTTTGTTTTTTTAAGGTGTTTATCATGTTCTTCTCTATACGCGTTTTTCTCTATACGCGATCGCGGTATAGGTCAAGCCCATTTCAGAAATCGAGGTATCTTATACTTAGAGTGAGTAACCATAGTAATCTACTCTGTGAACCTAACCTGTTCGGGAGCAGGTTTTATTCCACAAACCTGAGGTTTGTTACAATCTCCGCTCCCTTTTTGAAGTGCGAGCGGTGTTGAAATTGCCTTCGCCGTTTGTTTTTTCATTTGTTTTCCTTAATCGCGCACAAGTTCGTAACACAGACAAATGGCATGTCCATTTATTCAGGAACCCGTAGAAGCTGCATTCATTCAGAGAGAGTTACATTTACGTCGGGAGAGAATATATGGTGAAGCCCCGTTTGGATGTTTTAATATATCCGGAGGATGTTTTATTTGAGCGATACTGTTTTTCTTTACATTCCGTTACATATACCCACACTCCGCGTCATCCTTACATCACAAACCTCACTCGTCGGGCCACGCTCTTACATCTGAGCAGATTATTTGTGTGGCTTAGTTTCTTTGCTAATGGTAGCTTTCTTTATAACACCAGAGATGCAGAACACGTTAGCAAGGCAACTGTAGAGCAGTAAGAAAAAACTTTTTAGTAATTTTTGTTAAGTTTCCTGTGAGAGCCATCAAAGAGGAGTTTCATAGGATTGCAGTTGAATGGTGAACGTCTTTCTGAATTAGGCTGATCAAATAAATGTGGTCTTGCTGCCACCTCTGGAAGTAAGCTAAAAATTCAAATACCCTTTAGGATTTCCCAATGTGATTGGGTGGAGCAGGGGCAAGCATGGCCAGTTTTCTGTCTTCTGTAGCCAGGTTCTCGGTTCTCATAGCTTTCAAGGCCAGTTTATTAAATATGGCATCCTACTAGCAAGAACATTTAAACTCACCGGACTTTTATTACAGAAGGATTGCACCTACATGACAAAGATCGTAGGTATATATGTGTCATACGGAGAGATTATGGTTCATTTTATTTCATGTGTTTTTGTGTGTATTAGCACTGGTTTGTTTTTCTTTCCTTCTTTGATCTTATGTTTTTGTTGTGATTTTATTTTATTCACGCTATCATGTTGGTGGTTGTTTGACCAGGAGTTGGAATGTGTGGTAACGCCCCCGTGTTCTTCTGGGTGCCCGGACCACAGCTGATTAGATGGACAGCTGTTGGTGATTGCCACGTCAAATCGCAGACTGTTAAAAAAGCGAAGGAACTGAGGCGGCGTGTGTCTGTGGCCCCGCAAACTCTGTTGTTGCAACTCTGTTCCCACGTCATTGCTGGATTGTTTATGTTGCTAGCACGATCATCGCATGGATAATTGTCTGCTTGTGTCGAAGCCTGAAGTTTTGCTGAGGTGTCGGTTCTGCTGTCGACTCTGTATGGGTTCGTCTCCTCCTCGGTTGCATAGCTGTCGTCCGCTGCCGTGCTGAGCTTACTGTCACCCTTTGCTGTGCTGGAAATTCTGCCGTCCTCGATTGTGCTGGGATTGCTGATGTCCTTCGCTGTGCTGCCCGAGCCCCGCCTTGTCCCTTCTGGTTCTGTGGTTTGAGGAGTGCTGTTCAACGAGACTGGGAGTTAGATTCGTCTGCTCCCAGTTTATGGGTGAGTGACGTTCTCACTAAATTATGCTGTCTTACCTCGTCCAAAGTTAAGATCCACGTCACGGTCTCATCTAAATTGGAGAGCGTCAGGCTGTCCACTGTAGTCTTACCGTTACAACTTATTCACGGATTGTAGTGCCTTACTTGATTATTGCACGATTGATAGTTTTAGTGTGGTGCTTTGTTTATGCTGTGTTTGATATCTACTGTGGAGATACTGGCGGCTTTCTTCCTGTTGTGTGAGTGTTGTGTTGGTGCGTGCGGTGATTGACAGGTGGCCTGCTGCGTATACGTCACTGCCTAGTGTGAGACGGACTTGAGAGAGAGAGGGACCGCTTATGGACTGTGTATCTATGGACTTCCAGTGGACTGGAACGTGTTGCTTGATGTCCCGCTTTTACTTGATTAATAGTTTTAAGAGCCTGATTGAGAGTGTGTGTGCATGGGCACCTCATTATTTTTATAGAATTAGTTTATAATAAATATATATTTTTACTGATTTTGATGTCTTGGTGAATCTGTTGTGTTGCTCCCACCAAACTAGAAAGATGTCCTACTCCACACTGGTGACCATGTGTCATGACTGTGTGTGAACAGAGGATGCAGAGACTAAGATGCAGGTACAAATGAAAAGTAATTTATTTGGTAGTTCAATAATAATCCACCATGCGACACCGGCCTCGAACACAGGAAACACGTAAGCCTTGGGGGTAAGAGGACTCGGACAAGCGGCAGTAGACCCAGTCCTCACATAGTGGGAGACACGGGGTGGAGCAAGTGACGTATACACCGAACACGTGTGGAGCTGTCAAACGGCACTCCACGTGTTCGACAAAACACACACCCACAAGACACAAAGGCGCGACAAGACTGAGATCACGACAGTACCTCCCCAGTGGCGCCACTGGGTGCTTAGGGAGGGGGTTCTACCTTGTTTGCGTTGGAAGTTCACAATCAGCGAACAGTCCAGAATATCACAAGACAGCACTCAACACCTTTCCTGTGCACCATAGCCAATGTTCCCCCTAAATTGTCATGTGTCGGAGCATACACACAAACTCCCTGAGAATTCCTTGGTCTAATGTGACGTGCACACTGTGGCCACACTAGTCCAAAACCTAAGATCATAACAAGTTACATGGCTTATTAAAAGAATCCATTTACAGCAGTAATTTCCGATTACTTTTAATATAAGTGATCTGGCCCACTTACAACGAAAAAAACCAAAAAACTTAATTTTCAGGAGCTGTGTATGTACATGAGAAAAAACACCAAAAGTGACCAGCTGTGTAGTTAAAGATACACGTCAAAAACTATGCAGTGAAGTAGGTCCACCTTAGACAGATTCTCTGCCTGAATTTTAGTCTACAGCTGTTCAGAGGAAGTTTATCTCTAGGCTGAGGCTGTGAGTATCCAGGTGCACAGAGAGAACTGCTGCCACTTTGTCCAGGTCTGCACACTGGGACTCCAGCTAGAGCAGGAGAGCCACCAGCAGACAGAACAGACACAGAGTAGGGATAAAAATAACACACAAAAACCTGAGATAATAACAAGCTACATGGCTTATTAAAATGGTAAAAAAATAATTTCCATACAATTTATGCATTTGGCAGACGCTTTTATCCAAAGCGACTTACATAGCATTATCCTATACATTTATACATAGGTATCTACAATCCCCTGTGATCGAACTCACACCTTGCGTTGTTAACGCAATGCTCTTACCACTGAGCTACAGGAAAGCTGTATTAGATTTATTGTGACAGCTCGTTCCTCTTCTCTCAATCGTTTGCACTCTCCTGCAATAATGTACTAATACCCATTCCCATATTGCGTCTTCATACAATTCCAACAAAAGTCCTAACTTCCATTCAGTCCATATTTTTCCCTCCGAAAACACACTTGCAGCTTTGGCTTCGCAGCATGTTTTGCAGAGCAGCCCTTTCTGGTTCGAAAAAGAAAAAATCTCATCTAGTTTCATCTGTTCTTATGTTTGCACATACTCCGACAGCCATTCCATTTTAAAAGAACCGCATTTCTTTTTTAGTTTGGCTTGGTGAGTGGATGTGCCACTGCCCGTTTGTTGCCATAGTTTGGGGTTAGCTTGCTTAACTTTGCCGCCGCACCGTTAACTAAACGTTAACCTGCTAAACAGCACCACGTACACAAAGCGCTGTTAATGATATTGGCTGCGTAAGTAAATACGTGTGAGCCGCATCATGTCATTGGCTGGACAGCGTTAGGCATTGTTTTACTGTAGTTTCCACTTGTTGTCACCTGTCACTCACTGACTTGCATTGCAAAATGGTACAGAATACATTGTTATGCATTTATTTTATTTACAGATCAGGTTGATTTTCTTTTATGCGCTGCATAGATATGCTGTGCACAGAGATCGCAGGAGCATTGCGCGATTGCGCAAGCGCGCAGTTTAGAGGGAACATTGACCATAGCCCTCCCAGTCCGATGTGACGACGTACGCCCATCAATTTCCTGACAGTGTATGTCAGAGATTAATCCACGAAGCGCGGTGGGGAGGGGTGAGGCGATTGCTGGCAGGGTTGAGAGGGGACGTGACGACGGGTTTGACTCTGAAAAATAGGGTGAACTTGACGGGGATGGCCACCGGATTAGCCACCTAGGTGATGTGTATGGGCCAATGAACCTGGGAGCCAGCTTCCGAGAGGGCACCAAGAGATGCAGGTCCATGGTGGATAGCCATAGCCGCTGACCACACACATAGGCCGGAGGAGAGGACTGGTGGCGATTAGCCGCTGCCTTGGTCTTCTGAGAGGGTCGGGCCAGAGTATGCATCAACAATGCTGAACGAATGCCAGAGCAGAAGGAACCGCAACATCAAGCTCCTGTGAGGGGAAACAAGGGAGGGAATCATTTGAAGCATTGCGTATGTCTAGTTTGGTAGACCCCCTGCAAGAGTTCAAAGTCAGTTGACATGAGTGGTTAAGGGTATTTGTTCTTAACAGTAATCTGATTCAAACCTCGATAATTAATACAGGGACGCAGGGAGACGCAGAAGCCTGCACCAGCTGGCGACGAGGAATGGCGAATGAGCCCTTAAAAAAAACACATGTGAATGTACTTGTCCATGGCCTCCTTTTCAGGCCCAGACAAAGACTAGAGTTGCCCCTTGGGCGGAGAAGTGCCAGGGAGGAGGTCTATGGTACAGTCGTGGGGGCGATCCGAAGGGAGAGAGGAGGCTCGCGAATTGCTGAACACCGTGCGCAGATCGTGGTATTCTGCGGGAAAATGGCGGCTTCGACCTGCAGCACCGAAGGCACAAGGACAAGAGAAGAGGCAGAACTCAGACCAGATGCATGACAAGGGGAGTATTGGGGGAATCAAGGATGTACAGCTCATGCACTCACAATGATTACCAGAAAGAAAGTGTGTAACGTGAGGGGTAACATGAGTTATGGTAGTGAAGGGAAGACCGGAATCTGGACCGAGATGGGTTTGGTGAAGAGCTTGACGAATCTTCCACTGGCTTGCAGTGGCCGCATTGAGAATTCCCCTCGGCACCTAGGTCGAGAAGCGCTTGACCGGTGTGGCTGTGATCAGTGAACGGCAGCAGGGAGCAGAAACAGGAGAGGTAAAAGGAATAGAGCCCACCCAGGCTCTCTGTACTACAGATGAGTGGGATATTTTAATGGACACTGGTCGACCTGATGCCCGGACTTCCCACAGTAGAAAGTCCCCCTAGCCTACGCTTCTGCAGCGGAGACAAACTTGAGCGACCCAGTTGCATCGGTTCATAATCGGTGCGCCGAAGATGGCTCTGTGTCTGATTAAAGACTTCTCTGTCTCTTTCCTTTCATGTTACTCAATACATACTTCTCTTTTAAGTCCTCATCTTCCTGCAACCAGTAGTCATTCGCGTTGGGTTTCTTAAAAACTGCATCTCTAGAAACACTGTAAAACATTTTGACTACATTCTTTAAAAACACGTTTTATCAAACAGTTTTTCGCCAACCATTGTATACTCTTTTACCAGGTTCGCCGCTTTTTTCTCAATCCAGTCTTTCAGTATTGCGTTTATTATCATGTCGTACTTGTTCGGAATCTCTTTTCTGGTATAGTCCTCATTCACATCAATGACAAATTGGACGGGTAAAAAGCCCTCTTTGAAATCGTACAGATTAAAGTCATATCTTCTGCGTACTGAAATACACTGTCCTCCCGACCTCGTCCTTAGATTTCTATACCTCACGTTCTTTCTTCCGTCCGTCATCGCTAGACCCAGGGGCTCTGCTACCAAAGAATATAAAAGGGGTGAAAGGGGACGTCCCAGTCTTACGGATTTCATAAGCTTAAAAGACTTGGTTAAATAACCGTTACACTTTATTCTCGTCACCAAACCTTTGTATAAAATCTTTATACACTTTTTACAATTCTCTCAGAAGCCGAAACTCCCCCCAAAAAAACTGATGCTCCACTATGTTGAAAGCTTTCTCAAACCATTAAGATTCTTCTCTATTATGTAATTTATTATGTCTTTCATGCTTATATCGTATCCGCTATGTCTTTGCTTCTCACTCAGTAAGCTTTGTTGGTTTTAAAATGATTTTTGGCATCACCTCTTTCAATCTTTTTGTTGAGGATTTGTTGAGACCCTGTGAAATTGTAAGGTTTTTTGTTTAAGTTCTCTGGCATCTGTCTATATTTCTCCACTTGTTGAGTTTTTGTTTTCTTCCTTTTGTTTTTATACCTTTGTTGGAGTTTTTTTAAATCATCTTATTCATTAAAACATCTTACCTGAGACCTCGTACCCTGTGTTTCGATTGGATCCTACCCCTGCTTGCTGGTGGCTAAGTGGTCTTACCACTAAGTGGTCTTACAAGAGCTGACACTCTGCTGCTTTTGCTTCGATTATTTTAAACAGTTCTTCGCCTTTGTCCTGCACGCCTTCCGTTGTAAATAGTTTCTCGTAATATATTTTCATCTCTTCTAGTATGCCTTTGTTATTTAAAATTTATTCAACGTTCTCATTTTTAACAACTTTTATCGCTTCAGCTTTTCCCTTCCTTTTTTCTAAATCAAAGAAATCTTTGTGCATTTCCCCCTCCACGATATTTAGGCTTTTCTTCTAAAGCAGGCACCTTCGTATTTTTTCGCTTCCATGTCTTTAAGTTTATCTTCTACATGTCTTTTGTTCCGATTTATTTCCTTTTCTTAGTTCTCTCGTTTCTTTTTCCACACACCTTTTACATTTCTTTAGCAGTCTACAAAGCCCTAATGTGTGTTTTAATTAGGAACTTTAGGGGTTTACGTTCTTTTAAATTTGACATATATTTCGTTTTACTTTTCATTTTCAATAAATAATTTTACTTCTTGAACATAAACGGCTCTTTTTAAAACATCAGCATTTAAAACCCACACACCTGTACCTCTTTTGGCCACGCTCGGAACAATTATCATGTCTAACGGCTTGTGATCGCTTAAACTCATTTCCTCATATTTCAAGTTCTCTATATAACCTTAAAGATGCCTAGAACACAAGATAAAATAGATTCTTGTCGCGCACATAAAATTTCCCACACTTTGCCTTCTCAACTATTATCTTCTATTTCATACCTTTCTCTGCACACATCAATCAGCTTATTTTTATCCATTAGTAATCCACACTCTGCCTTCCCAAATCATTTTTAAAAACCCTTCCATAAGCCATATCCAGTTTGCTTTAAAACAGTGTTAAAATCCCCCATCAAAATAACATGCTTGTGCTTCGTTAAAAACAGGTTAAAAATCCTCTACCTTCTCTTCAGTAGCGCGTGCACATTAATCATCAACATTTTGTTTTCTCCATGTTCTATTTCCACCGCTAGACATTTCCCATCATCTTTATTAACAACTTTGCAAGCAAAACTTGTGTTTTTGTTACACTTTTAAGAATGAAGCGATGTCATTTCCTTGGGCAACACGTTTATTTCTGTAGAAAACAGATAGAAAATACAGGTAAAATAAAGAGCAATTTCTCCGCACGTTACATCTCGTGCTGAATACTACGTTCACTCTACTATCAGCGACTGATGCATGGTGTAAAAAACAGGGTACATAACACTAGACACGTTACTCTCAAGAAATACCTGCTCTAATTATATAAACAACACAACATAGGTCTGAACATGTACTGTGCCCTCTCTCACATGATAACGTGACAAATAATGCAATTAACGTACCACAGACTCTCTTAGCATGCATACGAGCGAGTTATAGGTTTAAACTCAAATATAACCCTGTCAATGGCACTTAGAATGAGTAAAATACAGACATTTACAATATTTTAGTCTAAATGCACATAACTAGTATTGAGAATAACTGTACATATCTCTTACTACTCCTTCCAATCACTGTTTTAATTGTCTTCAATTCCGTTTTTTTATCTTCCAAGGAATATGCTAATGAACTAGATTTTAACAGATTAACGTTTACCGTGTTCTCACTATTAACGTACAAAATGATTAAATAAAAGCATTTTACCACTGTATCTGACTGGAGTTCTTGTTAACCGTATTGAATGCGCTTTTACATGTAATGGCTGACAAAGTTACGCTAAATGAGGGTTCACAGGTTATTTGTGGACTAAAAATAGACACGTGCGCCTGCTGAACTCAAACTGCCCAGACTTGCGCCTACACACGACTTAATCAATGTTCGTCCACATCTATTTGGTTGATTATCCCTCTTCTCACACTCCTCTTGAGTATGTATCATTTTAGGCTTTTATTCCTCCGTTTTGCTCACGTTAAAAGTTACTAGTTCTTCTCGTGAGTTATGAACACTCTCGTCCGCCATTTCACGCACGACACTCTTAATTACAGCTAACATTAAACTTTTCTCAACGTACCAGACACGAAATACAGCTCCATAAAAATATAACATTATTAGGCATCAATAATATAAAGATTATTGTCAGCTTACCTGTAGAAAACAGATAGAAAATACAGGTAAAATAAAGAGCAATTTCTCTGCACGTTCACCGCAATACATCTCGTGCTGAATACTACGTTCACTCTACTATCAGCGACTGATGCGCGGTGTAACTCTCGGGTGCCCTCTAATGACGACTCTAAGGTTTGCCAAATTGAACAAAGTGTAATCAAGAAATGCAAGTAACTACCTAACAAGAATGATCACATTTGAGATTTAAAGGGGAAATTTAAAGGGGGTGCAATGTTATTTGTCCATTTTTACGTTCTTAGGGCTACACTTTCCCTTTTTAAAGAGTAAGTAACATTAGTCGACTCCAAATCACGCACACGAGACATGACCTAGTTCGAGTCTCTAACTGCCACGTATCTACGTCACTAGAAATAGTCCCCGCCTATGTTTAAAAGGGACTGCCGTGAAAACTTCATTGTCCTCCCCCAAACACTGTCGCTGGTTCGTGATACGTGTTCATCATGTCTAGAACTACGTTCGTTTCTACGTTGTGAAACGAAGTCCGTCTTATTTAAATTACCAAAGGAAGGAATTCTGAAGAAACAGTGGTTACAATACATTTTTCAAACAACACCAAAGGAGTATAACCCCAGGGTTTTACTGTGCGCGCATCATTTCACCGAAGATTGCTTCAATAATCTTGGCGCGTTCACTGCAGGATATGTTAAAAGCGGGAATCCTTGAAAGCGGGAAATACCAACTTATTTGAAACTGTTAGCTCCACCGAATCAAAACCTGAAAGTGTGAAGTGTGATTTATTTTTGCTTTAACTTAAATAAATATGTGTGTACCTTATGTCTGTGTTTAGCTAATATATTTAACACTAACGTAAACATGTAATACCCCAGAAATAATGGTACAAGTTCAATCTATTAACTCTAAATATTTATTACAAGAACTGAGTGGACTACTATCTGTATTGTAATAACATTTGAAGATACGAACACTGTTCACTGTATGCCTTGTAATACTGTTACTAGAGAAGTGTAGTCACCTACATAGATATATGGGGTGAAACAAATAAATTTTTTATAACATCATCTTTCTAAAATGCTCTGTGTAACATAATAATGCACAGTAAAGACAAAATACTGTTAATACGTAATAATATGAATTCAAGTAAAAATAATATTTTATTTCAATGATGAGCAAAAGGACAGCATGCATGTTGTCAGACTGGAAGTTTTGATGACAAGAGTTGTGACTTGCCACTGAGAAACATTGTGCTCTAGTCGTGCTGGAGTTTCTTCGTCAGACTCGGGTTCAAACTACTATCTATACACTGTATATAACATCCACCATTGTAAACCGTAATCCAGTAATGATGATCCATTTGCGACACATGATGAACACATTTGACCAATCACAACAGACTTCACCATCTGACCAATCACATGACACTAGGCTCGCACATAGAAAGGGATTAGACGGATGAATCGCAGAACGAATCATTTGAGAGTCATTCGAGAAGTAAGTTAAGAATAAGTGCCTATTATTATGACATAACAGTGTATTTGCACCTTGTATGTACATAAACTTTTTGTTGGACACTCCATAAACCACAGTAGGACCTTAAAAATCCAATGTTACATACTCTAAAAGCCAAAAGCCAACCCTCTGCCCTATCTCCTATATTCGTTTTTCTAATTTCACAAATATGTGTTTCTCTCCAGTTCGTACACAATTATCTCTTCGTTTTTAAACATTTCATTCACTTTTTCAAACTTGTTAAAATCAAATAGTGACCAGATTTAAAACCAAAAAAAAAGAAATGTATAAAGCCACGAGGTCATCAACGCAAGACACACTAACGATCTGACAATGAGTGGGGAAACTGGCGAGGAATAAGTAGTGAGTGAATATCCTTAACTCATGCCGTTCAAGTCTTTCAACAGTTCAAATCTATTCTTTGATAAATCTTTAATGGCAGTTTTCTTTCGTATCCCTCAAGGTTTGACTTTACTTTTATTTGATGTCATCTTTTTAGCTTCAACGCTCCTCCAGCCTTTCTTTCTCTGTTGCTGTTAAATCCTCATCTCCATCCATCGCATTTTTCACTGTAACTAAGATCAGTGTCCAGTTCTCGTCTCCCTGACTCGCTTCTGAACTTTGTACTATTTGATCTTATAGGTTCGTCACCTGTAGCAAAAGTTCAGCGCTCGTGTTCTCTCTATCCATCCATTCTCCGTCATCCTCATTGTCATCCTCTGTGTCTTGTCTCGAATCCGTCATTCCATCTTCCTCTCGTTCCACCATGTTGTCTCGCTCATGCACCTGTCCACCCACACGAGTCTGGTCTTCTTCAAACTAACACTTATTTAAGACTTTATTGCAGTCTGGGCACTTAAGTGCTTTACAATCCCTGGAGAAATGTCCCCTCTCCTTGCACTTGTAACAGTTATACTGTAGGCAGTCTTTAAATACATGATCGGGGTAGACTGTGCATCACCCAGAAGTATTGAAGCCTCATACTATATGGGAGTTTCTAGATCGTCGATGTATGTGGAAAGGTGAATGAACGAGACAACCTAATCTCTGTTTTGCAGTCTCTTAACTCCACAGTTCACATTCTTTATATTCATTCCATCCACCAACAGTTCAACATCTTCCACATTTTCAAGAGTCACCTCATATTCCTTGTTTAGTTTGGGTCTCACTCCCAAAATGTTTCCTTTACCGATCTTTTCTGTTACAGCTTTTATGATGTTCTCCTGCCTTGCGTTCACGTTTGATATATCCACAGTCCACTTTCCCCAGACACTAAACCGTTCTCGATTAAGTTCAGGTAGTTCTTCTGTCTTCCAAATTTTTATTTTCATCCAAAGTGTGTCATCTCCCTTGTTAAAATCTCCACATTTGTTTAAAAATTATTTCATTGTTTTCTTTCACTTCTCTTAATTTATGTGTTTCTTTAACATTTTCACTCTCAGTTCATCTTTCCGTTGGTCCACATCCATTAACCCTGGACCTCCCTTTTCCAACTCCCCTAAAATCGTGTTATAAGCAATTCTTGCCGGTTTCCCTTCCCATAGAAAATCAATAAAACATTTCCATCCTTACAGGAATTTCAGAAACACCACAATATTGAAACAATTCAAGTTTAGAGTCCTCAGTTTCAAAAGATGTAACCTCCTCTCTATCTCTATTATCATTTGTTCCCACAAGTCGTCTCTGGTTTTCTCATTCGTCCCCATTAAAATTCCTCAAATCCTCATTTCCTCCACTTCTTTTAAATTAAAACAACCTGTTAATACCATTGCTTTAACAAATCTCATATACATCGTCTTATCCTCATTTTCTTTCAGAACTTCAGGACTTTCAGACCCTCTACAGTATTTATTCTTAAATTTTTACACAAATCTTCGTGTCATCAGTGAATTGAAAAACATTTCCCTCTGCCTTGCTTTTTTCAATTTCTATTCCTATTATTCCTTCCTTTTTGTTTTATAAGTAGTCCTAGCGGTTTTGATAGGAGCGAGTATTATAAAGCTGACAGTGGACACCCCTGTCTAATCGATCTTCTCATTTTAAAACATTCTGTTAGGAACCCATTACATTTGATATTTGTTATTGCACCTTTGTATAAAATCTCAATCCATTTCGTAAAAACTAAAACTCCTTAAAACCTCAAATAAATACTCATTCTCCACCCTATCAAACGCTTTCTCAAAGTCCATACGGATTACATACCCTTCTTCTTTTTTTTCTTCATATACCATATTGTGTATCTTATACTTATCGTTATGTCTGCCTTCCTTTTACGCCATTTTAAACAAAACAAATATTTGAACAAAGAAAGCGAAAATGAAATGTAGGAGAGCCTTCCTCTCCCATCTGCAAACCAAACCCTTCCTGGTATCTCTTGTAATGGAAATTTTCTAGTCTAGCTTCTTGATGTGTCTGTCTATATGTTTACGAAGTGTTTATCTATGTTTTCTTTAAAAATGTTATCATGTTTTTCTCTATACACGTCATACCACTCTGCCTTTGCCCTCGAGCAGAGGCCAAGATGTTCTGTTTGGAATAACGGGCATCACTTCTCGTAAACCAGCTCGGGATTCTGGCTAGGGGGCAAAGGGAGGGGGTGTCACGTTTTAATATATAAACTCTGGGTGCAGGAGGAAAGAGCGCCTTTTCTCTGCACCAGCTCATTGCTTATGATGCAGATTAAACGACAGTAAAATACTTTGCAAAGTACCTGATGTCTCTGTGTGTTGCTTTTGTCAAAATTGACTCATCTAGATTAAGGAATAAGAAAATTACACCACGAGCATCATGCGCTGTGCGTAGAAAAATTTTTTTCAATCTAATATTATTTCATTAGGCTATAGAAATATTATTAGGCAGGCACATTTTAGCCATGTATATGTAAAAAAAATCATAATGGAATTATGCTTAGGGCACCAAAATGTCTAGCAGCAGCACTGGGCGTCTTCCAGGTAAAACCTTAATTTATCTTACACACATCATCAGTAAAAACATTTTTAAACTCCAACTTCAAAGTTTTGATCTTTAAAATAAAAGTGCATCAAAAGTTGCGAATATTCAAGATTTCCCAGTTTTATCAATTTCCTCAATTATCCTCCCCTTCATATTGCTCCATATATTTACTTCTCTTAAATGTTTGTGTTTCTGTAGCCAAAATTCACAGCTGGTTTCTTCAAAACACCATCTCTATAAAGACAATACAACATTTTCACAGTACATTCTTTAAAAACTCTTAATTTCTCCCAACATGACATGGACCAGGGGAAATAAGGGAAAGATGTGTATGTTTTTAATTTTTCTAATCCAGTACTTTTGAATATGGTTACTAATTTACAATTTCTTGTCTGCTATATTCTTCCTTTGTTTCCTCCATAGTGTCCACAATGTACTGTGCACGTAAAAATCCTTCCTTAAACTTGTCAGGTCTCGGGTCTGAACCTCACTTGTTTTGTTTGTTAGTCTTTGCTTTTGTCGAATGCATGGGAGAGCTATCAGCTCACCATGCGCTTGGAGTAGAGTCTGCCAGACTCTAGTGCTGTTGTTCTCTGCACGGTGTTTCCGTTTCTCTCACAGCCCCTGCAAAGCCCCCACCTCATCTGCCTTGATCGCTGACTTCTATGGTGCTTCCCTGGCGGGGATTACTGATCGCCACTTCCCGGACTACGGAGGGTACGACTTCTCTTCCTCTCCAGGCGACTGCGAGCGGGGTTGACTGCGGAAGGACTTGAGCCTCCCATGGATTGGCTCGTTTTCAGACATCTCATGGACATCCGAGAGGTTGGAATACCCTCTGCTCTGAGAATTACAATACTGAGACTTTTGCACAAACTCCTGTCATTTCTTTCAGCCAGATACTTCCTTGCGGATCAGGACAATCCTTTGAATTAATTCGCCCGAAAGTCTTCGGCCGAGCGCTCAAGCCTATAGATAGATCAAAAAGGATTACCACCAAAAAAGACCTGTGTATTATTGACTGCCTACTCTCCAGTGACTTGTGAATCCTCGTTCATAATATTGTCTGATTAAAAGCAATTATTGATTCCCACATCTTACTCCGGCCTCTGTCGTAACATAAATTAATATAAAACATCTCTGACTTTTGTGATTCCCACATCCTACCATTTCTTAAAAAATATATATTTTCCTTGATTTAAAACGTTCTTATTAAAAATCTGAAGTTGATTTAAAATGGTTGCTCTACTATCCGGGTTGTACCGGGTTGTTAGAATTTTACCTAATGCGCTCATCACTTCCTTGTAAAAACCAGGCATCTTGTCTGTCATCCAGGTTTTCATTTTCATCTTACCGCATTTGTTTCAAAAGCATTGTATTGTTTTTCTCCATGCTGTTAGATTCCCAACATCCAAGCACATCTTAACAATTTTTAGTCTCAGTGTTTTTCCTTTGTGTAACTTCAGTTATGCCCAAACCACCTTTCTCTACAGCTACAATCAAAGTGTCGTATGGGATCCTAAGAGGTTTCCCTTCCCATAAAAAGGCTGTTTTTGTGACATTTGAGATGTGATTTCGAAATGACAGGTTGCTGTCTAATATAACGCCTAGATCTTTTACTGTATTTGTTGGAGTAACAGTACATGCGTCAACTTGCAGTTTATAATCAGAAATATTTGGTTTGCGTGTCTTTGGTCTGATAAGTAATATTTCTGTTTTATTAAAATTTAAAAGAAGGAAATTACAGGTCATCCAATGTTGTATATCTTCAATGCACTCTGCCAATTTGGATCGCTGGGAGGAATCATCTGGTCTTGATGATATATATAGCTGAGTATCATCTGCATAGCAATGGAAGCTAATTCCATGTTTTTTAATAATGTTTCCAAAGGGAAGCATGTATATGGAGAACAGCACGGGTCCCAGAACCGATCCCTGAGGTAATCCATAATTTACTTGCGTTAGATTGGATGATTCCCCATTTAAATGGACAAATTGATGTCTGTCTGACAAGTAAGATCTAAACCATTGTAGTGCCTGTCCCTCAATACCGGTATAATTGTGTAAGCGATCTAGAAGTATGTTATGGTCTACGGTATCGAACCCAGCACTAAGGTCAAGCAGGACAAGGAGTGAGATGTTACCTTTATCTGATGCTATAAGCAGGTCGTTTGTAATTTTTAACGAGCGCAGTATCAGTGCTATGATGCGGTCTAAAGCCTGACTGAAATATTCTGTGCATGTTGTTATTTTGTAAGAAAGAGCACAACTGAGTGCACACTACTTCTAGTATTTTAGACAGGTATGGGAGATTTGAAATCGGTCTATAGTTTCCAAGTTCATTTGGATCTAAGTTTGGTTTCTTGATTAGAGGCTTAATGACGGCCATCTTAAAGGGCCCTGGGACATGGCCTAGATTAATTGACGAGTTGATAATGTTATAAATGGGCCAGGGGGTCTATACACCGTAGCCAATGTAAAAGAAAGCAATGGTTTTTTACTTTTGTAAGGAATAATTATGTTCAACGCAAGCACTTCAAATGATTTAAATTTATGCTCTGTTCTCTGAGTTACAGTAAGAAAGTTTCTAAATATTGTAGCGACGCCGCCACCCCGACCAACCGGACGTGGCTCATGCATATAACAGTAACTTGGTGGGGTACACTCATTTAGGCCGAAATAATCATTTGGTTTAAGCCAGGTCTCGGTAAGACAGAGTATATCAAAACTGTTGTCTGTGATCATTTCATTTACAATTACTGCCTTTGAATTTAGTGATCTAATATTAAGTAGGCCGAACTTTATAAATTGGTTTTGGTTGTTTATTACATTGTCTTCAGGTTTAATCACGATCAGATTTTTTCTCTGACTTTTGCCAAAATTTTTACTTTGTAGTATTATTCTGGGGACACATATAGTCTCTATATATTTGGAAGCAGTAACATTTATAGCAGTTGAGGCGCACATACTATGGTTAAAGGTTTGACTTACCTGAGGGAGACATAGTCAACTGGTGCGTAGCGCCTTTGAGATCTTGTCGGACAGGAGAGCCGCTCCGATGCTGCTGGGGTGCAGGCCGTCGGGGCGGAAGAGCCTAGGTCGCTCCTAGAACAGATCAAAATTATTTACAAAGAGCAGCTTCTGTTCAATACACCATGACATCAACCATTGATTAAGTGAAAAAAGTCTACTGAACTTTTCATTCCCTCGTTGGTAGGTAGGCAGCGGTCCTGATACGATAATCCTCGCTGTGGGCGATGCGTTGCGTACCGTCTCGATCAGACTCCTGAAGTCCCTCTTCAGGATCTCCGACTGCCGCACACTGACGTCATTCACTCCCGCGTGCAGCACGACAGCTTCGACGTTAGCGTTGTCCTTCAGGATCGCCTTTTGCCGTTGGTGTGCCGGTGCAAGAGTGAAGTTCATTTGGGCTGGTCGTGTTCTCGTAGCCTGGGCTCTGTGCAGAGAAACACGCGGAGTAGAAGTGGAAGAAGTATTATAATCGCGAAGAAAACTTACCGCGGATTTGCGAGCTTCAGCACGGGATGTTTCCAGCGCCGTTATACGTTCTCTTATAAAAGTAAACGTTATACGTTTACTTGTTTGCTTCAAGTAAATCCTGGATCTGCTTCTCCACAGCCTCCAATTCCGACTGAAACGCAAGCGTTTCCTTATCTGCACTCAAATGTACAAACACGTCTGAAGCATTAGCCATTAGTGATGTAATAATGAGAACAGCGAGTTAAGCAGTATGCAGGCTGGTAATGCTAATAGCCTAAGGGCTAACACAGAATGATCAGATACAAATAATTTATCAGTACGTTTAACAACGATATTTGTTTATGCTATGCTTAAGGATAGGTTTCACTCTCGCTTAATAACAATTTAAGACACAATTCTTCAAGATGTAACAAGAATTATTAGATTTGAAAGAGCTCCCGCTCAAGTCACGCGCTCTCAGTAAACTCGCAGCAAACAGGAAAATTGTTTGTTTCTTGTTTTTAGTTAGTTGTGGTCCTTGTTTTTTTTATCCCCATTGTGTTTTTTTTTTTATTCCTTAAAAGACTGTGTTACCCCGTATTGCTGCCTGCGCTTGGGTTCTTCCCTTACCTGTCCCTGACAGAAAGCATCCTTGTGACGAGTTCACGGTTTATTTAATAATGTAAGGTTGAATGAACACACACATTCAGAAATTACCTCTTTATGGAGTGCTTTTAATGGAATAAGAGGTGATATACATATTCATGAGTGAGCAAAAATGGGTGGTATTTGTAAGCCCTGAGGCCTATTGCACAAAACTAGATAAGGGATTAAGCCGGGATATCTTGGTTATCCTGGCTCAATTTATCCGTGATCCGGTTGCACTAAAGCTGGATGGGGCAGCAGGATATGTTATGGTATAAATTACCATGGAGATTTATTCTGTGGAGCTAGCCTGCTCCAGACCAGGCTAAATTCCAGGATCTATTTATTCTCATCCCTTATGTCAGTCAGCAGTCACCACAAACAGAAACCAATAGTTATTCCACTGCCCACTACACATCACATATAACTAGACCCACTGTCATTATTTAAATGTTTGTGATCATTAATTTCAATCATTTTGGATAAATGATGATTTTTAGATGTTGCTATCATTAGATAATTTACAGTTTCCCATAGACTATAAGGCTATATATAAAATGATAGAATATTTGGGCAACAGAGGAAAAAAAAGAAAATTCACAGACTTTGAGAATGAAGTCATAATATTGTAACCCATTGTTTTAGAGGCGGACAGTTGTTAAAATGACAGCTGTGGGGCATTTCGTGGAAATGTTCTTCAGTATGGTTTCACAGACAAGGCTTAATCTTTTGGCACATCAGCATCACATTGTTATAAGTATCAGGATTGTAAAAAGAATATGCATCTTTTCTGCAGAAAGAACGGTTTCCTTCTTCCTCAGTGTGGCCCTAATACTTGGTCGTATAAAATACAGATTCCATATAAAAACACAAAGTGTAACATTATGTTCCTTTTATTAAATATGGAAAAAAACAAAGCAGGTAAACCATCAGCTCCTTTCGAAACTGAAGTCAAACAGTGAATCTACAAGATGGAAAGCACAGAATCAAAGCATATTTTACAACAAAAGGATAAATACCCATTCAAAGGTCTGTATATAACATGCATGTCTGCACACTGAAATAAATGCAGGACAAATCCATACACATCAACTGAACAGACAAATTGATGGATGCAGTAGCCTCCCTGCAAGCTTGTATTACACACAGTATACAGCACAAACATCATAAGCGGCCAAATCAATAAAAAAGGGACACATTTAACCCAAATTGAAAGCACACATACTAACTAAAATAATTCAACACATATTGGTCCCTCAGTATCCGACCACTGTCGCCATCAGGGAAGATTGCAAGATTGTCCCAGTCCATGGCTGGTGGCAATCTGGGGGCCCTCTCATTCCTCAGGCAGGCCACATTGTGGAGGACAGCACAAGCCACAGTAATGTTACATCTCCTCACAGGGCTGACCCTGTGAATTTGTGAAGGCAGTAAAAGCGTGCCTTCAGGACACCAAAGGTCATTTCAACTCTGGCCCTTGTCCTGGCATGGGCATGGTTGTAGGCCTGCTGTGCTTTCTGGGGGTCTGTGAAAGGTGATAGGAGAAAAGGCTGGCAGCCATACCCCCGTCCCCCAGCAGAATCCAAGATGGCGGCATGTATGGTCCGATGTGTGTTTGTCCCCTTGTCTATACTCAATTGTTTTTTTATGCTCATATTTGGAGTAACATTTTTAGCAGATTCCAGGATTGAGTTTTTTGGTTTTTAGATGAAATAATTTTTATTGGATTATGGACTACTTTGCTGCAGAAAAGCTTCCATCTCCAGGCTCTACTTGGATCTCTAGGCCCTAGCAGTCCAGCTTCCATCTCTAGGCTCCAGGCCCTAGCAGCCCAGCTACCATCTTCAGGCTCTGCTTGTATATTGAGGCCCTCCTAGCCTCTCCAGGCCCAAGCAGCCCAGCTTCCATCTCCAGGCTCTACTTGGATTTTGAGGCCCTGTTAGCCTCTCCAGGCCTTAGCAGCCCAGCTACCATCTCTAGGCTCCAGGCCCCAGTAGCCTAGCTACCATCTTCCTTCTCTAGCCCAGCTCCAGCCAAGCTACCATCACCAGGCTAGCCTTTTCAGGCTTTACTTGGATCTTGAGGTTCTGCTAGCCTCTCTAGGCCTTAGCAGCCCAGCTAATATCTCCAGGCTCTTTATGGATCCTGCGGCCCTGTCAGCTCCTCCTGGTTTTGCTAACATCTTCTGCTAACATGGCTCTTCTCTTAATGCTGCTTTGTTCATTGTCTTTGCAGAATCTAAGATCAAGTGATTTATTCTTGGTGAGTACTTCTTACAACATTTGTGGCTCTTTGGACATAGCCTATGGATTCAACTGTTCAGCCTTTGTGCATTCCCCTCAAATGCCAAAAGAGCTGGAAGAGGACTTAAATTTAGCCTGGTTTCTACCCAGAGATATTCTTCAACTTCAAAGTCTTTTGATCTTAAATGACTATTTTGCATTTAATGACAGACATTACTGGGACTCTCATTTTAAAAATTCTACAGATTCTTCGTATACTGATGGTAAACAGAGATGGTTAATATTTTTATTGCTGCTTTTATCTGGCAATGTGCAGCCAAATCCAGGACCCGAGTTGCAGTGTATTCCATTGCCATCTGATGTGAAATCCATGTCTGGTTTGAGTGTAATTCACCTTAATGTTCGCAGTTTGTTATCTGCTTAGAATTTGGGTGAATTTAACAGATGCAGATATTGTTGTGCTATCTGAAACCTGGCTGACAAAATCAATCACTGATATGGATATTGGAATGGGTGGTTATAATGTGTTTCGTGCTGATAGACTAAGGAAGGGTGGTGGAGTTGCTATTTATGTCAAATCTAAATTTAATGTGAAGTTAGTCTATTCAGAATCAATCGGTAAGCAGCTGGAATTTTTGGCAGTGAAGATGGAGTTGGCAAAGGGCTATTATGTTACTGTTGTTGGGTGTTATAGGCCTCCTTCTGCCTTGAGTACAGCATTGCAGACTCTTATTCAACTCTTATCCAGATTGGACTACTCTGAAATTATTTTAGCAGGTGATCTAAACTGGGACTGGCTGAAGCCTTGTTCAGATGAATTTAAGTCATTTTGTGATTCTGTCAATTTTACACAGTTAATCAATTCTCACACTCGTTTAAATCTTAAGTGCCATGAGAAATCCACCTTAATTGATTTAATTTTGACTAATGTTCCGCACAAATTTTCTGCTGTTGGTGTTTTTTGCAATGACCTAAGTGACCACTGCGTTGTTGCTGCTATAAGGAATGCTAAGATGCCTAAATGTAAACCTCGCGTAATATGTAAGAGGAATCTCAAAACATTTAATGAACAGGGTTTTTGCCATGATTTGTTTAATTGTGATTGGAGTAGAATAGAGCTGATTCCCGATGTGGAGTCAGCCTGGATCTTTTTCCGGGATAGTTTTTTTGCAAGTAATAAATAGACACGCCCCACTAAAGAGATACAGAGTTAAGGGGCGGGATAATCCCTGGTTTTCCTCTGAGCTTGGAGATATTCTTCATGACCGCAATTTAGCTTGGGCCAAAGCAAGAAAAACGGGCTCTTCGTCTGATTGGCTTGTTTTTAGGCAGTTAAGAAATAAACGTTCTTCTTTTATTAAGAAAGCAAAATCTGACTTTTATATGTCAGCCACTACTAACAGCTTAAATGATCCCAGAAAATTTTGGAAGGCTATAAAATTACTTTCTTTAAACAAAGATAGTATTATTGTTCCTTCTTTTATTATGAAAGAGTCTGTAGTAGTTCATGACAAGATGGAGATATTGAACCATTTTAATGAGCATTTTATTCAGTCTGGTTCTTTGTTTGACACTGCTTGTCCTTATACTGTGACACCTTGTAGAGATGTATCAGTCTCTACAAGTGTCTTTAATTTCACTCCATTCTTAGTGGCTGATGTTCAAAAAGCCCTAAAAGGGCAGGCTCCTGAAAAACCTCCAGGACCTGATCTTATAGAGCCCTACTTCTTAAAAATAGCTGCTGATTGTTTAGCACAGCCTCTAACGTACCTTTTTAATCTTACTTTAGAGAGCAACACTATTCCCAAAATATGGAAATCTGCATTTGTTTGTCCATTATTGAAAGGGGGTGACCCGTCAAATTTAAATAATTATAGGCCAATTTCTAATTTGTCTGTTGTGGCCAAAATGCTTGAATCCCTAGTGAGTGATCAGATGAAAGACTTCTTGCATGTACAGGACATTTTATCCCCAGTTCAGTCAGGTTTTAGAAAAAAACATAGTACCATCACAGCTGCAATGAAGGTGATAAATGACATCTCTGTTGCTCGTGACAAGAAGCAGCACTGTGCATCACTTTTTATTGATTTGTCAAAAGCTTTTGACAAGGTTGATCATGATGTTTTAAAGATTAGGCTTCTTAATTCGGGGTTTTCAGAGAATACTGTCTCTTGGTTCTCAAACTATCTTAGTGACAGAACCCAGTGCACTAAGCATGATGGTGTTCAATCTGGTATTTTACCAATCCTTAAAGGGGTTCCACAAGGCTCTGTGTTAGGCCCTCTTTTATTCACTATTTATATAAATAATCTTAATCAGCATGTGTCTGATGCAAACTTTCATTTTTATGCAGATGACACAGTTATTTACTGCTGTGCACCCTCTCTTAAACAAGCCATTGCCAATTTACAGAATGCCTTCACTGTGGTCCAAAACACGTTGCTACAGCTGAAACTTGTGCTCAATGCAGACAAAACCAAATGTATGCTTTTCACGGGCCCTCGAAATAGACCACTGAATGTTCCCTCAGTGACTACTCTTGACGGACGTGAAATACAGACTGTTACAACTTATAAGTATCTTGGTATCGTTATTGATGATTGCCTATCATTTAAGCCTCATGTTCACTGTTTAGTGAGAAAGTTGAGGCTAAAATTGGGATTTTATTTTCGAAATAAGCTGTGCTTTTCTTTTAATGTTAAAAAACGGTTAGTGGCATCCACTTTTTTATCTGTGCTGGACTATGGTGATATATTATATATGCATTCATCTGCTCAATGCCTTCATATGATTGATGCAGCCTATCATGCATCGCTGAGATTTATTACTAATTGTAAAGCTCGCAGCCATCACTGTGAGCTGTACTCTCGTGTAGGGTGGTCTGCTCTGGCCACACGGAGGCGTTGTCATTGGTATACATTTATATATAAGGCTATTATTGGTGTGCTTCCATCCTATTTATGTTCACTTATTATGAAAAAAAGTGTTGGTCATTATTCTCTTCGTTCTCAGGCTGTTGTCTTGCTTTCTGTCCCACATGTCAGTACTGAGCTGGGTAAAAAGGCCTTTGTTTATTCTGCTCCCTTTACATGGAATTTGCTGCAGAACAACTTAAAACTTAGTAAATTGATTCCTTTGAGTGTTTTTAAGTTAAGAATGAGATGTTTTGAGTTGTACTCCCTCACATGTAAATGTTTTAATTAAGATTTCATTGTAAGTGCAAAACTGGCTTTCAAATTGTTTCTATTAATTTATTTGTTTTATTTTTCATGTTTTTTTTGTTTTTTGTGTGTCTTGTACGTATGTAATGATGTGTTGTAAATTCTGCTGCCTATCTTGGCCAGGTCTCCCTTGTAAAAGAGATTTTTAATCTCAATGGGCTTTTCCTGGTTAAATAAAGGATAAATAAAAAAAATAAAAAATAAAAAATGACTACCTCATAAACAGAGTGATATTCTTGACACAGCCATGATGTAAAAAGTGGTTATTAAAAGGGTTTGTGTGGCTCACCTTGTAATAGGCGCTGATAGATTTCAGAGGCCCGAAAGATTCTGGTGCCACAACATTGCTGATCATACAGTCAGCATTGCAGATCATCTGAAATCATAAGATGAGGAATATTAAACCAATCAATGCACATCACTTGCAATGCACAGTGTTCATCAATGGACAATATCAAAAAGTTATGTTCACCTGAACATTAATGCTGTGAAAGGATTTCCGATTCACAAAATCCGCCTCATGGGCACCTGAAGGGGCTTTTATCCTTATGTGTGTGCAGTCTAGTGCACCAATGACATTGGGGAAACCTGTCACACAAAGTAATGAGTATCCTACTATGAGTGTTAACAGTTGTCCTGTAATTTGTAGATCCTCTTACCTGCAAATTACATAGAACTCGTCTTTGATGTCACAGAGTCTTCTGTGGCCAGGGAAGGAGATGAAGACATCTGCTAAAGCTTTGATAGCCAGACACACACTCCTTATTGTGCGGCAAATTGTGGCCTTGTTCAGCTGTTCTGCATCCCCCACAGAGTACAGGAAGGCTCCACTAGCAAAAAAACGCAAGGCCACACAAACCATTTGCTCCACACCCAGTGCATGGTGCCGTGCGGTGCTTAATCCTGGGACCCCGCAGTCTGCACAGATACCTGATGCCATCTGCAGAAAACCTGTATGTTTCAAATAGATGGTCATCAGGGAAGGCCAATGGGTCCAACCGGTCCCTGAAGACCCTCTCTCGCCCGAAGGCTCTCCTGAGCACAAGTGCTTCTTCATCCACCACATCTCGCAAAAATGGGCACGCCATTATCAGAGCAGAAAGGAACACAACATTTTGGGCCTTTATATAGGCTAGTGGCCACACCTGGCTTTGGGGGGTGGGCAAAAGGGGGGGGTGCCTTATAACGATGCTTATTTGTACTGATTGCTGGGGAAAATAAAAAAAAACTTACTAAAGATGCCGCTGGTCCTGTGCACTCACAAATGGGAGATCATATGTCATGGCTCACTTGACTTTACGAGTTGACCTTATATTTTTTATTTTAAGATGTGTCATCTTCTTGGAGCTGGGGGAGGAAAGAGAATAATTATTAAAGCATTTGTGCTACAGTTATCATATAGTGTACATTGAAGGCATAACTCACATCCCGCTCAAGTGTTTTTATTTCAAGGTTCAGTTTCCTAATTGTCCTAATTTTTTATTTCGGACTCCAGTGCAAGATTTTCCATCTTTTTCTTCTTGTACTGCATGTCTATATCCACCAGTTCTATTTGGCGCCGGAGGTGGTTGCCATACAACTGTCTGATAGCTTGTGAGCTCTGTGAACACAATACAATTAGCGGAGCAGAAATTTTGCACGATATAGTGTCCTTCCATTAATACGCACTATGTTGCCAGGCTGGCTTTCCCACTGTGCGGCATCGGGGTCCAGTTACAGAAATGAGATTGTGAGATTTTGTGTGGGCTCCAAATGATGACTCCTCACCATTGTAGACTGAATAGTACTTTAACAGGCTTGACATGATACCTCATGCCTTCTGGAATCCAGAGAGATTGTCTCATCATCATCACCGTCATGTGCTGTTGCTGCTGCACTGGGACCTTCACCCTATCACATTTAATCAGATTCATATTGAAGCTAGTAGACAAGACATGCCAGGCCTACAGTATGCCTTTGATGGAGTACTCACTGGAGCAACATTGTCTGGTGCTTGTGGCTCTAACAGCAACACAGTGCTGCCAGACACAAAAAGGCAATAGGCAAATGGATTCAATATGAATGTGGTTGTGTCCCATGTGGAGATGAAAGGACATACCTTGTATGAAGCGGGTGGCATCTTGGGAGGGACCTATGCTTGTCTCTTCCCCCAGGGATCCCCTCCAACACGGGCCTGCCCTTATTTAGCTCCAAGGCTATGTCCTCTGCTGGGTTGAGGTCAGCTTTTGGTGACCCACCACTCGTGCCTTGTCTGTGGGTATTCTTTTTCACTGCTAAAACAATACTGACAATGTGTGAGCAGGCACCTTCTGGGTACAGTATATGCTTGTGCATTGTTAAGTATTAGTCAGGGCCCTTTCCATTCTGTAGAAT
The DNA here is from genome assembly GCF_947034865.1 of Barbatula barbatula. Taxonomy (NCBI): domain Eukaryota; kingdom Metazoa; phylum Chordata; class Actinopteri; order Cypriniformes; family Nemacheilidae; genus Barbatula; species Barbatula barbatula. The sequence continues at coordinate 19,820,825 of NC_136780.1, read as the reverse complement.
ATTCTTGTATTTGATTTTGACTTGCTGCCATGTTCGTTTTGGCCCGGTCATGTTTAATCTTCATCACACACCACACACACACAAAAGAGACACTTTCTTTATCACACAAGAACAGTCAATGGTGTCAGTGAGCAATTAACCTTGGGTCCTTTGAAAGGCGCTATATAAATTAAAGTGATTATTATTATTAGCTCATCTATTTATTCAATTTTATTTTATTTATATAGCACTTTTTTACAACTGTTTCAAAGCAGCTTTACATTAATAAAAGCAGGAGAAAACACAGAAAAATCGGTGGACAACGATAAATAATAATTTATCAAAGCCTTATACAGTGTGATGGAGTTACTTTACACAATTTCACTCATATCTGCAGTCCATTTCAATAAAAAATTCAACTGTTTCATAATCAGAGTACAATTGCATTTTTAGAGATGTGAATTTACTATTTGGATTGTAATTGTAATGTTTCAGCGGAGCGTAGAGTAATTGTGCACTACTTACTACCTACATTTGTGCCTCGGACGGGAAAAGTACGCCGCTCTAGTTGCCATGGTGAATCTGTGATCGGTGGCGGGTCTATTTGAGTGAGCCGTGAGCACGTACCTATCCAGGATCGGTTTCACCTGGCTTGATGAATCCGTGTCTGCTCATCCTGCTCATTCTACTTTTGTGCAACAGGCCCCTGGTTGGTTATACCTAGAATTTTTAAATCAAGTACAGGTGATATATATATTGTCTGGACCACAAAATAATAATAAAGAAAACAATAAATACAAATAATCGAGATGAGAGTGCTATATACACATGTTAACATTTACCCTCCGACTAGGGATGGGGAAATAAAGCCTCATGAAGCACTGAGGCTGTCCTCTGACTTTTCCAGGAAAAGTTTCAAGGGTTCGAGAATCTGAAGGACAAAGATGAAAGATGGCCGCCGCGGTGTTGCGTGCTGCAGCTGCTGGTGCGGTATTTTCTCGTACGAAACCCGAGGTTTATGAAACCTCTAATGGGAAAGTGATAGTGGAAGATGAGTTTTTAAACTTTATTTCTATTAAAATCAAAGACACTATCACACGATGAAATTGTTTTGTTAGCCTCCAACAACTTCTCCTCTGACTGGATTGAGCATTCCAAGAGACTTCTCTTTGAATTGTGCCCGACAACGCAACGCAATGTCAAGCACAAAGGCGCTCAGAAGGATATTAATAACATTAAGGACTGCTTGAAAGTGCTCAATGAGCGCGGGGAAGACATTCCCAGGTTTGTCTCTCACTTCCTGGATGAACTCCCACCTGTTGGGTTTGGCAACATGGATGCCTCGGCGCTACTCGGCAGGATGGAACGGTTGAGTCGGGAAGTTTCTACTCTAAGGGGAGCTCTGGGAACGCAGGCAAGCGTGAGTGAAAAACTTGGGGCGGCTACTGCGGCTCTAGATCGCCGGATGACGGATATTGAGGAAATCCGTGGATCCTCTGGCCGGACTGGTGCTTCGTCAGGATCCCAGGAGAGCAAAAAGCAGGGGTCGGCGGATCCTGTCCGCGAGTCTGTGGGAGCGGCTGTGAGTACCCAACCTCCGTCACCAGCATGGAATACTGTCGTGAAGGAAGGGAGGCGTAAGCCTCAGAAGCCCCCAAAAGTGGCCATGCAACCGAAACCTGGCGGCATGCAGAACCGTCTAAAGCGAGAGCGCAAAATGGGAATTGTTGGTACCGGCACAGTGAGTAACATCCCAGTAATTAAAACTAAACTGGTGAGTGTCTTTGCAACTAGATTTTCCCCGGATCTTGATGCGGTCACTCTGCGTGAGTATTTGAGTGAAAAACTAGGCAACTCTGTGATGTGTCGGAAGATTGATTCTACCCGCAACCGATTCAGTTTGTTTCATGTTACTGCTGAATGTAATGAAGTGGATGAAATGTACGAGCCACAACTTTGGCCGGCGGGGATCTATGTACGTCGCTACTTTGAGGCTCGCAGTCCCAAAGCTAACAGTGACAGCGCGGCCCATAGATCAGGAGGAGAGGCTGGCCCACAGCAGCAGCGCTCTGTGTCTGTTCTTACACCTGTAGCTCCACAGCGGAGCAGCAGTCAGGCTGAGGCCTGAGGTTAATAAACATAGATGGATATCAATATCGTGTCATTTAACGCACGAGGACTGCGCGTTGGGCACAGTGAAGCAGACAAATCGCGCCGCCTAGTAGTGGATACACTTTTGGAGGCCTGTGATGTACTATGTATTCAAGAAACGTTTTTATCAAAGCAGGATTTAGAGGGGTTAAATTCCCTGCACAAAGACTTTTATGGAGCGGGTGAATCTACTACTGACCTGAGTACCAGGATCGTTCGGGGTAGAATACCTGGCGGTGTTGCCCTGCTATGGCATAAAAAATATGATCAGCTGGTTAAGGTGGTTAGACTGGATGTTGATTGGGCCATAGGGATTGAGTTTAATTGTGGTGATAAAAACTTCATTATCTTAAACATTTACACACCCTATGAGTGTTCTCAAAATGAAGAGGAATATCTTAATAGGTTGGCTTGTGTTATGTCTTTCATTCAAGATAATGTTTCCACGTGTTTTTTTATTGTGGGTGACATGAATGCAGATGTTTCTGATGACAGCGCCTTATTTGCCAAACATTTAATGCAGTTCTGTTCTGATAATGGTTTAATTCTGTCTAGCAAAGTGCTCTTGCCTGATAGCAGCTACACTTATATTAGTGAGGCATGGCACACAACCTCATGGCTAGATCATTGCATTTGCACAGCTGATGCACATGATTCTATAGAGGCAATAAAAATTAATTATGAATTTGCCACTACTGATCATGTGCCTTTTTCCTTATCTGTAAGTCTAGGCAATATACCTGCTCTTGTGTCTGTAGATAATATGTGTGTGAAAAAAATAGATTGGTCTAATCTAAATGAGGAGGACCGTAAAGAATATTATATCCAGTCTGACATCATGTTGAATAACATTGAATTACCTAAAGATTCTACAGTATGTTATGATATTAATTGCAAGAACCCTCAACATGGTATTGAGCTGTGCACCATGTATGAGAATATTGTGAAGTCCCTCCTTGTTTCGAGCAGGCCCTTGTATAAGACACATAGATTGTACAAAGTTAAGCCAGGTTGTAATGGCCATGTGGAAGAGAGACATGCTGAGGCAAGAAGGGCCTTTAAAGCATGGGATGAGTCAGGCAGACATAAACACGGCCCCTTATTCGAGTACAAGAAACAGGCAAATGCAAAGTTTAAATATGCTTTACGTCTGATTAAGAGGAAGGAAAATGCAATGAGATCGGACTCTCTAGCGAGGAAGCTGCAATATAATAGTCCTACTGATTTCTGGAAAGAAATCAAAAGAATGAATAATTGCAAAACATCGTTACCAACGAATATTGATGGTGTCGACGGCTCGGAAGAAATAACTCAACTGTGGCAGAAACATTACTATGAGCTGTTTAACTGTGTTAAAAGTAAGTCTCTTACATTGGGTGACATTGATAGTAATGAAGATGCAACTGTTCTACCCCAAGAAATATATGATGCAATTATGATGCTAAAGGATAATAAGGCATGCGGCATGGATGAAATATCTGCGGAGCATTTAAAATTTGCAAGTAGAAAACTATGTCCCCTAATTGCTATTTGTTTTACTGGGTTGTTAGCTCATGGTATTCTACCTGATTCTATTTTATCTGTCATACTAGTACCTATCATTAAGGAAAAAGCTGGTAAGATTAACAGCTTGGATAATTACAGGCCTATAGCTCTAGCCAGTATTTTATCCAAGGTTTTGGAGAGGATTATACTGAATAGGCTGGAACATTTTGTCTTGACCTGTGACAATCAGTTTGGCTTCAAACCTAAACATGGCACGGATATGTGTATTTATGCCCTAAAGGAGGTTTTGGACTTGTATAATAAGCATAATTCCACAATCTTTATGTGCTTTATTATGCCTCTAAAGCCTTTGATCGGGTAAATCATGAGAAGCTATTTTACAAATTGCACAGCAGAGGGGCACCCAAATATCTAGTCAGAATCTTAGCCTTTTGGTATGCCCATCAGTCAATGTATGTGAAATGGGGTAACTCCATGTCTGCCTCATTCAATGTAAGTAATGGAGTTAGGCAGGGAAGCATCTTATCTCCCTTTCTCTTTAATATTTATATGGATGATCTATCAAAGTTGCTAAATAACTGTGGTACAGGCTGTATGGTTGGGGACTCCATCATCAACCATCTAATGTACGCAGATGACCTGGTTATTCTTTGTCCATATAGTGCTGGCCTTCAGCAGCTACTTAGGGTCTGTTCTCAATATGGCTCAGAGTTTGATATTGCGTTCAATTCTAAGAAGAGTAACATAATGATTGCTAGAAGCAGGGAGGACAATAAACTCTCATTTCCTGCTTTTTATCTGTCTGGTATTTTACTTAGAGTGTGTGTTGAGGTCAAATACTTAGGACACTATATAACTGATGACTTGTCTGATGATAGGGACATTCATAGACAGTACTGTATGTTGTATGCACAAGCTAATATGCTGAACCGCAAATTTAGCATGTGTTCACTATCTGTGAAGACCACACTTTTTAAAGCTTTTTGTACTCCGTTGTACACTGCCCACTTGTGGCGGCGCTATAAAAAAAGCAGTATGCGGAAACCCAATGTGGCGTATAATGATGGTTTGAGGCTGCTGCTCAAATTGCCACGATGTTGCAGTGCGAGTCAAATGTGTGTAAGTGCTAATGTATTCACGTGCCCTGCTGTACTCAGGAATCTCATGTACAGATGTATGTGTAGATTGGCAGTGTCTCATAATAGCATCATTGCAACATTAGTGAACCCTGCATTGAGTGCGGTTATGTTCACTTCAAAACTGTGGAACCATTGGCGTTCTAGTCTGTATGTTAACATTTGAACACTTTTGTGTATTGTGTAATTTTGACTTTTGTAGTCAATATTTTATTGTATGTGTCTTATCCTGTATTGTTATTTGTTTTTTGTACTATGTGGTTGCTATGGACCATTTTTTACGTGTCCTGAATAAAGAATATGATGAATATCAAGAACAGCGCCATCTCGTGCTCATTTAAAACATATCAGCCAGAAGCCTGCCGAAGAACGTCCGTCAGATGTAGCAACCACCACACGCTCCATAGTTTCAATGTTATGTGTACAAATCATTTATCATTTTTATTATTATTCGTCCATTAAATACATTCATTCACCCATTAAAGTGTGACAATAAAATATAATATGAGCGTTTATGATCTAATCTTTACACACACACATAGTGAATAAGAACATTGTGTGATAGGATCATCTGTTATTAAATGTGCTTATGACACTTGACAGTGATAGTGCTTGTGTAACTGTAGGAATGACAGAAAGGTGATACAGTTATTAATGACTTTTATTTAGAAACAAAAGCTGTTTCACAATGTTGAGGCTGAGTCTATTCCTCCTCTAAGACAGTACTCCTCCGGCCTTAGAGAACACTCTCACATTGTACAGAGGAGGCAGGGGTACACAGAAACTGTAATGCCAATGTTTATAGATGGGGTAGACATGTTTCTGCATTCTCCAGTAGTCCAGTGGATCTTCAGCTCTTTATGTATTTGTCTCTGCAAGGTATCTATCCACTTTTACGATCGCATCTGAAGTGGCATTTGAGCTTTGTTTGCTCTGGTCTGCAGCTCTGTCCCAAAGAAGACAAAGATTTACACCTTAGGACTGTGAGATTGCGAGTGACTGTACATGTACATTGACCTAAGATAAGACACATCAAGGGTCAACAATTATAATATATAATATACATATATTGATTGAAATCATGATAATGCATATTCACAATTATGAGTAAAAATCATGAAGCAACCGTCCTACTCAGTGTGCTTGTAGCATTGCTCTGGGGCTGTGCAGTTCCGTGTAAAGCTCTGAAATGCCTTAGCATGGATGATGTGCTGTTTCCATACATCAGCTCCTTGTCACACAACAATAATCTCAATTTCTAAACACAGTTATATGAAATTAAGAAATTACATACAATAATAAAATAAATTAAAGCAAAAACATTCAAAAACGGATATGTTTTTTATAAACAGCATACATAGATTGAAAGCTATAATCTCAAAATATTCCCAGTGTTTCTTTTTTTGGCCGTTGCTCTAAATACAAACTCTTCACCAAACAACAATACCAACTCTATCCCCTAATAAGGTCCTAACCCCGAATACCAACACCAAATTACAGAATTTACTGAAGTAAAACATTCATGTCATATTTGTAAAATACATTAACCGTACATTATAAAAATGAAGAGTTTGGTTCCAAAATGAGAACTACACATTTTGCATTCCAATTAATATCAATCGAACTGCAGTTGTGTTTGTTTTTATTTCATCCATAGTAACTCACAGAATACAGCTAACTAACACAATAAAAACATAACATAATAAAAACAAGATTTTTGAAACATTTAAAAATCTCATTTTGGAACCAAACTCTGTGATATAGCATAACGTGATCCTTTTTTTCTAATATTTCAAAGTGAGTCAACTATGGTGTGATCTTGTGCATTTAATTTACCTAAAATTATATCACAGGAGTGATGTAGTTATCATTCAAAAATAAGCAAAACGGTTGCTTGACAACCATGAGCTTTAACAATTCCTTATAACAATACATATTTTTTTTCTAAACGTTCTAAAAGTATTGAAATCGATTGAGAAATTGTGTTTCATCCAGAAAAAACTGAGCACCACCATTCACTTGCATGTGATTGTAGATTTACATTTACATTTATTCATTTGGCAGACGCTTTTATCCAAAGTGACTTACAAGTAGTTTTTACAGTGGCACATTACTGCAGAGCAATCAGGGGTAAGGTGTCTTGCTCAAGGGCACTTCAGTCATGACCTGCTGGTACTGAGATTCGAACGACAACCTTCTGATCACAAGCTCCAACACTCTAACCACTAGGCCACAGCTGACCCCTAGATGAAGGTTGCCACCCCTAATATGGCGATGCCATTGGCACACGATCCAACAAAAATGTTCTTGGAGTTTCTTATGTCCTTGGGTGTTAACACTTTTACAGACAATCTGTCAATTGCCAACTCTCCTGATGTCACAAGACTAGGACACGCCTATACAAACCCTGTCTATATAATGGGACCTGTTTATTTGCTCTTGTCTATGGACTCACTGGCACTGCTGCCTTTTATGCATCGTCTGCAAGGGATTCTTATCTGTTATCTGAGGGTAATGCAACATTTGCCCGTTCTATTTCTTACAAGTAAATTGAAAAAATATGCTTATACATATTAAGTAGGACAATTGCATGTTTTTTTAACAAACAATACACCAGCGTTAAAGGGGCGGGGTGTTACACGACATAATGTTTGTTAACTGTATTTGCAAGAAAGCTGGTTACTAACTTATTTTCTTCTCACAGGTAAGCAATGGCATCTAGTTCTAGAAAAGTGTCTGTCTGCCCATATGTCAAGGGCCTTCTCAGTGGACTAACTGAGAATGGAGAATCTGTGGTCAGCAGTAAGTCCATCTTGAATGGCAAGGCAGGACAAAAGTTAAGAACGAAGGAATCAACCCATTTGACTAAAAGAAATTATCACCATGTGAAGAGTATGAATCAAGATCATATTGAGAATAGATCGGGTATGACCTGTGAGAGGAATTGGATTCGCCCGGATTTGCCAAGCAGATGCACCTGGAAACTCGGTCGCCCTACCACAGAGTCACCCCACACCCACTTCCAAAAGTAAGCTCAGACTCATAGAATTCATAGTTGTCATTTAGTAAGAGATGTTTTGTATTGCAATTGTAAAGTAACACTTAACCCGCCAGCCTTTTAAAAAAGAAGTTGCCAGCCTACGCCAGCGTTTTTAACATTTTTAATGGAAACCCATAGGTTAAGTGTTTAAGTCAAACTGTAAGTATCATGGTTTGCCTACACCGTTAAATTGTCTATTGGCGGAATCGTTGCATTTCATTTTTTATAAGGGAAAAATAAATACTTAACTTTTACAAATGGAAACGAATAGGAATACATATATTATGTTTAGTGCTTGTATCAAATGTCACACATATATGCCCATGTTGTAAGGTTTCTTTTAAGTTTTTTAAATCTTCTGTATTAGTATATAACTTCTTAAATCAAGACACATGTTCTTGACAGGAAAAATGACCTAAGATAGTCTTGTTTTATGAAAGAAAATATAAGAATTAGGGAAAAATAAACCTGAATTTAGTTGTACTTTTTCCTTAACTACAAAGTAAATTTTTCTCACCCTATTGGTAGACTAAATATCATAGTTCATTTTTCTTGCCAAGTAAACATATCTGGATTTAAGAATGTTAAGATATTTGTATGATAAAACAAGACTAAATACTTTGTGAGAATGTATTTTTGCAGTGTAGAGTCAGCAGATTCATGATGGCTCCATCATGTAGTCTCTTCTGGTTGGTTTGTGCTTTACATTCACCATAATCTGGTAATGTGTGTCACCTTAGTGTGATGTGATGCTTTTTCTCACAGGACAAAAAAGACCCCCGGTATCCTCCCCAACATCCTTAGTAAAGTCGGAGACACTCCATTGGTTCGCATGAACAAGATTCCGAAAGCGTTTGGCCTGAAGTGTGAGCTCTGTGAGTATCTAGGTGCACATACATTTAACACTGAATTCATGAAGCATGAAGTGTTCTATGAGGACGGTATTGTGTGAACATGTAGAGCGACCTGTAAGCTACATGTGTCTGTATGTGTGGCTGGGGGAGTTGTGTTTAGGAAAAGCGAAGTGAATTTGAATGAATTTTTAACTAACCATTTTTGTCTCGTTTTCTAATTAAAATCAAGACACATTAACTACATTTAAGTGACCTAAGATATTTAGTATTGTTTTATGAAATATTATCTATGTATAAAGTAAGCTTATGTTTAAAACAAGCAAAGGCCATTAACAAGACAACAATGCTTTGTAAGAAATTTATTTTTTGCACTAAAGGTCATAGGTTGCACATAATCATAACAAATCAGCAAACCCCATCATTTATCATAAAATCAATAGTATGCTCTGCTAAATTTTGAAAGGAAATAGTTCAGTTACACTCTTTGTACAAACTTCTCTGTGTTATTTCAGTGGCCAAATGTGAGTTCTTAAATGCTGGTGGTAGTGTGAAGGATAGAATCAGTCAACGCATGATAGCGGATGCTGAGCGAGATGGTGTTCTCAAGCCCGGAGACACCATCATAGAGCCCACTTCAGGAAACACAGGTGTGTGTGCACATGGGTGTTTTATGCCTAATTACATAAAAATACTAAATGGTAACTTTTTTTAAACAAAAAAAATGATTTTTTTTGGAAAGAAAAGGTTTTCAATGGTGGTTTAGGGGTTATAATAGGGAATGGAATTTACAGTTTGTACAGTTTTAAAACCATTACGTCTATGAAGAGTCTTGTAAACCATATATACAAGTGTGTGCACGTAAAGTGTTTACAGTATTTAATGCTATATATTGCTGAGAAGCAAAGACTTCTAAGTACTTTAAATCGTTTTTTTGTGCATATTGATTAAAATCTTGATTAAAATTTAATTATTGATTATCCACATAGTGTATAGAAACTGTACAGATCTGATTTGTGTGTCCCATGGCGCTCTAATTTTTTTTTTGCAATATTTCATTTGGTTTCTATGGCAAAGACATTGTGCTGTTGGTGCGTCTGGTGTTGGTGAACTCTGTCCACTTTGATTCTCCTGAGTCTCATGTGGGTGTGGTTACGGCTAAGTTTTCAAACAATAGCCGCTGAACTGTAATATGTCTAATGAACCTGCTGCTGAAGCGTATGAGGCTGGTATACGCTGCTTTATTCAGCCCAGCACCACTGCACGAGATGGCCGCCAACCCGGCGCCACTGCACGAAATGGCCGCCAGCCCAGAGCCACTGCATGAAGGGGCAGTCAGAGTCGATCTGCCATAGTCAAATCAAGTCCGAGTCGATCTGCCAGAGTCAAGTCCGAGTCGATCTGCCAGAGTCAAGTCAAGTCCGAGTCGATCTGCCAGAGTCAAGTCAAGTCCGAGTCGATCTGCCAGAGTCAAGTCCGAGTCGATCTGCCAGAGTCAAGTCAGAGTCGATCTGCCAGAGTCAAGTCAAGTCCGAGTCGATCTGCCAGAGTCAAGTCAGAGTCGATCTGCCAGAGTCAAGTCAAGTCCGAGTCGATCTGCCAGAGTCAAGTCAAGTCAGAGTCGATCTGCCAGAGTCAAGTCAAGTCCGAGTCGATCTGCCAGAGTCAAGTCAGAGTCGATCTGCCAGAGTCAAGTCAAGTCCGAGTCAATCTGCCAGAGTCAAGTCCGAGTCGATCTGCCAGAGTCAAGTCAGAGCTTCACGCCACGTCTGCCAAGCCAGCGACAGAGCTTCACGCCATGTCTGCCCAGCCAGCGAGAGAACTTCACGCCAAGTCTGCCCAGCCAGCGACAGAGCTTCACGCCACGTCTGCCCAGCCAGCGACTGTGCACGCCACGTCTGACCAGCCAGCGACAGAGCTTCACGCCACGTCTGCCCAGCCAGCGACAGAGCTTCACGCCACGACATTGGCCTCATCCAACGTGGCTACCGCCACGCCTGTGTCTTTGGACAAGATGGCCTTCTCCAAGCCAGTGTCCTCGGACAAGATGGCCGACTCCAACCCTGTGTCTTCGGACAAGATGGCCAACTCCAAGCCTGTGTCTTTGGAAAGATGTCCGAGTCCATGCCTGTTCCTGAGCCGGTGTCCATTCCTGAACTGTCGGATCCGCGTTATACCCCAGAACCGCCAGGTCTGCCTGGTTCCCCTGAAGGGTCGTCTCCTCACTGGTCGCCTCTACAGCCTGCTCCACCCTGGTAGCCTGCACACCCTGCTCCGCCCTGGTTACCTGCTCCGCCCTGGTCGCCTACACAGCCTGCTCTGCACTGGTCACCTGCTCAGTCTCCAGGTTCTCTTCCGCCTCATGGGCCTGGTCCTCCTTCCCGCCCCCGGGTCCACCTCCCTCCTGGACAATTTTAGGAGCATCTGGAATCCGCTCACCAGCTGGAGTGCCCTTGAGAACCACCAGAGGGCACACCACATCAGACCATCACTTACAAACTACATTTCCCATAACTCACTGCCTGGACTCATCGTCATTGATTACATTCAACTGTGTCTCATCACCCTGTTAGTATCACCCTATATATACCATGTTCCCTTATTCACACACTGCGAAGTCTTGTTTAGACAGTCTGACATTTGTTTATTGTATTTATTCGTTCCGTGTATTACCTTGAACTTTTGATATCGACGTTGATTCTCTGCTGCCTGCCCAGACCTCTGCTTGTGACTGTTGAATAGGATTTCAAATCACATATGAATGTCGCTTGAATGATATGAAGCTTCTTGTTCTTTAATGTTTTTATGTGCTTTTTTATTGTTCACAGTTGCTAAATGTGATCTGATTTCAATGGGATATGCACTCAAAACGTATTTAAACCGACGTCTGAATGTACCCTAAAAGACCAGTTAAGCTAGCTCTCAGCCTCACAATCTTGCAGCAACAATATTAAGTAAATAAGTTAAAGAACTGTTACATGCAGTCTCCGCATAGATTAGACAAATTATGTTCAATTATGAATCTTCACACCAGTTTGTGTAAGGGTTAGGTTTGAGGGTTAGGTAATGCATTGAAAGTATTTTGAACAAAAGCAACATCCTCACTAAAAGAGTGAATCAAACCTATGTGTGTGCCCAGGTATTGGACTTGCTCTGGCAGCAGCGGTCAAAGGATATCATTGCATAGTTGTCATGCCTGAGAAAATGAGTATGGAAAAGGTGATTTCATGTAGATAAAATGAATTTCATGATTTCGATTTTGTTAGTGTTTGTGGTTCTGTGCATATTTATTTATGTGCCATACTACCAGGTGGATGTGCTCCATGCTCTTGGTGCAGAGATTTTTCGAACCCCTAACTCTCTCCGCTTTGATTCTCCTGAGTCTCATGTGGGTGTGGCTTGGCGTCTGAAGAATGAGATTGCAAATGCCCACATTCTGGACCAGTACAGCAACCCCAGCAACCCACTGGCTCACTATGATACCACTGCAGAGGAGATTCTGGAGCAGTGTGATGGTAACAACAATATTCAGTTCTGGATCATTTCCTCTCTCCTGACTGCTCCAATAATATGTTGATTTTATTTTTTATGTTTGCCATCTGTAGGTAAAATAGACATGCTGGTGGCTGGAGCTGGCACTGGTGGTACAATCACTGGCATTGCTCGCAAGCTGAAGGAGAAATGCCCTTATATCAAGGTGATTGACGCCTGTATTCTCTTTACAGAGAAATATGTGATACACTATTTATTCTTAATAGAATCATAAAGTACTGAAATGTCTATAAAATACAGTTACAAAGAAATGTCCTGTATGCCAAACATCTAAACATTGCAAGGTATCATACGATCCACGTGCAACTTCGTATTCAAATCATAAATAGAAAATTGATGATAGAGTGAGAATATTTCCTGTGATCTCTTCCCAGAAATCCACATTTGACATAGAAGCTTAGGCAGCATGAAGCCAGTTGTGTTGTTTAGCCGCAGGGCTTTAAAGCCTGTGGTTTATCCACTTTCATCTGCCCTGGAATGAACTAACCTGCATTCCAGTGACAAAAGAAGGAATTCTCTCCAAGCTGCTTAGATTTTTTGCGACTCACCTGCTTTAGCCAATATAATTATCATTATATTTAAGAAATCTACATGCTTTACATTTACTTTTACATTTTTACACTTGTATTCTGCAACAATTGTCTGTTTCATTGTCCCTCAGATTGTAGGTGTGGATCCTGAAGGCTCTATTATTGCCGTGCCAGAGGAAATGAATAAGACTGACAAAACTCAGAATGAGATGGAGGGCATTGGACATGACTTCATCCCCACTGTTTTGGACAGATCTGTAAGTGTGTGTATACACAACAGTACTTGATGCAATTAAGATTTGCCCGTTAGAAGTGATTTCAAATGGCAATTTGCATCTTCATTAGGGTAATTTTTACAAATACCTTATCAAACATGAATGCATTGTATTTACGTAAAAAACTTAAATTTGTTCAGTTAAGTAAAGAAATAAGAATAATGATGGAATTAGCAAGCTCTCCACTCCCTCCCCAGAGTTATAATCACCTGCATCACATCACTACACTCATCAGCTCCAGAACATAAGCACATTCTCGACAGTCAGTCTTAGTCTGTTCTCGAAAGTTACATGGACTCTATAGCTACATATACAGCTCTACTCACCCGAGTTACCTACCTGTTCTTACATTTATGCGTTTAAAAGACACTGTTATCTAAAGCGACTTACATTGCATTATACTACACATCTGTTTCTAAATACGTGCAATCCCCTGGGATCAAACACACAAACTTGGCATTGCTAGTGCCATGATAACCACTGAGCTACAGGAAAGCTTTTAGCAGATGCTTTTATCCACTTACAGAGAGTCACTTACAGAGAGAGTTCAGGAAGCAATAAGCAATATGTCATACAGGAGCAATAATACAATAGGTGCTATTACAAAGTTACAAGTTTCAACAAAAGCCAGACCACTACCAGTTGAGAGATAGAGAGAGGGTTAGGTTTTACTTTTTCATTTGTCTGTCAAGTATTCACAGAAGAGATGGGTTTGAAGTACATTTACATTTACATTTAGTCATTTAGCAGACGCTTTTATCCAAAGCGACTTACAGATGAGGAAACATTGGAAGCAATTATAACAACATAGGCAACGAAAATACATAAGTGCATCAAACTAGTCCATTAAAGCCTAGCACAGTATGAAAGCTAAGAATAGTGAGGTTAGTAATTTTTTTTTTTTTTTTTTTATTTATTTATTTTTTTTATATATAAAGAAGGAAAGGGAAGAGAATTAGGAAAAACTCAATCAGAAGTAGTTTTTTAAAGGTTGTGAGGGATGTGGTTGACCGGACCTAGTTTGGAAGAATGTTCCACCAGGAAGGAGTTTTGAAGTAGAATGAGCCGGAAAGAGATTTACTGCCCTTATGAGAAGGCAATACTAGACGCCACTGGTTTGCTGAACGCAGGGTTCTTGATGGGGTGTAGGAGGGTGTGAAAGTATGCCGGTGCAGATCCGGTGATAGTACTGCATGCAAACATCAGTGACTTGAATCTGATACAGGCTTCAACCGTTAGTCAGTGGAGAGAAGAAAAGGGTTGTCACATGAGTCATTTTGGGCTGTTGGAAGATGAGGCGTGCTGCTGCATTCTGAACCAGCTGGAGAGGTTTGATAGCCTTTGCAGGAAGACCAGCAAGGAGAGCCTTGCAGTAGTCCTACTTTGAGATTACCTGGGCCTGGACCAGGACTTGTGCCGCATGCTCAGTGAGATAGGGTCTAACCTTTCGAATGTTCAATAAGGCATATCGGCATGACCATGTTGTCTTTGCTATGTGATCATTGAAGGACAGCTAATCATCAAATATGACTCAGAGGTTACTGGCTGTTTTGGTTCTTCATTGAGATTATTCCCAATTTTCCAAGTCTGTCACATCGTCACCCTGCACTCCCCGGATAACAAGCCTATCATCCTTGATCTCCTGCAACATATAGAAAAGTATCAGTTCTCTCAGTCATATGCCTTACCATTGCCATACTTACCTGTTTACTTGACTGTGATTATATATTGTTTGAAGATCTTACCTGGCGTCTGCCTAGTGGTTCTGTTACAGTCATGGCTTATTAAAAAGACTGTTTAATGCTGCTCAATTGTGTCAAACCACGGATCACAGTGAGCAGAAGGGTTTAATAGAATCACAGGACGAATAGGGCCTACCCCATGAACGAGTTGGGATGGAACTTTAATAACCCTGATCCACGCAGTGTTGAAGTTGTAGTTTCATGAGGTTAATGAGTTCTGCAAAGTGGTTAGTAGATCCGTGTGCCACGCCCACATGTACAGTCAGGTCTTCTGTCACACAGTCATAAGGAAAACCATGGATACGAGTCAGGTGCGACCTAATGCAAGATAGACCAGGGGTCCGCTTCGGATTACTGTACCCAGCGAAATTACGGGTCACACACAGGGGAGAAGAAATGTACTTCCAGGTATATTCGTATTTTTTATTTTTATTTTGCGAGGAATTGTGAGCCAAAAGAATTGCAAGGGGGAAAGTATTATATGGTTCCTTCTGTGGGTGCGTAAAGTGGGGGGAGGACAATAAATGCAAAAACTGGCATGGCTGTCACATCTGATAGAGGGATGGGAAACTTGAATTTCCTTCCTGGAACGTTAAAGGCTTAAACCATCCTGATAAACGTGGTAAGGTGTTGTCTAATTTAAAGTCTTTGAAAGCTGACAAAGCTTCATTTGTCTGTAAAGTATTCACAGAAGAGATGGGTTTGAAGTACATTTACATTTACATTTAGTCATTTAGCAGACGCTTTTATCCAAAGCGACTTACAGATGAGGAAACATTGGAAGCAATTATAACAACATAGACAACAAAATACATAAGTGCATCAAACTAGTCCATTAAAGCCTAGCACAGTATATAAAGCTAAGAACAGTGAGGTTAGTAAGTGTTATTGTTTTTTTTATTAAAGAAGGAAAGGGAAGAGAATTAGGAAAAATCAATCAGCGACGTGTTGACGGAAGAGATGCGTTTTTAGGCGTTTTTTAAAGATGGCAACCGAGTCTGCTGATCTTGTAGCAGCAGGTAGATCATTCCACCAATGTGGAACAGATCCAGAGAAGGTACGGGAGAGTGACTTTTTTCCTTTTTGGGATGGTACCACTAGTCGTTGTTCCTTTGCAGACCGCAGTGATCTGGCAGGAACATAGATCTGCATTAGCGAGTGGAGATACGATGGTGCAGACCCGGTGTTGGTCTTGTAGGCCAGGAGCATAGCTTTGAACTTTATGCGGGCGGCAACAGGGAGCCAGTGTAACCTGATGAAGAGCGGAGTTACATGCGCTCTCTTTGGTTCATTGAAGACCACTCTTGCTGCCGCATTCTGGATCATCTGGAGAGGTTTAATTGTGCAAGCAGGAAGTCCAGCCAGAAGCGCATTGCAATAATCCAGTTTGGACAGAACAAGAGCCTGGACTAGGACTTGCGTAGAGTGCTCCGATAGGAAAGGTCTAATTTTCCTAATGTTGTAGAGGATGAATCTACAGGACCGGGTGGTGCTGGCAACATGACTTGTGAGGTTAAGCCGATCATCGATTACCACTCCCAGGTTTCTGGCTGTGCTGGACGGTGTAATCGTTGATGAGCCTAGTTGAATGGCAAGGTTGTGGTGAATCTTTGGGTTGGCTGGGAACACAAGCAGTTCCGTTTTTGCAAGGTTTAGCTGCAGGTGATGATCCTTCATCCAAAGCGAGATGTCACTGAGGCATGCCGCGATGCGAGCAGCGACCGTCGGATCTTCCGGTTGAAATGACAAGTAGAGTTGTGTGTCGTCGGCATAGCAGTGATAGGAGAAGCCATGCTTCTGAATGACCGAGCCGAGGGATGTCATGTAAATGGAGAAGAGTAGCGGTCCAAGCACTGAGCCCTGTGGCACCCCCGTGTTGAGCTGTTGGGACGCGGAGACCTCATCTCTGCAGGATACTCTGAATGACCTACCTGAGAGGTAGGACTCAAACCATTGCAACGCCATTCCAGAGACACCCATAGCACTGAGAGAAGCCAGGAGGATGTGATGATTGACAGTGTCAAAGGCTGCAGACAGATCCAGTAGGATGAGCACAGATGACATGGATGATGCTTTTGCCAGTCTCAGGGCTTCGATGACTGAGAGCAGTGCAGTCTCTGTGGAATGGCCGGTCTTGAACCCAGACCGATTGCTGTCCAGGAGGTTATTTTGCATGAGAAAGGAGGAGAGCTGGTTGAACACAACTCGCTCCAGGGCTTTGGCGATGAAGGGAAGAAGGGAGATGCACCACTGTCCCAGTGGTGAGCGAAGAGTTGATGATGTGGGTCAGAGCAGGCACAACCATTGGAGAGATGGCCTGGAGGAGATGGGTGGGGATGGGATCCAGTGGGCAGGTGGTAGGGTGGTTGGAACCAATGACCTTGGAGACACCTTCTCTTCGCTCTCTCAACGGAGGCAGTCGCATTTTTCTTGCTCCCATCCTCCCCTTTTTTTCCTGCTGATCTCGTGTCTCGTCTCGTATCATCTATTGAGAGATTCTCTCTGCACTGCTCTACAACTGAAATTATGGATCTGATCAACAGGTCTCTCAACGCTATTGACACAATTTTCTCGATGAGAAGCTTGGGTTCGGGGGAACCTGTCTGCCCTGACGGAACGTTCGCAGCTGGCTACACGATGGACGCCTGGGAGAGATGGCGGATCGTGTGTCTGGCTCCTCTTTCCATGGAGGACATTGAAGATATCTACCTATTCGGAACCATGATAACAGGTATTATGCTGATTGGATTAGGCTGTGCCCTTAGTTATTGAGGAATTAAGAAAACGGTAACAGCTCTCAAAAGTCTCACAAGGCTGCCCGTTATGATGGAAGTCGTGGGAAGAGCGGTCGGCTCTGGAAATGAGACTAATAACCGCAATATGGATTCTATCTCGGAGAACCTCACGACTTTGCAAAGGAAAATTGATGTTGTTGGAGGCCAAAATGGATAAAATGGACAATGAGGGTAGCCGTGGAAATGGAATGCGGTTGCTCGCCCCAAGACTAAACAATCAATCTTATCTTTTTCGACTCCCCCGTATCAGCCTTGGCCAAGGCTGCTGTTAGAATTCAACCCTGAGTGGAGCAGTACGGAGAGACGCTCTTGCGTCCCTCCCCCATTCTACTGAAACACCTGCACAGACTATCACACACACACAAAAACATAGGCCACCCTCGAGGGCGGTCTCCCATTTCCAGATCCATCGCCTCCGTTGCTTTGACCCGCCAGCCTGACAAGCGGGTCTCTATACGGCGCCACCATGGCAGCAGGATCAGATGGCTGCTTGTCAGAACTGGATTACTTATCACTGTTGCAAGTCTTGTCTATGGTGTATTGTGTACATGTTTTTCTCCTCACCTTCCCCATGTTATGCTTTATCTTCTTCTAAAAATACATTTCGTTGCAATTAATTGAATCCATCCAATCTGATGGCGGTAGTTTTCTTTACGAAGAACGATGCAAAATCAGCAGCTGTTAACTCCGATGAAGGTACGGGAGCAGCAGACAGAGGAGAGCAGAGAAGGTTTTGAAGAGCGTACGAGAGTCCAGAGAGTTGCAGATCCTCGAGTGGTAGTAATCTGTTTTTGCAGAGGTGACATCTACAGAGAAAGAAGAGAGAAGAGATTGGTAGAGAGAGAGGTCTGCAGGGTCTTTTGAAGCTGGCGCGATGCTCACGCAGTACATCCGATAACCAGGAGCCGACGGGGATGCACGGGCTGGTCCAGATGCAAGAGGGCATAAGTTGTCCAAGCAGGATGAAAGCGTGGAACACAGAGTGTCTGTGGCATTGTCTGTATTCAAAAGTGACCATCGGGAAGACATCTGCGATATCCGGAGCAGTGAGGTCGAGGGTGACGAAGAAGTGATCAGACGTGTGCAGCGGGGTGACCTGAGAGTGATGAGTGGAGCAGTACCTTGTGAAGATCAGATCTAGATGGTTTCCAGACTTGTGGGTTGCTGATGTGGAAACCTGCTCGAGGAGAAATTATGCGGTCAGGTTGATGAAGTCAGCAGCCTGTGGCTTTCCAATGTGGATGTTGAAGTCACCTAGTACCACTAGAGGAGTACCATCCTCAGGGAAGGATGAAATAAGCACATCCAGCTCTTCCAAGAAATGTCCAAGCTGACCTGGGGGACGATATATAACTACAAAATGACTTTTAACAGGGTGGGTGATAGTAACAGCATGAAACTCGAAGGAGCTGTTGTCACACATGGGTGTTAGCTGATTGAATTTCCAGTCTTTGGGGATAAGTAGACCGGTGCCTCCACCCATTCCTGTGATGCGAGGGCTGTGGGAGAAAGTGTGGTTGTGGGAGAGGGCAGCGGGAGTGGCAGAGTCCTCTGGTTTGATCCATGTTTCTGTAAGTGCTACGATGGAAAGACCAGAATGTTTAACAAAAGCTGTAATGAAATCAGCTTTGTTCACAGCAGATTGGCAGTTCCACAATCCTATTGTATCCGTATTCGGCTTCTTTTAAGGAATCAGAAACAACAATTTGCCAAAACATGGGAACCTTTTTAAGGTATCTAGATGGAGCAGACAGAAGAAACTTGGAGGAATGGGATATTGACTCCATATGAGTTGGATCTATGAACCATCCAATGGTTGGATTACTATTCAAAAAATTAGTAGTTTTTTGTTGTTGTTTTCAGCCTTGCTCGTGCTGGTCGTATCATACAGACGGAAGTGGGTGGGGGAGGTGTTCTGTTTTAAAATTTCAGGTTGGAATGCATGCATATGTATAGGTACATGTATATATATTTATCTGCATAGATATTCAGATGGTACATTTGCAAGGTTGGGTAAATGTCTATGTATAGTAGGGTAAATATGCGAGTGGAAGGGTGTTCGGGCCCACGAATACTATTAAGAGTATGTCTATACATGTATACAGTTATTTACGTGTATGTTTTTGTGAATTTGTTCTTGAATACCTAACTGTGCATGAGAATAATAACTTTAGATTGTTCAATTTAATTTGCATAAAGAAAAGTGGAGACTTTTTTATTAGGATTGTATATGTTACATATCTTTCTCCAATAAATAAAAAGAGACTCACAACCAGCATGACAAAGAATGTTTCTGTAACAAAGTTCGTAAGAAGGGAAGGAAGGAGGCGGGAACCGGCGAACATTCAAACACGAAAACTTTAATTAAATAAACAATAAACACTGAACACTGAAGGAACTGACCGACAGCCACCTCACGGTAGACTGCCGGCCATAAAATATACACACTAAACATAGTTTCGGGCCCGGTCCTCTCTCGTCAACAGTCCTGCCGAACATCCTTTTAAGCTCCCAATCTCCTCCGTGATAAGATGCGGGACCGGTGCACTCACGCCACCGGCCCCGCGTCACGGCTCTCGTCCCGCCTTCCTCACCACATACCCCCATCACCCCTTTCAGGCCGGGGGGCACCACCGAGACTGTACCTACTCCCCCCCCGGGGAGCCAGTCTCGGAGTCCGCGGCGCCTGGGGGTATGCACCGGCAAGACGAAAGAACGGAGACGGGAGCCCCCGGAGCGACAGGGACGAGAGAGGGGAGAGAGGAAAAGAAAAAAAAATTGTCCGTTTCCCTGACAAGCTGTCGCTCGGTCCTCAGCCAGCCGAGAAACTCTTCCTCGCGGTGCCATGCGATGGTACTGGACGCTCGGTGGACGGCTCGATCCTCCTCCGCCCCCTGGCGGCCGGCGATGGCCCTCCAGGTGAGGGCAGCTGGTCCTCCGTTCCCTGCTCCTCCCCATCATGGCGGCTGGCAGCAGGCTCGGCCCACGGCGAACGGGCCTTGGCTCCCTCCTGGACGGCAGCCACCCCACCTCGACCCAGGAGCACGGCAGCGAGGTCCTCGTCCCATCCGACTTCTTGATCCAGCACCACCGCCTCGGGCAGCCACTCGCGGACTTCCCCCGTCCGCGCTGCCCGAACTCCTCAGCACCGCGATCACCCTCGGAAGCGAGGGCTCTCTGACAGCATGTTCCTCCTTCCTCCCGGGTTTCGGCACCAGTGTAACAAAGTTCGTAAGAAGGGAAGGAAGGAGGCGGGAACCGGCGAACATTTGAACAATAAAAGCTTTAATTAAATAAACAATAAACACTGACGTAACTGACCGACAGCCACCTCACGGTAGACTGCCGGCCATAAAATATACACACTAAACATAGTTTCGGGCCCGGTCCTCTCTCGTCAACAGTTCTGCCGAACATCCTTTTAAGCTCCCAATCTCCTCCGTGATAAGATGCGGGACCGGTGCGCGCACAGCTGCTTCCACTTATCACTCACGCCACCGGCCCCGCGTCACGGCTCTCGTCCCGCCTTCCTCACCACAGTTTCTGTATACAAATTTGGTTTTGATAGTTTCAGATTAGGGTTTTTGTAAACTTTAAAAAGCTTCATATAGGAATCTGATTTGTTTTTAGGTGGTCGATAGTTGGTATAAGTCCACAGATGAAGACTCTTTCATCATGTCTCGTATGCTTATAAGAGAAGAGGGTCTCTTGTGTGGTATGTCTTGTACATGATCTTTTATGCTTGATATATGTGTGATAATGTGTTTTGCTAAGCTCTTTTTGTTTCGTTTTATTTTAGGAGGAAGTTCAGGCGCAGCCATGTCTGCAGCAGTGCATGTAGCTAAAGAGCTGAAAGAAGGCCAGCGCTGTGTGGTGATCCTCCCCGACTCCATTCGCAACTACATGTGCGTTTCAGTTTTACCAGCAGTCTAATGTGCTTAGCTTAGCTGATGTAAATGTGTATTATGTTTACTGGTGGATTAAAGGAGTAGTTCACATCATCATATCAAAACTGTATGACTTTCTTTTTTCTGCAGAATACAGAAGAAATGTTGAAGAATGCTGGTAACCGAAAACCGACGGCCCCCATTAATTCTGTGGCTATACTATCGAAATCAATTGATATCAGCGGTTTTCGGTTACCAATATTCAGATACTGTTAGAATAATGTGCAGGATATAATGCTTTGTTTCCTTTGTGACGCAACATGCTTTGTTTCTTCTCAGGTCAAAATTTCTCAGCGACACATGGATGTGTGAAAAGGGCTTTATGAGAGGGGAAGATCCAGTAAACAAGCCATGGTGAGCACATATACACAGCAATGTACACATGTTCACAGAAGGAAGACAGCTTCAGCCAATTCAATTTAAAGATAGTGTTCAATGATTACAGTAAACTTTTATGGTTAATTAGTTTGAAAGTGCTACATTTTTTAAAAAATTTCAGAAACTTGATAAGACTCGCAAAAACATTTTGAAAGGCTTCTAAACCAAAGCAGAGACTTCTCCCTGTCTTCTCCCTGCCCCATCTCTTGGTAGGTGGTGGAATCTGACGCTGCAGGAACTTCAGCTCTCTACCCCGCTGTCTGTCCTCCCATCATTGTCTATTAAGGAGACCATTCAGATTCTGAAAGTGAAAGCTTTCGACCAAGCACCTGTGGTGGATGAGGCTGGGTAGGGTGTTTATCCCAGTTCCTCCAGAAGTTGAATAGTGTCAAGCCACTTTGCATTTCAGTAAACTGATATTACTTGAATTAATGGAATAGTCTTATATATTTTGTTGCCACAAATAGGTGTGTCAACAGATCTATTCATGCAATAAACAAAACAGTCAAAGAAAAATAAGGATTTTAAAGCTCTAAATAAGTTAAGTTGTGTAACCGTAAAACAATATATCAATAAATGCAAGCGTGCACAACAACAATAATGATGATGATAAACTACTAAATTCTTCTTAAATTTTTAGAACACCTAGATGTTTCTGTAATAATAGTCTTTTTGCATTAGAATTAGTATTAAACTAACACATAATATATCATTAGCCCAGAAATATCAAACTGAAATAACAGATGGTGGCTAAAGAAAGGTGTGGCTCAGTCTGGTGTCTGATTTTCACTCTGTAGTCAGATTCTGGGGATGGTCACGCTGGGGAACTTGCTGTCTTCTGTTCTGGCTGGGAAGGTCAGGCCATCTGATCCAATCAGTAGAGTTCTCTACAAACAATTCAAACAGGTAAACTCAGCCATGCATGCACTCACGTTTCTGTGGATACAGCAGAAGAATCAGGAAAAAGTATTCACACAGTGTTTTCAATTGAAGGTTTAAGCTGAGGGAAACTTATCAAAACCTTTTTCCTCCCTGGCTTCAAATGATAATTAATTAGCAAAAACAGATAACTCAGATTTTTATAATACCAATATCAATAAACTAATATCAACCAAACCACAATCGGGTTGTTTTGATAAAGTAATAATAACGTAAGAAATTGTCATGAATCTGCCTTCATGTCATGTCTATTCTTGGTCTTGAGGCAGATTCATGACAAAGTCTTGTGTTTTATGTGAGAGAGAGATGTTGGCTATCGGCTTTCTATGCTCTCTCTGGTCCGTGTCTTTGTTCCCGCCATCTCGTTTCCTCGTTAACCTTCCCTGAGTGTTTCATTACCCGCACCTGACCCTTGTCAATTATCCTGTGTTTGTTTCCCCTATAAAACATCCTCGTGTTCATTGTCCTGTGCTCGTTCATTGTTTGCTGTACCCTGTAATTTGTACCTCATTCGTGTATTCTGAGTCTAGTTTTCCAAGTATCTTGTTCTTGTTCTTTGTAGTTTGGTGAGTCAGTCTAGTTTAGTCCTTCGTGTTTATTTTTTCCAGTCTAGTTTATCTGTGTCCTAGTTGTCATTATTTTCCTGTCTTGTTTTACCCCCTCGTGGGTTTTTGTTTTCTGTTTAATATTATTAAAATCTCTTTGTTAACCCCTTCATCCCCGCGTCTGCCTGCAATTGGGTTCTTCTCCTCACACTTCCCTGACAGAATGAACGAGCCACAACCGAACCCAGCAGGCAGCATGGACCCGGGAGACCGGGTAAAGGAGGTGCACCTCCTCTTTGGCCTCCGGCAGGGCAACACCTATATTTGGGACTTTGCAGACAAGTTCTTAGCAACATCTAAGCGAGGCTGCTTCACGGAGCAGGAGTTGAAGAGCATATTCAACCGCTGCCTCGCAGAACCGCTCTCCCAGTCGGAGATGAGGAGGCTGAGACCCCTGGGCTTCACGGATCTGGTCAGCTGGATTTGCGATCGGGATTCGCCCAGGGTCTCAGCCCATCCCAACTCCACGGCCCTCTTGGACTCGGGCCCTGAGGGTCGGGTTTTGCAGATCGGGACCGTGTGCCTCTCCTCACCCTCTGCACCCTTTGACTTGTCCAGCCCGAAGCTCCAGCCGGAGGAGAAGACCGGGACTCAGCCCAAATATTTTTTGGGTGGGCGCCGTATGAGCAGGAGGGCCCGATCGTCTAGCGGGCCTCCGGTGGTCCCAAGTCCGGTGGTCCCAAGTCCGGTGGTCCCAAGTCCGGTGGTCCCAAGTCCGGTGGTCCCAAGTCCGGTGGTCCCAAGTCCGGTGGTCCCAAGTCCGGTGGTCCCAAGTCCGGTGGTCCCAAGTCCGGTGGTCCCAAGTCCGGTGGTCCCAAGTCCGGTGGTCCCAAGTCCGGTGGTCCCGCCTGCGTCCACTCCAGTGCCAAGTCCTGCCCAGCCGGCCTTCCAGCCGGCGCCAAGTCCTGCACCAAGTCCTGCCCAGCCGGCCTTCCAGCCGGCGCCAAGTCCTGCACCAAGTCCTGCCCAGCCGGCCTTCCAGCCGGCGCCAAGTCCTGCAGTTATGCCGGGAACAAGAACAGTTCTCCCGAGGATTTCTCCCATCAAGTCCCCGGGGACTCCACGCTCGCGAGCGCCCCCGGGAACTAGGACTGTTCCCCCTTGTCCCACTCCCTTTGGACTTCCCCCCATGGACTCAGGTGTTCCCCCCATGAACTTTGTTGTTCCCCCTCCCCCCCTCCCTTGTTTGTTATTTTTATTATTTCATCCCAACCCTTTTGTAATGTATTCGTGTCTGCCCTTGATCTTGTTTAGTATGTTTTGCCTTGTCTTGTCGTGTTCCCAGTCTGCCTTGTCTTGTTAGTCTACCCCTTGATGAACACCTGGAGGTGTTCATTAAAGGGGGGGCTTCTGTCATGAATCTGCCTTCATGTCATGTCTATTCTTGGTCTTGAGGCAGATTCATGACAAAGTCTTGTGTTTTATGTGAGAGAGAGATGTTGGCTATCGGCTTTCTATGCTCTCTCTGGTCCGTGTCTTTGTTCCCGCCATCTCGTTTCCTCGTTAACCTTCCCTGAGTGTTTCATTACCCGCACCTGACCCTTGTCAATTATCCTGTGTTTGTTTCCCCTATAAAACATCCTCGTGTTCATTGTCCTGTGCTCGTTCATTGTTTGCTGAACCCTGTAATTTGTACCTCATTCGTGTATTCTGAGTCTAGTTTTCCAAGTATCTTGTTCTTGTTCTTTGTAGTTTGGTGAGTCAGTCTAGTTTAGTCCTTCGTGTTTATTTTTTCCAGTCTAGTTTATCTGTGTCCTAGTTGTCATTATTTTCCTGTCTTGTTTTACCCCCTCATGGGTTTTTGTTTTCTGTTTAATATTATTAAAATCCCTTTGTTAACCCCTTCATCCCCGCGTCTGCCTGCAATTGGGTTCTTCTCCTCACACTTCCCTGACAGAAATAGAGCTAACTAACACAATATGTTACTATGAATCAAAAAACATAATTTATAAAAATGTATACATATATATATATATTATCTTTTTTTGCAAAAAAAGTAACTCTTTAAATAGTGGTCAGGACTTTATAAATAAATTAATAAACGTATTAATCAAAGTATTTGTAATTACACATTTTACTGTTTGTATGGACAGTGGGGCATTCATATAAACACTGTTATTAGAGCTAGAGCATACACGTATTTGATCCTCAATATTAAATAATAAATGTGGGAGGAAAGTAAAAAAATATATAATGAAAATTATATTATACATAACTCTTTTAAATTATTTTATATTATGTATGATATTTAATGACCTGCGCTAGCAGAGGTAATCGAATGCCTCCATAGTCAACTTCTATTTCTCCTTTTAGGTGCATTTAACTGATAACCTGGGGAAACTTTCTCATATTCTTGAGATGGACCATTTCGCCCTTGTTCTTCATGAACAGATTCAGGGTACGTATTCAAGTTACTTGAAACTCTCTTCCACATCCCTTAACAGTCTGATTTCTTTTAATCATACAATTTTTTGCCTCATTTATGTGTATTTAATACATGTGTTTTTAATTTCTTGGAATTCGAGTTGCCTTTCTGTTGGTCTCTCGTAAATTTCAAAAGGCCAATAAACCAGTCTCCGCCCCATTAATACGGTATAAAGGAAGATGGTGTGCCCATTCATTCAGTTTTTGTTCTTCGGAACCCATGAGGCATACACATGCTGAGCGATGTGTCTCTCTGATCTTAAACTGTTCCTATCTGCTGGTTTTATGGCACGATCAGCAGATTTGTCCCCTCTTCAACGTGCAGTCTTCTAAGCATGTGCTGTCTTCAGACATAATTGGCTACTATGTTGCTGGAAGCGAAAGAGTCATCCCCAACTCAGCATTCATAGATATGACATGTTCTGTCTGTGAGAACTTGTTGGTTAAGATGCTGGGGTAATGGCTGGCTGCGTTATTTCTGAGCTCCTGGCCAGCTCTAGCAAATGGCGGAGGGATATGGGGACCCCCCATGGATGTCTCTCTGCCGGTCCCAGCACTGCAGGCCACCCATGCCATACTCATGGGCTGTGCTGCTAAGTCCCGATGTCACAACCATTGGATGAATAGGAACTCTCGACAGCATCAGAGGGTGACCTCCAGGGATTGGATGCAGAAGACCTACTGTAGTCTGATGCGGAGATGTCAGCCAACACATCCAAGAATGTCAACCAACAATTAAACACATCCTTGCCCACTGTGACCCTGCCTCCTTTAGGCCATCAAAGTCCAGAGCGGCGTCTGCTCCTCAGCAGCCCGCGCCTCCGCAGCACCCGCATCGGTACAGGTGCACCCTCGTTAGGTGGCCCCCTAGAGACATCGATCCCTGTGGAGGGACCAGCCATGCCAGCACTGCAGAGACGGTCCCTTCCCCATCCCTTCTAGTGCAAGGTCCCTCTCAGGGCCGATTTGTTGGCTGCTTGGCAAGCTATGAAGAGTTTCTAGGCCCTCATTCAGGACAAGCATGTGCTGGTCCGCTCATGCCAAAACTCTTTGCCATCTGCTGCAATGACCGGGAGATGCCTCCCAGGTTCCTCAGCACAAAACCTGAATGAATGGGCATGTCATCTTCCTTTATAGGTGAAGGATGACATGCTGATGCAATTGGCCTCCATCAGGGAACAGAGGTATCAGTCATAACTGAGATGTTTCCTTCATGCCAAATTTCATTGTTCTTGATTTTTTTACTCATGGTCTTTCAGTGTTGTGGAGAGCAAGGAAAAATGTCTTAAATGCAAAAAATGAAGCGCAAAAATGAGGACTTAAGAGACGAAATCTCCTACAACAGTTTAAAGCTTTATATCACTGAGATAGGAAGAACGCAACACACTGACAATTTCTGAATGCCCTCATAGTTTTTTTTATTAATAGAACACTAAGCCCTGCCACAGGACATTTTGTTTTCTTGGGCTTCAGGGGGCGTATTACAAAAAGATTGTAACTTGAAAATCTTATCTGTGCTGTAACCATGTTAATTCAGTTATGACCTCTTTCAGTACTTCCTAAGTGCATAATCTTATCTTAACTACAGATAGGCAAGGGGTATTACAGAAGCGTCCTCTAAACAGTCTTGGACAATCCCACAGCTGTCCTAACTTCAAAAATATCTAAAAACGTACAGAAAAAAAGCTCACAATTAAATCTATCTTGCCTGTAGACCGCTTTCTTTTTTGTTTCACTTTCAAGGGAAACTTTTCTTCAGTCTCAGCTGAACAGTTAATGCCGGACACTGCAGACACATTATCAGCCCACTCCCTGTCTTTGTGAGTGAGCGAAGGTTCAAATTGACCAAATAGTATCGGCTTTGCCTTTCTTACCAAACTTATTTCAGCTGCACTAAAATGAAAAGCTTGCCGGTTTTGTTGACCTCATCAGCAGCTCGCGCAGTGTTGGTTGCTTGGTAACAGACCTGAAAGCGGATTGCAGAGCTTGATTGTGCAATTTAGGATTTCCTAACTAGAGAAAAGATACGATTTTGTAAACTAGGATAGTAATCCCAAATCAAGTTAGGATTTACCTCTGTAATCAGATTTGTGAAAAATCCTAATTTAACATGTCATATCTTAAATTAAGACCTAAGATAAGAAACTTTCTGTAATACGCCCCTGAACTTTATGTCTTTTTGGCAAAACATTTTGTACTTGATCAGGGCTATATACTCCCTCTGAGATCATCTGTCAAGTGATGGGGCACCTTTGTGAACTTTAAGTTTACTACATAATCTTGACAAGCATCACACAGTGATCCAAACTGTGCTTTGTTACTGTTTTCTTGCCAGCTTCTGCATATTGTAGAATTATGCTTTTTTTATTCTTTTCATTCTTTATGGTGCCTATTTTGTCTTTTTGCTCGACATGGCCAGTTACTTGCAAAATATGCCACACTTAACAATTCAATGTTATTTTATTACACTAACTATTGGTGAAAATGTAACACATTTGAACAAAAACAACATTCACAAATTAATAAGGAAATACTGTTATTGTTGCTGATATATAATGTTAACAAAGTCTTAAAATGGTAAAGTCAAATGAAGCGCATGTTTTCAGTGCAGTGGGTAGTGTCAGCTATCTGAATTATAGTGCCTGTCTTGCAGACATGACCGATGGATCTTCTCCAATGAGGCAGATGGTTTTTGGGGTTCTCACGGCCATTGATCTACTGAACTTTGTGGCTAGTAGTGAGAGGAGTGAACGCTCAATGTCTGAACGATCCGAAGACCAGTGAATGACAAATACACACACATCTGATGTATACGGGTTCCTTTATCAAGAATTTGGGGTTAAAATGATAAAATGCTACTACATTTAGATCATATTTCAGCAAGTTGAATTATGCTTGTGTGTAAGAGCTAACCAATGTAGTTCCTAAATGTTATTAGAGAATTATTTCTTTCTCTCTTTGTTTTATTGTTTGATTTCTTGAGTTTACACTTTAGTTAAGCAGGCATATCTTTAGTTGAGCATCTGGGATAATGAAGTAATCTTTAGTCAAAGAACGAATATTTTCTAATGTACTTTGACTGCAATGTAAATGTGGGTTGTTGACGTAAACGTGGCATTTTCACTGTCACACAAGATAAAAATTCATATGATTTTATTGTCATCATTTAAAATGCTGTAAATGGTTAAGCATATCTTTATCTTACATGGACCTGTTGTTATAAAACTGCTGTGTAATTAATAAATTTTCTCAAAATTGTTCTATGGTGTGACTCAAGCATGGTTCAGTATATTAAAAGCGTAAAAAATGTTAATAAATAGACACTTGTGAAATTATGCCTATTTTAGTAAATGCCAATCCATATCTTTCTAAAAGCGCAGAATCTTGATACATTTTGTCACTGTGTCATGTGTGTCACCAGATCCTGAAATCGAACAAATCGACAACCAACATTTATTTGCTAAAAAGATCCCATTCAAGATCATGAGCAAGTTATGGTTTGGTCTGAAATCTGAAGCAAAACTTTTTTTTTGTTGAAATCTTTTTATTGGAGGATCAAGGATGTAACATTTTACAGAAAATGGAACAGTTCTCCAGTTTCTTTTTATCTGAAACAACTTGAACATTCCCCCCCAAAATTAAACAAAAAAAATAAAATAAAATAAATAATAATAATAATAATATATATACATACACACACATATACATACTTATAGTAAAAAAAAAAAATATATATTTATATATATATACGTATATAAATAAAAATAAAAAAAAATGTTTTATATTTGACAACATTCTGGGAAATACATCAGTTGGTCAGAAATTTAGACTTACTTTTTCACAATTGTTAAACAGGTTACTCAGTTCCTATCCCATGAGGATATTGACCACTGATTTGATCAAACATAAGTAGAATCTAAAAAAGGATGTCTCATACTTCAGACAAGACTTTAAGATTCTCAAGATATGCCAAAAAGGGCTGCCATTTTAAGTAAAATTTCTGGACTGACCCTTTCAATGTGAATTTAACTTTTTCTAATTTAAGAAAGAACAGAACATCCATTAACCATTCGGACACCGCCAGTGGAGTAGCGGATGTCCAAACTAATAAGATTCTACGACGGGCAAGAAGTGATGTAAAAGCAATAATGTCCAATTGGTCTCGGGTTAAAGTTAAACTCTCATTTGGAATACCAAATATTGCAATCAGTGGACAGGGCTTAATTTGAATTTTTATGACTTCGGATAAAGTTTGAAAAACAGACGACCAGTATTGATTTAGACAGGGGCATAACCAAAAAGTGTGTGTTAAATCAGCTGAAGAGAGAGAACATCTACTACAACTCCCGTCCATTCCCGGGTATATATCTGCTAGCCTAGCCCTACTGAAATGAGCTCTATGCACTACTTTAAACTGAATGAGCCCCAAGCGTGCACAGGATGAGGATAAATTAATCCTCTGTAGTGCATCCTCCCATTGTTTGTCCGACAACTCAATCATCAACTCGCTTTCCCATCCTTTCTTTATTTTTGAAAGGTCACGATTTTCAAGAGACATTAGTTGAGAATATAAATGTGATATCAATCCTTTTTTTGGACAGAGGAGGGTCACTTCCTCCCATGTTGTCTCAGTAGGAAGGACTGGGAAGGAAGGGAACAGTGCATTAGCACAGTGGCGTATTTGGAGATATCTAAAAAAGTTACTGCGTGAAAGATCATATTTCTGGCATATATCATCAAAACTATTGAACCCTTCTATACCGTACAAGCTTTTAAAACAGGAAAGTCGCTTCCTGTCCCATTGAATGAATGTTGAATCAAGAAAGGAAGCTGGAAATAAGTGATTTCTACAAATAGGGGCTAGGGGAGAGGGAGAAGTGAATTTGTAATGATTCCGGAACTGGGCCCAGATTTTAAGGGTGGACAGTACTATGGGGTTGGAGGTAAACCTGGACCACTTTGTGGGCAGGGAGGAGTACACCAAAGCGGGGAGGGATGATGAGTGGCAGGAGTGCGCCTCAAGTGTACACCAGTTGGTGTCTGGCAGATGGAGCCAGAATAAAATTTTCTGTAGGTTGGCTGCCCAATAGTAGTGAATAAAACTAGGGAGAGCCAGTCCCCCCACATCGCGACCCCTCTGAAGTAAGCCTTTGTTAACTCTTGGAACTTTATTCTTCCAGATAAAGGAGGTGATGGATTTATTAACTGATCGAAAAAATGATTTTGTCAGGAATAGCGGCAGACATTGAAACAAATACAAATACTTTGGGAGTACGTTCATCTTCACTGATTGTACCCTCCCTGCAATAGTCAAAGGTAGACTGCTCCACCTTTGAAAGTCAGCTTTCATTAGGTTAACTAGACGTGTAAAATTAGCCCCAAAAAGAGAGGTGAAGGAACGCGTAATGTTTATTCCAAGATATTTGAAACCCGAGTGTGTTAAGTGGAAGGGAACTGCTTCTTGTTTAATTTGCATTGCCGAATCATTAATGGGGAAGCATTCACTTTTCTGATAATTAAGCTTGTAGCCAGAAAAAGACCCAAAATTGTTCAATAGTGATATAATTACGGGGATGCTGGTTTCTAGACTGCTTATATAGATCAAGAGGTCGTCTGCATACAGAGAGACGCGATGTTCCTCAGTCCCACGCCTAACCCCGCGTAACACCAACGACGACTTCAGTGCAAGTGAGAGAGGCTCAATTGCCACTGCAAATAGGGACGGGGATAGAGGACATCCCTGACGTGTCCCACGCGACAGGGGAAAAAATTTGGAACGAGATTGATTAGTTTGAATACATGCTTGTGGGGACGAGTAGAGCAGACGTATCCATGCCAGGAACGTGTCTCCAAACCCAAACCTTTCCAATACGGAAAACAAGTATCTTCACTCCACCCGGTCAAAGGCCTTCTCCACGTCCAGAGAGATTACAGCTTCTGTAGTCGAAGAAGGACCGGGGGAATAGATCACGTTAGCGAGCCGGCGGATATTTGAAAAAGAGTGACGACCCTTTATAAAACCGGTTTGGTCCTCAGAGATTACTTTAGGGAGGACGGCCTCCAAACGATGTGCTATCACCTTGGCTAAAATTTTTATATCTACATTTAGGAGGGAAATAGGACGGTAAGAGCCACAGTTAGTAGGGTCCTTGTCCCTTTTGAGGAGTAACGTAATCTTCGCTTGTGTGAGGGTTGAGGGCAAGGAACCGTTTCCCAATGATTCGTTAAAAACTTCAAGCATAAGAGGTGCAAGTTTATCACTAAATTTCTTAAAAAATTCGGGGGGGTAACCATCTGGTCCTGGAGATTTCCCGGTTTGCATGTCTCCAATGGCTGCAGTGATCTCTAACTGTGTAAGAGGTCGGTCCAACTCCTCCCTATCTCCAGGCTCAATAGTAGGTAATTCTAAATTATCTAAGAAACTATTCATATTCGTAACATCTGATGGGAATTCAGAAGTGTAGAGTATAGAGTAAAATTTAGCAAAGGTATTATTGATTTCTGTTGCGTTGGTGACTACATTTTGATCCTGGTCTCTCACTTGGGGTATGAGCCGTGAAGCAGCCTGACGTTTCAGCTAGTGAGCCAGCAATCGACTAGCTTTTTCACCGTACTCGTAGTGAGTGGCCCGGGTCCGCAATAATAAGTATTCAGCCTGATTGGTGGATAGCAGATTAAGTTTAGACTGCAAAACTATCCGTTCTCTATATAATTCTGGGGAGGGGCTTTCAGAATATTTGCGGTCTAATTTAAAGACTGAATCCGTCAGGTCTTTTATTTGTTTGCGGCGCTCTTTATTGACATGTGCTACATAGGAGATGATTTGTCCTCTTAGGTACGCTTTTAAGGTTTCCCAAAGTAGGGAATATGATATACCTTCCTTCTTGTTTATTTCCAGAAAGGTATCTATATTAGTAGACACATATTCGCAGAATTTCTCATTTGAAAGCAGCAGGGAATTAAGTCTCCAAAAGGATTGCTCTCTAACGTTTAATGTGAAAAAAATGTCTAAGATGAGTGGTGCATGATCTGAGATGATGATGGCTAAGTATTCAACCGATTTCACTGCAGGAATGAAAGAGCTATCTATAAAAAAGTAATCTATTCTTGAGAAAGAATGGTGGACATGAGAAAAGAAAGAGAATTGTTTGGAGGTCGGGTTTCGAAACCTCCATGGGTCTAGGCAGCCATTTCGTCTCATAAAGTCTGAGAAGACCTTTGACATTACAGATGGTGAGGCAGATTTGGGGCTAGATTTATCAAGTAATGGGTCAATTGTACAGTTAAGATCCCCTGCAAGGATCAATCTATGTGTATCTAAATCAGGGAGAGATGACAGGAGCTTATTGGCGAATTCAGTATCATCCCAGTTAGGGGCATACACATTTACCAAAAGAACTGGTATTTGAAATAATAGTCCTGTGACAATAACATATCGACCATTAGGGTCAGCAATTATTGCATTTAGTGAGAATTGAGTTCGTTTATTAATCAGAATTGCCACCCCTCGTGATCTACTATTAAATTTGGAATGAAAGATATGATTAACCCATGCTTTACGGAGTCTGGTGTGATCTTCCAACCGTAAATGTGTCTCCTGCAAAAACAAAACATCAGTTTTCAATTGTTTGATATGAGAAAAAATCCTAGAACGTTTCACAGGACCGTTCAACCCCCTAACATTCCAGGACATAAACCTAATTGCAGCCCCCCCAACTGGGCTTGTACCACCTGTATCATTTATCATCGGAGGCATATTAAATGTATTTGATTACACCTGATCCACACAGTGGAAGTGCATTTGTGGTCGTAAGTGATGTCAACATACACTGTGCAATGTTGTGTAGGGACGAAATTAAACATTGATAATAACGAACTTAAGATACAGTTTAACTTAGCTGTGTGCATTTTTTTAAAGAAAGTGCTGTCATGTAAATAAAATGTTCCGTAGTTCTCATGAAACTTAAGTTGGAAAAAAGAAAATAATAAAAATAATAAAACAGAAAAAAAACAAAAAAATATATAATTATAATAATAAAAAACACCCTGAACACCCCAAACCTAGATTCTCTTCCCCAAACGAAGAGAACCGCAGGAATTCCCAGATGAAAAACTTCCAAGACATCCAGCGTTGTCTATAACTCCTATCCTAACCTGAGGTTGGCTCCTCTTACTGCAGTAAGTGATTTGTGTTCTACCTATGTACGGTTATCTATTCGGCTCTTGAGAAGACAGACAACAGGGACCAAACTAAGTCAGCAAATACAATTTAGAGTATAAAAAACATCCCTGATTTTCATCTGGATCACCAGTGCTTGCTGTGCAACTATACAGAGCACCATTGCACTGATGGTTGTATGTAAAATAAATAAAAATGGATGTGAAATAATACTAGCTGTGGTATTTTTGAACAACACCCCTGAATTGTTACTGAACCATAAACATGTATGATAACCACATTTGCAAATATTGCAGTGTAGGCTTGTAGTTTACTCGAAAAAGAAAAGAGGAAAAAAATATATATATATCCCTCTATATATTAGTCAAGCGAACGAATAGTCCCAAAATCAAAGTGTCTAAGCAGAAAGCTAGGCTTACTTTCACCTTCTCATATAGGTTTATAGTCTGCCTTCTAGCATACCGGTAGTTGACTCTCCCCAATGACGATTGTAAAACTCTCTGGCCTTCTCTGGAGTCTCGAGGAACAGCATCTGTCCGTTGTGAAGGACACGGAGACGGGCGGGATAGATAAGAGCGAACCTGACGTTCTTTTTGTATAGGAGGGATTTCACTTCTTTAAATGCAGCTTGTTTCTTTCCGAGTTCCGCACTGACATCCTCGTGGAAAAATACCTTATGGCCCCTGAAGAACAGCTGTTCTCGTTTCCTCGTTATTATACGGTGCTTATTTTGAAAGGCGTGGAAGAGGACGAGAAACATCCTCGGCCGTTTGGAGCTAGGGCCGGTGTCAGCGGCTGGATTTGGTCCCACTCTGTGCGCGCGGGAGATAATGAGGGGTTGCGGAAAGAAATCTTTACCCAGGACTTCCTCAAAAAACTGAGTCATGAATTTGACTGTGTCCGGTCCTTCCATGTGTTCTGGGATACCGACGACTCGCAGATTGGACCTACGAGAGCGATTTTCCAAATCCTCCACTTTGTTTTTCAGCCTCTCGTTCTCAGCTAGAAGTGCGGTACATGTTGTTTCAATAGCCTCGATCCTGTCACTGTGGCCGTTGAGCCCCTCCTCTGTGTCACGGATGCGCTCCTCGTGGGAATCAAGAGATGCCTTTACCAGTTCTAGGGATGCCGAAAACGGTGCCAGTGCCTCGCCGAGTGCTTTTTTCAAGAGGGAGTCCGTTTGCTGCGCGAGGTCAGACAGAAGCACTGTGTGTAACTTAGCGAGATCAGCAGGTAGCTCCGAGCTTGAGCTAGCTTGTGTAACGTTAGCGTTAGCCATGTTGTCTGTACTTGTAGTATCGTCGTACATCGCTGTCGTATTTCGCCCTCGGCCGCGTTTCTTTGGACTCATTTAGTTGTGCGGAGTTAAATCTTAATGTACCCGTAGTAGACTCAAGGTGTGCCAAAGTTTATGCCGAAAAAATGAGGTAGAAATTATAAAGTACTTCGGGAGCCACTTCCCATGCGTCTGCTCACTACATGTTCAGACCGGAAGCCAATCTGAAGCAAAACTGATATAATTTTTTATTTATCCTTTCGGAAATTTGTTCTGCACCATACAGCACGTGTGATACACTTATACAAAAAACTGAATCAATTCAAGCAACCTTTCTGGCCAAGTTCACTATCTTGCTCAGTCTGTTTTTGTTGGTCACTGATAAAGAGAAATACCAGGCAACACAACAAAAAAGTAGCATGTTCTACACAAATGAGTGAAATAAAGTAACATCATATCTCTATCTACTCTGAATTGTCTTAGTCTCCGCATAAAATGCATCCCCTCCTAACTTTACTTTTATGAGTGTCTGCAGATCAGTTAGGAGAGGTGGGGGAGTAGCTGCTCTTTTTAAAGATGTCTATCAATGTAAGCAAATATCATTTGGAAATTACACGTCTTTTGAATATCTGGGTATTGTGTTAAAAGGTGTTCCTCGCATTTTACTAATCACTATTTACAGGCCTCCAAAATACTCTTCATCCTTTGCTGAGGACTTTATAGAACTGTTATCAACAATTTCCTCAGAGTTTGACTGTTTCTCTATTGCCGGAGATTTTAACATTCACATAGATAATGCAGAAAACAATATGGCAAAAGAAATCAAAACTGTTTTAAAAACATTTGACCTGACTCAGCATGTACATGGACCCACACACAATCGTGGACACACTCTAGATTTACTTATCAGTAAGGGTCTAAACATTTCATCTATTGTTATTAAGGATGTAGCACTATCTGATCATTTCTGTATTTTCTTTGATATATTGATCTCTCCTGCCATTGAAGTTAGATCTGTGTCTGTCAAGAAGAGATGCTTAAATGAGAACACTAGTGTACTATTTATGAAGGCCATATCTTTAACACCAAGCATAT
The DNA here is from genome assembly GCF_947034865.1 of Barbatula barbatula. Taxonomy (NCBI): domain Eukaryota; kingdom Metazoa; phylum Chordata; class Actinopteri; order Cypriniformes; family Nemacheilidae; genus Barbatula; species Barbatula barbatula. The sequence continues at coordinate 19,784,425 of NC_136780.1, read as the reverse complement.
CTGCTGACTCTGTTGATTCTCTCCTTGATTCTTTTAACTCGAAGGTTAAAAGTGTAATTGATGATATTGCCCCTGTGAAAATCAGGAAGAGTGGTAGACAAAAAGCACCTTGGAGAAACTCAACAGCGGTGCAAAATATGAAAAGACAATGCAGAAAAGCAGAGTGCTTGTGGCGGAAGACAAAACTTGTAGTCCATTATAACATCTACAAAGACACCATCCATGCTTTCAATATGGAACTAGGCAAAGCTAGGCAGACTTTCTTCTCAAATATTATAAACAGCAACTTAAACAACACCCGGACTCTTTTCGCTACTGTAGACAGACTGACAAACCCCCCAAGCCAGATTCCCAGTGAAATGCTCTCAGACAGCAAGTGCAGTGAGTTTGCTTCTTTCTCTGATAAAATCAATAACATTAGAAAGGTGATCAGCACATCCTTGAGTTGTGCTGGGGTCGGGCAGATCACACCACAACCTGAGAAAGTAGTTACAATGTCTGATTTTGAAGAAATTGATGGCAAAAATTTGGAAGAAACCGTTCAACACCTTAAAACATCAACCTGCGCCCTTGACGCACTTCCCACATCTTTTTTCAAAAGTGTGTTAAACTGTTTAGAAGCAGATCTCCCAGATGTGGTAAATGCCTCACTTCTCTCTGGAAGTTTCCCAAACTCCCTGAGAACTGCTGTTGTCAAACCCCTCCAGCAATCTGGATAAGACCATATTAAACAACTATAGACCGAACAAGTCAGCTGTGGCCTAATGGTTAGAGCGTTGGGCTTGTGGTCAGAAGGTTGCCGGTTCTAATCTCAGTCATGACTGAAGGGCCCTTGAGCAAGGCACCTTACCCCTGATTGCTCTGCAGTAATGTTCCACTGTAAGTCGCTTTGGATAAAAGTGTCTGCCAAATGAATAAATGTAAATGTAAAATAAATGGGTTCCGCCCGCATCACAGCACAGAGACAGCGCTCATTAAGATAGTAAACGACATTCGCTTAAGTCCTGATTCAGGCAAATTATCCGTGCTGGTCCTACTCGACCTCAGTGCTGCATTTGACACGGTCGATCACAACATACTTATAGACAGGCTGGAAAACTGGGTGGGGCTTTCTGGGATAGTCCTAAAATGGTTCAGGTCATACCTAGAAGCAAGAGGTTATTATGTGAGTATAGGTGACCATAAGTCTGAGTGGACATCCATGACATGCGGAGTCCCCCAAGGCTCATTTCTTGCGCCTCTCCTATTCAACCTGTACATGCTCCCAATGAGCCAAATAATGAGAAATAACCAAATTGCTTACCACAGCTATGCAGACGACACACAGATATACTTAGCCCTATCGCCTAACGATTACAGCCCCATTGACTCCCTGCTCAAATGCATTGATGAAATAAATAGTTGGATGTGCCAAAACTTTCTTCAGTTAAACAAAGACAAAACTGAAGTCATTGCGTTTGGAAATAAAGATGAAGTTCTCAAGGTGAACGCGTACCTTCACTCTAAAGGTCAAACAACAAAAAATCAAGTCAGGAATCTCGGTGTGTCTCTAGAGTCAGACCTTAGCTTCAGTAGTCATGTCAAAGCAATAACTAAATCAGCATACTATCATCTGAAAAATATTGCAAGAATTAGATGCTTTGTTTCCAGGCAAGACTTAGAGAAACTAGTGCATGCTTTCATCACCAGCAGGGTGGATTATTGTAATGGACTCCTAACTGGCCTCCCCAAAAAGACCATAAGACAGATGCAGCTCATACAGAACGCTGCGGCAAGGATTCTGAGCAGAACCAGAAAATATGATCATATCACACCAGTCCTCAGGTCTTTACACTGGCTACCAGTTACATATAGGATATATTTTAAAGTTTTATTACTGGTATATAAATCGTTCAATGGCCTAGGACCTCAATACATTGCAGATATGCTCATTGAATACAGACCCAAAAGAACACTCAGGTCATTAGGATCACATCAGCTAGAAATACCAAGAGTTCTCTCCAAGCAAGGAGAGTCTGCATTTAGCTATTATGCCGGTCGCAGCTGGAACCAGCTTCCAGAAGAGATCAGATGTGCTCCCACAGTAGCCACATTCAAATCCGGACAGCATGCTTTGGGTAATCTGGGACAGTCTTCAAATGGGGGAAATGTGCATTTTGGGACTTTATAAGTCTAATGGCAATATGCCATAATGTCAAATGGGTGGTAATGTGGACTGCTGGAGGTTATAACATTAGATAGATGATGGTGGCTCTCTCTCACCTACAAACAGTATTTGCTCCTGGGTAGCCCTAATTTTAATATAGAATTTGAATAGCCGAATGAAAAATCTGTTAATCAAATTGTCGGTTACTTTTAAAAGGGTAATACAATGTTAAAAAATGTTAAACAAGTATGAGAAAGTTTTTATTTAATTTAAATTAATTAGCACACTAGATTGTAAATCCTGTGTAAAGATAGAAATTTTGGAATATAATTGTTTTTTATTAAGATTTCTGTACTTTTTTCATAATGCTTTAAAAAAATGTATGCTATGATGATTGGCATGCATAAAGTGAGGTGAATATGCTTTTTAAGGCCTAATACATACAGGATGTCCCAGATTACAAAGTGACCGGTCCCAGTTTCACAGATTTAGGCAGAATTTATTTGTCTCCTCTGGGTATAATATCTATATTCTTTTTTCTGGTGTGGTTAGAAAATATCTTAGGGATTTCAGAAAAGTCTAATGTGTTAGATATTGAAATAAATTTCAGAAGTCCAAATTTCACAAAAATAATCCTGGTTGCAATTAAAAACATAATACAAAGATTGAAGGACGTTGCGATGGGAAATATTGATTATTATCTGTGGAGGGGACTTACAACAGTTTAAAGAGCTTTATATCATTCACTACAGGAAAAACACAGCACATGAATTTCCTCATAGTTTGATTCCTGAAATACAGCACTCCGGCCTGCCACAGGACACTTTGTTTTCTTGGGCTTCAGATCTTTATGTCTTTTGGCAAAACATTTTGTACCTGCTAAGGGCCATATACTCCCTCTGACATCCTCTGTCAAGTGTTGCGGCGCCTTAGTGAACTTTGTGTTTACTACATAATCTTGATAAACATCACGCAGTGATCCAAACTGTGCTTTGTTTCTGTTTTCTTGCCAGCTTCTGCATATTGTAGAGTTTTATTATTTTCATTCTTTATGGTAGGCCTACAGTTCTTTGTGGAATCCCATATATTTTATTGTAATGATCAGGAAGGCAGGAAGGATCCAACTGCAAGCAAGTTTAATGTAAAAGTAACATCCAGGGTGGCATGGGTGACAACAAAGCAGAGACAGGGGCACAATGATCACATTACCATACAACCGGGCTGTTCAATTAGCAGCCCGCGAGCCAAAACAGGACCTTGCTAGCATAGTGTGAAAATAATCTCTAGAATAAATATAGTTTCAATCCAGAAGTAGTGGTGAGTTGGATCCGATGGCGAGAGAGGAAGCTGGACAGACTCGGCAGACCCAAACGTACTGTAAGGGTCTGCTGGGAACGCCTGGCCGAGTCTCCTGTCAGAGAGATCTTTAACTCCCACCTCCGGCAGAGCTTCAACCAGATCCCGAGGGAGGCTGGAGACATTGAGTCCGAGTGGACCATGTTCTCCACCTCCATTGTCGAAGCGGCCGCTCGGAGCTGTGGCCGTAAGGTCTCCGGTGCCTGTCGAGGCGGGAATCCCCGAACCCGGTGGTCGACACCGGAAGTAAGGGAAACCGTCAAGCTGAAGAAGGAGTCCTATCGGGCCTGGTTGGCTTGTGGGACTCCTGAGGCAGCTGACGGGTACCGGCAGGCCAAGCGGACTGCTGCCCGGGTGGTTGTGGAGGCAAAAACTCGGGCCTGGGAGGAGTTTGGTGAGGCCATGGAGAAGGACTATCGACTGGCCTCGAAGAGATTCTGTCCGAAGACCGGACTTGTTCCTAGTGCATGTCGGACTCCGGCAGGGCTGCCCTTTGTCACTGGTTCTGTTCATAATTTTTATGGACAGAATTTCTAGGCGCAGCCAGGGGCCGGAGGGTGTCAGGTTTGGGGACCACACGATCTCGTCTCTGCTATTTGCGGATGATATTGTCGTGTAGGCCCCTTCAAACCAGGACCTTCAGCATGCACTGGGACGGTTTACAGCAGAGTGTGAAGCGGCTGGCATGAAAATCAGTACCTCCAAATCCGAGGCCATGGTCCTCAGTCGGAAAAGGGTGGCTTGTCCACTTCAGGTTGGTGGAGAGTTCCTTCCTCAAGTGGAGGAAATTAAGTATCTCGGGGTCTTGTTCACGAGTGAGGGAAGGATGGAACGGGAGATTGACAGACGGATCGGTGCAGCTTCTGCAGTAATGCGGTCGATGTACCGGTCCGTCGTGGTGAAGAAAGAGCTGAGCCGCAAGGCGAAGCTCTCAATTTACCGGTCAATCTACGTTCCTACTCTCACCTATGGTCATGAGCTTTGGGTCATGACCGAAAGGACAAGATCCCGGATACAGGCGGCTGAAATGAGCTTCCTCCGCAGGGTGGCTGGGCGATCCCTTAGAGATAGGGTGAGAAGCTCGGTCACCCGGGAGGAGCTCGGAGTAGAGCCGCTGCTCCTCCACATCGAGAGGGGTCAGCTGAGGTGGCTTGGGCATCTGTTACGGATGCCTACTGGACGCCTTCCCCGGAAGGTGTTCAGGGCCCGTCCGACCGGGAGGAGACCCCGGGGAAGACCTAGGACATGCTGGTGGGACTATGTCTCCCGGCTGGCCTGGGAACGCCTCGGTGTCCCCCCGGAAGAGCTAGAGGAAGTGTCTAGGGTGAGGGATGTCTGGGCATCTCTGCTTAGACTGCTGCCCCCGCGACCTGGCCCCGGATAAGCGGTAGAAAATGGATGGATGGATGGATCCATAAGTATAAATCAGATTTAACACGTAATACGCGTTAATGCTTAAATTGAGTGTTAACCCATAAATTGCGCGTTAACACTTTGTGCAAACACATTATATCTAATATAAAGAATATACATATATTCTAAACAATGTATTTTAGAATTAATTAGAGAAAATGTAAGATTTAAGTAATAATGATCATAAATAAGGTAATAGTTGTAGGTTTTACTGTGTCTAAAGACCTTTGTCTAATCACCATTTGCCTGATGATACACTTTTAAAAATAAAGCTGCTCAAAACAGACAAACCATTTAAACCTGTATGGGTCCATAAATAGTGTAGGCTAATAATATTATCAAGAAGAAAATCCCTACTTTATCAACTGCCTAATCGGGTTCATTTTTCTTATGACAGTACATTCTGTGTAAAGACAGATATACGTTTTTGTAATTATTTCTTAGTTCTATATTTTTCCGTTTCAAATAATAATAACAATGCAACACAGATTTACAGTTGGTCTTTTTCAAAAAAAAATTTAGTTTGTTCTTACATTGAGTTAATTGGGAATAAATGTGTTTATTTGTGCCAGTAAAAATAAGTTGGCCTGGAGAAACATAAACAATGCAATATAAATTACTAAACATTTGCGCAGTATCATAGCGTTTGCACATGCCTATGACCACTAGATGGCGGTAGTGTATAACAAATGAATATTGTACCATTAAAATACATTAACCTATTAATTGTGATATAACAAGATATGGATCACAGGAGAAAGTTACGTAGTTAACACAAAGAATATATTTATATTACTTATAGCATACCTACGTTAGTATTAGTATTTATTTCATTTTCTTAAATGTGATGTTAGTAGTGGCCGTGGCTGAGGGACCATGGCTTTGTCAAGTCTGTTTGATGAGAGGTGAAACGCTTTGGCTGATTTGACCATGGCCGGCAAAGCTGTATCGTCATTCTCCTCATACATTGTCTTTTAAGGACACGGAAGACATTGTATAACAACGGGAATAAATTAATAAAAATCTTAAAACCCCTTTATACCATGAGTTAAACTATTGTCAATTTGAAGTTATTCAAAGCAGATGAATTGCATATCATAATATGGGCTCATTTCACTTTAATGCTAATTTGCAATGTTCAGAGATTTCTGCATGTTTTAAAATAGTCAACAGTCTGGCCATGGGTGTCATAATCTTATCAAGAAATAACATTTGATGTTTAATGCCCCTGGAATTAACATTATGGCAACCTTTTCATGCAGTTCTTGCCAAGGTCGTGGGTTTATGTATAGTTTATGTATAGTATAATGCTACAGTATGTATGTCGCTGTGGATAAAAGTGTCTGCCACTAGCATATATGTAAATGACTCCGTGGAGTAACTGTCCATTCACTGAAACAATATACAGTAGCTTGCTTGTAAACATTTTTGAAAAGAAAGCTACGATACATCCACATACAGTGTTCTTTTATCTGGATCATTTACAGAAATATTCCTAACATGGAACTCTTCAAATAAGGTAAGACATGCCTGCTGAAATGGTGAAACCGAAGTGATTATGTCTTTGGTTTTCATGTATACATGTAGGAGTGAGTGTAATAAGAGGGTGAGATTTAAAGCCAGTGTTAGTGGTTTGAATTGGATGTGGGTAGTGTGGCGGGAAGAAAGCAACACAGAGTGAGTTATGCACGAATTGAACCCCAGAGAGTGATTTATTGATAGCCAGGTGAGGTGCGAGGTGAGGTGCGATGTGACCTGTGGCGAACTAGCTCTAATCCCAGCGAGGTCCTGGTCTTGCGGGATTTCCGGTTGTGCAGGAAGTTAAGGGTGGTTTGTGCGTCTCAGCCGATCATTTAGGCGCTAGTCTCTGGAACTAAAAGAACGGCCAAGCCTTAGTTAGGTATTTTCCTAGGAGAACGAGCCCCCCCTCTGCTTCTCTGCCGCCGCTTATATTGGGCTTGTTTGATGAGGTGCAGGTGGCAACGATCGGTAGGCGCAGCGGCTTGATTGAGCGGTTTCCATGGCGACGCTGATTGTCACACTCCCCCCCCCCAAGTGTCGACGTGGTATGTCGCCTCGTTTTGTCAGGGATCAGGGGCTTTGGGGGTGACCGTGCTGTCCAACCTGACCACATCCTGGATAGCCCATGGGCATTGCCATGGGAGGCCCCGGCCCGGTGGCGAACCGTAAAGGGGAAGTCTTGGAGTGCAAGGAACCACCTGGTAACCCTGGCAATGGTGTCTTTGGCCCTGGCCATCCAGGTCAGGGGAGCGTGGTCGGTCACGAGGGTTAAAGACCTCCCCAACAGGTAGTACCTCAGCTCCAGGACTGCCCACTTTATGGCGAGAGCCTCCTTTTCCACTGTGGCGTATTGGGTCTCCGAGGGGGTGAGTTTCCTGCTTATGTAGACCACGGGATACTCTTCTCCGTCCTTCGTCTGTGACAGGACCGCTCCCAGCCCCGTGTCGGAAGCGTCCACTTGGAGGACAAAGGGGCACCCGAAGTTGGGCGCATGAAGCACGGGTGACGACACCAGCGACTGTTTCAGTGTCTGGAACGACGTCACGGCCTCTCGGGTCCACTGAATCCTCTCCGACTGCCCCTTTTTGGTCAGGTCGTTCAGGGGGCTGGCTAGAGAGGAGAATGCAGGTATGAAGCATCAGTAGAACCCTGCTAGCCCAAGGAAGGCACGTACCTGGGTCTTGTTGGTGGGTCAGGAGGCCTTCTGGATGGCCTCTATCTTCTGGGGCTGGGGTTGGTTAACTCCTCGACCTACCCGGAAACCCAGATATTGGGCCTCTGCTAGGCCCAGGTGACACTTCCTTGGGTTTGCGGTCAGCCACGCCTTACGGAGATCTAAGAGGATCTTCCTCAGCCTGGTTAGGTAGTCCTCCCAGCTCTTCAAGTGGACGACAAGGTCATCAATATAGGTGGCCGCATCATTCGCTGGAACGTAGCCGGGGCCCCATGCAAACGGCAACACAGTATGCTGCCAGTGGCCCGACGATGTGCTGAAGGCCGTCTTCTCCCTGGACTCGGGGGAAAGGGGCACCTGCCAGTATCCCTTGGTAAAGTCCAGTGTCGAGATGAAGCCTGCCCTGCCCAGCTGTTCCAGGAGCTGCTCTCCTATGGTCACGACCGGGGGCTCTGACTAGGCGAAGGCAGCCATCTGCTGGGGAGGGGCCACCCACTTTTTCCACAGGTTGACATGGTAGAGCTGGTCTTCCTTCTGTCCTCCCGGCTGACTGACTTGGTAGGTGACCGGCCCTTCCTTTTCCAGGACGGTGCACCTGGCTTCTCCAGGAGGCCAGGAACTTGGAGGTTGCAGTGGAGGTTTGTGGTGGGTATAACGGGTGCGGTGATGTTCCATCTTGAGTAGGTGGTAGAGGTCAACCATCAGCCGGGATATAAACGGGGTTCTCTGGTCCATCAGGATCTCTGAAGGAATTCCCACCCTACAGAACAGCAGGAACAATTCCTTGGTGGTGGCTTTCCTGAGCGGGAGCGCTTCTGGATACCGGGTGGCTTGGTAAGAGCATTACGTTAACAACGCAAGGTTGTGGGTTCGATCCCGGGGGATTGCAGATACCTATGTATAGATGAATAGGATAATGCAATGTAGGTCGCTTAGGATAAAAGCATCTGCCAAATGCATAAATGTAAATGTAAATATGTTCGTGGCCCCGGGCAGACTTCGGCAAGGTTCCCACCAGGTCCAGGCCAATGCACGAGAAGGGTACCTCGATGATGGGTAATAGGATTAGTGGGCTGGGGGAGGTCGCTGGGGTGATGTCCGCTGACACGTGGGGCAGCTTTGACAGAACCGCTTGACATCCGCCTCTAATTTTTAGAATACAGGAACACAACAAGGAGGAATGACTGCCAAAGTGTATGTTTTTACGTCCGCAAACCATACCACCACCATTTTTTTAATATTTTATATGAAGTAATTCTCGATGCTTGATATTGAGGTGTTTTCGGATGAAAACAGGCCGGGGGGCACCACCCCCGGGGAGCCAGTCTCTGCGTCTGCAGCGCCTGGCGGTATGCACCGACGAGACGAGAATGGAGACGGGAGCCCCGGAGCGACAGGGACGAGAGAGGAGAGAGAGGAAAAGAATAAAAAAATGGTCCAGTTCCCCGACACGCTGTCGCTCGGTCCTCAGCCAGCCGAGATCTTCCCCGCGGTCCCATGCGATGGTACTGGACGCTCGGTGGACGGCTTGATCCTCCTCCGCCCCCTGGCGGCCGGCGAGGGCAGCTGGTCTCCCGTTTCCTGCTCCTCCCCATCATGGCGGCTGGCAGCAGGCTCGGACCACGGCGAACGGTCCTGGGCTCCCTCCTGGACGGCAGCCACCCCACCTTGACCCAGGAGCATTGCAGCGATGTCCTCGTCCCATCCGACTTCTGGATCCAGCACCACCGCCTCGGGCAGCCACTCGCGGACTTCCCCCGTCCGCGCTGCCCGAACTCCTCAGCACCGCGATCACCCTCGTCAGCGAGGGCTCTTTGACAGCATGTCCCTCCTTCCTCCCGGGTTTCGGCACCAATGTAATGAAGTTCCATAGAAGGGAAGGAAGGAGGCGGGAACCGGCAGACATTCAAATAATAAAACTTTATTTAAACATAAACAAACAATAAACATGGAGCTCTTTTAGTTGACGTGGAGCTCTTGTAGTGTTTATTGTGGGATGATGGACACTTTGAGAGTCAATCTTCTGCTATCCCGTCCGCACCTGAGTTTAGGTTTCGATACGTAATCAGATTGGCTACGCTGTCATTGGTTGAATCATAATGCAGACTTGTGGAAGAACGCAGTTTCAAACTGATGAATCCATTTTGACTCTGTACATTTGGTGGTTTCTTACAGAACAGTCATGCAATGCCAAATATTCCTGTTTGTATTTTAATTCTCATAACTAAAATACTAAAAACGCTAATTCAGAAGTAGAATTTTGTTTAAAATAAAAGGCAATTTAGTTGAACTTACGAGGCTAATGGTAGCTAAAGTAATTGCAAATGTTTCATCTGGAGATTTTTTGTGTGGTAATGTTAACCAAATTATCTGACAATCAAATGAAATTTCAAAATGAAAATGCTGCATTCATTTGTTGCTTAGCTGCCGCTTCCAATCTCGAGCCTACAGCATGGTTTTCAAAGTGCAGTACCAAGGAAAGAAGTACATCAAACTCAATGGAACATCATATCCATCATTTCTCAGAGAGGGTATAATGTTTTTGCTTCATGTGACCACATTCTTCTGTTCGTTCTCTTGATCATAGAAGTTTAGATCAAAGTTCGTGTCAACCGAATATTTTCCGTCATTGACTGACTTGTCTGAACCGTTTCTTGGATTTCGTACTTTGTCTCGAGTTATTGTTACACTGTTGTTTGTTTGTTTGGTTGGTTGGTTGGTTGGTTAGTTAGTTAGTCTAGTCTAGTTTTGTCTTAGTATTTATTTTCGCTCAGCCTAGTCCTGTTGTTATTATTTTTCTAGTCTTGTTTTACTCCCTCGTGGGTTTTTGTTTTGAATTTATCGTTTAATAAATTTATTGTTAACCTCTTCATCCCCGTGTCTGCCTGCACTTGGGTTCTACTCCTACACAGTTTCCCTGACAGAATGAACGAGCCAGAACTGAACCCAGTAGGCAGCATTATTGACAATGTTGCAGTGTCCCGATGGTCTCGCCAAGCTCACCTGCTGTTTGGGTTCCGTCAGGGAGGGCATGGGACCCAGGAGTTTGCCAGGGCATTCTCTTCGGTGGCGCAGGAGACAGAGTTTGGTGATGAAGAATTAAAGGTCATCTTTGACGGCTGCCTCACCAACCGCCTCCGGCCATCGGAGAGGAGGTTGCTTGAGCCCCTGGGGTTTGAGGACATGGTCAGGTACGTGATCAACCGGGACAATGTCAGAGTTCCAGTCGTGGCATCTGTTCCGTTGGCAAGCGTCCCGGAGGATTGCATCCTGACTGTGTCCGCCCTTGATCTCATCTTTGGGTTGCTTGTTCCCTCCACTCCAGCAGATGGCGCCAACGTCCCTAACCTTGTCCAGTACTCTGCTCGTTAATCCTCATACCCTTCACCTGTGTCTTACCCTTTATAAGTCTGTTTGTTCCCTGCCTTTGTGTTCAGTCTTGAGCCTATGTATTCTGTGCTTCAGTGCGCTGTGATCAAGTTTTCAAGTTAAGTTTGTTACTGTTATACCTTTTGACCCTTGTGTCTGTTTTTGTTTCTCTGTTTTATGGAAGCTCGGCTTTCCTTGTTTATTTGTACTTTGTATTTTTTCCTTCAAGGAAAGATTATATTTTTGGAAAGAAACACAGGCATCCTGGCTCATTGCTCTTCAGCTTTTGGGTTCAACTGTAGGGGAGTTAGCTCAGTGGTAAACACCTTGCACTTGAGCTCTGCAGACCCGGATTCAATCCCTGCCTAAGGCAGTCACGTTACAGCAAGACTGAACCATGGAAGCGAGCCCAGCAGAAGAGTCTTCACCACCCTCAAATGTAGAACGAATTCTGTCAGCCCTTTCGGATCAAGCCGCAACAGTTCAGAGGCATGATCAGGCTCTGTCAGAGATCCTTCACCTTCTGAGTCACCAGTCTCAAGCCCAGCCCCGAGCCCCACCTTCTGATCCTCCACTCAGATCTATGGCTGCTTTACCATCAGAGCCCAGACTACCTGCCCCTGAACGATTTGATGGCAGTCCTGAGAGATGCAGAGGTTTCATTACACAGTGTACACTGGCCTTTCAGCTCCAGCCTAGCAGCTTTCCCACTGAAAGTAGTAGAGTGGCGTACATCATTACCCTTCTCACTGGCAAGGCATTGGACTGGGCCTCAGCCTTGTGGGATCAGAGATCTCCACTCACAGCCAACAGTGAAGACTTCATTTCTGAGATGAGGAGAGTTTTCCATCATCCAGCTAGTAGGGGAGATGTGGATCACCGCTTACTCAGTCTCTCTCAAGGTACCCGGAGTGCAGCAGAGTTTGCTATTGAGTTTCGCACTCTCGCCACAGAGAGTGGATGGGATCAACGAGCCCTGAGAGCTACCTTTCACCATGCCTTGTCTCCTGAGCTCAAGGATGAGTTAGCATACCGAGACCCTGTGCCTGATCTCGAATCTTTCATTGACGTGGCCATCCGGGTAGACCATCGTCTCAGGGAACGTCGACAGGAGCGACAACTGGAGAACAGATTGCTTGAGTCTGCTAGCCCCATTAGACTACTTTCATCTCCTAGTGACCCAGAGGAACCCATGCAGTTGGGGGGGACCAGGATATCTCAGGCTGAACGTAACCGACGGATGAGAGAAAGATGCAGTCTCTATTGTGGCAAGCCAGGCCACTTTCGCTTTGCATGCCCTGAGTTGTCGGGAAAAGCCCACTCTCGTCCAGGAGGAGGGGGTCCAGGGCGAGAATAGGAATCATCCCCTGCTCGGCGACCTCTGGTTTGACCATCCATGCCACCATCACCCAGGGCATTCAACATCATCAAGTTAGTGCCTTTGTAGACTCTGGGGCCGCTGGGAGTTTTATGGACTTTGAGATGGCAGAGAGACTTTCTATTCAGCCTGTGATGCTTCAGAAACCCCTAAAGATTACGGCAGTTGATGGCAGTCCTCTGGGTTCAGGACAGGTTAATCATTGTACCCCATCTCTCCAGCTGAAGGTGGGGCAACACCAGGAACAGATACGGTTCTTTTTGATTCATTCTCCTAAGCTCCCTCTAATCCTTGGCTTCCCTTGGCTGACTGCTCACAACCCACACATTGACTGGGCCCGAGGGATCGTTAGATCCTGGGGAACTAACTGCCGGGTCTCAGACATCGCCTTCTGCTGTTCCCCCAATCTCCTAGAATCATTCCCAGAACCTTCGTCAGCTATCTCCATGTGGAGATCTGCCTCTGTTCCCGAGACCCTGTCCACTGAAGTCATGGCTGTTCCCGAGATGGAGTCAGCTAAAACCAAGTCTCTAGCTCATCTTCCCGAGTTCCCCCGAAGTATGCAGACCTTTACGAAGTTTTCAACAAGGACAGAGCTGCCTCACTGCCCCCTCATAGACCTTATGATTGCCCTATTGAACTGGTTCCTGGTACCTGCCCACCTCGTGGAAGGCTCTACTCTCTCTCTGGTCCTGAAAGATTAGCCATGGACAAGTACCTAAAAGAAGCTCTGGACAGCGGATTCGTCCGTCCTTCTACCTCACCTGCAGGAGCGGGCTTTTTCTTTGTTGAGAAGAAGGATGGCAGCCTCCGACCCTGCATAGACTACAGAGGCTTAAACCGTTTTACCATCAAGAACCGGTACCCTCTTCCCCTCATGACCACGGCTTTTGAGATCTTGCAGGGTGCCACCATATTTACAAAGCTGGACCTTCGTAATGCATACCATATAGTTAGAATCCGTGAGGGAGACGAGTGGAAGACTGCATTCAACACCCCAACGGGCCACTACGAATACCAGGTAATGCCATTCGGCCTGGTTAATGCCCCAGCCGTCTTTCAGGCCTTTATTAATGATGCTCTCAGAGAGATGCTGAATATTTCTGTATTTGTTTATCTGGATGACATACTCATATTCTCCCGCAACTACCAGGAACATATTCAGCATGTTCGGCAGGTTCTGGTCCAGCTGCTAAAACATAAACTCTTTGTGAAGCTGGAGAAGAGTGAATTTCATGTTCCAGCAGTCTCATTTCTAGGTTTCCATGTGTCCAAGGGCAGCCTCCATATGGATCCTGGCAAGATCCAGGCAGTCCTGGATTGGCCCCATCCAACTTCGGTGAAGCAGGTACAGCGCTTTTTGGGCTTTTCCAATTTTTATACGAGATTCATTAGAGACTTTAGTTCTGTTGCAGAGCCTCTCTCCGCACTGACTAAGAAGTCAGCCAAACCATTTGTGTGGACCAGCAGAGCTAACCAAGCCTTCAATAGATTGAAGCGACTCTTCACATCTGCCCCAATCCTAACTCTCCCTGATCCAGAGATACCCTTTGTATTGGAGGTGGATGCCTCAGATGTGGGGGTAGGAGCTGTCCTATCACAGAGGAGTAGGCGTGATAACAAGCTTCACCCGTGTGCATTTTTCTCTCGTCGGCTTACCCCAACTCAGAGAAATTATGATATTGGGAACAGGGAACAGCTGGCCATTAAGATGGCATTGGAAGAGTGGAGGCATTGGCTGGAGGGGTCCAAACACCCTTTTCTCATATGGACGGACCACAGAAACCTCATTTACATCCGGGAGGCTAAGAGGTTGAATTCTCGACAAGCTCGTTAGGCCCTCTTTTTTAACCGATTTAACTTCACGCTTTCCTATCGCCCAGGTTCCAAGAATCTCAAACCAGATGCACTCTCGAGACAGTTTGAGCCACAAGAGGGGGAGTCTGTTCCAGGACCCATTCTCCCCACTTCCAGGGTGGTGGCTCCCATCCAGTGGGATATTGAGATGGCTGTCAAGAGGGCCCAACTGCAGCAGCCAGGACCAGGTAATGGCCCTCCTGAGCGCCTCTTTGTCCCTAACTGTCTGCGTTCTGAGGTTTTGCAGTGGGCTCATGCTTCCCTCCCTTCTGGACACCCGGGAACTACCAGAACATGCAAGCTTGTCCAGAGGAAGTTCTGGTGGCCTAAACTGCATAAAGACGTCCGGGCCTTCATCACTGCCTGCTCCGTTTGTGCCCAGAATAAGGAGCCTAGGACCCACCCTCAAGGCTTGCTGTACCCACTCCCTATTCCAAGACGCCCTTGGTCTCACATTTCCTTGGACTTTATCACTGGTTTACCACACTCTCAAGGAAATACGGTAATTCTGGTGGTGGTGGATAGATTTTCAAAGACTTGCCATCTCTTACCTCTGCCCAAGCTCCCCACAGCAAACCAAACCGCAGAACTGTTGATGAGGCATGTGTTCAGGATCCACGGCTTCCCGCAGGATATGGTTTCCGACAGGGGTCCACAGTTCACTTCTCGGTTCTGGAAGGCATTCGGACGGCTTATCGGATCTTCCATCAGTCTGTCTTCCGGCTTCCACCCCCAGTCCAACGGCCAGACAGAGAGAGTAAATCAAGACATTGAAAGGACATTAAGATGCCTGGTTTCCGACAATCAATCCACATGGAGCTCTCGATTAATCTGGGCTGAATTCGCTCATAACACCCTTTACCATTCCTCCCTAGACATGTCTCCTTTTGAATGTCAGTATGGTTTCCCTCCCCCTCTGTTTCCCGGACAGGAGCCAGAGGTTGACGTCCCTGCTGCTACTCAGCTGGTCCGCCGGTGCCGACGTTCCTGGCAAAAAGCACGTGTTGCTTTATTGAGGGCCAGTCGACAACAACAGAGGCAGGCTAATCGACACCGGAGGGTGGGACCCACGCTTCACTTAGGGCAAAGAGTGTGGCTGTCAACCCGAGATCTTCCTTTGCGGGTGGAATCCCGCAAGCTGGCCCCACGATACATCGGTCCATTCAAGATCCTCCGAAAGATTAATCCAGTTTCCTATCGACTCCACCTCCCCAGGTCCATGAAGGTTCACCCCACTTTTCATGTTTCCCGTCTAAGACCTGTTGTTTGCTCTACTCTGTCCCCAGCTAGGAAGCCTGCCCCAGCACCTCGCATCATTGATGGGCAGCCAGTTTACACAGTCCGTAGACTGCTGGATTCTCGCCAGGTCCGCGGGAGAACTCAATATCTGGTGGACTGGGAGGGCTATGGCCCGGAGGAGCGGACCTGGGTTCCTGCTCGAGACATCTTGGATCCGACTCTCATCTCAGAATTCCACCGAGCCCGAGGGAACTTCCAGAAGAACGTCAGGAGCCGTTCCTAGGAGAGGGGCTCCTGTAAAGATCTCATCTTTGGGTTGCTTGTTCCCTCCACTCCAGCAGATGGCGCCAACGTCCCTAACCTTGTCCAGTACTCTGCTCGTTAATCCTCATACCCTTCACCTGTGTCTTACCCTTTATAAGTCTGTTTGTTCCCTGCCTTTGTGTTCAGTCTTGAGCCTATGTATTCTGTGCTTCAGTGCGTTGTGATCAAGTTTTCAAGTTAAGTTTGTTACTGTTATACCTTTTGACCCTTGTGTCTGTTTTTGTTTCTCTGTTTTATGGAAGCTCGGCTTTCCTTGTTTATTTGTACTTTGTATTTTTTCCTTCAAGTAAAGATTATATTTTTGGAAAGAAACACAGGCATCCTGGCTCATTGCTCTTCAGCTTTTGGGTTCAACTGTAGGGGAGTTAGCTCAGTGGTAAACACCTTGCACTTGAGCTCTGCAGACCCGGATTCAATCCCTGCCTAAGGCAGTCACGTTACAGACGCTGATCTGGGGAATGCTGTGCAGGGGGTCGTGTTCTTCAGGTCGGGGCTGTGGGCCTCTCCTCACCCTCTGCACCCTTCGACTCCTCCAGCACGGAGCTAGTCGTGCTCCCCACCGCTTATCCGCCGCCGGTCACACCTACCGTGGGCCGGTTGAAAAAGAAGCCGAGGAGGGGGGTATTGTCCAGCCCGAAGCTCCAATCTAGATTTAAATTGGGCGAGTGTGTCTGATCCTCGAATAATATCAGGAAGGCTATTCCAGAGCTTAGGTGCTACGTATGAGAAAGCTCGACCCCCTTTGGTGGATTTGTTATTCTAGGTATTATCAAAAGTCCTGAGTTTTGAGATCTTAGAGAGCGTGATGGGTTGTAGTGTGATAGAAGCTCTGTTAGGTAGGTAGCGGCTAAACCCTTTAAGGCTTTATAAGTGATTAAAAGAACTTTAAAGTCAATACGATACTTAATGGGTAGCCAGTGAAGGGTTGATAAAAGTGAAGGGTTATGTGATCTTATTTTCTGGTCCTGGTTAGAATTCTGGCAGCTGCGTTCTGAACTAACTGTAGTTTGTTTATTGATGATGCAGGACAACCACTAAGTAGTGCATTACAGTAGTCAAGTCTTGAGGTCATAAATGCATGAATACGCTTTTCCGCTTCAGCAGCACATAGAATATTTCGTAACTTGGCAACATTTCGTAGGTGGAAAAAGGCTGTTTTTGTGACATTTGAGATGTGATTTCGAAATGACAGATTGCTGTCTAATATAACGCCTAGAACTTTATTGTATTTGTTGAAGTAACAGTACATCCTTCAACTTGCAGTTTATAATCAGAAATATTCGGTTTGCGTGTCTTTGATCCGATAAGTAATATTTCTGTTTTATTAGAATTTAAAAGAAGGAAATTACAGGTCATCCAATGTTTTATATCTTCAATGCACTCTGCCAAATTTGGATAGCTGGGGGAAACATCTGGTATTGATGAGATATTGTTGAAAATTTCTTCAATGTTCTACGTGTTCAAAATTGGAGAGAGGCCAGTTAAGAAAATGTTGAAGTTTATTGATCAGACGATTCAAAAATACAACAGCCGCTGGGTGGGTCCTCAGACGCACACGTCTCACAAAGGACCGACACAGAAAACAATTTTACAGCCTATTTATAATATTTCACTGGTGTTTTTCTTAGCTGGGGGGTTGGGGAAGCCTGGGAACACGTCCAATCCGCTTTCTCTCCTTTGTTCTGCCTCAGCCAACCAGCTCACACTGCTTTCCCCGACCATCTGTGGAACATCACATGAAACCCCACACCCCACCAAATTCCGACGAGCTCTGCGTAATCTGATCTTTATACACACACATATCATTCTGGTACAGAAAGTTCACTCAAAATCAGCCCTCAACTCAACTCTGGTTATGTTTTCAAAATATTATCCACAGTTAGTGATCAATAATGAAATCATAAAGCATATTAAATGTAAAAGCACATTTAAACCACAATAAAAATAACAATAAAAATCCTTCAGTCCCTCTCTTGACCACTGAAAGTGGTCACACATCATCACAATCATCATTGTCATCGTCATCCAGGAATTGGTCGCCAGACAATAGAGGAATGGTATATTTGCTATGGGTTCTTTCGGGGTCCAACCACCGGTATATGCTATTACCTTATTCCATGACGGACACCATTCGCCCCTATGGGTTTGCCTAGACTGGTACGCCTTACAAACACTGTCAGTATATACATATACATCGTACCCCCTCCATGAGCTATTTTTTCCCCCACAATTTATGACAGCGCATAGGTCGAAAGTAAATGATGTGGTCTTACCCCAAACATAGTAAATTACAAGTTGTTCACATGGTAACCTCGTATCGGCTATGGCTCTTTTGTGTCTCGGTTTCAATATGGTGTTGTTGCTTTCTTGACCCTCAGTTAGGCTAAGAATTATTCCTACTATAACTCCTGAAATTATTAATAGGATCCCCAACTGCTTACAGTTTTCCCACAGCTTCATCTCGTTTCCCTCTCTTGGACTTTAAAGGAACAATAAACACACTCTTGAAAATTTAAATGGTTAAACACACAGTATACTTAATGGGAATATGTGATTAAGGAAAAATATATAGTTAAAATCACACAAAATGTACCTAATTGTAAGGAATAAATGGTTATACGTTAATGAATATGACAATATGAAAATTACAATAGCAATAATGAATATGAAAATTATAAAGAATAAATGGTAATACGTATTTCCACATCCGTGAATATTTCACTCAAAATCCGTTGCACTTTCTCAAAGTCCAGTTTATCGAGACCACACCTCAGCCGGGGTGTTGAAATACCCTTTACATTATTTTCCACACACCAATCTCTCATGCATCTTATGCTTTTGGTGAAATTGTCATAGGTTGGCCTCTCGTTATAACATTCTTTAGTTATTAAGTGGAAAATGATTCTACTGTCCTTCTCTTTGGTCACAGCACATTCACCTGGTTGCCTGTTCTGTGCAATCACCTTTTCCGTACCATATCTGTGTATGGACTTCTGAACACGTCACCTGTCTTGTGAACGATTTGCAATTGTTGTTGTACTGGTGGTGTTGTGATTTCACCTGTGGCTTCTTCAGCCTCTGGTTCTCCACCCGCACTTTCCCTCTCTTGGACCTGACTCCTCAGGTCCACCCGTGTTTCAGCAAGATTCCTACAAGGGGGTGCACAAGTCACACAAGAGGTTAAGTGAAACCAGATGCCTCCTTTTCCCTTGAGTTGAACACAATGCGAGTTACGTGCTGTCACTCAGTAGGGCTGTGACCAGCGTGGTTCATTCCATTTCCTTCGGAATGTTCTAATCCTCACCCAGTCTGCTTTGACTTGGGTGAACGGTTCAGCTTTAACATGATTGACCTGATGGGAAAAGGTTTTAATCAGATCAGTTAGTTTGTCAAAATATACAGTTTGAGACAATGGGCATCCAGGTTCCTCCGTCAGCGCTGTCTTGGCTCAACAGACACCTTATGTCACCCAAAGCCAGAACAGTACCATGACTCAAGGCCGTTAATTTACTCAACCATAACCTGTTGTTTGCTGAGAGTCGATTTTGATGAAGTGTATGGTGGGGGCTGAGTTAGGGTTGGATACAATGGGCGGTACTGTTCAGGGGCGGTGCTGATGACTCAGGCTCACTTTTTCCATCCTTCACTTCCTGTCTAACATCAGCTCTTTCTCTGACTTCTCCGACTGCACATGTTCTGTGCTCTTCTTAGGGGGACTCAAAGCAGTGGCAGTCAGCGCAATGCGTGTCCACAGTCGTAATTCTTCCCGCAATTTCTCTTCCTCCTTTTTATGCTTATTCTTCTCTAACCACTTCACATATTTTCCTCCTTCTACATGTTTGTTTAACCTTGCATGCGCTTTTTTTCTTCATTTCCCTGATTTTTGGTGCTAACTAAATCAATACCTTCTCTGATTCCTGCCATAAATTTTCCATACATATCTGACTCCATTTACTTTCCCAAATCTTATTTTCTTTTTTATGATTTTTCGGCTCCGTCTGAGCCATCAACATATCCACTACTCTTCTCCATTGTGTAATTACCGGGGGACACCCATATTCCTCACATTCTCTCTCAAACTCAGACATTCTACAAACTGATATTCAGTACACAATAAACTCTCAATATATACAATTTAATTATCTTTCACTATACTTTTAAAATAATATTCAATACACAATACACTCCCAATATATACAGTTTAATTGACTTCTCACTTTTATCATGCCGTACGACTTTATACGTACAGGTGTTTTAAAAGTGCCTTTTATCATGCCGCACGACTTTATACGTGCAGGTGTTTTAAAAGGATTTCACAATTATCTCACTTTTATCATGCCGTACGACTTTATACGTACAGGTGTTTTAAAAGTATCTTTTGGCGTGCAATAGGCCTGGTTACCTATAGGCGTTTCAAAAGTATTTTTCCCTTTATTTACTTTTAGCGTACCTTGGGACTGATACCCACGGGCGTTTTAAAAGTATCTTTTGGCGTGCTGTAGGCCTGGTTACCTATAGGCGTTTCAAAAGTATTTTTCAACAATAGTTTCTGATCAACAAATATCAACAACTTCTATTTTGCAATCAATGGTACGGATATACTCTTAATTCAACACATGAATTTGGAATATTCAATTTGCAGAAGTTCGTTTAAACAGGTTTCTGCTTACCTTTTCTTATATTGTCGCGCGTGTGTTGAAGTCAAAGTTGTCTCGTCCCGGTTCTCGGTCAATCTCCGACTTTTACAATTCTTCTAAATGCCCCTTTTCTCCAATCACGTCGGGGTCACCATCTGTTGAACATTCGTTCTATGTTCTGCGTGTTCAAAATTGGAGAGAGGCCAGTTAAGAAAATGTTGAAGTTTATTGATCAGAAGTCTCAAACAATACAGCTGCTGGGTGGGTCCTCAGACGCAAACGTCTCACAAAGGACCAACCCAGAAAAACAAATTCACAGCCTTTTTATTATATTTCATGACGTGTCTCTGGTTTCAGATGGGGGTTGGGGAAGCCTGGGACTCGTCCAATCCGCTTTCTCTCCTTTGTTCTGCCTCAGCCAACCAGCTCACACTCCTTTGCTTTCGGACCTTCTGTAACACATCATACGGAAAACACCCCACACCCCACCAAATTCCATGGGGCTCCGTGTATAATCTGATCTTCACACACACACACACCATTTCCTGTGGAAAATACACTCAATATCACTCCCCTAACTCTTGGTTAACCCAACTCACACAATGGTTATATTTTCAACATATTATGCACGGTTAGTAATCAATAATGAAATCATAAAGCATATTAAATGTAAAGGCATGTTTAAACCACAATAAAAATCCTTCAATATCAAACACCAAATATTAAATATTGAGAGTAACCCGGTAATCCAAGCTTTGTCCTGGAGTGGAGTATAAATGTTTTTCCCTTACATATACGCTATGACTCTTTTTAATTTCAGTTCCCCTAGAAAGTGTCCAACTTCTCTGGTTATATCAAATCCCACAGTCTGTGTGGGTATTATCAGTCAAATTTATAGCATATTTTTTCTAAGACAGCATTTTGTAACTTACGCCTCACTCTCGTTAGGGTCACAAGCATTGTAATTATCCTTCTCAGTCCCCAAGGTTCTGGACTGACTCCATTGGAAGCTCTGTAGTTTTTTCCTTATCCAATCCTGGTCTACTTTGATGCGGCTTCGCTCTGGTCCTACCGACTTCCGAGTTGTTGTATTCAGTTCTCTCTAACGTTTTCCAACGAAAGTCCTCTTATTCTCAGGTCCTTAGCCGCCTCGGCTGCACTCTCGTAGCTTTGGGCACAGTTCTCGAAGAATACTCTTAATTTAGCTGGATATGGCGTTTGGAAGCGGATCCCCTTGGACTTGAGCACCTTCAGTATCCCCGCGTATGTCTTCCTTTTCTTTAAGATCTCAGACTTCAAACAGATAACCATCTAGCTGTTGAGCGGTTGAGCTTGTCATCTGCCTGACATTTTAGAAAGATTTGAGCTAGTGTATTTAAATAGGGCCAGTGCATAAATAAACATTATCAAATAAAAAACTACAATCTTAGAGTCACATATATAGTACCCTAAGAACAGAATAGACCACCTATTATTTGAGGCACTTTCTTGCAGGATATCAGACCACGAGGCTGCATGACCCTCATCTGGTGCAGAGAGACGAGTCTTTTTTTCTCCTTCTTCTGCGCTTTGAGCTTCTCCCTCTGAACGCAGGTTCTTCGCATTCATCGCGACCCGGATGGCGATGACCTACTTGTGTTGCAATTGACGCGAATCGCGCAAGTTCAAAAATCTGAAAATTCCCGCTGCATAAACCAATCAGGAGCTTGCTCTAGTAGGGCCGTGAGCAAGCGGAAGAAGCCCCTCCCATGACGCGAATTCACGTCTGTAATGAAGCGAATTTCACGCGCGAATGATGCAAGTAAACTCAAAGTGTTCAAGCGTCCAACTACACGCGAATAGCGCGATTTACAGTGTTTGGTGTGAACACTCTAAAAGTATATACGAGATTTACTGAAATACGTCCACACCGCAGACTTGTCGCTTCAGACAAGCACGTGCAGGTTGCGGTTTCTGTTTGCGTCTTCACAACATTTCGGCCGTTTGTTTCAGTGATAAAAGTCTTTCGGGCCAAAACCGAATATTCGGTGCATCCCTAGTTACAATCAGTATACCTGTTCAATGAGTATTTACATAAATGCACTTAAAAAGTGTGTTTAAAAGCACTTTTGAACATTATACAGCAATATAAAATCCAGGCCTGAGTCCAAAAGTTTAATAAAGTTCAGAGGATGAGGCGCAGAAAACCTAGGTACTTTCCACTGACCAGTGTACCCAAGTTGTAACATTGTATACAATTATTTAAAATAATTTGGTAATAACGAGCCAACCACGATTAAAAGGCATATTGCTGACTGGCACAACTATTGGGTATTAAAAATAAGAGATAATTGGTTTAAGAGAAGCCCCCCTTTCAGAAATGTTACTATATCTATGGGCCGGAAAACACTAACTTCGGATGCTTTGGGAAGATCTCACTTTGTTTGGCTTGTACAAATTAAGTTAACTCTTTGACACCTGGACCTTCTTTGTCTGAGCAATTTTTTGAAGATGCAAGATCAAATTTCCACAACACTAGTGTGCTAGTCACAAATGATAACGAGCAGCTAATAAACCAAGTGGCTGCGCTCCGGGTTAAAAGTCATAACAAACTGAATGAAATGCGTAAACTGGGTTTCACAGCACACTCCTCTCTTAAAGAGGCACTACACTATTAGGCTACTGAACCTCAAACGTTTATCCATAAGTGTTACTTTTCTACTTACATTTGTAGCTCTGGTTTAAAACCACCCAGCTGTGGTCTAATGGTTAGAGCGTCGGGCTTATGATCAGAAGGTTGCCGGTTCTAATCTCAGTGCCAGCAGGTCATGACTGAAGGGCCCTTGAGCAAGGCACCTTACCCCTGATTGCTCTGCAGTAATGTGCCACTGTATAAAACTACTTGTAAGTCGCTTTGGATAAAAGCGTATGCCAAATGAATAAATGTAAATGTAATTAAACTTGTGACAGAAATGACATAAGTCCACACAACAGCCACTTTGCGTAAAAGCTTACAGCACCTGGTATTGCCAGAGGGTCTCCTATCCAAGTAGATTAGATTAGATTCAACTTTATTGTCATTACACATATACAAGTACAGTGTAACGAAATGTAGTTTAGGTCTAACCAGAAGTGCAGTTAGCAAGTGCAGGATATACAGTTAGAATAAATACAGAATACAATATGAGAGAATATAATACAGTGATCATGGACTATAAAAATATTTTGCAGTAGGAATGTTCTATGAAAATATGACAGTAGGTATATACTATGAACAATATATACAGATGGCTATATACTATGAACATTAATGTACAGGTGGCTATGAACAGATAATAATTTAGACTAAAATAGTGCAAGTGACTTAGGTATGCATAAATTATTGACATTGGCTATTAAAGTTGCAGTGCAATAGGTGAGTTAATGCAGTTTATAGGTTACAGAGGAGTAGATTAGTTAAGGGAGTTATGGAAGTTACAGTGCAATAGATGAGTAGATGCAGTTAATAGTTACCGTGCAGTAGATTAGTTAATGCAGTTATTGAAGTTACCGTGCAATAGATGAGTAGATGCAATTAATAGAATTACAGTGCAGTAGATAGGTTAGTGCAGTTATGGAAGTGGTCCATTAGTGCAAATGAGCATTCATTTAAATATTCCTGGTGTGCAAGTGAGCAGTTTAGAGTGCAAATGATGCTGTGCGTGTGTAAACAGTCCAGTAGAGCAGATAACATGAAGTACTGGTGTGTACAGTTCAGTCATGCATGCAGCCCTGTAGTGCAGTGTAAACAATGTTATAGCAGCTTGGAGTTCAAGGTAAGAGAGGTAGTGGAATCGGTGGGGGGGCAGAGTTCAATAATGAAACAGCTCTGGGAAAAAAGCTGTTTCTTAGTCTGCTGGTTCTTGTCCGGAGGCACCGGAAGTGCCTACCGGAAGGCAGGAGAGTAAACAGTCGATGAGCAGGGTGAGAGGAGTCCTTAAGAATGCTGCGAGCTCGACGCAAACAGCGTTTCTTCTGGATGTCCTCAATGGCAGAAAGTGTAGTCCCTGTGATGTGCTGGGCTGTTTTCACCACCCGCTGCAGTGCCTTGCGCTCAGCAACAGAACAGTTCCCGTACCAGACTGTGACACAGTTGGTCAGGATGCTCTCTATCGTGCAGCGATAGAAGTTCACCAGGATAGTTGAAGACAGTTCTTCTTCAGTGTCCTCAGAAAGAAGAGACGCTGGTGAGCCTTCTTGACCAGGCATGAGGTGTTGGTGATCCAGGACAGGTCCTCCGAAATGTGAGTCCCCAGGAACTTAAAACTGGAAACACGTTCAACAGCCATCCCATTAATGTGGATGGGGTCGTGTGTGCCTCCTTTCGCCTTCCTGAAGTCCACGATGATCTCCTTTGTCTTGGAGATGTTAAGGAGCAGGTTGTTGGCGGTGCACCATGTGGCCAGGTGCCGGACCTCCTCCCTGTATGCAGTCTCATCGTTGTTTCTGATGAGACCAATCACTGTTGTATCGTCTGCAAACTTGATGAAGGAGTTAGATCCGTTCACAGGCCTGCAGTCGAGTGTGAAGAGGGAGAAGAGGAAGGGGCTCAGTACGCAGCCCTGTGGTACACCAGTGTTGAGGGTGGTGGTGGTGGAGCAGATGGGGCCTAACCTAACAAGCTGAGGCCTGTTCGTCAGGAAGTCCGTAATCCAGTTGCAGGTAGGGTTGTTTATGCCTAAGTTTCCAAGTTTGACCATTAGCTTGGAAGGGATGACGGTATTGAAAGCAGAACTGAAGTCTACGAACAGCATACGTGCATAAGTGTCCTTATTGTCCAGATGTGTGAGCATGGAGTGCAGCGCCATGGACACTGCATCATCTGTGCTCCTATTGTTGCGATAGGCAAATTGGTATGGGTCCAGTGTGGGTGGTAGAGAGTCCTTTGGGTG
The DNA here is from genome assembly GCF_947034865.1 of Barbatula barbatula. Lineage (NCBI taxonomy): Eukaryota > Metazoa > Chordata > Actinopteri > Cypriniformes > Nemacheilidae > Barbatula > Barbatula barbatula. The sequence continues at coordinate 19,759,101 of NC_136780.1, read as the reverse complement.
TGCCAGGACCTCGGGTTAGAATTTTTTGGAATGAGTACAATGGAGGTGGATTTAAAACATGCTGGAACCACTGCTTGGGCGAGGGACAGGTTGAAGATGTCCGTGAACACACCAGCGAGCTGCTCTGAACATGCTCGGAGTACGCGACCAGGGATGTCATCTGGGCCAGCAGCCTTGCGCGCGTTGATCCAACTTAGTGCATTGTGAACATCAGTGGCGTTAAGTGTGATGATTGGATGGTCAGCAGAGGGTGTGAGCTTGGTAGCCGTTTCCTTGTTGTCTCTCTCAAAGCGAGCATAAAAGTCATTAAGCTCGTTCAGACGGCATCTGTGGCTATGGGGGTGGAGTGGTTGGGTTTGTAATCACTGATGGCCTGGATGCCCTGCCACATGCGTCGAGGGTCAGAATTGGAAAAATGCTCCTCTAGCTTCAGCTTGTAGCAGTGCTTGGCCTTTTTGATGCCCCTCTTCAGATTTGCCCTAGAAGTACTATAGGCCTGTGCATCATCCGATCGGAAAGCAGTGTTACGTGCTTTCAACAGGAGATAAACTTCCTTGTTCATCCATGGCTTCTGATTAGGGTACGTGGTGATCTGCTTCTGGGTTGTGACACTATCAATGGTGGAATTTATGTAGTCCAATACAGAGGAGGTGTAACTGTCGATGTCCGTGTGAGAGCCACTGGTGGCCTGAGAAGCAAACAGACTCCAGTCTGTGTGTAGAAACCTTTCCTGGAGTGAAAAGTCTGCCCCCGCAGGCCACACCTTGATGGTCTTCACTGATGGCTTTACACGATTAATGAGATTAATGTCCTTGGGGGTGAGGAACAAAGAAAGGTGATCGGATTGACCCAGGTGGGGGAGGGGGGTAGCGGTGTAAGCTTCAGCCATGTTTGTGTAGACATGATCCAAAGTTTTGTTTCCTCTTGTGTGGCAGGAAACATGCTGATGAAATTTAGGGAGCACTGTCTTTAAGTTTGAGTGATTAAAATCTCCCGCAACAATAAATGCAGCCTCCGGGTGAGCAGTCTGTTGTTTACTGATGGCTGCATGAAGTTCTTTCATAGCAAGCTTGGCATCAGCATCCGGTGGAATATAAGCTGCCGTTATAATGGTGGAAGTGAATTCCCGTGGCAGATAAAACGGTCTACATTTAACCATGAGAAACTCAAGGTTAGCCGAGCAGTGTCTCCCGACAATAACAGAGTTTGTGCACCAAGTTTTGTTGATGTAAATGCACAATCCACCTCCTCTTGTCTTACCGGATTCCTCTGCCGTTCTATCCGCCCAGTGTGTGTTGTAGCCCGCTAACTCAATAGCGTTGTCCGGTTTGCCGCTGTGTAGCCATGTTTCCGTGAAGATTATGACATTGCAGTTCAAAAGTCTTTTGCTATTGGTGATGCGGAGTCTAATCTCGTCCATTTTGTTCACTAGTGATCGAACATTAGCAAGGAAAATGCTGGGTAAAGAGAGCCGGTGTGGTGTTAGCTTTAGCCTAGCTCTTAGCCCTCCGCGCTTCCCCCGCCTTTGTTTACGATCTCGACGCCGCCGACAAGCACTTTCGCCCGGTCGTGTAGGGTGCGTTGCATCGGTTGTTCTGACGATCTCAGGGACGAGTTGAATGTTGCTGATACAACTTCCGGACATGCGTAAACTGATATCCAAAAGCTCCTGCCGGGTGTACGATGTAAATGCACAACTGTTCTGGACGAACAGACCCGAGATGAGCAAGAAATACACTATATAAATGCTAAAACTGGAGAGACGCTGAGCCTCGCGATGTTCAAGCGCCGCCATCTTGGTCTAAAAGTACTGACCAGGCCCGACGCTGCTTGGCTTCCGAGATCAGACAAGAGCGTGCATGCTCAGGGTGGTGTGGCCGTAAGCAAAAGCTGTGCGCCCGACCTTGACACATGAAGAAAGCAGCCATATGTTCACTTTGTGTTAAAGCTTATAGCACCCGGTATTCCCAGGCGGTATCCCTTCCTGTAGAAACTGAGACCACCGCCCTCCTGATGTTGGGTGGCTCGGGGGGCGGTCACGACGGGGTCCCCCTGGGTTAGCAGCAGTTTGCACTGCTTTAGTGGGATCTTGAGCATCACCGCTTGTACAGAGATGGTCCGCATGTGCTTCTGTCGCCCTCAGCATTATATCCGGCCCCTCCCGAACACGTGTGAGCACGACTGAGCACTCTCTTAGTCGTCCATCAATTCAATAAGTTTGATTACCAGGTTAGCCACCGTCAGCATCGTGATCCCTGGCCCCAGGAACACGGTGGGGGCTTGGCCCTAATGAAGTCGCGCAGCCCCTATGCTTCCCCATGGTGACTTGTTTAACCGGGCGACCCACCAGCTGTGATGATTTCCGAGTCTCTGACATATGCATGGGTAAAAGCGTCTGCCAAATCCCAGACGCTGCTGGCGAGACGGGCCGGTGGTGCGCCCCGCCTTCACCTCCGTTGCGCCTCGGGCAACCTCCGGCTCGCACGTGCTTCATACTCCTTGGTCCGTGTTTCAAGACAGGTCGGGTGGGTGGCCGTCTTCGCAGCAGACCCCGTGCACCCTTTGCGTGGGCCGGTCCTGGCCGCGCGGTCGGAGCGGCGAGCCACCTTTGCCACTGACCCTTCCTGGCCGACCCGGAGCCGTTCGACAAAAACACTACGCATTTTGCCTCCGACTGTATTGTCGAGAAGGATGGATCGTTCTTCCACCCCAACAGCAAGCTTTCGTGCTACCACGATACTCCACGGAATATTCCTGGACGCCGCACCGTGGTGTCTCCCCCGGAAAACAGGGGATCTACACACATTTTACGGATGGATGAGCTTCAACTTCCGACAAGGGGAAATAAACGACAAGTACGTTTCCTAATCAATACACCGGGGGCAGCGGACATGGACCAAGAGGATACAGTCGGGCTCCCCAGACATTACACACAGTACAACGTTGACCATTGTCCTTACTCCCCTCCCATGCCCGCACTGGAGTATGTTACGGAGACAGATTACCCACAACGGCCTCCGTGAAAATGAATAGGAAAAAGACCAACACAGGTTTCTCGTGAGCTACCCATGTTTCACCACCATCAGAAGCAAGAAACACAAATGCACGTTTCGGTGCAACACCGATTGAATACGAAGAGGATCGGAAGCAAGAAAGAAGAAACCCAAATGCATGTTTACGTGCAACACCGATTGCAAATGAAGAGGATCGGAAGCAAAAAAAGAAGAAACCCAAATGCACGTTTCCGTTCAACACCGATTGAATACGAAGAGGATCGGTAGCAAGAAAGAAGAAACCCAAATGCACATGTACGTGTTACGCAACATCCTGGAAATAACCGCCTCTCACACCATAGCCACAGCCACTACACAGATTTGAAGGAGGGCCCGCAGCCGTATTTTAACGAACGACGGAGAGAGGGTACTCCCCTGCTTTTGCGCACCGCAATCCGGCTTATATACGATCTCATACACTTCAAGCATCACTTAAACAATGTGTTGGGAACACCCGCAGGAGACACGCCTGTCACATTCCGATGAATGATTCAAACTCTGGTTGAGACTGTGAAGCCAGCTAGACCGGATGCGATCATCATGGAATTGCTAAATGATTTGTGAACATTATGTAGACCTTATAGAGCGTACACGGGATCTCGCAGAGTCAACGGACCGATTGGCCACAGGCATTTGAAGTGACATCCCGTTGTGCTGATTGTACATTCTCTGGGAGAATCCAACACGAATCCTTCCGACAGGTGGAGGATTTGGTGTTAAGGAGGGTTGGAGATCAGCCCAACGCAATTGAAACAGGGGACGAGCCATTGACGAGGTGGCGGCCACCACACGGAGTTGGTATCCAGAACGGCACCCACCGATCGCACAACGGCGGTCAGACCCTGAGAAGGTAGTAATCATATACACGTACAAATACAGACTTCCCCTAGTTTGATAACTAACACATGGACCGTTAATCCGGCGCCACGGGTGACACATCCAACCTCGACTGATAACGTTGGCCCAGCCATAATTCTACCTCACGCAGAGCTCATCAGAACGGCTCTGTTAGAGCAGAGACCCCGGAGAGCAGTACGTGATAGACAAAATGACACTACGACACACGCAGCGGTAGAACACCTACCCGAAATGATCTCATCAGGGGACATACCTCCCCTTGAACCCTCAAAATCACTTAGACGATAATGTCCCACAGGAGGACGCTCCGATCACCGAAATTCACCAACCCATGAGCCCTCTCCTATTTGATTCGCAGGATGAGGAGAACGAATCCGACGGGCACGCAGCACAGCGCTCCTAGACTCGAGATTTTTCCGTCTCTCTCCCTGATATAACCCCCCGTATGTCACAGGGGTCCGAGGAGTGAGAGGAGGAAGAGTATCGACCTCTGGCAGGAGCGGTCCGCATAATATACAAGTTTAATAATCAGGGTGAAATTCCGATCCCACTAACGGGTTCAGACACGAGCCACATAGACCCAGAGCAGGCATTGTCTTTATCCGGAATTCCCAGGCCATCACAAAACTCCCCCGACACAGGGAAATCCCCCTCGCCACTCACTAAATTCCTAGCGCACTGCGATCCAGATCTTTTCTTGCCCACTGGTCAGGCGAAGCCCTCCACGTCAACAGCCATTGCTGAGCTTCTACCAATTAGACCCCTAGAAAGCCAGCAGAGGGGGACTGGGTGTAACCCCACCCTCATCACAACCTCCGACCAACATATCCCCAGCCATGCGGGATGAACGCACCGTCACGAGATTGATTTACAGATAGACAGCTTCCCGGGGGCAAAGTTTCAACATGCGACCACCCTCCTAGAGAGAGTCACATTCACAGTAATTCCAGGAAAAAATATTTTCGCATTGGGTTTAAAAAACAGGTTTCAAAGATTCAGAGGCACGACGATTAAGGAAATCCAAAACCTAATTAGAACAGCTAAACACCTTTTTGCAGATCAACACAAATTTTATACCCCTTTTACTACCCGCTGTTTTCTGGGTATACACAGAACTCTCTGATGGCCAGAGCCATGCTGACACACTGGGTGGAACATTTAAACTTATAGGGACCATGGGACCGATAGGGACTGATAACAAGCTTATTGTAAATTTGTCCAAAAAAATTGTTCTCTCGGAAGAGCAGACTTCAATCCTTTCTAGGGGACTCTTCTTTATCCCGGCGCCAGGCGGAGATAAAAAATATAAAAAATAATTAATTGCAGACTTTAAGAATTTAACTCAATTGGCAAACCCATCGAAAAAACAACCTGTCAGAGGGTGAAAAACATGCCCTCACGGAACTCTGACAGAACCATAAAATCATTATTAAACCGTCCGATAAGGGATAAGGAACTGTACATTGCTGATGGACAGAGACAGCTGGCGGTGGCACATCATTACCGCTTTTTATAGGAACCCATATATCCCCATACGATGGTCAAAAGGTCAAAAACTTATTAGAGGAATTGGCAGGAAAGCGGCTGCTGAAAGAGAGACAGGTAGAAGACCTATTGGGGTCGTGCACCCCACGGCCCAGGAGATTTTATCTCCTGCCTAAAATCCATAAGGATCCAAAAGACTGGAGCATTCCGTTCGAAGTTTCTCCTGGCAGACACATTGTATCGGACTGTGAAAGCGAAACTTATTACACTGCAGAATTCAAAAGCATTATTTACACCCCATCTCAACGAGACACCCGAGTTACCTAAGATATACCCGTGATTTTAGTGATAAAGTACATAAGATACACATCCCCATAAGCTCATTTCTATTTACTATCAACATTGACAGCTTGTACACAAATATTGACACACAAACAGGGTTGGCAGCCGTAAGGAAATGCATGAATAAATGACCAGACTCCACCAGGCGCTATGGTTATATCTTGAAGCTGTTAGAAATTAATCTGACCAAAAATGATTTCGAATTCGACTCTAAATTCTAGCACGACCTGATTTTGCGGAGTTCGACGCATTCCTTGGTCAACAAGGGAGGTCCTTCGTGTCCAACTGTTCAACCAATCAGCATCATCACGTGACCGTGCTCAGTTTGTGCGCACTTCTTTCAGTTTTCTGTTAATGTTTTGTGGGTTTCCGTGCTGGCATTCATTTAGTTAAGATAAGGGTTTAACTTTAAAGCATTTCATTTAAGATATGTCCCTGCTCAGCATATGGTTTTAACAGTTTGTTTACTGATGCTAGCATTCGCTAAACTGCCATATGAGGTGATAATTGTACAAACAATTTATGATTGTTCCGTTCCGTGAGGTGTTTCCCGCGATCGTGTCCCGGATCAGTGTTTCACATTCACATTGTTCATGTAGCAGATATAATTGAATCAATGCAGTGATAACTTAAATAAATACAATATCATCATATGCCTGTGTTGATCCAGGGTCATCATATGCCTGTGTTGATCCAGGGTCATCGTGTGCCCTGTGTTGTTCCAGGGTCATCATATGCCTTGTGTTGATCCAGGGTCATCATGTGCTGTGTTGATCCGGGGTCATCATTTGCCATGTGTTGATCCAGGGTCATCATTTGCCATGTGTTGATCCAGGGTCATCATTTGCCATGTGTTGATCCAGGGTCATCATATGCCTGTGTTGATCCAGGGTCATCAAATGCCTGCCTTTAGCCTTTAGAATGGGCTCCAGACAGTGCGAACACATGGATACCCATTCCTGTGTGATGGTCTGATTGATTTAAAAATACAGGAGGTAAATAGTAACAATCACATCAATTGTTTTGGACACTTTATAATTTAATCTTATAGATCGTCTTATAGGTATGTTTACTCTAATAATAATAATAATAATAATAATAATAATAAATTACTGGATCTTGTGCTGACCCAGGGACATTCTTTATAGTTCATCTTAGGTCATGCATATAATAATAATAATATTAATAATGTAGTGTCTTGTTGTCATATTTCTTGTTAAAATACAGTCATCATTTACTGCAACAATGAGAATAAAAGAATAAAAAGTTGTGTTAACTTAGGGGCATCATTACTTGGCTATTTCTAAATATGATACAAATAATAAAAATGAGTTTTAAGACCTGATTTTTTTTCTCCACAGAATGTAAAGTGAAATGGAGGATTGTATAAGAAAAACAGTGTTGCGTGAAGAAAAACAAAGAGGAAAAACAATATTACAGTTGATGTCCACATCCTGGGGAAGGAAGAAAATCATGAGATGTTCATTCAGAACATACTTAAAACTTTGAACAATTTTAGAAGCACAAGGATAAAGAATACTACATCTTCTACTGTATCCGGTCAGGGAATCCCCATGATGGAAGTCACAAAACTGCAGGATGTATGGCTTACACATAATTTGAGGTTAAAAATGATTGGTTGAGCCACAAAGTCATTGTGCAACGTAACAGCAAAGAACACAATGGGCACAATTCAACTTGTGAAAAAGAAGGACACTTTCAAGCAGTGTGTCCAGATCTGCTTTCAAGCAGTTAAGCAGATTGAAGAATGGATCACCCTGGGAGTTAAGCCAGATATCATTCTACTGGAAGCCCACAAATGGTCCAGATCTCGTGGACAGACGGACTTGAACAACCGTCAATACTTTGTTACTCCAAAGGACATTGAGAGTATTCGCACATGTTTTCTGCGCAGAAGCCACTTGGATAAAGATGATGCCATTAGTTCAGCCCAATTATTAACTGGTCAATGGAAGGACAATGTTGTTTTTTTCAGCCTTTCCAATGAGATTGATCTTATAATTACCTCACAATGGGGTGCAAGTTATACCCCTAGGGTATAAAAGCCTCCCAAGTTTGTCCCATAGACTTTAATGGGGAAGGGAATCCCATAGACTCCCATTATAAAAATACCAAGTTTGCAGTACAACCACTTATATAACCACTAATATGCACAGTACACATATAAACATATATTGTGTAAACAAAATTTTATTCTGTTCCTGATTAATTACAATTATTATTAATTACGTTTGACAGCCCTAACATTAATGAAAAAGTTATAGAATACAATTATCTTCATTATGATCATTGTTTGTGTTATAAAATGGTATGTTTTATATTTCAATCTTTACTGCCATTATGTTTTAGGGGTTTTGTGAGAATCAGCCAAACATTGGCCAGTGGCCAATCAGCGTCGCCATGGCAACGGCGCAATCAAGCAGCCACACCTGCGGATCGTCAACACCTGGTCCCCATCAAGATCACCCTTTATAACCAGAGGAAGAAGAGAAAAGGGTGAGCTTGTTCCTCCACAGACACTGTTGATGTTTAATGTGTGGTTTTTCCCTGTTTCAGAGACCAGCGGCTGACGATCCCCAGGCACACTTCATGGAACACGCAACACGCAACACTGCACAACTTTCACCTACGAGGCACGAGCACCCCATAACCCGGAAGTACGCCAAGGAGCTAATTCCCCACGATTCCTCTCACCTACTTTTACTCACTGTGCCTCAATAAATCAGCCTTCGGGGCTCAAAGTTGGAAGTTCTGTGTCCGTCTTGCTTCATGCCTGCCACAGTGGTGGAGAATGCGGGCATATTGACGAGACACAGACACCCTTACAGCCTGTCTTGTTCAGGACCTGTGATCTTTTCCAGGAAGTCACAAAAGGAGGGTTGTTCGGGAGGGAACAACGCGAGGACGATCGGCTGCGAAATTGTTGGGGCCAAGTGCACGTAGTGGACGAGGAAGTCCGACAACCAGGCCCTCACCCCCTTCCCCATTTCATTGTAAAACACGGGCTGCTATACTGTGTCGGCCTAAGGCGGGGGGAGGAGAAAACCCTGCTGGTGGTACCGAAGACGAAAACGGGGGTAATCATGGAGCTCACTCATGTCCACCCGATGGCCGGACACCTCGGGGCTGCCAATACGGCACAACGGATACGGGACAGGTTCCACTGGCCAGGATTGGAAACGGAGGTGAAACGCTTCTGCCAAGGCTTCTGCCCTTCCTGGAAGGGTCCATACACCGTCCTGGAAAAAGTGGGGCCGGTTAACTACCGGCTTCGTCAGCCGGGCAGACGGAAGGTGGAGCAATTATACCACGTAAATCTGCTAAAGAAGTGGGTAGCCCCGCCACAACAGATGGCCGCGTTCGCGGCGACGGAACCTCCTGTCGTTCACATGTGGGAACAGCTCTCTCCCGACCAGAAGGTGGACCTAGAGGCCTTGGTCCATCCAATTCTCCGACGTCTTCCAGGAACGGCCCGGGCAGACTCGGATAATCCAGCACGAGGTACGGACAAAACCGGGAGTCATCGTCCGACAGCGGCCCTACCGGATCCCAGAGGCTCGTCGGCTGGCTATTGAGGAGGAAATTACCCGGATGAAAGAGCTACAGGTGATTGAACCCTCACGTAGCCCCTGGTCCAGCCCTATCGTGATGGTGCCAAAACCAGATGGTTCGTTACGCTTTTCTAATGACTTTCGACGCCTCAATGCAGTGTCCGCCTTCGACAGCTACCTCATGCCCTGAGTGGATGAACTCCTAGATGGGTTAGGTAAAGCACGGTTTATATCAACCCTGGACCTCACCAAGGGCTACTGGCAGGTGCCCCTGTCTCCGAAAACGGCCAGAGAGAAGACGGCCTTCAGTACGCCCACGGGCCACTGGCAGTATAGAGTGCTGCCCTTTGGGTTACATGGGGCACCGGCCACCTTCCAGCGCATGATGGACATTTTATTAGGGCCCTATCAAACATATGCTGCTGCCTACCTAGATGACTTAGTGGTCCACTTTGGATCCTGGGAGGAACATCTCTCGAGGCTTCGGAGGATCCTCCTCGACTTACGGAAGGCAGGGCTGACCGCAAACCCGAGGAAGTGCCACCTTGGTCTAGCCGAAGCCCACAACCTCGGATTCCGGGTTGGACGGGGGATTGTTCACACTTAGTCCCAGAAGGTAGATGCAGTACAGAATGCTCCCCGACCAACCACCAAGACTCAGGTGCGTGCTTTCCTCGGGCTAGGGGGCTACTACCGGTGTTTCATCCCTACTTTCTCCTCTCTAGCCAGCCCCCTGAACGACCTGACCAGGAAGGGGCAGCCAGAGAAGGTAGACTGGAATGAAGAGGCACAAGCCGCTTTCCAGACTCTGAAGCAAGCCCTCTCCTCCGAGCCCATTCTTCATGCCCCAGACTTCGGCTGCCCCTTCACTCTCCAGACGGACGCATCCAACACGGGGCTGGGAGCCGTCCTCTCTCAGGACAAGGATGGGAAGGAGCATCCTGTCATATACATCAGTCGGAAGCTCACCCCGGCTGAGACCAGGTACGACAGTCGAAAAGGAGGCCCTCGCCATAAAGTGGGCTGTCCTGGAGCTGCGCTATTACCTCCTGGGCAGGAGCTTCTCCTTGGTCACAGACCACGCACCCCTGACATGGATGGCAAAAGCCAAGGACTCCAATGCCAGAGTGACCAGGTGGTTCCTCGCGCTCCAGGACTACCACTTCACGGTAACACATCGGGCGGGAGCCTCCCATGGCAATGCCGATGGTCTCTCCCGGATGTGGTCAGGTTGGGCATCACGGTCAGTGACACAAACCCCCCCAGAGTCCCCTAATCCCATACCAAGTGGACCGCCGTACCACACCGAAGCTCAGGGGGGGAGTGTGGCGAGCGGGCCAGTGGCCAATCAGCGTCGCCATGGCAACGGCATAATCAAGCCGCCACACCTGTGGATCGTCAACACCTGGTCCCCATCAAGCTCACCCTTTATAATCAGAGAAAGAAGACGAAAGGGTGAGCTTGTTCCTCCACAGACACTGTTGATGTTTAACGTGTGTTTTTTTTTTCCTGTTTCAGAGACCAGCGGCTGACGATCCCCAGGCACACTTCACAACTTTCACCTACGAGGCACAAGCACCCCACAACCCGGAAGTACGCCGAGGAGCTAATTCCCCACGACTCCACTCACCTACTTTTACTCACTGTGCCTCAATAAATCACCCTTCGGGGCTCAAAGTTGGAAGTTCTGTGTCTGTCTTGCTTTATGCCTGCCACAACTTGCATTACAATTGACTATCTTATAAGCATAATGTAGAAATTCTGATTACATGAAACATATACCGTTTACACAAATAAAATGTTTATGTTGTATGTATGTATCCTGGTCAGTTTTTCTTGTTTCTATGATTACAGATTATAAAGGGGAGAGAGATAACTTATTGTATATAAAAGCCTAGTGGTTAGAGAGTTAAGCTTGTGATTAGAAGGTTGCCGGTTCAAATCCCAGTACCAGCAGGACATGAGTGAAGTTCCCATGAGCAAGGCACCTTACCCATGATTGCTCTGCAGTAATGTGTCACTGTAAAAATCTACTTGTACTTGGTTTGGATTAAAGCGTCTGCCAAATTAATAAATGTAAATTTTGTTTCCTTAAGGTGCTTCATAGTGGACAAGGACATGAGTGAGATAAATGCTTTGCGGAGAGTCTTTCCAGAGTCAGATATCCTTCTTTTCTGGTATCATGTTATGCAAGTATGTGCGAGCGCGCATGCACGAACGTACAAACACACACACACATTCAGTTCATTTGAATATTGTAATAGATGTCTCTGTTTTCAGGCTGTTGTCCATTGGCTTTCGAAAACAGACTCTGGGGTTTGTGGATCATCCCATACTGATGTTAGGACAGAAATAGTTTATTTCATAATAAGGATGAAGCTTTGTATTACAGTATGTAAAAATTGACCTTAGACCCTTTTTGTTGGCTTACTTGTATTTACAGTATTTTTTTATTTTAATGCAAAATATTTAATTACTTTTTTCATTTCCTAAAATAGGAACTTGACTTTAGGTCAACAGCTGAGCAATTCTTCAAGAGGTTTGAAGATTTCCCAGGTCTTTGCTCATACTTTAAGGATCCCTGGCTGGAAATAGGACACATGTGGTCTGACTTTGGACGATGCTACAACCATGCTGATTCTGATACAAACAATCTTGTTGAAAGGTAACTTTATTATAAATTAATAATGCTAATTAATGTTATAAAATCACCAGTGTTTGGAAATAAAAAAATTATTTTACATTTAGTCATTTAGTAGACGCTTTTATCCAAAGCGACTTACAGATGAGGAAACATTGGAAGCAATTATAACAACATAGGCAACAAAATACATAAGTGCATCAAACTAGTCCATTAAAGCCTAGCACAGTATAAAAAGCTAAGAACAGTGAGGTTAGTAAGTGTTTTTTTATTATTTTATTTTTATAAAGAAGGAAAGGGAAGAGAATTAGGAAAATTCAATCAGCGACATGTTGACTGAAGAGATGCGTTTTTAGGCGTTTTTTAAAGTTGGCAACCGAGTCTGCTGATCTTGTAGCAGCTGGTAGATCATTCCACCAATGTGGAACAGATCCAGAGAAGGTCGTTGTAGTCGTTGTTCCTTTGCAGACCGCAGTGATCTGGCAGGAACATAGATCTGCATTAGCGAGTGGAGATACGATGGTGCAGATCCGGTGTTGGTCTTGTAGGCCAGGAGCATAGCTTTGAACTTAATGCGGGCGGCAACAGGGAGCCAGTGTAACCTGATGAAGAGCGGAGTATTTTTTCTTCGCCTTAAATATCAGTTTTTGGGAGGTATTAGGAACCGTAGGGTGGATGATCTTATTAAAATTCTCCTGAATAAGGCAGATGGATACTTCCAAGCCATTCAAGATTTGCAGGCAGTGGAAGAATGAACAATGCTTCTTTAAAATCAGGACAAATACTTCAATCAGTATCTAGATTGATAGAGAAAGGTTGGCAGAATAACATTCATCTTGTATCCCAAGACATGTACCTTTGTGAAGTTCCATCAGAACAAACCACAGGTCTATCCTACAAAGTTTGACCGTTTTTGTAGCTGCCCAATGGGAATTAGAGGACATCGAATTAAACACCTTGCACTTACAGATTTGCTGAGTGAACATGATTCTCAGAAGTTTCCTGCTTTGGATTTTCAAATGAATGCACATGCTAGTGTAATTAAGCAAAATAAGCTTTACTCAGTTCTGTGCTTTGACACTAAAGAGGTGGATGTAAAAAGTTTGTGTAACGAGAGAAGTTACCACACTTCTGGTACAACACTTCAATGTACCTGTACATTCTCTTACCACCAAAAATGTGCTTGCCTTCTCCTGGTATGTGACTCGTTTGATGTCAAGTTAAACCCAGCTGTATTTACTATGGAGCACAACACATCACTGCAAGTCAACATGGACACTGCAGAAAACAACTCAAAAACTGAAATTCAATTGTTAAACGAAATACTGGAAACTGTGCAGAAATGGCAGTTAATTCCCCAGCACGTTTTCTACAAAATAAAAGACTTACATGGCACTATAACAAACGGCTGAATGACTAGTCCTACATTTGCAGAAATAAACGTGGACTTGACCAGGAAGATGAGACCATTTTTCCACACAGAGCAAAAAACATGAAAAGGAAACGTGATCTCATAAGAATTCGTATGTATTTGTACGTACAGTCTATATCTAGGAAACGTAATCATTTTTACGCATGGATAGCAATGCATACAATATTGACAAATAAGTTCTTTCTTAAACGTAAGAGTGTTTACGGGTGTACAAGTTAAAAGACGTAGATATATTTACGAACCCACAAACTCATTCATATCCTCAAACGGCCAACGATTTATTGTGTGTATCGTATCACAAAACTCCTTTATTAGAGCAGCACAGGTGTAAATATATCCGCGTGCAGTGAGATTTCTTCTTCGAGAATCACAATCTTGTTGGGCGTGTAACTGTTGCTGAGCAACACTCTGACATAGTGGAAAGTAGCGGGTCTTGTAGCCTGGACCAATCATAATCAGAGACCCGAAATACCCACTTAATAAATGAACCTTGTGTTTGTTTATATCCTGGACCAATCGTAATCAGAGACCCGAACTATCCGTTTGATAAATAAACCATGAGTTTATATCAAATATATAAGACACAGTCAAAGTTTTAAGCATGTCGTGGTTCACAAAGAAGCAAATAAACTTTTGTGATTGATAGCTGTCAGAACCAATGGAAGCGCTCGTCACACCGAAATAAAAATCAGTACGGTATTTTTGTTAAGTAATAAAATAATAAAGTGGTAAATTATAAAACGATTAAATTATTTAACTTATTGTTCTATCAACACCATAAAAAGAAACATCAGCCATTAAAATGACACATTTATCATGCAAAAACATGCAGTTTTGGCATACGTTTTCAACGTAACGTTAATTCGCTGGCCTTCTTTTTTCACCTTCCGTAAAACCTTTTTTCACCAACGATCTCCCGCGCAATTTTGTCAAGGTAAGCGATATTGCTGTGTACATATTAACCTATTTTAACTTTATCTTAAGCATATGTATTTTGCCTATTAACGTTATTAACACTAAAGTTCTGTATATAATGTTAGGCTAATCTGTAATTTAAGTGAATTTTTTAATATGAATCTAACGGTTTGTACTGCAAATTAATATGAAGGTTTAATCTCTCTTACGAGTTAGTAACGTTACTGTTTTACATTATATAAATATGCGGCTGCATACTTGTAAAATGACAAACGTAGTTTTTATAACGTTAATTTGTTTTGTGCTAAATTATGTGCTAACTTTAGGCATGAAGGTTGTGTTGTTGTGGGGATTTTAATGTGTTTTAGAAGTGCTATTACATTTAATATGTTTCATATGCATTATTACTTTTATTCATTCATATGCTTCATATGCAGTATTATTCTATATGCATCATTACTTTTAGAAGTGTTTTATTATTCTATTACTTGCGTATAATAACCCTTAACCTCAAATAATGTGTTGGAGTTAACCATGAAAACTTAAGAGTTGATACTGAGTGTACTCTGAGAGGAAGTGTGGGTTTCGAGAGCATGCAAAAGGGGAAGTAACAGGAGACAGCTGAGGTCTCAGAATATATGCATGCAACTGTGAAACGCCAAAAAAGGAGAAAATGTACACACACACATATTCTATTGTCTGACCTTTTAAACTATGTTGTTGCTGGGTAGAATTGGGCTGTGTAGGTTGTCATTTAATGTTTTGCAGACATTCTGAGAACGATGGGGTGAGAGCTGATTGGACTAATACCAGGCAACACGTCACCGGTCCACAGAGAAGATAGACGGCGTGAAATAACTATAAATATGATGCGGAACTGTTTTCCGGGGTGGTTTTCTGTAAAGACACTTTGTCTAAGGCAACCCAACGGCTGTTGTATTTTTTGAATCTTCTGATCAATAAAACTTCAAGATTTACTTTGACTGGCCTCCCTCCAATTTTGAACACGCAAGAACACACTTAGAATGTTCTATAGGTGGTGACATCCGACGTGATTGGAGAAGAGGGGCATTTAGAAGAATTGTAAAAGTCGGGGATTGACCGAGAACTGGGACGAGATAACTTTGAGTCCAACACACGGCCGACAATATAAAAGGTAAGCAGAAAACCTGTTTAAACTAATTTCTGCAAATTGAATATTCCAAATTCATGTGTTGAATTTAAAAGTATATCCGTACCATTGATTACAAAATAGAAATTGTTGATATTTGTTGATCAGAATAAAAGGATGGTTTTAAACATTTGAAGACGAGGTTAGATTCCTGCGTCACAATAGTTAAGAAGAGAACTATTGTTGGTTAAGACGGGGTGAGAGGCCCGCGTCACAATAGTTAAAGATAAAACTATTGTTGGGAAATACTTTTGGGACGCCTACACGTAACCAGTCGTGAGTACGCCAAAAGATAAAATTATTGTTGGAAAATACTTTTGGGACGCCTACACGTAACCAGTCGTGAGTACGCCAAAAGATAAAATTATTGTTGGAAAATACTTTTGGGACGCCTACACGTAACCAGTCGTGAGTACGCCAAAAGATAAAATTATTGTTGGAAAATACTTTTGGGACGCCTACACGTAACCAGTCGTGAGTACGCCAAAAATAAGTAAACTGTATATATATTGAGAGTTTATTCTGTAATGAATATTATTATACAAAAAGTATAGTAAAACATAAGTAAATTGTGTATATTTAGAGTGTATTGTGCATTGAATATTATTTTAAAAGAATAGTGAAAGACAATTACAGTGTATATATTGCTTGTGTATTGTGTACTGAATATCAGTTTGTAGAATGTCTGAGTTTGAGAGAGAATGTGAGGAATACGGGTGTGTCCCCGGTAATTTTACAATGGAGTCAGAAATGTATGGAAGGAATCGGAGAATGTATTAATTAAGATAACAACAAAAATCAGGGAAATGGAGGAAAAAGCGCATGCAAGTTTAAACAGCGGCAGAAAGAGCTAAATGGAGCATTATATGAAGATTGCGCATGACAGAACGAGTGTGTGGCTGTGCTTGAGACAGTGTAGGGGAGGGGTGTGTGTGTGTGTGTGTGTGTGTGTGTGTGTGTGTGTGTGTGTGTGTGTGCGTGTGCGTGAGACAGAGAGAGAGGGAGAGTGAGAGAGTGCCAGAAAGGGAGCGAAAGACAGAAAACAGCAACATTTAGGCATTTGTGTATGTGTTAATGGGAAACCAATGAGAGTTAGGTGTATGTTTAATGTATAAAGCCAGTGGCTGGATGAAGAGGTAGAATGGGTGTTCTGAGAGCATATATACAGTATACAGAGAGAGAAAGAGTTTTCTTAAACAAACACTTTGACTTCTGCAAAGATTAATTGTATTATATTTTATTATAGTTTGCTCATTCATCATGTGTTATAGGTTATGCAACTCAAAGTTCTCAGTTTAATTGTCAATTATTATTATTTTTTTGGGGGGGGGATTTCCCTGAAATTCTTTAGGTGGAATAAAATTGACCCCAAGGAAAACATCAGAATCAAATTGCTCTGATAATTTTGTATTGGAAAAAGTGAATGTCAAAATCTATTTTTGTTATTACAGACTTTGTTATCCTGGCAAGTCAGAAGGTGAAACAAATGTCCCAGCAGCCACCCCCACATACAGGCCCACCCTATGGTGCTCATCCCTATGAGGGGTACCCATAAGCACTATAACCATACACAAACCTTAACCAATCATGGGGACAAAACAATAGGCAAAGGGGTAATTGAAGAGGGAACGGGGAAGACAGGGAGGCGGGCGGAGCTGGGATCAGTGTTATGCGTGTGGCAGATATGGACACTGGGCAAGACATTGTCCACAACTGGTCACAAGGTCAAGGTCAGCAAAACGGACTACCTGAGGGGGGATGGGGTCCCCAAAGAGGTAGGTCCAGTGGTCGTGGCAGGGGACCACACACCCCAAATAACCCGGGGCAACATCTCTCGTCATTCTCCAACCTACAGGCGCCTATGCACCCTAACATGGGGCCCGGTGAATGGGGCGGAGCAATGTTGGAAGGGCACACAGAGAAAGGTGTGATTAAAGATGGCCTATGACTAAAACCATTACAAGTGAAAGTTTCAGGTCAGTGTCTGTCGCATTAATTCCTGTATTCCTGTAACGCCCAAATCCCTTTATTAGTGAAACATTTACTGAATAAATTATATTTGAGTTAGTATATTGTGTTCAGCAGAAGCCAGATGGGATCAAAGCAAATTGTTACCTTTCAGGTAACACACCTCATGTGGGGAAGAGAGGGACGTAGACATATATTGGGTAGTATTAGACCATAGTGTAGCACCAAACTATATAATGAATGGTCACTCAACTTAACAAATGGTTCACATGTATTGATTTGGCAAGCGCTTTTTCCTGTATATCCATTGAAGAATGTAAACCCTGTGTGGCATTCACACACCGGGGGTGTCAATATTATTACAACAGACTAACCCAAGGATTTTTATAAGCTGCAGATATGCAGACCTAATGTTACATTTCCAGGTTGCATGATCACCTCACAGGGCTTGACGCTTACTGTAACACAAAGGCAATATATTCTGAGTCATCCAAAAACCAACCACGGTGTAAGAAATGTTGCCATTTTTGGGCCTGACAGGATACAGAAGACATTAAATCCAAAATATGTAGCTTTTACAACCCCATTGCGACACCTCATCAAGCCACATGGCATGAAGAATCTCAAGGTTGTGTTAAATTGAACATTTAAAAAAAAAAAAGAACGCATGTTTACATACCTTGAGTCCCATTTGGCCCATGCAGCTAACTTGAACTGCCCAAATTAAAAATTGTCACAGCACTCATTAAATTATTCACAGACGGTAGTTTGAATGCGGCTTATGCAGTGGTAAAGCAGGAAGGACATGAGATGATTACGAGGGATGCAGCAAGGTTAGATGGGAAGCAGTCAGCACAGAGGGCAGAAATGGTAGCAGTGATCAAAGCCTTGCAACATGCTGGTGAACACCGTGTGAACATCTATTCTGACTCTGATTATGTTATCACAGCTGTAAATATTGAAATGCCCTTAAGGCGACGATGTGGCTTTATCACATCGTCTGGTCGACCAATTAAGCATGCGCATGCGGACAGAGACCTTTAGAGGCTCTGATGATCCCTAGGGAGGTGGCCGTAATTAAATGCACTGGCCACTCTAAGATAGAAGGTCCTTTGACTGAAGGTAACAATGCTGAAGATCTGGCAGCAAAAGCAGATGAACCTTAATTTAAAACTAAAATTGGCTAAAATCTGTGCACAGACCAAATTGACATGGCTCGCAGCTCTTCCATTGGCTTTAATGTCTGTACGTTCGTCTGTCAACAGAATCACTGGCTTTACACCTTTTGAATTGCTTACAGGTCGCTCATTTCCAGGACCATCGACGCCGCTGAAGCCAGAAGCCTGTGCACCAATTTCACACTGTGTTTATTATGACAAACTGACTGCTATGATTAAACATTTCTCCCAGCAGGCTCCAGTTGACATTGCCGAAGGGCCCATTCCGGCCCCGTCAGAGTGGGTTCGCCTAAAGAAGTTTCGCAGGAAGTGGAATGAGCCACGCTGGACTGAACCCCTGAAAGTCACAGCAAGGACGTCACATTGTGTTCGCCTATTGGGGAAAGGCGACACCTGGTATCATTTGTCATCTTGTGTTAATTGTGATCCACCAAACAGGTCGTTGGCTGAAACTGCGGTGGACCTGAGGATTCAGGTCCAAGAGAGGGAGGGTAACAGCGAAGCAGAACCAACCACAGGGCCATTACAAATTCTGTGTAAAAAAGGTGACATTTTTTCAAGCCCACAGGGTGAACCTCTAGCACATTGTGTGAGTGAGGATTGTGCATACGGAGCAGGTATTGCAGTGACATTTAAAAACAGGTACGGAGTGGAGAAAGTGAAGCAGCAAAACAAAAGAACAGGTGATTGTGCAGTAACTCACGAGGAAGACGGTAGAACTATTTTCCACTTAGTCACTAAAGCAAAATGCACGGACAAACCAACCTATGACAATCTCAAAAAAAGCTTAACACAGATGAGAAATTGGTGTGTCGAACATAAGGTGAAGAGTGTGTCCGTACCCCGGCTGGGGTGTGGATTGGACAAACTAGATTTTCAAAAAGTCCAGAACATACTGAAACAGGTGTTCGAAGGAGTACAGATAGTGATAACTATATACTCATTATAATCAAGAGGTACGAATATTTTAATCATTTATACAATCATTTTTCATATTCAATCATTTTATGCAATTATTTTTCATACTCATTATTGCTGTTGTGATTTTTATATTCTCATATTCATTAACGCATGACCACTTATTCCTTACAGTCAAGTACATTTTGTGTGATTTTAACTATACATATATTTTCTTAATCGCATATTTTCATTAAGTATACTGTGTGTTTAACCATTTCAATATTCAAGAGTGTTTTATTGTTCCTTTAAAGTCCAAAAGAGGGTAACGAGATGAGGCTGTGGGAAAATGGGAAGTGTGCGGGAGTACTCCTTGTCATCACCATCATCATAGTAGGAATAATTTTTAGCCTAACTGAGGGTCAGGAAAGCAACAACACCACATCGAAACCGAGACATAAAAGAGCCAGAGCCGATATGAGGTTACCATGTGAACAACTCGTACTTAACTATGTTTGGGGCAAGACCACATCATTTACTTTCGACCTATGCGCTGTCATAAATTGTGGGGGAAAAAATAGTTCATGGAGAGGGTACGAGGTATATGTGTGTATGGACGGGAATATGGACAGTGTTTGTAAGGCGTACAAGTCTAGGCAAACCCATAGGGGTGAATGGTGTCCGTCATGGAATAGTGTAATAGCATATACCGGTGGTTGGGCCCCGAAAGAACCCAGTCTTTGGACCCGTACCTCGGCAAAATTTGATTTTAAAATGCAAAGAGATTACAGTGCAAGCCAAAATCCACTCACCCTTTCAATATCCACCAGAACGGGATCAGTAAATTATACAGGGGAATTTTTCCTTATAATGGGGGTGCACAGCCCAGGAACAGATAAAAAAGCAGTAATAAAATTTGTTGTGAAGAACTCACATGAGGAAGAAAGAAATGAGACTGTAGCTGAGCCATTATCGGTAGAACAAAAGAATGGAGTAGTAGAAATAGATTACACCATGTTAAAACCAGAAGATATGATAGAAAGAGCCACAGGGTATGGAGAAAATAATTTGTGGCTGGAATGGATAATTACCACAGCCAGAGAACAGAGAATAGATGATTGTGTAGGATGTGCTAATGCAAGACCCCATTTATATACTGAACCAGCACCGTTGTACCAAAACGATAAATGGGGGTATGAGTGTATGCTGGCACTGACAAGAATGGCCAGTCCAAAAAATTGTAGTACACTAGCAGCAATATTCCCACCAATAACCAACCGTTCAAAGACAGGTCCATTTACACCACAGAAAGCAAATTATACATGTTATGATATTACACGTCAAATACCAACCATCAACCTGGGGGAGATAAACAAGGAGTGGTGTGATCAGATAATAGAAGATAATGGGACAAAAATAGGAACCTGGGCTAGAGCTGGATTGTATTATTATTGTGGCGATCGAAGATTGTTTACTAGGATACCCGAGGGAGGAAAGGGAGTGTGTGCTATGGTAAGATTGGGAGCCCCGATAACCCTGATAGGTGACAGAGCAGTCAGAACGGAAACCATGAATTCAGCAACTTTGGCTAGAAGACGTAGGAGACACATCCTCAAAAAGAGAGCAACAGATTCAATTATTGATTTATCATTGAATAGTCCAACGTATATCGACGCGATTGGAATTCCACGAGGAGTGCCAAATGAATATAAATTAGCGAACCAAGTGGCAGCAGGTTTTGAGAATATACCAATAATAGCTGCTATTTTTCCAGTCACCCCAAACAAGAATGTAGATAGGATTAATTATGTGCATTATAATGTGATGAGATTAGCAAATATGACAAGGGATGCCGTTGATGGTTTAGCAGAGCAACTAGCGCCAACTTCCCTGATGGCCATCCAGAACCGTATGGCTCTGGACATGCTGCTGGCAGAGAAGGGAGGCGTGTGTTTTATGTTTGGTGATCTTTGTTGTACTTACATCCCTAATAATACCGCTCCAGACGGATCAGTGACCAGGGCATTGGAAGGATTGAAAACTTTGTCTATAGAAATGAAAGAACACTCTGGAGTTGACAGTCCGATTGGGGACTGGCTAGATAAGGCGCTGGGTAAATGGAAATCACTAATGATGTCAATTGTTGTATCAATAGCTGTGCTCGTGGGAATTTTGGTAACCTGTGGATGTTGTTGTATTCCCTGTATCAGATCATTATGTAATCGATTAATCGTAGCGGCTATAGAAAAAAAAGATCTCGCTCCTCCCCCTTACAGTATGCCATTGCTGTCTGGCGACCAATTAATAGACGACGATGAGGGTGATGACAACGATGAATGCAATTATGTGTGACCTTTTTTTTTTAAAGGTCAAGAGAGGGACACTGTGGGGATTTTAATGTGTTTTAGAAGTGCTATTACATTTAATATGTTTCATATGCATTATTACTTTTATTCATTCATATGCTTCATATGCAGTATTATTCTATATGCATCATTACTTTTAGAAGTGTTTTATTATTCTATTACTTGCGTATAATAACCCTTAACCTCAAATAATGTGTTGGAGTTAACCATGAAAACTTAAGAGTTGATACTGAGTGTACTCTGAGAGGAAGTGTGGGTTTCGAGAGCATGCAAAAGGGGAAGTAACAGGAGACAGCTGAGGTCTCAGAATATATGCATGCAACTGTGAAACGCCAAAAAAGGAGAAAATGTACACACACACATATTCTATTGTCTGACCTTTTAAACTATGTTGTTGCTGGGTAGAATTGGGCTGTGTAGGTTGTCATTTAATGTTTTGCAGACATTCTGAGAACGATGGGGTGAGAGCTGATTGGACTAATACCAGGCAACACGTCACCGGTCCACAGAGAAGATAGACGGCGTGAAATAACTATAAATATGATGCGGAACTGTTTTCCGGGGTGGTTTTCTGTAAAGACACTTTGTCTAAGGCAACCCAACGGCTGTTGTATTTTTTGAATCTTCTGATCAATAAAACTTCAAGATTTACTTTGACTGGCCTCCCTCCAATTTTGAACACGCAAGAACACACTTAGAATGTTCTATATTGTTCATAGATATTATTCTGTCATAGATGTCAAAATAATGTAATCTATGATGAGATAGCTGTTAGTTACTTTGAGTGGTGCTAGGACTTTTGACATATTATCTGACCATACAATACCAGAATACTATTTGTTGTGTCTAAGTGTTTAAAACAACATAAAAAAAGCTGATTCTGATGTTATATTTGTTGACAAACTGTATAACAAATTGCTAGACATTTTTATTTATCATTCTACAGGATGGCAGGGACCACCTTCAAAAGAGGTTCGTTGAGTAATGTCCACATTGCTGTGGCATTTAAGACATGCAAGCACTGTGGACAAAAGCAAGCCATGAAAGAGGCTGTGAAGTTAATGCGAAATTGGTGTCCAAGATGAAGGCAGGACGTAATTCATGCAAACTGATAAAATCAGCTCACGTTCTGGTAAGTTACCATCTGTTAAATAAATTACCGAAGTCAAAGCTGTAGTGTAAAAACTAAATACTTTTTTGCTAAGGATGATCAAATATATGGTTAGTGTATTTTTTTTACCACTACTGAGGTGTATGACCAGATTACATATTTTTTACCCTGGTTTCCATTGGTGGTGCAAATAAGTAGTCCAGCCCAAGACTCACTAGTGCCACAGAGCCATATTGTTACATAATTTGGTGCTATCAACGTACAGATGATTTACCCATTGTTGAATCTGATTATTAAGCTTGGATACCAGGACAGACCTCAAAACAAAACAACAAACTTATTTTTGTAATCTGTATGGTCATGTACAGCATGTTTCAACTTTACAGGAGCAGAATACCCTTGACACTTTTAAAAATATTTTTTCAAGTCTTCTGAAAGGTATTATCACAGCTGCCTGTTGTGGTTGTTAAACCTCTAGTCAAACATAAAAAGATGGGTTACGCAAAAATTACCCAAAACAATTCTTTCATCATGTAATCAATCCTCATGTCACTTATACAAACAACACAACAACACTGGTCCCTTTGTGTTCCACAGAAGAAAGAGTCATATACAGGCTTTAAACAACATAATTGCGAATAATTTATAAAAAAATGTTTTGGGATGGACTAACCTTTTAAGGGCACAGGTTTTGTATTTTATTTACAATGTTACATTACAGTTATTCAAACTTTAAATTTCAAATTTCATATGTGTGTTGACATAATGTTATTTTTACAAAATTGCATATATCAAAATACCTGGCCTCATTCAAATTTGCAAAGGTCTTTATTTGTACAGTATATAGTAGTCTTATGCTTTGTGGTTTTAGAAATGATCAAGATAGCTGAGACATAATAGATTTCATGACCTTTTATTTACTTGGTAGGTTCTGATAATGTTTTTGTATCTTTCACAGTGAAATATAGTGCCCAAAAGGACCTTGCAATTGAGGAGGACCCCCTCCAATGGTACTGGAGGAAAAGACCACCATATCTTCAGAAGGGGTTGATGTCAATGACCTCACTAGAGAAAACAGTACTATTACTCCACAAGGGGATGTTACTCCACAAGGGGATGATCTCAGTGAAGAAGACACCACCATCACTGCACAAGGGGATGATCTCAGTGGAGAAGACACCACCATCACTGCACAAGGGGATGATCTCAGTGGAGAAGATTCCACCATCACTTCACACAGGGTTAAACTCAGTGACCTCACTTGCAAAGATTCCACCATCCCTCCAGAGGAGATTGTTCTCTAAAGTGTCACTGAGTGAGATGTTGTTACTTTGATCCTTACTCTTGTTGAAATCTCTTGGTTTACCAGTACCCACACTATGTGCTTCACCTGCCCTTGTTCCAGGCATAAAGACCCCCACTACAAAGGTCACACCTCCTGAATTTACTATCAAGGTCAATGTTCTGACTGCAAAGGTACCTGAACATAGGTCCCACATGCTTATCCAGTTGGTGATAATGTATATCAAATGTTTTTTTGTGATTTTATCTAAAAACTCGTTGGAGCATTTGTCACTTATCTATTTACCTGTTCTTGTTATATCTCAGTAAGGGTAATAAAGGCATTTTCTATATTATATCCATTATAAATTAATTAGGGATGCATCGAAAACCAGGATCAGTATCGGGGCCGATATTAAGCTCATGTACCCTGTACTCGTACTCCAAAAAATACACAGATACCTTAGACTGATACCTCAGACTGAAACCTCGTGTGACATAGTCATTAGCCTACTGACAGAACTTACTGAAATTTGTGCTCTGAAAGTTAGTGTCAAGTGTTAAATTTCATAATGTGTTTGTGTTTTTTCATTTGGAGTTGTTTGTAATTATGAAGCTATTCTATTTGTATTAGTCTCACTGTGATGTGCTTTGAAAATTGCCACCTCACCCCCATCGATATCGGCGAGCATCAGAAAAAATATTGGTACTGTCTTTAAAAAATGGTATTGGTGCATCCCTAAAATGAACCTGAATGTGAATCTTGTCTGAAAAGTACTTGCTCATGCATACAACAGACAAAATACTCAATTTTGTCATCAATGTCTTATGAAAGCCAATGAGCTAGTCACAAAGACTCTTGAATCTCCAAAGTCATCAACCTGGATGCGCTACAAGATTAAAGGCAAGACTGTCATGAAACTTACACTCACATGTGATCTATTGCCTGTGTTGGATGTCTTTTAACAAAAGTAGTTTTTTCTTACTGCCATCAGACTGCCCAGTACACCTAAATCAGGAACATTTCCCCGTCTTAAAAACATTGGGCGTCAGAATATCTCAGCATGTAAGTTACCATGAGTTTATATTTCTTTTTTTTCATTCACTTTGTATTTTAAAGTAATATTCTGGGTTCACTTTACAGTAAATTAAGTTGAATTTTGACACATTTTGTTTATTTATGAAAAAATATTGTAGTCAGTGAATGGGCTCTATCCAAAAAAATGAAATAGTTCTACATGACTTTAGTGTGCAATTGCTCACATGGCTTTATTCAAGTTACCACACTAATGTTTAAACATTCAGTTAGGTTCATTGCAGCATTTGGCTCAATTTGTGCAGACAGCATGTTCCTATGTACTACGGAAATCATCTGACTGCTCATGAATAAATGAGTTGATCAATAAACAGCCGAGATCCAGTGTCACTGTTAGGCTCCAGATAAACCCATCCATTTTTATGTGGTCTAAAAATGGGATTCCCAAACATTTGAGCCCTCAACCCCAAATAACAATGCCAGTGACTCGATCACTTTCCTCTGAGATTGTTAAAGTATACAAACTTTGTGCGCAAATGCGTACGTGCACCTATTTTACCCAAACGTGCAAATTGCAACACAAAATAGCACAGTCTACAATATTATTTTATAGTTATTTACTTTACTTGTTGTTATACATAAACTATTACTACAGATGGTTGAATTTCATCAGACTGATTCGAGTTCTGATGGATATGCCTCTTTCTTTGATCGAAATTAATAAACATTTCATTTTGACAAATAAGAAAATCCTAAATTTAAAGCCTGAAAAACAATCTGCGTGCACATGGGCTGCTGCATCTAACCTAATGCGTTTGCTAATGATAATCACCTCAGGGGTCCCGATCGAGGGGGAGGAGATTCCTGAGGCTGATGAAATGTTATTTGCATGGTTTTATTTTTAACTTAACTAATATTTTCATATTTTGTTACACTTATTGATTACATGCGCTATTTCTGGAAATCATCTCACGGCCATTCAACCCCCTACTTTGGGAACCCCTGGCCTAAAACAGAGTCTGTGGGTGCTTGGACTGCATTTTGTTTTAGCCGAGATGCTTTTGTCTTTTGCAGACATCAAGGCCTTTTTTGTTGCTGAGCTCATTGGTACACACTTCAGAATGTACCAAATGTTGATTTGGCTGCTCCTAATGTCCCTGCTATCTCTCTGATGGATTTGTACTGTTTTTAAAGCTTGATGTTGGCCTGTATCACCTGCATTGAGAGCTCATTTAAAATTCACCGCACTGGCTTCCAATTGCAAATGCCACACCTAGAATCAGCTCAGTCAAATGTCTACTTACTTTGATCGCTTCACAAAGCCCCCTACACGTATTATTCCTAAACCCTTCCTCCGATCTGATGTGGATATCCTCCAATTAGAGTGGGCATGTCATCTTCAACCCATATTCATGATATAAATTAAACGTAAATATGTTATAACTTTCTCTTAATATATTATGTGGACCTAACTGTATAACTTCTGTCTTTTAGATCTATTTTTGAATGTGTATTTCAACATACATGGATTGGCTTGATTCACTTATATTGTAATGACCTTACTCTAACACCCTGCAATGTTGTATTCTGTTTGATGCAACACAACATGCCTCTTGGGTCCAGTTTACAGTTCTGAATATTGCTTCTTTTTCTAATAAACATTGGAAGAGTCTACAAAAGTTATACTATTTGTGTCAAAGTCAACAATTTAAACCCAGATCTTTCCTTTATTGCTTTACATAGTAACTTGAAAAGGTAGATAATACACTTTATACTGTATATGATGTGATCTAATGTAATTTATTTTTAATCTCAGGGGAAAAGGAGATAAAGGTGCGCTGGCAGTGTCACGAATTGGTAAGGAAGAACCCAAGTGCAGGCAGCAAAGCGGGGATGAAGGGGTTAACAAGGACTTTAATAAATAATAAAACAGGAACAAAACAAAAACCCACGAGGGGTAACAAAACAGAGTACACAATAAACTGATGACTAAACACTTGACAAGAACTTCAACTACAAAAAACACCTAGACTTACAGAACACTGACACTGACACTAAGACTTGGCATTTGGCATTACGCATTACACATAACGCATGAAACAAGTACAACGAACGAGCACAGGACATTGAACACGAGGATGTTTTAAAGGGAGACAGACAAAGGATAATTAACAAGGGTCAGGTTCGGGTACTGAAACACTCAGGGAAGGTTAACGAGGAAACGAGATGGCGGGAACAAAGACACGGACCGGAGAGAGAGCATAGAAAGCCGATCGAACCAACATCTCTCTCTCACATAAAACATAAGACTTCGTCATGAATCTGCCTCAAGACCAAGAATAGACATGACATGAAGGCAGATTCATGACAGGCAGCCTTGCGCTGGCTGGTAGGTACAGTTTTTTTTGAACTCATGACATATTTTTCTAGCTTTTCTAGGAAGTTTCAAAACATTTAATTAAACACCATATATATTATAGAATTCTGTGTAAATTTGTGCAACTCTTTTTGATACAAAGTAACTGAATGTTCAGTCTGATTTTGTATGTTTGTGACTTCTACAGCCATTCACTGTAACTTGATCCATGGAAATGCATACAAATATCACCCAAGTTATCGCTTAAAAAACCCTGTAAATGCCCATTAACCAGGCAAAATACACTAACAACCAGAACAACAATTATCTGTTTATATCAAGTCATGTCAAGTTTTATATATACTACTGTTCATAAACGTATACATGGTTTTACTGTAGATTTACAAGAAAAGTATTTAGTCTGAATGACTATAAAGCTTTTCACGTCATTTTAAACTTTCAGACAAAGCTTTGTCAGATTAACATCCATGTTAGTTTGTGTTTATTCACTGTTTTCCAGTGGGGCCAAGTGAAAGGACACATGGGAGCCTTATGAACTTTTCCAAACGGACTGATTTTTTAAAAATAAAAATTAAAGCAATTGTTGAAGTCTTTTATTGTAAAACTGAAGTTATTTCCATGTCATTATGGGTACAGACATACACAAGAGTCAACACCCATTTGTGTCATGCTTATGCTAAAGCTCTACACAGTCACTTGATGTACTGAATTGTGCTGTTAAAGGAATGGCACAATAGAGTATGCCAGAATTTTTAATCTTGTAATAGTTATACGCAGATAGATGGAAAAACTCAGATAGTTGAAAGATTTTACTGCAGTAATGGGTTCATTTATTACTTTAGGTTAGGATAAATATTTGTATATGGTTATATCCTGAGCGCATCTGTGTGTCGATTGAACATTGCTGGCATTACAAACTTAATTTACACATAACACACACAAACATGCAAAAATTATAAAACAGGAAAATGTATATAAAATTGTAAACCTTTGTAAAGAAATTGTATGATCATAAATACACTAGTATATCGTAAACAGAAACAGTCATGTTGCTGGATGGAGTCAGGCCTGGGGAAGGTTGGGGATCTACTGTACCAGCAGGTGAGAATTTCCAACAAACAAGCAAATATAATCTAGGGATATAATTATTTACTGCTGGATACAACACTGTGAGACTAAGGGAGATATAGAGATAAAACCTGTAGACCAGTCATTTTATTTTATTTTTCCTTTATCTAAGAAAATTAAAAAATATTGCTCTCTTCTTCCAGAGAGGCCTGGTCAAGACGGCAACACAAAAAGTTTCACACAAAGAATCACAAAATAACATTATCAAAATAGATGACTGAATTCCAATCAAAATTATTTACAAAACATTATTCAAGAGACATTTCAAAATGGTCAAAGATGGAGATGCATCTAGGTTAAGTACATTTTGCAGCTCATTCCATGCCCAAGAAGCCTAAAAAGAAAATGCACATTTACCAGATTTCAACAATACCCTTGGGACTTATAGACTATTAATGATGTATAAAGACCAGGAGTCAGGGTGTAATGTAATAAATGGAAGGACATTTTACTGAAGAATGTTATTTCCTGTTTAACCAGTAGAAGTTAGCCGAGTTGGCCAGTTCATAACATATGATATGACAGCAGAAGTCTCAGGTTAAGTGAACCAAGCAAGTCACATGTCAGCATTTCTACAGTACTGTATAGTTCTACTGTATAGTTCTATAGTACTGTATAGTAAGTTTCTTAATATGATCAACTCTTCGCTCACCACTGGGACATTTCCCACACCGTTCAAAGAGGCCCGCATCACACTGCTACTGAAGAAACCCACCCTCGACCCTACACTGCTAGAAAACTACAGGCTGGTTTCCCTTCTTTGCTTCATTTCCAAAGCTCTGGAGCGAGTTGTGTTCAACCAGTGTCGTGGAAAGTTGTTCTTGCAGCTTCAAAAAAACCTGGGTCCAGGTGTCAAAAAGTTAACTTTATTTGCGCATGTCAAACAAAGTGAGATCTGCTTAAATTCTGCTTAAATTTCACAGTAGAGTGGTAATGCTTTTCTAAAGTTGCAGACAACCCGGTTTTCTAAAATGCTGTGCTCACCATAAATGTAAGTATATAGTTAGTGAATATAAAATATGGTACTTTGATTATGACTAAGTATAATGATCATAGCGTTAAATCATTGATTATGAATTGTATAATAAACCGCATAATC
This sequence comes from Barbatula barbatula, assembly GCF_947034865.1. Classification (NCBI taxonomy): domain Eukaryota; kingdom Metazoa; phylum Chordata; class Actinopteri; order Cypriniformes; family Nemacheilidae; genus Barbatula; species Barbatula barbatula. The sequence goes on along the minus strand of NC_136780.1, from coordinate 19,729,191 downwards.
TCATTAATCTTTGGTTATATGTGGTTTCAGTTCACCCAGATTATATCACTACTACATAGTTATTCTAGTTACATGTGTACTATTAAAATATTGTGAATAACATTGTGTAAAACTATTGAATGTATATAGGAGGTTAACAAAAGTGTATAACAATACAATACTGAAAGGTACTGAAGAGTACTGAAAACGACCCAGAAATTACACAATACCAGCTCTCATCCTTTCTTATGCAAAACAACCTCCTGGACAGCTGTCTGGTTTCAAGAGCGGTTATTCCACAGAGACTGCACTACTCTTAGTCATCGAAGATGATTGGCTTACCCTCACAAGTCATGTTGCCAGCACCACCCGGTCCTGTAGATTCATCCTCTACAACATTAGGAAAATTACACCTTTCCTATCGGAGCACTCTACGCTAGTCCTAGTCCAGGCTCTTGTCTTGTCCAAAATGGATTATTGCAATGCGCTTCTGGCTGGACTTCCTGCTTGCACACTCAAACCTCTCCAGATGATCCAGAATGCGGCGGCAAGAGTGGTCTTCAATGAACCGAAGAGAGCGCATGTAACTCCCTGTTGCCGCCCGCATAAAATTCAAAGCTATGCTCCTGGCCTCCAAGTCCACCACCAGGTCTGCACCATCGTATGTTCACTCGCTAATGCAGATCTATGTTCCTGCCAGATCCCTGCGGTCTGCAAAAGGAACAACGACTAGTGGTACCATCCCAAAAAGGAAAAAAGTCACTCTCCCGTACCTTCTCTGGATCTGTTCCACATTGGTGGAATGATCTACCAGCTGCTACAAGATCAACATCTTTAAAAAACGCATGAAAACTTAATCGCTGATTGATTTTAACCGAATTATTTTCCCTTTCTTCTTTTTAAAAAAAAATATATATATACTATCCTCACTATTCTTAGCTTTGTATACTGTGCTAGCCTTTAATGGACTATTTTTGATGCAGATGTTTCCTCATCTGTAAGTCGCTTTGGATAAAAGCGTCTGCTAAATGACAAAATGTAAATGTAAATATGATCAGTTCAATCAGAAAACATTTTCAACGTTGAGATTCATGTTCAGCTAAACAGTATTATATGACCGAGTTAATGCTTGAACTGAGATCTGATCATACAGAGAAGGGCCTGCTGTGACCCATGTGACCTGGACAGCCATAGTCGGCTGGACAAACGTGTTCTGTACTATTTTCCAGGGACATAAAGACATTAAGAGACTGTGGGCCTACCCTGTGTATGTCTCACTCAAAAGACACATGCTAGAACTTTTATTATAAACATAAAGAAGTTATTCGATTCATCATAATATATAAATAGGACACATACATATTGATTGATAACTGAATAATTACTAGTAAGTTCTATCAAAGCACCAGTTTGGCTCTTTTGTGGGTCATCATTACCCAGCATATTTAATCTCATGATTCAGAAGCCCTTCTCTGCTTCTATACCCATTTATTATTCAGGAAGAGTAATTTCTTAAAACTAAACAAATGAATGGTTTCAGACATGTTCCAGACAAAGCCGACCTAATGATGTCTCACAAAGGCCATAAGACTTTGGATACAAAAAAAGACAAAAGCATTTAAATGGGTTGAGAATGTGTAAAACATCCATCCATCCATCCATCCATTTTCTTCTGCTTATCCGGGGCGGGGTCGCGGGGGCAGCAGTCTAAGCTGAGATGCTCAGACATCCCTCCCTAGACACTTCCTCTAGCTCTTCCGGGGGGCACCGAGGCGTTCCCAGGCCAGCCGGGAGACATAGTCCCTCCAGCGTATCCTAGGTCTTACCTCCCGGGGAAGGCGTCCAGTAGGCATCTGGAACAGATGCCCAAGCCACCATGTTTAAAACATGATTGGGATAAAATCCCTCTAAATATTCTGGCTCCAAACTTGGGTCTGTCCGGTACCACTGCACTCAACCCACGTCCTCAGCTGTTTAGTCCATCTAAAGCAGTGTACATGCCACTCTGTACAGTATCTTAGAAGTTAAGACATGATGTGACTATTGCAATGGACATCACAACGAAGACATGACCTCTAACCTAATCTGAGAGAGCATCAGACATTATACGGGCATGTCTCACAAGCTAGACAGGTACTTCAAAGGTCTGCCGCAGGAACTAATTCCATTTTGAGTAATTTTTTAATCATAGGTGCACCCCTATTTAATCTGGGTTAAATGACTAAAATAACCCTAAAAAAAGTAAATAAGTTTAGCAGTCATTACATTACATTTTGATCGTAATATGATCCTTATCTACAAGTTATTTAAACGCAGAAATGGAATGTAAGAAAATACATGACAACATAGTTGAATTGTTAAATATCTATTTAATATTACTTGTTTTATCATGCCTCACATTCACAAACATAGATGCATTTACATGCTCACACCCACACACAATGTTAACACACATTGCTAATAAACAGATGTATCATCTTCATCAAAGCTCTGATCAGTACTGCTGGAAAGAAGATCTTCCAGACAGTTTACGTTTTTATCTTCCACAGTACTGCAAGTTGTTATGTTAGGCATCAAATGATAGACAACATATTTTTTAGAGTGTCCCGGTGAGCTGTAAGCTGGTCTAGTCTTCTCTGCAACATACAGTGAAGCCCTTGAATCCCCTCTTGTGGAAGATTCCAAGGGTTTCCTAAAGCAATTTGAAAGACAAGCATTATGAGATTCAATAAGGTATTTTAACACATTTAAAATAAATAACAATGTTACGCTGGTACCACCAGCGTTGATTGTGTCAAGCAAACTGGTCATCTTGTCCTGCCGACTTTGCATAGAAAACCAGTGTTGTTTTGCCTCTTGGACAAGAATGACCTGTTCCTCCTCCAGTCGCTGAATTAGCATGACCTTGTCAAACACCTTCTTCTTTGTTAAGAGATGGACACAGTCTAAATTGTGGAAAGAAAAAACATATCATGACATACCAGTATACTTATATGTTAATAAAGAACCTGTAGTGTACCATGTACCTTGCCTTGACACCTGCCATGGAAAAACATAATCCTTTTCGAGAACATCTTCTATGGACAAGATCTTTAACAAAGAGTCAAAAAGAACATTATGTGGTTCAATTGCAGTAGGCAGCTTTTTTGTCTCCATATTGATTTTTCTTCTTATCTTGTTTCTCCCTTTGTTTCTCCCTTTATTTGTGGCTGAAACAATTACATTTTGTTAGGCATTTTATACAACATAACTATTTATATATACACAACTGATCAAACGTTTAAGAAGAATTACTCATTCATATTTTCCCACATTTTACTAAACATAGTAAGCTCATTAAACCTATTTTTAAACTTTATTATCTATTTATAAAATTGTTACTTTATATCATCTTCAGTGTAGTCACATTTTGTATAGAATTTGCAGAAATATTCTCTCGGTATTTTACCAAGCAACTTTTTGTAAACCTAGCAAGTTTTTGTCATGATTCTGCCTTCTCTTGTCTTGATTTTCTGGTCTAGGGGCATATTATTGTCAATGAGGACATATTATGCGTTCTCTCCAGTCTCGTCATTGGCCCTGCCCCTCTCGTTCCTAGTATAGCTTTCCTCCTGTGCCTCATTACCCACACCTCCCCATCGTTAACTCCTTTGTTTGTCTCCCTATTTAATCCCCTCTTGTATATTGTCTTGTGTTCGTACGTTCTACTTGTTTCCCTGCTATGTTACACGGTTTGTTTGTTTCCAGAGGTCTTGTGTAATGTTCATAGTTCCCTTGGTCTTTGTTTTGATAGTCTCTGTGTGACGTTGTGTTAAGTTAGTAGTTTGTTTTTGCTAGGGATGGACAAATGGAGCCCCGTGAAACAATGAGGCTTTCCCCTGAATCTTTCGGGAAAAGATTCGAAGCATCAATTCAATTCAATTTTATTTATATAGCGCTTTTCACAATTTGCATTGTTCCAAAGCAGCTTTACAGGGGAAAAACGAAAAACCCAAGAAAGGGTAAAACACACTACATGGTGTTTTATATAATAAATCCAATTATTCTAGTAAATAATATCTAATGTCAGCATCTCCTGGTGGTTTATTTTGCGTATTTTGCATTAAGTGAATGCTTGGCTGAAAAGATGCGTTTTTAATCTAGATTTAAAAATTGGGCGAGTGTGTCTGATCCTCGAATAATATCAGGAAGGCTATTCCAGAGTTTAGGTGCTACGTATGAGAAAGCTCGACCCCCCCCCTTTGGTGGATTTAGTTATTCTAGGTATTATCAAAAGTCCTGCGTTTTGAGATCTTAGAGAGCGTGATGGGTTGTAGTGTGATAGAAGCTCTGTTAGGTAGGTAGCGGCTAAACCCTTTGAGGCTTTATAAGTGATTAAAAGAACTTTAAAGTCAATACGATACTTAATGGGTAGCCAGTGAAGGGTTGATAAAATTGGGGTTATGTGATCGTATTTTCTGGACCTGGTTAGAACTCTGGCAGCTGCATTCTGAACTAACTGTAGTTTGTTTATTGATGATGCAGGACAACCACTAAGTAGAGCATTACAGTAGTCAAGTCTTGAGGTCACAAATGCATGAATAAGCTTCTCCGCGTCAGCAACACACAGAATATTTCGTAACTTGGCAACATTTCTTAGGTGGAAAAAGGCTGTTTTTGTGACATTTGAGATGTGATTTAGAAATCACATGCTGTCTAATATAACGCCTATATCTTTTACTGTATTTGTTGGAGTAACAGTACATCCTTCAACTTGCAGTTTATAATCAGAAATATTTGGTTTGCGTGTCTTTGGTCCGATAAGTAATATTTCTGTTTTATATGAATTTAAAAGAAGGAAATTACAGGTCATCCAATGTTGTATATCTTCAATGCACTCTGCCAATTTGGATAGCTGGGAGGAATCATCTGGTCTTGATGAGATATATAGCTGAGTATCATCTGCATAGCAATGGAAGCTAATTCCATGTTTTTTAATAATGTTTCCGAGGGGAAGCATGTATATGGAGAACAGCACGGGTCCCAGAACCGATCCCTGAGGTAATCCATAATTTACTTGCGTTAGATTGGATGATTCCCCATTTAAATGGACAAATTGATGTCTGTCTGACAAGTAAGAGACAAGTAAGATCTAAACCATTTCTTTGGCAGAGGCGCTGCTTCGAAAATAGGTGACCACTTTTTTTTGCTTTGTTCCGAATGTCACACAGAGCTGATACCTGATCAAAAGACTTTATAACCATAGTGTTAAGTACACGAGCAATGCAAACTGAATGTGTCACTTGCAGAATTCTTTAACAAGCAATCATGTTTGCTGCTGCATCTGTGACAAGACACTTCACTTTGTCCTTCATTGCCCACTCTATCATAGCATTCTTCTTCACCAAGGCCACATTTTCCGCTGTGTGCCTGTTTGGGAACTTCTAAACCTCCAACAACACTGTATTCAGCTTATCACTGTCATCAATGTGATGGCAGGTTATTGCAAGATATGCATCCATGTTGATAGAAGTCCACATATCCGATGTTAGAGACACAGCAGTTGCTTTTTCCATGTTAGCCTTGGCCTTCCTCTTTGCTTCTTCATATTTTGAAGCCACCATTTTCTTTAAAGCCTTAATGAGTATAGTAAATTTAGATGATTATAGAAACAGATATATTATATAGACTGTACATCAAAATCGACCTCTGCCATACGCACCAGGCTGGTTGGGATTATATAGGAAGGATCAAGGGCATGGACGAGGCCCTTGAAACCCTCATCCTCAACCACTGTAAATGGCTGTAAGTCTTTTATGATCATGTTGACCAATGCCTCATCAACCATTTGCTTGCGAGATGCTATAATGAAAGAAGTTATATCCCAGCTGGCATTTTAACATCGAGTCACTGTTGAATCAACGTCAGGTGCCAGAGTTGGATAACCATTGAATTTTGTTTAGATTTTGCAAATCTAATCAACGTTGAAATAGCAACGTCATTCCAACGTCACGTTTCTCAACATAAGTGAATTCACCAACATTGAATCAATATTGATTTATGAGCTATGAAGAGGTTCAACCAGGCGCTCAGGTGAAGTTGAAAAGTCGAAAAGTCTGTGATAGGTGCTCTTGGGGTAGGGAACAAATGAAACTGGAACAAAAATGCGGGTCCCAGGCACTCAGTCAAATATGAGAAGGAGAAGGATAAAGTTTAAAAGCCTTTATTAAGTGTGGCTTAAGTCATTTAAAAAATATATATGTATAAGAGCCAACATGTTTCGACCAACAACTGGTCTTCCTCAGGGCAAAGTTTCACAAAGAATGAGAATGACATAAAATTATAAATAAACTCCCACCCACAGTCAGACAATGCCTTATTGGCTTAATTGATTGTAGAATTGTTGTTGGTCGAATCATGTTGGCTCTTATACATATATATTTTTTAAATGACTTAAGCCACACTTAATAAAGGCTTTTAAACTTTATTCTTCTCCTTCTCATATTTGACTGAGTGCCTGGGACCCGCATTTTTGTTCCAATATTGATTTATGTTTAGATTTTGCAAATCCAATCAACGTTGAAATTTCAATGTCACTATAAAGTCCTGCTTTTCAACATAATTTTGTTAAACTGTTTACACTAAAGTATTGATGTGCTCAACAGTAACACTGAACACCTTGAAATGGAGACATAAACACAAAGTTTGTTTACCATCTAGGAAGAAGCGAATTGGTCAAAGCAAGTCCAGGAAGAAGATTAATAAAGACATTTCACTGACGTAAGAAACATGATTTATTGTGCATTTAACATTTCACACAAGTCAAGCTTCAACCTATAGAAAAACGGCCCAAACATTGGGCAACATTGAACACAGTTGGTAAAATCTTTTCGTTTCTTCTTTCTGCCACTGCCACCCATCCTCTCTGGTGCATATTTCAAATATTTGACCATGTATTGGTCTACTTTTGTTGTAGTGGTCTCAAATGAGCTCACGACAGCATCTGATGAGGAAAAAAAAACATCAGTATTAGCAAAGGCTAACCTCTCAATTTAAAGCAATTTTTAAATTAAAAAAGCAAAGCTAAATAAACAACTAAGTATATAAATTAGTATTTATCAACGTGCAAGATCATTGATAAATCATGTGCTTGGGCAAGCAACAAAAGGTAGTTGGTAGTAACCAGTGCTGCTGCTAAATATACTAAATATTTAAGCCTAAATGTTTTATAAAGAAAATCATTCAATCAAAATAGGTAAGCTGTACTCATCGTTTTTTTTATATTTTCCACATCAAGCTGTATTTAAATTCGACAAATGTAAATGATTTAAAGAAAATTAAGTTTTAATTACTATATCAGATTCAAATAGATGGTTGGGTTAGGTATGTGGACAACTCACCGTTGAAGGAGACTTTCAGGTCGTGTTCTTCCAAATCTCTGGAAAAGAGAACGAAGAATGAAATCTCAACTTGTTTTTTTAAAGTTTGTGGATGAAAAGTGTGTCATTGTGCCACGTTCGACCAAGAGAGACATCCCTAGGCCTAGCACGCGCGCACACACACTCCCTAGCACACACGGTTAAACTAGTCTGCCAATACACACAATATTGATTATCACAATACGTAATATGTGGACCAGAGTCAGGCACACTCAAAACTTATGTAGGAATTTTCTAGTTACAAAATGTGTTCAAAAACGTTGCTTACCGTTTGAGCTGTAGATTCAGGCTGCACCGGTCCAGTCAGAATCTGCTAGCCTGAAGATAACGACACTGACACACTTCACGCATGCACAATAGCTGGAACTGTCAGAGCCAATATAATCCAGTTATATTCACCGCCTTTAATTGTGTGATGGACAACCACCGTCCTCCAATCAAGCCCTTTATTGAACAATGTCCCAAAATGATCAATCACACTGGAGTTGACTGTGTAAAAACATGACCATAGTGTCCGTGACGTCACCTGTGGACTCCTGAAGAGCGTTTTTAAGCTCAAAGTGTGCAGAGCGGGCCGTCACCATCTTGGCAGCGCGACTCTCCCGGGCAATCGAAAATGGGCAAAAAGGCGGGAGCTGGTTGCTGAAATCACGCTCGACAGCGATCAACCTGTCACTCAAGTGACCACGCCCTATAATTATGCAGAACTTCAAGGCTTAATATAATTTGAACGGATGAGTTATAAAAAAATTATTATTATTATTCCAAAGAAAGCGCTTTTATCACGATTCAACAAACATTTCATTCAGAGTTGATCTTTCAACGTTGTATCATTATTCATCTATGTTGGACTTTTCATTCAGTTTTGTTCAAAAATTTGAGGTATTGAAGAGACAATTTTTCACAAAAATAAGAGAAGTTTATTATCAGATTTAAAAGTTTAACAGCGCGCTGGGTTGTTTGCTTCACAATGAGCTGAACCAACAACTCAGAAAGTTTCACAAAAACACATTAAATACAGAATATGACGTCGATCTCTCTTCTGGCTCTTCTGTGACCTCTTCCTTAAATTCTGGGCGGTTCTTCTTTCCTTCGGCAGCCAATCAGTACTGCCACCTCGAACTGACTCCATTTTCAAAATCTGTAAAACAACACGTTGTCCAACCCCCTTCCGTCCGCTCACTCCTTCTCATCAGCAGAAGACGCTTTTGTTACACACACACATCAGCAGAAGATGCTTCCCCCTCATTCTGGGCCGTTTTCCTTTGGCAGTTAATCAGCGCTGCCATCCTCCATCTCCAGATAGCCTCTCTCCTTTGAACTCCCACCACATACCATTCTCTGAAAAACAACATCTGGCAACTGGGGGAACTCTCAGAAACCAACCTTTGTTCACAATCATGTCACGTTGGAAAATACATTTGATTAAAACAAAATTAATCATCCATTTTTATATTGATCAATATTGATCTTAAATCCCACATCTATCCACACTCCTTCAACAGTTAATTGTTCAGCGTTGTTTGGATGTTGGAACAACTATATTTTTCTAATGATATATTTAGACAAAATGTTTAATAGTCATGGTTGTATAAATAAATTTTTTTATTTGACGTACAGCTACATTTTTTTTTATATTTCTATGTTGAATCCGTAATGAGTTAATAACACCAATTCAACCATTTGGGGTTCAACGTTGTTTTGACGTTGAATTAATGTTTTTTCATAAACTAACAATATTTCAACAACATTTAAACGTTTAATGTCAGTCGAATGCCAGCTGGGATATACATATATTAATTTAAATCATGATAATGCATTCACAATTATGAATAAAAATCATCAAAAGCCACAGTCCTACTTTGTGTGCTTGTAGGATTTTTCTGGGGCTGTGCAGTCTCATGTAAGGCTCTGAAATGCCTTAGCATGGATGACGTGCTATTTCCATACACAAGCTCCTTGTCACACACCAGGCATCTCACCTTCTGAAAAAGGTAATATGAAAGTAAGAAATTACATACAACAAGTAAAATAATAAATGAATATATACATACATTTTATATAGCATATATAGTATATGTATAATTTCTTTCAAATTATAATCTTTTTTTAAATGCATACATACATTGGAAGCTGTAGTTTTTGCCCCCCATGTTTGGAAGTATTTGTTGTCAATTTGTTAATTTAGTTTTGGTAAGTGTTTTCCCCCATTGTGGGTGTTTGTTTTGTGTTTTGTCTTTATTTATTAAAGTCTTCGTTAACCCTTTAACTGCTGCCTGCAATTGGGTTCTTCCTCCACGCTCTGATTAAAAATGAGATTATAACATCTACAACTTGTGGTCCAAATGAATGTGTGATCAGACTAAATGGTGATTCCTCTCCCAGTCTTTCCCTCAACAAGAACTGGAGAGTGGGGAGTGTATTCCTGTAATGGTGAAAGGATTTGTATGAAGCAAGAATAAAAATGTCTTCCTTATGTCGAAATTAACTTACTTTGCAACCTCTGCCTTGGCACTTGGAACACTTGTACTCATATCTAGGTTGATATGTCGCCCAAGCATTGGTAACTTTTGTCTTTGTTTTTTGAGCTCCTCCGGGAGGTCCTCTTTGCGAACCTTTGGATAAAATCAAATTTTTAGTATGTAGTAAAATGTGATCTAGTTTGTTCTAATTAAAAGTAGATCAAATGCATATACAAACCCTAATCAGACTTCTTAATATGTTGTTTGACATGTTTTCTGCCATGATCCTTCATTTTAATTCAGCCTTCCCAACACTGTATAGTTGCCTTCCTGAGCTATAGTGTCATATCTTCCCTGATTGTCTTTTACCTTTCTCTTTACCCTCTATTATTACTTTCTCATTATTTTGCTAATTTTTACACTATGTGTTAAAGCAACTATTCTCCTTATTTAGCTTGATTAGTTTACCATAAAGGGAATGCATTGACATCACTTGCCCACATGAATATTTTGGGACACAACCCAGTGCATGCTTTTATTAGTAGAAATAAAAATAGAAACCGGTACTAAAACAAACAATTATTTGCCAAAATTACAAACAGTTTGACTCAATGGTAATCCTTACGACTTCTTTACGATTTACGATGGCATCAGGTCTTCCTGGACCCTGAAATGTTGCGGAATTGTGTGGTGTCACTCAATGGGGCACATTCTCGTATGTTTACATGGTGTTCAAATGGGCAACTGACAAAACGTGCATACCCTCTATTAAATGATAATGATAAACTTTACCCAACAGAACTAACCTTTGAAAATTCAGACAATAGTTAAAAAAACTGAAAGCCCCTTGACCAACACTGCTATCGGCAAACAGTCTGAGAGCAATAAGACCAAGGTTATACCAAGGTCCAAGGTTACCGGAGCGGACAGGGCACAATCCATTCCCAGACCTTACAAATGCTGGACGAAGGACGTGGAGACTCTACAAAACTTCAGCCGCTACTAGATTATTAATGATAATTTTAAATCTACCTTTTTTTTATTTTGCCTTGTTGTGCAAGCACTGTTGAGCTTGTGTAGAGGCAGCAGTTTTTGCCAGAGGGGAACTGGAATCCCCTGGTTAGGCCTGGTTTCCCTCTGAGGTTTTTTTCTCCTCCAATGGAGTTTTGGGTTCCTCGTCACTGTTTGCCTGGCGGGGGGCTGCTAGAATTTGATAGTCTTATTTAATTAACACTGCATATAGAAATTTATTGTCTGTCTGATATTTGACCTGTGTTTTGACTTCCATAACCTTTTATGTTTTACTTAGTCAATGTTTTCTTTTACAGCTGCTTTGTAACAATGAAAATTGTAAAAAAGCTCTATATAAATAAAGCTGACTTGACTTGAATATTTTGGAATTCCTCCATGCTATCACTCACTTCCACAGGCCTGGAGTCTAGCATTAAAATGCAAGGCCTAAAAGTACAACATAATGGATTAAAAACTAAGAACTCTTTATTGAGTAAAATTCCTTGTATGTGCAATAGCACCCAATTTAACTACCTAAATATAACTACAGTTTAATTACACATATGTAACGTAAACATTTACCTCTTTCTTATCACCAGTTTCTGCCCCCTTCTTGTGTATTCCACTTCTTCATTGCCAGGGAAGCACACAATCTTAGTCTCCAGTGATTTCTGAAAAATATTACAGACAATTTAAATAATATAGTGCCATAAACAGTGGAGGCACAGTTTATCCAAAATTTAAATTCTGTCATCATTTACTCACCTATATTTGAAATAATGACAAATTCAGTAGTTAGTGGGGGGTGAGATCTTACATACTACCAAATATCTTCCTGTGTGTTCAGCAGCACAAATACATTTTTACAGGTTTGGAACAACCTTAGGGTGACTAAACGATGACAACATTTTCATTTTGGGTGAAATTGTCTAAACAGATTGGTCTTTTAAATGAGGGTCCTGGCTTTAGGTGTAAGGGCAGATTCGAGGGCAGGTTATATTGGCATGGTTATTAATTTGCCATTGGGTGGCCTAAACAGATTGGTCTTTAAAATAGGGGTCCTGGCTTTATGTGTAAGGGCAGATTCGAGGGCATGGTAGGGTATGGTGTCAGGAACAGGTAAGGGAAGAACCCAAGTGGACGCTTCAATATGGGGTAACACAGAAAGTCTTTTAATTGACTAAACAAAAACCCACAATGGGGGAAAAACAGGGACCACAACTAACTGAAAACAAGAAACAAAAACTTCCCACGATGGGGCAAAACAGGTAAGATAAACAAAGCACTCACAACGACTTGAATATATATGGACACGTAATCCCAATGCAAAGGCGGGCAATGAAAGGCAAGGCAAACAATCAACGCGACGTACATATAATGCAACGAACGAGCACAGGACAATGAACGCGAGGATGTTTTAAAGGGAGACAGACAAAGGATAATTAACAAGGGTCAGGTGCGGGTACTGAAGCACTCAGGGAAGGTTAACGAGGAAACGAGATGGCAGGAACAAAGACACGGACCGGAGAGAGAGCATAGAAAGCCGATCGGGCCAACATCTCTCTCTCACATAAAACATAAGACTTTGTCATGAATCTGCCTCAAGGCCAAGAATAGACATGACATGACGGCAGACTCATGACAGAAACCCCCCCTTTAATGAGGGTTAAAATGAATAAATATATGAGGGTAAGAGACACACAGGTGATTTACTCCAGCTTATGGGCCTTGTTGTTGCAGTCATATTGGCCTATAAAAGAAGGCACCGATGCCATATTGCTCGACGGTGATTTGTTATTCTTCTATTAGAAAACTTAAGTATATTTAATATTACCATTAATAATTGGAACAATATCCTCATTGGGCTAAATTTAAGAAATTGTGGGTTTCTTTTTAGAAAAATATTACTCCTAAATAACAACCAGGGTTTGGGAATTACAGTGTATTGGGAACATCGGATACATGGAGAGGGATAGATATGCATCTATGTGGGTGTATGGGTGTATGCGTATTTGTATATATATGATATATATATATATATATCCTTTCTAGTCGGGATCACCTCTACGCATGGCTTGGGCTCTGGAACCATACTCCTCGAGAGAGGATGGACACTTCACCACTCTGGAGTTGTCCATGGTGAGAGGCGGCGGGCTGGTGTGGGTTTGCTTATATCCCCCCAGCTCTCCCGCCATGTGTTGGAGTTTACCCCGGTGAACGAGAGGGTCGTTTCCCTGCGCCTACGGGTCGGGGTTAGGTCTCTCACTGTTGTTTGTGCCTACGGGCTGAACGGCAGTGCAGAGTACCCGACCTTCTTGGAGTCCCTGGGAGGGGTGCTGGAAAGTGCTCCGACTTGGGACTCTGTCATCCTACTGGGGGACTTCAACGCCCATGTGGGCAACAAAAGTGACACCTGGAGGGGCGTGATTGGGAGGAACGGCCCTCCTGATCTGAACCCGGGCGGTGTTCAGTTATTGGACTTCTGTGCTAGTCACAGTTTGTCTATAACGAACACCATGTTCAAGCACAAGGGTGTTCATCAGTGCACGTGGCACCAGGACACCCTAGGCCGCAGGTCGATGATCGACTTTGTGGTCGTTTCATCTGACCTGCAACCATATGTTTTGGACACTCGGGTTAAGAGAGGGGCGGAGCTGTCAACTGATCACCACCTGGTGGTGAGTTGGATCCGATGGCGAGAGAGGAAGCTGGACAGACTCGGCAGACCCAAATGTACTGTAAGGGTCTGCTGGGAACGCCTGGCCGAGTCTCCTGTCAGAGAGATCTTTAACTCCCACCTCCGGCAGAGCTTCAACCGGATCCCGAGGGAGGCTGGAGACATTGAGTCCGAGTGGACCATGTTCTCCACCTTCATTGTCGAAGCGGCTGCTCGGAGCTGTGGCCATAAGGTCTCCGGTGCCTGTCGAGGCGGGAATCCCCGAAGCAGGAGCTTGGTTCGCATTGCCGGCAGTAAGTCGGGCTTGTTCCCAGTGCATGTCGGACTCCGGCAGGGCTGCCCTTTGTCACCGGTTCTGTTTGTAATTTTTATGGACAGAATTTCTAGGCGCAGCCAGGGGCCGGAGGGTGTCAGATTTGGGGACCACACAATCTCGTCTCTGCTATTTGCGGATGATGTTGTCGTGTTGGCCCCTTCAAACCAGGACCTTCAGCATGCACTGGGATGGTTTACAGCCGAGTGTGAAGCGGCTGGAATGAAAATCAGTACCTCCAAATCCGAGGCCATGGTCCTCAGTCAGAAAAGGGTGGCTTGCCCACTTCAGGTTGGTGGAGAGTTCCTGCCTCAAGTGGAGGAGTTTAAGTATCTTGGGGTCTTGTTCACGAGTGAGGGAACGATGGAACGGGAGATTGACAGACGGATCGGTGCAGCTTCTGCAGTAATGCGGTCGATGTACCGGTCTGTCGTGGTGAAGAAAGAGCTAAGCCGCAAGGCGAAGCTCTCAATTTACCGGTCAATCTACGTTCCTACTCTCACCTATGGTCATGACCTTTGGGTCATGACCGAAAGGACAAGATCCCGGATACAGGCGGCCGAAATGAGCTTCCTCCGCAGGGTGATCCCTTAGAGACAGGGTGAGAAGCTCGGGCACCCGGGAGGAGCTCGGAGTAGAGCCGCTGCTCCTCCACATCGAGAGGGGTCAGTTGAGGTGGCTTGGGCATCTGTTCCGGATGCCTACCGGACGCCTTCCTCGGAAGGTATTCCAGGCCCGTCCGACCGGGAGGAGACCCCGGGAAGACCTAGGACACGCTGGTGGGACTATGTCTCCCGGCTGGCCTGGGAACGCCTCGGTGTCCCCCCGGAAGAGCTAGAGGAAGTGTCTAGGGTGAGGGATGTCTGGGCATCTCTGCTTAGACTGCTGCTCCGGCGACCCGGCCCCGGATAAGCGGAAGAAAATGGATGGATGGAGATCAGACTTTGGGTTGGGAGGGTTCAAATTATTAGGGTTTACATTTTTTTAAGGGGGGGTTCCATTTAGGTTTTAGGGTTGAATTTTTAAGGGGTTAGTTTGTTGAGGTTTCCCAATTTAGGTGTTAGGGTTAGGGGTTAGTTTGTTGAGGTTTCCCAATTTAGGTGTTAGGGTTAGGGGTTAAGTTTTAGGTTTAGTTTTAGGCTGAGGTTAGGTTTATAATTGGGTTTGATGACCACAGTCCCGATGGCGTGCCAGTGGTGGTATATCATAAGTTAAAACATGTTTTCATAAAAATATTAAGATTGATACCAATGGACATTATAATAAGATATCTGCTATTGAAATCAGAGTGTGATAAGATGCACTCAGTCTCTCACTATCACAACTTAAGTGGTCATATTGAATACACAGCTATGACAATAATAAACATACACCACAAAAAATAAGCTTTTATAGGAACTTGTGAGATGTGAACCATATTTTATTAACTTATTAAGTTAACAGATCTATAACTTTGTAATTATAAATTAAACAAATGCTTTGATACTCAAAAAAGACTTGGATCTTCCATGAACATAACATCAGTGGACCAGAAGTAGTAGTGTCCAGTTTTGGAGCATGTCAGGCCTACTTACTAATTCTATAGTATTGAATGATGCAATTATTTGAATTGGTTAAGCATAACAAATAGCCTAGTTGTTTATTTTATTCACAAAGGTACTATATTTTGATTAAATATGTATTAAATATATCTCTATTATATCTTATTAAAGTAATTTTCATGTGTCTGACTGTACAACTTAACTTTAATAAACAAATCATACCATAACATGATTAATGTACATTATTAACATTATTTCTTAATAGGCAGCATATGAAATAATCAATCCAAAAATTTAGGTGATAAAAAAACATGACACTATCTGCCTCAGTAGATGATGGAGGTATGAAGAAATGTGAGACGGTGCTCTGATTTCGGTGAGGCCACCGTGAGCCACAGATAACACTCGCCGACACATTCTGCAATGGGCTTGATATTCATTGCCGCTGACACTTTCCAGCCAAGTATGATTCCTCCCACTCTCGTCTGTATTTTTGCATCCGCTTTCGTTTCAGCTGTCGGACTTTCAGAGCCGGACGTGCTTGGTGTACCTGGACCCGCCTCTGCCATCGTCTCAAGTGGATTCTCTGTTGCCAAAAGAACCGGCGAGACGGCGTCCCGCCCCTCCTCTGACTCTGTTTGGCCATGATTAACCAACAAACCAATCAATCCAACGATGGCAGCGAGTATTACCCAATCAGGGGCAGAATAGGACGTGTCTTCACACAATGCGGGTGCGGTGATTTGCATAGGATGCTAAATAATGTGGACCAATGTAAAATACGGGACAAATCGCGTCCCGTATTGATTTGATACGGGACACGTCATTTTGTCTGGAAATACGGGACGATTCCGTATATTCACAGGACGGGTGGCAACCCTAAGTTTGTCCCACATATTGTTTTGCAAATTTGTGGCATGTTATTATATATATATGCAGTTTGAGGTCTGAGGAGTTAGGGGTCTTTGTAATTTAAAAATTTGTTTCGTAAAGTGACTCTTGATTCATTTTTTTTTTATCAAAATATTTAGGTACGTTACTTTTTTAAATATTTATTGTATTAATTGGGGAAAATTTGGTTTTAACTAATAGTTCTTTGAGATTTTTGTTTCTTCTGAAAGCAGAGATTATTTTGTGTTCTCCTAGGTAGGGTGTATGTGACAAAAAATTCTTAAAATTTGCTTTTGTTTCCAGATTGAGTTGGAGACTGTTGCCTGAGAATGTATTAGTAAAGGGGATAATTTTATCTTATTTTGTTTATTTTGTTGGAATTGTTTGAGTGCTTTTCTCAGAAAGGATCTTGAATATCCCCTGCCTCTTAGGGCTTTAAAAAGAGTTCTAGTGGCTTCCAAGAAGTGTTCTTTATTAGTAAAAATTCTGTAAAATCTCAGTAATTGTGATTTGACGATTCCTCGGAATGTATGTCGGGGATGATAATTGATTTTATGTAAAAGTGCGAGAGTGTCCGTCGGTTTAAAATAAACCTTAAAGTCCAACCGTCCCGTTTCTTGAAAGCTTGTTCCTTTGAAAGAAATGATATCCAAAAAATTTACCCAAGTATCATTGATCTCATGTTTTATTTTTATAGATCTTTGATGTGTGTTTAAATGATGTGTAAATTCATAGAAATTGTTCCTTGGAGTATGTCCAGACTCCCCAAATGTCGTCGAGGTATCTATAATAATGAAGGGGCTTCAATGGAGCTGAAGCCAAAGCAGATTTTTCCCATGCAGCCATAAATATTTTGGCATTTGAGGGTGCAAATTTCTTTCCCATAGCCGTGCCTTTTCGTTGTAAATCATTTTTAGTTAATTTAATTTTAAGATGTCTCATTAGTTGTTTTGAAACACTTTTGTACTGCCCGCAATCCCGTTTTGATTTCGATGTTCATGTATAAGCTGTCAATATCCATCGTGAATAGGAACGCTTAAGGGGGATTTGTATTTTACCCACTTTGTCGATGAAATCATTTGTGTCCTCCAGATAGCTAGAGTGCTTCTGTGAGATCGGGTGGAGAAAATGTACTCCGCGGTGTAGTAGGATTCGCTATCATAGTCAGACATTATCGGTCTGCCGGGTGGAATTTCTACCGGTATACTCCAGTGTTTGGGGTCCTTGTGTATCGTAGGAATTAAATAGAATTGTCTTAGTCTCGGGGTGCAGCTACCTAATAAATATTCTCTCTGTTTATAATTAATATGTTGATGAATATACACATTTTGTATGATGTCCTTAATTTCTTCCTTGGTTTCCAAATATATAGGACTGGGTAATTTCACATAGTGGTCTTCATTATTTAGTTGTATCTCAGCTTCCCAAATATATTGTTGTCGGTATAAAATCACAATCGCATTCCCTTTGTCTGCGGGTTTGATGACAATATTTTTGTTGTTCTGTACTTGATGTAAGGCTCCAATCTCCTCTGGGGTTAAATTGGGTGCCACTCTTTGTCCCCAATTTAATTTCCTCAGGCTGTGATTATGTGTCCGATTTGAACTGGTAGCGGCAAAGTGAAGGTGTCCAATCCGAGTTATGCGTGAATGGAAATCTTTTAGATTCCTTGCGTTTTCCTTAAAAAACTTTAGTTTTAACCTACGATGATACATCTGTAGATCAAATTTTAATTCTTTCTTTCGGTCCCGGGCCAATTTTGAACTAGGAATGAAAGTCAAGCCTTTTTAAACGTGTACTTTGTTAACCTCTCAAAAAATGTCACACTCACACCAACATAATCATGTTGAGATCTGGTTCGTGTGTGCGAATGTGGCAAGTTATAAGTTTAAATGTTGTTGCCAGTGTTGTAAGATGGCTTTGGCTGTGTCCGGCTTCCAATGTATGCCGTCCCATTCCAACTTCAATTGATATTTCGGTAAGGCTGGGATGTGTGTCAGGTTCCTTTTAATGTATGTGTTCAATTCCTCAAGAAGGATTATGTGGCCCATCGGTAAATGAAACTGCAAACTAAATACGTCCAATCGCTTGCGTCATGACGTAGTACGATCTGACTGGAAGCTCAAAATAATTAAATATAATCAGATCTAAACATTACTAAATATGCATTTCAACCACAAAAATGTTTCTTACGAATTTTCATGAAATATTTTCTTATTATTTTTACAAAATTATTATTACAAATGAACTAATTACCCGGCCCCTTATTGGTTAGGCAAGAAGACTAAGCAATTATAAACTTAAACACTCAGAGCCAAACAATTTTTAAATGTCCATAAACCATCAACTCGTTTCTTCTTTCTTCACTCTTCTGACATCACCTCTTCCAACAGGCAGAGTTTGTTTACAGGCCTTTCGAGAGTGTTGGTCTTGGTCTTTATCTTCACTCTTCGTACTGTTCCATTAAAATCCGCCAACGTTTCAATTACTTTTCCCATGAGCCAGGAATTCCGTGGGGAAGAACTATCCACTAGTAACACAACATCTCCTGTCATGAAGTTTCTTCTTGGCTTTAGCCATTTCTGGCGCTCCTGAAGAAGTGGAAGGTATTCACGCGTCCATCTAGTCCAAAATAAATCCACAAGATATTGAACTTGCTTCCATCTCTTTCTTGTGTACATATCATCTTTGCTGAAAATTCCTGGAGGCATATTGGGTTGAGATTTCAACAGCAATAAATGATTGGGTGCTAGAGGTTCTACATCATTCACATCATCTGATATGGTTGTAAGCGGCCTACCATTGATGATGCTTTCGACCTCACACATTATTGTCAGAAGACAATCATCATTCACTGCTTGCTCTTTCAAAAGGGAGGTAAGGATTCTTCGCACAGTCCGAATTTGCCTTTCCCAAACTCCGCCTTGGTGCGAAACAGCTGGGCTATTGAATATCCACTTTATTCCCTTTGGTTGCAAGGCTTTTTAAATCTTGTCATTATTCAGTCGTTGAATGGCTTCTTTCAACTCTCTTTCAGCAGCCACAAAATTTGTCCCATCTTCAGAACGCATGATGGTAACTTGACCTCTCCTGCACATACAGCGACGAATTGCATTAATGCAGGAGTCTGTGTCGAGGCTGTCTGCAACTTCGAGGTGCACCGCTCTGAGAGTGAGACAAGTGAACATCACGCCGCACCTTTTGACTGTACTCCGGCCCCGCTTAACATCAAACGGCCCAAAGAAATCAACACCTGTATTTGTGAAAGGAGGCTTCTCTGGCAAGAGCCTATCTTCAGGCAGGTTTGCCATCTTTTGCTCACCGACCTTTCCATTAATCCTGCGGCACACAGTACATTTGTTGATTATCTTTCGAATTGCAGAATTGGCTTGTGGGATCCAGTACCTGCATCTCAGTTGTGACAAGATATAACTGCGTCCGCAGTGTCCTGTTCTTTGGTGTATATCTCTCAAATATCTCTCAAAATCAATGTAGCAACTCTGCTGTGCCTTGAAATAATTGCTGGATGTTTGGCATTCTCTGGCATAGCAGACTTGTTGAGTCTTCCGCCAACCCTTAACGTGCCTTCTTGAAAAATCTGATCCAATTTCAACAGATGACTGCTGCAACTGAGCCGTTTACCTTTCTCTAATACTTTGATTTCTTCTCCAAACTGTTGTCTTTGACTGAATTTGATTATTTCCGATTCTGCGACCACCAGATCATCCAAAGTAAGTGATTTATTTTCTGTTGCTTTGAATTTCTTCATCTGTTGTTCTAATTTTGATCTTGCTTTTTCAGGGTCTTTTTCAGTTTCCTTGATCTTTCTTGATATTTCCCTTCTTTCCTCTTTCAGTTTCCACAGATTTCCCTTCACCTTTAAAATCCAGGCCAGTGATCTTTTTAGTTTATACCAGTAATAGCTGATCAGTTTGTCGATTGGTTTCATGTTTTCTTCAACTTTGATCATGTTGACTGTAGCTCCATTCTTGACTTCCGAATCATTTTGAAGGCTTTCCTTCCTTCGCACAGGCTGTTCCGACCAATCACATTCATTGTTCAGCAAGAACTCCGGCCCATTGATCCAGGTTCCTCCTTGTGTCAAACCTTTAGCTTTCAGGCCCCTACTGGCTTGATCTGCAGGATTTTCCGTTGTTCTGATGTACTTCCATTGCGATGGTCTGGTTGCTTCTCGGATCAACGAGATTCTGTTCGCAACGAAGGTTTTGAAACGAGCAGTTTCACTGTCAATATATCTAAGCACAGTAGTACTGTCTGTCCAAAAAATTGATTGTTGCAATGGAACTTGAAGCTCTTGATGTAACATCTTGTCCATTTTAACAGCGACGACTGCTGCGGTCAACTCAAGCCTGGGAATGGTAACCAGTTTGAGAGGAGCCACTCTTGCCTTCCCCATGAGGAATGCACAATGCTTCTCGGCTTGGCTATTCTCTAACAGCAAATAAGACACAGTGCCGTACGCAGACTCAGAAGCGTCTGAAAAATTATGTAACTGTGCTGCTGTAATACATCCAAAATCTGAAGGCTTCAAACACCTGCTCACATGGAAGGTAGAGAGATGACTGACATCTTCAATCCATCCTTTCCAAATCTCAGCCTGTTTTCCACCAATGATCTCGTCCCATCCGTATTGTTCTTTACAAAGATCTTTAAGCAGGAGTTTAGCGGGCAAGATGACCGGAGCCAGAAAGCCAAGGGGGTCGTAGATAGAATTCACGACTGATAAAATGCCTCTTCTGGTCATCGGCTTGTCTTGCAGGTTCATACTGTAGGTGAAAGTATCAGTTTCTGTGTCCCACTGTACACCAAGGGTTCTTTCGAATGGCAAAGCGTCATGTCTTAGATCGAGGTATTTCACTTCACTGGCTCTATGCACTTCAGGGATTGTCATTAACCTATTCCTGCTATTGCTCATCCACTTTGTTAAAGTGAATCCTCTGCTGGCACATAGAGTGCGAAGATCTTTAGCCAGGGTCACTACATCTTCTTCTTTAGCTACACTCTTCAGACAGTCATCTACATAGAAGTTGCGCAGAACTGTCTGGACAGCTTCTGGAGATACATCAGCCTTGTGATCTTCAGCAGTTCTTTTTAGTGCATATGAGGCAACACTTGGTGAAGTCATTCAGAATTCCTCCATAGGCTCTTTCAACTTGCTGTTAGGCCACCAAAGAAAACAGAGTAGGTCTGCATCACGCTCCGGTACCTTGACCTGATAAAACATCGACTCGATGTCCGCCATTATAGCTACTGGCTCCTCACGAAATCTTAAAAGCACACCAACTAACGTGTTGGTCAAGTCAGATCCTTGGAGCAGTTCACTATTCAGAGACCTATCCTGAAACGAAGCTGTGCAGTCGAAGACCACCCGCAACTTTTGTTTCTTCGGGTGATATACCCGTGATGTGGTGTGTAAAACAGCCTGTTGTCGTCACGGTTCAGCTGTTGGACTGGAACTTGGACAGCGTAGCCTTTGTCAATGATGGTTTCCATGAAGCTCTTGTACTCTTTAAAGAATTCAGGATTCTTCTTGAACTTTCTAAGCAAACAGGCTATGCGCTGTTCCGCCACACAACGGTTATTTGGCATTTGGAGCTTCTCATTCCTTAATGGCAGTCCAATGCTGTAATGCCCGTTCTCAAATGTTGTGGTTTTCTGCACAGACTGCAAAAACTGTTTGTCTTTAAAAGACATCTCCTCTTGGTCCTCGTAATTACGCTCTGGAAAATCAGTGTTACATTGTTGGACCAGCAGCTTCTCAATTTCCATCACAGTAATTCTGTTTACTGAAAAAGTAGGCGTTTCATTCATAGCATCATTCAGTTATTTTCTTACAGGCCCATTCACAACCCAGCCAATGGCAGTCTTCACAGCATAAGGGCCTCCATCCTCAGCATTAATTATATGCCATGGTTCCATTGCTCTTGAACAGTTAGCTCCAATAAGCAGGCCTACATCCGCTTCTGTCTCTGGCAAGCATACTTCATTGAGATAAGGCCACTTCTGGATATCTGACCTTTTAGGGATGTTTCCGACGTGAACAGGTGTGTTGCTATGAGTAAACACTTTAGATAGATCAATGAACTTGGTGTCTTTCAGCCCGCACACTTCTAGGTCTGATATGACGAAACTGTTCATGAGCTTCTGTTCTCCAGGTTTGTCTTGACCCATGGTGCTGAGAAGTATTCGTGTTGGTTTCCCTTTAATGTTTAGTTTCCTTTGCAGGTCTTCTGTGCAGAACGTTGCTGTGCTTCCCGGGTCCAGAAAGGCGTATGTTTCAACACACTTGTCACTCTTTTTCGGTTTTATTTTCACCGGTACTATTGATAGCTCACATTCCGCTTCTCCAGCCACCGTGAGATTACAGGACTCTTGCAGAATAGAAACTTGAGCACAAGATACTTCACTTCCATGACGACCATCTTTCTTTACAGGCAAGACAGAACCTTAATATTTAATAATGTGCAGAATGTCTGGATGCTTTAAAGTACACTCTTTACACTCAATTCTTCGTTTGCAGAATTTGCTAAAATGACCCGGAACTAAGCATCCAAAACACAAGCCCTTCAGCTTTAAGAAATCCACACGCTCCTTATGTGGCTGGTGTTTGATTTTGCTGCATGAGGCAAGCGTATGTGATTGCTGGCAGTACAAACACGGCTTCTCAAAGGCACTCACAGTTTTACTTGAATTTGCTGGCTTAACGTATGTTTCTTGAGGCGCTTTGCTTTCAGTGAAAACATTTGTTGCAGTTACGTTTCAAACACTTTCTTCAAAGGTTATTTTCTTGCAAACAACTCCTTAAAGATTGCAATAACTCCACATTACTAAATATGCATTTTAAACACAAAAATGTTTCTTACGAATTTTCAAGAAATATTTTGTAATTTACATGTGTACGTGACAATACCATTACCGGTATTTCCGATGAGACCTGTGTGTCGTGTGGAAGTTGTGTCTTTTGTGGTATGCTTGTGGTCGTGTCTGTGTCAAACAGAACCAATTCTCCCGTTGCTGCCTCAGGTGGGCTGCCTAGATCTCCAAATGAGTCAGTGTAGGTTGAAAGTTCAACCTCAATTGATGACATTGATGTAGATGTTTCGCCGTCTTTCTGAGCTGTGTCAGTTGTAAAGTCTGCTGTAATGAGTTCTTCTGTCTGTTCAAAAGTTTCTGATCTGAATTTGTGTCCAAAATTGCCTACCTTTTTGCAATTTCGAAGGGTGCTTTCCAATCACCATGAGTCACAGCATTTTCAGCGCTTGAATTGACTCCTCAATCAATGACTCGTAGTGTTGTTCCAAAATTAACTGTGTACTATAGGTCCAATTCTTTGCATTACCCTTTAACAGTAGTTGTGAAGCTAAACGCAGGTTATACGGAAATCCACGAAGAGCATCATCGGAAAAAAACGGACTCAACTTGTGATAAATCGCGATCAGGTGCGTTTGTAATTAGTTCGCGTCAAACACAGGCAGAAACAATGGTCAGTGAGAGCACTTGTCCTGCAGTTTGACCACTTATCTTATCTTTGAGGAGTGAGATGGAAAAAAGAAACTGATACTTAAAGTTATGAGTAAGGAAGGACAACGGAAAGTGGATGTACATCTGTGATAAATCAACCCGAGACGCTGCTGGTAGGATGACTGTTTCAAGTTCCACTGATTTATATTCAGATAAATTACATCTTGTATGTTTACATGCTTGAAGACATTTATGTTGAATGTGAAAAAGTTACATTAGAGTGCAAACGATTCATATATGAACTGAAGATGTATATTATAAATGTATAAAAAAATGTATATTATGTTAATGCATAGGGTGTCAAATGTTTGGTTATGATTAGTAGTTGTACTCTTCTTTTTGTTCTTTGAAGATTATCAACCTAATTTGAGCTTGAGCTTTTCTGATAAAGTAATGACTTTCAAGGGACTAATTGAACTGTGACGCTAAATGCATCTGGTCCAATCTAATGCACTGTGAATGAAAGCAAAAAGACTGCAAATCAAGATTGTAAAACCTTTATTGAAAGTAAAAAGCCATTTTGAGATGAATCCTGTGTCCGTGGTTGACTAAGCTCTTTTTCAAGTTAGAGGCAGAACTGATGTATGAAATCCAAAGAAGTAACTTGACAGTAGTTGTGTTTCGTCAGTTGATGCCACTGGTTTGACAGTGTCGATTAAATAATCTGTCGTTCTTTTGAATGTGATTGGTTGGTTGTTTTTAACCTTCGTTGTCACATTTTGTAAGTGATGTACTAGACGCAGGATTTTGTAAAAAAAATTAGTTGTCGTTCTGAAGCAAGGCAAGGCTTGGATGTAATCACGCTCTTTATTCTTTCCAGGTTTATCGTGATATTGTTCGTTCCCAGTTTGACCGGTGAAGTATCGGTCCCTTCGAAAGGACCCCCGTTTGTGATCTGGGTATGTACGTCTGCCATCAAATTTATTTCTGGAAGAGTTTCCTCTGTCGTACTCCTAGAAATATTCTGAGCGTTCCTTCCTACGATCTCCATGGAAACTTTTGTCTCGGCAATAAATGTTCTGTGTGCAATTCTCTCGATGAGGTCTAAACCTGTCTTTCTACATCACGTATGTTCATGGAATGCTTCCACGTGTTATTCTTCTGGTGATCAGTTTTATTACTGTATCGCACCGAAACTATAGTCTCAAGGTGTTAAACAATCATTTTAAAGGTTTCCAGGTGTTGTAATTCAGGTGTTAGGTATAAAAGGTCTCCAGGTGTTGTTATTCTGGTGTTTGTTAGACTTGTTTTCACACCAAAACAAATTCCCTCAAGGTGTTTCAAAGATGTAAAATTTTCTGAAATCTATATCCGTCCGATTTTAGGATAGAGATTGTTGAACAATTCTTCAATGTTCTGCGTGTTCAGAATTGGAGAGAGGCCAGTCAAAGTAAAATCTTGAAGTTTATTGATCAGAAGATTCAAAAATACAACAGCTGCTGGGTGGGCTGCCTCAGACGCACACGTCTTACACAAAGAAGCGACGTCTTACAAAGGTCCCACCCCGAAGAACAATTTTATATGGTATTTATAATTCTTATCGTGTCTTATTAGCTCGAGAAGCTAATGTCCTTTCGCGGATGTGAAATCCTGGGAACACGCTGCCTCTCCTTTTGTTCCTCAGTTCACGCTGCTTGTCCCGACTATTTGTGGAGACCCCATACCTCACCAAATTTCAACCAGCTCTGCATAATCTGATCTTTACACACACACACACACACACATATTATTTTGGTACAGAAAGTTCACTCCAAATAAGTCCTTTGGTTAACGCACACTCTTGTTATATTTTTAACATATTATGCACAGTTAGTGATCAATAATGAAATCATAAAGCATATTAAATGTAAAAGCACGTTTAAACCATAATAAAAATCACAATAAAAATCCTCCAAGATATAAGATAGAATTTAAAGGAGTGAAATCGATCGATGTTATTTTAAAGTTCAAGCCCAGTCGCAACGTTTCGATACAAACTGTATCTTCCTCAGGCTGACTTGAAACAGAGCTAAATAAGTGTAAGTGCTTGCACAGAGAAAGTACTCGTGTGCTGTTCCAGTTGAAGTGAAGGAGAACTGTGTGTGCAGTTGCTATTTATACATGAGTGAGTAAACTCCTCCCACTCTGAGAGTGATTCTTTTTTTGTATTTCCCTTGGATCTTATTTTTAAAGAAATGTTTTATTCACAATCATGTTTTTCTTATTTCTGGTTTTAACTTGTGTTTTTATGAATTTGTAAAATATATTTATTTTATTAAACAAATGAAGTGTTATGTAATAAAAATGAAGAATAAAGCAAGACCATTTTATATTTGATTCCTCTAGATCTTGTTTTTTTTTTAAAAAGGAAATGTTTTATTCAGAATTATGTTTTACCAATTTTTGGGTTTGAAATGTGTTTTTATGAATTTATGTTTTTATTAAAATTTTCTATCACTTCTCTGTCTGTGTGAGTTATAAATGTTTCTGTATGTAAACAATACAAATTAATTAACGCCAAAGGCATCCTCACAAGTGGAGAGGCACTGGCTGAGTTGGGGTGAAAAGAACCTCACGACCCAAACTGATGTCCAGGGATGAGTTATGCACTGTCCATCTCCAGTCTGTAAGAGACCCAGGCACTCAAATAAATTATATACTTTAGAAGGGTACCACTGAAGTATTTTTTAAAGTGTCCTCATTGAGGTTTTTGAATTTTCTAAGAGGTCCGAATCTAGGTGATTAGATCAGACTTTGGGTTGGGAGGGTTCAAATGATTGGGGTTCCATTTAGGTGTTAGGGTTTAGTTTTTTAGGGGTTAGTTTGTTGAGGTGTCCCAATTTAGGTGTTAGGGTTTAGGCTAAGAATGAGGTAAGGTTTAGAATTGGGTTGTAGGGTTGGTCGTTCAGTCTTCTCGGGAAACGAGTTTCCAGTCTGTTGATCCATCTTCTCTCTATAATTAATCTGTCTTTAGTATCCAGTGTGTGTTTGATTCTAGACCAGTGACTCTCAATGATGAAATACCTTGTGTAATGAAATGTTTAAGGTGAGGTATAGGCATTTGGAGCCGATTTGCTCGAAAACGGTGACTTTTGGATAACTCGCCACCAGCGTGTAGGCTCTGTCAAACACAGGGAAGATAGCACGGGGAGTGAGATGTACATTTACCAGAGTAGGTAAGGTAGTCTTCCGAGCGGGTATATAGTGAAAGTAAAAAAACAGAGAAAGGAGGTTTAGTAATAAATTAAACATATAAAACAAACACAGCAATTTTTCATTTGGAAACAAGGAAAATTTTAATACGGGAAGGAGGAGGAAGGAAGGGTGGAGCTACATGGTTTAACGGTTGACCTGTTGGAAGGAACCTGCCACAGGAAACTTCCAGTTGGGGTGCCTAAGGGTGTGAGGTATAGGCATTTGGAGCAGGTTTGCTCCAAAACGATGACTTTTGATAACTGACCACCAGCGTGGAGGCTGGGTCAAACATAGGAAAGATAGCACTGGGAGTCAGTATTTAAGTATTCTGCCAACCGGGTATATCAATGGATAAGCAAATGGAAAGATAAAAACGGAGAGAATATGTCAAGTAACTCACCAAACATATATGCAAAATAAATGCAACAATTATTGTCTTAGTCAAGTCAATGAAGGCTTTATTTATATAGTGCTTTTGACAATTTTAATTGTTACAAAGCAGCTGTACAAGAAAACATTGACTACAAGCAAAACATATAAGGTAATGCAAGTCAAAAAACAGGTCAAATATCAGACACACAATAAATTCCTATATGCAGTGTTAATTAAATCAAACTATAAAATTCTAGCAGCCCCCCCGGCCAGGCAAACAGTGCAAATCAGTATGCAAACAGTGGCGAGGAACCCAAAATCCACTGGAGGAGAAAAAACCTCAGAGGGAAACCAGGGGATTCCATTTCCACTCTGGCAAAAGCTGCAGCCTCTGCACAAGCTCGACAGTGCTTGCACAAGAAGGCAAAATAAATATAAAATTTTGAAAATTACATTCAAGATTATCATTAATATAGTCGCCACGTCATTTGTCCAGCTCTATCATCACAGCACTTGTCAGATATGGGCATGGGCTGCGTACAAAGAGACAAGACTGGCTGAAAGTAGAGTACTGTTCTGCACTCTTTGATGCAACAAATGCATCAGTTGTTATTGGAAGTGTTCCTGGTTCCGGTTGATCTAACTAGTGCAGCCTAAACCTTCGGAATATATATAGTATGATAGTGTAGTGTATGCAAGATTACAAAGATGCGTCTTTAGTCTTGATTTAAACTGGCAGAGTGTGTCTGCCTCCCGGACAGTGCAGGGAAGACTGTTCCAAAGTGTATGCGCTAGATAGGAAAAGGATCTGCCGCCTGCACTTGATTTTGAAATTCTAGGTGTTAGCCACTAACCGGATGCCTGGGAGCGAAGTGCATGTGAAGGACTGTAATTTGAGAGAAGTTCACTCAAGTAGTGAGGAGCTAAACCATGCAGGGCTTTATAAGCAGTAAGCAAGATTTTAAAGGTAATGAGATGCTTTAAAGGTAACCAGTGCAAGGTTGACAGAACCAGGCTAATATGCTCATACTTTTTTGTACGTGTAAGAACTCCAGCTGCCGCATTTTGGACCAGTTGGCGTTTTTGTAATAGGCCTGCAGGGCAACCACCTAATAGTGCATTACATTAATCTAGTCTTGATGTCATAAAGGCATCAATTAGCTTCTCTGCATCGGATTGTGACAGCATAACAACAACAATTACATAATGAATTAAGGGTCGATAATAGGAACGAAGATAATTAACAGGTAAAGTTAGCAATTCAATAAAGGGTGAAGGGACAACAGCTATAAATAAATCAATTAACCCTCGGATTAATGGAAGACTTGAATAGTGAATTAATTGCATAATCGTCAAATAGATATTCTAGCAATTAGAAATGTGGGCAAAGGCATGAGATAATTAACGTATCAATAAATTAAAAGGTACGGTATAATAATTCAGAAGGAAATAAGGAAAAGGATTACAAGTAAAAGCACTGGAGGAATTAGGGGCTAAATTAATGGACGGATAAGTAAAAAAAGGGACTACAGCAACGGAGTAATAAATAAATAAATAAAAGAACACCCACCACCACGGAGTAGAAGGTCACAGGGAGGTACCCAGGGGAGTAAATAGATGGAGTTTAGGTTAAGATGCACCCTACGGTGCTTCTAAGGTAAGAATGTAGGTAGTTAGGTGGAGGAAGCAAAGGTATATATTTGCGGGTTTGGGTTGTAGGTATGTTTGTAGGCATGTAGGTGATGTGACAGTCTGGCTAGCTTGCGATGTTAACAAGGGCTGTTGCTACGGTAAGTATCCAGCCTCCCTGGGTCCACTTGGACAGCACGTAGGGTAGGGTAGGTAGCCCTGGGTCGGTGGGCTTTAAATGGATCCCAAATTTATTCGGGTGAATAGCACCACTCATGCAACAGTACATTGGCACGACTTTCTTTGCTGGGATTCAAGGGTAATATGTTGGCAATGGATACGACTACGGAGAGGTCCACGGAGACGGCTGGCAGAGTGCAGCAGGAACAGCTTTGATAGGCTTCAACCCTTTTGATAGGCTTCAGCCTTTTCTAGGATCAACATCTAGACCATAACAGTAAACAGGACGGTCTGTAAGAGGCCGAAAGCAATAGGGAAACGACTACCTTCAGCAAACTGGAAAATAACGTCAATTAACAATAGTCAATCGACTAAAATACATTTCTCTTGGCCCTACAGCAAAACCTTTTGCAAAGGGTCCTCAAAAATGAGCAAAGGTACCTTTGACCACGGACCACCCTAAAAGGACGGAGCCCTGAACGCAAAAACACTTATGCGGAGTAAAAAAATTCCAAAGCTACACAATTCCAAAATCAGACGAATCCAAAAAACAGGTTTGTGTATTCGTACAGGGCAGCTATACGATTGGGTTGGAGACACACACCAAGGATTTATCCTCTGCGGCGGGCGTTTAGTAGTTCAAGGCCGAAACATCCGATGAATCTGGGGACCACTACTACTGAGTATGTGTCTCTATGTCTGAGGGAAATTTTTAAAGGTGAGGGACGAGTGTAAAATCGGAAACAGGGGCCGTAAAAGGTCTCCCCATCCGAATCAAATTCTAAACCTAAGGTCAGAAAACCTAGATTACCAATACCTAAATGTCAGGGAACAATTAAACACCTAATGTCAGGTAACCTCGAGACAATCGGGGATATGGGTCTAAAAAGGTCTCCCCATCCCCAAATTCTAAACCGAATCAGACCCATAACCTACCCTTAAAGTTTCATTTCGAACAAACCCCCTTTTTCTTTTTTTCTCTGTGCTGATAACCCTCTATAAGAAGATTGTATAAAACACCTATGATTGAAATGGATCCGGTGGGAAAGTGACTTTGTTTAGACACATACATTTTATTATAATAAACACATGGATACAGATGTCCATACAAAGGATACAGTCTCGTATATTTGTGTACTTTTTAATTAATAGAATACACAATATAGGATATAGATATAGAGGAGATTATTTATACTTGATAAACTTTACATATGTTAAGGGAAAATGGATGCTCCCATGATTTG
The DNA here is from genome assembly GCF_947034865.1 of Barbatula barbatula. Taxonomy (NCBI): domain Eukaryota; kingdom Metazoa; phylum Chordata; class Actinopteri; order Cypriniformes; family Nemacheilidae; genus Barbatula; species Barbatula barbatula. The sequence continues at coordinate 19,698,758 of NC_136780.1, read as the reverse complement.
AATCTTTGCAGTCTCAACACCTTGCAATGACATTTCAACCCAGATTTACATCCCCTTGTAATAACTAATTATTTAAGAATCACGATTTTGAATACTACAGCTGTATCACATTATTTTGTATATTTAATATCCTACCCTAAAAAATAGAATCCCCTTAGGCAGTTAATTTAATGAGGACTAAGAGTAAATGAATAATTTAATTTAACGATGACTATTCCGTTGTTTGCCCACCAGAGGGAGACTGTCGCACAGGATATATGAGGGTAAGAGACACACTGGGGTGTTTTACTCCAATTTATGGGCCTTGTTGTTGCATGCTGTTGTCATATTAGTCTGCTAAGAAGGTACGAATACCATATTGCTCAATCTAGATTTTTTGGGGTTTATTATTCTTCTATTAGAAACACTTAAGTATGTTGAATATAAATAATTGGAACACTACACAAATATTTTTTTGGAAAAATATTACTCTAATTCCTCAACCCTGGTTATTATTTATAGTTCACTAGGAACATCGTATATATATATATTATATATATATATATATATATATATATATATATATATATATATATATATATATATATATATATATATATATATATATATATATATATTGATATTAGGGATGCACCGAAATGAAAAGAGGAAACCAAAGCCGAAAACCGAAACACCGAAATAAATTATGCCAATTATTAGTACCATGGCATGTATGGCTATGACCTTGTTCTAACTTTACTAAAATCAAGGCAGTGCATAAATAAACATTTTTATAAAATAAAGCAGAAATATGGCTACAATCTTATAGTCACATCTATAGAAGCCTAAGAACAAAATAGACTTCTATTATTTGGGGCACTTACTTGCAGGATTTCACTGAACATATCAGACAACGGTGCAGAAGGTGCAGAAAGACGAGTCTGCGCTTTGCACTTCTCCGCATACATCATGGCACGGATCAAGTTGACCTACTTGCAATGCGATTGACGCTAATGATGACGCGTGATTCGTGCGAGTTGAAAAATCTGAACTTTGTCGAAAATTTGCACCGTATTAACCAATCAGGAGCTTGCTCTAGTAGGGCCGTGAGCGAGCGGCAGAAGCCCCTCCCATGACGCGAATTTGGTGGCGGAATATTCGGTGCATCCCTAATTGATATAGATATATATGCATATATACATGTGGATTATTATTTCCATTAGTATTACTATATCCTTCTAGTAACCAAACTGTATACAATACCTCGTTCTATTAGGAACGCTGAGTGAGACCTCACCGTTACTATGTGGGGATCTCGACTTATAGGAGGAGACAACTGTTCTCGTGGGATTTTCGGTGAAGGTAATGGCTCTGGGTGAAAAATGGAAATGGGTTAGACTCTGGGGAATGATAAACACGTTTTTACGGCCATGTGAGCATGTTCCAATTTATTCCCTGGGAGGAAGGGACCTGGACCGTCTCTGGGATCGGACCGGACGTGTGTGGGTGGTCAGCTGGTTTGCGGCCAGTGCACACCCAGTTTATGGGCCATACACCCAGCTGGTGCATGGCCCATGCATGACCGGGCATGTTGCTTGTGTTACATACTTACCTCACCTATCCCAGACTCTACCCTTACACTTCTAGCCGGGACGCCCATCTAAAACTAACCTACAGATCAAAACCAATTTATAACCCCCCTTTACATAAAATCTGACAAATACTCAGCTAATTAGGTAATCCCTCTCGTGTGTGATATATGGATATTTACCTTCCTCAATACTGATAACCTTCTACATGAAGAATCTAAAAGATAATAGATGTGTTGATTGAAGTGGATGTTTGGGGTGGTCAGCTGGTTTGTGGCCAGTGCACACATTTTTACGTCTTTGATGTTTGGATTTGGCTCTCACAAGTACCTAACCGAACTCTAACTAGCGTCTAATCCTTGGCTGTCTAATCGTGATTGTCATCCTTATATCCTAACCCTTACACCCTAATCTATTCCTGCCAAAGACATTTTTGCAAAAAATCTAACACTTATTAAGTGAGCAACTGAAAGTTCCTTTGACATTTATGCACAGCATTGGTGTTGGAAATACAGAAACAGCTCAGACATGATAGATTTTTTAATTATTTGTATAATATCCTTTTTGTTTGACCTCTTTATATTTCTTTAACACTTACTCTTTGGAGCGTGTGCTCTATTTCAGCAATGTCTACAAGGGGTCTGGGTTGATGAGAGATGAGGGCATAAAATCTTTCGGAAAAGAAACATGGAGGGATGCCAGCATGGACAATTGCTACTGCCAACATTTGCCCAATTACTTGTTTAAACAAATTACTGTAGCCTGCAAAGATAAATATTGTCACAGTTACCAGCTTCTGTCACCTTCATGCTCCACCAGAGGGCACTCTTATAAACTTCCGGACTATCATTCACACTACATTAATTGCTTGGTATTGTGTTTATGTAGCAGTTGCTTTTGTTCATCCTGTTTGCTGTTTTGCCCTGGATTTTAATATTGTTTGGAATGTCGCTCTGTGTATGACCTGTGCATACTCTTGGATGTGCCTGTGGATTTCTCCTTTTTTACTAAACTGAGTTTGGATGCTCAGCTCAGAGCCTGTGCAATCTGTGACAAATTTGAATAATCAAAACAGGACTTTAAACATTTGAAAAATGCACAGCACAGATGTTATTATTTGTGACCCTGCCCATGAAAACCAAAAACTGTAGTTGCTCATCATTCAGTCCCGACAAAAATAAATGGTTACATTCGGGGTCGTTCCAACTCACCAGCAAGCACACCTTGAAGAAGTCCTCCACATACCTTCACCAGAGAACCAGTTACTGCAGCTTTGCCAGAACGGCATGTCTCTGGAGAGGTGAAGTCATCCAGGTCCGAATGGGGTCAGTGAAGGGTTCTAGAATGGTGAAGGTGGTGCCATCGCATTGTTGGGGTCCGATCTTCTGTAACACTTTCAGAAGGACGATACCACACAGAAGAACTGAGGTATACGGTAGGTTTATTTCCAGGGGTTCGAAGGAAGGGTAAACATGCGAGTAAAACCTAAAACAAAGACAGGTAAAATCCACGGGTAAACAATCTAAGTAACAACAGGTAACATCCACGGGAGTATAAAGTAGTCTGAGCTTGAGCACACATAATACGACAAAATCTGCCCTCGAACAGAACAAAACACAAGGGTAATAAAGAGTCTAGGGAATGACAATCAGGTGCGGGTGTAATCATGGTGACAAGCTGGTGCAGAGGATTATGAGGAATGTAATGAGGGTGCTAGGAATGCTGATCAGTTGCTGATCTTTTTTTAATATACTGAAACTTTAAATCTTACAGTAGACAATATTTAGTTGCATACTGAGTTCATACTCTGTTCTTCAGACTTTCCTTTGGAAAGTGTATATAATATTATAGTACTTCAATAAAAACTTGAAATGTTTCTCCTTGTGCCTTAACCTTTCCATTGATTCCTGATTACCAGTAAGAGGTTTTAGTAACATTGTTTTGAATTGATCTCACTGGTGTTTTCTAGGCATTGGAGTAATAGTATTTGTTAAGTTTGGGCAGCATCTGAGATGAGATTTTGATGGAAGAGAATACGTGACTATTTGGACTATATCGTTTTGAGATTGTTTAGAGTTGTGAGAAAATTATGAATTGTTTCATAAATTCTGTGTTAGCAATCGTGAAAAAATGGAATAAGAAGATGGGTCCCCCCCTGCTCTATAACAGTAAAACAATGCATTGCTGAAAATGTATGTTACTGTTATGGTATGGTGTTACATGTTCTGTGGACTTTTTAAGTTTCTGTGTCCTGTTTCATTTTGTAATATTTTGTAGATTTTCACTTAAGCAAATTTGATGTGAGTTTGATGGTTGAGGTGAAGATGATGAGTTCTTGACCTTGTTCATGTTTCTGTTGTGTTTCCCAATATTATGTTATGACCTGTGAACATGTGTGCTACAGCGATTCCTCTGACACTAGCTCTGTATCAAAGATCAAAGGACATGAATGAATCATACGAGCAGAAGTCAGGTTTGTGGTAAAGAAGGAAGCAGGGATTAAACAAGCGAATGTGTGCACATGAAACAGCCAGCAGTGGCCTCCTTTGAACGAAGAAGCACTTTATTGCTATGTAAAGCAGTCTGAAACTGAAAGTGCCATGTGTGGGTGTGTTTCAGTTTTGAAATGTATGATATGTGGGGCCGTCCCCTCAGCTTTTACATTCACTGACCTTTATTTGCATTCATTACTGCACATTTAGTAATTCTTTTATGTACTGACAACACCAACACCACTACCACACATCACACTAAACAGCTATACTACCAATATTGAAAAAGGTCTTAAAGCTGTGTTTGCTCCAACTGCATAGACCTTAGATTCAATCAGTTAAAATTCCTGTAGCTGAGTGGTTAGAGCATGGCGCTAGCAATGCTAAGGTTATGGGTTCGATCACAGTTATTGCACATACAATGTAAGTCGCTTTGGATAAAAGCATCTCCCAAATGCATAAATATAAAAACAGACAGCAAACCATGATATTTTCATGGAAGTGGATGTGGCATTTTTTATGCAAAGATATTTGCCAAACACTCAGCGATTACACTGAAGACTTATATACCACTAAAATGGACCGTTGTGACTACAAAACAAACTACTTGTGTATGTGTATTTCAGTAATAAGCAAAAATATGTTTTATTTATGTTTTAAATGGTGAAATTAAATGGGAATAGCCTGCAGACTTTTATTCAGTCAGTATGTGGAATTTAAATATTCGATTATAGTTGTATCAGACTCACAACATTCAAAAAGAAAATCCTCTCTTGAATTAGCAGTGTGTCAAGAACCAACGAAACAATTAAACATATTGCACAAATTATGTGGTAGCTGTTAATGTGGCATATCAAACAGCCTTTTTGGTAAAACTGTACAGATATAAAATATCTATTAGTGTGTTTTAATAACGTACTGTAAGTTGGTTGTGTACTGTACTACAGAGTGTTTAATTTTTTTGTAAAAGTCAGATACACAAGCAGCACATACCCGGAAAGCATCTACTGCTGAATATACATATAACGTGTCTGTTCTTTGAGGACTATTTGTTCACCCTGGACTGAAGGGGTTGCCCTCCCTGAACCTCCTGCCAGGCACCTTCAGAATAGTGGATTGCACCCACTTTATGGACTTAAGGTCAACATTGCCTCATTCAACACCTCATCATCACCGAATTGTCTACACCTGTGTTGGACCCTTTATAAGTCTGTTTGTTCTCTGCCTCTTGTCAGTCTTGATCTGTTTATGCCTTATTGCCTGCTGTTGAGAAGTATTGAAGTTAAGTGTTCTTATGGTGAGTTTTTAGACCCTCAAGTCTACTTTTGTGGTACTGTTTATTGGAAGCGCAGCTTGCCAAGTTTGTTTTGAACCTTTTTGTCTACAAAGTGAAGTGTTTTAATTTTTTATCACTAAAGCCTCTTGACTGTCAGATCTTCTGCGATTGGGTTTAAACCCTTGGGACTAGCTCAGAGTAATACCTCACACTTTGAATGCCAGGGATCCAGGTTCGGTTCCCCCTTCATGCAACCCGTCACATACAGTATGGTGTGTTATTCTGTACTTAGTAGAATGATTTTATAAATCTGTCCAACAGGCCTTTTCAACAATCAGACATTTTACAAGTATGAAACATCTATGGATCATAAAATAATCTTAGGATTTGTAATGTCAGTAAAGTCAACTTTACTTCTGGAAAAATTCAAACTTAACATTTTCCTTTACATTTTACATAGGTATATGCAATCCCCTGGGATCCAACCCACAACCTTGCGTTGTTAATGCAATGCTCTTACCACTGAGCTACAGGAAAGCTTACTAAAAACCTGTGGGTGAACTTTATCGAGTCTCGGGGAAAAAAGAGAAATACTGACAAACTTTGTTCAAAACAACAGGACGAAGAATTTATTATCAAGTAATTTGATAATAAATTCGCAAAATGTTACAAAAAAAGTTTACTTTTTCCTTTCTTGTAGTTTACTGTCTGCTAGTGTAGTCACTGGTGTTCTCAGCTGAGAGCACATTCACGAGGTGTCGCTGTTTAAACTGGTATTGTGTACGCTAGTCTGTGTTGGTTTTATGATCAGACTGGGAGGCAGTGTCGGTCATGTGGTCCATTATTCTGTTGAAGAGCACATACACGCGACACGCCGATCATAATGCACATGTGTTATAACGATTTGTATTTGTATTGCATATTACTTCGGTGATAACGGTCTTGCTGTGCTGTTCGGGTGGTTGGGTTCAAGTCTGGAGGAGAATTGTAACTGTATCATGTGGGAAGTGTGATGTTATAATGATGTATGCGCACTCCTATAGTAGAGAAATAAGGATTAGTGTGTGGGTTGGGGGGGTGCTGGGTTGCAGAGGGCCAAGGCTCAAACGTCACGGTTTGCTACTCATATGTGGAGCTTCAATGTATTTTTTTCCAGCTCCTGTGACATTGAGATGATGTCTGATGCACACATATCTTCAGCGTGTGCAAACATGTGGGCCTGTGTGTGTGTGTGAGAGAGAGAGTAAGAAATCAGGCCTCATTATGTGTACGTGCATGCATGCGTTCTTATATCTGACATTTTTATAGCTTATATCTGACCATGTGCATCAGACATCATCTCAAGGTCAAAGGAGCTGAAAAAACAACATTGAAGCTCCACATATGAGTAGCAAACCATGACGTTTGAGCTTTGGCCCTCTGCGCACGCACAACCCAGCATAGAATATACAATGTATTCAGTACGTAATCATGTCTACACAAAGTTACCATAAAACATGAAAACCCAACTTGTTTGTTTTTCTGGGGTTGTACTAAATTATCTTTCTTTAAATCTGTGAAAATGCAGAAGGTTTGTGTGTGGGTTTGTTGTGGGGTTAAGGATAGAATATACAATTAGCTCAGAAAACAAGCGAAGTCTATAGCAAATCTCTGTAAAGATGGCAAAACAAATGTGTGTGTGCATGTGTGAGTCAGAAGCAGAGCTCAGCATGGCTCTCACATGTGTGTGGGCAGCTTCCAGATGGCTCCTCCTGCAGCACACAAATGTCACCGTGATAACAAGCTGAAGAAAGCCAGAAAACAATTTGAATGCGCACACAAACATACCCTTGAAAAGAAAATATAATTATATTATAAATATATTGGTGAAGTTCTGTTTCTATGGGAGAGAGAGTGTGCACTAAGGACATTGATCTACTGTCTGTATCTCTTCAACCTCAATATCTCCCTTGTGAATTTCCACAACTTTTTCTTACTGTGGTCTATATCCATCCGAGGGCAAATAAAGCGAATGCAGCAGAGACTCTTGAGAGTGTTGTGCACAGGCTGCAAAGCATCTCTGCAGATTCTCAGAATTTAATGAGGCATGATATTATAAACTGTTCCATGAAAAAGTGTTTGCAGAACTTTTATCAATATGTGTCCTGTCCCACATGCTTTAACACGACTCTTGACCTTTGCTATGGCTCAATTAAAGATGGATACAAGTACGTTGTTCAGCCTCCTTTGGGGACGGGGGACCCATGTATATACTGACTTTAAAAGTAAAAGTCCACAGACTAAGAGCATTATAGTGTGGTCCGAGGAGGCCACTGAATACCTGCGAAGATGTCTGGAATGCACAGACTGGGATGTCTTTTATGACTCTTGCCTGGATATAGACAAACTCACTGATGTGGTTAGCAATTATATCTCAAGTTGATAAGATATGCTCATCATATGTAAGACATTAAGCCATTGTTCGCAAAAACCCTTGAGGGACTCATGAATGAAAGATGTAGGGCTTTCCATGAAGGTTTTTTGTGTGTGTTAGTACGTGTGCATATTGTCTGTGTGGAGTTGTGAGTCCGTGTTTTGTGTGTGGGTGTGTTTGAACTGGTGTGTCTGTGCGCTGTGTTTTCACCTTTTTTGTTTTTACTTGTATAACTTTAACTGTTTTGCTTATAGTCAATATGTTTCATATACAGCTGCTTTGTAACAAGGAGTGGCGCCTTGTAATGCCTTCTCATAAGGGCATTACATCGCTTTCTCATAAGGGCATTAAATCGATTAAACTCCTTCCTTGTGGAACATTCTTCCTCAAGCGTTCCGGTCAACCACATCTTACACAACCTTCAAAAAACTACTTGAAACACACCTCTTCTGTGAATACTTGACAGACAAATACTATTTCTCTCAACAGGTAGTGGTCTAGCTTTTGTTGAAACTAGTAACTTTGTATTAGCACCTAATGTAAAATTGCTCTTTTATGACATATCGCTTATTGCTCCCTGAACTCTTTGTAAGTCGCTTTGGATGAAAGTGTCTGCTAAATGACTACATGTAAATGTAGAAGGGAGGCGGAAATAGCACAATGACCCACCTAGGAAGGGGGAAGGCACTTTCGCAGGCGTACACCCTACCGGTCGCCGGACTCATCTGTTGGTACCATGCAAGGCTAGGGCTGACACTGGTTCCATGCAGAGGCTGTAGAACCATGCAAAGGAGTTGGGCATAGCCCAAACCGCAGCGTTGCAAATGTCTGCCAGAGAGGTGCCCTGAGCCAGTGCCCAGGACGAGGCTACACTCCGGGGGACTAGAGGTTTGCGCTGCTTCATCGACCCCCCCCCCCAGGGGTCGGTTCGTTGGCTAGCAGTGTGGATCCCTCACCGTGGGGAGGGCCCCTGAGAGGAGATCCGCTCTGCTGACATACCTGCCCAGCGATAGTACAGCGCACCAACAACAATCTGGGACAATCCGCTGCACCATGTCGTAAGAAACCGGCAAAATGCATAAGTCTTATCATCAAATGCAAAGACTTCGAAGAACAAAAGGTGAATGAATGCATTTTCAAAACTAGTGACAAGAGAACCCCATCTGTCGGTTTTACACAACGTTGAGAGACCTACAGAAAGGTAAGACGACAATGTATTGAAGACAAAAGGCATGTTTATATTCTTTAGAGCAGCAACACATTACTCTCAGGCTACCCTCATTAGAGGCCTGTAACTGTCGGTAGTAGTAGGGTCCAATGTGGGTTTCTTGAGTAGGGGTGTGACCTGGGCGTGTTTGAATGTGGATGGAAAAGTGCCGGTTAGCAGGGAGGTGTTGATGTGTGTGAGTGTGGCCTGAAGGAGATGGGAGGGGATTGGGTCAAGCGGACAGGTGGTGGGGTGGCGAGAGAAGTCGGGTGACTTCAGTGTCAGACAGTGGGGCGAAAGAGGAGAGTTTGGTGTTAGAAGTGAGGGTAGTGTGTACTGAGGTCTGCGGTGCTGAGAATTGTTTGCTGATGGCTGATGTTTTCTCAGTGAAAAATCCGGCAAAGTCCTCAGCAGTCGAATAGGCACTGGCCGGAGGAGGAGGGGGGCAAAGAAGAGAGTTAAAGGTCTTAAAAAGCTGCCGAGTGTTAGGTGCATTGCTCACCTTGGTGGTATAAAAATATATTTTCACCATGGTAACACTAGCAGAGAAAGAGGAGAGTATTGATTGGTATGCAAATTTGATGAGTACATTTACACCCCACAGTTTTCAAATTTACAGAAGATCTCGATGTTTAAGCCCTTTCAAGCCACAAGCTTTTAAAATCTTGATGTCAAAATCCAGCATGTTTTCCAAAAAACCCTGGCGCCTAAAGAGTTACGCTTTGAAATGGTTGAGATGGTCTTAAATGGTCTTATTTATCCGACCGTATTCAATATGTAGCAATAAAAAATTAGGTGTCACGCAAATCGCAAGTCCAGTACTGTGTACCACAGGGCTCAGTCTTAGGGCACCTATGTCTTGCTTATTATATAAAATCTTGCTTATTGCCTATAAAGCCCTGCATGGTTTAGCGACTCACTACTTGAGTGAACTTCTTTCTCGCTCTTACCACTGAGCTACCAGAGCGGGCAGGACGCAGTTCATGCCCAGACCTGACAAATGCTGTGATGATAGAGCTGGACAAAGGATGTGGCGACTCTACAAAAGTATTAATGATCAAAATAATCTTAAATCTAATTGTGACGGGTGTTCCAGCAGACAAAGGAAGAGGTGGGGCTTCAGCCTCCAAACTTATGCTGTTCAAAAGGAAGTTAGACTGTACCATCATGTGTTGATTTAGGAGGGATCTTTAGATTTATTTTATTCTGCTATTCCTTTGTTTGGTTTGACTATTTTCTTTTCATATGTTTGGTTATATGAATGAATTATGTTAGGCATGATACAGGGTATTGTGTTGTGTTATAAATGTTGTTCTGTTTGCGTTTATTCAGTAAAGGTATTATTCTGATATTTACCTCTATTTTTTCTTGGTAGAGGCTAATGGGTGTTTATAGCATTGGGGGGAGAGCATAAGTTAGTCAGTTTTGCCCAGCCACAGTAACATCATGTCCTGCTGACCTTAGTGAAATAAAACTTCTGTTTTTGTCACTACCTATCCTGCCTGTTCTTGGCCATGACCGCCACAATTTGTGGCAGCAGTGGGATTAGCCAGTAAAGGACAGTGTTGAGTAGCAACAATATGGTTCCAAAGAAATTTGCACAGTTCAAACAACGAGATGTGGCAGTGATGTTGGAGGTGTTGGAGGAAGAGCCTGCTGCAGTGGGAGGAGTTCCTCAGGTGGCTGATGATCCAGGACAACTGACTCTGCAGGACCTGGCTGATATGTTTCTGAAAATATGGAGTTTCAGCAATGACTAGAGGCCCGGAGGCAGTTTGGCAGGAGCAACGCTGGAAAACAATATAGCATCAATTCAACCTTCTTAGAGAGGAAGTGTATGTTCGTACCACCCCGGATCCTGTGGGTTTAGCAGGTCTTGCTCAACAGTCTGAAATGCCTGTGTAGTGAGGTTCAATTGTAGCAAGAAAGGAAGGAGACTTGGTCGGCGTGGCTGAGAGGATTCTTATTTTTATTAAAGCAACAAAAAGTAAATAATATTTAACAATGGCCTCCTGGCACATAAGATTTCTTTTTTCGTTTTCCCCATGTCCATTTTCTCTGTGTCCTCTAGTGCTCAGCCAAACGCTCTCTCTCTCAGTCCTCACCTCGTGCTGGCTTTTATACTCTTCTCGCCAATCACTATAAATAGAGACAGGTGTTTACAATCAGCCTTTGAGCTAATTATTTCCCTCTCGCTCTCGCTCTCGGCCAGGGCCCCATCTGGTCTGCAGCCTCCTACCCCCTCTCCTGGAGAGAAAGTCGGCTACTACCATCTGGGTCCCCGCTCTGTGGACCACCTGAAACTTGAAGGGTTCTAAAGCAAGATACCAACGGGTGATCCGTGCGTTGGTATCCTTCATTTGTTGGAGCCATTGGAGGGACGCGTGGTTCGAACAAATGGTGAACTCCCGCCCCAGGAGATGATAGCAGAAGGTGAGAACGGCCCACCTGATCGTCAAGCATTCCTTTTCAATGGTGCTGTATATCGTCTCCCTCCTAGAAAAATTGCGACTGATTCTGCCCCCTCTACCTCCTGGGACAGGACTGCTCCCAGCCCTCGGTCCGATGCGTCTGTCTGTAAAAGAAAATGGGAAAGTGAAATCAGGAGTGTGCAATAGTGGGCCGCCACACAGAGCAGCCTTAACTTGGGTGAAAGCCTGCTGGCATTGGCAATTGGTGTAATCTAAACGACGTACTGAAGGCTGTTTTTTTTCTTGGATAAAGGCGATAAGGGGATCTGCCAATATCCTTTAGTCAAATCCAATGTCGAATAAAAACTAGCCGATGAAGCAGTTCGTCAATCCACGGTATTGGATAGCTGTCGAATTTAGAAACCGCATTCACCTTGCCGTAGTCCACGCAGAACCAAACCGAGCCATCAGTTTTGGGAACCAAAACATCGCGCTTGGCCAGTCGCTGTTGGACTCCTCTATTACCCCCATATCCAGCATGGTGCCTAATTCTTCCTGAACCAATTTCTTTTTGTGCTCAGGAAAACGATACGGCTGGCCACGTACTACCAATCCCGGTATGGTCTCAATATGGTGCTCAATGAGTCTAGTCTGGCCCGGCAGAGGCGAGAACACATCGGCAAAATGTGACTGCAACCTGGCAACATCACTATCTGTTACGGTGAGAGGTGATCCCCACCAGGGACCAGAGTGTTAGGACTAGTCTTTCCTCTCACTTCTGGTCCGAGGTCATCCTCTCTTCCCACCACCGTCGCCAGCGTCACTGCATCTGCATCACTCCATTTTTTAAGGCTGTTGAGGTGGTCTAATTGATGTGCCCCGTTTCTGTCGCATACTTGAGATCCCTCCACTCACTGTGTAACCACAGAGGGTCCTTGCCACTCGGCGAGTAAGTTTGAACTGGATGTTGGGAGCAATACGAGGACTTTCTCTCCCGGTGGAAAGAGATTGAGCATCGATGACTAATGCAAAACGATGACCTCGTGCTGATCGCTCTAATGACCCGACCAGGTCTATACCAATTCGTTCGAAGGGGACCTGGATCATAGGAAGAGGGCACAATGGTGCTTTTGGGGTGGCCTGTGGGTTTACCAGCTGGCATTCAGGAAGAGCTCACGATCTTCCGTCTGGGCCTGGAAGAGTCTCTGGAACCTTGTCTCTTGGTCTCCCTGCAGCCCCAGCAAGGGTTGATGTTGTTCCTGATGGAGACCTGCGAGCGAGTGGATTACTTACGCAAACGGCGAGGCTGGCAGATTCTGCATAGCGGTGGCATTCTCCTACCTTCCTGGGTTTCGGCACCAATATAGTGAGGTTCAATTGTAGCAAGGAAGGAAGGAGACAGGTCGGCGTGGCTGAGAGGATTCTTCTTCTTCTTATTATTATTATTATTAAAGCAACAAAACATAAAGTAAATAATATTTAACTATGGCCTCCTGGCACATAAGGTTTCTTTTTTCGTTTTCCCAATGTCCATTTTCTCTGTGTCCTCTAGTGCTCAACCAAACTCTCTCTCTTGATCCTCCCCTCGTGCTGGCTTTTATACTCTTCTCGCCAATCACTGTAACAAGAGACAGGTGTTTACAATCAGCATTTGACCTAATTATTTACCGCCGGTCTCTCTCTCTCTCTCTAGACTTCGCTAGGCCACGTCCTCCCTGCCACAGCCTGATAATGTGTCCAATGCCTCTGTGCCTCTTGCTCCAGATCCTGCCCGAGGTATGATTGAGCCTAGGTTACAGAAGTTGAAAATTTTCTAACCACTTTTGAAAGAATTGCTTTGGCCTGTAAGTGAGCAATAATACATTGGGCCCTTAGGTTAGTTCCCTTATTGACTGGTAGGGCTAGGAGTGCATGTGTGCACATGGACGTTAAGGAGTCATTAGAATACGAAAAAGTGAAATCTGCCGTTTTAAGCAAGTATGCCATTAATCCTAAAACTTACCATCAAAGATTCCACTCATTAGAGATTGAGCATGATGAGACTCCAAAAGAATCCTATGTACGAATTCGAGAACTTTATGAGAAGTGGGTGCAACCCAAGGGGAAGACTGTAGAGGCTGTGGGGGAAGTAATTCTTTTAGAGCAGTATTTGAGTGCTTTCACCAGAATTGCAGGTTTGGGTGAGAGAACATAACCCTAATAAAGCCTGTCAGGCTGCTACCCTGGCTGCTGTGTTTGTAGCTGCCTGGTCTCATTCACAAGCCTGGGGTTTAGCTCATAAGTCAAGGTCAAGGTGACTTAAAAATCAATTCTTCTGTCAAGCCTAAAAGAGAGAGGTGCCTATTTGTTATTATTGTGGACAGGACGGGTATAAAAAGCCAATGTGTCCTTATCTGTTGGTGAAGACTTCCCACATATGCTCTACCAAAATCAGAGGGATACAGGTTGACTCAGTTTAAAATGTTGACCGTTTCTGTAGAAGTGAATGGGGAAACTGTGACCGCATTGATAGATACGGGTAGTATGCAGATGCTAGTGGAAAGTAATTTGGTCCCAAAGCACTCAGAAGAGATTGAGGGTAAGGTAATCATAAAGTGGCGTCCATTGTGAAGAGCAGACTTGCCCTATAGTTGGAGTGTAGGTAGTGGTACATGAGCTAGCCTATTTATTGAGAGTAGGAGTAGTATGAAAAATTACAGTATCCGGTGATTTTAGGTCAAGATTTCCCTGCACTGTTGAATTTGTTACTTCCTAACTCTGTTTCTAGTATGATGATGACCCGGACTCAGGTTAAGCAGTCTGCGAAACTCTGGCATGAATCCGAAACTCTGAAAAGCCTCCCATTCTTTGTTTCTGAGCTGGTGGATGGACTGGTTAAGGTGAGGAAGTCTAGAAGACAGAGGAGGTAAGAGAAGTATAGATACCTGCAAGCTGGTCAGGGAGAGGATTGTAAGCTGGATGAAGTGACTGGGTTTGAGATCCTTAGTAATATGGCTGAAATGCAAAAAGATAATCCTGTTGTGTCTCTACTGTATCAACAAGCTAAGTTGGCAAGCCACCGAAAAGGTGAGAGGTTTGTCCTTCAAGAAGAGGTGTTGTATTGGCAACAGGGAGATAGTTTGCAGATGGTGGCACCTTAGGCAGTTCAAAGTGTAGTCATATCTTTGGGTCATTCCATTCTTGCTATGGACACTGTTGGTCCATTTGAGAAAAGTAGAGCATGATACAGGTTTATGTTAGTGGTGAGTGATTATGCTACTAAATATCCAGAATTGTTTCCTTTGAGGACGATTGGAGCTAAGCAAGTGGCATCCTGTTTGATTCAGCTGTTTTCTAGGGTAGGATTTCCTAGGGAGATTTTTAAAGATTGTGGGACCAATTTGACCTCAAAGTTCTTGAAGCAAGTCTATCAGCATTAAGAGGTTAAAGTCTACGCCGTTGCATCCTCAAACGTACGATTAGTAGAGAGGTTTAATCAAACCCTTAAAAGTATGCTCAGGAAATGTATAAACGAGACTGGCTCAAACTGGAATTGAACCCCTGGGTAATGCGAAATATCTTAGCACTGTTGATCTCTGTAAAGCATACTGGCAAGTGCCAATATCCTAAAGAGTTGAATGCTTTGCAGACTCTTTGGGGCCTACACCATTTTAGGACCATGCCTTTTGGCCTGCATGGGGCTCCGCCCACTTTCCAAAGACTGATGGACCAGGTATTGCATGGCTTGTCTGACATTACCTCAGCGTACCTTGACGACATTGTGATTTTTAGTGAAACCTGGCAAGACGCATCCAAGAAGCAGGACTGACCATCAATCCTGGAAAATGAAAAGAGACTGAATACCTGGGCTATGTCCTGCGAAATGGAGTCCTTCGGCCTCAAGTGGGAAAGGTGCAAGCTATCAAGTTCTGTCTCCTACCAAAGACCAAGAAACAGGTGAGGTCTTTCCTCGGATTGGTCGGATGGTATCGTCGATTTGTGCTAAATTTTTCTTCCAGAGCTGCTGCCCTAACAAATCTGATTAAAAAAGTGCTCCAAACAAGATTCAGTGGACCGTGCAGGCCCAGAGAGTTTTCCAGGATATTCAAGGAGCTCTACAGGAAGGCCCATTTGTTTTACAGACTGATGTTTCAGGAGTTGGACTAGGAGCAGTGTTACTCCAGGGAGAAGTGGGAAATGATCACCCTGTGGCTTATATTAACCGAAAATTGTTTCCTAGGGAAGTGCGCTATTCCACTATTGAGAAGGAATGCTTGGCAGTAAAGTGGGCCTTGGATATTATCTTCTGGGCAGGCATTTCACTTTGGAGACCGACAATAGAGCTCTCCTATGGATAACTAAAATTAAAGACTCTAATGCCAGGATAACTTGCTAGAACTTGTCTCTGCAACCCTACAAGTTTACGGTTCTCCATCGACCAGGAAA
The DNA here is from genome assembly GCF_947034865.1 of Barbatula barbatula. Classification (NCBI taxonomy): domain Eukaryota; kingdom Metazoa; phylum Chordata; class Actinopteri; order Cypriniformes; family Nemacheilidae; genus Barbatula; species Barbatula barbatula. The sequence continues at coordinate 19,682,966 of NC_136780.1, read as the reverse complement.
GGAGAACCTTGTAGCTGATTTCCTCTCCCATCACGTGAGTGTGGAACCAGAGGTGGGGGAGAGTATGACGGGTGCGTAGCCCACCTAATATATTTGGTTATTTTGGGAGTTTAATTTAATGATTGTTACTTTATTTAAATCCTTGTATTATAAGAACCACAAAGGAATAAAAAAGTTTATTAAAATCTTGAATATATATATATATAGAAGGTTGCACACTTCTTATATTCCTCTTTGCTGTTTAACTTTACCTGAGTCCCAGATTGCAGATTGCAGCTTTTTAAGCGGAGGAGATAGGTAAGTCTGTCGCATCCATGTCTTTTCCATTTTTACGACAGCAACCTGTTGCAGAAGGTGCAAGAATAATTCGCAGAGTTTTTCGAATTTATCGCATATTGCGGGATAGACAGGATCCTTTAGCGCAGCGCGATAGCGTCATTGTTGAGAGATACCGTTTTTCTCGTGAGGGTGTTATTTACATTATTAATTTGTTGGAACCATACATTACGTGTTTAACATGGAGGAGCCAGTCTTTAACAACAGCACAAGACTGTGTGCATTGGCCTGAGATTCTTTGCGAGTGGCACTTCCCTTTACACTATTGGAGATGCAGAGAACTTTGTGAAAGTCCTGTCTGTCGTGCCATTCGCAAACTTTACTTGGCGTTCAAGCAGTTTTTAGGGTTTTTTGTGTTATTTCCAAGCCACTTAAGACCACAGGTTGTAAAGCAGGCATTTTTTGCTATTGCATGTACATTTATAATTGATACTGACATGTAATCATGACCAGGCCAATAAGTATGACTAATAGTATGTGTCGTTCAGGCTTCTCTAATGTGCAGGTCAATTACGAATACAATTTATAATATTCCAGATTAGTAATGTATAACTTGAATGAAATCAAAAAGTATGCAGTTGACTGACTAAAATCTCTTAGATGGTGTGTGACTCTATCTTCCATATAACCAATGTGGAAGCAAAATGGCCAGGATCAGTGCATGACTCAAGAATTTTCAGAGTCACATTTATGCACATTATTTGAACGTGGTAAGGGAACAAACATTTCAAGCTCACAGTATTATACACAGTATTATGCTGAGCCTAACAGAACTGCATTTTTCCATTATACAGGGGATCTGCTTGGAGACAGGGGCTATGCCTGCAGGCAGTATTTTATGACGCCCTTCCCTGAGCCAAACCCTGGACCACATACCCGTTACAATGCAGCTCTTTGAAATGAAATGACCTTTGGGCAACTAAAGGGAAGATTTCAGTGTCTGAAAAGTCTGAGGGTTGCACCTGACAGGGCCTGTGACATAATTGTTGCATGTGCCATATTGCATAACATTGCCACCATCAGAAAGGAGAGGACCCCTGTGGTGGGGGTGCAGCCTGATGATGACCTCCAGCCAGTGCACTTGAACTACCCTAGTGGCAGAGCTGCACGGGACAGAATTGTGGAACACCATTTTTGAATTGAATAAAAGAAAAGACAAATATGCTTAGGTTCTCAAGTTTTATTTAAAAGATTCTTTATAAAGAATAGGCAGCAAGTCATCTTTGCCTGCAATAAGAGATAGTTATGTAAAGTCAGCAATACGATGTGCAGAGCTGGACAGTAACGGAGTACATTTACTTGAGTACAGTACTTAAGTACAATTTTGAGGGATCTGTACTTTACTCGAGTATCATTTTGGGGGAGTACTCATGACTTTACTTAAGTACATTTGAGAGGCAAATATTGTACTCTTTACTCCGCTACATTTCTATCCATAACCGTAAGTACTCGTTACTTATAAAAAAGAAAAAAAAGGAAACCCTCAATTTGTTGTTTCACTCCAAACGTGATTGGATTGTGCAGGCGCCACTGATTGGGACAGCCTATCAGCAATCACCTTCAGCTTTCCGCCAAATTCAACTCCATGGTCAAAATTAGATTAGAGACGAAACAATGGATGAAGACGCAGCAGGTCCATCCCGGGAATGTGCCAACCCGTGGCCCCACCTCGCCAAACTATTTCAATATTCAGAACAAGTGAATGTGAGTTTTCGCTTCAAGTGTTTACTGGGGTTTACGGAAGCAGAATTTAATCACCGCTTACAAGAATTCATCCTCCAACTTGCGGAAGCATGTCAAGGTATGTACATTGAAATAAACTTCCTTACATTTCTTCTAAGCTAGATACTAGCTACAGAAAAGTGCACTAAATGATTGGCTAGCTGCGATAATGCAGCTTTTTACATTCTCGGTTACGTTTGTAGTCGAAGCCACATGCACCCGCCAATTTGCCAGCTGTAGCTAGCCATTCAGATGGCAAACTTTGGCCTGACAATAGTTAGCTTAAGCCGAGGTAAGCTAATCGTGTAAGTGTAATATTAATAAATTAAATAGTTGCAGCTGCAAAAGGTCCAGAATTTAAGTCGTTTTTCTTTCATGTGATTATTGTCATCATTGTTTTAATCAATGCTTGTGACACATTTCTGGGTTGCTGTTTCAAATTAATATGATTATTGTTGCTGTGTGTGTGTGCGCGCGCCAGAGAGTTCTCGCAATACACTTTTCAAAGCATCGGTGAAGAAGCATCGCTTCTGAATGACGGGGGGAGGGGTTATATATATATATAAATCCTTTTAATAAAAAAAAAATATATCCACTCAATAGTCTACAATATAATAGCCATTTAAACGTAGCGTAATTATAATAATAAAACCGCAAAAAGGCATTGACAGAGAGTCAAGAAATGACTATGAGAAGAATTATTATAAATATTTCAGTAAAGTTCATTAAATCTATTCTGTTGTTTGTGTGGTCTTTAAACTTATGAACAACTGTGTATGTGTAACCGAGGCCAGCTAGTGAAGAGCTGTGCAGTGTGTAAGCCTCACTCCCTGACCAACAGAGACGCTCTAGCGCCCGCAAGGAAGCAAGTTGACACAAATGCAATAAAAATTTTAAGTGCATCAAAAAGCGCTTGTTAAGATACTAGCAGACAAGTTAATCCAGCACAAATTAGTGCATAAAAGGTCACCAAAATGAAGTAATTGAACCTCTTGATTAAATACGAAAGGAGGGAAAAAATCTGCAAAAAGTTTTCTAACAAGACTGAAGTTAATAGGTGGAATATTCATGTATAGTGGGATGACATAAGGTAAAGGACTTATTTACTGTACTTATAACTTTAAAGTTAGTTGGACCCGTAAAACCAATTTAATAAATTAGTCTGGAGCCATTGGAAAATTATGAACAACCAATAATACTGCTATTTAGACTACATGATGGGTATCTTTTCTAATATTTATTATTTTATTATAGTGTAAACTGAAATATTATACTGTGTTTTACAGAGACGGCATGAGACACATCTGGAGGAATACTGTCAAATGACTTCAACAGCCTGCAAGAGGCCATCAGAAGGTGGAACAGGCTTCAAGGCGAAGCAACTGAAGCTGTTGGAGACCAAAGAAGTGTCTCGGAAGACGGTTGATCAGGCTATCCTCCGCTCATTCATCGTTCAAGGTCTCCAGTGCTTCTCTCTGGTTGAGAAACCATCCTTCCAAGACCTTATTGTAGAATTACATCCGAGTAGTGCCGTCATGTCCCGCGCAAGATTGATTCAGCTACATCTAAAATGAAAGAACGTCTCAAGAACGAAATGAAAAAGGTACCATACATTGCCACCACTACTGATTGTTGGACGGCCAGGAGAAGGAGCTTTATAGGTGTAACAGCCCAATGGCTCGATCCTTGCAGTTTTGAACGCCGTTCAGCTGCCCTTGCTTGCCGTCAACTAAGGGGCTCCCACACATTCGATGGCTTGGCAGCTGTTTTGACCGACATTCATGCAGAGTCTGAAATAAGTCTAAAGATTGTTGGAACTACAACAGACAACGGGTCGAATTTCGTCAAAGCGTTCCGTGTCTTTGGTCAGCAGGACAAAAATAACAATGAAGCGTTAGTTCCAGAAAGCACAATCGAAGAAGTCAAGTCAAGTCAGCTTTATTTATATAGCGCTTTTTACAATTTTCATTGTTACAAAGCAGCTGTACAAGAAAAAATGACTAAGTAAAACATAAAAGGTTATGGAATTCAAAACACGGGTCAAATATCAGACACACAATAAATTCCTATATGCAGTGTTAATTAAATAAGACTACCAAATTCTAGCAGCCCCCCCGGCCAGGCAAAACAGTGCAAAACAGTATGCAAACGGTGGCGAGGAACCCAAAACTCCATTGGAGGAGAAAAAAAACCTCGGAGGGAAACCAGGCCTAACCAGGGGATTCCAGTTCCCCTCTGGCAAAAACTGCAGCCTCTGCACAAGCTCAACAGTGCTTGCACAACAAGGCAAAAATAAAAAAAATTAGATTTAAAATTATCATTAATAATCTAATAGTGGCTGAAGTTTTGTAGGGACGTCACTTCCTTCGTCCAGCATTTGTCAGGTCTAGGAATGGATGCGCCCTGCCCGCTCCGCTCTTGTAACCTTGGAATAATGAGACAAGACTGGCTGAGAGTAGAGTACTGTTCAGCACTCTTTGATGCAACAAATGCATCAGTTGTTATTGGAAGTGTCCCTGGTTCCGGTTGATCTAACTAGTGCAGCCTAGATCTTTGAAATACATATATTATGATAATGTAGTGTATGCAAGATTAAAAAGATGCGTCTTTAGTCTAGATTTAAAATGACAAAGTGTGTCCGCCTCCCGGACATTGCAGGGAAGACTGTTCCAAAGTTTAGGCGCTAGATAAGAAAAGGATCTGCCGCCTGCACTTGATTTTGAAATTCTAGGTATTACCAACTGACCTGACGCCTGAGAGCGTAGTGCACGTGATGGACTATAATACATTTACATTTACATTTATTCATTTGGCAGACGCTTTTATCCAAAGCGACTTACAAGTAGTTTTATACAGTGGCACATTACTGCAGAGCAATCAGGGGTAAGGTGCCTTGCTCAAGGACCCTTCAGTCATGACCTGCTGGCACTGAGATTAGAACCGGCAACCTTCTGATCACAAGCCCAACGCTCTAACCATTAGGCCACAGCTGACCCTAATACGTAAGAAGTTCTCTCAAGTAGTAAGGCAATGCAAGGCTTTATAGGTAATAAGCAAGATTTTAAAATGTATGCGATGCTTTATAGGTAACCAGTGCAAGGTTGACAGAACCGGGCTAATATGCTCATACTTTTTTGTACGTGTAAGAACTCGAGCTGCCGCATTTTGGACCAGTTGGAGTTTTTGTAATAGGCCTGCAGGGCAACCACCTAATAGTGCATTACAGTAATCTAGTCTTGATGTCATAAAGGCATGTATAAGCTTCTCCGCATCTGATGATGACAGCATATGACGTAATTTAGATATATTTTTAAGATGGAAAAACGCAATCTTATAGGTGTTGGCGACCTGGTTATCAAATGACAGAGTACTATCGAATATAAAGCCAAGATTCTTAGCTGAAGATGAGGGTTTTATGGAACATCCATCAATAGTTAAGCAGTATTCTTGGTTGTTACGTAGGGCGGTTTTCAGTCCGATAAGTAACACTTGTGTTTTGTCCGAGTTCAGTAATAAAAAATTGCTACTCATCCACTTTTTTATATCGACTATGCATTCCACTATTCGATGGAATTGCTGTGTTTCGTGAGGCTTCGAGGAAATATAAAGTTGCGTATCATCAGCATAGCAGTGAAAGCTTATTCCGTGTCGCTTTATTATAACTCCTAGGGGTAACATGTATAATGTGAAGAGCATAGGCCCTAGTACTGAGCCCTGTGGTACACCGTACTGGACTTGCGATTTGCGTGATACCTCATTGTTTATTTTTACATATTGGAAACGGTCGCATAAATAAGATCTAAGCCATTTCAAAGCTATTTCCTTAATACCGACATCATTTTCAAGTCTATGTAGGAGCATGCTGTGGTCAATGGTGTCGAATGCAGCACTAAGATCTAGCAGCACCAATAAGGAGATACAACCTCGGTCAGACGCCATAAGCAGATCATTTGTAACTCTAATCAGAGCAGTCTCTGTACTGTGATGTGCTCTAAATCCAGACTGGAAATCTTCATTAATCTCATTCCTTTGGAGGAAGGAACATATTTGAGTTGAGACTACTTTTCCAGAACCAGTAGAAGAAGATTGTGATGCATCTGATGGTGAAGAGGAGGTGGAATTCATGGATGTGGAAGCCATTCTGGAGGAAGATGGAACAACCCATCACGCTCTCTAAGATCTCAAAACGCACGACTTTTGATAATACCTAGAATAACTAAATCCACCAAAGGGGGTCGAGCTTTCTCATACGTAGCACCTAAACTCTGGAACAGCCTTCCTGATATTATTCGAGGATCAGACACACTTGCCCAATTAAAATCTAGATTAAAAACGCATCTTTTCACCCAAGCATTCACTTAATGCAAAATATGCTAAATAAACCACCTGGAGATGCTGACATTAGATATTATTTACTAGAATAATTTGATTTATTATATAAAACACTATGTAGTGTGTTTTACCCTTTCTTGGGTTTTTCGTTTTTCCCCTGTAAAGCTGCTTTGGAACAATGCAAATTGTGAAAAGCGCTATATAAATAAAATTGAATTTAATTGAATGATGGGCTTCAGTATCAGCTGCCGAAACATCATCGGTGTGCATACCACTTACTAAATTTAGTTTCTACAGTCGATGTTGATCGGGCTAATGAGACAGAAGCTTACAAGAAATTATCCAGATCAGCCTTTTCCAAGTGTCAGGCACTCTGGAATAAAGCATCAAGGTCTCCTCAAAATGCAGAGCTTATAGAGGAACACTATAAGCTTCACTTGGTACAGCCTAATTCAACTCGATGGAACTCCTCTTTCATGGCCGTGGAACGTGTGGTCAGAATCATTAGAGACCAAGGAGAGGGGTCTGTGAGAACGGTCTGTGCTGCACTCAATGTTCCAATGTAAGTAGCATATTGTAAGATAATTACTTTGTCTAGGTATACAGCTTTCATGAGTTGAAGGGTCTAGTCGACGGAGCAATCGGAGGAACCGAGCTCGGGGACCAAGAATGACACAGACACAGAAGTGTAGTTCACTCAAAGTCAAAGTTTACTAAAGATGGGTTCAGTATATATATGTGTAGCAAAGCGGCCAACCAATAGTGACTACGCCACCCTGAATAAACAGGGAAAATAACTAAAGCACACACGTCCACTCCCTTCAAGAGGACAAGGCAAGAGGCGCGGGTAAAGGTACAAAAATAGTTGTATTTATTACAATCAAAGAAAAGATAATCAGAAAGAATCAAGTAAATCAAAATACAGAGCATGAAAATTCAGGGGATATAATCTGGTAAACAAACAAACAAACTCAAATGAAAAGCAGGGGGCTGAGGCGACCTGTGTAAGAGGCGAGCTGGAACAAGGTTACCAGTTTACACACCACGCACACTGCATACACCACTTCGATCCATAATAATGGCACAGCAAGCGTATACACCATAACACCAGTAGGTGCGACAAAAAGTCAGCCCGCCTCAGGACACACTCAGCTCCTGCAATGAAAGAAATATTTAAGCAAATATCACACAAAAACACTTCCAAACAAAATAACCTAATAAAAAAAAAAATTAAATGTTAGCCAAGGAAACTAAAACAGGAAAGAAAATAAATGAAATAACTACAACTACAATTCTACCCACATAGCATACAAGATCATGTATAGAAGGCAAAAGGTCTAAATATTATAAAAGGGTCGAATTCGCTATTACAATATGAGAACACTCAAGACAAAGGGTAACTCCTCATAAGATGACACAGAGATAAACGGAAGAGAAACTGCAATAAAGAGATTAAGTGACAATGTGGCCACACAGATCAGGAGGACCACACTTGGGGTGGTAAAATACAACAATGGGAGAAAACAAAAATAAGGAACACAGCAAAAGCTTTGTTCTCCAAAAAGCAGCAGCGTGAAAGCGTCACAATAGTACAGCCCAACTTGCTCTAATAAGAAAAAAAAGAGACTAATTAATAATTGTATTTAAGAACCATAAAATAATTCGACCCATACGATTTACCTACCCAATGATTCAAGGAATTATTGCCCAGAAATCCACCGTAAACTAACGCTAGTTCTTTAGCCGCTACAGCTTTAGCCCATTCTATGCTCCGTCATCCAGGCAGACCGAGAGACAAAACTAGTAGCCCTAGGGGCAAACCATACTAAAATAAGCGCACATAGAAATCAAAATAGTCCCCGCCCCCACATTTCTCCATGCATCCAGTGCTTACCTGGAAATGAGCCGCCTAATACGCACAGTCCGTCTTTTGTCCACTTAAACCGCATACAACGCAAGCTGATGACTGTCTTACGCACACCACATCTCAGCAGCCCAAGATACTGAACAAACGAGAGTTACTTGAGATATCAAATAGCTAGGCTAACGATGAAAGCTACAAACACATACCTGTGTGATTTACAACGGGGCGGGTCCCTAACCATGACGTATCCCAGGAGACACAACCAGCAGGTATTTATACCCAATGACACAGTGGCTAATTGGACACGCCCTTATGACGACAGCTGTCATTCCCGCTTTGCTACATCTGCATAAGTAAGGAAGTGACGAACATATCACTTATATCTGAACATCTCACACAATAACAAGATAACACAATAAATCTGACATTGGTTAGGTCAACGTGTACGGAGTACGCCGTCATAATGGAGATCGGTTAGACAAAACGTATATCTGTACTTGCAATGTTGAAATAGATGGGACACAGAGAATTCTGGATTCCCACACTTATGTTAAAGTATAATTGTGTTCTTATTTTGTTAGAGTAATGCTTACCACATTATCTGCTGTAGGTACATAAACAAATAAATATTAAGCATTGCACAGTGGTTCTGTATACATTTTGTTGAAATTATGTTTTTGTTTATTTTCTTCTGGTACCTAATAGAATTCCTTTTTAGGGGAATATGTCACCACCATGAGTCAAGTTGCGAAGTCCTTGAACATACTACAAGGAGAAGTCAATGTTCAGATGGGCTGGCTGCTCCCGACAATCACCACCCTTATAACCAAGCTTGAAAAGTCCAGACCGTCACACAGATTTTGCAAGCCACTTGTTGATGCTCTTCTTGAAGGTTTGAGGAAGCGGGTTGAGAGCATGATGTCAGAGCCAGAGCTAATTGCTGCAGCCATTCTCGTTCCAAGGTTCAAAACCTCCTGGACCAGCAATGACACAGTCCTACAGCTTGGTAAGGAATTTTTTTTTACTTACAGAGTAATAATAACAAAAATGTGTTTGTTGGTGTGATTCTGTGTTTCTAATCAAGGCCTTAGTTACATCAAGGAACATCTGCCAGAACACGATGACATCAACCTCTTCTGATGAAGATGACTTATTTTCCAATGTCAAGCAGACGCATCCCATGAGATAAGTAAGCAACTTGATGGATACCTAGCCGCTACAGCTGAAGGAGTGAATACACTGGCCCTTATCCAGCTGTGCGTAACCTCTCACTAAAGTTCAACACAGCCCTGCCAGCTTCAGCAGCGTGTGAAAGGCCCCAGGTTAGGCCTGGTTTCCCTCTGAGATTTTGTCTCTGTCTATGAATGCACACTTGCTCAGGCTGCCACATTTAAAAACTTTAAAAGCCTGACATTTTGAATAAAGCCTACAAGCAGAGATATTTCTTGATTTATGACAACATGTACTCAATGTACGTGAAAGTACCGATACATGTAGCTATATGGCGGATTAGGGTTAGATGCTGATAATCCAATGATATTATAGAGCACATTACATTTTTAAAGGAACTAAAGCTAAATCATGTGCTACTGTTGGGTTTTGCCATTTTTGTATGAACGATGCCGCATCACATATATGAGCAAACATGTATAGATCATTTTCGTGTTCGTTTTGCTAGATAAGACCTTTATTCATCGTCTAGTATCGCTTAAAGCCCTTTGAAGCTGCACGGAAACTGTTTGACCTTCAACCGATTGGAGTCCATTGAAGTCCACTATATGGAGAATAATCCTGGAATGTTTTCATCAAAAACCTTAACTTCTTTTCAGCTAAAGAATTTTTTTTTTAGAATCAAAAGATATCATAAGCTTGTATGCTTCATTCATAAAATCAGGCTATTAAAGTTTTTTAATGTGGCAGCCGCAACAAGGGTGCATTCAGAGACAAGCCCTATTTATGAATTGTGTCATGAAAGCATGGTCTGTCAAAACAGTTAAAACATAAAAAAAAGTAGATTCCGCCTTGGCTAGCCGCAGTGCTTCTGTAACCAAAAGCAGTGCAGTCTCAGTGGAGTTGTTTGTTTTGAAGCCAGACTGCTTTTCATCAAGTAATTTGTTCTGGGATAGGTGAGAAGAAATATGGAGAATAATCCTGGAATGTTTTCATCAAAAACCTTAATTTCTTTTCGACTAAAGAAAAAAATACATAAACATCTTTGATGACAACAGGGGTGAGTAAATAATCAAGAAAATGTATGTTGAAAGTGAACAATTTGTTTAAAACAATGAGCTTGACATGTCAACTCGCCCTGAGTGAAGATAAATGAAGAGACTGCCACTCAGCAGTAAACGAGTAAAAACACAGTACCGCCGTACATTATTTGTTGAGTACCATCTTTACAAAAATGCGCTATTCACGAGTAGTTGGACGCTTATTTACTATATTTACCTTTAAATTTAGTCATTAAGCTGACGCTTTTATCCAAAGCGACTTACAAAGAGTACAGGGAGCAATAAGCGATATGTCTTAAAAGAGCAATATAGGTGCTAATACAAAGTTATAAGTTATTACAAAAGCTAGACCACTACCTGTTGAGAGAATAGAGGTTAATTTTATTTTGTTCACTAATTTGTCAGTCAAGTTTTCACAGAAACTGGCAGGATGGATTACTGTAAACAGACCTGTTCTTTAGGTAAGTTTAATGATGGCTTGGAGCAGCCATGGTAGTTGCACTTTGATCACTCCCTGAGAAGGAACATTTGCAGTGGACAAGTAGTGAGTAATAGTGTTCACACCAAACGCGACTTGCGTGAATAAAATGCCCTATTCGCGAGTAGTTTGACGCTTGAACATTTTTAGTTTACTCGCTACATTTGCGCGTGAAATTTGCGTCATGGGAGGGGCTTCTGGCAGGCGGCTCCTGTCTAAGACATGAATTTTCTTGAGAGGGTAGCTGCGTTTTATGTGCTATGGAAGGCTGAAAAACAGCGTTAAACTCATTCAGCGCCGTGTCTGGGTCCACCTGATCCTTCGGAGGTGCACCCAGCTTGGTGAGTTTCACCAACTCCTCCAGGAGTTGCGCCTGGATGGTGGCTGCTTTCAGCGGTACTTCCGACTGAGCAGGCCCCAGTTCGATGACCTGTTGTCCTGTGTTGGTTGGAGGATTTCCCTCCAGGACACTAACTACAGGCGCTGTATTCCACCTGCAGAGCCCTATCAATCTGTTTACTGTCAGTAAATCATTTAATATTCTGTGTAATAACAAGTAATTCATGACTGAGAACCTCCACATACATATGACGAGTTTGATTCCAATTCACTTTAGTAGCGATGACTGATTGAATCTATTTTTTATTCTGTTGCCTGTATGTAAGATTAGTTCCCTTTCTGTCGGTCTCTCGACGTTGTGTCGAACCGACAGATGGGGTTTGACTTGAGAACCTATCATCTTCTGACTATTTTGAAAAGGCCAATGAAATTGGCGAATTAAATTTGCATGCCGGACTCCGCCCCTGGATATCCGGGTATAAAAGGGAGACGGCGTGCTTCATTCATTCACCTTTTGTTCTTCGGAGCCTTAGCTCTTTTAGAAGGATTGTCATCAGATGCAGATTTCTCGACATGGTGCAGCGGACTGTCCCTCATCAGTGACTTCCCTTGGCATCTCAGCGGTTCCGGAGGTGTTTTTCTCTCTAAAAGAGCAAATTTCTACAGCGCAGCATGTCTCGCTGTTCTCACGGGTGCAACACACTCATTGAGGAGGGGGAGGGACACAATGTCTGCCTCGCGTGCTTGGGGGTCCAACACGCTGAGGCAGCCGTTCTGGATAAGTCCGTTGTGGATGGCTATTCAGACGTTGCAGTCACGGTTGGCCGTGTTCTTTTAAGAGCCTGCCACCACCTCGTTTGCTTCCTGTCCTGTGACCGCGGTGGCTCCGGCCACGCCGTCAGCGACAGCAAGCAGCGTGGGTGACATCGGGATTTCAGTCAGCGTTAATCCGTCAGCCACCGGCACGCTTGACCGTTCATGCCCCGTCTCGCTCATCTGGCCACTCCCTAAAAGAGGGCACCTTTCCATCTTGCTCCTTCCCCACGTACTCGGACACGATGCGTGACAAAAATGAGATGTCCCTTGCAGCATCGGCGGGTGACGTACTGGCTTCCGACCCGGATGATTCCTTGGAGCCCCATTCGCCGGGAGGTTGAGCTCGGGATGAAACGGACGTCGAAATGTCGGCCGTGAGCTCTTGGGCCGCCGCAAGCATTCAACTCTAAGCCGCGCCCAGCCCCGGTGCCTTTTTGTCCCTGAGGTGCATGAGGAGCTCGGTAAGACTGGGAACGCCCCCTTTTCGGCGCGTTTTCCGTCAGACTGACTCTGTCACTTTCTCTTCCCTCGATGGGGGGGCAGCTAGGGGCTACGTTGACGTACTCCGGGTGGCGCGTGCCGTCGCGGTGCACTTGTGCTGCAGTATGGAACTCGACTTTGTCTCCATGGCAGCACGACTCACCCTAGAGCGCGCACAGTCAGTGTTGAACTGTTTGAGCCTTCTCAGACAGCAACCAGCGGTCCCCCTGAAATTATTTCAGAGGCTCCTGGGGCACATGGCATCCTCGGCGGGGGTGGTCCCCCCCGGGTTGATGCACATGAGACCGCTCCAGCATTGGCTACAGAGACGAGTTCCCTGGAGAGCGTGGCACACAGGCAGCAGGCGTATCGTCATCACGCCTCTCTGCCATCGCATCTTAACCCCCTGGTCTTCAATAACCATTTTTACGGGCCAGTCACTCTCGGGCAGGTCGCGATGCAAGTCATGGTGTCAACAGACGTCTCCTCGCAGGGTTGGGGTGCGATGTGCAACGGGCACGCAGTGTCGGGTCAGTGGACGGGCCCCTGCCTGCGCTGGCATTCAATTGCCAAGAGTTGTTAGCTCTTCTACTTGCGCCCCTGGTGCAGGGCCAGTAGGTGCTGGTCAGGTCGGACAGTACTACTGCCGTAGCGACCGCCAGGGTGGGGTTTACTCACGGCAGTTAACGCAACTCGCCCGACGCCTCCTCCTGTGGAGTCAACAGGTGACAAAGTCACACACATCCCGGGCGACCTGAACCAGACAGCCGATGCAGTCTCTCGTCAGTCGACGCCTCGGAGAGAGTGGCGACTCCAGCCCCGCGCAGTTCAGCTCATTTGGGTGCGGTTCGGTCAGGCGCAGGTGGACCTGTTTGCCTCCCTGGACACCACCCATTGCCCGCTTTGGTACTCCCTGACCGAGGGCCCCCTCGGCACGAATACCCTAGAGCACAGCTGGCCACGGGACAAGCGGAAGAACGCTTTCCCCCCAGTGAGCCTCATTGCACAGGTCCTGTGCAAGGTCAGGGAAGAGGAGCATCAAGTCTGAGTAGTTGCGCCTTACTGGCCCAACCGGACTTGGTTCTCTGAGCTAATGCTCTTGACGACAACTCCCCCTGGCCGATTCCTCTAACGTTGCAGGGGAAGGGCACGTTGTCGCAACCGAGACCACACTTCTGGGACCTCCATGTCTGGCTTCTGGATGGGACAAGGAGACCCTGATTGGTCTGCCCCCTGCGGTGGTAGAGACCATTACACAGGCAAGGGCCCCGGCCATGAGGTGGCTGTACGCCTTTAAGTGGCGCCTCTTCTCGTCCTGGTGTTCTTCTCTCACGGATATGCTCGATCGGGTACGTGCTGTCCTTCCTACAGGAGAGGCTGGAGAGGTAACTCTCCCCGTCCACACCGAAAGTGTATGTAGCCGCAATTGCCGCTCATCACTAACCAGTTGCTGTCAAGCCCCTGGGGCAGCATGACCTGGTCATTAGGTTCCTGAGGGGCGCGAGAAGGCTGAATCCGGCCCGTCCGCGCTCCGTTCCCTTCTTGGGACCTCAATGTGGTACTGGCGGGCCTTCAGAGGCCCCCCTTCGAGCCCCTAGGAGGCCGCTCTTCCTCACCTCTCGATGTAGAAGGTCCTCCTGCTGGTGCTCACTTGCCTTAAACTTTGGCCCGGTAACTCTCACGTGATCCTGAGACCCCAGCCTGGCTACCTGCCCAAAGTTCCCACCACTCCCTTTCGGGACCAGGTGGTGAACTTGCAGGCGCTCCCCACAGGGGAGGAAGACCCAACCCTGTCCGTGTTGTGTCCGGTACCTCTTCCTAAACCGCACGCAGAGCTTCAGAGCTCTGAGCAGCTCTTTATCTGTTTCGGAGGTCAGCATAAGTAGGGCTGTCTCCAAACAGTGGTTGGCGCATTGGATCGTGGACTCCGTTATGACAGCATACCGATCACAGGACTGCCCGTGGCCTCCTCATGGGCACTGGCTCAGGGCGCCTCTCTGGCAGATATTTGTAGAGCTGTGGGTTTGATGAATTCTTTCATTTTAGGCGGCAATCTCTGCAGGGAAGGGACCAGACTCAAGAGGAAGAGCTCATCCTCTGAGCATGGAGGCGGCGCTGGGGTTACAGGACGGGTCCGGAGTGCTTCTAGGAGCTGCCGCTCCACCTCTGATGGCTGCTCCCTAGGCCTTCTCTGAGCTCTTCTTCTTGGTGGTGCTGTATCAAATGATAACACATTTTGTACAATGAGAAGACATAAAAGGATTAAACTAATCCACAAACCGTCAGTGTTGTGTGAGGCTTGCTGTTGTATGAGTGCTTACTGTAAATATAATATGCATGTAAATGTAAATGCATGTAAACATTGTCATTATTGCCTGTGCAGATGTTGAAGGGCCGGCAGGGGAAGCAGTAGCAGCAGGAGGTTCTGGCAGAGGGGACCCATTCGGCTCTGTCATGACAATTTTAAATATTAATTGCACATTACACCTGTCACAGAGAAATTAATTTAGACTTTTCATCATAAAAAAACAACTACATATCTGCCCTGTTGTATTGCTTCACTTGTCAACATACTGCTGCCTCACCCTGGTCCTCTGGGTGGTAGTACCCTGCGGCCTGATTCTTTTCATCGCCCCTTTCCATATTCCCGCTTGTCTTCCGTGGGGAGACAAAGCGGTCTAGGAAAGACAGGATGGCAGAGTACTTCCACTTTTTCCCTGACCCTTCTGCTGACCCACTCCTCTTCTCCGTCTCTTTTCTCCTCTCCTTTAAATATGTGTCCCTCAAACTCTTCCACTTCTTTCTGCACACTTCCTCTGAATAAACACATCAACTTTAGCGGGAAAGTAGTTGTAAAATCTGGGAAATAAGCTCAATTTACCTTGTAGTCTCAATATGTATATATAGCTCAAATTGATTAAAGAGTGTTTTTACAATTTACTTTCTTCCAAGCAAGATCCTTTTTATTGCTGTTTCTATAAAAGTAGGAACCAGTATCATACAGCTCCGGGTGTCCTCAAACACAAAAGTTTGTCCTCTTTCGTATTTCTGCCTCTGCTCGCTACGTCATCTAATCACCTCCCTACTAGAGCAAGCTCCTGATTGGTTAACTCGGTGCGAAATTTACGCCAAAGTTCAGATTCTCAACTTGTGCAATGCCCGTTGTTCGCGCGAATCGCACCGCAAGTAAGTCTATTGCGTTTTTGCATTGACTTAACATGTAAAAAACTTGCGGTTAACTCTTCATTCGCGTTTGGTTTGAACGCAGCATCAGGGTGTGTATGTGTGTTGTAATGGAAGTGGGAGTAAAAGAGGAAATGGGAGTATATCTACTGCTCACGAGACGAAGCACACACAGCATGTGATACACTGTGTGTGTGTGTGTGTGTGTGTGTGTGTGTGTGGGGGGGGGGGGGTTACTCTTTCATGTGCCATTGCATAAATTTGTGAAAACTAGGTGTTCTGACTAAGCGTCATGGTCTGACTATGGTCAATGAAAGCTCACATAAAGCCATGTAGAACTGTTGTCTTCAGTGTGGACGGAGAAATCGCTCATCACTGAAAAACATGCATGGTTTCGCTATTTTACAGGAGACTATGTAGATTGCATATCGTTATATAAAAATACATTGATGTCATGTCATCAGAGAAACTTTCCATTACTAAAATCAACCTCTCAATTATGATTTTCAATACAATACTCAATGTCAAACATCTTCTCAGTTTTACACATAACAAAAAAGAAATACAGTAGTGGCCAAAAGTGATGTCCTGGGGGTATATTTGTACTATATTTGAATGTATTGGATACAATTATTTGGCAGAAAAGCCAACCACACATCGCATTTGAACAAATAAAGATGAATGAAAAACTCTTGACATTACTTCATTACAAAACTTGAAAAACATCATTATCAGTCGATGTAGTTAGTGGAAAATGTGCACAAGTGGCAAGCCAATGGTATGAGCTGCTGTCAGGCAGCATGTGGTGCACCAGCCAATCACAGCAGTCCATAGCTGAGACGAGAGGAGGAAGTGACCAATGGGACGTTTCCCAGCCCCTAAGAGGTTAATGAGCAAAGCTGTTCGGCTTCCTGCCAGCACGTCCAACAGCTCAGAGACGCTCCACAGTAAGCAAAAGCTGTATCACGACAGGACTGAGTCTAATTATACACCCACAGCGAGAGAGAGGGTGGTCACAAAGGGCGAGTGTGTGGAGAGAGAGAGAGAGTGAATGCGTGAACACTTAAAGTGGGTGAGAGAGGGAAAAGCCAGAAGACTAGATAGATTAAAAAAAGAGAGAGAAACTACAGAGCATCATTCAGTGCGCGTCACTCCAGAAAAACACACCCAGAGAGGTAGGACACTTTGGTGTGAGTGTGTTAGAACAATAACAGAACTATCAATGTGTGTCTCTTGCCAGCTTTGCATGTAACGCATAGGAATAATGTTCTTTTAATGCACCAGAATAGAAGAAACTGAGAGAACGCCAGAGATGTGTCACAAGCGTTCTCTGGTTTTAAACTCTAACAAGTCTGTTGTTATAGGATTTAAGATTCTGTTTTTTAAATGGGCTTTCTTTACTTTAATCTAATAAAGTCCAATCGATTAAGTCCATGAAAGGTCTGAATCGAATGAAAGCAGTTCTTTTACATTTTTGCGTTCGCTTATGAAACAATTTTTCATTAAATCAGTTGCGACCTGTCATTTGTTTTAATCATGTGAAATACTATAGATGTTTTTTCATAGTAAATCTTCTTGGCTTCTCGGACTGACTACAAACAAACTTGAACTTGTATTATGTCTGAAAAGCTGACCATGTCACTCTCCGCCAGTTGTTCATACATTAGAGAGGCTGAGTGATTTGACTTGGTCTTGTTTTCAATTCTTTATGTAAAAGTCAGGTTAAAGTGAATTCTGGAATGACCCAAAACTGTGTGTGTGTGCGTGTGTTGGAGTGTGTGTTTGATAGTAATACAAAACTCCTCATTCCAACACAGACCACGAGGCAGCAGTGATTTTTCATCTTTTCTGAACATACGTGAGCCGTTTTAGCTTTGTGAAGTTTGGTCTGAAAAACACTTTTGTCATGATGTCAAAAGTGATGACGACTCTCACTTCTCTGTGTAAGAGTGAAACACACACACACACACACACACACATCAAGGTTATGAGAGGCCATACAGCACACTAGCTAATGGCATCCTATTTATTCCGGCACATAACATTGTTTATTCATTTGCCTCAACCTCTAAACGGACAGTTCTTTCCTATATAATATTTATATTTTAAGCACAGAATACATATTGCTTATCATAACCGGTACTGATCTTATGTAATGCAGGTTAATGTAAAGTCTCATTAGAGCGCAGTTTTGTAAACCTGATGGAAAAGTTATTTCACTGTAGACCAAATAGATAATAAGAAGAAGAATAAACTTATTTTTTCTATAGTGCCTATAGTGCATCTCAAAGCACTTTACAAGTAAAATTCAGTACAAAACAATCCACAATTGTAATATCGATATGTACCGTATTAAGATATATTGGGACTATAGTTAAAAACCACAGCTAAACCTGTTCATGATGGCTGTGGATATTTGTATTATATGGATATCTGGCTTTCTGCTAAATTTTGTCCTCCATCAGTCTGCTGTGTGGGATTGTCAGGTGGCTACTGCCTCTTTAAGATGTCTATTTTTACAGAAGTGTTCATAAACGCACACACACACATACATGACGATGAGGCAGAGAGCTAAAGTAAGTCGGTGTGTGAGTTTATAACAACAGACTGAAGTTAGTCTGTAGATGATGTGTGTTATAGTGCAATCTGTGGTTTTGTTATGACCTCAGTCTGCGGGAACCACTTGCGGGGTAGGTTAGCAATAGCAAGTGGAAATTCTGTCATTGATTCTACACGGTTCCACAAGTTTAAGACCTTCAGAACACAAACGATGACTCCCCCATAGAGAGCAACACAACGTACATTCAAAGAACAGAATGCTAGCGAAGACTTCCTTAAAAAAATACCACGTTTCACAATGACTGGAGGATTTTTTGCTAATATTTTCAACACAATTTTTTATTTGTTAACATGCATTAATAAGGACTAATACTAATTAACTGATTAAGACACCAAGGACCAGATTTACTAAACAGGGCAAAATAGAGCGACAGCGCAATTTAAAAAACACAGACAGGAGTTGAAAGTTCTGCGGATGATTAACTGACAATGGAAAACAATATCTCATTCCCATAATGACCAACACAATCTACTAAACGCTGTGCAAATTAGCACAGGATCAATTAAATGTCAATTAATATTGTGATATTAATTGTTTATTGTACAGTCAATCGTCAAACTATGTGAACTTGTGAGGGGAATGGCATCTCGCTGTCACCCTACCCTTTACTGAATGAATGAATAAATCCTCTTTTCAGGTTCAATTAATAAAGCGCAATGGCTGTTTCTATGTCTTTAACCATACCTGTTGGGTAACAGTATCTAGGAGACCTAAGCGTCCCCATCTGTTTCCTTGCGATCGCTCTGTCTAAAATGATGGTCTTGCCACGCACTATACACTGTACAAAAAGCAAGTTTTATGCAAAATGATTTTGAAGAGGTTTTGCTCATTAATCTACTTTACTTAAAATTATGGAATGCAAACTTACACACACCGCAGATCCCCATCTCTCCATCTGAGCAGCTGTGTCCACGGCCTGTCAGTGCTAATATGCAGCGCTTTAGTAAATACCCACAGTAGTTCTTTTACACCAAAAAAAGTGTTTGCGCTGCTGCAAGCTGTTAGTAAATCTGGCCCTTATAAACGTATTATGTTTAACTACAGTAGTTAAGGCTAATTAACCGATTGTTTGAACATTTGTATCAGTTAACATGAGTTAATAAATCATGAGTTGACACGAATGAACAATAAACAATAGTATTGCTAACATGAACATAGTCTAATAAGGAGTGTGAATTGCTCATTGTTAGTTGATGGTAATGAATGAGACCTTATTGCAAAGTGTTACTAGATGCGTTTTTCATTTAAGGCATGGGGGTGTTGCTGAATATTCAAGTAACCTTTTTTATATACAGTAGCATTTTATTCAACCCAAATATTGTCATACTTAACACTACTAGACAGGAATAATTAAGGAAAGCATAGCAGTATGTTCAGTACGTCCCTTCTCCGTGCGTATGGTCAGTTTCAAGTGGGTGAAGACCCGTAGACTTTGTTCAAAAGTGTATAGTATGAAGAATATGTCTAATTTCTTTAGACTCGTGATTCATTTAAAAATAAATGTTTACATTTGTGCATTATCGGATAATCTGACTAAAAATCTAAACTTTTGCTTCAGGTATAAATATGTGAATAAATCTCTTTACCATTATGAAAATTGATAAAACAAAATATCTCATAGTTCTCATAGCAGAAGAGTTTTGGTTCACTGAAATATTAAGGTTATAAATTGCCGTTTGACTCACACATCCACATATGACTGTCATCTTTTACAAACTGAAACTAAAGAGAAGTTTTACTTACAAAATACTACCCACATTTGTCAACACAGAAACACAATGACTAAATAATTGAAAGACAGAATCATGTGTTTAAAAAATTTTGAAACTAATTTGTTTACAATGAAAAGATGTAAATGCTTGTGAAGGAGACAAACAACAGACATAAAATTGGACAGGCTTATACTTGATACTTGATACACAATCATTAAAAATGAACGTCTTCAAACCTTCCTACAGAAGACAGAAAATCTCATGATTATTATTTCTTCTGTATCATTTTACAGAAGAAACGCCATCCAATAGTCTTTACAGACATGCTCTCATTAAATGTATTGACATTAAAGAAAAGGCAGATGAAAAGTCGCCACCTTCACACAGTCAATGATTGAGATTACCAATGAACCAGTGTGACACACACACATACGCATACGCATACACATGTACAGCAGCAACTTTAAAAACATCTGTATGAACTAGTTTTGTGGTCTTCCAACAGCCATGACTGATACCTTTAACTGTAGTTACCCCTAACTTTAAGATCCATAACATCAGTGAAATGTACTTCATCACTGCTACATCAAGTTTGATTGCTTTTGAAATGTTTGAATCCTCACGTATCAGATATTTGCTGTATAACCCACCTTAAGACCCATTCCCATTGTTTAAATGCATTTATTTGTATTCCACCATCAAAGAAAACATTCCTTCACACATGTGTTTTCTGACAAACCCAGTGATCAGATTTAAAATGTTTGAACGTGCAACACAAAAATGTCTCAGTGGATTTGTGAAGATACAATGGAAGTCAATGTTGTTTACTTACAAATATCTTCTTTTGTGTTCTGCAGAAGAAACCCATATAGCTTAGACATGATGACAGAATTCATCTTTGGGCTGAAATGGCTCTTTACAGAGCACCCAACTGCAATCCATCTGTGAAAGCAGGAAAGCTTTGCAGTCCAGGATGAAATTAGACAAGACATATTTTTAACTTATACTGTGTGAAAGCTGGCTTATATGCTGCAGCGCTATTTTTTACCAGCGGGCAGGCAAACCCAGTGCTCACACCAAGGCCTTCAGTCAGAACTCACCTAATCCTGCTTTAGCCTGGACTGTCACAGGATTAACAATGCTCTACATCACACAAACACACTTTTGCATATGTGGCTTACAAGGACTCTTCATAGACGTAGCGAGTTTTGTACCAACTATATTTTGTTCCCTAACCATTAACACTTTTAGTTTTTTTTAAACAATTTATTAATGATGACAAAGTTTACATTATCATTACACACATTTGTGTCCTCTTAAACCACATGTATCTGTACACATACACAAATCGTATACAACAAATATCGTATAGGAACCCCATCCGTCAGTTCGACACAACATCGAGAGACCGACAAAATGGGATCGTCTTGGTCACGGATGTAAAGTCAGTTCCCTGATGAAGGGAACAAGATGTCGTGTCCATTATGCCACAACGCTTCGTCCACTGCAGTGAATCCTTACCCGGTTTCTCAGCCCAAAAGGTGAATGAATGGGCACGCGATTCGCCAAATTTCATTGGCCTTCTAAAAAGTACAATAAGAGTTGATTGAGTTTGATCTTGAAAACCTATCATCTGTCGGTTTGACACAACGTCTCGTTCCCTCCATCGGGGAACTGAGGTTACATCAGTAACCAAGAAGTTTTTCATTTACAAATATTAAGTTAAGTCATCTTTATTTAAACATCACTTTTTTTACAATTTTCATTATACAAAGCAGTTGTACATGAAACTAATTGACTATAAGTTTAATCAAAAGAGGTGAACACACACAGAATTCAGACACGCACACAGGTTCATAGACACCCACAAGCATAAAACACAACTACATACTCACAGAGCACAATATAATGAACTTAATAATTTGTTTGGAAGATTTGAAACATCAGACTTCAAAACTGTGCAGAATCTGATTAGACATCAATTGGATTAAGGGCAGAAGGAAGTTTGTATAGACCTTTTAAAGGGTTAATATAAGGAAGGCTGTGGGTCCTGATACAATAATAGGGAGGGTATTAAGGTATGTGGGGCGGAGCTTAGTATTGTTTACAGTCATCTATTTCAAGTGTTACATGCTATGTTCCTAGGGCCTGTAAAGTTGCATTCATAGTGCCTGTGCCACGAATATCTAGACCAGCAGGCTTAAATGATTATCGTCCAGGAGCTTTGAAATCTACTGTAATGAAGAGTTTTGAAAAAATTGTGTCGGATCGTGTTCTTTGTGAAGTGCAAAGTCCAAAGTCATCTTGATCCTTTACAATTGGCGTATAGGAGGGGGAGATTGTAATGGTTAATATAATGGTTATTTTCTATCGCTCATTTGTGGAGAGTATTTTGACTTTCGGCTTCATTGCTTGGTATTTTTCACTGTCTGTATTAAATAAAAAGAAATTGAATAAATAGGAATGAAAATATCGCAAGTAAGATTGCAGGCCAACAGCAACATGCTATGAAAACATTATGTGAATCTCGGGTTCTGAGGAAAAGCCATAAAATTCTCTGCGAAGAATTACATCCTCTTTATGGTGAATTTGTTATGTGTTGTTAATGTAATGTAATGTGCTTTGCTTGTAATTGACAATGTTGTTGCTGTTGATGACTGGAGGGTGCCACAGATACAAGATGATTTTCCGCAAGGACAATAAATAAACAATACAATAAAATTATTAATTATCAGACTTCTATTAAGAGGGCCTTCCCCTAGCCACAGGGCCTAGAATACATACTGTGGATATCAAAATATAAAATAAATGGCCTGATAAAAGATTGTGTCTTATATATATATATACATATCCAAGTGTGCTTAATTGATTAATATTTATTTTTATTTAAAAAATATATATTGTCCAGACCTCTGTTTGGAAGAAAATATAAAGACCGGACCTCTTGAAACTATAATCGAATACCCCTGATATATACAGTATTGTCAGGTTTCCAACATCATCACCCAAATCATCACTCACCCCTCCCACTCGTTCACCTTCCCCTAAATACTAATCACTGTTATCTGCACCTGATCAGTCCACCACCTTTATATTCAGCACTCATTCATTTACTCATTGTCTGGTCTTGTCAATACAGGACTCACAGACTCTTGCTACTTACCTGAGAACACTTCAGTTTTCATCCAGAAAAGCCTTCATC
The DNA here is from genome assembly GCF_947034865.1 of Barbatula barbatula. NCBI lineage: Eukaryota > Metazoa > Chordata > Actinopteri > Cypriniformes > Nemacheilidae > Barbatula > Barbatula barbatula. The sequence goes on along the minus strand of NC_136780.1, from coordinate 19,659,651 downwards.
TGCAAAAAAAGAGACATTGTTAACTCTTCAGTTCAGTTACAGTCTGGTTATCTACTATTATTAAACTCACAATTTCTCTCACTGAATCCGTGTTTCTGCAATTAAAGTTACATTTCTTACCACCTGTCTGACTCGAATTCTCCAGTGGTAATATCCCTGTCAAGTTTCATTCAGCATTTCAAGGAGGTTTTCGGCCAGACGGTTTCTAAGTTATCCATTCACGACCAACTCTACAACCTTCGTCAAGGAAATTCTTCAGTAAGTACATACGCTCTTCAATTTCGCACTCTTGTGGCATCTAGTGGCAGGAATGAGACTGCCCTGATAACAGCTTTTTTGTCATGGCCTCCAGCCAAATGTCCGACAGCTAAGTTGTATATGATGACTCCATGGAAATTGAGAACCTCATTCAGAAAACTATTTGAGTTCCTCAACGTTTGCCTGTGAAAGTTCTGTTACTGCTGTCAATCCTCCGCCTTCAGCTCCCGCAAAGTCCTCCTCCAGCACCCGAGCCCATGCAGATTGACTCAACTCATCTATCACCCATGGAACGTCAGCATCGTATTCATCTCAATCTCTGCTTATATTGTTGGGGTGACAAACATCTCATCAACAACTGCCCTGTTCGCCCCTCAGCGCCCGTCTGTAAGTTAAATTCAAATTCCCCCAAAGATTGAAACCTTGAATCGCACTACTGTACATTTGTTGACCTCCCGTGTCTGTGTCTCAGCGCAAGCTCTCATCGACTCTGCGGGGAACTTCATTTCCACTCAACTTCTCCAAAAACTGAACGTCCGTTATCACCGGAGCTCTCAAGATCTCAGAGTCCAAACCATTCAGGGAAAGTCGCTGGGCCAAGGTCTAATTCCCCCACACTGATGCTCCGCATAGGCTGTCTACACACAGAGAACATCTCGCGCTGGAGGAGTTCACTGCTGAGCTCATCCTGGGATGCCCTTGGATGGTACAACACCAACCCACCATCAACTGGAAATCCTGGGAGGTCCTTCGCTGGGGGAGAACTATGTTCATACCTGTCTAGCTCCGGTTAAGAAGATTCTGAAAACTCTTTCTTCCTCAACTTCTTCTTCATCTTCAAAGAAAGATCCAAGATTCCTGTTTACTCCACTTCAATTGAGAGTCCGGAGGTGCAACTTCAAGTGGAAGTTCCTGCGGCATACAGGGCATTCCAGGATGTGTTCAGCAAGCAGTTGGCAACCAAGTTACCACCACACCGGCCATTGGTCTGCGCCATCGACCTGATACCTGGAGCCACTCTACCCAAGGGCCGTGTCTATCCTCTGTCCATCCCGGAGCAGAAGGCCATGGAGGAGTATGTGGAGGAAGCTCTCCAGCAGTAGTTTATTCGTCCATCTAATTTCCCTAACGCTTCCAGCTTTTTTGTGACTACGAAAAGACATCTCAACTCTCAAACTGTGAAGTTTAGTTATCCCCTTTCTCTGGTCCCGGCCGCTCTGGAGCAGCTGTGTGGGGACTCCATCTTTTCCAAGTTGGATTTACGCAGCGCATATATTTTGATTTGCATCCGTCGAGGTGATGAGGGGAAGACTGCTTTCGTCACACCCTCTGGTCACTACGAGTATAGGGTCATGCCCTTCGGGGTGTCCAACGCACCAGCAGTCTTCCAGGGGTACATGAACAAGGTCTTCTGGGAGTATCTCAAAAGATTTGTGATTGTCATTATAGATGATACCTCATCTACTCCTCTTCGCTCTACGAACATCAGTGTCACGTCACTCAAGTACTGGAGAAGCTAAGAGAGCATAAGTTGTACCTGAATCTGGAGAAGTGTGAGTGCAATTCCTGGGCTACATCCAACTTGGAGTCCAGAGGGATCAGAGGAAGGTGGAAACTTTCCGGAACTGGCCCCAGCCCTCACCTGTGAAGGATCTCCAGTGATTCATAGGGTTCGCCAACTTCTATAGAAGATTCATTCAGAACTACAGTCTCATGAGTGCTCCTCTGAACTCATCTCTAAGGAGCCGGTCCCAATCTCTGTCCTTATCTCCAGAAGCCATCTCAGCCTTCAAACGCCTAAAAGAAGCCTTACAGACTGCTCCAATCTTGATCCATCCTTACCCGGAACTGCCCTTTATTGTCAAGGTCGATGCATCCTCTTCAGGGGTAGGAGGGGTCCTCTCACAGCGGCAGGGTATTCCTCCCAAACTCCATCCATGCCATCCATGCGCCTTCTCTAAGAAGCTACCCCCGGCGGAGCAGAACCATGACATCGGGAATCGGGAACTGCTCGCCATAAAGCTCGCATTAGAAGAGTGGAGACATTGGTTGGAGGGAGCTAACCACCAGTTTGAGGTCATAACTGATCATCACAATCTGGAATACCTCGGAGAAGCAAAAAGGATAAATCCTTGACAGGCTCGATGGGCTCTCTTCTTCACCTGCTTACCACAAGAGAAGGGTAACGAGGAACAGGTGTGGCCTGAATGGGTGCGAAGTGCAGCAATTAGCTAATGGCTGCCCAGCCGAGTGAAATAAACAAACAGGCATTGAGCGTGACAATGTAGTATTCTTAAACTCAAGCTTAATCTTGGATATGTGGAACACCGGGTGAACCCTTTTGAACGTGGGGGGCAGTTTGAGCCGAACCGTCACAGGGTTGAGAATCCTGGCGATGGGGTAGGGGCCGATAAATTTGGGTCCCAGTTTACGTGCAGGCAGTTTTAGAAGTAGGTCGGAGGTGGACAACCAAACCTTCTGACCGCGCACGTCAGCTGACGCCTTATGTTCACTCGTACGGACGAGGGCTCGTCTAGCGATCCTCAACGTGCGGAGCTATCTACTGATGAATGCATGAGCAGAAGGGACGGTGGCATCGGCTTCCTCTGAGGGGAATAACAGGGGTTGGCAGCCTAAACAGCACTGGAAAGGCGATAGTCCCGTAGACGACACCGGTAGAAAGTTGTGAGCGTACTCGACCATAGCATCAGCGTTTCTGCTGAGGCCACGCAATGTAGGACCCTCCCGAGGTCCTGATTAGCCCGCTCAGACTGGCCGTTAGTCTGTGGGTGGTACCCGGAGGATAGGCTTGCATTCGGCCCCAGAAGCCGACAGAACTCGGTCCAAAACTTGGATGTAAATTGAGGACCTCTGTCAGAAACCACGTCCGCCAGGAGGCCGTGAATACGGAAGACGTGATCTAACACAATGGCCGCTGTCTCCCTCGCTGATGGTAATTTGGGGAGTGGAATAAAATGAACCGTCTTCAAGGAAGCCCCGTCACAAAGTAAATGGCGATGTGAGACCAGGGTCTTGAAGGGGTGGGCAGCGGCCGGAGAAGTCCTGCCGGGGGGAGATTGGAGCTTTTGCTCACCGCTCAAACCGGGCAGGCCAAAACAAACTCGCCAACATCGCGCACCATTGACCTCCACCAAAACCGCTGCTTGACTAGCGAAAGAGTGCGAGCCACTCCGGGGTGGCAAGCAAGACCGGAGGAGTGCCCCCACTGGAGGACAGTGGTTCGGACCGACTGCGGAACAAACAACAAGCCCTCTGGGCAGTCTACAGGAATGGGGACGCCGCTCAACGCGTTGCGGACCTTCGACTCCACCTCCCAGGTGACCGCCGCAACCACTCGGCCAGGGGGTTTGCCGTTCCTACTACCCAGGCGATAGGAGATGTTAAAATTAAAACGCCCAAAGAAGAGAGCCCAGCAGGCTTGCCAGGAATTTAATCTCTTAACGTAACGGATATGTTGTAAGTTCTTATGGTCTGTCCAAACCAGAAAAGGAACCTTAGTGCCCTCCAGCCAGTGGCGCCACTCCTCCAGCGCCAACTTGACAGCCAACCATTCCTTATTACCGATATCATAGTTCCGCTCTGAGGGGGTCATGCGGCAGGAGAAGAGCGCGCATGGGTGCACCTTGTCGTCAGTGGGGGATCGTTGGGACAAAATCACCCCCACTCCTGTCTCTGAGGCATCCACCTCCACAATAAACTGACGGGATGGGTCGGGGTTGCAGAGGATGGGAGCAGAGACAAAGAGGCTTTTTAACCTGACAAAAGCCTTCTGAGCCTGTTCTGACCATGAAAATTGTCTAAGAGTGGTGGTGAGATTAGAGGCAGGGCGACCTGGCTAAAACCTTGAAGGAACTGCCTGTAGAAATTGGCAAACCCCAGGAACCGTTGGACAGCTCTACGATTCTCTCGGGTGGGCCAATCCGCAACAGTTTCTACCTTTGTGGGGTCCATTCGAATACCCTCTGGCGACAAGATAAACCCCAGGAACGGAACCGACCGTGCATTGAACTCGCACTTATCCACCTTAGCAAATAAGCGATTCTCTAGCAACCGGCGTAGCACCTGCCGAACATGATCCCGTTCGTTCTGAGAAAATACAAAAATGTCGTCAAGGTAGACGAAAACAAAACCCACACAGACCAAACGAAAAGACAAGGTTAAATAGTAGAAGGGTAACGAGGAACAGGTGCGGGTTGAATGGGTGCGAAGTGCACCAATTAGCTAATGGCTGCCCAGCCGAGTGAAATAAACAAACAGGCATTGAGCGTGACAATCTAGTATTCTTAAACTCACCATTTCTCTCACTGAATCCGTGTTTCTGAAAATAGTTTTAGATTAGATTAAACTTTATTGTCATTACACACATACAAGTACAGTGTAACAAAATGTAGTTTAGGTCCAACCAGAAGTGTAATAAGCAAGTGCAGGATATACAGTGTGCATAAATACAGAATACAGTATTAGAAAAATACTATACAGTGGGCATGGACTAAGAAAATATTTTACAGTAGGTATGTTCTATGAAAAACTGACAGTAGGTTTGTACTTTGAACAATATATACAGCTGGCTATATACTATGAGCAGAAATGTACAGGTGGCTATGAGCAGATAATAATTTAGACCAAACAGTAGTGCAAGTGCATAAATTATAGACATTAGCTATTAAAGTTGCAGTACAATAGATGAGTTAATGCAGTTATTGAAGTTACAGTGCAGTGGATGAGTTAATGCGGTTATTAAAGCTTCAGTGCAGTGGATGAGTTAATGCGGTTTTTAAAGCTTCAGTGCAGTATATGAGTTAATGCGGTTATTAAAGCTTCAGTGCAGTGGATGAGTTAATGCGGTTATTAAAGCTTCAGTGCAGTGGATGAGTTAATGCGGTTATTAAAGCTTCAGTGCAGTGGATGAGTTAATGCGGTTATTAAAGCTTCAGTGCAGTGGATGAGTTAATGCGGTTATTAAAGCTTCAGTGCAGTGGATGAGTTAATGCGGTTATTAAAGCTTCAGTGCAGTGGATGAGTTAATGCGGTTATTAAAGCTTCAGTGCAGTGGATGAGTTAATGCGGTTATTAAAGCTTCAGTGCAGTGGATGAGTTAATGCGGTTATTAAAGCTTCAGTGCAGTGGATGAGTTAATGCGGTTATTAAAGCTTCAGTGCAGTGGATGAGTTAATGCGGTTATTAAAGCTTCAGTGCAGTGGATGAGTTAATGCGGTTATTAAAGCTTCAGTGCAGTGGATGAGTTAATGCGGTTATTAAAGCTTCAGTGCAGTGGATGAGTTAATGCGGTTATTAAAGCTTCAGTGCAGTGGATGAGTTAATGCGGTTATTAAAGCTTCAGTGCAGTGGATGAGTTAATGCGGTTATTAAAGCTTCAGTGCAGTGGATGAGTTAATGCGGTTATTAAAGCTTCAGTGCAGTATATGAGTTAATGCGGTTATTAAAGCTTCAGGGCAGTGGATGAGTTAATGCGGTTATTAAAGCTTCAGTGCAGTGGATGAGTTAATGCGGTTATTAAAGCTTCAGTGCAGTGGATGAGTTAATGCGGTTATTAAAGCTTCAGTGCAGTGGATGAGTTAATGCGGTTATTAAAGCTTCAGTGCAGTGGATGAGTTAATGCGGTTATTTAAGCTTCAGTGCAGTGGATGAGTTAATGCGGTTATTAAAGCTTCAGTGCAGTGGATGAGTTAATGCGGTTATTAAAGCTTCAGTGCAGTGGATGAGTTAATGCGGTTATTAAAGCTTCAGTGCAGTGGATGAGTTAATGCGGTTATTAAAGCTTCAGTGCAGTGGATGAGTTAATGCGGTTATTAAAGCTTCAGTGCAGTGGATGAGTTAATGCGGTTATTAAAGCTTCAGTGCAGTGGATGAGTTAATGCGGTTATTTAAGCTTCAGTGCAGTGGATGAGTTAATGCGGTTATTAAAGCTTCAGTGCAGTGGATGAGTTAATGCGGTTATTAAAGCTTCAGTGCAGTGGATGAGTTAATGCGGTTATTAAAGCTTCAGTGCAGTGGATGAGTTAATGCGGTTATTAAAGCTTCAGTGCAGTGGATGAGTTAATGCGGTTATTAAAGTTACAGTGCAGTAGATGAGTTAATGCGGTTATTAAAGCTTCAGTGCAGTGGATGAGTTAATGCGGTTATTAAAGCTTCAGTGCAGTGGATGAGTTAATGCGGTTATTAAAGCTTCAGTGCAGTGGATGAGTTAATGCGGTTATTAAAGCTTCAGTGCAGTGGATGAGTTAATGCGGTTATTAAAGCTTCAGTGCAGTGGATGAGTTAATGCGGTTATTAAAGCTTCAGTGCAGTGGATGAGTTAATGCGGTTATTAAAGCTTCAGTGCAGTGGATGAGTTAATGCGGTTATTAAAGCTTCAGTGCAGTGGATGAGTTAATGCGGTTATTAAAGCTTCAGTGCAATATATGAGTTAATGCAGTTAATAAAGTTGCAGTGCAGTATATGAGTAATTCAGTTGTATTGCTGGTATTTGTTTTAAATAAATTGCATGGGCTAGTCACAGTGCCAGTAAACACACTTTGACACCAGTAAACACCACTTTGTTTTCAGTTAAGTGGTTGTGAATTAGCTATTTTAATATAGTTTGTAAACAAAAATGGCTGACATTGACTTATAATTCATGCGTCTGCATTGACATTTTGTACGTTTCCTTTTTTTATCATGTTAAGTCCCCTTTTGAATAAAGGCTTTGTATTTGGCAAAACTAAGACATAGCATAGCATATCTGTGGTGACATGTGTAAAGTTAACCGGTCTTATCTGGACCTGCTATGAGCAGTATTTGACCACACGTACTCTGTGTGCAGTGCGTAGAGCAACACGTATGCAGTACAGATCCGTGATGCGCCATTGTGCTTCGGTCCACGTCTTCTGTGTGATTCATTCAACAATGGGTGTTGATCAAACATGATTGATTGAAAAGGGTTTATGAAACACGTTATTTTCATCATTGTGATTCTCTGTTTTACATTTAGTGCGAGTGGTTTATAGATATATAACAGCCTCCACCGTAAACTTTAATGGTGTATACAGATTAAAAAACATGAATTTGAATTAAGTTTAGGACAACACAGCAATACAATAATAAACCTTTTCAGGATGAAACACAATAGGTGAAAAGAACGTACTATTTAAATGATATTCTATCTGTAGTTTTGATGTTGGGATGGCAAAATAACTTACCATCCGATGAAACTGCCTCCCATTCCTTTTCTTTAGCATTCATGTCTTTAAAACAGTACTGGGTGTGATAAATCACTTTGTATTTCTCTACCTCAATAATTAGCCGCGTGTCGTCCATCACGCTGCCTTCTTGTACTTTCTGGACCACCTGCTTGTCACTATCTGCATAGAAGCACCTTCCTCACGCAATATAAACACTGTAGAATATTTGTACTACACAACATTTTAATCAGCTTTTATTGCTTAATTAAACAAATAACATTCATGAAAAATGGTAGTAAACTTAATTTAAATAACTGCATTTCGATGTCAGTTCGTGTTCATTTTGAGCATGATGCGTGTGCTATCACTTTAAAACACTGGCTAGAGCACCTATTGAAGACTGGAGTGAGGTTTACCTGCACAGCTTTCACACTAGCTGGTGTCCGTTACACATGCATAATTAACGCGTAAAGATGATGAATTATAATCGTGTTCGGGTGTTGCGTCTTTTTGCTCTCGGCGCAGGGTGTCATTTCGCGTCCTATGCCACGGGCCGGCCATTTCCCTCATTATTGTTGAAGGATTGAATGTTTTGGGCACAGCGTGTTCATTTTGCTTAAGATGATGCTAAACTCTGCACCCCTAACCTAACCTTTCCACATACAGCGAGTCTTTCAGCTCTCTCGCTCTCTCTCCTCACCTTCACCTCCGCTGGTCTCCTGCAGAACTGTGCTGAATCATAAAGATTTCAGAGGCCAGAAACCCGATCGGAGCAGAGAAGTGCTGCATACAGGAAAACTGACTCTTACACGACACAGCATCTGAATTTATCTTGCCTTTAGTATGGTGCGTTTGTCAACCGTACTCTTTTCAATTTCTATACTTCAGAACGTCATTTAACATTTTAAAGTGTCTCATACATCATCAAAAGTTGGAGTGTGTTCTTCATCTATGCACGCTTGTGTATTTCTAGCAGATTTCAAATGACTATAGAATAAAATCTTGGAAAGTCAGTCGTTTCGGTAAGAAAAAACATAAACACAGGATTTTGTCATGAACATGGAACACAAAGTCTGCTGTGTTACTGCGCTCACAAAAGTGGTTGTGTGTATGCGTACATGTGGCCTTTCTAAATAATATCTGAACATCTTTCAGATAAGATTCTCTATTTTCTGTCTTTCGTTTCTCGCCACAAACAGCTTGAATGTTTGTGATGGAAAGTCCCATTAAACACATTATAATATCTGAATGAATGCTGAAACTACAGGATGTGTTACTCATGTCCAAAAACAGACATGGATTCTGTATCAGTCAGCATAAACTCACGTGCTGTTCACTGACTCACATACACAGATCTCCTCGAGTCATTACAAAACATATTTGAATGAAATGTATTATTCTTTTTGCTGTTTCATAAAGACGTTTGGTCCTTTAAATGACAGTGTTTGGCCTATTTGTTTCATGTAAAGCCATAAGATACTGTACACTGGCTTCAAAATGCAGATATGTTCTGTTTTGTTCAAAAACAAAGAAACAACTCGTCTTTTGTCTTGTGCCAAAGCTGCAGCTATGTTTGTTTTATTGTTGTAGTCAAGGGACGATGTTAATCCCACATTCAGAAGCATTTCAGATTTTAATGGGCTCTCTGTTGATATGTTCAAGTTTATTTGATGATATATAAAAGTCGACATCTTGTCCAGGCACTTTCAATGAGTTTTGCTCTAAAACATTCTATATTTTAACAAAAGAATCACAGCCAGCTGGAACTGTCATGAAATGTCATAAAAAGCTTTTCGGTCCAGCAGTTCTTGTACAATTCAACCCAGTCTCCTTCAAACAAGAGTCTATTTAAAGCATGTGCCGGTATTCTCCTCTAGATACATGTCTTCAAAGAGAACGCTGACACCGCATCTGCTGGACGTGAGCTGTGTGTGTGTGTAGGTGTGTGTGTGTGTTAGTACAGTTTTGCTTTGACTCAGAGGTTTCTATAACAGCGCTGACTCGGAGATGGAGGGTTTGTGTAGGATGCGTCTTCAACATTTTCTCTCCTACTCAAGTGAACTTATACAGATTTTGGCCTTTCAACTTTCTTCTGTTTCTTCGTTCTCTCTCAATAAGTCGATCGCTCAACTGCTTTAACTCATGTGCTACTGATTTCAATTTGTCCATTTCCAGAAGTCTTTTCACACAAATAATCTGATGGCATGTAGTAATTGTAATGTGATGTGATGCCGTTCTGTTTTTTGCTGCTGTTGGCCATTGTTACTAGTCTTGTCTTGTTATAATAGAATGTCAGTCAATGGTCAAATCGGCTTATTTTCTCCATGTAACACTGGTTGGGAGTGTATTGTCAAATAAAATGTACTGTGAATTAAATATAAACATTCACAGTTATTGTTTTTTTACAGTTATGTATTGCATTGGATTTTACGCGACAGAAATTCTATTGACGACAGCTTACAGTGTAACAAATCTCTGAGATCTACATGCTTGTTACGTATGTAAATGCATATGTTTAGAGTTGTGTGTGTGTGTGAGCGACAGAAAGAGAGGGTGACCGGGAGTGTGTGTTTATCCCTTTCACAGTGAGTAAGGCGAGTGGGCGACAACAGCAACTGGTCTGCCTGTGTTGTTGCGTAGCAGACGTGCCTCACACTGCACGATATTACTCATTTCCTCAGCCCTGTATATACACACACACACACACACACACACATACACACAAACTCTTACACTTTTTCACAGCACGCCTCGCAGCCTTTTCGATATGTTGTGACTCTACAGTTTGTCTGCTGTATCTGCACACCCCGTGTCTGCAGCGTGTGTGTGTGTTGAAGAGAGGCAGGAGTGAGTGGCGTCACACGGATCGCATCTGCTCATCGCACACCAGCAAGGTCAGTCACATCAGGTCAGCGTACCTTTGTTCATGATCCGCTGCACGAGCGCTCCAGAATTGACATTCTTGTTAAATCTGTGCATGTGCTTTGCGCTATGTTGGTAGCTTGTTCTAGGCGTTTTGGTAAGATCCTGTGAGGTCACTGCAGTGATGGTGCACATCACAGTTAAAGTCTGTTGTGTTTTGTAAGCTTTTGAGGAGATGATTCATCATGAATGAAAAGTGTCTGTAAGTTGGTGCCGTCGGAGAGAACTTTGCAATGGAATCCAGCTGGATAAGATAATCAGCTTTGCGACAACTTCGGCTACAATGCTCTGCAGCCGTGGTATTTTCTTCACGTTAACCTCAAGAAATGTCCCTGCTTAATGTGTTAAGTAAGTTTGGCTGCCAACACTACATGAAGGAAAGAGGGCTTTGTTTTTTATGCTTCTTAACATACAAGACAGCAAATCTCTTTTCTTTAACAGGGGGACAGGCTTGTATGAATCAAATGGATTTCAGAAACTCCATATATACGGAACAAATTTGCTGTGTGTTTTGGATTTCAGCAACGTGTGTTGTAATTGTTCATAAAAAAACAAACTCCTGTCTAGTTTTTTTGTTGTTGTTTGTTTTGTATCGTTCATAATTCCAAAGTGTTGAAAACAGAACGATGCGGCAATGTCAGTTGTGTGCTTGTTTGTGAGCCTCGGAGTAACACTCTTCTATTTTACTTCATGACTCTTTCAAGATTTCCATGTTTGGGACATGTATTACATCTTTCATGTACAGAAGAAATGTCGAATGTATTTTAATTATTTGTTTGCATTCCACATGTACATGACTGGTCATTCATAGAAACTCATTTGCTTCTGAAGAAGTCAGTGATCGAACGGCTGTACATCAACTCACTTGTGAGGTCAAAGTGAACAAACTATTGTAACTAATCTATTTTATTGCTTTATTTTCCCAAGAGCATCCCTATACAACCCTAGCTCTCAACCTTGTATGGTCACTGTAGATGAATGGAATCAGTTTCCATGGAGACAGCAGCAGGGTATCAGGTTCAGTCCGTGCAGACAGTGTGGTAGACAGAGGCGTTGAGAAAGAGAGCAGATGTTCTGGCAGCACAGCGTAGTCAGATAGAAGTATCTAATTTAGAGCCTTCGGAATGACATTAGAGAAACTCCTCCACACCATGTTTCGAATGAAAAGTGTTTGCTTTCAAAGCTGTAAGAAACATACCCCTGGGTTTGATTTTTGTCTTTATTTTACAAATGGCTATTTATAAAATGGAACTTCTACCGCTACATAAGATTCAGCTATAAGGTCACATCTTAATAAACCACGGCAAACTTGCAAATAGAATCCCCTGCCATAGGGTAAAAGGTATCAGTAGCCTATGTGTTTTATGTGTTCACTTGTAGCGCATCAACAGTGTGGCGATACTCTTATGGATGTTCAGACTCTCAGTAGGCCAATTTATGGCCCTGACAAAAAAAATAGATTTTTAGAGTTGGTTATTTTCACAAGAAAATGTATGTCTTTTGAAGGAGAAACAGATCAAAGACCAAATACAAATTACAGGTTCACTTGTGCGTGAGTGTGTTTACATACAGTAATCTACTTTGCTTAACCAAGATATGTTCCAGTGATATCATGAAATAATGTGCGCCACGAAAACAAAACCAGACATACATTAACTTAATGCTGGCTTTGTTGCAATGCTCACTCTCAAAATCTGTATTTCTACCCATTGTTTTACTTCATAGCCAACCAATTACATACTGACCACCCATGTGATGAATGTTGATATAGAGAGACTTGAAGATCAATTGAAAACCCGGTGTATAGCCAGTACGAGACAATAATGGTTTGCTTTTTTCTTTCATCTCAGGTTAATGAACGTGGTTCTGAACGTGGCCGTGTTTGACGTGATGTTGTTCAGCAGAAGAACTTGTGTCTCTCCTGGCCCCTCGTTCTCCCCAGCTGCCCATGTAACCTAGTCTGGCCCAGCAGGCCCGGGGGACTGCCCCATGAATCCAAGCCCAGACCGCAGCATAGAGTGTCTTCCCCCCAAGAAGCGCGAGTCCCGACAGGGCTCGTCAGATCAGCCAGTCCCAGAGAATGACTTCAAACCCCCTGCCCCTCTACCAAGCCGAAGGCATCGTCGCTCCACAGAGGGTCACAGGGAAATTGCTGATCTTCACCCACCTCTTCTGCCCCCGCTGCCACCCCTTCCACCATCGTTGCCGTGGCAGGTGTCCTATGCCCCCTCCATGCACCACTCATACCTGCCAATTCAAGTGGGTGAGAGGCGAGGGTTGCTCTCGGCATCCTGGAGAGACACAATGTGTGGACGGGGAATGGAGGGAGTATTGGATCACCCTGCTTCCCACCATTCCCGCTGGCTCCGTGGTGATGTCCCTCCCCTAAACTTGCAGCCATTTATCTCAATGCCCACCTTCAAGAACGTCTACATGAGTGAGTCCGCAGAGATGTGGTCCTACAACCACAATCGACGAGACTACAGCTCCCCCTTTTCCTCTCACCTTTATCCTCGGTCAACAGTCTATCCCCACTTCACCCTCCCTGATAGCGGGCTCAGGTACCACAGTAGAAGGCCCAATGGTGTAGATGGCCCAGACAGTGGGTCTAGCAGAAGAGCACCCTTGTGCGATGATGATGGAAACTGTATCATGAACAGCTTGGAGGGCTCCAGTGCTAGTGGCAGGAGAACACAAGAGGACACAGCTAGACAGAGCACTGGGAAAGGCATTCGGGTGCAAGAGAGCACCAGTGCACATCCCTCACCACGAAACAGAGACCCTCGGAGAACACAAAAGGCTCTGGTGCCCCCATTGTCAGATGCAAAGACAGGAAAGACAATCGCTTCTCAGGACTATAACAGTGGAGCTCAAATCTACTATGCCCTAGGCTCCCTCTGTCCTACTGCTCATCAGAACCCTCAGGCATACCCTCAGCTAAGCCCTTCCTTCCCTCCAAGAAAATCTCAGCCCTCCCCACACAGCCAGCACAACAGCCATGGGGCTGAGACAGAATGGGATACCTCCGCGGGACTGTACTGCCCTGCCGTCGCTGTGCTCACTGGCCCCGACCCACCTGCCTCTGCAGTCCTACCTCATTTTGCCAAAGGTTCCCTTATTGAACTGGCCGGTGGCCGTCTCAAGAGGGTGGAAGAGTTAAAGACAGAGGATTTCTTGCGCAGTGCTGACACCTTGCCTGAGTTTCACCTGACCACCTGCACTATATTGTTAATCTCAGCTGGACCCACCCATGGATTCAACCATCTGCAGGTCCTGCTCACAGACCGCAACACTCAGGTGAGCCCAGAAGAACGTTTAATTTTCTCTGGTTTGGTTATATCCACATTTTGGGGTGTATGTCAACGCTTCAATTGTTAGTTTACTCAAAAATGCTTATTCTTGTAATAAATCAGTTAACTTCCATAAAATACAAGACAAGATATTTAGATTTTCTTCACATTTAATGAAAGTGCATTGGTGATTCATTCATAGACAGACACTCATATTCTTTCTAACAACTGTATTTAAAGTCATAGTTCACTCAAAAATGTAAATGATGTCCTCGTTTGATATCAAAGCTGTATGTTTTTTTTTTCTTCTGAAGAAGAATACAAAAGAAGATCTTTTAAAGAATGTTGTTAACTGGCCCCCACATGTTTCCATACAAAGGAAGTGAATTGGGGCTGATGACAGAATTTTCATGTTTGGGGGAACTATCATTTTAAAGGAATAAAGTGAGGCAGAGTTCAGAACACCATGAGGATAAGTAAATAGTGAAACATCTCTTTAACTGCCAATTGAGAAGGTACTTTCAGCTTGATTGAATAATAACATGTACGCTTTCTGCAAGAGCATTTGACATAACTATAAAAAGGTCCAAGCCTTGCGCATTATTTGTAATGTTATGGTGACGCCTAGTGGTTAAATATCAAATGGATGTAGTGGATAAAGACGATTCACGTTTTCATCCTTAAGTGAAGTACTTCTTTTATTTACAAGTGAAATACTATTGTAATGCCGTGAGCGTTTGGTGAAAACCCAGATTCATGTGAGAATTTCTTTGGTTGCTGTAAAGGCTGTTTAAACTTTTGATGGACGACCATTTGTACTATATTATGATACATTTCTCACATCGGAAGCAAGTATGCAAACCGGTGTGAAAACAGCTTTGATCTGAAAATGTGACTGCCTCAATCACCACCACCAACAGATGGAACATTTATTAAAACGTTTAATTGTCAATGTAGAAAAAGTACTATATCTTAAAATAGCGTTTGTGCTGAATGTTTTTCAATTATTAAGTGTTTTGACCGTTAAGTTTTGTCTTTGGTAATATGAAAAAAATACACAGCTGTACATCTTTGTTCCTACAGGAGCTACTCACAGTCTTAGCTGAATATCCATTTTTTGTACGGGATCATGGCTGGTCTTCATGCAGTCCTCACCGAAGCGCCCAGCTGTATGGCCTGCAGTGCCGTCAGCTCAGCACAGGTGACGTGTGTCTGGCACTGACTCCAATACCCACTCTGCAGTTTGCGCACTTCGGCAGCCAGGTGCAGCGTTCAGAAGTTGGGATGCTTACTTGCACAGAAACAGCAGAGATAATGCCCCCTCCCCCAGCACCTCCCCCTCTCCCTGTGGCCCTGACTTCTCCCCCTGTTCTGCATAGAGATCGGCCCAGAGCGCGCAAAAGACGATGGTCTGCCCCCGATCTCCAGTCAGGGATCGACACTAGCCACCGTTTACCGCATGGCTGTAAGCAGGAAAGAAAGCAGTAAGCAGGAGCGATAAGGTGACGAAGACTTGCAACTGGTTCTTTTTTGTAACCTCACACACTCCATGGTAAAATCTTGGGTAAATAGTTCCTTGTTGTTAAATATGCGTTAAATAACATGCTGGGAATGCCCAAATTGAGACAATCAAAAATCACTTATCTGTGATGCCATGCACCTTTTACTTATGCTAATCTCAACGCAGCATTCTTCTGCAGGGTATGTCTTCATGTCAATCAGTATTATGACGACAGATAAAAAAAGATAGAAGTCTGCTGTTATTTACGCAACGCATTCTTGTTTCATGTTTATGAATGTATTAGCGGCCTTCAGCCAAGCTTTCCGTGTGGGGTCCGTATGCTAGCTCACTTTAGCATTATTCTCCAGTCTTTTCTCACCAAGGGAAAAGACACTACCGACCCCACACGCCAGCTGGGAATTCCACGGACGCGCCACCCTGGGGTTGGTGTTTCGGTGTGACGGTGCTATCAGAAAGCTCCTCTGGTGATCTGTGGTTTTCCCCTCCATGTTTCTGTGTGATCGAAAGCAGGGAATAAACATGGAGATCTCAGATACGGGTATATCTACTGTTGATCAAGCACACTCTATCACTTTATTTTTCCTGTTTTATTTTTGTTCTTGTGGTTTTTCAATAACTTTTGCTGTTTTTTCTTTATAAATGTTATAGTTCTAAAAGTGTATATTTTTAAAGTTGTGAAACTGTTATGAAATGTTCCCTAGAAATAAAAGAAAGGCTTTATAGATTTATATGGGACGTGTCCAATTCATATTTTTTCATCTTAATCACACTACAAATCAAACCAACACAATATAAAAAATGCATGATTAAGGCATTCTGATTTTAGCAAATAGTACAAAAATGTTCTCAAGTCACACACGTGTGCATTTTACAATAAGCATGTAATGTTACAAGCTAATGTTAACACGTGTAAACTTTCTGAAATAAATTAATCAAGTTGTTTATTTGTTTATTATTCTGTCCGAATCCTCATTATTGATAGAATAAAGACTTTGTTTGATAATTACAAACAATTCCCCATTTTGTTAGATGACGAAAGGTTTCTGTTGTGATAAAGGCGTGGCTATGCATCGCTTTGCATACAGCTCCTTTGTGAGGGTGAACGCTTCGTCTCAGCATTCTTAGATGGATCGTGTCTCTCTAGACACTCCACAGCAAACAGAGGCATCACCTGCACACAGAGACAGACATCATTTTCACTCATTCCATCACGCCCTCCACTGGTAAGTCAAAGAACTGCTGTGTGAATTACACACACAAGACATCAACCAATCACTGCTTTGACGTTTCATGGTCAGCTCGCTGAAATAGGAGATCAGGGGTTCAATGACCTTGGAACTCTGGAACTAAGATAAGGACATTTTTAAAAGATAGTTTTCTTCTAAAGAGTATTTTACTATCCTGCTAATGAGCTTTTTTAAAGTAACAAGCACATGTATAAATGTGCACTGTGTTGGTTGAAGAGTTTCATTTCTGAGATGATTTTCTATTGGAAACCGATTTTGGCTGAAAGATTTTGATCATTCTGTTTCTGGACAAAAAGTATTGAAATGATGAAGGAAGAATATTTTCTGAGTAATCCATTGTTTTCAAGATGGGATCAAACTATTTTGAGTCAAATAATGAACAAAAAACTGAGCAAACTTTCAAAGGACAAAAGTCATTCTTTATTTTAAATTGTTTTTGCGTGTAACTCAAGACATATTAAAGATATCTTAGTATCATTTTACTTTAGAATATGGAGATATGTTTAAGTTCATAATACATTTGTGTCTCCACTGATTTACTGTGAAATGATTGAGATCCTGTTGCTCTGCCGCTGCCAGAACGTTAAGCAAAGTGACGTTACTAGTATAACTACATTTCTCATTAGCCTGTTGGTGTAAAGTCGCTGTTTTCTGAACCAAATAGGTCTCAGAAGCTCAAAACTGGAAATACGACTGCTAAGGATCACTGTTCCTGGATCAGCAAGTGACACCACCACCATTCACAGATCTGTCTGACATCTAATTGGCCACGCTGGGTGCCACCCCAAAATTGTATTTGCTACTGATATTGATTGACATGTGATTAGTCGCTGAAAGACGCCATTATTTTGACATTCGTATAGTGCATTTACATACGATGAGAGAATACGCTGATTGAGAGATGCAGAGAAAGGAAGCGTCGTATTTGAAGTTTCACTGTTTAGTCTTGGGTTCAGGATATCTGATTTTCCATTTAATGAAAATAAACAAATGTTGATTACAGCG
The DNA here is from genome assembly GCF_947034865.1 of Barbatula barbatula. Lineage (NCBI taxonomy): Eukaryota > Metazoa > Chordata > Actinopteri > Cypriniformes > Nemacheilidae > Barbatula > Barbatula barbatula. Next base: position 19,642,205 of record NC_136780.1, on the reverse strand, counting down.
TTACGATTTGATCTGCACCATTACAACCAATCACAGTTCAGCGTAGGAACATACTGGCCAATCATTGGCGTTTAAAGGGTTCACCGGTGCTGTGCTGAAAGGGGAGCTGTGCTGAAGTGCACTGCACTCACAAAGTTCATCATGATCAACCGCTTACACAAAAGGATTTCAGAAAAAGATTCAACGTGCAGAGTAGTCCGACTCTTTCAAGTATAACCTGCAGTCATTGAGTGTTTTACTGATATTGAATGTTCCATCATTTTATATACAGTATATAGGGCTATATTCTATTTTCATTTTCATGGTCCCAGAGGAATCAGTGTTTGCTTTATTAAAGCACGAATAACAGCAATCAAATCTTTCATAAACGTTTCTCACCTTGTAATGTATGTATTGTAAATCTAAAAGTTATTATTGAGATTACAACATCAAGGGCAATAACAATCAACAACGATTAGTTTTTAGTCTTGCAGTCCTACGCAGTGAGCATATGTTTTATATTGAAAACATTAGACATGCTGCTCTGATCCACATCAGTTTAAAACCACTTCTGCTGCTTTGTTTCTGCGTTAAACTCTTTTAGTCTTTTCAGTTTGTCTGCGTAGTCTGTAAGAATATGATATACTGTACATATGCAATATTATCGTTATTATTTGACATCATGAATCATGATTACAATTTCAATATCGATAACAGGGCTCTAGACTGTGACTGTGTTTCCTGCCGGTGCGACTGCCAAACTGATCATCAATTTATATAATTTTTGTGAGTTATAAATGTAATGTTGCACGAGCGGTGCATCCAGTCACTCCATTTTCTCTCCCCTCCTTCAGCCATTCGCTTATCTATCAGTGCCCCCGCCCCTCAAAGACTGATCATGCGCGGGTGAAGAAGAGACACATTTACTTCTATTGATGATGAAGCGGAAGGACCTACAGAGCGGAGCTACAAAAAATATGTTTCGCCTGCAGAACACAAGAATTTCCCCAGAAGGTACCGAACAGCAATGATAACTATTTGTGTTGCGTGTATTATATGCAGTGTGAAGCTAATGCAGAAAATGTGTTTAAACAAAAGATCTCTGTTTGTTATGTTCATCAAACAACAAAGGACGCGCCCAAAACACTAACTGATATTAAATTAATTGTGTTCTCCCTCTGAGTTGTTAAGATACAGAAAGTAGTAGCATACAATCATCTTTCACTTTCATGGCACACAGGATAAAGCAGTTGATCCAGAACTGTTGAGTACAGAAACACTTGAACACTTACCTGTGCAGTGATGAGTTTGTTGCTCTTTGGTTGACTGGTGTCAGGGAACTCCTCTCCAAAGCACAGGTCCACCACATATCTCGGCTCAGGCCCCGTGCCCTGCCGGTGATTTTGTAACTCTGCAGAGAATGCGGCCAGAATTGTGAGTGGCGATGGAAAAATCACCCAAAAGCATTTGGCTATAAAAAACAGATGCCCAGAGAGGCCATGCACTTCTGCACCTTGTGAAAAGATGGTCATATCTAGCAGCTTGCAGGTCCTCTCTCTCTCTAGCTTGTTGGGTTTCTCTCTGTGTGCAGCCAGAGGACCGTCCCAGTACACCCGGCCCTGGCAGAAGCGTTTGATGAAGACGCCGTCCGGAGCCACCCACACCAGCACACCCTTCTCCAGGTGGGGCAGCAGACGGCTCATTGCCTCAGTGATGCCTTGGGATAGGGGCACAATGTCCGGATCGGGGAAGAAGACTTTCTTGGCTTGACACGGCCCGTAGATGCGCTCATTCCCAAGCGGAGCACAGCCCTGCAGGATGAAGCAGCCGTCTGGAGATGAAGATACAGCGCTGTGCACCAGGTTACCGTGATAAAACAGACGCACCTCCAGACGGCAGTCTGCAAACACACACAACACTAATCAAAATCCTCAATCACTTTCCAAAGCACATCATACGCTAGACCAGGGGTTCTCAAAGTTTACATTCAAAGGTCTTAATCTGAATTCTCGTCAACGTCAAAGGTCCAGTACACATAGTATTTCAAAACTTGCTTTTAATAAACTTTAAATAACAAATTATATCTATATGAAGAGTTTATTTGCAAAAACAGATAACTCAGTTTAAAAAAAATTAATCATGTTTTTATCATGGTGTTGTGTAAGTGCTGTTTTTTATATTATTACTTAAAGAGTATGTAACATTGGATTTTTAAGGTCCTACTTTGGTTTATTTAGTGTCCAACAACTAGTCTATGTACATACAAGGTCTTAAAACACTATTGTCATAATAATAGGCAGTTTTTCTTACCATACCTCTTGACTGACTCTCAAATGATTTGTTCTGCAATTCATCTGTCTAATCCCCTCCTATCCGTGAGCCTAGTGTTATGTGATTGGTCAGATGGTGTAGTCTGTTGTGATTGGTCAAACCTGTTCAACTTGTGCCACAAACGGAACGCCTATCTTCATTACTGGAGTCTGTTGTGATTGGTCAAACGCGTTCAGCTTGTGTCGCAAATGAAGAATCATCATTACTTGATTACGGTTTACAGTTGGTTGGATATTATATAAAGTGTATAGATAGCAGTTTGAGGCCGAGTCTGAAGAAGAAACACGCTCATCAAAACTTCCAGTGTGACAACATGCAGGTTGTGCTTTTGCTCATCATTGAAATAAAATATTATTCTTACTTAAAATACTGTTAATACATTAGTAATAATATTATTTTGTCTGTACTGTGCGTTGTTATGTAAGATAGAGCATTTTAGAAAGTCAACGTAATAAAAAATTATTTTAGTTTCACCCTTATTTATCTGTATAGGTTCAAAAAGGACATTTACACTTCTCTAGTACCAGTATTATACTTGGACTAGTTGTCACGCATACAGTGTACGGTGTTTGTATCTTCAGATGTTATTACAATACAGATAGTAGTCCACTCAGTTCTTGAAATAAATACTTTGAGAGTAAATAGATTGAACACTTAAATTAGCCGAGTTCATAGCTAGATAAACAAACTGTAATACCCCAGAAATATCGGTAAATGTTAACGTGGTATGCATTATCTAAACACAGACATAAGGTACACAAATATGTGTTTATGTTAAGACAAAAATAAGTAGTCACACTTTAAGGTTTTGATTCGGTGGAGCTAACAGTTCCAAATAAAGTTGGTATTTCCCTCTTCAACATATCCTGCAGTGAACACGCCAAGATAATTGAAGTGTTTGGTGGAGGAGAGTGAAGTTTTCATGGCAGTCCCAGTTAAACGCAGGAGAGGAATATTTCTACACGCCGGTTAGAGACTCGGACCAGGTCACGTCTCGTTTGCCTGATTCAGAGTCATCTCCATTTTTTACAAGCCAATAACTTTGTAATTAATTTGTCTTCGGACTTACAACTTGGCAGACTGCTTACTTGCAAACACTGCAACATAACACACTGCATGAAATGTAATTTTCATGATCTAATGTTACTTACTCTTAAATAAAATTAGCCAACTGCAGTTGTATTGATATTCATTTGAATGCCCAATAAAAACATTGTTTCTAAACATCTTATGAACAAGTATTTTTCTTTTCATATCAACTCTTCATATGGCAATCATCATACTGATGGCGTCATCTAGTCGTAATGGTGTTTACTGTCTTAACTGTTACATTCTGTTGCCATTCTCACTTACATATTTTCTGTTTATGAAATACTTCAATGTAACTTTTAGTAAATCATGCAGCACAAATGTCTGCAACAAACTACAGTAGGCTACGTTCATGTTCATACTGTATGCCCAGGCAGGCTGCAACAGTGACAGAGTTAGTTTTGGAAATGCAGTTCTGCTCAGTCAGTTGAATGTGCTGCTGTTTTCTGCACAGATAGACCAATTTTTGTGCACTTTTCCTGAAGAAGTCGGTAAATACTACTAAAGGTGGAAAAAACGTGGCGTCCGGTGTACATAAGCAGCGTGCAAAACGTTCTCTGCCAACTGAAAACGATTAAAATCTAACAGCAATGTTTGTGTGTGTTTGTTAGGCACGTGGCAGATCCAGAGCAAATTCCCTCCCGGTGCAATGAAATGCAAGTTGCAACCAGTTTTTTTCTAAAAACCTCTGGTAGGACACTGAAGATTTACTAAAAAGATGCCACTTACTTTTTTCATGTAAACCAGGGGTGTCAAACTAAATTCCTGAAGGGTCACAGCTTTGCACAGTTTGATCCAACCCACACCTGTTTGGATGTTTCTAGCCCCTAACTGTGCAGAGTTGAGGCCCTCCGGAAATTGAGATTGACACCCCAGTTGTAAACTGTCATATGCAAATATTTGAAGCTGTGTGCATCATAAACAGTGTCAAAATAGCATGTCTTTAGGAGCCTGTTCTCTTACCAGACAAGGGCACTTGAGATAGATATGCTGAAGGAACAAACTGAGAATGGCCTTTGGTTTCTATTCCAGGAGTACAGGCATACGATTGGCCGTTGGCTGATCTCTCTGCAAACACAAAGTAAAAGTGAAAAGGTCAAAAGTGAAACATTTGGCCTGCGTTTTATACGTTATATAGATTACTGTGTGACCTAAAAAAAAACGAACCAGTCCATCCTCTGTTTGACTCGCCCAGTGAGCTGACAAGCTGAAGGTGAAGAATAAAGCATAATAATTATGAACAAAAAACACCTTCAGCTATTGAAATGTGTCCATGAGGTGAAAGTGAAACTAAATGAAGAGTGCACTTGGGGATTTCCACAAGACTTGTCATGTGACTGTACCTGTATTGGCAGCTGTGTTTCTCTCAGAGCCCCATCCTCTATTACCTCCTCATTTACACACATGTCTAAAGAAGGGAAAGAGCAAGTACATATTTACTTAACAAGTTAAATGTTTAAAACCCAAAACAAAGTTAGCAAAAAACTCATTTCTTGAACATGAAATGTGCAAATATGTGAACAGTTGAACAGTTGAACAGAAGCGGAGGTCTTTATAATGCTGTACCTGCGACTCGTCCAGTGTCGTCCAGGATCCGGTAAACCTTATAGGGTTCAGAGATGTCCAGCTGACTGCGTTCTGGAACTTCCTGGAAATCTGTGCTCTTGTTGAGGGCACAACGCAAGCGGGTTTTCCACGTGGAAGGATCTGCTTTGTCCTTGCCCTCCTGAAATTTACCTTTGTACATGGCCCATGCCTGAGACACAGTTAATAAGTTCAATGAACGTGCAGTCAGCCAGTAATGGAACATCTCAACACAGAGCGAGAAAGAGATTATTCTGTGGCTGTTTAAACGCATTTGACCACAAGATCGTCTACATTCCTGTCAGGCTTTCTACTGTCCTATAAAATAAAAAAAGGCTCAAAGCTAAATATAATTCAAAACACAGTTATGATCAGCAGGCTGTGTAATATGAGAGATTTTGTTTCTTGTTTTAACTTAGATTATGAACATTTGACTAGCAGTGTCTGCCAAAAAGCATAACCAAAAGCATGCTTCAGAACAGAGAAGAGAAAATGCTTCAAAGTTTTGATCAATTACTATGAATTGGCCTGCTATCGTCTTCAACGTTATGTTTAACTACTACTTAATTTGATTTTATGAGATGAAGGTGGAAAAAAGAAAACATATCGCCAAAAGGTTCGGCCACATATATCAGCCATTGGTTGTCCTGATTTCTAAAAATCGGCATCGAGAAAAACCCATATTGGTCGATCTCTAATTTTTACCTTTCTTTTCGTTTTTTATATTTGTAAATCTGCAAATGATTTGGAAATACGAATATACATTTGGTCATGCCAATAATGCAAACTTAAAGAGAGAGAGAGAGAGAGAGAGAGAGAGAGAGAGAGAGAGAGATGCACCTTAAAGAGCGCCGCGTCCTGGTTCTGTCTGTAGTCCTGTTTGGCAGCATGCTTCCAGGGGATTCTGAACATGCTCTTCTCGTGGTTTTCCCAGCTCAGTCCAGGGTATTTCCCACTGTCTATCTGAGCTATGAGCCATTCTCTCAGTCTCATGTGTTTGGACCGGTCTTCCATCGCTCTAAAACACCGTCGGATGACATAAATCCACATAGAAAGCAGCACAGTGAAGAAGAAATGAAAGCTTAGATCACCTCGCAGCGGAATATCATCTCGTTTAAAAGCGAAAGTAAAAGTATGAAGTGAAACACTTTCGGTTTCCTGTGTTGTCGACGTCGATCGCCGTGTTTGTTCCGTTACTGTCGACTGACGTGCTGCACTACACAAGCTCTGAGGATTTCCACTGGCCAGCATGCTTTGTTAGGAACTGAGTAATAATGAGAGTAAATGCAGAAATACAGAAAGTGTCTTTTCCATGCCTCGTTATTATGTCACGGCTCTCTGTGGAATATTTCGATAGCATTCGTCAGGGACTGCTCATTCGCTACTGCGAGCCACCTAGTTCACTTACATATACATTGAAGTACTGCATCTTCTAGAAATGACTACTAGATCCACGAGTAAACATCCATGGCATGTTTAACATTTAATGAAAACATGTGGTTGATATAGATGGGCGCATATTATGAAATAAAATCACTGTCAAAAATAATGCATTTTGGTCAACTTCAAAAAATCCAAAATAACAGTTTTTGGGTCCATAAAAACCCTTCAAAATAGTATTTGAAAGAAACAAACCAACATGTTTCCAAAGTTGCTGAATACAGTTGCACGACCAAAACAAGTGAAAAGGTGATTCAGTGTGATTCTGACAAAAAAATGCATTTGGTGTCAAAGTCAGATCCAAATTCTGGGTAAATGTTATGGAGTATTTTAAAGGATATTTCTTTGACTTTATTTGAGAGAAGATACTTTTGTTGCATGGACCATATCATTTTCCAGTTTAGATTATCAAAAAGGCTATTCCAGTATGAAACAGCAGAAAGGGCACAGGCAATACTCTCAATAAGTAAAGCTCTTACCTAAAGATTTCTTCCTTTTTTACTAATAAAACATAACTTACCAGTAGGTGTATCACTAGGCTCAGGTAAAGAGACTTCAGAAAATAAAGAACAGTTTCTAAAAAGCATGTATATGCCAGATGGAATAGCATCCATTACAATGGCAAACTCCTTAGGAGTTACTGGTATATTATATTTAGACAGAAATTCTGAATACCTAAGATACATGCCTTCCTTATTGAAGAGCTGGCCAACATGCAATAGTCCTTTACTGAACCATTGTTTAAAAAACAAAGACCTATTTTTAAATAGAATGTTTTTATTGTTCCAAATGTAACATCGATGAGGGGAAAGTTATTGTGAGATTCTAGAATCTTGGTCATTGATGGTTCACATGAATCCCATGGTTCCCATGCATGTTCTTGTTACAAGTAACCTAGGAGGTTAATATATGTTTCCTTAGATGATATATGCTTCCTTAAAAGGATATATCTCATGGTGTGTTATAAGTGGCACCGACGTATAACCAAGCACTAATAAATTGTCCTAGACAGGAATAACTAACAATGTGTGATATATGCGCTGTGCAACAATGTGAGGGATTTGAGCCCAAATCTCACTTCCTCTTTTGCATATATATAAACTGAACCCATTTGTAATAAACTTTGACTTTGAGTGAACTGTACTTCGGTGTCTGTTTCATTCTTGGTCCCCGGGCTCGGTTCTTCTGATTGTTCCATCGACTAGACTCATCAACTCGTAAAAACTATTATCTAGACAAAGTAATAATCTTACAATTTGGGGGCTCGTGCCGTGAAAGGGGGAAAACCTCTTCGAACCAAGTGACCAAAGCTGAGCTGAGGCAACAGGCGCACCGACGATCGGGCACAGGCCTACAATTAAAAGGGTAAGTGTTTTAAAATATTTCTTTGACAAATATTTGATTGACAAATTTTGGTTGAAGTAAATATGACGCTTACCCTGTAGGATTTTTGTGTTTGATATTTCGTAAAGAGACGAAATAGGTTTAATACTTATGTTAGTGGAATGGTCTAAGTTCCATTGTTGTTCCGTGGCGTCGGACGACAGTAGTTGTTTGACAGCTATTAACGCACAAGTAAAAATACAGTTCTGATCAAACAGAGGGTTTGTACATAAGAGTCCATGCCAAAAGAGCCTGTTTGTGAAAATTAGATAGCTTAAGGGGAAGTTTTTGAATATCATAATTGCACATTAAAAAAAATGTATGCCACCAAATTGTGAAAATGCAAATTGGGGGAATAGATTCCAAATGGAAGTAGGATTATTGAGAAATTGACTGAGCCAGTTTATTTGAAATGAATTATTCATTGTATTGAAATCAATAAAGTTTAATCCACCCTTATTGTGAGAATTTACTAACACAGATTTCTTAAGATAATGAGGTTTGTTTTTCCAAAGGAAATTATATAGCATTCCATCGATTACTTTACATGTGGATTTATCAATGTACAATGACTGCGCAGCATACGCAAGGCGAGACAGACCCTCGGCTTTAACAAGTAATCCCCTACCTGTCAAAGAGAGGTCTCTATTATGGTAGTGGATCTCGCAAGCCAACTGATTAACACTGGTTTGGTGGTCTAGGTCTTCACCGCAGCCTATAGCGAGATGAAATGCAGAATATTATTACCAATTCAAGTGTTGAACTAGCTATGTAGTACTTACATGCACTGTAATTCATATAATACAAGTGTTCACTTCATTTCATTCAAGTGTTAAAATCAAATCTAATTGTTCATCAAGCACCATTAGGCGACATCTTAAGCACAGCACAGAATCTAGTGTCGATGTTGACTGACACCTTAAGTTCACCAGGGAATGTGAGACCCCTCAGACAGGGTAGGACTAATTTAGCAGAGCTTGCTGTTGGACAACAGAAAGAGTGAGACCAGTCAAGTTTCAGTGGACCGTCAGCACAACAAGAAGGAAAGTCCAAGTCATACTGCCATGGGCACTCAGTACAGCAAGAAATGGCTAGGTGTGAGATTGACTGTAATTGTTGTTTTAATAAACTTTTTGTTTTTGTTAATGTGTGTTGCCTACTAGTAGAATACAGTTTCTATAGTAAAAGTGTGTGTGTGTTCTATGGTTTAAAATGTGCTAAACTGACTAAAAATGTTTTTAGGTCATTCCCTGGATTTTTCCGAAAGGAAGTAAGGGGTAAAAATTGTTTTGGACCATATAAACGCCCAGAGAAAAGCTTGTTAATGTTTCTTTCCCTATACTTGACCAACAATATGAAAGAACATCCAAAGGAGAGTCAGAACTAGAACCTACACTTGCAGGACTTGGGAGAAGATCATTAACTATAACAGAAAACATCACTCATTCAGAGGTAGGATCGGTAATGTTATTTGTCTTTTTTTTATTTTGTTTATTGGTGCATTTCCTTACTCTGTTTTACTCTGCCTTTGATAATGAAGCTGTCAGAGGTGCTTGTTAATGCCTATCCAAAACTGGCAAATATCTGTGGAGGATGGTTACTGCACAAGTGCTCAGGTGTGTTAGATTGTTTTGTTTATAGATATTGGGTGGATTTTATCTGTTGAAGTTTTCAACATATATTTATATATTCTGTTATATATTTTGAATTGGAGGTGGGCAGCGTAAATTGATCGTCATCCCTCCTGACCCCGAGGGATATAATGGACAGCAGTTAAAAGCAGTGAGCATCAATGGAATGTATATAGTTCCCCTGCAAGAGCAAATTGACAAAACTCCATTACCACCTGATGCAAAAGAATTCGAGAAAATGCCCAAAGCCCAGTGTACAATGTGCAGCCAAACGGTTCCTCTTCAGTGCCTTCCAATGCATATAAAGCACTGTGAGATGAAACAGGTGGATCTGTGTACCTCAAGTGATGATGTAAGTCATTTTAGAATTAGTATAAAATGAGTGTTTATTTTAGTCACAAATGACCTCTGAAAACATAAGGTGGATGATTTAATTTCTGTCAATGTAGAAGACCCCACAAGAAGACAATTCAAGTTCTGTTGACACTTGAAAGAGGTGTTTATTTTCTTTTTCCAATTATTTGGCACATACAGATCTTTTGTATATATTCCATAGCCATGAAATCAAAACACGATTTTGATGTGATTTTTCTGGTTGCAGGAATTGGAAAAATCACCAGAATTAGAAAGTTGTGATTCATATATAAATGAAGACTGGACAGAGAAGGTGAGAAGAATATTTATGGATCTATTTATGTCTTGAATAATTTGAATTTTCACTTTATTTGATAAGTTCCTAAAATATTTTACCATTGTTAAGGAACTATGAATTATATTTTTTCTGTATTTGAATGTCACATCAGACTGCAGAGTGTCCACTGTGCAAGGACATATTCAATTGTGATGTTATTGAGCCCACTGTGGATTACAGTAAATTACTTCTCACTTATTGTTTTATCTAATATTAATCATTTAAATGTTTCCTATCCTGCAACTTAAAAAAATAAACTCTTTAAAGTTAAAGCATTTACTTTTTAATTTCGTCTTTGTGCAGAACAGCAGAATATCATGAAACTGATATGATCAACTTAAGTGAGCCAATGAATACACTTCAAAGGTAAAACATTTATATTCAACTGTCTTGCTTTGCTGATACACTTCATGTTTCAGGTTTGTTTTTCTATTTTGAAGTTCTGGGAAGATTTTAAATTGGATCAGCAGTAAAGTTGATCAAACCAGCACCTTACCCATCTGCATTTCTCGGAGTGACATCTTTAATAGAGGCATGCAGCAGTGGCAGCGTCAAAAGAAAACTTCTCCAAAATGCTTCCTGAAGTTTACCTTTTTTGGAGAAGCAGGTGTTGACTCTGGTGCTCTTAGCAAGGAGTTCCTAACAGGTACAGCTTACTTTGTTTATTAATAAAGGTTCCCTTTCGAGAGCAGTCACTTCGACAAATGAACCGCATATGAAACTCCTCCTCTTTTCCACTTTTCCTGAAGTCTTATAGGATAACGCCAGTAAAAAAACTGGCCAATTGTTGCAAGACATGCACAGTATGCAAATACTGACGGAGCTAGACAGTACAAATACGGTGCATGTGACGACAATACCTCAGAATCTTCTTTTTCACGCTGCCATCGTTGAAGACGCAACTGGATACTTCTTCACCGCATCCGATGGCTTCATTCTGTTGTCTTTGCGCGGCACTGCATTGCCTGCCTGGGCCTTGCTCATGCGGAGGATGCACTCTGCGAGTCTGATTGCGCGCACTATGCGGACCTGCCGGCGCGTGTTTTGAGGACTCGCAGGAACATCGCTCGTGGACTCATAGGCTCACCGCCGCCAACGAGCCGCTGGTGAGTCCACCCATTCCGGCGACGACCCGGCGACGATCCGGCCTTGCTACACGGACGCTGTTTCCTTCGGCGTCGAGGAGGACGATGACTCCATGTCCATATCAGCTTCAGACAAGGACTGGGCAGGATCTGAGCGAGATCGTCCCGATCCGGAGAGCACCCCGGAACTCCACGAGGAGTTCGTCAGTGTTCTCGAGAAGGCCGTAAGCGAGCTCGACATCACCTGGGATCCACCTGAGATGCCGGCGAAGAGTAAGCTCGACTCCTGGTACTTTCAGGCGAGTCTCAGTCTCTGAAAAAGTCGCACATAAATCGCTTGGAGCTAAAGTTGGTGTCTCTAGCTCTTCAGACTTTCCAGTCGAGACTGGAGCGGAAGCATGTTCTGATTCGCACCGACAACATGTCTGTGGTTTCGTACATAAATCGCCAGGGAGGGATGCATTCTGGAGCTCTCTTCAAACAGGCTGCGGGTCTCCTACTGTGGGCAGATCGACATATTGTCTCTATCAGAGCAGCACATATCCCCGGTCATCTGAACCGCGGAGCGGACATGCTTTCGAGGGAGGGTCTTCCGCACGGGGAATGGAGGCTTCATCCCGACTCAGTGCTGTTAATTTGGGAAATCTTCGGGAAGGAGGAAGTGGATCTATTCGCGACAAGCGAGAACGCGCACTGGCCGTTGTATTTCTCGCTGATCCACTCCCCCATGGGGAGTGACGCGCTGTCGGTGCGTTGGCCGGATGTTCAGCTTTACGCGTTTCCTCCGGTGAAGATTTTACCCCTAGTGCTGTGCAAAATCAGAGAGGAGACGGCGTCGCTGATTCTCGTCGCTCCGTTTTGGCCGAATCAACCATGGTTTCCGGACCTGAGCGAGCTGTTGACGGCACCGCCGTGGCGGATCCCCCTCAGGAGAGACCTGTTGTCCCAAGTGAACGGCACGATATGGCAGCCCAGAGCTGTGGAAACTCCATGCCTGGCCGCTTCGGGGGTTTTAATTGCACTCCCTCAGCGTGTACTGGATACTATTTCAGAGTCTCGTGTGCCGTCTACCAGACGTTTATACGCTTTAAAATGGGGGGTGTTCATTAAATGGTGCAGCAGTAACAATATCGACCCGACGTCCTGCCCCGTGTCTGATATTTTATCCTTCCTGCAGCACACGCTGGACAGCGGCGGCCTCCCTTCAACGCTGAAGGTTTATGTGGCTGCTATCGCCTCATTTCGTTCCGCCGGTTGACGGGCAATCGATTGGCAGGCACACGCTGGTGGTCAGATTACTCAGAGATGCGAGGAGACTTTTTCCCCTGCGTTCCCCTTCGGTGCCACCTTGGGACTTAGCGCTGGTGTTGAAGGCTCTCTCCTCCCCCCCTTTCAAGCCTTTGGACGCGGCTTCTGTAAGAGAGCTCACGCTAAAAAAACGTTCTCCTTCTCGCCCTTGCTTTGGCTAAGCACATAAGGGATTTTCAAGCGCTCTCAGTCGGCGCTGATTTCATTCGTTTTGGACCCGGCGACTGCAGCGTCACTCTCCGGCCGAAATCGGGTTATGTGCCAAAATCTATGTCTACCCCTTTTAGAGCACAGGTCATTTCTTTGCCCGCTTTGTCTTCCGACTCGTAGGAGGCTAACGCTCAGAGAGCGGTCTGCCCGGTTAGGGTCTTGCGGGCTTACATTGATCGTACGGCCGGGTTTCGGCAGTCTGAGCAGCTCTTTATTTGTTTTGGTGGGGGAACTAAAGGTCGGGCTGTATCGAAACAGAGGCTCTCTCACTGGGTGGTGGACGCTATTACCTTACACTGTGCTTGGTGTACTTTATGTTCGCTATTATATCGCCCGGGATTCCGTGCTGGTTCTACTGCTGTGGTGTCTGCCCTATTCAGCGAAGCCCGGTGCGTTTGTTGGGTTTGGATATGCAAATTTACCATGAGCCCGTTCTAGCAGTTCATTGGCGTGTTCAATGATCTAGCAGTTCATAGGCCGGGTTCAGCCAATCAGCTGTTAATGGTTGGGACGGCTTCGCGAATTGCATGCTCCTCATACTTGTGTGTCTGACCCCAGTTTGTTTGGCTGTTTTGCTAGCTCTCACGGCGGGATTGTACTACCGTTCCATATGCGGTTCTCCGCAATGTCGAAGTGTCCGCTCTCGAAAGGGAACGTCTCCGTTTTCTTTTGTAAGTAACGAAAGCGGGAACGAGACATTGCGTAGATCGGCGTGTTCGCTGCGCATCACATTGCGGGCGTTCTCTCGTAGATTCTGAGGTATTGTCATCACATGCCATATTTATACTGTCTAGCTCCGTCAGTATTTGCATACTGTTTCATGTCTTGCGACAATTGGCCAGTTTTTTTACTGTCGTTATCCTATAAGACTTCAGGAAAAGTGGAAAAGAGGAGGAGTTTCATATGCGGTTCTCCGCAATGTCTCGTTCCCGCTTCTCAGGGAACCGAGGTTACGAAAGTAACCGGAGACGTTTTATTTTTAAACACAGACACTTTGTCTTATTTTAAACCCCTCTGAAACCACGGAAATGCTCCCGAGCCGATGTAGGGAACAAGGAAATGGGAAGCTCTACCCGCCGTACCTCCACACTAAAACAATAATCCAGCGAACCCCCTATTGGGAAACGCTGCTACACCTACAAGGAAAAACGCCAGTCAAAAACATGCAAGGGCACTTTGACAAACTATCACTTACCTACATAAGCCTCTGGAAACAACAACACACGCCCAAATAATCCCGCTTGAGTACGCCAACCCACAAATCAACATAAAAACTAATCAAACGCAGGCACGTCTCCCAGAGCGCAACAACTAACCATATACGGACAATGACGTCAAGATAATTCCCCCTTGATCGCCAATCAAAACGCACGGAAAACGAGCTACACCCGCCCTTCTGTGCCAACAAGCGCTCATAAACAAATTGCTAAATCAAATCTTAACGCGCACCAAACTTACTCAAATAACTAATAACGAAATGCGCAAAACCAAACAGACGAGCCCCCACTATGTTACAACTGGCTCAGAGCCATAACAAAAGATAGGAGACCATACCTCAAACGAGCGGTACAAAACATACATTTATTATACATGTAACACAAGTTTAACCAACAGAACCAAAGTATCAGGTGCAGAGGTAAATATCAGTAATGTAGTGCAAGTGCATGGATGTATTTGTGTGTATGGATGTGGATGTTGAGTGTAAACATAAAAGAAATAAACTTAAATCATCTCAAACGTCCATCTGTGTAAACGGCTGACGTCCGAAGCGTGGAAGAACCTCCTGGTCCCACCTCCGAGCTTTTATTTCAACACCATTCTTCCCAGGTGACAGCAATTAGGCCTGAAATAGAGGAGGGGCAAGAGAACCAGCAAAGACAGGCCAAGGGCCGTAACACTTTGTTGTCTAGAAATGATTGCAGAGATTGAAATGAGACTGTTTATCAGTGGTGTAGATAAAAGAGGGAAAAATCCTGTCTATTGGCTCAACAGCTTAGATCGTAACTACTTCAGGTATGTAAGCTTTGCTCAGTTTACATATTAATAAACATTTAAGATTGATTTAAATGGATAGTTCATCATTTACTCACTCTCAAGATGTTCCAAACCAGTATACATTTCTTTGTTCTGCTGAACACAGAAATATATGTGAAAGAATGTCAGTAACCAAACAGACATCATCCCCCATTTGCTGCCATAGTAGGGAAAATAAATACTATGGGAGTCAATGGGGCTGAGATCATTCTTCCGAATATCTTCCTTTGTGTTTAGCTGAACAAAGAATTATGTATACAGGTTTGTAATAATTTGAGGGTGAGTAAATTATGACAGAATATTTATTTTTGGGTGAACTATCCCTTTAAGATCTCTTTTGTTCTTTTGTTGCACTGTGGTATTAGGAGTGCGGGAGAAATCATGGCAGTCATTCTGGCACAAGGTGGACCACCTCCTGTGTTTTTACGCGAGTGGTGCTTCCAATATCTTTGCTATGGAGATCATGACAGTATACGGGTGTCTACCAGTGATGTCACAGATTTGGAATTTTCACTGCTTATTGAGAAGGTGAATTATTACCAGAAATATGCATGTTATGTATAGTGTATGTTCAGCTCTCTAAAAGTAAATAAGGGATGCCAATAACATTCTGTTCTATTTCTGTATTCAGGTTAACTCATGTTGCTCAACAGATGACATGAGTGAGCTTACTGATGAGATTGTAGGCTCTGGAAATGTGTCTGTTGACATGAAAAGCAACATCATCAGCTGCACTATACTTTCTATTCTCTAAAAAGTACAGAAACGGTGTACCTTAGACTTTTTCATATGGATACATAGTTGAAGTTAATCACATGGATAGTACATCAAAATGAGTTAAATTCATTCATACATTTTTTAATGAGTTTTCTACTAAATTAATGGACTTCATTTTTAAATGATAACCACAAATATTCCTTCTAGGGCCATTGTTCTTCATTCCACTATGAGAGTTGTTCCAATGCTAGAGCAGCTTCGAAAAGGCCTACAGCTCTATGATCTCCAGAAGGTCATGGGAATGCACCCAGACCTATGCCAGACACTGTTTGTACCAGGGGAAAAGATGACCTGGTAAGCCATTTTTGTTCTTATGGTGTCTCCATAAAGGGGCATGTTAAGTCTGGAGAATTCC
Source organism: Barbatula barbatula (assembly GCF_947034865.1). Lineage (NCBI taxonomy): Eukaryota > Metazoa > Chordata > Actinopteri > Cypriniformes > Nemacheilidae > Barbatula > Barbatula barbatula. The sequence goes on along the minus strand of NC_136780.1, from coordinate 19,626,308 downwards.
CACGCCGTCTTCAGTGAGAAGGGTTCTGTGAAATAGATTAAAGAAATCAATGTAATGAACCTTCTCCAGGACTTCCTACAGGAAATTGAAGATTCTGGTATGTATATTATAATAGCACAACGTACTTTGTTTTTTTCTCCTTTTTTTAAGAATGTGAACAAATGACTGCTGGTAAAGTTATGCAATGGATGACTGGCCAGAGACATAAGCCTATTCTTCCCAGTGACCAAAAGGACTTCAACATCACTGTCAAATTCAATCGTGACTGTGACACACTTCATACTATGTGTTTTCCAAATGTAAGCGCATATACTCGCACAATTACATTTCCCACAGCTCACCTGAAAACACTGAATGAGTTTAAAAGCGTTATGGGAATGGCTATAAAATATGGTGAGTCATTTGATAATGTTTAAAATGTCTTTGTTGAAATCAATGTTCAGCTTCTCTTTGAGTCACTGTTTTTGTTAAAAAAACAGTAAAACTGTTTTTTGGAGAGTGTGTGACAAGAGATTTTTCATGTTAATGAATCGATACAAAATATTAAGTGTTGTGACATTTCATTTACAAAGTGAATACAGTCACAGTTGTTAACATGTACACAATTTGTTAAATAACCATTTAAAATGCTCTCACACAGCTGTTTGTGTATTTTAAAGACTTCCAAAATATTGAACCAAAGATATATAAATATATCTGCCATAACAGTCAGATGTGCAAGAGGATTAAACATGTATTTCACTGTTTCCATCAGAGCAGAAGTGAGTGGGCACTCAATTTCTGGAACTTTAACTCCAACATCATCATCTCTCAGACTTTCGAATGTTTCCCAGTCTGTTCCAAACAGTTCCAAATTCTTAAATGAAATAAAAAAAAATCTTTATGCTTGAGTCATATTGTCAAATTGTGTTTTTGCATGATGCAAAGAGAAAAAAACAAACCTGCAAATTCTCTTCATCGTCACCAGATGAGTTGTGCATGTGTCCCATTATCCACAGATGGTTAGGGGTGAGCCCACTTTCAGACTGTAATGGATGATTGTCCCAGCCTTCAGTGAAAGTGTGGAGGTCACGCTCCAGACATGGGAGGAACACGTAATGTGCCCAGATCACATGAAGGGAATCTGCAAAGTCCAACAAGCCATCTTCCTCAAGGCTGTGAAGTATTTCATAATACAGCTGGGTTACACTGACCCAGACATCTCGCCACAGGCGTTCGATTCTAGAGAATACAAAATTTACCAGTTAACAATAAATGAAACAGATAGTGTGACATCCTAACTCATTAAAATGTACAATAAATATGCATTTAAAATTACCTTCGGTTATGTAGGCTTTTCCCAGAAATGAAGCTTCCTCTTCCGGACCCTTCCACATCAAACATGGTTTCTGCAATTGCCACATTTTCCACACCTTCATCAGCCCGGACCCTTAAATGAAGGGATGGAGAGAGAAGTAAAAATATGCATGACTGCCTAAGAGTGGTTTCATGGACAGAGATCATCTTAAACCAGGACTAGACCTTGGTTAATTAGAATATTCAAGTACATTGGAGACATTTGTAAAGGGAGGGAGTATGTGATGGCAGCCACACATTAGCGATCGGTAATGTTGCGCACACACATACACACACGCACCTAACTTGGTATATGTATTAGTATTTTGATTTACCCACTTAATGATTTCTGCATTCACATCATATGTATTCAGTTATAAGACTCACACACTTTATCCATCAGTTACATATTTATTTTGAGTGGCAGTATATGGAAGTAAAATTTAAGCTGTGAATTTTTCAAACGAAAACATTTCACACAAAGTTTCATTGTAAAAATAATATATTAAATATTAAATATTCAGATCTTTTTTATTACAACCACTTTCAATACTAATTAAAATTTCAGTGCGTATTATTTCGCTTACACAAATTCAATGATTCAAATTCGCAAAGAAATTCGACATTACACATTTGGGTATCACAGGAAGAGCAATCGAGCATTGATGCATTATCGAGGCCTGCCGCTTGTCCCCCTCACCAGCAGGTGGTGCTGTCACTAGAGCACTGACAGGTGCAAGCGACTTTTCATCATTAGACCAAAGGAAGCAACAGTTGAACAGAGGCTATAACAGTAACTCAATTTGCCAAAATGAGCCAGGAGGTAAGTAAACATTGTTATCTGGGCCAAACATGTTTCATTTATTTAATTAGTTAGACTGAGATAATCCATTTAACATATCCAGCGCTTGCTTTTGGACTTTATATTGGAAAGACTACGCTCACGCCTGGAGCACGCTGTTGGACGCGTGCCTATTGACATGGACTACCTGTAGTTCATCTGCTCGAAAGAATTTGTCTTTTAAGTGCAGTTTCAAATGTAGTTACTGTCCCACGAGATGTTTTAGAAGCCGTCACTGAACTGCTCAGAGTAATTCAACAACACCTGTCAGACAGGGAGACGCACACTGTGACCGTTCTGCGGGAGGAGCCAGGGTCAATGGGAAGGCCACGTTTCATAATATCGCCAAATTACATTTCACATCTCATAGACATGAACTGTTCCATTCCAACCATCGCTCGCTTGCTTGGAGTAAGCACACGTGCCATATTCAGAAGAATGGCTGAATATAACCAGTCAATTCGGGCACGATATAGCAGGCTCACAGATGCAGAGTTAGATGCTTGTGCTACAGATGTGAAACTACACATGGCCCAGTGTGGATATAGAATGTTGAGAGCAGCGTTAAAATCTCGAGGACACCAAGTGCAATTGCATCACTTTGATACAGTGGGAGTCATGTCTCGAATGACACAGCTGGGCTGTGTTGTACTAGGGACTTCCTCGGTGTCCAGTCCTAGGTCAATAACGCACATTGACACCAACCATAAATTGATCCGGTGAGCTTGTCAGGGTTGTAGACTCATGCTATTTCATGTTGTAGTCATTGAGAAATATGTGCGATTTGAAACGTTTTGTGTGAATACTTCGTTTTAGCTACAATATTGTCATCTTTGGAGGTGTGGATGGCTTTTCACGCAAGGTAATGCTCTCTTAACCAAATTTAGATTTGTAATGTATTATGTTACAATCCATTATAACGTTTCTTGCGTAGATAATGTACCTTGGAGCTGCACCTAACAACCTTGCTGCTACTGCCTTGAACTTTTTTCAAGAAGCAGTGGAGACATTTGGCTTCTCTCTTAGTTACACTTGTTAAAATTGGTTACCACTTGATGACAAGTCTTGGTTTAAAATTCCAAGGCAAATTTGTTAGTATATGTTCATATGGTATGGCTTGTTTGTTTACATTAACACGATGAAGTATTTTATTGCAGAAGTTAAGTAAAACACAGAAGCAGTGTTTTCATTCAGTGTCTAAGCACAAATGTAATGGAAGCAACATGGTTAAAGCAGTCATTTATATAATGGCAACTTTCGACTTGTTCTTACACACTTAGAGTACGTAGTGACCTGGGGCCTCATTTATAAACGTTGTGTACGCACAAAAGAAGGCGTACGCCGATCTCTACGCAATAATTGGTATTTATAAAAAGCAAACTTGACGGGAAAATGTGCGGTCCTTCACGCAAGCTCTGACCCAGGTGTACACACAAAAACGGGTGAAATGAGAAATGGCGACACCGTCGGCAGATGGAAGAAACACGTGAAAGTGTGTAAAAGAAATGGCAATACTGGCTCTCATAAATAACATGAAGACTTCACAAAGCAAGTCTTACAATTAACAGCAGGGGTCACCAAACTTTTTTCTCTGGGGGCCACATTATCGTTCCTGACTGTGATGGGGGGCCGGGTCAGCTATATAACATAGAATTGTATGACCCAGACCAAAATGACCACCAGCAGGCCTCATTGTGTAGTAGAGATTACTAGCCTGGCACAGCCATCCCCACTACTATATCAACACTAGTTTCCGGGCACATATTTATCTATCTTTACTAGTGGTTTGCAAAAATAGTAATCAAGTCTTCACACATACCACAGATATTCCATTTAATTATTTTCAAATAAAAATAACATAAAAGCTGTCAAGGTAAGAAACATCTGCCTAGTTGAGGTGATTGACACTGGCAAAGGTGAGTGACAAATTATAAATTATAGGTAGGCCTGTTAATATTAATAATAATATAAAGAAAAGCCTGGAACTGTCTGTGTTTCAGGCCATGTTTTCGGATGTAGTTGACACAGTGCACAAACACCCTCATGACAGACGCCCACTTCAATACTTTGCAGCATAGTGCATGCTGGTGAATCAGACAGTGGACTTGTAGTGGGGGGGCAAGCTCTCGTTCCGCGAATTCGCTGTTCAAGCGCCCTACTAGCCCCCTCGTTGTGCCAACCATACTAGGTGTGCCATCCGTAGTGATGCTGGCCAATTTAGACCAGAGTAGATTTAACTCTTACATTGTTTTGCACACTTGAATAAAAATATCCTCTCCTGTCGTAGTACCTTTGATACTTTTTAGAGCTGCCAGCTCCTCAGACACGTGGAAGCTTGCGCTAACTCCACGAATAAAAATGAGCAGTTGTGCTGTGTCCTGCATTAGGTGAGCTACCTTATAGCTAGCTTGGACAGCAGCCTGGTTGACCTGAGTTTGGCGAACGAATACATTCTGTTGTGCAGCCAGTCCACCTTTCATCTTCCGAATCCTGTCTTCTCTTGCTTGCCCTCGCAAGCTAGTATATTCTTTGTGGCGCGTTTCGTGGTGACGACGCAGATTATACTCTTTGTAGACCGCCACACTTTCTTTACAGATAATACAAATTGCACGGCCCTTACATTCAACAAAAAAATTATCGTTGGTCCACTGTTCTTTGAAAATTCGGCACTCTCTATACACTTTTCGACTTTTATTGTCCGACCATTTCTTTTTTATTTCGGCACTCAAGTGCCTTTTTGTGCCCACACTGTGCCCTCCAAACAACATTTGTCTTCTCTTTTCCACCTCGCCAACGATAACTTCTACTTCACATTGAGTGAAGTTACGTTTTTTTAATTTCCTCTCTGTGTTGCCATGATTTCGCAATCGATGAATATTAACTTGTGGGCGTTTCACGGACTATTTATGGGCAACTATGGGCGTGACATGAAGCCACAAAAGCTGCGCTACATTTAGAATTGATTGTGATTAATTAAGGGAAAACTGCGTAAGTTTTATAAATCTGAATATTTCTGTGCGTACGGTCATCCTATGTTTCATCCGTACGCCACTTCTGACGCAAATCCTATGCAAAGTTTTATAAATGAGGCCCCAGGGCATCGAAAATGTGGACATTGCTCGCCTGATGTTCATGATTCGTGGGACAGACAGGGTGTGGCGAGTCACCCCTAGCGCAATCAGCGTCGCCATGGAAACAGCGAGAGGTAACGAGGCACAGCTGTCGGTCGTCAGAGAATGATCTCAACCGGCATAAAAGCCAGTTGTACAGACAACACGGGAGGCTACCACTCCATTACATGCCAGTGCCTAATGTTGATTTCTCCTGTGATTTCTCCCAGGTTCCGACTGTTGACGGCCGACAGCATCCACGTACCCACGCTTACCGCAGCAAGACTCTACGAGGGACTTGCCGGACACAAGGATTTACACGAGCACACGGGACCGCACGGATTAAAGGGACTCCACAGACACGAGGGATTGCACGGGCCCGAGGGACTACACGCAGACGGGGATCAAGGAAGAGCACGGCTCACCACCCCGCTCCGTACCCCGGCGCACCGAGACACTGTCTTTTTGTGTAATTTTGGATTCACCACCGGCCATTGGCCGACCCTTTAATAAATTCCCCTCCGGGGCATTGAGAGAACTGAAAGAGTTGTGCGTGTCGTTTCTCCACTCGTTACAACTGGTGGAGAATGCGGGCATAACAACGAGAGACGACGCGCACAAATATATAATATATATTTATAAAATAATTAGAAAAATAATTTGAAAAATTAGAAAATATTTTTTTTTTTTCTCCTCTCTCCCTCTCTCTCAGTTCTCGCTCTCTCTCGCTCTAAGGATGGATGAGATCGTCCGCGGGCTTACGGACATCACCTTACGCCAGCAGCAGTTCGCGGAGACCCTATCTCAACGACAGGCCCGCTCGGACCGCGCTGTCGAGAGGATGAGCGAAACTTTGGCCGCTCGGGCTCCTACGCCGGATCCCCGGGCGAATGCACACCATCTCCTAACCAAGCTGGGGGAACAGGACGATGTAGAAGCCTACCTCCATACATTCGAGGTGATCGGTACACGGGGGAAAACTGGGTCAAGCCAGAGTGGGCTCGAATTCTGGCGCCGTTCCTGTCCGGGGAGGCACAATTAGCATATTATGCCCTCACTGCCCCGTCCAATGAGAGCTACGAGGTCCTTAAGGCCGAAATCCTCGCCCGGGTAGGATTGTCACCAGTAACTGCAGCTCAAAATTTTTTTCAGTGGACGTATGATGACCAAGCACCAGTTAGAGCCCAGGCCGCCCAATTATCGCGGCTCGCCCATCTTTGGCTGCTCGCCGGGGAACCCACAGCCGTGCAGGTTGCAGAGAAGGTTGTGGTTGACCGCCTCCTGCGAGCCCTACCCCGCCGTCTCCGCCACCCCGTCGGCATGCGCGGACCCACGACCTTCAGGAGCTTGGTCGAATCGGTGGAGTTGGCAGAAGCATCTGCCGCCCGCGATGCGGGAGAGAGAGCGGGACTGCCGCCCCGGAGGGTGAACCCACCATGGTGACCGGTGGAGGGTACCTCACGACCAGGCAACAGACCAACGACTCCAAGCCCCATCGACGAGCCAATGCCAACAGAGCCGTCCACACCAAGCACGAGGACCTGGATGACGGGCTGCACTGGGCACTGGCGGACCCCACCCGGAGCACCGCAGAGGACAGTGCATGTCGATGGCCGGCCGGTGACAGCCACCCTCGACTCGGGAAGCTCCGTCACACTGGCTCAACCCAGGATCATCCCGGCCCAGGCAGGGAGGTCATCCATGATCCCCATTACTTGTGTGCACGGGGATACTCGGGAGGTCCCCGCCTACCAGGTCACCGTGGCCACACGGCAAGGATCCTGGGTACTGGAGGTAGGGGTTGTGGATGACCTACCGGTGCCGATATTACTAGGTCGGGATTACCCGGGTTTTGAGCGGCTGATGGCCACATCCATCAGGCCCACCGATCGGGGAGGCCGCCGTCGACGACAACCGCGGCCCAGGACGAGGGAGCACCGCCCGGCACTAATGGCTACGGAGAGCGAACGGGAGGGTGAGTACCAAGACCATAATCTCTTCTCTGACCTGTTCCAACAGATAACAGGAGGAGGATCGTTTGGAAGGGAGCAAAGAGAGGATGAACAACTCCGAAACTGTTGGGACCAGGTGCGAGTAGTCGATGAAGAAGTCCGACTCCCTGGCCCGCACACTCTCCCGTACTTCATCATAAAAAATGGTCTGTTGTACTGTGTCGCCCAGAGGCGGGGGGAGGAAAAACAGCTATTGGTGGTACCAAAAGGAAAGACGGCAACTATTCTGGAGCTGGCCCATGCCCACCCCATGGCAGGTCACCTGGGAGCCGCCAATACGGCACAACGCATAAAGGACTGTTTTCACTGGCCAGGTCTGGAGGCAGAAGTAAAGAGACACTGCCAAGCCTGCCCGACGTGCCAGAAAAAGTCTCCCAAACGACCTCCCCCCAGCCCTCTCATTCCTTTACCCATCATCGAGGTACCCTTCGAGCGCGTGGGGATGGACCCGGTGGGACCGCTGCCCAAGTCTGCCCGGGGACATGAGCACATATTGGTCATAGTCGATTACGCCACCCGGTACCCGGAAGCCATACCCCTGAGGAAGGCTACGTCCAAGGCCATCGCAAAGGAGTTGTTCCTTTTCTTCAGCCGGGTGGGTATCCCCTCGGAGATACTGACGGACCAGGGGACCCCATTCATGTCCCGGTTGATGGTCGACCTCTGCCACCTGTTACAGGTAAAACAGCTTCGCACATCCGTGTACCACCCGCAGACGGATGGACTGGTGGAAAGGTTTAATCAAACCCTGAAGCGAATGTTACTACGAGTGGTGGCAGAGGATGGGCGCGACTGGGACCTCATGCTGCCGTACGTGCTGTTCGGGGTCCGTGAGGTGCCCCAAGCCTCCACAGGATTTACCCCGTTTGAACTTCTCTTTGGCCGGCAACCTAGAGGCTTACTCGACGTGGCCAAGGAAGCTTGGGAGCAACAACCAGCTCCACATCGCAGCATCATCGAGCACATACGGCAGATGAAGACCCGCATCGATAGAGTGATGCCTCTGGTACGGGAACACCTCGCAGAGGCCCAGCGTGCCCAACGGAGGCTGTATGACCGGCCCGCCCAACCTCGGGAGTTCCAGCCAGGTGACCGGGTGCTGCTCTTACTCCCGACGGCCACCTCAAAGTTCCTGGCATCCTGGAGTGGGCCGTATACCATCGTGGAAAAGGTGGGGCCGGTCAACTACCGTGTTCGTCAAACGGGACGGCGAAAAGAGAAGCTGTACCATGTGAATCTACAAAAGAGATGGATAGCGCCGCCAGCCCAGATGGCCGCTTTCGCAGCAAAAGAGCCGCCAGAGATTCCCATGGGAGAGCACTTATCCGCCATTCAGAAGCAAGATCTTCGCAACCTGGTCAGTCAGTTCCACGACATCTTCTCCGAGAGGCCCGGGCAGACTAGGATCATCCAACATGAGATTCGGACCCCTCCCGGTCTCATCGTCAGGCAGCGGCCCTATCGGGTCCCGGAAGCTCGCCGACTGGCTATAGAAGAGGAGATCACCCGCATGAAGGAGTTGGGGGTGATAGAGCCTTCCCGCAGTCCCTGGTCGAGCCCCATAGTGATGGTCCCAAAGCCCGATGGCACTCTCCGTTTTTGCAATGACTTTCGCCGACTAAACGAGGCCTCCAGTTTCGACGCATACCCCATGCCCCGAGTGGATGAGCTTCTCGATCGTCTGGGGAAAGCACGTTACATCACCACCCTGGACCTGACGAAGGGGTAGTGGCAGGTACCACTAGCCCCAGACGCAAAAGAAAAAACAGCCTTTAGTACCCCCTCGGGACACTGGCAGTACAAGGTACTCCCGTTTGGGCTCCATGGGGCTCCAGCAACCTTCCAAAGGATGATGGACATCCTCCTAAGGCCCCATCAAGCTTATGCAGCAGCGTACATAGACGATCTGGTCATCCACTCGGAGGGCTGGGGGGAACACCTTGACCGAGTGCGGAGAGTGCTGGTCGACCTTAGGAGAGCAGGGTTGGTCGCAAACCCAAGGAAGTGTCACCTGGGGCTCGATGAGGCTCAGTACCTGGGTTTCCGTGTAGGAAGAGGATTAATCCAACCCCAGGAGAAAAAGGTGGAGGCCATCCGGAAAGCCCCACGACCTCGGAACAAGAACCAGGTACGAGCTTTTCTGGGACTGGTTGGATACTACCGGTGTTTCATCCCTAACTTCTCTTCTGTAGCCAGTCCCCTGACCGACCTGACCAAAAAGGGGCAGCCAGAGACTGTCAGCTTGAACCCTGCGGCCGAACAGGCCTTCCAGACCCTACAGCAGGCCTTGTCGTCGTCACCAATACTCTACGCCCTAGACTACAGCTGCCCCTTTACCCTTCAGACCGATGCCTCGGACACCGGCCTGGGCGCGGTGTTATCGCAAAATCGCGGGGGTGAGGAACACCCGGTGGTCTATATCAGCAAGAAGCTCACCCCCGCCGAAACTCGCTACGCCACTGTTGAAAAGGAGGCCCTGGCCATAAAGTGGGCAGTCCTGGAGCTGCAATACTATCTACTGGGGAGGAGTTTCACCCTAGTTACCGACCATGCACCTCTCTAGTGGATGGCAAAAGCAAAGAACACGAATGCCCGGATAACCCGCTGGTTCTTGGCGCTCCAGGACTTCCACTTCACGGTGACGCACCGGGCCGGGGCCTCCCACGGAAATGCCGACGGTCTGTCAAGGATGTGGTCAGGTTGGACGTCCCGGTCAGGTAAGAAAAAAACCCCTCCCCTACAGACACAGACATCAAGCAGCAGGACGTCCAGCCATTACAAGTCGACGCTTAGGGGGGGGGGGGTGTGGCGAGTCACCCCTAGCGCAATCAGCGTCGCCATGGCAACAGCGAGAGGTAACGAGGCACAGCTGTCGGTCGTCAGAGAATGATCTCAACCGGCATAAAAGCCAGTTGTACAGACAACACGGGAGGCTACCACTCCATTACATGCCAGTGCCTAATGTTGATTTCTCCTGTGATTTCTCCCAGGTTCCGACTGTTGACGGCCGACAGCATCCACGTACCCACGCTTACCGCAGCAAGACTCTACGAGGGACTTGCCGGACACAAGGATTTACACGGGCACACGGGACCGCACGGATTAAAGGGACTTCACAGACACGAGGGATTGCACGGGCCCGAGGGACTACACGCAGACGGGGATCAAGGAAGAGCACGGCTCACCACCCCGCTCCGTACCCCGGCGCACCGAGACACTGTCTTTTTGTGTAATTTTGGATTCACCACCGGCCATTGGCCGACCCTTTAATAAATTCCCCTCCGGGGCATTGAGAGAACTGAAAGAGTTGTGCGTGTCGTTTCTCCACTCGTTACACAGGGGCAACTTTTTTTTAAAATGAATTTTACTTATTTTCCCTGACTCCATGGACTTAACTGCCTGAATTGATATAATTGAATTTACAAATTATTTTTCAGTATAGAGAGATTGTGGAGAGATGTCTGGGCATCCGTGTACTATGATGTTCTCCATGCTTTGGAAGAAGCTGGACACCTTGATGTTTCTGACTCTACTCATCTGTTCTGCTGCCACTTTGTATTTCTCCCACGACTTCAAGATGGTCTCCACCTTTTCCACACCACCTGGGACAATCACCCAATACGAACTGAAAGCAGTATGACCCCTAACCAGTTGTGGGTGTTGGGAAGTATCCAGTGTACCTGCACCTGGTATAGAGGTATATGTGTTTCATTATTTTAGACATGTCGACAGTGAATCAAATTGAAGAAATATTATATTGTTAATGTCATGAGGGTACATGCTTTACTATTTATCTCTCTGTAGGGATTGAGCATACGCACATTGACTGGGAGGACAGTCGACTGAGTGTTGATCCACACTCTAATATTGTTGTGCCTACAACTGTATGTCCCCTGACCAATGAACAAATGCAAGCACTCAGAGAAATCGTAGACCCCAAAGGACATTCAGAGACTTTTGGCTGGGACATATATTCAGCCTCACTTGTTTTGCCAGGCAGTTTTGGAACAATTCTGATCACTTTTTTCATGCAAACTTCTACTATTATTATTGAAACACCAATACCTCATGGCTCATAATATGAACAAGGAAGCTGCTAACTGTTGCTTTGTTTGTTTTTGTACACATAGCACAAACCATGTTTTATTCAAGAAGTAAACATTATTGCTTAATTTCAACATTTAAGTACTTAGTAACTGTATGAGCTTTGTACATGTTAGAAAACATACAACTATTTTGTAACCTACTGCTTCACGATAGTAAACAAACACGTATTTGCTAGACTCCTAATTTGCATTAATTTTAACATTTAAATCCTTATTAAACATAAGTACTACAACAAAGTACTTCAACAACAAGGTTTCAGTGGAACGTTATGTTTAACTGTGCATCTTAAAATTACACAAGCCCAAAACCATACTTGCAAACACCAATGCACATGATCAAGTCTTTTGAAAAGGAGTGGAACTCTGTGTAGTGGCCTGGTAGCCGAAGAATACAAAAGCAGGTGGAGGATCGTGGGAGATCACTTTTTACAATTTCCACGGCCATGTTTTTTTCAATACGCTCCCATCCGACCCAGAACCGCAAAAGGTTTTTAAGATCCTTGATGGATCCTGAAAGGGCAAAAAAAACTGTGAAGTAACAGTTATTTAAAAAATTCTAAAAGAGACAAAGGCAGCATGAAGGTCCATAAAACTTGGTTAGTATTGAAAAGTGATTAAAAGATTTTTGGTCAGTTTCATATCATACTTGTAAATTTAAACCACTTAAGAGTTATTTTCGGTTCAAAAACATTCATTTCATTTGAAATTCTCATTGAATATCAATTAATATCCTTATTGGTGTGCATTGAAAATGCATAAGGGTTGTAAATAATAATCACTTTTGTTTAGTTTAAGTTTCCTGTTTATGTAAATCTACAACCTTCTGTGCATACAAGGTGCATTCGATTTGTGTAAATGATAAAGCACAACCATGAAATTAAACATAAATTCACATGAGATGAATCACAAAGTTTGTGTATATATATATATATATATATATATATTTGTAAAACGGTCAGTTCTGGTCCTTGATTCTGATTGGTTGAGCGGAGATCTAAGCCGTTATAAAATACCCCGATATATAATGGCTGACCGCATTACCTAGATTCACTGACCCACTCTTGCTACGTACAGCAAAATAATTGTCAAAATGTCAGATTTTGTTGTGAATTTTGATTTATTTGGTGGGCTAAGCATGGATGAGTGGTGGGAAGAGATTGACATGACAGACAAATTAGACCAACAACAAAGACGACACACTGAAAATAATGAAAGAGAAATTGAAAACATCGAAAAGTCTAGAAATGACGTGAATACTCATAAACAGACTATGTGGTCTGTTCGTTGTTTTCAGTCCTGGTTTGCCGAAAAAGGTATGTTTATTGACTTTAAAACAATAAACAAAACTGACCTAAACCAATGCACATCAATGATCCGCTGGTCCTGGTGTCTGATAAAAGATCCTGAGTTTATCACAAGCAACAACGTCGAGAAGGACGTGACAAATCATCCCACCATCCCGCGTTAACGGTGGCAGACTTTGAGAAAATCACCCCCTCTCCGGCACTAAATCCAAATACACCAGAGGGTCTCTTCAATAATGTCTGGTTTGATGTGCAGCTGCATATGGGACGCAGAGCTAAACAAGGTAATCGTCTGAAGCCCGAATCATTTATTATTTGCCACTACGAAAACGGGCAGAAGTATGCAACACTGTCTTTCAACGAATGCACAAAAAACCACAAAGAAGCCGGCGAAATAAATAAAGAAAGTCTATGGGTATTAGGGATGTTCATATTAATCGTTTAACCGTTAACCGATAGTTAAACCCTATGACTGATTACTATTATCAGTTAGGGCTGGGCAGAATATTCAGTTCCGAGATTTTTCTATTCCGTGTATTCCGCGGAATGTAAATAAGTGGGCGTGTTTAACTCGGCGCTCTGCAAATCGGGATCTATTCTGAAAAAAACGAATTAATGAATCCACCCGTAACAAATGAACCCAAACATTCTTTTGACCTTCTTTCAGTCTGTAGTTTAGTGATCCGCTCCAGTCCGGCGATTCTTCTCTCACCCGCAGGGATCTGCTCCAGCATAGAAAAAAGCTCATTCTCAACACGTATTGCAGAAGTCAGGTTGTTTTGTAAAAGCTGTTAATAGCTTTAATAAAATTGAACTTCAGGCAAGCCAAGGTGAAAATTGCATTGAAAAAGCAATGACGCTCGCCGCTTGAATACTTTGATGTGACGCGCTAACATCCAGTTTTGGGAGACACGTGAGGAGTAAACATAGAGAATAAACAAACCTAAAGACAGAGAGCAACACACGAATATTGCTCATCTAATAGAGAGTGAAAACGATAAACACCTACAGTACAGACCCCATGAACACCAGTTTATAACACGAGTCAAATACTGTACTCTCACTGTTTGTTCATATTAAAACGTCATTATTATACATGCTGTCTATCTTCCTACTGTATACATATGATATAAATATGAATAAATAATACATCTGATTGTCAGAACTTAATTTGATATCTTCAGTACATTTGCATAACTTGCCTACATTTTACCTATGTTGAGCATTTAAATAAACTGTAATGAATAAATTAAATCAATCTAAGAAAATTTGGTGTAAAATATAGCATTATAATGTCCGATTTATATAAAAATATTTTTTTTTCAATGTCCGATTTTTTTTCAACGTCCGATTTATATAAAAATCTCGGTTAACGAGCATCTGAAATGAACATCCCTAACGGGGATTTATGTTTGCGCCACCAGGGAATCTGCTGTGTCCTGTCGCTTCACTGGAAAAATACCTGTCCTTGATGCCCCCCAATCCACCGACCTTTTATCTCCACCCAAAGCGGACAAATTACACAAAGGATTAATGGCAACTAAATAAAATGTAAGTTATATTTTTTATTTGATGCATATTATGATCCCCTGTTGTCAATTGCCAGCAATATATTTTTGTTACAGTGTAACTGTTAGCTGGTTACTGTAGCCTTTACTGTAAAAATTATTTGCTGTCAATTGACAACAGTTACAATGCAACAAGGTTTTAAAAAATCGTTGCCCTAACGTTAGGTATACTAAAGAGCCCATGGGGGTGAACTTCCTTGTCTATATGTTGCCACAAATCTGTAAAGCAGCTGGCACGGAGACCATTTACACCAACCACTTCCTGCGAAGCATGACGGTACAAAAACTGTCTGATGCTGGCCTGGAGGCAAGAGAAATTATGTCAGTCACAGGGCATAAATGTGAATCTTCCCTGCATTCATATTGGCGGCCAAACTACAATAAGCAAAGATGCTGGAGCAATATCCTTGCCTCTGGCACAGCGCAAAAAACACGCATCTCAGAACCGGAGTCTCCTCTTACAGCAAAGAGGAGTGCAAATATGTTGGATCCATTTTTCAACAATTGCACAATTAATGGCGATATCCAGATTAATCTTAATAAACACCTTTAAGCATGCTTCCAAGCATATTTGATCCACATTTAAAACACAAATGTTCATGTATAAAAATAGATACATGTTAATGTTAATAGATAAACACCATAGTCTTTAAGCATATTTTTCATTGTGTTCTTTGCTGCGTCTGTGTTGCTTGGCAACCGCACTGTTGTAGCCACACCTGTTTCTGAGGAACTACTTTGTTTGGCGGAAGAATATATTTCTATTAAAATAATAACATAATATTTGCTGTGTTTTACTTCATGAAACCTTACTATGCATATGGATTAACCGTTTTATAAAAGCAATTCGCCCCGCGAAGCAGTGGGTTACAGTGCTTCGCGTCGTGCCTAACAACGCCCCTTAGCTGTTATAAAATGCACTGTAACCCACGGCTTCGCGGGGCTTATTGCTTTAATATATAATATTCATCTGTATTGACCACTCCGAACATTCACTTACTGTAGGTCACATAGAATTAAACTCTTAAAAAACTGAAACTGCTGTGGTCTTAAAGCTCTGAAACACGTACCTGACTCGATGAACTGCTTTAAAAATCCAGCAATCCGTTCCTTTGTATCAGCTGGATACTCGTCATCATCATCATCTTTATTGCTTGCGTTAGGCCAGGCAATACACGAAAGTAGCATCTAAACCAGTAACAGAAACCAAGTCTGTGATCAGATATGTGTGTTTGCCAAGAGAATTTAGAATGATAAACATCATATAGCTAATAAAGGAGAAAGATCATTTTAAGTCCTCTTCACCAGTTTTACCTCAGGGGTGCATAGGTCCTCAGATTCCTTGGGGAATAACACTACATCCTTCCTGTAAGTAAGAAGGGGCCAAACAAAAGTGTCTTTCAGTCCCTGCTTGATTTGTTTCATTTGGCGTGTTCTTCTCCCAAGAACCTGCAAAGTAAAAGAAACAGAAAATCCAATGTTAACAGTAACAGTGTAGCAGTGCCATTACAAACAGGTGTATGTCAATTTAAACTTATAATGAGCTCAATCACAAAATGAAGGCTCTTTCATTTGTAACTTTGAAAAAAACATCTAAATGTATAGAAGTAAAATCTAAAAAAAAATGATATTTACCGCATGTGACAGCAGACGCTCGTAAAGCCACATTCTGTTTTCTTCTGTTGGACCAGGAAGATCCCAAGCCAAACAGATTTCTAAGACTTTACTGTATTGGTCCTCGGTCAATGGAACTTGTCCACTGAGCTAAACAATAATAATAGTAGTAATACATACCAAACAAATTCCAAATACAACCAAAAAATGATCCAAAACAAGACCAGGTTTATAATAATATACATACAAAGCTGATGGTCTCTCGTATATCAATATCTGGACAGTCCTCCAATTGCAAAGTGGCTGTATCAGAAGAGCCGTGAAACAGAACATGAACAAAAGCTCTGCTGAGGCCTGTAAGACACGGGCCACCATGCAAAAAGGAGTGGCCTAGCATTCTTCCTGCTACCAAGAAAAGATCGCTTTCTATTAGAAGCTGTGATGAAGAAGGCACCAAATGGTCTGGCTCTCCTTCAAAGAAGCGTGTTACGCCTGTGTTTGCTGTTAATAGAAAACATCAAATGAGCAACATCATTTATCATGAAATAATAATGTCAAAGTAAAGTAAATTTTGTAGTCCAGCATAAATGAATAAACTGCTTACCCAAATTTAAATTGAAACTATACTTCAGTTTTTGAAGAACTGTTGAAAAAAAGTGTCTGGTGACTCCTTCACCAACTGCAGAGTCCCCTGAAAACAATGAACATATACCGTAATATTACTCTGACATCATAACTACACCATATGAGCTACAGTAAACATTCTCTAGTGTATACATCTTTATTTTCTCTAGACTGTACCTTCAAGTTTACATTTAACAGGACATGCCCACTCTACACTTCGTTGCTTGTAGAAGTTAATAAGTTCCCTCTCCTGATCTTGAGCACACAATCTTAAATCCATGGACATTAAAAGAGGTTTCCCTGTCTCGTGGAGACTGAGGATTTCTTGTGTGTACAACGATGCAGCCATTACTGGATCTGGATGGTTCTTCCATTCTGGTAAATAATTAAAATGTTTTCCTTAATCTTGCAAGATCAAAGGAGCTTTGTTTCAGACCAACAGATATGTTGTTAGTTTTTCCATGTCTACTTGTTTGCTACAGTACTAACTTAGTTACCATCATTCCTATATGTCACTTCAGTGCTGTTGTTAGTTGCATTGTCCATGAACGCCAATTCAGTAGAATCATTCATTGTATTATCAATTGTTCTACACAAAAGAGAAAACATTACACACTTAAAATACAATTTACAGTGTGAGGACAAAGGATACTACTAAGCACAGTTTCCTGTTTCTCACAAAACAAATACTATCCAGCTTGCACACCTTTCCCCACATTCACTGGCATGAACCTCCAAGACGTCAAGGGGCATCTTTTCTTGACATATAGGACAGACAGCCTGTAATACACAAATCACAAGAACCCTTTTTTCTAAATGCAGAAATCGAGAAACCCTTTTTGTTTTTTTCTTTACCAAATAAGATTTTATGCAGTATGTATTTTCTAATTGATAATCTTGGGAGTAATACATTTAGGACTAGTCAGGAATGAAAGTACACTAAGTGAAGGTACCTGTTCATCTTGGGCTTCATCCTGTGCTTCATCATCATCATCATCATCCAACGTGACAACATCAGGACACGACTTAATATGACTGGTTAGGACATGAAGGGGGTATGATGTATTGCATTTCTTGCACACTGCCTTTGGCATGTAACGGAAACTTTCAGAAGATGGAGGCAAGGGAGTAGTGTCTAACTCATCCTGAAGAGGAGCTATGTAGAGGACTGAGTTCTCTCTTATTTTGGTAGCTTTCACAAGTCTGCCTGTGTACCCACAGTCTGTAGGTGCCACTACTTTGAATTTACGACTTCCCCACCCTCCTGAAATTCATAGCCGTAAAACAGTTATGGACATATATATACAAGTGTTCATATATCCATACAGTTGTACCATGCATAATCTGGAAAATGTTTACTAATTTCAACAAAATAAAAGGATTTATAAAATTATGATTGATACAGTTAGATTTTATTTTAGTATTGCCCTGAACAAGTTATTTAACATAAGAGATGTCTACATATAGTCCACAATAGAGCATAACTGAATTTATAAAAGATAACGCAATGAGTCTGTTAATTGTTCTCAGTGTTTAAAGATGAATTTAACATTATATAGTCACTGCTGGACAGATGTCAAATATGCAAAAGTTGCTGGAAGACCAAAGATTTTCAGGAGGACATTTCTAAAGACCATTGGATAGTTAACTGGCTCGTCTCAAACAAGTCTTCACATCTACCATAAAACACTGTCAATAATTGTCCAGGTACCATCGTACAGTGTTATGCATCAGGTGTATGTACATTTTTGAACAGACTTATTTGTGTATTCTGTTATTATTCTGTGCTGTGGACTATGTAAGCATCTTTTAGCCAGTTATTCAAGGCAGTTATTATTACCTGCTGCTTTATAAAGGAGCCAGCCTCCAGTAACCCCTCCAAGTTTTGGATACAGCTCAGTAAGAGTATCACATATCTAGTAAATATAATTAGATTACTGTTGCTGCCCCACCATATTGCTATAGCAACATAACATTTACAAAGACAACAAAATAATATCCTTGATACATTTTTATTTATACTGACAAGGACTGTAATGGCAAATTATATAATGTACTGTACCTCCTGATGAGTCATGTTTTCATCCAGGGTGGCAGTTCTGCGTCCTAATCCTGCCTGTGCATGCAGAAGTTGATCTTGACCACTGGGTGACCTTTCACATTGGGTCGGCAGCAGGTGAAACATGACCTGAAATGGGTTTTTTGTCTTGGGCACAGGACATGTTTCTGTAGAGCGTCGTTTACCTCTGTGATTTGAGAACAATCCAGGAAAAGACCTGTTGAGGAAGTTGTAACAACTATAAATTGTAACAAAAAATACACTACCAATTAAAACTTGTTCATTCCTTATTCATATTTTTCTAGATTGTAGAATAATAAAAAAACAATCATGAAAGCAACGACAATTTTGTAATTAAACACAATTTAACCAGATCGAGAAGAAGAAAATGTCTACAGTTAGAGGTTTTTCTATTCCATGTATTCTGAGGAATGTAAATAAGTAGGCGTGGTTTACTTGGCGCTCTGCAAATGATCCGTTATGATGAAAATACGTGTGAATGAATGAACCCGTAACAATTCAAAAACTCTTTTGATCTTCTATGTCTGTAGTTTCGTGATTCGCTCCAGTCCGGCGCTTCTCTCACCCACAGTGCTCGTGCTAGGATCTGCAGGTGCTTATTCACATAATGCTTATTCTCACGTATTTCAGATGTCAGATTGTGTTGCTAGGCTGTTTATAGTTTTAATAAACTTTAACAAATCTTGCATTGAAATGTCCTGCGTATGATGCGCCGCAAACACCCGTTTTAGGAATTACTCAGTCCGTGAAATCGATTTTTGGTCATTCCGCCCACCCCTACTACAAAAGCAAATGATACAAAGATCACGTAATACACTTAAGTAATCATAAACATTTTAACAGCTGTGTACTATAAATGCAATATAGGTTTGTACTGACCTGGTCATTTCTGTGCGAAGAGAGGATTGTCCCTGAGGTTGGACTCTTTGCCTGTTATAATGTCATCAAACACAGATTAATTGATTTATTTCATCATCATCAAAATGAATGTGTTGACTTTCAGGCACACAGTGCATGATATAATACATACTATACCTGTTACTATCCTGGCTGGTAGAAGGCCCCCCAGCTCTTTGTCTTTGATTGCTCAAAAGTGACAAAAGATGTCTTGCTGATCTCAGAACTTCAGTGGCATCCTTGTTAAGCGAACACGACATAATAACATTACTCCTTCACTACCATGACCATCACATTACATGAATACACATAATCATCAAAACGGTTGTCAAGTTCTCTTTAAAACTAAGAGAGGAATAAATAGTCCTCGTATGGCGTCAGAGCGATCTGGAAAAACACTGCCACCATCGGTACAGTACTGGTCATATTGGCAGTGTCTGGTAAAGTGCGGGCCACATTTCCGCTGACCTTATGTGAGGTGTGATATGCTATTGTATTTATATCCCATTTGCTGTTAATAGATTAACTTAGGTTAATAAATAGCAGGGGTGTAATGATACACTCGCACACCATTCGGTACATATCTTGATGCTGGGTTCACGATACGATACACATCTCGATATTTTGAACAAAATTAAAAAATGAAACTGAAATTCTAATAACATTTATTTTCAAACTATTTGCAATTTCAGTAACTTTTCTCGTTACATATACATCTTAATAAAGGATTTTAATATTGTAAGGCATTACTGCAATTAGAATAAAGATCAGTGTCAATTTTGACAGCAAATTTTGATTTAGTTTTAGCCACACAATAGTCTTCTGACTAAAATGCAATTTAGTTTTAGTCATCCCCATTTATCATAGTTTAAGTCAGTGGTGGGTCCCCACCATAAGACTTTTTTTAGGTGGGGGTTAGTCTCGCAATATACAATTTATACAAAATACACAATATATTTGATCATAATATGCATAACTATATACTATTTATTAAAAACAGGCTTGCATAAAAGAACAGGCTTCTTTTACTGTATTTTGGATCGAATTTTGGATCTGAATGCAGGCTTGGTGAACAGAAATGACGTTTGAACAGTAGTTTATATCCAACAGAATAATACACGCATTATTTACCGATGTAGGATTTACTATTTTCCCTAAAAACAACTGGATGATTGACACTTTGAATAATTATGTTTGTTCAGTTTAAAATTTAAAGTGAAATGACAACCAGCACATAAACAAATTTAACATAAATTATTGCAAATAATTAATTCACACATGAATTTAATCACATTTTTCATTATCATTTTTACTCAAATAAATATATCTGAGACCTAATGGGGTCCCGGATCCCCCCAGCCCCCCTTCAATTCGAACACTGGTTTTAGTTTAGGTACTAATTTAATTGGTGTAAGTAAATGTTCCATATAAATATTTTACTGTTTTGACATAATTGACTTTACCTTAGAATGAAAAGAAACCAGTTCATTATCTTTACTTTTCAGAAAAGCGCAGTATGTACTGGATATTAGACCACGAGCGACATGATCCAGTTCATTCGGTCTGATTTTGACTCGTTCGTGAAGGGCGTATTCATTCAGTACATTCAACCAATGAAACGCTCTGACAGAGCTCAAGATCAAACGCCATTGGCTCATGACTATTTGAAGCTGCGCTGTCTTAGACAGTGCTCATCTTTGAAAAAGACATTTTACATCAACTGTATTACATTTCTTTAATCATGCAAGTCACAAACTTGTTTTGATCATTTCATTCAATCTTTTAATATACAGTACAACTCACTTCATCACTTCTCTGATCGGAACATCGCTGGTGTATTTTGGCTTAATGACTTTATATTGCAGCTCACGTTAGCACGTTATAAACAGGTTTGTTCTGCCCTTGTAGTGAGTTTCGCGGTGACTTTCCAGCAGTCACGCTTCGGGTGTGCTGTGTTTTACTGGCGATTGTGAAAGATAGCATAATGTTTGTAAAGCATGGCAGCGACAGATTATATGTGTAAGAAGCACACGTGACGCGCTGGCGCAGAGTTAGTAGCGTATTTACCGCTCAACGAAACGAATCAAACATCATATCGTAAAATATCTCCATCTCTCTACGACGCACATCATAATATTTTTGCATCGCGAAATATTGTAATACGAAGTATCGTTACACCCCTAATAAATAGTAACTGCTGACAATGAATATACACGTAAACAACGCTTTCGTGTCTTCATTCGCTTAAGATAATCATAAACACAAAAACTAAGTTAATGAACTTTTTCTGTCTTCATTAGCTTAAGATAATCATGAACGTGTACAGTACTTGCCTCTTGGTCCATTTCGGCGAATACCGTTTGGTCTAATGATGAAAAGTCGCTTGCACCTGTCAGTGCTCTAGTGACAGCACCACCTGCTGGTGAGGGGGACAAGCGGCAGGCCTCGATAATGCATCAATGCTCGGTCTGAATATTTCATAGCTTCTTTTTTTAACAATGAAATTGTGAAAGTCGTATTTTAAAATAATCTGAAAACTTAATATTGATTTGTTTTTACAATGAAACTTTGTGTGAAATGTTTTCGTTTGAAAAATTCACAGCTTAAATATGCAACCGTGTTGAATTGCAGAACCTTAAAATGCAAGAACTGTTAATAAAACACATTTATTTTTCGAATACGATATAAAACATACAGTTTTTTGTTGTTTAAAGCAGCATTTTATAATATACGATCTGTACATTAAACTGCATCTGTTATTTTGTATAAAACTTTTGTTTTAAGCAACATTATATAACATACTGACTGTTTACTAAAATACATCTATTCTTTTAAATAATTTAGGAATCTCTCAAGCAGTATATTCTTCAGCGACTTTATGAACGCGTAGTCCACGTCTTGGAGAGACAGCCTCTGAACATTGAGTATCTACATTTTATTTGCAGACAAGAACAAGTATTTATTAATGCCCTGTCAGAAATAATACATGTGTCAGAGGATGTAATGGTAGCCCTTACAAATCTAATCAACCTCATACAATCTCAGATGGATATGGAGGAGGAATCGGTCACAGTGGAGCTAGATCTGGGCCATGGACGTTGACGTGGGTGTCCAAAATGTTTAATTTCTATTGCCCATCTATTGCCAACCTCCTTGGTGTTTCTCGTGCAACGCTGTTCAGGAGGATGAGTGAAAATAATTCATCTGTGAGAGATTTGTATCTGTACTTTGTATTTGTGCACAGATGAAGAGCTCCATGCCCTTGTCACAGAGGTCAAGAACTCCATGCCAGATGCAGGGTATCGTATGGTTCGACGGGCTCTACTGGCACAGGGTCACATCGTACAGTAGGATAGGGTATGTGCATCCATGCATCGAGTGGACAGTGTAGGTGTTCTCTCCAGGATGACCAACATGTAATGCTCGGAGAAGATATGCTGTTCCTTACCCCACACTGTGCACATAGACACCCACCATAAACTCATCAGGTATGTATGCAAGTCATACCGAAGGTCTCCATTTCAATATAAAGTAATTTTAATGTTGTTATTGTCCTGGCTTCTAGAAATATGAACAAAAACTTGACACTTTGTGTGTTTTGTGCAGAATGCTCTTGTTTTGGGCGTAGTTTTTAAGTATTTTGGTTTTTAATAGGTACAACTTTGTGATCTTTGGTGGAATAGACGGTTATTCAAGAAAGGTAAGACTCGTTTAATGTTTGTTAGGGGTTTAAGCATATGCTAAATAAACTTATGATTAAAAAAATATTTTGAAACCTTGAAATAAAGTCATACTATACATTTTAAATGCATGATTTTACAACAAAATGTGTGTATGCATGCTTAATGTGTAATAAGTAGTGTAATAAGTTTGTTAGTTTGATCTCCATCTTGGATGATTTCTCTTGTATGCTTTACACTTGGGGTTTGTCCAGACCCAGCAGTAGCGGTTTTAGGCACGGGCGTATGGAAAGCCGTTTGGGTCATATTTCGCCATCAACCAGACGCCTGGTGTTCAGATGACGCCTGCTTTTACGGCGTTTAAGACGTACAGACGCCGTAAATTACGGCGTTTAAGACGTACAGACGCCGTAAATTACGGCGTTTAAGACGTACAGACGCCGTAAATTACGGCGTTTTAAATACAATGCGAAACGCCGTTCATTTCGCCGTTAGAACTTCCATATTACGCCGTAAATTACGGCGCTTCCGTGTAACAAAGACGCCGTAAAAAGCGGCGTTTTTTATAATATTAAAATCAGCCCGCCTTTTCTACACAGTCCAGCCCCTCCAATGAACACAAAGACATGTGTAGTAGAATGTCGATCTGAATAAGTGTTCCTGTTTTTAACTTTATTGCGAATAATGCTTAGACTTTCATCATGTGATATTTTTCCATTGAGCGCGTTTATCCTCCTTTTCGTTTATAATAGACTTTTGAACTAGCACGTTCTTGACACTTTGTGCGTTTATGTGACTTCGAGCTCGTAATGCTTGTCATCCACGGTGGCGTCGTGGACTGCGTGCACAGCAGCGGAACTTTATCACTTTTAACGATTGGAGTTCGACTCCGCGGTCCGACCATATTCTTCATTCCTTTTGAATTGTTCTATTGAGTCGTGTTTTTAAATGTTGGAACACTACCTGTTGCTGGCAACTTATTAAATGACAAGAAACGCTTATTACAAGCCAACGGTCTAAGGCCTTTACGCATGCAATAGCTGCGGGCTAAGTCTGCTACTGTGGCTGTTGTCAGTATGTTTTTATTGAATAAAATTTTTCCCATCTACGAACCCGTTTGTATTTCCATTTACATATAGACTGCATATGCTGCATGCATTCAGTATAAACCTCTATAAGATTTTGACGATCAAAAATCTTAAAATGGAGGAGATTGTTCACATACAGAAACAGTAAGGGAAATGCTGACCACAAAAGTATTGTTGCGTTATTATTATATAGCAATTTTTAAAAGAAAATATAGGCCTGTTTTATAACTTACTTATTGGTAAAGACATAACAATCAGCAAAGGTGCAATAACGAAAGTTGCAGGCATCTTAAGCTAAATTGTCAAACAATAAAAGCCAATTAAATAAATAAAAAAATTAATTAATTAAATGAAAAATAATGTACACACAGTCGCCTAACTGGGCAGAACGTAAAAGGTATGCAACACAAAAGCACTGGATATTTAGGTTATTATATGCTCCATCCACATCGAGCTGAGTTTCTTTATTGAAAAAATACGTGCTTTGACGAGTAAAATAAATCGTATCTAAATTCAAGTTTGTTTTTCATTCTCAGTCTGTTGATGCCGGCTGCGGAGAAACGCACTCTTTGAGGCTCCCTACATAAATACTGCCTTTCTTTAGAAGTTAAGCGATCGTGTTTGTTAAATCGTTTTGTATTTTGGGATGGCTATTTTGACGAGGCCGCGTTCACTTATCATAGTTTTAGTGTGGGACTTATGCATAACTGCATTATGTAAGTGATTTTTTATTTATTTTTACGAATAATATATAACTCCCTTAACTTGTTACAGGCACACCGAACTCCAACCTCACTCAAGCACCACACGCAATCTCTCCGGAATACTAATCACCTGCACCTGAAGATCATCATCACCTCATCACCATCAGCATTTAAGCAACACACAAACACACAGTCACCGTCCGGTCTCGTTAATGCTACACAGACATCAAGGACTCTCTCTACCTACCTCTCCGCATCAAGATTCTCCATCGTCTCCAGTGTTCCCCTTGTCTCCATCGTCTCTGTGTTCTCCGTCGTCTCCATCGTCTCGTCATCTTCAGACTCCAGTGTTTTCCTCAAGTTTAAGTATCTGTTAATAAATCCTCCATTTTGTTTATCCTGATCTCCGTGTCTTGTATGTCCGTAACAGAAGACCGGACCGCTACAGACTAACGGCATGAGTGCTCCGGATCCATTCCAAGAACTGGTTGACATTCTCCGTCAGACACTCACCTCACCAGCACCAACGGGCACCACAAGCAGGACCACCGCTTCATTCTCGCCTCCGGTAAACGCCAGTCCCATGGCCAAACCGGCGCCCTTCTCTGGTTCGGCGGAGGATTGCAACGGGTTTTTGCTTCAATGCTCGCTGGTCCTGGAGATGCAGCCGCACCTTTTTCCCACGGAACGATCAAAGGTAGCCTTCATCATATCTCAACTGTCAGATAAAGCTCTTCGGTGGGCAGAACCTCTCTGGTCTCAAAACAGCCCGCTTACCCAATCTCTTTCCGAATTCCTCGCTCATTTTAAAGAAGTTTTCGGTAAACCCTCCTGGGATTCAGCCATAGGAGAACAGTTATATCATCTGAAACAAGGTACAAAGTCTATCACCGAATATGCTATCCAGTTTCGTACTTTAGCTGCTGCCAGTGGGTGGAATGAGCAATCTCTTCTGACCACTTATCGTCAAGGATTGGATCCTCGGGTGCGGTTGCATCTCGCTGCATACGAGGATACCATCGGCCTGGAACGCTTCATTCAACTTTCAATACGCTTCGCCACTCGTATGCAGTCGTGTGAGGAAGAACACCAGGGCCAGCCATACTGCCTCCCGCATCCTCGCCGACCAGAGAGTGTCAGTCCTCCAGAACCAGCCCACGAACCCATGCAAGTGGATAGTTCCCGATTGACCATGGCTGAGCGGCAGAGACGGCTGACTCAAAGTTTATGTTTATACTGTGGTACACCCGGGCATTACATTACCGAATGCCCCATTCGTCCTCCTCGTCCACTGGTGAGTGCCATCATTCCGTCTCTAAAGAAAATGAAACCACTCACTACCACTGTATGTCTTACTGCGTCTGATGTGTCTATTACAGTCATCGCTCTCCTCGATTCAGGGTCAGCCGGGAACTTCATCTCGGGCTCCCTCTGCCGCCAGCTCAAGCTCAAGACGACAGCAACACCGTCCATTTACCAAGTCCAATCCATAACTGGTAAACCTCTTAGTCGCCGTCAAGTACGAACATCTGTGGGTCCACTACTACTCCGAGTGGGTATTCTGCATGAGGAGGAACAACATCTGCTGGTTCTGGAGGAATCTACTGCTGACATCGTTCTAGGGCGTCCGTGGTTGGAGCAGCATAACCCTATCATCTGCTGGAGGACAGGGGAAATTCTGAAGTGGGGTGATAACTGTTTCCCGGATTGTTTCTCGACTCTCCCAGTTCCTGTCAGACCATATATTCATCCCATGACCCTCTGCTCCACGTCCATAGAAAGTCCGGTAGAGAAACTTTCCGTTGACATTCCCACCTGTTACGCCCCCTTCAGTGACGTCTTCTGTCCCACACGCGCATCCAAGCTGCCTCCACACCGGCCATGGGACTGTGCAATTGATCTGCTGCCAGGTGAGCCAGTGCCCCGTGGACGGATTTATCCACTATCACGTCCAGAAGAGAAGGATCAAAGAGGCATTGAATCAAGGTTACATACGTCCTTCTACTTCCCCTGCTGCTTCCAGTTTCTTCTTTGTTGCGAAAAAAGACGGAGGTTTGAGACCATGCATTGACTATCGAGCTCTCAATAAGATTACTGTGAAGTTCCGTTACCCCCTTCCTCTCGTACCTGCAGCTCTAGAGCATCTCCGTGGTGCCACGGTGTTTACGAAGTTGGACCTCCGCAGCGCATATAATCTGATCCGGATACGCGAGGGGGATGAATGGAAAACTGCCTTCGTGACACCTACGGGACACTACGAATACCTTGTGATGCCTTACGGATTGGCCAACGCCCCCTCAGTATTCCAAGACTTCATTCACGAGGTGCTTCGGGATTTTCTCCACAAGTCCGTCCTGGTATATATCGACGACATCCTCATCTACTCCCGGAATCTGGTGGATCATCGCCGTCACGTTGCGGAGGTCCTCCAACGCCTACGAAAGTTTCACCTCTTCCTTAAAGCGGAAAAATGCTCGTTCCATCAGCCCTCAGTGCAGTTCCTGGGTTACATCATCGACCACAGTGGCATTCGGATGGACGAGAGGAAGGTGGAAGCAATCAGATCTTGGCCCACTCCCTCCAATGTAAAACAACTCCAGAGATTCCTTGGTTTCGCGAACTTCTACCGAAGATTTATTCGAAACTACAGTTCCATCGCCAGTCCACTCACTCATCTGCTCCGGAAACAACCCAAGTCTCTACTCTGGTCCACAGAAGCCACCAAAGCATTCGAAACCCTCAAAACCACGTTCACCACAGCTCCCCTCCTTGTTCACCCAAATCCAGAGATCCCTTTCGTGGTCGAGGTCGATGCGTCAACCACCGGAGTAGGAGCAGTCCTATCACAGCAGCAGGGGAACCCTAGCCGACTCCACCCATGTGCCTTCTTTTCCCGTAAACTCAGCCCGGCGGAGATTAACTATGATATTGGAAATAGAGAACTTCTCGCCATCAAGCTAGCTCTCGAGGAATGGAGACATTGGCTGGAGGGTGCTAAACATCCCTTTCTTGTGCTAACCGACCATAAAAACCTGGGTTATCTACGTGAAGCTAAGCGTCTCAACCCACGCCAGGCACGATGGGCGCTATTCTTCACTCGCTTCCAGTTCACGATTTCATATCGTCCAGGATCCAAGAATATCAAGGCAGACGCATTATCTCGTATCTACAGTCCGGAGGAGAGAAGAGAAGATGATGAGCCTATAGTTCCTGAGAAAGTATTTGTAAACCCCATCGTCTGGTCTGAAGAGACTATACCCTCCTCCAATGCCTCCACCCACACTCCGCCGGGCTGTCCCCCAGGATTACAATATGTTACCCGTACTCACCGTAAGAATCTCATCCACTCTTCACATTCATCGTTGGGCACTGGCCACCCGGGGGTCAATGAAACCCTCTCGCTGCTGAAGGAGCGCTTCTGGTGGCCACACATGGCAGCCGACATCCGCAGATACGTGCAAGGTTGCAAGGAATGTGCCATTTCTAAAAACCCTCGCCATCTCCCTTCCGGAAAACTACATCCTCTGCCTGTTCCCAACAGACCTTGGTCACACCTAGGAGTTGACTTCTTCACGAACCTCCCAGCATCCGAGGGTTACACCTGCATTTTTGTGGTAGTTGATCGCTTCTCAAAATCATGTCGCTTGATTCCCTTAAAGAACTTACCCACCGCCATGGAAACGGCGGAAATCATGTTCAACAATGTATTCCGCTACTTCGGAATACCTGAGGACGTCGTCTCGGATCGAGGTCCTCAATTCATCTCAAGAGTATGGAAAGCCTTTCTGAAACTCCTAGGTGTGACCGTCAGCCTGTCATCTGGATATCATCCCCAATCCAACGGACAGACAGAGAGGAAGATCCAGGAGATTGGGCGCTTCCTTCGCACATTCTGTCATGGCCACCAGAACTCCTGGAACCAGTTTCTTGGGTGGGCCGAGTACGCACAGAATTCCCTCCGTCAACCGTCTACTGGACTCACTCCATTCCAGTGCGTACTCGGTTATCAACCTCCACTGTTTCCCTGGTACGGAGAAACATCTGATGTACCAGCGGTCGATTACTGGTTCCGGGAGAGTGAGAGGGTCTGGGACTCAGCACACCAACAATTGCAACGTGCACTTCGCAGACGTAGGATGACAGCTGACCTTCGCCGTTCCGAAGCCCCATCATTCCAAGTAGGGCAGAAGGTCTGGCTGTCCACTCGGGACATCCGCCTACGTAAGCCCTGTAAGAAGCTGAGTCCCAGGTTCATTGGCCCGTTTCCCATCATCCAGCAGATCAATCCTGTCACCTACAAACTCCAACTTCCACCACACTACCGGATTCATCCCACATTCCACGTATCACTACTAAAACCTCACCACCCTTCTGTTTCTGTTTCCTCAGAGTCCGATTCCACCCCGGAGCCCCCCCTTCCACTCATCTTGGAAGACGGAACAGCCTACCTGGTGAAGGATATCTTGGACTCCCGGCGACGCGGTGGTGTGCTCGAATACTTGGTGGATTGGGAAGGATACGGTCCTGAGG
This sequence comes from Barbatula barbatula, assembly GCF_947034865.1. Lineage (NCBI taxonomy): Eukaryota > Metazoa > Chordata > Actinopteri > Cypriniformes > Nemacheilidae > Barbatula > Barbatula barbatula. The sequence goes on along the minus strand of NC_136780.1, from coordinate 19,596,815 downwards.
AACGCTCATGGGTGACTAGAAACGACATACTTGACCCCAATTTGCTTGAAGCCTTTCATGCAGCTCATCCGGATCGACCAGCACCCCGAGGTAGAGGTCGACCACCACGTCGTCGGGGTCCTCGGCCCTCAGGAGCGGGCCGTGGAGGGGGGGGTAATGTTACAGGCACACCGAACTCCAACCTCACTCAAGCACCACACGCAATCTCTCCGGAATACTAATCACCTGCACCTGAAGATCATCATCACCTCATCACCATCAGCATTTAAGCAACACACAAACACACAGTCACCGTCCGGTCTCGTTAATGCTACACAGACATCAAGGACTCTCTCTACCTACCTCTCCGCATCAAGATTCTCCATCGTCTCCAGTGTTCCCCTTGTCTCCATCGTCTCTGTGTTCTCCGTCGTCTCCATCGTCTCGTCATCTTCAGACTCCAGTGTTTTCCTCAAGTTTAAGTATCTGTTAATAAATCCTCCATTTTGTTTATCCTGATCTCCGTGTCTTGTATGTCCGTAACATAACTCTAATTTGCTTAACCAAATTATTTAGCCTTAATTATGCGTGCGTGTTGTTCTTTTATTATATTTATATAGGCTATTATATAATTTAAAGTAATGCATTAATATAATGAATTTATAAATGATTGCAAAATTAAGATGTGTTCTTCCAGAACTGTATACTGTACATTATAAAATAACCCAACAGACTACTCAGATCATTAGAATCAAGTCAGTTAGAGATAACAAAAGTTGACTCAAAACAAGGTTCGTCAGCGATAAGAAACTATGCCACCTGAAGCCGCAGGCATCAGATGCTCTTTAATAATAGCTACTTTTACATCCAGATTAAAAACACAATTAGTCGTTCATTTGTCTTCCTTTTCCTTCCGTTGCACATTTGATTTCCTATTTATTGTTATTTTCTATTCTTAAGTATGTGTGATTTAAAAGAATTAACGCTTTTTGAAGACCTCTTTTGCATATCCTTCTTTTTTTGTAATTTATATATAAATCACCATTAACTGTTTGAAATGTGCTATATAAATAAACTTGCATTGCCTGTATGTATGTAAATCATTAAATGGACGCCAATTGACAACAAGCCTACCCCAATTCTAAATGTACCGCAAACTCTTAATTTGATTGAAAATAGATGCCCTTACGATCTGATGTGAGATGTGCAAAAAGAGGTAAAGTATTCGATGAGCGCTCTTACGCGCCACCCCACTAGAATGAATGCGCAAACAAAGTCGTTTTGCATCGTGACTTTAGTCAACAGGGCAGGCTCGATCCCTATAACATTACCAGTTACGCAGCATTTGTTAAAGCGTATTACTCAGCGCCGCCGCTCCCACCAGGCGCATCTGTGCGTAGGGGCACCAAAAATAGCCTAATAATTTTTTTTATCTAATGTTATTTCATTAGGATATAGAAAAATCATAATGGAATTATGCTTAGGGAACCAAAATGGCTAGCAGCGGCACCGGTATTTCTTGTACAAAGGAATTGTTAAGCAACTTAAAGTAGGCTAGCATTACAATGACTGATCGCCGTTTCAATGTAATATTTACATTGAAACGGCGCTTCAGAGCCGCAAATACCAGGACAGTCAGGCACAAGAACAGTTTCTTCCCCCAGGCAATCTACCTCATGAACAGTTAAATGTTCCCCACTTATGCAATAAAAATGTGCAATATCCTTATATTTATTGTTACCCCTCCATCCTAGTACATCCCTGCATCTACTTAATCCTATCCCATTATAATTTCTAGCACAATTGTTTATACACTTATTTATTTGCCTATTTCTTGTCTGTGTGTTGTTGTCTCTGTGTACTGGAAGGTTATGTCACAAAAACAAATTCCTTGTATGTGCAAGCATACTTGGCAATAAAACTCTTTCTGATTCTGATATTTATATCATTGTTGTTGTTATAAGTGCCCTTAACAGACAATTACAAGACAAGGAAGTTTTGCTTTTTATACTTCGTTGTCGCAGCACCACACCATCACGAGCTTGAGGTTTAGAAGTTAACTTAGTTTTTTACCTTTCACGCCAAGAACAATCAAAATGTGAATTTGTCAGCATCATTACTCCAGTCTTCAGTTTCACATGATCCTTCAGAAATTATTTTAATATAGCAGTTATTAATAATGGCTCATATTATCAATTTTGAACATCTATTTTTATATTCCTGTGCAAATCAGCATACTAGAATGGTTTATGGAGAATCACGTGACACTGAACATAACGATGCTGAACATTTTTGATAACGTATCACATATTAATACAGACAACTGTTATAACAATGCACTTTTTATTACAGCCTCAACTAGCAGAATAAAATGTACTACATAGGCTAAACTCAAACCTCAATTAGCACCATGTAAAATAAACAATCTTACGCCTTTCCAAAGCCTATGGAGCCTTTTGTGGCAAGCTACAACAGCCACAGTAGCAGACTTAGCCCGCAGCTATTGCATGCATAAAGGCCTTAGACCGTTGGCTTGTAATAAGCGTTTCTTGTCATTTAATAAGTTGCCAGCAACAGGTAGTGTTCCAACATTTAAAAACACGACTCAATAGAACAATTCAAAAGGAATGAAGAATATGGTCGGACCGCGGAGTCGAACTCCAATCGTTAAAAGTGATAAAGTTCCGCTGCTGTGCACGCAGTCCACGACGCCACCGTGGATGACAAGCATTACGAGCTCGAAGTCACATAAACGCACAAAGTGTCAAGAACGTGCTAGTTCAAAAGTCTATTATAAACGAAAAGGAGGATAAACGCGCTCAATGGAAAAATATCACATGATGAAAGTCTAAGCATTATTCGCAATAAAGTTAAAAACAGGAACACTTATTCAGATCGACATTCTACTACACATGTCTTTGTGTTCATTGGAGGGGCTGGACTGTGTAGAAAAGGCGGGCTGATTTTAATATTATAAAAAACGCCGCTTTTTACGGCGTCTTTGTTACACGGAAGCGCCGTAATTTACGGCGTAATATGGAAGTTCTAACGGCGAAATGAACGGCGTTTCGCATTGTATTTAAAACACCGTAATTTACGGCGTCTGTACGTCTTAAACGCCGTAATTTACGGCGTCTGTACGTCTTAAACGCCGTAATTTACGGCGTCTGTATGTCTTAAACGCCGTAAAAGCAGGCGTCATCTGAACACCAGGCGTCTGGTTGATGGCGAAATATGACCCAAACGGCTTTCCATACGGGCAAACCGGGCAGGCGCCCGGGGCGGCATTTTTTCATGTCACATGGGGGGCGGCACCGGCAGGAGCAGTAAAAAAAAACTCTTGGCCGCCGCGAAGCGGTTTTATATGATCTATCATTCATTCATTGTGTGGGGAATCGGCAAATTGACAGCCTGCATGCTGAGAAGGTGCCACGTGTGTGTGAAGGGGAATATGAGGCGCGGAAGTTGACAAAAATAAAGCGAATGCCGAGAGGGAGTGAATGTGCGCGAGAGGGGACCAACCATAAACGTGCGCAAGAGGGAGCGAGTGTGCGCGAGAAAGAACGAGTGTGCACGAGGAGCAAATGCGCGTGAGAGGGAGAGCCAAATGAGTGAGAGTGCGCGCGCGCAAATTGCCAAATTATAGAATTATTGCTTAATTGTTTGCGATATAAATCAAATTGTCTAGTTTTAGTTTTTGAGGTTTTATTCATTTTAGTTAATTCTGTACTTGCGACGTAATGTCTGAAGCAGCCAGACTCATCAATAATATTCTTGCAAGTCCCACGGTACTTGAGAGCATCGATAATGCTCTGAATGCTCAAACAAACCGTAATTGTCCAAATCAAACAGCAACAAGCGAAGTAAATAGACTTTTTAATTCTACTTCTTCCGCTACTGTTTGCCGGCCTGCATTTGAATTTTCCCGCAACTTTTGCGGATCAGCCAGAAGAGGTTCTGTAAACATGTCACGGAACAGGTATGTTCTTTAGAAGTTGTCTGCCTGTATTCATTATTCAATGTATATGAGTTGTAATGATATAATATAACGTGTGATGTCCAGTGCTTAGGCAGGAAACTGTATGCTATTGTATGCCAGACACTCGTACGTTACCTGATTCAGTTCATGACAATGATGTCAGTTACAACAAGTTGTATATGCCTTCATCTAACATTTGGTTCATTATTTTAAATGCATCGAAAGTATTGAATCTATCTGAAAAAGCAGAAATACATGACATTTGAAATGTTTTATGGTGAAATTTAGAGATTACAATAAATCATAGTACAGTGTGTACAGTAACATGAATCTACTAATGCACATTGCATCATTAATAATTAAAAATATTAACTAGTAAACTGATAACACATTATTTCTGTTAAGGCATGGTAAAAGGAGAAAGATGTCAGAACATGTCCCCTTCCTTCGAGATGTTTGCCTTCTTTCATCTCCCAGAGACTTCACAGTCCCAAGGTCCAGCACTAGAACATTCCTGTCAGAACAAGGCCATATAGTGTCTGCTGTGCAATTTCAAAAGGATTGGAATGCACAGGAGGTGCTGCAACATCTCAGATCCATATTCAGTTCAAAACTGAAGAGCAGCACAGAGTAAGATAACATCCATTGTAGATCCTTCTAGCACTAACTGATCACTTAATTCACTCAAAAATTAACATTGTCATCATTTACTCACCCCTTGTCATTTCAAATCTGTATAACTTTCTTCTGCAGAACACAAAAGAAGATATCTTAAGAATGTTGGTAACCAAAAACTGTTGGTACTCATTGACCTCTATAGACAAAAACCTAATGACAATGGGACACAAGCAGGTGGGTACCACAGTTTTTTTGTTACCTCTAATCTTCGAAATATCTTCTTTTGTGATCTGCAGAAGAAAGAAAGTTAAACAGGTATGAAATGACAAGGGGTGAGTAAACGTTGACAGAATGTTCATTTTTGGGTGAACCATCACTTTAACTAGGTTTTGATATCCTTGAATATAACAGTATGAACTATCAGTAAGGCTATGTAATTTTTTCTTGTTCAATTATTAGAGAGTATTGTATAAAATGATGAATTATCAAGATTCAATATTTTTATTTGTCAGAATTGTCACATACACAATTATATAAAGACTATATTACCAGCAGTGAAATTTTAATCAGGATCACTCCATGTGTAATTATTTGAGAGTATAAAATAAAAATGTAAACCAAGGAATAATCATAATATCATAAGTATGATATATTTTCTTAGGATCACAATTATGATGCCCACATACACCAAGCTGGTCAAGCCAGTGTTAGAGGCAGGTCGTTGTCTTGATGGGGCTGTGCTATGCAAACTTTTCAAAGACAAGACCATCTACCTACAGCCATCAAGTGACCTGATAGAGGAAGAGACGACAATAGAGGTAAATTATCAAAATTAACTTACAATATAATTGTCACGTTCTATGCCTGTTTGTTTAGTTCACTCGGCTGGGCAGCCATTAGCTAATTGTTGCACTTCGCACCCAATCAGCCCGCACCTGTTACTCGTTACCTTACTCCTATTTAACCGTGTCTTTTCGTTTGGTCTGTGTGGGTATGTCTCGTGTACAGTGTGATTTGTGACTGTATAACTTGCCGCTGGACTAATTGTGTTCTTACAGACTTGTTTGCTAAGGAGATTTGTACATCTTTTCTGCCCAGGGCCATCAGTCGAGGAAATAGTTTATGCTTTTCCGGACAGTGAGACTGCATAGAGAGCTTCTGGTCGGACGTCCTTCGGCGTTACTCTCTGTCCACTGTCCCAGCGGACACAGGCACTCGGAGTGCTTTGCTTTTTCTGTTATCCTTTTGTTTTGTTCTTACAATAAATTATTTTTTGCTCTATCCTGCATCTGAGTCCTTCTGTCCCGTGACAGAACATACCCACCAGATATGGACTCAGCAGGTGACCTAGAGATCCGCCGGGCCATTGCTCAACAGAACGTACTGTTGGGACGCCAACAGGACGAGATCGCGGAGACCCGCCAGGGAATAACCAACCTGGCGCAGCAGCTTGCCGGCATCGCCCAACGCCTCGACCTGATCACGGCCGCTCCACTGGCGGGTCCTGCGAGCGCTACCCCAGCCGTGGCAGAGGCGTCTGTGGCACGCCGTGCGGAACCTCGTCTCAATCCTCCGACTCCGTACGCTGGTGAGCCCACCGTCTGCCGTTCCTTTTTGTCACAATGCTCCATGACTTTCTCATTGCAGCCCTCCTGCTTCTCCACCGAACAGTCCAAGGTTGCTTTTGTGATCATGCACCTGGCTGGCATCGCCAGGGAGTGGGGAACAGCGCTGTGGGACAGTAAGAAGGAGTGTTGTAACTCCTACGACAGTTTCTCTCAGGAGCTGCGCAAGGTTTTCGACCGGTCGGCGTTGGGCAACGAGGCGGCCCGAGCACTGTCGCTTCTTCGCCAGGGTTCAAGGTCAGTGTCGGAGTACGCCATCGAGTTCCGCACACTCGCCTCCTCGTGTGGCTGGAATGAGAAGGCACAGTGGGACCATTTCCTCCATGGGTTGGCGGAGCACATTAAGGATGAGATTTACTCGCTAGAACTCCCCGCTACACTCGATGGCTTGGTGGATCTTGCTATGCGGGTTGACTTCCGCATGGGGCTTCGGTCTCAACACCGCCAAGGGACTGAGGCGAGGGAGAACTACGGGGCACCTCCCACAACCAGGATCGTAACGCCTCCTCGATTCGTCTTCGCTGAGGAGGAACCGATGCAGATTGGCCGCGCCCATCTCTCAGCCCAGGAGCGGCGTCATCGCATTACCAACGGCTTGTGCCTCTACTGTGGAGAGGCTGGGCATGTCGTTACTGCCTGCCAACTACGGAAGCAACTTCCTGCCATACCGATGCCGCGCAGGGTAAGCGCGACCGCTGCTCCTTGTTCCCCTAGTGGTCGGACGACTCTTACGGCCGTCCTCCGGTCGGGGGGGGTGAGTCACTCAGTCAAGGCTCTCATTGACTCTGGAGCGGAGGGGGACTTCATGGACAACGAACTGGCTCGAAGCTGGAATATTCCCATCGCGCCTCTAACTGAAGCCATTGCTGCCAGAACACTCTGTGGTACCCCCCTAACAAGGATCACTTCCATTACTGGACTGGTGTTGCTAACCACCTCTGGCAACCACACTGAGGAGATCCAGTTCCTCCTTATTCACTCTCCCTCCGCTCCCATTGTGTTGGGCCATACCTGGCTTACTAAGCACAACCCCCTCATTGACTGGATTAACCATGTTGTTGTGGAATGGAGTTCTTTTTGTTTGTCTCAGTGTTTATCGTCTGCCTTGTCCCCTCTAATATCTGTCCCTGTGTTACAGGAGGAGCCGGTTAACCTGACTGGGGTGCCGGCAGTTTATCATGACCTAAGAGCAGTATTCAGTAGGTCCCGGGCGTCATCTCTCCCTCCGCACCGCCCTTACGACTGTGCGATTGATTTGTTACCTGGTACTTCTCCACCTAAGGGGCGCCTTTATTCGCTCTCTGGCCCCGAGAGGGAGGCCATGGAGAGATATATAGGTGACTCTCTCTTAGCCGGCCACATTCGTCCCTCTTCCTCACCTGCTGGGGCGGGGTTTTTCTTTGTGGAGAAGAAGGATGGGTCCCTCCGCCCCTGTATAGATTATCGGGGGCTGAATGACATCACGGTTAAGAATAGCCACCCCTTGCCTCTGATGTCTTCAGCTTTTGAGCTCTTGCAGGGGGCTACCATCTTTACAAAGTTAGACCTGCGCAATGCTTATAACCTAGTTAGAATTAGAGAGGGGGATGAATGGAAGACCGCTTTTAACACCCCTACAGGCCATTTCGAATATAGGGTTATGCCTTTCGGCCTGTCGAACGCTCCCGCGGTCTTCCAGGCACTCGTCAATGACGTGCTCAGGGACATGGTCAACCGTTTTGTTTTCGTCTACCTCGACGACATTTTAGTCTTTTCTCAGAACGAACAGGATCATGTCCAGCACGTTCGGCAGGTGCTACGCCGGTTGCTAGAGAATCGCTTATTTGCTAAGGTGGAGAAGTGCGAGTTCCACGCACGGTCGGTTCCGTTCCTGGGCTTTATCTTGTCGCCAGAGGGTATTCGAATGGACCCCACCAAGGTAGAAGCTGTTGCGGATTGGCCCACCCCAGAGAATCGTAGAGCTGTCCAGCGGTTCCTGGGGTTTGCCAATTTCTACAGGCGGTTTATTCGAGGTTTTAGCCAGATCGCCCTGCCTCTAACAAATCTCACCTCCACTCTTAGACGATTTTCATGGTCAGAACAGGCTCAGAAGGCTTTTGTTAGGTTAAAGAGCCTCTTTGTCTCTGCCCCCATCCTCCGCAACCCCGACCCCTCCCGTCAGTTTATTGTGGAGGTGGATGCCTCAGAGACAGGAGTGGGGGCGATTTTGTCCCAACGATCCCCCACTGACGACAAGGTGCACCCATGCGCGTTCTTCTCCCGCCGCATTACCCCCTCGGAGCGGAACTACGATATCGGTAATAAGGAGTTGTTGGCTGTCAAGTTGGCGCTGAAGGAGTGGCGCCACTGGCTGGAGGGCACTAAGGTTCCTTTTTTGGTTTGGACAGACCATAAGAACGTACAATATATCCGCTCCGTTAAGAGATTAAATTCCCGGCAGGCCCGCTGGGCTCTCTTCTTTGGGCGTTTTAATTTTAACATCTCCTATCGCCCGGGTAGTAAGAACGGCAAACCGGATGCGCTTTCGCGGGTCTTTGAGCCCCAGACGGTCGGTCCCTCCCTGGTGCCGGTCGTACCCCCTGGCCGAGTGGTTGCGGCGGTCACCTGGGAGGTGGAGTCAAAGGTCCGCGACGCGTTGAGCGGCGTCCCCGTTCCTGTAGACTGCCCAGAGGGCTTGTTTGTTCCGCAGTCGGTCCGAACCAGCGTCCTCCAGTGGGGGCACTCCTCCGGTCTTGCTTGCCACCCCGGAAGGGCTCGCACCCTTTCGCTAGTCAAGCAGCGGTTTTGGTGGAGGTCCATGGCGCGGGATGTTGGTGAGTTTGTTTTGGCCTGCCCGGTTTGCGCAGTGAGCAAAAGCTCCAATCGCCCCCCGGCAGGACTTCTCCGGCCACTGCCCACCCCTTCAAGACCCTGGTCTCACATCGCCATTGACTTTGTCACGGGGCTTCCTCCGTCCCGTGGCAACACGGTGGTTCTCACGGTGGTGGACAGGTTCTCGAAGGCGGTTCATTTTATTCCCCTCCCCAAATTACCATCAGCGAGGGAGACAGCGGCCATTGTGTTAGATCACGTCTTCCGTATTCACGGCCTCCCGGCGGACGTGGTTTCTGACAGAGGTCCTCAATTTACATCCAGGTTTTGGACCGAGTTCTGTCGGCTTCTGGGGGCGACGGCAAGCCTATCCTCCGGTTACCACCCGCAGACTAACGGCCAGTCTGAGCGGGCTAATCAGGACCTCGGGAGGGTCCTGCGTTGTGTGGCCTCAGCGGAACCGCTGTCTTGGAGTTCCAAGCTTGCTATGGTCGAGTACGCTCACAACTCTCTCCCGGTGTCGTCTACGGGACTATCGCCTTTCCAGTGCTGTTTAGGCTACCAACCCCCGTTATTCCCCTCACAGGAAGCCGATGCCACCGTCCCTTCTGCTCACGCATTCATCGGTAGATGCCTCCGCACGTGGAGGATCGCTAGACGAGCCCTCGTCCGTACTAGCGAACGTAACAAGGCGTCGGCTGACCGCCACCGCTCTAAACCCCCACTTTACGTGCGCGGTCAGAAGGTTTGGTTGTCCACCTCCGACCTACCTCTAAGACTGCCCGCACGTAAACTGGGACCCAAATTTATCGGCCCCTACCCCATCACCAGGATTCTCAACCCTGTGACGGTTCGGCTCAAACTGTCCCCCACGTTCAAAAGGGTTCACCCGGTGTTCCACATATCCAAGATTAAACCTGTTGTTCACTCCCCTCTCCAACCCCTAACATCCGCCCCTCCGCCCCCTCGACTCATCGAGGGGTCGCCCGCCTACACTGTACGACGGCTCCTCGATGTGAGGCGACGGGGTAGAGGCCATCAATATTTAGTAGACTGGGAGGGCTACGGTCCGGAGGAGAGATGCTGGGTTCCGGCTCGCGACATACTAGACCGCGCCCTCATTGACCAGTTCCTCCGCTCTCGTGAATAGCTCTCGTTGATGCCAGGAGGCATCTTGGGGGGGGGGATTCTGTCACGTTCTATGCCTGTTTGTTTAGTTCACTCGGCTGGGCAGCCATTAGCTAATTGTTGCACTTCGCACCCAATCAGCCCGCACCTGTTACTCGTTACCTTACTCCTATTTAACCGTGTCTTTTCGTTTGGTCTGTGTGGGTATGTCTCGTGTACAGTGTGATTTGTGACTGTATAACTTGCCGCTGGACTAATTATGTTCTTACAGACTTGTTTGCTAAGGAGATTTGTACATCTTTTCTGCCCAGGGCCATCAGTCGAGGAAATAGTTTATGCTTTTCCGGACAGTGAGACTGCATAGAGAGCTTCTGGTCGGACGTCCTTCGGCGTTACTCTCTGTCCACTGTCCCAGCGGACACAGGCACTCGGAGTGCTTTGCTTTTTCTGTTATCCTTTTGTTTTGTTCTTACAATAAATTATTTTTTGCTCTATCCTGCATCTGAGTCCTTCTGTCCCGTGACAATAATAAAATGTATATTCTTACTTCATTTCTTTTTTATTTGGTGTCCCATTAGTATTTGAATGATGTTCAGTCTGTATACGCTCTGGAAAAAATGTTAAGTATGTAATTTCTGCAACAAAACCAAGCAGAACTGCAAAAAAAACACACACAAAAACATTTCATATGTCATACAGATAGTTCCACCCCAAAGTCATGCTACTAGAATGCCAGTTTTTCTGCTTTGTGCATGGTGGCGTTACTCAGACAAAAAAGTAGCTACACTAAGCCCCCCTAGTATGGCTAAATACTTACTTTATATTTAATGATCAAGGTTTGTTCTATAATCTCCCCTGATAATAACAGCTCATATCTACGTCCTTCTTTTTTCCTTTTTTTTAAAGGATACTTTTGAAAAACTTGATTCCTGCAGTTCTGTAACTGAAACTGTCATCATTGATGTGTGTGAGGACGAGCCATATGAAGCCATTATGTTAAAAAATCATGATCCATCAGTTGCATCATCGTCCATGGGCATGATCCCTGCCAGCTCTGTTGTGATGTCAAGTGATATATCTCAAGTCTATGATTCTCCATCAAATGAAGGGAGTTTGAGGAGGTTCTCTGTCTTCGTTGATGTATGTGAGGACGAGCCATATGAAGCCATTATGTTTGAAAACAATAATCCATCAGTTGCATCATCTTCCATGGCTATCGCTGCCAGCTCTGTTGCGATGTCATCAAGTGATGTACCTCAAGTCTCTAATGCTCAGTTCAGTGCGGAGAGTTCTAGAAGTCTTCTGGACAACAACAGGTAAAAATTCAAAACATTCACTGTTCTCTATTACATTTTTTATGACTTTTTTACACTTTGTCAGTAGAATTTACACAATTTCAATGAGTTTGTGTGTTAAAAGTTCTACAACTCAGATTTTTTATTTTAGGGAGGTGCAATATGCAGCACTCTTTGAAAGCGATGTCAGTGACTGTGAAATTATACAGTTCTCACATGAAAAAGAGGAAAATGTGTCCACATGTTCAGAAGAATGGTAAATATCCTGTTTTTATTTATTTCAGCAATCTACTGATGAGTTGAACATATTGATGAGTGTTAAATTAGGAGATATCCAGAAAGTGCATGCTTGCAGGGGCTCCATGAACAGGAAGATAGATATACAGATGATACCTTTATTTTTTTATTATTCTGTCACTATACTGCTATTTTACTTGTGAATGATGATGTATTTCTCTCCTATTTTCAGAGACATTACAGGAATACTAGAAAACCTGGCAGAGAAAATTGATGAAAACAGAGCATCGTATTTCAATATTAGCAGAAAACACATCTGGGAAAGTGCAAAACTCACAATGTCTATGAAATCTTTCTGTCCATCAAAGAGGATTGATGTGAAATTTATGGATGACTTAGGGACAAGTGAGGGAGCAGTAGATTCTGGTGGGCCAAGAAGGGAGTTCTTCACTCTTCTAATGGAGAACCTTAAGCAAGGGGCATTGTTTGTTGGTCCTAATGAAGCCAAATTTCTTAATTTCAACAGTAGATGTAATAAACATGCACCACATTCAAAGTAATGTTAATCTTGAAAGTTTTTCCAATGAATGATACTCAGTAAAATCTACAATTACGGTTTTTAGCATTGCAGAATAAAGACTATCTATATGCTGGTGTTGCCATTGCACTCTCAGTTGTGCATGGGGGACCTGGACCACAATTCATTTCACCCAGCCTCTTTAAAGCACTGACAACTAGCCCTGAGGCTACAGTCATTGCTGTTGAAGAGGTTACAGACCCGATGATTTGCATCAACTTGCAAAGAGTACGTTTTTATTTACTTATTTATATAATAATATCTCAAACATTCTTTTAAGTTTGGTTGTTTCCTCATTATAGTTGGCTTCTGGAGATGTTGATGCCTTCAACGATATTGAGCCCATCATAGATATGGCTGGGACGTTTGCAGTTATAAAGGACCAAGAAACAGCCAGGAAGGTTGCCTTAGACACTGCACACTGGTACTGCCTTGGTCGCAGTCGGTCTGCATTTGAAAGGTGTGCAATTCCCGATGTTACCAATTTTATGGACTATAGTTTTTTATTTCACTAATAAAGCAACACTTAAAGATATTAATATAAATAAGTTAAATAACTAACATTGTTATGTGTTATTATAATGTCTATCTTTGGCTTGTAACTCTCCTTTTTAATTCTTTGATAATTACTCAACAGATTCAAAGAAGGTTTGAAAACCCTGGGAGTTCTAGAGGCTATAAAGGAAAACCCAGCCGCATTTACAAATATCATGTGTCATCATCCTCAACCCTTCACCTACTGCAGCTTCTCTGCACTGATGCAACCTGAATTGAGTGTACCAGGTTCTTCGAAAAGGAACACAGAGAACCTTGTTCTATCTTTCTGGAGAACCCTCCTGATTGAAATTCAAGGTAATGGTGTCATGACTGATGTCCTTCAAATGTTTGTTATTTTCAAACAAAATTACTGTAATCCCTTCTTTTACTAGCATGTAATTACTATAAAGGAGGTTCCCTACTTTTAAGATTTTGGTACTCAAATATATCCTTATATTAGTAGAATTAATTTGAGTTCAGACTGTGGCAAGAACAGTAACAAATCACTGATATTAAACAATACCAGACAACGATGGGGAAAACAGAATGAGTGTACTGTATATAGTGTCCTTGTCATAGAGTTGATGACTATATGGTGCGTGGATTGCAGATTAGACACTGGGACAGGAGCGTGGAGGATCTTGGGTAATGTAGTGCAGAGGAAAACAAGGGGAGAAACAGAGGGAACCGTGACACTGTAATGGAGATTAACATAACAGACTTGATTTGTGTTTAATTTGCAATAACTAGACTGAACTAATTAGAATTTATATTACAGAGAGTTTTGTAAAAGATTTAAGAAAATTAAAATATTATTTGAAAATTATATTTTGAAAATTAAATACATTATTTCTTAAAATGTTGACCAATGTTTGTTCTACAGATGAACCCAGCGAGCTGCAGTACAGTGACATCTTCTTTTTTACCACGGGCCTAAAGACCTTGCCACCTTTGGGACTGAGACCTCATCCAAGCATTCAATTTCTTCACGATGTTGAAAAGAATGAGATGTTATCACAACTTCCTAAAGCAAATACATGTGCCAACAGCCTGTTTCTTCCAACTGTTCATCAAGCATACACTGATTTTAAAAATAACATGATGTATGCTATTCAAAATTGCCAAGGATTTGGGTTTTGTTAAATGTTATTCCAAGAAATGTTTAACAGATAGTTTTTGCACATTTTTACAGTTATAAATGTCTTGTGTTTATGCATTTGTGTCATGATTCTGCCGCATCATGTCATGTTTCTCTTAGTCTAGTGGCAGGATCATGACATAACCTCATGTTTAATGTGGAGAGAGGCGATTAGGGTTTATTTTGGTTTGCCATAGGCTCTCTCCGGTCCCGTCTCTGTTCCCGTCCTCTTGTTTCCCCCTTATTGCTTGTTAATTAGTTGATGCCCTGCACCTGTCCCCATCTTGATTATTTCCCTATTTAATGCCATAGTGTCTTCTGTCTTGTGTCGGATCATTGTTATGTGTCAGATGTTGCACTTGTCTCCTGCCTTGTCATGTAACGTAAGTCTAGTGTATTGTCTTAAGTTGTATGTTAGTTTAGTGAAGTCAGTTTATGTTCTTGTGTACCTGTGCTGTTCTCTTGTTTTACTCCCTCGTGGGTTTTTGTTTTGTTCCTGTTTTTTACTTATTATTAAAATCCCTTGTTAACCCTTCATCCGCTGTCTGCGCTTGGGTCCTCTGTCTCTGTCCCGCAACACGTTCATGACAGAATGATCCGACCAAGATTAGGACCCAGCGGACAGAGGGGTCGTTGCGGCAGCGGTCAACGCCGCCGGGTTCCCCTCCAGGGTTAGAGGCTGCCGGACTCCCTTCCAGGGTCAAGAACGCCGGACTCCCTTCCTGAGTCGGGGCCGCCGGACTCCCTTCCAGGGTTGAGACTGCCGGATTCCCACTCAGGGCCGAGGCCGCCGGACTGCCTTCCAGGGTCGAGACTGCCGGTCTTCCCTCCAGGGTCGAAGCCGCCGGATCCTGTGGCCGCCAAAGATCCCCAGCCGGGCATTACGGGTCGATGCAGCCGGGCATTCCAGGTCGATGCAGCCGGGAATTTCCGCCCGGTGGAGCCGGGCATTCCCGTCTGGCGGAGCCGGGCATTTCCGCCCGGTGCATGCGGCCATTCCAGCCCGGTGCATGCCCGTCCGTGTCTGCCGGCTATCCCGTCCGTGTCTGCCGGCTATCCCGTCCGTGTCTGCCGGCGATCCCGTTCGTGTCTGCCGGCGATCCCGTTCGTGTCTGCCGGCGATCCAGTTCGTGTTTGTCCTGTTTTGGACTCTCGCTGGTTGGACTTATGTTCCCCTTCCTTGGACTCTAGTGTTTTGGTTTCAGTTATCATGTAGCTTTGTTTGTCAGTGTCACAGTCTGTCTTGTCCTGTTTGTGCCTTGAGGAGCATCAGGTTGCTGCTCCTAAAGGAGAGGCTGATGTCATGATTCTGCCGCATCATGTCATGTTTCTCTTAGTCTAGTGGCAGGATCATGACATAACCTCATGTTTAATGTGGAGAGAGGCGATTAGGGTTTATTTTGGTTTGCCATAGGCTCTCTCCGGTCCCGTCTCTGTTCCCGTCCTCTTGTTTCCCCCTTATTGCTTGTTAATTAGTTGATGCCCTGCACCTGTCCCCATCTTGATTATTTCCCTATTTAATGCCATAGTGTCTTCTGTCTTGTGTCGGATCATTGTTATGTGTCAGATGTTGCACTTGTCTCCTGCCTTGTCATGTAACGTAAGTCTAGTGTATTGTCTTAAGTTGTATGTTAGTTTAGTGAAGTCAGTTTATGTTCTTGTGTACCTGTGCTGTTCTCTTGTTTTACTCCCTCGTGGGTTTTTGTTTTGTTCCTGTTTTTTACTTATTATTAAAATCCCTTGTTAACCCTTCATCCGCTGTCTGCGCTTGGGTCCTCTGTCTCTGTCCCGCAACACGTTCATGACAATTTGTGTCATGTTCTTTAAAAAAATGTGAAAAAAAAAGTTCTGAAACATAATTGTTCATGTTCAGTTTATGATAGAAAAAGTACATTATACAATATGAGTTTAACAAACAATGTAAATAACACATATACATTATTGTTTGCTCATGCCATATAGCCAAGACGTTCTGTATGCACTAACTGAAATAAAATCTCTTACAAAAATAAAGTGATTAATGCCATAGTTGCTGTCATCTGTGAGTGGGTTACATGCGGCTTGTAAACGTGTTATATTGTCTGGATTGAATGTAAGGTTACTTTCTGGAACTATTATTTGTTCATTATCTTCCTGAACTATCGGACCATCCTAGTCAACGCCAAAGTCATCGATTTCTTCCTCTGTTAGAAGCTCCAGATTTGGCTGCAAAAACATACCTGTATGCCACATTGCCAAGGGTGTCATGGATTGGGCTGAACTTAAAGCATGGTGGTTCCACTGCTGGCAAAATTCACTAGCTGATCGCTGTATTCTGCCAAGGTACACAAAATGTAAAGCCCATAGGTGTACTTCGCTTGTGGAGTCCAAGATTTCAGAGTGTTCCATATACTGGAAGAGTTGTTTGTAGAAGTCTGATACAACTCTATTGACATCACCCCAAAGGCGTTCAATTCTCTGATTATGAACACTTCTCCCCACTGTAAAACTCCCTCTTTCACTTCCCCGATAGTTTATCATGTACCTGGCCACTTCAATGTTTTCCCCACCTCTATCCCCTCTAACTCTGTTAGGCAAACCAAATCTTGCAACACCATGACGAAAGAAACTAAGTACTGTGTGTGCGCTGTTGTTGGTACAGCATTCAAGGTAAACAACAGCAAATAACAGCTATAGCCATCAATGCATCCATGGAACACAAATCTCCATGCAATCAATTTGTGGTTTGAATCCATGTGCCTAAAAAAAGAAGAATTTATACTGAGATGTACTTTATCTACATAATATAAAACATACAAAATAAAAATGTCCAAAAGCTATAGAGTTGATTGCTTGTTTTAATTTTATTATTGAATGTTCCATAAACACCTGCGTAACCAAAATCTGTTGTTTGACAAAAGATGGTGGGTGTGGATAAACGAAGTAAAAGTAAAGTAAAAAATCAATGATTGCTATGAAATATCGATAGATAAATATCGATACCAACAAAAATTGTCAAGCACCCACACGAGCAATCTTTGGACAATTTTAAAAAGGAATAAACCCTATGCCATTGTGATACATACCAAAGATGATTTGGTCCTCTAACATTATATACTCTCCTCCTAATTGCATGTCTTGTACGGATCATGGTGCCAACAGGGTCAACTGTCGATAGTCGCTCCCGGACACGCCTTCTTTGTATATAGAGTCCTCTACTTCTGAGGCTTCCTACGGTACAAATGAACAAACAATACAAATGTCAACATCATCAATAAAAAGCACTTCTTACATCAAATGAGACATTATATTAATATTTAACAGTATATATAACATGATGTCCAAGAACACTTGCCTAGGACAAGTGTGACTCCAGCGTTAGGTGTTTGACTGATAATTAAATGAATCAGTGAATCAAGGTCAGGATCTGAAATTGTGCTAAAATTAGTCTCCATGCCATACTGAAGACGACGTCTTCGTAATGTTCGACAGCTCACACCCAAACAGGTAGAAATAGCAGTCCATGACATTCCTATCTCTCGAAGCTGGATCAGCTGCTCACTGGTTAGATCATACCTGTGTAAGTTAGGAAATACAGACTTTTAGTGTATTTCTGTGTCAAACTATTGCACAGATTTCTAATACATTTTAAAAGTAACTTTCATTATATACTGTAGTTTTGTGTTTTGTTCAACCCTTATGAAATATAACTAACTCTCCTCCCTTTTGAACACTCGTTAATAACTCCATCCACACCTCTCCAGTAATTTGTGTCAAACTGTCAAAAGTTTGATCAATGTATTACCATGACGTGCATAGTCAGGTCTGTATGTCCATTCAATACATCTTGGCTTCTGCACACTTTTGAGAGATTCCATGATTTAATTTCTAAATATTTCAACAGTAAGCACAGCACATTTATTAAATAACTATGGTTACTTTACTAAATTTAATTTCAGGCCGAACAGCCTTTGTCAACTGTAACATTAATGGTTTAAAAATCGTTAAAAATATTGGATTTGTCATTAACAAGGTCATATTCTGTGATGCAAATGAAGAAGTCTGATAAATATTTAAATAATATTTTTTTATTTTGTCATTAAAGACAAAGGGGCACCTTGGTCGTCCACCAGTCCTGGAGACAGATATTCAAATTGTTGGTATAAGTTGCGGTTGAAGGATAAGTTCCAGTTGCATTAACATTTCTGAGAAACTGTCGTATAACTCTGAAAGCATGGAAGTCACTTGATCGTCCTATAAAAAAAACAATGTGTTAAACTGATACTAATATATTTTATTTACATCTAACAATATCTTTAATTATACATACAATTACCTGATGGTGTCTCAAATGGTCAAACATCCTGGATAGAATACGACAGTGTTCCTCCATTAACCTATGACAATTCTCCATGCTGTTAAAATTTCTGGATAGCATACTTTCATCATATATTCATATATCATGCATTGAGTACAGATCATCTCAGAAAGCTGACGGAGAGGACGCTGGCGCTGATTGTTCGCCGCTTCTCTGCCTGCTTTGCCTCTTGTGTTTTTGTTTTTGTCTGTTTGTTGTAAACGTCTGAGGGAAAGCAAGCTTGTTCCCTTCATCTCACCACTGGACAAACTATAACTCTGGACAGCCTCTCACCTCATCTCCAAAGCCGCTCCTCAACTGGACTGTCGCCTCGCCGGCTAGCCGCTAGCTAGCTAGCTGGCTTCCTTCGCTACATCAACGCGCGGCCGCTACTCCGACTGCCTACCCTCCGTCTCACAGGCACCGAGACTGGACTTCATCTCCCCCTGTCATGCTGTGGATCATTTTGGCACTTACATCAGCCTTCCACCTCTATACCCCTAGCCCACGGCTAACCGCTATCACGAAGCTCTCAGTCCCTCCACTCGGCCTCATGATCAAATATTCAACTCTGCAACTGGTCGAACTCTTCAACCACTCCATTCCACCCTGCATCCCAGTCATCAAACAGCTTGGACTACTACGTCGACCCCGTTACATCCACAGAAGCTCTTGCCGCAAGTTTGTTCACTTCCACCACGGACAATCCATTCCATCCATCTGGTCACCTGCACGTTCTGTCGCACCTCTGCCACGTCATCAGAAAGCTTCCCCCACTGGATCACATAGCGCGGAGCACACCGTCAGGCTGCACAGAAAACCCGGACTGGACTACCTCAGATCTCTCCAGCCTGCCCCCATCCCACCACCCTCTCATCATGCCAACTTTGGCCTCCTCAACACCCGATCGCTCAACAATAAAGCCCCTGCCCTCCATGAACTCATCCTCGACAACACTCTGGACCTCCTCCTGCTCACTGAAACCTGGCAACAACCCAATGACTTCTTCTCCCTCAACCAAGCATCCCCCCCTGGCTACAACTACATCTGCAAACCCCGCCCCTCCCGCCGTGGAGGTGGCCTCGCCGTTATTTTCAACCAGAACTTCCAGATCACAGAACTTACCCTCCCCTCAGTATCATCGTTTGAATTTCTCGCCTTCAAAGCTCTTTCCTCCTTGACAGTCATCCTCATCTACCGGCCACCTAAACCAAATCCCTCCTTCCTCTCTGATTTTACTGAACTCCTCACACTGGCCTCATCTCTCTCTCCACGTCTGCTGCTACTCGGTGACTTAAACATCCACATGGACTCCCCCACCTGCAAGCTCTCATCAGAGTTCACCATTTTACTGGACAACTTCACTCTCATCCAACATGTCACATTCCCCACCCATGAAAAAGGACACATCCTCGACCTGGTCTGCTCCACAAACCAACCGGTGCTCGACCTCCATCCATGCCTCTTCCCCCTGTCTGATCATAAACTGGTACGGTTCACCATCCCTTCTCCAACCCCACGCCCTCGCCTCATCAGAGAAATCACCTTCCGCAACCTCAAATCAATTGATCCTCACCATCTCTCTGACCTGCTCTCCACCACTCTCCAGCTGGACTCAACCGTCACCTCTCCTGATGATCTCACAAACCACCTCAACTCCACCTTGTCTACCTCCCTCGACACTCTGGCCCCCCTCAAAACAAAAAACGTCACCTTTAACACCTCTTCACCCTGGTACACACCCGCACTCCGGAAACTGAAACAAACTGGCCGCCAACTTGAACGTCTGACAAAAAAATCATCACTCACAGTCCATCATGAAGCCTATAAACTCCACCTCAATGCCTACAAAGATGCCCTCACTGCTGCCAAATCTGTCTACCTCTCCACCATCCTCACCGACCCCTGCCAAAATCCTAGAACCCTCTTCTCCACAGTAAACAACCTCCTCAAACCTCGGACCAACACCCTCCCTACCTCTACTCCGGATCTCTGCAACTCATTCCTCCACTTCTTCACCATCTACAAATCTCTATCCCCTGTCTCCGACCTCCCACCATCTACTCCATCGCCCACCACGGCCCCCCCTATCCCCATCTCTCCTGACCTCCTGACCCCTCCTCCACACTGCCTCCTCTCCGAGTTTGACTTGGTCACCGCTCCTGAAATCTCAAAACTCATCAGCTCTTCCAAACCCACTACCTGCTCCCTGGACCCCCTCCCTACTCCACTCCTGAAGTCCTGCCTCCCCGTACTATGCCCCTACCTTACAAACCTCTTCAACTCCTCACTGTCCCTTGGAACTGTCCCCTCTGCCTTCAAAACCGCTGCTGTCACCCCAATCCTCAAAAATCCTGGTCTGGATCCCTCCTCCCTCAACAGCTACCGCCCAATATCCAACCTCCCCTTTCTGTCTAAAACCCTGGAACGCATAGTCGCCTCACAGCTACAAACCCATCTTCATACCAATAACCTATTTGAACCCCTCCAATCTGGTTTTCGCCCTCTCCATAGCACAGAAACCTCTCTCCTGAAAGTCCTCAACGACCTCCTCACCTCTGCTGACACCGGTTCCCTCAACATCCTCATCCTCCTTGACCTGAGTGCAGCCTTCGATACCGTGAGCCATATCATTCTGCTCACCAGACTCAAAGACCTTGGTATCGAAGGTACTGCACTCAGCTGGCTCCACTCCTACCTCTCCAACAGATCACACTTCATCTCTCTTCATAATCACACCTCTGCCACAGCCACAGTCACTCAAGGCGTTCCCCAAGGCTCCGTACTCGGCCCCCTCCTCTTCATCATCTACATCCTCCCCCTTGGTCAGATACTCCGCCACTTCAACCTGGACTTCCACTGTTAAGCCGATGACACCCAGATCTACCTTAGCACCAAATCCCCCCTCAATCCTCCCCTCTCCCACATCAACTCCTGCCTGTCAGCTATCAAAATCTGGATGCAACACAACTTCCTCAAACTCAACAGTGATAAAACAGAATTCCTTCTCATTGGCTCCAAATCCACACTTGGCAAAACCAATAACCCCACTCTCACCATTGACGGCACCATTGTCTCCCCATCTCCCCAGGCCCGAAACCTTGGCGTGATCTTTGATTCCACCCTCTCCCTTGAGCCCCACATCCGCCATGTCATCAAAACCTCCTTCTTTCACCTCCGCAACATTGCCAAAATCAGACCCTCTCTCACACCCCCCGCTGCTGAAAGACTCATTCACGCCTTCATCTCCTCCCGACTGGACTACTGCAACTCACTGCTCCTCGGAATCAGCTCTACCAACATTAACCGCCTCCAACTGGTCCAGAACGCAGCTGCCCGACTCATCACCCGTTCCAAATCTTGGCACCACATCACTCCAGTCCTAAAACAACTCCACTGGCTTCCTATCTCCCACCGGATCACCTACAAAATACTGGTCCTCACCTACAAAGCCCTTCACCTTCTGGCCCCCTCATACCTCACTGACCTCCTGTCCCCCTACCAACCCTCACGGTCCCTCAGATCCACCTCAGCCGGTCTCCTCTGCATCCACAAGTCCAAACTCCGCAGCTTTGGGGACAGAGCCTTCTCCAGGGCAGCTCCCAGGCTTTGGAACTCCCTCCCCCAAGAGATCCGCACCTCTGAGTCCCTCACCATCTTCCAGTCCCGCCTCAAGACCCATCTCTTCACCTCTGCCTATCTGTAGCCCCCTTTTCGTCTGTGACTGTATCTTGCTTTGCTTTGTCTTGTTTTCTTCTGCTTTGTCTTGTATTGTCCAGTTTTGCTTTACCTTATAATCTAGCTACCTGTAAAGCGACTTTGAGTTATGAAAAGCGCTATATAAATTCAATTTATTATTATTATTATTATATATTGTCTGTAAAAATAATCTTTGAACATCGTTGCACTGACAACTAGTGCACTGTAAAAACAATAGAAAAAGAATTATAAAACGTGTCTTAAACATATTTAGAATTGCAGGATACCTCCGTTGACCAATACCGAAGAATGGTTCAATATGTGCAAGCTCAATAATAAAACAAAAATGTTCTCGCGTGCACTCGCACTCTCTCGCGCACACTCAACCCCTCTCGCGCACACTTAACGACTCTCTCGGCATTCGCTTTACTTTTGTCAACTATGGCGGGAACTCCGTGCCAAAACCTAACGTCCGATCGACCGACCGACCGTCCGTCTAACCGGACGTCTTGAACGTTTGTGCGGGTGACCCACGTGACGACCTGACGTGACGTCAACGTCTCAAAATAAGCGTTTTATTTACTTAAAATTATAATTTTCAACTAGCTTAGAAGACAAGTTGTTGTTATTCAAGCAATTAACGTGGTTATCCAGTATTCTACTGTACTTCCTTAAATAAAACTTTAGAGAAATGTGTTGTGTGTTAGGCACTTCTGATCTTTCTCTGTATGTTTTTAAAACTGCTCCAAAATTCAGTGTGAGTGTGTGTACCAGGTGAAACCTGCGGTATGGGGACATGGTTATGTCTTTAAACATCTTAAAACATGGAATATCCAAATCACTTGTTCCTGGGAGGACATTTTTTGAGGAAACAAGCCTATAAATCATACAGAATGATCTTTTTAATAAATGTAAATGGGCAGAAGGTTTTCTGTGATTACTGGGTTTAGGGGATAGAATATACAGTTTTGTTAGTTCCATTATAAAGACTCATCCCAACACAAACTGTTTACATCTCTGCCCTCTGACAAGAGAAGTGCGAACTGAAGGACATTGGGACTGTTAAATGGGTTAAACAAGAACTGAACCTAGCATATCAGTTTAATCTCACTTAATTTAATACACTCACGCTAGTTTTAAAATAAGAATTTAACTGTACAGGCAATTACACATATAACAATACGTGCTTTGAACTTCAACTGCAGTTTTACCATGTTTTTACTCATGGTGGATCATATTGTGCAATAGTTTTTTTTTTACATTTATTTGTAAACAGGTGTCCTGTTATATCCCTGTATATTATTTCATTACATTAATAACGAGGTTATGAATATTCCTGTGTACTACATGAACTTGATATGTTCATGAGAGGTTCATTAATGCAGTAATACATGTACAATACAAACTTGTCTGTATTATACATTTGGCAAATGTTCTGTTATGCTGAGAGTAAGTTTCTGTGGTGAAGTTTAGTGGGTGTACTTTATTGGTTATTATCTGAATATAAAATGTATAAAGACCTCATCATGCACTGGAGCTAGAAACAGGAGCCTCCAGTTGTGTATGGCATGATATCAGGTTAAGTTGGAGCTGGGTCTGTTGGCACCACCAGTTCACAGCAGTATGTGCCAGGATGAGCAGTGTCCATGACTGGTATTGGGGAAGGTGACTTTCCTACGCTTGAAGATTGACGTGTCAACAAGCCAGTCAGGCTGTGGGATGCACCTACAAAAATGACAGTAAAAACCAAAAGGAAATAAAAACACCCCCAGAGATACAATTGAATAAGTGCATTTTGCCATCATTTTATTCATTGCCTTCTGTTATTCGTAGAGGTTGAGTTAATATAAGCTGTTGTTGTTTAAGGATAAGAGGATGAACACTAATATATTGATATTTTCTAACACAAAGTGGTCAGGTCAACAGTCTAGAATGCACAGGTATTAAGTGCAGACAAAAAACTAATTTAGTTCAAATAAAAAAAAGTAAATTGTATGTACCAGCAAGCACACAAGCAGGACAAAGATGGCATAAAAGAAAGGACAGCATACAGGCTGATGTGGAACAACAGCATCTGGAACCTGAGAAAAAAGCAGAGCAATGAGGGACAAAATTATTTGAGGTAGTGTAAATAATTTGAAATGCATGTATTAAGCTGCAAATGTATAGTCATTAAGAAAATTACCCATGGTTTTAGTACAAATAAACAGTTAAACCAAAGTTACCACAAATTGCTTTTAAATATAGTTTAACCATGGTAATTTGTATTTTACAAGATGTAATCAATCCACTAAAATGAAAATATTACCACACTTTTACTATAATAAAATACGGTTTAACCAAGATAAAAAATTAACTATTATTTAATTGCAATAAAGAACGTAAGAGCTATAGAAACATAGAATAAAGATTAATCAAATTGTTTAATTACACAGTGACTCACAAATAAAAATCAGGAACAAAAGTGTTATTTTATGAAGCGCTGATTTTAATTTAAACCTGTAAACAGATAAATATGCTGTGTTATGAATTTACCGTCACCAAGACTTGTTTGTTTTCATATCAGCCACAAACAACCAATTGGCCAAACAACCTTGTAATATTTCTTTAAATAAAATCCTATAACACGTTCCTGCGTGTGTTTACATGTTGTTAACACGTACCAATAGCGCCCGGTCGACAGAGCCGGTATTCTATCGTCCTTATCCTCCAGCTAATCCGCTTTTCATTCATTTAATGTCTGGTTTAGACGGTTATATGATGTAGAATGTTATTAAAGTAAAATAAAGTGTAATCCTTCTTCGGGGTTTATTTTGGTTGCGGACCGATATTAGTGGCGCTTACCGCCATCTAGTGACGGAGTGTAAAGTCCCATAGACCCTAGATTCCATAACTGCGTTACTTACGTTTGAAATATTTATTTATTTAATAGTTTGCAGCTTCAGGTGAAAGCTTTAAATGTCCATGTTTTGAGTTTTGTAGGTGTTACAGTAGTAGACTAATACAATTGTTCCCACATGAGAAATACTCCAGTACACTTTTAATATAGTAAACTGTAGTGATATTCCTTGATACTAAGTGTTAGATCTTTACTAAAGTAAATATTAAAATATAGTATTTACCATTAACAAGTAACTATATTCTAGTATACTACAATACTTTTTAAAGACGTATATGGTGACCATACCCGAAATGTGACCTCTGCATTTAACCCATCCAGTGATAGTGAACACACGAACACACACACACACGGAAGAGTGGGCAGATATCACTGCAGGGCCCGGTGAGCAAGTGGGGGTAATGTGCCTTGCTTAAGGGCACCTCAGCCGTTACCCGTCGGTGCTGGGAATAAGCAGGGGCAACCTTCTGATCACGAGTACGATCTCGGACCGCTGGGGCACGACTGCCCACTAATCCCCATACAGATTTTCATCTTGATGTTCAAATTAATAGGACTGTTTATTTTGTTCATTTGTATCAAAGACAATTCATTCATTGTAAATGCTCCTGAAATTAAAGGGTTAAATTCCGACATGCACTGCAGTCCTTTAATATTATTTTTAATTAACCAATATATGATTTTTAAGGTTATAATAAAACATTTTATTTTATTCTTCAGGCACCTTGCAATAACGACAAGACACATCCCTTGTTAAGAAACACGAAGCTAGTAGGGAATGTTGCAAGAAGTTTGATAAATTGACGGCATTTACACCAGAATTACTATTCACAAATAGACATTGTGTAGTATTATGGGATATTGTACATATTGTATACATATATTGATCTATACCATATTTAATAATTGAAATGACTATTATGACTGCTGGACACACACACACACACATTTGGAAACAGTTACTAGGAGGCACTAAAATTGCTTATCTTCACAAGCTTTTTTAAAGTTTCACCATATTGTTATTGTTAAGCAAAGGAGCTGAAATATATATACATTTTTTTCATTTTTCATCAAGGTAAAGACAAAACTTAAAACAGAGAGTAAGCAATAAAACACACAGAGCAAATTGACGTATTTCTAAACATTGAAATCCATCTGAAACCCCCTGTTTTTATAGTACAGCACAAGCAGTTCAGATAGTTTTTAAGTGAAAATTAACTTAATGCTTGTAATGTCGATGTGTTATCGATTAAAAAGCGCTTATTTTGAGACGTTGACGTCACGTCAGGTCGTCACGTGGGTCACCCGCACAAACGTTCAAGACGTCCGGTCAGACGTTCGGTTAGACGGACGGTCGGTCGGTCGATCGGACGTTAGGTTTTGGCACGGAGTTCCCGCCATAGTGTGTCAAGCATCACTTTGTTAACTTTCACTTCACTCATTCCTCTCAATGAACGTGACGTCTGCGTCTGTCCTAGAAACTAACGATAATTTGTTGTTTTCTTGACATTCTGTTAATTGTGTTACACACTGGTAAGGACCAGCTGTCAATCTTAGTTTATGCAGTTTGTAATGCTTTGTGTTAAGTGTTCGTGAAATACATTTAAGTCCAAAACCGTGTGATATCATTATATGTTGGGCATGTGTTTATATTGTTCTGATGCGATCGATTATTGCTGCGTTTCCGATATAATTCACTATAACAAATACACACCACGTTAAAATGTGGTGACCACTGCTTTGTACAGTTTATTAGTGCTTTATAAATAAATAAACGCTTGCATTTATTTGATCTGTGTTTCACTTTATTTCCAGTAGGTTGCATAAATGCAACATCAAATGTTTTGCCAAGCCATATATTTTTTATGTTAAATAATAATAATAATGTGTGTGTGGGTGTGTGTATTTGCAAGGTTTTACTAATTTACTGGACAATGTCATATTATTGTTTTTGTGTTTTAGTTTTTTACTTATTTGTGATGCCAAGAAAATTCTGGCAGGATAAATAACAATATTCTTATTCAGGGATTTTAAAGTCCAGAACATCTTCAAATCTACTGTGTTCTACAATGTTTTTAACCATTATTGAATGCAAAACAAATGCAAAGGCTGCTTTTGCCATCTGATAAAATGACAAAACTGGTGGTGCAAGTCATTGAACAATTCAAAGCTCTCATTTTAAACCACACTTACAAACTATAATCATTACGTATTTTCAACCTAACATTTGTCACAGTACTGAATTTATTATTACATAAATAAGTAGTTTTTTGGCACCCTCTGATTTTGATAGTTGTATCTCAGCCAAATATCATATTATTAATTTAGCTAATTACTTGAATTAGTACTTATTTGTTTAGTACTAATTAAACTGCATGAAAGGTGTATGGGTGGAAGAATGTAGAACTGGTTTAGAAATTGATTTGTATTTTATTGTGCTTCTCTTTGAGCCACTTCTTGGTGGTCTCAGCTATATGTTTTAGGTCTCTGTCATGTTGAAGGCCGATCCACTACCCATCTTGAGTGTTCTAGTTGAGGGGAGGAGTTTCTCGTACAATATTTAACAGTTAATGGAACCGTCCCTCACCTCCTCAATCTGGTGAAGTCATACTGTTCCCAAAGCAGAGAAAAAGCCCCAAAACATAATGTGCTTGACTGAAGAGACGGTGTTCTTGAGGTCATAGTCAGCATTTCTCCCCCTCCAAAAACAGAGGTTTAATTTTGGCCCCATCTGACCACAGCACTTTTTCCTAAGCCCTTTCTGGATCATTTTGATGTTAAAGGCAAACTTCAGATGTGTCAGACGGGCCTTCTTGAGCAGGAGGACCTTGCGGGTGCTTCAGGATTTCAATCTATTGTGTCATAGCGTGTTACCAATAGTTTGCTTGCTAACTGTGATTCCAACTGTCTTGAAATCATGAACAAGTTTCTTCCGTTTAGTTCTGGAATGATCTTTAACCTGTCTCATGATCATCTTTACCCCATTGGGGAAACATTGCAGGATTCTTCAGACCAAGGGCAATTGATAGTTATTTTTTATTTCTTCTATTTCCAAATAATCACACAAACAGTTGTCTCCTTCTCATTAAGCTTCTGTCTGTAGCCAAAGCAGCTTTGTGTCAGTCTACAATCTTGTCCCTGATAACCTTTGACAGCTATTAATCTAGTCTTGACCATGGTGAAGAGGTTGCAATGGAATATACAGATAGTGTTGGCTTCTTTATTAAACCTAACAAACTGACATTAGGAGTACTTTCCTGACAGGAGTGACAGGAGTAATCTGTGTTACATATAAGCACATAACCTACCTATTAATACAGTATATAATCAGTGGGAGCCAGATCAAATACTAATTTTACTCACCGAGTTGCGAAATAATTTATAAAGATTTATTTTTATAGATTTTTGATTGATATGCTGTCTCTATCATTTAAAGTAAAAACTACCATAAACATTATAGATGCTTAATTTCTTCATAAACAGGTAAACTATCAAAATCCGCAGGGGAACAAGTCATTTTTCCACTGTATGGAAGTGATGCAAGAATATTAAATCTCAGTTAAGGTACTGAAGAGGTTATAAAGGCTGAACATTGGGTTATGGCGTTTAAAGATGTCAGTTGTGTTATTTACGGGAAAGATTATTATTCCAAAAAGAAAGAATACGCTGACTTTCAGCTAATAACTGTTTAAAGGTATTGTCAATATATAAACATAAAATTGGTTGTAGCCTATGTTCAGGCAGACGCAGAGGTCGCGTTCAGTGAGACGCAAACGTCTCGTTCGGCAGACCAACGAGTCAAGCAACAGACGCAGACGTCACGTTCGGCAGACGCAGACGTCACGTTCGGCAGACGCAGACGTCACGTTCAGTGAGACGTGTGTGCGCTTATGGAAGGCCAATAGGGTCAAAAACGCGCGAATTTTAACACGTCAACAACACGTTAAGTACACTGTAAAAAGTAATAGCTGAATCTACTTAAGAAAGCTTAGTTTATTTAACTGATTTAGTAAAATTTGTTGGTTTTACTTGAATATGCTGTGTTGTGTGAACTTTTAGGTGGATGCAATAGTTAAACTAAACAACTTAAGTACACTGTACTCTAGAGCATCCAGTAAATTGTACCAAAGGCATCACTTTTGCAAATATCATGGTGGCAAAGGTGTTATTAAAAACACTTGTTTAATTTATCTCTCTGCACACACATACACAAACACAAACACATAAGATAATACATTTCATTGTGAATAGGCCTATGCTTGTTTAATCTCTATCTCACTCTTTCTCCACACACACACACACACACACACACAAATGTGTTCTGAAATTTTCTTTTTTACAACCAACAATAATCATAACAACCAAAAAGATATGTACTGTTTTAGTATTTTTGTGTTGGCGGGCCCTATTTACGTGCGCATGCGCAATAGCGAAGTGCTCGGTCTCTCAGTCAGCAGCACAGGTATCCGATGGAAGGAGGCAGAAGCGAAGAACTTCACATCTTGTTTAGGATCTGGAAGAATATCCAGGTATGCAGGTGACCTACTTATAAATCTATTAATCGTGTGTGCAGTTGTCATTGTGTTGAGTCACGTTTATTACGCGCATATATTAACAGGCTGTTTAACGTTAATTAAACTAGTTTCTTACCGCCATTTAAGACCAGTGGCTTAACAAGCTGGGTTACAAACTTCGATTTTTACCAAAAGAAATGTTATATACGTAAGATATTATCTGTCGTTAGTTTGTGGTTCACCATTATTTTTATGTAAAAACCGCGCGTCTTACTTTGCACGTGTCGTTCACGTGTAAATGAACAGTACGATGCACGACCGATTTACGTTTGTTCCGTTAACCATTAATTATTTTGAGCATTGTAACTTTGGAGGACTAAACTTATGGAGTGGAAGTGTAAATTCTGCTTTTAGTGTGAAAAGAGATCTCAGCTGTTGAAACCTTACATATTAAAACACGGAGGCTACACTAGAACTCCTCAAATTCCATGTCTCCACACAGCTTGTCTGTGCTCATTTAAATCATTTAATTCGCTTAAAATGAATTTAACGAAAAAACGTTCACAATAGGTGTATGGTAGCCAAACCAGTCCATGTGATGACACCACACTTTGATATTTCAAAAGCAAAAAAACTTAATTCGTCAATTTTGGTTGATAAAAAGTTTGATGTTTAATCCATACTCATATCCAAAGTGATTGCTTATTGTTTTGTGGTTCTGGTGGAGTTCAGCCGTATATCTGGCAAAAACCTGCAAACCGATTCATATCTTCAAGGCCAAAGGGGGAGACGTTGGCTGTAAACTTAAGAAGATTCTACAACATGTAAGCTCCACAGACACACCCCAGTTCTTTGTTTTTGCAGGTGTTGTTAGCTCTATTTTGTGTTAGTATGACGTCTTAACTTTACTTTAAATAATTTTTCAGAAATCTGACATCAATGGAAGGCGAACAGCCATTCTTCATGACCTCCCACTCCTCCTCGGAGAGGACCCCACTGATTTTTACAATACGTGTTTCGTAAGTAGTTTTGTCTGTTTTGTTAATAAATAATAAAATAAATTAGATTAGGCATAAAGAAAAGTAAAACAATTAAAAGCAGGAGACTCTAGAAAAGAGGGAATAAGGCTAGAAATTTAGACACTACTGATGTGAAAGGAAAAAGTCAAAAGGAGGCAAGAAAGTAACATAATTTTCAGGCAAAAAGGACAAACAAACATTTGGTGGACAGCAATGATATGTTTGCTGTGTATGTTGTGTAATGTTAATTAGTTTGACTTTATTTTTATGTTATGTTGTTTTAGGAAGGTGACGATGAAGACGGGTTTTCAAGCATTTCAATCGACATATTGACAGTGATCCCTGAGGACTGTGAAACCATACCGTACTCAATGCACCTTGATGCCGAATCCACTGCCCTCATTTCGGAAGGTACAATTGTAATGGATGACCTGGGAAATCTTCCCCAAGCCATGTGCATCCTCTTTGGGCTCATTTATGCTCTGAATTTAGAGTATCCCCCAGTACTGAAGAACACCTTCGATTTCATGCAGAGGGTGGTTTTGTCACTTGGGCACAAGTCTCTGAAACCTAAAATGCAATCCCTGAAAACTCTCCTACTACAGTAACGTAACTGTGGCAACAATTTTCATTGTTCGTGATTGATCATATTTAATATACAAAAATGGTTCATCGCCACTGGAAAATGTATTCTATTCCCTGTTGGAAAACCTACTTGAAAGGATAGTTAATCCACAAATGAAAATTCTGTCATAATTTACTCACCCTCAGATTGTTCCAAACCTGTAAAAATGAATTTGTTCTGCTAAACACTAAATAATATATTTGGAAGAATGTCAGAAACCGAGCAGGTCTCATCCCCGATTTAATAATATAGTGTTTATTTTCCCTACTATGACAGTAAATGGGGGGGATGAGATTTGTTTTGTAACTGACATTCTTCCAAATATCTTTCTCTGTTTTCATCAGAACAGATACATTTATACAGGTTTTGAACAATCTGAGGCTGATTAAATGATGACAGAATTTACATTGGTGGGTGAACTATCATTTTATTGTTAATATTAAACTTGCTTATGTTAAGTGGTTGGTTTTAAAAGACCATTCTTTTGATGTTTGATAAAGACAACAAATGTGTCCTGTACTTAAAGACTATGTCTTTAATATTCCCTAATTCTTAATTTTACCTCTGTGAAAAGGGGTAAAATTCACAGTTTGCTTAATGTCAAGTGTTTTTTATTTTTATAAAATGTTAAGATATTTTGACAAAGACAACAAACTGTACTAAATAGTTTTAACAGAATAGTCTACAGTTTTCTCCAATTGTACATTATATATCTTTATAACAAAGTTAACAAAAATGTAAAAGGGGACACATAATTGTTTTATACAAATAAAGAACCCTATTGTTGTACCAACAATCATTTGTTTGTCTTTGTATTAACAACTTATCGTTTTGAGTACAACTTACTTGAGAAATGTAAGGTAATCAGTTTCCACACATTTTTCTAGTAATATGAACTAGCAGACATATTAAATTTACTGTTTTATTTGAGTAATCTGTACTAAGCCTAACTTAAATCTTTAAGTCAACTGAACTTGTTATACTGACTTGCTATTACTCAAGTTTTCAAGTAGTTTTTGCAAATAAATAAGTTAACACAACTAAGTTGTTGTAGTTTATACAACTCAGAAATGATGAATGAATTTACTTGAAAATTCTGAGGTAATCAGTTTCCACACGTTTTCTAAGTAAATTCAACTTATTACTTTTTACAGTGTACGTGTACTTTAAGTGTACTTTACGCGTGAAAAATTAACGTGTACTTTACGTGTATTTAACACGTACTCAACGTGTTAAATACGCGTCAAGTACACGTAGAATACACGTAAACAACGCGTGATTCAGACGCCGGTTTCCAGTTTAAACGGGTCAATATCATTGGCTGCCTACGAATTGGGTCAAACCATTTCTGCACACTTGGGGGGTTGCCTGCTGCTCATAGGCTACATGCTACCACCATGAAAGATCATTTTGTTTATTTGTAATTTTCTTGTGTAGCCCACACGTATAAATGTCTATAAGTTAGTAAAAAATTAAGTTTATTAAGATAAGATAAAAGTTATCTAGAAAATCAGTTTTCTAACAAAAAGTTACAAATGTGGTTCTTTATAATTCTGATACAATCCATTGTAATGAATTTCGATTTTTGGTAAACAACAAACTTTTAAAGACTGAGATAAAGTTGCTGCTATGACCAGTAGGGTGCACCCAAAATACCACAGAAGTGCCATATTACAGAATCGAAATCAAATCACAATAGATATCAATGAAATAAGATACTGACACATGTTTTTTTCTGTAATAGCCCATCCCAGGTCATACTCATGATTTATATATCAAGGCATACCATACTTTAATAAGACACTAATATCACTGCAATACATTAAACTGCAATGCTCAGCTATACTCCACGTTTTCAACTGTATAGTTTTTTTTACGTAGAATATGTTTACAAGTAATCTTATTTCTGAGATATGCTTTTATTTCTTGAGAAATGGTACCATGGCCAAATGTACAACAAATAGATATATGATATAAATACATTAACTGGTTTAAAAATAGATATAGTCTATGTTATGATAAGGCTTAAATATAAATAAAGGCTATGTTATGTTAAGTCTGTAACAAAAAAATACAACCTTAACAGTTGTACCTGTAAGAAAAACAGCCAACAAACCAATAAGAATATTTAGTTTTATCTCCAAATCACAATAAAAAATATAGCTGCAGAAACTGTGACAATGGGATAATGATACCAACTTGTAAGGGAGATATTCAGCGCTACAGGAAGACTGTAAGATACAATAAGGTGGACTTCAAAATTTAGTTTCTACGTATACAGCATCCACCTGAAGGTTGTGTGTGCAAATAATTTAAGCTGAATGCACAACCTGCTCTCCCCTGACCTAACAGGACATGTAAGAATTAAGTTCGAGTTTAAGTGTAGTACTCCTGCAATGAGGAGAAGATTATATAAATGAACAAGACGGACGCGTTGCTTCCTTATCAGTGTTCTTACTGGAAATTGTTTAATGTAATGACATTGAATATATTTAAAAAATGTAAAAGAACAGCATGAATGATTCAAACATATGTTTACCCAACATAGAGGAATGATCAGTGACGTAACATCCACTCTGATAATAGCATTCAGTACTCATAGATCGTTAACGTCAATCACGCTTAGATAACAATTCAAAACAGAGAGAAAATAACGCTTAACATTTACAACACAAGATTACATTCACTTTCACAAATATACTTAAACTCTTGTGGAGTAGCACCATTGCGATACAAACGCACGTGCTAACCATGCTCTCTTTTATACATCGTTCATTAAAATAAAAATAAGAGATTAATG
Source organism: Barbatula barbatula (assembly GCF_947034865.1). Lineage (NCBI taxonomy): Eukaryota > Metazoa > Chordata > Actinopteri > Cypriniformes > Nemacheilidae > Barbatula > Barbatula barbatula. The sequence goes on along the minus strand of NC_136780.1, from coordinate 19,562,999 downwards.
ACTTAATAAACACCGTTACATCGCTATGTATATGTCACACATAAAATTTACAAGTACCTGCAATGAGGAGAAGATTATATAAATGAACAAGACGGACGCGTTGCTTCCTTATCAGTGTTCTTACTGGAAATGAAGCGCGTCGCGACGTTCTTCCCCATTACGTGCAGTGACGTCATCGCGCAGGTACGCAACTTTCTACGCAAAATACTCAAATAAATATATAACAACATCATTTTAACGAACTACATGAACTTAAATTGACAGTCAACTTTCAGTATACCACACTCTCCCCCACGAGATAAGATGTCGCCCCGACATCTAAACACAAAGTCCAAAGCATCAACACTTTGTTTATCTCTCTCTTTATGGCACGTTACACTTATACAACAGTAGAAGGCCACATGAAGTGGTAAATTTCCGTGCATAGTTACATCTTTACTTGTCTAGACATAAAAATGGATTAAACACCCAACAATAGAACAAAGCTGTAATAATACTGCAACAATGACACATCACCGAAAATATTTTGTTTTGTTCGCTAGCTAGTTATTTACAATTGACTTATGGTCACAAACATTTCCTTAACATACGTTACTCCGTAGAAATGTACACAATGTTTCTTAAGAGTACCAAGTCTATTTCAGTGTCAAACCACCAAGAAAAAACCCTTGGATCCAGGCTGATGCACAACTCGAGGGTACACTCTCTCTATACATATATAAAAAAAAATAACAATAAAAGAGTTCAAAGTCCGTAGAACAATGTCGTGAATGCACATAGTTCCAAAGTTTTTGTTCCTGTTCCATTTAAAGAACTCTTTGGGATATGTTTATAACAGTTCCTGTAGGTAGGTAGTACATGAGAGTACGGGCAAATGCTAAAGAGATCTCAACAATTGTTAGTAAACAGTCCCATGGAATTTTAAATTGTAACAATGTAGCATTCTCAACAGTTACTTATCACCAACAATAGTTGCTTTGGGAAACAATTGCTTGTCTATTTCCTCTAAGTGTGAGAAGTTTATAGTTCTTGCAGTATGCACTTACTAAGAAACAACAAACAGTCCCTGTGTAATGGTTTTAAGGCATTGAGATGGCAGTTCACACTGTACACAGGCCATAGAATGGCTATTCAGGGATGAAGTTCAAGGAAACTACAGTTCATTATTAGTAAGACACATGTTGCTGAGTATAATGAGGTGGCATTGGTAGCCAGGGGTTTAAAGCTGTTGCACCAGTGGCAATTACTTGAGGATAGTATGGACTACCCATTATTTGCACATTGTAACATGATGGAGTCCCAAAATGATCATAGGTAAATCTTTTTGGGGGCCGTCGTTTCCTCATGACAAGCTGGGACTCATTTATTCGCTCTGGTGTTAGATTTCTGAATTCAGGTGTCTCGGCTACTTCTCCAACAGGTAAATCTCGGTCTACTTGTTCAGCAATCTGTTTGTGTGCCTGAGGTTCTTGTCTCGGTTCAGATATGGCGGTAGGTTCTGGTTGTCCCATCTCTAACTCTCTCACGTGCGACTGGGGCATTGGCTCTATCAACTCAGGAAGACTGGAATCATCCTCGCAGGGTACTGACTGAGGTGGTAACATCTCTTTCTTTCTCAGATGATCACTGCTTCCCCTTCTCATTTGACTAGGTCCTACACGAAGGTGATATTCCTCTTCCTCACTCTCACTTTCTGAATGTTTTTCTCTCTCCCCAGGAGGCTGGGCTCGTCCTTTCATCTGTTGGTGCTTTGGTTTTGATGTGGGGGTATGTTTTGGTGCAGTTTCAAAGGGTAAGTGATCACAGGGAAGGAGAAGGTTGTGGTGCAACACTCTTGAGCGACCTCTACTCTGTTCAGGTTTCACTTCGTAGACTTGTATATCATCAGCAACCTGACGTATGATGATATGAACTTCGTTCTCCCAATAACTTAGAAGTTTTCCTGTACCGCCTCGCGGGGTCAGATTTTTCACCAGGACCCTGCTCCCTGGAGTTAGATTTGTATACCTCACTTTGAGATCGTAATTCCTCTTGTTTCGGTCAGCACACCTTTTAGCATGTTCTCTTGCAATCTCACACGCTTCTTGCATCCCCTCGGTCCACCGTTTCATGTACTCACTGTGGCTCACAGAGCTGGGGTTCGAGTCGAGTCCGAAAGCAGCATCGATGGGAAGCCTTGGAGAGCGACCAAAAAGAAGCTGGAATGGTGAAAAGCCAGTAACTTCACATTTGGTGCAATTGTACGCAAATATTAATTTGTTGAGTGACTGCTTCCAATTGGATTTTTGTCTTTCGGTGAGGGTTTTCATCATTTGCAGTAAAGTTCGATTAAATCTTTCCACCTGCCCATTCCCTTGTGGATGGTAGGGGGTGGTCCTGGAGCCGGCGATGCCACTGTACTTGCTGAGTTGAGTGAACAGCTGATTTTCGAACTCTCCCCCTTGATCATGGTGAATTCGGGTGGGAAACCCAAACTTGAGGGCAAAATCATTGAACAACTGGTCGGCCACTGTCTTTCCTGACTTTGAGGTGGTGGCATAGGCCTGTGCAAATCGAGTAAAATGGTCAATGATTATCAAAATGTACTCATAACCACCCTTACATTTGTCCACATGGAGGAAGTCAATAGATACCAGTTCAAACGGATGGGTCGTTGTTATACTTTTGAGTGGTGCCCTCGTTTCCCGACAGGGCTTTTTCTGTTTTATGCAGGAACAGGTTCTCAGGACATAATGTTCGATGTCTTTTTGCATGTGGGGCCAGAAAAAACGATCTCTGATGAGATTGTTGGTGCGGTCCAGACCCTGGTGGCCCATTTCATCGTGCAGTTCTCGTAAGACAGTTGTGAGGTTGGTAAAACCAGCTGTGTCCTCTGAGACGTTTTACGAAATAGAACTCCATCCTCATCCAATTTCAATTTGTCCCATTCTCTTAGGAGGCCTTTCAACTGTGATTTTGGTGAATTCCATCTCTGGGGAGGCCTGGTTCCCGATTGTAAGTGTTTAATGACTACTCCAATATCCTTGTCATTTTCCTGAGCTTGTCTTACTTCCACTCTTGACAGGGGTTGAAGAGTTTTCCCACTTTCCTCCACACTTGCAGAGATATACTGACAGGCTATAGCAGAGGGCACATCCAGATCGTTTTGGACTTCCACTGCCTGGATCAGAGATCCCACACAATCTGATGAAAGCTGCTCAGTGCATTCTCCCATTATTTCCTCCAAATCGGCTGGCATCCTGGAAAGTGAGTCTGCATCAATGTTTTCCTTGCCAGGGCGATAGCGAATTGTAAAGTGAAAATCTGCAAGCTCGGCAACCCATCGGCAGCCAGTGGCATTCAATTTGGCAGATGTCAGAACGTATGTTAACGGATTGTTGTCACTAAATACCGTAAAAGTCGGGGCGTAATAGAGGTAGTCTCTGAATTTTTCTGTTAAAGTCCGGGAACCGTAGGCTAGAACTCTTAGCTTCCCGTTTTGTTCCTGGTACAGGACCGCTCCCAGACCTTGGTTGGACGCATCTGTGTGAAGTGTGAAAGGCTGGGAGAAATCAGGAAATCCTAACACAGGAGGCTGAACTAAACAATCGATCAGTTCTTCAAGGATCCCTTGATGATTTTCTGTCCATTGGATCAGTTGATTTGATGGCATCACATGAGTCATTCTGCCTGTTTCCCTCTTTCGCTTTCCTTTCCTCTGGTCCCTCTTATTGTCAGTCTTTCCCTTTAGCAGATCGTAAAGGGGGTTGGCAATCCGCGAGAAATCTTTGATATACTGTCTATAATAGCTGAGCAGGCCCAAAATCTTGCGTAAGTCCCCCACAGTGTTCAATTTCTTTTCTTTGAGTGCTGTCACAGCGACTGTGTCTGCCGGGTCCATGCGGCTGCCTTCCGCAGAAACGATCCTGCCCAGATAGCGAACCTTGTTCTTGAAAAGCTCACATTTTTTTGGCTTTAACTTGACTCCATGGGCTTTCAACCGTTGCAGGACTCTCCTCACCGCTTCCACCTGTTCACCAAAAGACTTAGTAAAGACCAGTATGTCGTCAAGGTAGGGTATACAAATGTCATCCCTTAGTCCTTCCAAACATTCCTCCATAAATCGTTGAAATGCCGCTGGTGCATTCATTAGGCCAAATGGGATGCGGTTCCATTGATACAGGCCCCACGGTGTAGTGAACGCCGTTAGATGTCTATTCTCTGGACACATAAAGCCTTGGTGGTACGCTTTCCCTTGATCTAATAGAGAGAACCAGCTGTTACCTCCCAGGCCATCCAATATATCCTGCACTCTCGGTATAGGCTGGCGATCAGGAACGGTCTTACGGTTCAGGTCCCTATAGTCAATGCACAATCTGAGGCTTCCATCCTTCTTACGGACACACACAATGGGAGACGAGTATGGGGAATGAGACTTTTCCACCCACCCTTGAGCGATCAAATCACGCAGGTAATCCTTCATTTCCTGATATAAAGGCTTAGGAACTGAAGTGTATGTGCGGGTAACAGGTGTGTTGTCATTCAGAGAAATACTCAACTCTAATCCTTGAACACAGCCAATGTCATCATCTGATTTAGAGAAAGCATGGCATTCCTCATACCTTGGGAGCGGCTCTGATGCTGGGGGGCAGCTGTAGCTACTGGTTCCTGGTTATTCCTCGTAACATCTGTTTTACTTGCTGTTGCTGGGACAGAGTCAAATGGCCCACATCGACTGGAGGGTCCCATGAATCCTTATCCCCATCCACGTCCGTGGTTTCTGGTGGGGACTGCGTGACAGAGGCAGAGGTGGTGCTTTGTGGGGTTGGCAAAATAGACTTAACTGACTGGACTGTCCCCAGCTCTGTCCTCCCCATAAGCGTGATGTCATGTTCTGTTCCATTCTGTACACTGATGGTAATCTGTGGGCAAGCACCCTCTTTTAGCATAAGTAGTGTATCAAACAGTTCAAGGCCGTCAGGGTGTTGGGGATTAACATGTGGTTCAAACAGCAGCACAGTATCTTGTTTCACTAGTGGCCCCCTTACCTGACACTGAATCTGCATCACAGTTTGCTTTGGTACATTCACCCGCCCCTTTACTGTTCTAACCACATACACACCAGGGTCTTCTGCTGATACTAGATTGATGAAGGTGTGTACTTTATTTTTCTTGAGGCCCGGGAAAGCATTCCGAACAGTGTTGTACATATTTCCATCAGTCGCATTATGAGATCCATCCGAATCGCACTTCCGTATTAGTTGCTCTATTACATTGTACCCTATGATTGGCCTAGACAACTCTTGGTTCTTCAAGACAAGCACAGGAATGATTAACTCTCTCCCCTTTGCTACAGGGGATGTCAACTTGAAAGTAATTTCCACCCAGCCACTGTATGGTATGTTTGTTCCATTTGCCGCCACCAACTGCAGATTATCTGGAGCGCCTGCTGCCTCGGAAATGTTTTTAAGAGTCACATCAGGTGCGTACTTTGTTTTCCACAGTTCATCTATAATAGATACTTGGGAGCCTGTATCCCATAATGCTTCTGTCCTCTGTCCCTGCAGATAACAGGTCACTAGACATTGTTTGCCTACTAGAGATGTGACAGCAGAATGACAATTAACGTTACAAGAACTAGGTAAAATACTGTTAAGTGACTGGGGCTCAAGATCACGCTGTACCTGCTGATTTGGGCCACTTCCTTGTTCTTGGGACCTTTTCACTGTTTGGGTCACACCCTGTCCCTCGGGGGTAACCCACTCCTGTTTAACGCCGCTCCTGACTGGGGTCTGACAATCTTGCTCTTACAGCCAGCTGAGAAATGCTCGCTGCTGCCACACAAGTAACAGTGAGTACATGGTTCCATGGTTTTGCATTGCTGGCAATGGAAACATTGTCTCGCTCGTGGATGGCGAGGTGGTCGGTACTGATGAGGGTATGGTTGTGGCGGCACCACATACTGCTGGCCATAATATGGGGCTGCTCCAACGTTTAGAGGCTGAGTCGCATAAGGTTGTGCATGATGGGTTACATACTGTTGGGGTGACTGCACAGGATGCTCTTGTGTGACAAAAGGGTATTGAACCGGCTTTGTGTGCGGTATATATCGTTCCGATACATGTTTTTGACTTTGGTCAAGCTGGTGTGAAGACGAATATGGACCCGTCCCCTGTTGGCATTTAACTGTCTCTGCTCCCCAGGCCTGACTCTCTCGGATTGGCGTCCATCCAGGGGCCGGTTGGAAACCTTGGGAGCGGCTCTGATGCTGGGGGGCAGCTGTAGCTACTGGTTCCTGGTTATGGACTGCACAGCATCGCTGAGTAACAGGAAAGGGCTTCTGCATTGTTTCTTTAAGTTGCATGACATCCTCACTTAGACTTTTCAGCTGCGCCATCAGATCAAACTTAGGGTGTTTAGATTGGCATTTTGGTTCAGGGTCATCTAGCTGCACAACATGAACAGTGCCGGTTCGTTCACCTTTCCGTTTGCTTTGCAGTTCCGATTCGTTAGAACAAGCGACATTAAGTTTCTCTAGTAACACTTCGTCGGTTATAGTGGGGTTGGACAGATATTGTTGAAGGTCACTTTGGATGCGATCATTATGCAGCCCTGTTAGAACTGTGTGTAAGAACATGTTTTGGACCAGAGCCGGGTCATATTTTAACCCAGAGTCATCTTCTTGAGAGGCGAACAAGATTTTCTGTCTAAGGTCGAGGACGCGGATCAGGAAGCTTTGTGGGGTTTCTTTTGGGCGCTGCGCTTCTGTAGTGAGTTGTTTATATAGTTCAGTTGCATTTTTTTCCTGGTAGTGAGAGCGCAATATGTGTCTTAGCACTGGGAGTGTCAGCCCTGCCTTTCCCTCAAGATAACTTCGCAGCTGAAACCCTGGCGTGATAGCCTTGATGACCGAATCAATTATTTCCTGTTCTGGGTAACCTTTGTTTATTCCACTTTCTATCTGCCGTACCAAACTTGAAAAGGAAAGTCGGTCCTTTTGACCCGGATCACCTATCAGACCTGATATTTTGAAGTCTTTATGCCATACTGAGGTGACCTGTCGCTGTGGTAGATCTACAGAGCTCACTGAGTTATGGTCCTTATGTCCCTGTTGGCCTTCCGTGGTGTGAGGCATGGCATGACTGATATGCATGGTGGAAAACGACTCTGACACATTTTCATTTTCCCTTATTTCCCGCATCATGTTAGCCCCCTCACGAGAAGTATTTTCCTCTCTCGCAAGCCTGTGTTCAGAACTGTCAACATCAGTCCCCGTGAGCAGACTCAATTGTTCATTAATTTCCAGCAGCTCAGCCATCCCACCATCCTCGAGCTCCCCTAACTCAGCTCTTAGCATGTGGTTACTCAGACTGTTTAACAGAGACAAACGAGTTGCATTTGTTTCACCCTCCTTTGTAATGTGAAGAAAGACACAGAGTTCTGTCAGTTTTTCACGTGAAAGTTTACATAGTTTCTCCCCGATTTCATCCTGGAGACTTTTAAACGCATCCATTATTAGCAGCCGTGTATGGGTTGTTGAGGGTAGTGTTTACCTCACTGACTCGACGTTGCTACTGCTGGTTATCGCTGAACCTCAGCAAGTGCATTGCTCGACCAGATCACCTCACTACTCGCCCTCGCTGCCTCACACTGCAGTTTCAACGTCACTGTGAACAGGATGGTGTTGCTAGATGGGTTCTACCGGCCAGGGAGTTAATCCACCCAACATTCATCCCAGCGGTGCCTCCAAAATTGTAGTACTCCTGCAATGAGGAGAAGATTATATAAATGAACAAGACGGACGCGTTGCTTCCTTATCAGTGTTCTTACTGGAAATTGTTTAATGTAATGACATTGAATATATTTAAAATGTAAAAGAACAGCATGAATGATTCAAACATATGTTTACCCAACATAGAGGAATGATCAGTGACGTAACATCCACTCTGATAATAGCATTCAGTACTCATAGATCGTTAACGTCAATCACGCTTAGATAACAATTCAAAACAAAGAGAAAATAACGCTTAACATTTACAACACAACATTATATTCACTTTCACAAACATACTTAAACTCTTGTGGAGTAGCACCATTGCGATACAAACGCACGTGCTAACCATGCTCTCTTTTATACATCGTTCATTAAAATAAAAATAAGAGATTAATGACTTAATAAACACCGTTACATCGCTATGTATATGTCACACATAAAATTTACAAGTACCTGCAATGAGGAGAAGATTATATAAATGAACAAGACGGACGCGTTGCTTCCTTATCAGTGTTCTTACTGGAAATGAAGCGCGTCGCGACGTTCTTCCCCATTACGTGCAGTGACGTCATCGCGCAGGTACGCAACTTTCTACGCAAAATACTCAAATAAATATATAACAACATCATTTTAACGAACTACATGAACTTAAATTGACAGTCAACTTTCAGTATACCACATAAGCAGGACAAAAATGACATAAAATGTAAAATAACTATAAAGAAAAAAGACAAGACAATATGTGTCAGCTTCAGTTGAATATCAGAAACAAACATGAAAACTGCTGTTAAATCCTAACCCTGCCGAAATGTCCATAAGTACAGAATTTGGCAAATAATGTATATCACCACTATAATTTGTGTTTGAAGTGCAGACTAGTGTCCAACAGACAGAAGGATAACATCTCCACATAACTCCTAGCGATTGTCCCCGAGATCCTGAGGATGGCAGCTTGATGGTGTGACACTTTATTAATGAGAGATAATGATGTCAAGAGCCAATGATTCCAGGGTAAATTTTATGAGCAAAAAAGTTTAGAAATTTTGGACTGTTGTAGCGCAAGAGGGTTTAAGTTAGAGACCCCAATTTGCTATGGTAACATATGAAACCACTTTTGGCCAATTTAAGAGATAGTCTAATTGCATTTGACCGGATTGTGTTCGTGGTAAAGATACTCATGTGGTTGAATGCACTCAAATAGCCACAAGACACCGCCTGCTCTCTGCCTTTGGACATAATCCATTAACATTCTGTGACTTGCATTCTGTTTAACCCCTTCATCAGCGTTGTCTGCACTTGGGTTCTTCTTCCTCCTCATCCACGATCACGACAGTATGACAAAGTAGAATTCCAAAGATATTTAAGTAATTATTGAAAAATGATAGACACAGACAGCCATCCATTAACACACAAAAACAATACTGGACAATGAACTAAATGAACAGACTTAATAGGGGAACATAATCAGTTAAAACAGAATCAGTTGAGGGACTAATTAACTAACGAAATAAGACAAAAATAGTAGAACCAAACCTGTAAAACCATGACAATAACAAGTCTATTATGCATGTGAGCTATCTTCTCAGTGACACCAAAATTGTAAAGAATAGTTATATTGATGACCAACTTAAGCGTGGATGTCAACTTTCCTGGCTCAGTGCATGAATCTCTGTTCTGTCAGTGCTTGAGAGGTAAAGTATGGGAACAAAACAGAACACTTGGATTGTGGCAAAGAAACCCTATATACAATTTTCCCTTTTTGTACTAAGACAGGGCGATTAATGGCCGGTTGGTGGCAGATAGCCACTTTAGTGTGGCCTCACTCAAACCAGTGTCGGGATGGTTATGACCCAAAGTATTAAAATTGTATGATTCAGCTGACCATTCAGCTGGGACCAGCCATCATTGACATCAATATACTTTGTCACTTTAAATGCAAACTGACACTCCAATTTTTATATTGTTTGTTAAATGGCTAAATAGAGGAAGTAAAGTATACATGAATAAATATGTATAGTGTTCATATGGCTGCTTAATTATATGAGTTTACATACTGACATCTGTTTCCCACCTGTTACGTCTTAATGTTGTTTCATTAATTAACAATCCAGCACATTAAAAGGGCACTGAGAGGGTTACAGGGTTCTTAAAAGGCCCTGACAAAGTTTTACAAACAAATGTTATCTGTTAGTTTAGATACGTCATTTAATTCTGAGAACGTGGCATTCGTTCGTAGCATAGGACTGACTTTAATTTATATACAGGAATTGAAGATTTTTTTTTATATTTCTCTTGTAGAAACTGAATGTAGAGGCTTCAGTTTCCTCAAGAAGGGGACAGTAATTTATGTTCACATTCAAATATATGCAATAAAGAATAGCTCTGTGCATTTACCTCCATGCTAAGTTTCTAAATTCTAAGTTTCTATCAATTGTAGCGACAATGAGTCTTGGGGAAAGATCAACTCAAATGGATTGAACATTCATTGATTTATGAATATAATCTGCTGGTCGTTCATATTAAATCTCAATTTTCCCGATAAGGAAAAATGTTTAATTTAGTACAAGTAACCTCTTATAGAATTGTTTAAGTTATATGATTATTTCGTTTGTCCTGCAAACTATAGTCATAACTTCTCACTCAATTCTCAATAAGGAATTACTGCCTTACGAACGTCTAAAATAGTCTTAATTTTCTGATCAGGACAAATTAATACTTCCTAGGTTCGTACTGTTTATATCACTGAAATAGTAATACACTAAACCGTAGGTAACGTTAATATCTTAGTTTCATTGACTTCGAGCATGTGGTGCAAATAACATATTAAGTCCACATGTACTTTTTGGGATTTTAATAAACACAACTAGAGAGTATAACACTACGGTTTCACACAGAGTAAATATGCACAGACATATACGTATAATAAAACGAAACAAATAAGGCACTAAACACAATTATTTAGTAAGAGTAACAGGAAAGAGAGAGAAAAGAGAGAGATAAACACATTTCACTCCGTTCTTTACAAGAGACCTCAAGCAGTTTAACTTATCCCAAAAAGGGAGCACTTAGACGACCTTTAAATGCAGTTTGATTGAAATAGGAAGATACTTGCTTTGTGCTGCTTCGTGCGTGTGTGTGTATCGGGTTCACAATGTTTTGCGGCGTTCAAAAGTCCTTTCCGGGGCCTGTGGGGTGTGGCTCCAGGCTGCGTCAAACAAGGTTGCGGTTGCTAAGCGATGGAAGTCCGTTCTTGCTCGCGGTTATACAGAACTTATAGTCAAACTCAGATGACCAAATAAAGGAAGTTATCAACGAAACGAAAGTTACAGAAAAGCAACGAAAACTTCTTGCAAAAGGGTCTGATTGTAGAGGTCCCTTGGAGATGTCCTGGGAAGTTGGTGTTGTTACTCCTTTTTGGCGGAATGCCACGATTAACGTTAGGTATCTAATTTTATAGATAAGACCGGCTACCACCTCCCTTTTACGATGGCCCAATCGGATATAAGAGATCGAGGCGGGAAGAATTCTCTTTGTTTCGCGGACTCCCTCCTCCTGGCGAATCTAATGGGGGTAGCGAAAAAGGGCATTTACCCTTTGATAGCTGGTACTGTGGTAATGTCACGTTCTATGCCTGTTTGTTTAGTTCACTCGGCTGGGCAGCCATTAGCTAATTGTTGCACTTCGCACCCAATCAGCCCGCACCTGTTACTCGTTACCTTACTCCTATTTAACCTTGTCTTTTCGTTTGGTCTGTGTGGGTATGTCTCGTGTACAGTGTGATTTGTGACTGTATAACTTGCCGCTGGACTAATTGTGTTCTTACAGACTTGTTTGCTAAGGAGATTTGTACATCTTTTCTGCCCAGGGCCATCAGTCGAGGAAATAGTTTATGCTTTTCCTGACAGTGAGATTGCATAGAGAGCTTCTGGTCGGACGTCCTTCGGCGTTACTCTCTGTCCACTGTCCCAGTGGACACAGGCACTCGGAGTGCTTTGCTTTTTCTGTTATCCTTTTGTTTTGTTCTTACAATAAATCATTTTTTGCTCTATCCTGCATCTGAGTCCTTCTGTCCCGTGACAGAACATACCCACGTTATTCCCCTCACAGGAAGCCGATGCCACCGTCCCTTCTGCTCACGCATTCATCGGTAGATGCCTCCGCACGTGGAGGATCGCTAGACGAGCCCTCGTCCGTACGAGCGAACGTAACAAGGCGTCGGCTGACCGCCACCGCTCTAAACCCCCACTTTACGTGCGCGGTCAGAAGGTTTGGTTGTCCACCTCCGACCTACCTCTAAGACTGCCCGCACGTAAACTGGGACCCAAATTTATCGGCCCCTACCCCATCACCAGGATTCTCAACCCTGTGACGGTTCGGCTCAAACTGCCCCCCACGTTCAAAAGGGTTCACCCGGTGTTCCACATATCCAAGATTAAACCTGTTGCTCACTCCCCTCTCCAACCCCTAACATCCGCCCCTCCGCCCCCTCGACTCATCGAGGGGTCGCCCGCCTACACTGTACGACGGCTCCTCGATGTGAGGCGACGGGGTAGAGGCCATCAATATTTAGTAGACTGGGAGGGCTACGGTCCGGAGGAGAGATGCTGGGTTCCGGCTCGCGACATACTAGACCGCGCCCTCATTGACCAGTTCCTCCGCTCTCGTGAATAGCTCTCGTTGATGCCAGGAGGCATCTTGGGGGGGGGGATTCTGTCACGTTCTATGCCTGTTTGTTTAGTTCACTCGGCTGGGCAGCCATTAGCTAATTGTTGCACTTCGCACCCAATCAGCCCGCACCTGTTACTCGTTACCTTACTCCTATTTAACCTTGTCTTTTCGTTTGGTCTGTGTGGGTATGTCTCGTGTACAGTGTGATTTGTGACTGTATAACTTGCCGCTGGACTAATTGTGTTCTTACAGACTTGTTTGCTAAGGAGATTTGTACATCTTTTCTGCCCAGGGCCATCAGTCGAGGAAATAGTTTATGCTTTTCCGGACAGTGAGACTGCATAGAGAGCTTCTGGTCGGACGTCCTTCGGCGTTACTCTCAGTGGACACAGGCACTCGGAGTGCTTTGCTTTTTCTGTTATCCTTTTGTTTTGTTCTTACAATAAATCATTTTTTGCTCTATCCTGCATCTGAGTCCTTCTGTCCCGTGACAGGTAATCTCTAAACGAAATTCGATATATTCACATTTTTGTGGTTACAGAGGTATCAAACACTATGATTCTGTGCATCAGGAATACGCAGATGCATGATTATCACAGTTGCCAGCATACAGGGTTCGTTGAACATACAATTAACGTCATGGCTGTTTTATGTATAGCATTTGAAAACATTGAATCATAAACATATACATTTAATACAGTTTCAGCTAGTTGTTATCAATGAAGTCTTTATATGGTCATCCTCGTGAATTCTTTGGTGTGTGCGTAACTGCAGTCCGCGTGTGTTTGGGGGGTCATGTGTGTGCGCAGTGCGGAGGTCTTCTGACTTGGGCCATTTGGAGGCAATAGGAGTCACGCGGAGCAGCTATCTCCCGAAGGGGATCGTAAAACTGACTTAATCAATCGTTTTGTCCCAGACATGGTGGCGTCTTCAGGATAACTTATGTTGGTATGCTTGTGTGAACAAAAGGGCTGTGTTTTAGCGTGATCTGACAAAGCGCCTGCCAGATTGCCTACACATCCTCATTAGTGTTACACAATGCACACAGAAAGTGTCTTTTCTTTATTTGTTTCACCCTTATAAAGGTTAAAAAACCTTTTAATTATATTTGGTCTCCATCAGCTGCCAGTACTACTATACGATTTGGTTGTTGGGCGCAGATGTCACTCTTTCATGTTATTATTCACCCATTTCACAAATAATTGTTTGATAAAATTAGGTACAAGCGCTCATCCTAATCCTGAAAGTCTTTTAATTAATTTAAATTATATCACATGTGTTTAAGTGCAAAATCTCTGAAACAGAAATGTTTTAACAAGCACCACCTGCTGGTTATAATTGTTGGCACAAAAAGCTCACCTTGTTTTACAAAGACCTATATGTACTACAATACGCTTTATCATATAACTATCTTAATTAAGTTTATCTACATAACAATAATAAATAAGAGACAAGAAAAGACAAATAAATAGAAGTATCCATAGCATGTTTAATGTTGGTAGCACAGAGTCTATAGGACCCCCCAGGTGTGCAGAAATGGTTTCGTAGGCATCCAATGATATTGACCCGTTTAAACTGGAAACCGGCGTCTGAATCACGCGTTGTTTACGTGTATTCTACGTGTACTTGACGTGTATTTAACACGTTGAGTACGTGTTAAATACACGTAAAGTACACGTTAATTTTTCACGCGTAAAGTATGCGTAAAGTACACGTACTTAACGTGTTGTTGACGTGTTAAAATTCGCGCGTTTTTGACCCTATTGGCCTTCCATATGCGCTGGTAGTCATATTTTTGGACCGAATGGAACGCCATACACGGAGTTCCCGCCATACTTACCCAGCTTAAAGACGTGCTAACGTACGCGTGACATGCGTGTGGAGAACGTGCGTTCGTCTTAACGTCTAAACTAACGTAACGATGCTTTCTGAGTTTACAGAGTGAAGGGTGTGCTCATGGTGGTTTCAGTTTCGTAGTATGGTATTGCGCATTGTTTATTATTTAGCTTAAGAGACTTAAGAAAAGAATAATAAAAAATATATATTCAAACGGCCAAAACAGCAAGTGGGAGTAACAAGGTTGGTTCTACTTTTTTATTTTTTATTAATGAAATATAACAATATAACAAATGCACAACACAAAATTCAACAATTCCAGTTGTTCCTTTCTTTCTTAAAAAGGGCATAAACATATTAGACAACCACAACGATAATAAAATAATATAAAAATTAGATCACATAAAGGGTGTGAAGAATCATAATTTAGTGACTATGTTTATGAGATTTAGCCTCAGGGCTCTGGTATAAACCGAGAAGTCAATGCCGAAATGAAGGAGGCCTAACATATCTGAATACTACTAAATATAAAATTAAAACCGCCTGTAGGTGGCAGCAAGGCACCGCTCTATTACAGTTTTTGCCCATTGCTTGAACACTTTTTGCAAAACTTCGGCTCATTATGTCGAATTAAAACTCTGCTATCAAAACCTAACAATCCTTTGTCAAAATATCACTCTGATGACAAAATGATACTCACTTGCATCATATGAATACACTTTAATAAAACACTATGTTTAATTTTCACTGTTTTTAATCAGTTAACATTCTGTGAGGCTCAAGACTTACAGTTTTTCTTTTTCCAACAAAGGTTTTCAAAACAACCAAAAATGAAAGTACTGAAAGGTTACAAATGACATCAACTCAATACTGTGCATAACAGTACTATACTATACTTTACAGGACAGTACAGTACAGTAGATGCAGTAACGCAAAAATAAAACAAAAATACATTACTGTTCATACACAAAACAGGCCAATTGTCCATGGGTGGGATAATGGACCCTGTCGTCTGTCTGGCCACAGGATCTCAACAACAACACAAGCGATATTTTCTCCTGCTAAGCTTCTGTGAAAATATTGTCTTTTGTGCTGAATCCATCCATGATTTGACCACACCTAAAGGGCATGTGCATGTGGTTGATGGTCATATATGTGCCATGAAAATATTCAATAGGGTTTGGAAATGGTGAGTAATGTTGCAAGTATACTGATCATGGTTGGTGAACAGCAAACCTGTACAAGAACAGCAAACCTATATGACTGAGACATTTTTTAAAGGAAATACACCCCAAACAGTTTGTGCAAAGGAGTATAGTGATTTCATTAAGTACAACGTTCCTGAATCAATGTCTTTGTGATCTTGGATCAACACTTTTTTTAATTTATATTCTTTGTATATCTATGCTGCAGCATTACATTCATTACAAAATCAGTGGTGTAGTGGTTGATACGTCCGACAAATTATTTTGACTCTGCTTGTTTTTGAGAAGTGAATGAATCAGTTTGCATGTGATGAAAAATTGTTCTGAATTTTTGAAGAGATTGACAGTTTAACTGATAATCAGCAAATCAGTTTTGATCAACAGGCCATATACTTTTAGATAATGTGCTAATGGTTAAGAATTTTACATAATTTGCCAAAACACATGCAAAGTCTCTTTCGAAAAACAAGCCAAAAAGGAACAACATTAACTGCTTTTAAAACACCTGTAAAGAAAACGTTTGCAGATAAGAAAATCACTAATATTAAATTGCAAATTTACTTGTTGCTAAGAGTTAGCTTATTAAGACAGAACCTCTTATGTCAACTTTTACCTATGTCTTAACTTTTAGATTAAAAAGGCAGAGACCATCGAAGATGCCCAAACAGCCATTCTTGAAGCATCAAACAGCCTCCACATGCTTGGTGCGCTGTGTAGGACTGCAAACCTACAGGAAAGGGATGATGTGGTCCAGGCAGCCCTTAACTACTATGTGGAGGGACGAAGGAGATGGCCTTAAAACAGTAATATTACCTGCTTGATCACTGCAGTATGAATAGTTTACAAGTATTGACTGTCATGATTCTGCTGCATCATGTCATGTTTCTCTTAGTGTAGTGGCAGGATCATGACAGAACCTCATGTTTAATTATTGTTGTAATTGCCTTCCATACGCTCTCTCCAGGTCTCGTCTCTGTTCCCATCCTCTCTTTATTGATTATTGCCCTACACCTGTTTCCCTCTTGATTTGCTCCCTTACTTAATGCCCTTGTGTCTTCTGTCTTGTGCTGGTTCATTGTGATTTGGTTGGTGAGTTCATGTCTTGTCAGTTTAGTTATTTGTAGTTAATGTCAAGAGTTTATTTAAGTGTAGCTAGTTATAGTCCTGTCTTGTCATGTTATTATATTGTCATGTTTTGTTATGTTACCCCCACGTGGGTCTTTGTTTTATTATTTATTAAATTATCTGTTAACCCCTTAACCGCTGTCTGCACATGGGACCTCTCTCTGTGTCTCACCACGAGATTCATGACAGAATGAACCAGCCATAATCGGACCCAGCAGACAGAGGGATCGTTGTGGCAGCAGTAGAGGCTGCCGGGTTCCCCTCCAGGGTTAGAGGCTGCCGGACTCCCTTCCAGGGCCAAGAACGCCGGACTCCCTTCCTGAGTCAGGGCCGCCAGACTCCTGGGTTGAGACTGCCGGATTCCTGGTCAGGGCCGAGGCCGTCGGATTGCCTTCCAGGGTTGAGACTGCCGGTCTTCCCTCCAGGGTTGAAGCTGCCGGAATCCTGTTGCCCGCAACCGATCCCCAGCCAGGCATTCCAGGTCGGTGCAGCTGGGCATTCCAGGTCGGTGCAGCCGGGCATTTCCGCCTGGTGGAGCTGGGCATTCCTGCCCGGCGGAGCCAGGCATTTCCGCCCGGTGCATGCGGCCATTCCAGCCCAGTGTATGCGGCCATTCCAGCCCAGTGCATCATGTCTGTGTCTGCCGGCGCTATCCAGTTTGTGTCTGCCGGAGCTACCCAGTCTGTGTTTGCCCATGTTTGGACTTCCCTTTGGACTCTTGTGTGCCCCTTACCTTGGACTCTTGTGCTTGCTTGTTTTGATTTGTTTTATCATGTTGATTTGGTTTTGCCTTTGTCTGTCTTGTCTTGTTTGTGCCTTGAGGAGCATCAGGTTGCTGCTCCTTAAGAAGAGGCTTCTGTCATGATTCTGCTGCATCATGTCATGTTTCTCTTAGTGTAGTGGCAGGATCATGACAGAACCTCATGTTTAATGTGGAGAGAGGCAATTATTGTTGTAATTGCCTTCCATACGCTCTCTCCAGGTCTCGTCTCTGTTCCCATCCTCTCGTTATTGATTAATGCTACACCTGTTTCCCTCTTGATTTGCTCCCTTATTTAATGCCCTTGTGTCTTCTGTCTTGTGCTGGTTCATTGTGATTTGGTTGGTGAGTTCATGTCTTGTCAGTTTAGTTATTTGTAGTTAATGTCAAGAGTTTATTTAAGTGTAGTTGGTTATAGTCCTGTCTTGTCATGTTATTATATTGTCATGTTTTGTTATGTTACCCCCACGTGGGTCTTTGTTTTATTATTTATTAAATTATCTGTTAACCCCTTAACCGCTGTCTGCACCTGGGTCCTCTCTCTGTGTCTCACCACAAGATTCATGACATTGACAGGTGAAAATGAAATGTTAAATGAAATAGTCCTTACTGTAGGGGTTTCAGATATTTCCTTTAATTTGTAACATGTCTGTACATTTGTTTTGCATGCCAAATATTGATATAGCCCTACTGTTCATTAAAACATGTTTGTGCTTGTCTTATTGAAAGTCTGAAGGAAGGGCTGGAGACATTGGGGGTCCTTCATGCTCTGGAGGACAATTCTTCACTACTTGAGACACAGTTTTGTGGTGGAGCACCAACTTTATCGGCCGCCTCCTTACTTGACCTCTTCAAAATTGTGTACTCCCCAAGAGGAAGCAATAGGGGGGCTTTGGAAGAGGTCGCAGTTGGCTACTGGAGGGATTGGATAATAGAAGTTGAAGGTCAGTTATTATATAATACATGTGCAATGTTCTTTTGCTATTGAATATATGTTATTTTCACCGCAGCAGGACTAAAAGGCATATGAAAAAAGAAATGTTGATGATCACATGCCGACTCAAGTGTTATATTTACATTTATTTGTTTGGCAGATGCTTTTATCCAAACCTCTGCATAAGCTAAAAATGTATTTGTTCTGTAACCTTTCGCACGCACCCGTTGAATTAAACACACACAGATTAATGCAACCAACCCCTGGTTTAACTTAATTTCAAACATATTGACCTGTTCTTAAAATATTGGTGTGGTATTGTCGATCAGTTTTACACACTTTTTGGGGGTTTTGTGTTACAGATGGAGATGCAGCAGTGGAAGATGGGAAGAAAATTGAAATTACACTGGAAGATGTCCTTGTGTTTGCTTCCGGGGCATCTGCCATACCTGCATTTGGTTTCAGAGAAAATCCAAGCATTGATTTTCTTCATGAGGACCGAAAAGGCAACCGGCGGATGTTTCCGGAAGCAAACACATGTAGCATTACTTTAATGTTGCCTGTTGGACATGATTTTTATGATTTTTGTCACTTCATGACAACAGGGATAATTCAGTCTCCTGTGTTTGGAGTAGCTTGATCACAGTTAACTGGATCGCTGTTTATATTACTAAACATCTAAGGAAATGTATATTTTTGTCATAACAAAAGAACAAATTTAAATTGCATATTATAGAGCTACAAAAGTGCTGCTCAAAAGTAAAAAGAGATCAGCAAATTTCAATTTCAATTAAAAGTGATTGGCTACTTTAATTGTTTAATTATTTTCTTTAACATCATATGTCCATTTAATCAAGATTAAAAAATTATCTGAAAAAAAATTCTCTTTCTAATTAAATAAATTGAGCACATACAACATACAACAGTGTTGATATCTGGGATCAACAGATCTTGATAAGTTAATGCCTCTTAAATTTTAACGTTATATAAAAATGTTGTCCTTTATTTCATGGCAACACATTTTTATTATTGTATTTTACATTATTTACATCATATTTAACACATATTCAGAAACCAGCCATACTTGAAGAAAATATCATCTGCAAATCTGCTTATAATTTTATTACCAACTTAAAAAGTGCATCATTTATGTGCACATTAGAAAGATTGGTAAGGCCTGCAGTGTATTGATTGAGAAGTTTGCACAGAAACTGTAAAGATACGTTGAAAATAGTGACAAAAAAAACACAAAAATAATTTGCAGAGCAAATAAATAAGGTTTGAAACAGTGCCACCTGCTGACAGGATGGGGTACTGTTTATTGTAACAGTACAGAATAACGAGCGCTTCAGAGCTGCGTTTAATATGGAATGAACGCGTCAGATTACACTCATGCACCACAACTAGCATTACGAAACATAATAGTATACTTTTCTTGTTCATTAAATTAAGTCTGTTAAATCCTCAAAAAGATAAGGGGCAAAACATGAGGGTCTTAGCCCCTAACTCTGAATGAATGGAGCTTCCTCATCTACGGGTTCCTGAATAAACGGACATGCCATTTGAATGTCTGTGTGGCGAAATTGTGCGCGATTAAGTAAAACGAATTAAAAAACAAACGGCGAAGGCAATTTCAACACCGCTCGCGTGCTAAAAGGGGCGGAGATTGTAACAAACCCCGGGTTAGTGGAATAAAACCTGCTCCCGACCAGGTTAGGTTCACAGAGTAGGTTACTATGGTTACTCTCTCTGAGTATAAGATACCTCGATTTCTGAAACGGAAAAACCCAGAGTATCCCGTTTTCTGGGGAAAGATTACTCTGAGTTTGCACTTAACCTGCTCTCTGAAACGCTACAAGGATATTGTAAAACATAAATCCATTGTGTGACGTAAAAAATCATTAGTAAATGTATTTTTTAGAAAATAAGAAGAATATACAGAATTCTCCAGGCGTATGGCAGACGTATGGAAAGACGTTTGGGTCATATTTTATGGAAAGCCGTTTGGGTCATATTTCGCCATCAACCAGACGCCTGGTGTTCAGATGACGCCTGCTTTTACGGCGTTTAAGACGTATAGACGCCTGCTTTTACGCGGTTTAAGACGTACAGACGCCGTAAATTACGGCGTTTGCGCCTTAGAAACGTCGTAAATTACGGCGTTTGCGCCTTAGAAACGTCGTAAATTACGGCGTTTGCGCCTTAGAAACGTCGTTAATAACGGCGTTTCTAAATGCAATGCGAAACGCCGTTCATTTCGCCGTTTGAACTTCCATATTACGCCGTAAATTACGGCGCTTCCGTGTAACAAAGGCGCCGTAAAAAGCGGCGTTTTCTATAATATTAAAATCAGCCCCGCCTTTTCTACACAGTCCAGCCCCTCCAATGAACACAAAGACATGTGTAGTAGAATGTCGATCTGAATAACTGTTCCTGTTTTTAACTTTATTGCGAATAATGCTTAGACTTTCATCATGTGATATTTTCGATTGGGCGCGTTTATCCTCCTTTTCGTTTATCATATGTGTACGAGCGGCATACATTTGAACGAGCACGTCCGTGACACTTTGTGCGTTTATGTCTATGTTGTGACTTCGAGCCCGTCGTCGTCGTCCGCGGTGGCGTAGTGGACTGCGTGCGCAGCAGCGGAACTTCATCACTTTTAACGATTGGCGTTCGTTGGCATATTCTTCATTCCTTTTGAATTGTTCTATTGAGTCGTGTTGTTAAATGTTGGAACACTACCTGTTGCTGGCAACTTATTAAATGACAAGAAACGCTTATTACAAGCCAACAGTCTAAGGCCTTTATGCATGCAATAGCTGCGGGCTAAGTCTGCTACTGTGGCTGTTGTAGCTTGCCATTAAAGGCTCCATAGGCTTTGGAAAGGCGTAATATTGTTTATTTTACATGGTGCTAATTGAGGTTTGAGTTTAGCCTATGTAGTACGTTTTATTCTGCTAGTTGAGGCTGTAATAAAAAGTTCATTGTTATAACAGTTGTCTATATTAATATGTGATACGTTATCAAAAATGTTCAGCATCGTTATGTTCAGTGTCACGTGATTCTCCATAAACCATTCTAGTATGCTGATTTGCACAGGAATATAAAAATAGATGTTCAAAATTGATAATATGAGCCATTATTAATAACTGCTATATTAAAATAATTTCTGAAGGATCATGTGAAACTGAAGACTGGAGTAATGATGCTGACAAATTCACATTTTGATTGTTCTTGGCGTGAAAGGTAAAAAACTAAGTAAACTTCTTCTAAACCTCAAGCTCGTGTCTGATGGTGTGGTGCTGCGACAACGAAGTATAAAAAACTAAACTTCCTTGTCTTGTAATTGTCTGATAAGGGCACTAATAACAACAACAATGATATAAATATTACATTGAAACGGCGATCAGTCATTGTAATGCTAAATACTTTAAGTTGCTTAACAATTCCTTTGTACAAGAAATACCGGTGCCGCTGCTAGCCATTTTGGTGCCCTAAGCATAATTCCATTATGATTTTTCTATAGCCTAATGAAATAACATTAGGTTAGAAAAATTATTAGGCTATTTGTGGTGCCCCTACGCACAGATGCGCCTGGTGGGAGTGGCGGCGCTGAGTAATACGCTTTAACAAATGCTGCGTAACTGGTATTGTTATAGGGATCGAGCCCGCCATGTTGACTAAAGTCACGATGAAAAACGACTTTGTTTGCACATTCATTCTAGTGGGGTGGCGCGTAAGAGCGCTCATCGAATACTTTGCCTCTTTTTGCACATCTCACATCAGATCGTAAGGGCATCTATTTTCAATCAAATTAAGAGTACATTTAGAATTGGGGTAGGCTTGTTGTCAATTGGCGTCCATTTAATGATTTACATACATACAGGCAATGCAAGTTTATTTATATAGCACATTTCAAACAGTTAATGGTGATTTATATAGAAATTACAAAAAAAGAAGGATACATAATGCAAAAGAGATCTTCAAAAAGCGTTAATTCTTTTAAATCACACATACTTAAGAATAGAAAATAACAAT
This sequence comes from Barbatula barbatula, assembly GCF_947034865.1. Lineage (NCBI taxonomy): Eukaryota > Metazoa > Chordata > Actinopteri > Cypriniformes > Nemacheilidae > Barbatula > Barbatula barbatula. The sequence goes on along the minus strand of NC_136780.1, from coordinate 19,540,677 downwards.
AAATAGGAAATCAAATGTGCAACGGAAGGAAAAGGAAGACAAATGAACGACTAATTGTGTTTTTAATCTGGATGTAAAAGTAGCTATTATTAAAGAGCATCTGATGCCTGCGGCTTCAGGTGGCATAGTTTCTTATCGCTGACGAACCTTGTTTTGAGTCAACTTTTGTTATCTCTAACTGACTTGATTCTAATGATCTGAGTAGTCTGTTGGGTTATTTTATAATGTACAGTATACAGTTCTGGAAGAACACATCTTAATTTTGCAATCATTTATAAATTGATTATATTAATGCAGTACTTTAAATTATATAATAGCCCATATAATTATAATAAAAGAACAACACGCAAGCATAATTAAGGCTAAATAATTTGGTTAGGCAAATAAGAGTTAAGGGAGTTATATATTATTCGTAAAAATAAATAAAAATCACTTACATAATGCAGTTATGCATAAGTCCCATACTAAAACTAAGATAAGTGAACGCGGCCTCGTCAAAATAGCCATCCCAAAATACAAAACGATTTAACAAACATGATCGCTTAGCAACTTCTAAAGAAAGGCAGTATTTATGGGGAGCCGCGCGCCTCAAAGAGCGTGTTTCTCCGCAGCCGGCATCAACAGACTGAGAATGAGAAACAAACTTGAATTTAGATATGATTTATTTTACTCGTCAAAGCACGTGTTTTTTCAATAAAGAAACTCAGCTCGATGTGGATGGAGCATATAATAACCTAAATATCCAGTGCTTTTGTGTTGCATACCTTTTACGTTCTGCCCAGTTTGGCGACTGTGTGTACATTATTTTAATTTAATTTCTAGTTTGATTGTAGTTGAGAATCCGTAAATGTGCAGCCTAATCAATTGGATTTTATTGATTGACAATTTAGCTCAAGATGCCTGCAACTTTCGTTATTGCACCTTTGCCGTTATTGCACCTTTGCAGAGTCGAACGCCAATCGTTAAAAGTGATGAAGTTCCGCTGCTGCGCACGCAGTCCACTACGCCACCGCGGACGACGACAACAACGAGCTCGAAGTTACAACATAGACATAAACGCACAAAGTGTCATGAACGTGCTCGTTCAAAAGTATGCCGCTCGTACACATATGATAAACGAAAAGGAGGATAAACGCGCCCAATGGAAAAATATCACATGATGAAAGTCTAAGCATTATTCGCAATAAAGTTAAAAACAGGAACAGTTATTCGGATCGACATTCTACTACACATGTCTTTGTGTTCATTGGAGGGGCTGGACTGTGTAGAAAAGGCGGGGCTGATTTTAATATTATAGAAAACACCGCTTTTAAGGCGTCTTTGTTACACGGAAGCGCCATAATTTACGGCGTAATATGGAAGTTCAAACGGCGAAATGAACGGAGTTTCGCATTGCATTTAAAACGCCGTTATTAACGACGTTTCTAAGGCGCAAACGCCATATTTTACGCCGTCTGTACGTCTTAAACGCCGTAAAAGCAGGCGTCATCTGAACACCAGGCGTCTGGTTGATGGCGAAATATGACCCAAACGGCTTTCCATACGATTTGCGCGATTGAGGCGAATTGAGCGTTCGCGTGATTCGCGCGAGTTGAAAAACTGAAATTTGGCGAGAATACGCGCTGCCCATCATGAGCTTTCTCTAGTAGGGCCGTGATTATTTACATTTAGTCATTTAGCAGACGTGCTTTTATCCAAAGCGACTTACAAAGAGTTCGAGGAGCAATAAGCTATAGCATATGTCATACAAAGAGCAATAGTACAATAGGTGCAACAAAAGCTAGACCGCTACCTGTTGAGAGAAGAGTGTTAATGTACGTTTTATTTGTCTGTCAGGTATTCGCGGAAGATGTGCGTTATTTGGAAGAAATTATTATGATTTAGCGAGCTGCAGAAGCCCCTCCCATGACGCAAATTCAATTAGTGGGCTAAAGTCAGTCACACAACTCACATTTTATCCATAATGCAATGAATACAGGCCTATAGTTCCACATTAGCACATTTTAGTTTTTCTGAATTATGTGAAATATCTAATAAAAAATAAGTAATGCAAAACGATTATGGCCGTGACTTGTTTCCTGAGTGACAGTGTTTGGGGCGGGGGGAATCTGTTGATTGTCGAGTGCCAAATATTGGATTTGTGCAATTGAGAAATATAATTTTTTTCTTTCACTTATGTTGTTATAAAAAATATGACGGTTTGTCATCATTTTATGTGTTTGTTTTATTTTTATTTATACATTTTTCGTGGGGGGGGCACTCAAAGGTGGTCTCGCCCGGGGTGCAATTCAATGTAGAACCGCCACTGCGGCAGACCCTTACAACATTTAAAGGATGTCATCAAAAGAAAATTCTGCCATCATTCACTCACGCTCTTGTCATTTCAAACCTTTGAAACTTTCTTTCCTCCTCTGAACAAAAAAAAATATTTTGAAGAATGTTGGTAATTGTTCATGCAATAGAAGTGAATGGGTAAGACAGGGTTAAAAAAAGCTGCACATGTTTGAAATGAAAAGAGAGTGAATAAATGATGACATATTGTTAATTTTTGATTAATTATATCCTCAAAGGTCTTAAAGTTGAAACCCTGAGTTGATATTTATTATCACGTTGATATTTATTATACTGTTATTTTCACTTATCATCTTTTGACACAGAAACAATATATATATATATATATATATATATATTGCCATAGCTGTATACAATATATTAAAATATATTTTACAGATTATGTACCTAAAGGTGGCAAACAACAACTGCTCAGACACCAGTGAATACACATGGTTTTCCGGAGAGGTATTATATTAAAATGTTTTTAAACTATTGTTTAATCATATGATTCTTCTGTACTTCTCAGTTTGCTAATGTTGTTCTTCAGTTATAATTTAATTGTTTGAATTTGTAACCGATCACAATGTATAATACTTTTGTTATAGAGTCAGAGGTGATCATGGAGGTGAAAATGTGCGAATTGCTGAAGTGATGTTTTCGGTTCGTGGCACAGACACAACAGCTTCATTGCCGGTAAAAGCGTTCATAATCAGAGGTACTTTCATTTCAATGTTGATCTTCTTAAATTTTAAAGGCGCATCGATATAGTCATTGGAAGTTTTAAGCATTACTATTTGTCATGTTGAAGCTCCAGGGACTCCAAGCTGAATGGATACAGCATCATTCAGAATTTGTTACTAATAAGATAGGTACAACGATGTATCAATTCACTGTCCACAACAAGTCACCATTCACTTAATCCATAAATTAGTGGCCAGAAAAAGTCTGTTTACTCATACAATGGAGTCATCAATTTGGACAGAACATAAAATATTGATGTCTTAACATTTAGACAAGAGATGCATATATTTTTTTTCAGACAATCAATCGTATTGTACATGTTAAGGTTTATGTTAAACCTGTTCTGTGAATCGTTTTTTTCCATCTTGTGTTTCACTAGAATCCAGCACACATTAGCATATCCAGAATCAATATATGGTGTGATATAGCAGTGTTGATTTTACTGTGCTATATTGTCTTTTTTTTAATGCAGAATAGAGCGTCTCTGGCGTGATGTATTCGTGGGGGTTACAATTGTCTACTACAACATTCTGCACACATTGGAGGAAAATCATGTTCTGGATATTAGCAACTCTTTGCATTTATTCTGCTGCCATTATGTCTTCCTGCCACGCATCCAGGCCAGCTTGGATGTCTTTCGTGAGGGGTGGGACAATCATCCCATTAGGACAGAAGCCAGTGGTGGACGAAATACACAAACGATGTACTTGAGTAAAAGTAAAGATACCTAAGGTAAAATATTACTCAAGTAAAAGTGCTGCCTTTAAACTTTCACTTGAGTAAAAAGTACTAAAGTATTTGCCTTCAAATGTACTCAAGTATCCAAGTACTATGATTTGTTGTTTAAAGGCTCGTTCTTCTTTTCAACAATTTCAAAAAAATTGGGTAAATAAGGCCATGGGTGTTGTGGCAAGATTCTGAAGTTTCTTCCATGATTTAACTTATAAAGACATTGCCAGTCAAAATGTTATGCTGTTGCAGACAGTTGCACTGAATCTGATGTGATGTTGAATCGTACCAAGGCGACAACAGGGGCAAAACAAAACAAGTTCAAAACAAAGCGCGCGATGTACTGTGATTGGTGGCTCATTTACCAGTTACGTTTTTACTGACTCATAAATAAAAAGGAACGACTGATTTTGAAAATGTAGAAGACTAAAAAGATATTTGACTTTGAAATATAGTGGAGTTAAAGTCTCCCAAAATTGAAATACTTGAGTAAAGTACAGATACACAAAAAAACTACTTAAGTACAGTAACGAATTACATTTACTTCATAACTGTCCACCACTGGACAGAACACAATCTGACGCCAAATCAATTCAGTTCCAGAATCCGGTTTTGGAACCAGAGGTAAATTTGGCATCCACAAAAGATGAACGCAAATGTTAAATATGTAAGTGAAATGCACAAATTTGATTTCTTCAACAGGTAAGATTGTTTGTCTATTTATGATAGAACTTGCTGGAGCTGATAGGGTAGATACGGTGATTGCTGATGGTGAACCAGCCTAGATCATTAAGTAGAGATTGCATGCTCGGCTGATAGGTGATTGCTGCTGATGGAACATCGGGCTGATTTATATGCTTAGGTTCCTCCTGAACTTTGTTAATAAAACATCATCAAGCACAGCAGAAATAACTTTTCCGTTTTATTCATGCAGCCAGTTTAGAAATAAGTCGTTCACATTAAATCAAATAAAACAATTCTTTACAGCAGAATATTCAAAAGTAGTGGTGTTTTAAACACACGTTTATAAAACTTCTGAATTATCCTAATTTACCAAGGCCTACTTCTGGTTTAACCAGTCTGTTGCGAAGGATGTCCGAATGAGCCTCGATACACATTTAAGATTATTTGATAAACTCTGCTCTGTCTCTTTGATCTGAATAGTAAATTCACAATAGAGCTTATATATAATATTTTTAATACAGAATGCGTAAACAGTTTTGCATGCATAAAATTTAATTTACATGCACATATATATTTACATTTACGAAAAGCAATTCACGTGCGTAAAACAAAACAATTTTCTCACAAAGTACGTTTCGCAAACATAAAACTGCGCACAAAACTTTCAAAAGGTTAAAATGTACACGTTTGTGAAATAAAGTGTAAAATAATGGTGTAATCCAAGTATGTGCACCGTTGTTGTGTCAGGAACAAGCTTGAACACCTTTATTAAAACTTGGAAAAGTACAATCGCTCTGGGCTGGGTTTAGGTACACTTTAAGAATAATGTAGCTTTAAGAAGGTTTCGGGAAACCCAGCCTTGAACATTTAGATTTGCATTCTCATTTGAATTATATCACCTTTTTATGTTTAGTAATATAACATATACACAAACAGTCTTTTTCAACCACACAGCTTAACAATTTATTTCAAACGATAATTGAATGATCATAGAAGCAATGGTATGTAAAAGCTTTTAGTTTGTTTATAAACACAAGTTATGCCGGCGGTAGCGATAGGGCAAGCGATTCAACGATAAAGATTTTTAATGACGACAGAAAACATGTTCGGTCTATCTCTTAACACTAGAAATCCCGGAAATCTATCACTACGAGAATGGCCGCGGTCACTTTGACCGCTCTTAGGCTATACTAGACTGAATGTCATGTTTGCCATGCAATATTAACATTCAAAACTTTTATTGAGATTATAGAATTTTTAATACAGAATTTGTAATTTCCTTACAAAGAGAGAAGTATGGTATAAAGAGGCTATAATCTTTGGATCTATATGATCTACATACATCCATAATTTTGGTAGCAGTATTTTCTATCACATCTATAACTGCCATCACAAACATCACAAGTTAAACAAAAGTAATGGTCTAAAAGCCAAATGAACATATGGGTATTGTATAGTATAAATTTACCGTTCACCACACATGTTTGCGTGATAAGGCAAGATATCTGTTGGGAAGGAAATCTGGCAATTGGGGCAAATCTTTAAAATTTAAAGAAAACCTTGTAGTTTATGGAAAGTAAAGAAACTTAACTTAATTTTTGTTGGACAACTTAACTGTTGAATAAAATGTTTTAACCAGTCTAGAAAATGTCTACACAAAAAACATCTGCATTTATCAGGGAATGAATTCTGATCAAATGCCTGGGATGATGGTTCAGAATCTGTATGGAGTGTGCTTGGCTGGTCAATGACATCGCTCACATTTATATCATCAGGAGCAGTCACATCAGTTTCACACTCTAATGGAACAATGGGAAAATAGACTGGCACTTGAAACATTATGAAAGTATTATGGATTTAAAATAAACAATAAGTAGAACCTACAGTTTGAGTGTTTTTGCAATCCTCAATGTGTAAGGGCAACAAGGGCAGTGGAATTTTCCTGCAACATTTCATACAGTTTGACTGTGGCATCTTTGCAAATTCCACAGAATCAAAGGGTAATGGTTCAATGGCAAGCTGCTCTTGTAGTGGAACAACAAATAGCATGTTCTTCCCATTATTCGACACAGACTTCAGGAGCTGAGCTGAGTACACAGTTTTATCTACATTTGACATGCAAAAAAGAAATACCTGTTGATTTGTAAAACATCCAGCCTCCCCGAAGAGTTTTTAATTTAGGGAATTCTTCCTCAGGCATAGTGACATTCTTAAATATGTAACAACACATTTATCATTCATTTTTAATGGAAAGAAATTACATGCACATTATAATTACATTGTTTATGCTTGCAACTACCTCACTGTGTTTAAAAGTTTCTGAAACACTTAACAGCCTTTTCCCAAGCCCGGCATGTACCAGTTCTAGGTCTTCATCTCCTTTTGGGGTAAACATGGTAGGTTCCGCAAGCACATATATTTGAAAATCTGTCTTTCTCACACTGTAAGCTTTGGCTGCAGAGACACACGTTTTTTGCCTCTAGGCTGGTCATTGTCAGCCCTAAACATACTCGGGAACTGCCTATTGTAAAAGTAAAAAAAATAAAGATGTATAAACAGTGTTGCAACAGTAGCCACTCAGTCTGACATGATCTCTTATCGGTGAATTAGCACCCCTTGATGTACCAGTGGCACTCAATGAAGATGGAGTTAGACCCCTGGCTAACACATCAATAAGAGCCCTTGCAGCTGATTCCACTTCTGATGACAATGGCTGTCAAACAAAAATGTGTACTTTAAAAACCTTATGAGTTTATATTAAATCAACAATCCTTTAAAATTTTTTAAAATAGAGTTTGGACAGACAGCAACAGGTTTATAATGTAACAGTCACTTTAAAAGCTGATGATACACATTTAAGAAAACATTACCACTTTTTTTATGTTTTTCACACAGGTTCCTGCAGGTTTACAAAATTATTTACAAAAATGAAACCTTTTTTTTTAAACAATCGTATTATGTACGCCTTGTGTATCGGAGTCGCTTAACACTGGGGGTGTGGTTGAGTACGTTTTTTAGTGTGATCACATTATGACAACAGACATTCAAAGCTTCATTCTAAAATCTCAATAAAAGCTTTGAGTCTAGTATAGCCTAAGAGCGGTCAAAGTAACCGTGGCCATTCTCATAGTGATAGCTCCCCATCCATGTAGTGACGCATCTGGTGACACCACTATACGCGACGTAACCCTGCCCAGGGGGTGGGCGCGAAAGAAACTGCAGCGATAGCCCCACTGGAGTGAGCAAAGAACCCAAGGTGTTGGAAAGTATGCAGACCTTTCTAGACAGGGAATCCCCGCATCCACCTGCACATGATGTTGGGTATGACATATCACTGCACCCTGCATTTTGTTTGTTTTGATCAATCTACACCTGAGGCATTGAATGCAGAACAAAAAGTCTTATTGTCTTTTCTTTAAAAAATAAAGAGAAGAGAGAAGAACACTGCTGCCTACAGACTTTACAGCCAGCTAGGGACCGGACTGCCCTTTCATTTTTTTCATCAGGTTGCTGCTCCTTAAGGAGGGGCTTCTGTCATGATTCTGCCGCATCATGTCATGTTTCTCTTGGTTTAGTGGCAGGATCATGACAGAATCTCTGTAAAAGAAAAAAATGACTTGTAAGTCGCTTTGGATAAAAGCGTCTGCCAAATTAATAAATGTAAATGTAAAATCTATTGAACATTTGAAGTGGATCAAAATCTTTCATCAAAGTTGTACCTAAATTGTAAACAATAGCCTTTCTTGTCTTAGGACAACTTTGATTAACTTTTTTTATCCACTTCAAATGTTGACTACTGTATATACTATACATTGTGTAGATGTTCCAAACATACACAACCAAAGGAAACATATACCATCTGACCCATTAAAAAAACATCTTAAAACAATTAAAACTCATTAAAAAACATTTTATAACTTGCCCAACATCATTACACTTTGTTAACGTGTTAAATCGTGAGTGCTGTTCTAGGTTTTTTTTTAGCCACATAACGAACACAGTGTGTTGTACCTGGTTCCATCCATGCCTTGTTCCTTACTTCCCCTTCCAGATGTGGATGTGCACAGCAGGGAAACATTGGAGTGTCGTGTTCATGGATGTCCTGAGCATGAAACCATGGTTTTCCACTTGGCCTCCATCACATCTCCGTCTCCATTAGGAGTGGAAGCTACAGTCCAGTAGAGGTGGTTAATTACAGCTGGTCATCACACCCTCTAAAGTGCCCCATCGACCTGTATCAGAACAGAAACACAAAATGTTAAAAAGAAAAATGTTATTAGAGGAAACCTAAACAAAACTACCTTCATCAAGATACATACTCTTGCCAATGTACCAGATGTAGAAAAAAGGGCCTGTTCCTTTTTGGACACAACTTCTCCCGCACCACTTGGCAACCTAAAATGTGGGACATAACACATTGATTATGAGAAATTAGATTTTAGTTTTAAACATACTCAGCAGCTAGATTTATTGTGTGTGTACATGTGCATGTCATTAAAATGTTTTTAATGTGTGCTTCTCAGTGATAACCACTGTGCATGTGTGTATGCGTGCGTGTCTGTGGGAATTAACATTTAGTTTTTTTGAAAAATAGTTAATTAGCACCTGTGAGCAGTGCTACACTTGAGCTAATCAAACACTTTTCTTTTAAATTTCAACAAGATTCTCCTCTGTGGGTTTTCCTATTGTTAAAAATCAAAATGATGTAATGGTGCTCTAGCAGCACGGTGAAGAGTTGAAGAACGAATGGAAACGTTTTACTTTTCAGACGTGAAAATAGGTGTCTTCAGCAGACGGCGCAAGAGCGGCATAGTCATAGTCATGTGTTGTTCCAAGTGAACCGACTGAATGGAAACACAAAGCACACCATGGCTGTGCCCTCTATCTCCTATATAGTGCACCATTTTGTAGTGTTTTCTGAAATCTGAGTAATCAACTCATTCCCTACATTTGTTCACTACGTTTTTCCCACAATGAATTCTGATTTTGAGTGTCCATCTGATGTACACATGCTCACTCATATTTCTCATGCTACAACGTGAATCAATTCGTTGTTGGATTAGAATCAGATGAGCGAGTGGCTGCTAATGCCATGAATTATACACTTGGGTTTGTTCTTATTGACTGTTATTTTCCACTTTTTGAGAATAAACAGATTCAATTTATGTTATATAACAGTGATTTATTTTAAATATATTAAGTAATTTTATTAAACATCATAAATTATATAGTAAATAATCATGGCAAATATTTGTTTTGTTCTCTTTATTAAAAACGAATAGCCTACAATAAACGTGTACAAATAATTTTACAATTTTTTTTTACAAAACAATCCATAAAGCCACACAGGTATAAATCTAAGCGTTATGATGAATGTCTGTGACAGTTCTGTCAGACGCAGGACATATTACATCAGTGTTCATAATTGTTCACTCATTTTCATTCACTCCTTCCCCATATAGTGGACTATTTAGCATTCACTATATGAGTAAACAAGTGAGCGAATTCAGATGCAGCTCATGCTGTCCACTATCTCACTCTACTACTTCCTCATCTTTTATTACACACAGGGAGCACACTAGGACCCCTTGGTGGTGATGGTTGTAAACAATATTCATTAAAACCTTGTACAGTTAATGACACTGTTACATACACTCCCGCTCATTGGAAGGCTTAACATAACTATAGAAAGGCCTTAGGTTCTGTACATGAAAGGTGTCTGGGTGATCAGGGTCATCCAAGAATGCAACAGAACAATTAACTGGACCCAAACACTTCAGAATTTTAGCTGGACCTTTCCACTTGGCAGCTAGTTTAGACATGAAACCTTTACTGGACCGTAATAAATGAGGAGAGCGCACCCATACCAAGTCCCCAACCTGATACTGAGCATGTTTTCTGCAAAGGTTAGAATAGCGCCCTTGCTTTCTTTGAGCTTGCTCCGCATTCTCTCTCACCGTATTCAGTAGGTTCCCATATCATTCCAGCACTGGATAAGCAGGATAACTGGGATCACGTGGACTGGACAGGGCTTACTCTACTGGTTCTTTTAGTTTTTGCCCTAACACGATTTCGGCAGGTGTAAATCTACAGGCAAACCTGAATTCTGCAAGCCAGCGATCCTAATGAAGATGATGTTCGAGTCTATCATAGTTTTAAACGTTCGGTTAATGAGCTCTGTGAGATTAGTTTGGCAGTGATATGTTTTTGGGTTACCCCCCATTGGTTGCACACTAAATTCAAGAGGAGCAAGGTAAATTGTGCTCCTTTGTCAGAAACCAGATAGACTGTAGTACCCCATCCATCCATCCATTTTCTTCCGCTTATCCAGGGCCGGTTCGCGGGGGAAGCAGTCTAAGCAGAGATGCCCAGACATCCCTCACCCTAGACACTTCCTCTAGCTCTTCCGGGGGACACCGAGGCGTTCCCAGGCCAGCCGGGAGACATAGTCCCACCAGCGTATCCTAGGTCTTCCGGAACAGATGCCCAAGTCACCTCAACTGACCCCTCTCGATGTGGAGGAGCAGCGGCTCTACTCCGAGCTCCTCCCGGGTGACCGAGCTTCTCACCCTATCTCTAAGGGATCGGCCAGCCACCCTGCGGAGGAAGCTCATTTCGGCCGCCTGTATCCGGGATCTTGTCCTTTCGGTCAAGACCCAAAGCTCATGGCCATAGGTGAGAGTAGGAACGTAGATTGACCGGTAAATTGAGAGCTTCGCCTTGCAGCTCATCTCTTTCTTCACCACGACAGACCGGTACATCGACCGCATTACTGCAGAAGCTGCACCGATCCGTCTGTCAATCTTCCGTTCCATCCTTCCCTCACTCGTGAACAAGACCCCAAGATACTTAAACTCCTCCACCTGAGGCAGGAACTCTCCACCAACCTGAAGTGGGCAAGCCACCCTTTTCCGACTGAGGACCATGGCTCGGATTTGGAGGTACTGATTTTCATTCCACTGTAGTACCCCATCGAGTAAAAATCTCATCTACCAGAATATGAGCTATTTGTGGCGATTTGGCGACACGTAGAGAAAACAACTTTTGAGCAGTAATCTACTATCACCAAAAGATACTAATTTTGCCTGGGACATTTAGTCCTATCAGGTCCACTACTAACATATATCCTGGCTCCACCACTGGGGTATTCTGCAAGTAACCAGCCAACTTGGAGATAGAGGGTTAGTACATCTAGCACACATAATAATAAAATTTTTAAAATGTTTTTTTTATATAGTGCCTTTAAAAGTAGCATTTCAAAGCGCTTTACATACATATACAAATTTAAATAAAAAAGATACACATAAAAGTACAAGCAATAAGAAACAAGTCAAACAAAACAAGGCCACTATAATAAAACACTGAGTAATCACATAATCATTTTTCTTTAAAATGATCACCGGCTCCTCCCCCGCATACTTTCACTCCCTCCTTCACAAATACTGCCCAACCCGAACCCTGAGATCAGCAAATGAGCAGCTCCTATGAGTCCATCGGCAGACGGGCACAAGATCAATCTCCCAATCATTCCTTTACTATTCCTGGCCGATCATTCAATCCGATCAGCTACATTTTTGGTTAAATGCAGTTTTATGGAGCAAATATGGTTTCAAATTTTAGCAAAAAAGCATATTAAAAACCCTATAAAGACATTATAAACTAGTGATGGGAGAAACAAAGCTTTTCAAAGAAAATTGAACCGCCAAATGATTCAAAAAGTTCGTAACACAGCGTGCTGGCACCACCTATTGGTATAAATGTGGTAAAAGCATCGTACTCTCGGGCCAAACTCAGAATGCAATTTTAGTTATTTTTAGTTATAAGTTATAATTCAATTTAATTTTAATAGCACTTTTACTATTTGCATTGCATGAAAGCAGCTTTCAAGAAAACCAAAACCAAGAAAATCAACATAAGTTGATTTCACATCAGCATTGGGCTTTTTAAGCAGCAGATGGACAGCTGCTTACTTTAAAAGTGCAGGACTAAACAGGAATTGATTTTCGTTTGGATGATAGAACCAATTATATAAAAAAAGCTTTAATGATATCAGAAGGATATCCCATCCTGGGGCGAGTTTGTAGATTTCACTTGCTTCACAAAGTTCCTCAAATCAAACAAAGACAACGGCTGAAAGCTATTTAAATTGGCTGCATTAACTGGACATTCAAGCAGAGTGTTAGAGTAAGAAGGAATAAGGGAGGATCGAATGCCATCAGTGTTTTGAATAAAAGGCTTAAAAAAAATCTCTCACATACTGTATGTCAGCAGATGGTTCTTCTTCTTTGGAAGTACAGGGATTTACATATAGTCATTTAGCCCACGCTTTTATCCAAAGCGACTTACAAAGAGTTCGGGGGGCAATAAGCGATATGTCATACAAAGAGCTATAGTACGAGAAGAGGGTTAGTGTTTTTTTTTTCACTTGTCTGTCAAGTATTCGCCGAAGAGGTGTGTTTTAAGTGGTTTTGTGAAGGTTGTGAGAAATGTGGTTGACCGGACCGCATTGGGAAGAATGTTCCACCAGGAAGGAGTTGTGAAGGAGAATGAGCGGTAAAGTCAAGTCAGCTTTATTTATATAGCGTTTTTTACAATTGTCATTGTTACAAAGCAGCTGTACAAGAAAACATTGACTATAAGTAAAACAAAAGGTTATGGAAGTCAAAACACAGGTCAAATATCAGACACACAATAAATTCCTATATGCAGTGTTAATTAAATAAGACTATCAAATTCTAAAGGGATTTAGATCCCTTATGAGAATGCATTACAAGGCGCCGCTCGTTTGCTGAACGCAGGGTAGTTGATGGGGTATAGGAGTGTAGTAGGGTGTGAAAGTATGCCGGTGCAGATCCAGTGGTAGTCCTGTATGCAAACATCAGGGACTTGAATCTGATCCGGGCTTCAACCGGTAGCCAGTGGAGAGAGATGAAAAGGGGCGTCACATGAGCCCTTTTGGGCTGTTGGACGATGAGGCGTGCTGCTGCGTTTTGAACCAGCTGAAGTGGTTTGATAGCCTTTGCAGAAAGTCCAGCAAGGAGAGCAGTTCAGTGGTCCAACCTTGAGATGACCAGGGCCAAGCAGGAATGTTTTGCCGCATGCTCAGTGAGGTAGGGTCTAACCTTGCGAATGTTAAATAAGGCATATCGGTATGATCGCGTTGTCTTGTGTTGATCGCGTTGATCGCGATGTGATCATTGAAGGATAGCTGTTCATCAAATATGACACCGAGGTTCCTGGTTGATTCGGAGGGAGTGATAGTGGAATTGCCAAGCTGGATGGTGAGATTGTGTTGGACCGTTGGAGCCGGAAACACGAGAAGTTCTGTCTTGCACAGGTTCAGCTGCAGGTGATGCTCTTTTATCCTAGCTGAGATGTCATCTAGGCAGGCTGTTATGCGAGCTGCTACAGTGGTATCATCTGGGTGAAACCAAATGTAGATCTGGGTGTCATCAGCATAACAATAATACGAGAAGCCGTGAGCCCATATGATGGGTCTTAAGCATGTGATGTAGATGGAAAAAAGCAGTGGTCCAAGCACCGATCCCTGAGGGACCCCAGTGATCATATGGTGAGCAATGGACAGCGAGCCCCTCCATGACACCTTGAACAGATGAGATCAGAGCGTCGCACCTAGCTCATCAGCCAGACGCCGCCGCGCAAGAGACCGCCCACTCCACAATACAAAACCTGGGACCACACCTCCGAGGCTCGTAGGAGCGCCGTTCCCCGTATTTTTCCTGCTCCCTTGGTGCATTCACTAAACGTTACCCTCCGGTGTTGTGTCTAGCAATCTTTTTGTGTACGTGTTGTTAGTTTGCTCGCCACAAATCCAAGACACACAGCAACGGAGTGGTGGGAGATTCTATCAGTATTCATTGTGATTCTAATGTAGAAAAGTTCTCAGCAAAGTGTGTTTGTATTTTGTACTGGTTCCTTAAAACCATAGCCACCCCACCTCCTCTTCGAACACTTCTTGGAGGGCTAGTAAAGCTACAATTTGTTGGACATATGTTGTCGGGATCCGGAGCTAACACAGGTTTTGTTTTGTTGTGTGTATGTAGGAGCACATGGGGATTGTTTTGACAGCCCTGCCTGTTCGCTGTTTACGTGTAGATATGCCACACCTGCCTGTTTCCATTAGCACCCTCATTAGCTCTCACTGCCTGCACCTGGTGTTTATTTAGTTCTCACTATTTAATCTGTGCCACCGCACACTCCCTTTGTGCGATCGTTAACTTTTGTTATTCAGTACCCCAGTTTGCGTTAGCCACTCTTGATAAAATCTTGTCTTGTCCTGCTCAGTTTTGCGTCTAGGAATACCCTTGCCGAGTGATTGTCTGTGTGCGTGTCATTTGTGCCGTACCTCTTCATCTTTGTTGCTCTTCCAGATAGTATTTTTACACCACCTGTGTCAAGAATCCCCGTCATCTCAGCGTCATCCGCAGCAGGCTTCGCCATCACCGAGGGGATTCTCATCTCCGCGGGCTAATGACTCTGCACGGGTTCTCTGTTCATCCGGCTGCCTCCTCCGCACCCCCTGGCTTATCCCGCGACTGACCGGTCGTTCTCCTCTCAACGATACTGACACTACCGGACTTCATCTCTCCACTCGCGACCTCTGCGGAGAGCGTTCTCTGCGCAGACTTCAGACGGGGTCGCGAATTCGCTGCGGCCGGCACCGACGCTCTCTGGATCCTCCTGTGGCGGGGCGGACGTTCACTCCCATCTCGGCTGGCGCTGCCATATACTGGGTCTCCCAGTTGGCCTCGCAGTCAGCCTGGGCGTTCGTTCCGCCGATCATCCGCATTCCTATTGGACTTCCACTAACCCAATCCTTGAAGCTATCAATAAAACTCTTGTTACTCACCTGCAATTGAATCCTTGCTTCTCCTTCCTGACAATATGTGACCGTACGACGATCATTAACTTACGCTGGTAAAGCCCGTACTCAAACCCCAATTTTCGAGCCTCCCCAATTACAGACTTTCAACTAAATGAAAAGGACAAGCAGAGACAAAACCACAGACTACAAATTTATTTATCAAAATTACTAAAAACACCTGGAGCTCAATATCAATGATAAAATGTAATCAATGTCAATAAATCATCCCAATGGGTTTCGTTTAGACTGTTTCCCTGGGCCGGCCACCCATACACTGGCCAAAAGAACAAAATAACAATTCACAACAAAATAATTGTAAGTTGGTTACTGTCTTTGGCATTATGTCTTTGCATAAACATTTCACTGCTCAACTCAAACTAAATAAATACAAATCAAAAACACTTCAAACCAACCAACCCCAAAAAGAAATATAATTAATTTATTAACTAATGATTTATTAACTCAACACCCATCAAATAAACCAAGGTCAAAAGAACAACAAAACAGATAAATCCCAATTACTCAACTCCGTAATAGAGCAGCATAAATGTAAAGCATGACAACGAAAGGATACAACCAACCCAAATAACGAAATAAACAAACTAAATTGGTTAATAAACAATACCTAATAATAATAATAATAATACAATAAAGCTATTTCAATTCAACTCCATTACACACACATTTAAACAAAATACACAGACAACGAATAAACGCAAAGCAATGGAATTACGCCAGCGACATGAGCAAATCCGGTAGCACCAGCGTCAACAGCCACAGGTTTAGAGCACATCCACAACGTGAGCGTGGTACAGACGTTCAAGGAAGTCATTCAAGGCAACCGCGAGCATTCAAGGCAATCGCAAGCGTTCAAGGCAACAGGAGAATCCAGCGTCCCAAAACTGGAAACGCTATTTTAACCGCAGAAAAACTGGCAACTTCTGAAAAACAAAGACATTTTCGTTTGCTCCCTCCCCACTCCTCTCAGATTTATAGTCACACAAACCAGGTAAGGGAAACATAATATTACCTTTTACGTGTAAGACACTCACTCACACATGCTCACTAGCAATGTCTGGACACACCCGACTACTCTAAAATTACATCAAGTAAGCACATTAAGCAAACATGTGAATTAAGTTAAATTCCTCCAACGAACTTCTTATGCGCAGCAATAATTGCCGATCTTACGTTATGATAGCATCAACACAGTGTGTTAAAAGCAGCAGCAGAAGAAACATTAATACCCAGACAGCCAATCTGATATTCAAAAGCTGACGGGCTAGATGGCAAACACACTGGTGCCATCTTGGATCCCCCTCCAAGATATGGAAACTGTGGGTCTGGCTGCTGAGGGGCTAGTTTAAAAGAAGACGGTCTCCCAGCTAATGTGATAAAAAACTATTCTTAACTCCAGAGCTCCCTCCACGAGAAAGCTGTATAACCTTAAGTGGAGCATATTTACCTATTGATGTTTTGATAATCTGTTAACTGCTCCTTTGATGTTTTATTGAAGTTTTTCAAGATTGGTTCTCCTTCCACTCTGAAGGTTTGTGTAAAACAGTTATCTCTGCTTACCATACTCCTTTGGAAGGTAGAACACTCTCTGGTCGTTCGCTAACCTCATGTCAAATGTTTAGCTGAGCCTTCTCTGTCAGTGTTGAGGGCTTTACATGCGATAAATGCAGGAAAATAGCTAGGCTGACAGAGAAGATCTCAGAATTAGAGTCTCGCATCCAATCTTTATCTTAGGATAGTAATAGTGTTCCCCTAGCGTTGACATGGCAATGCAGAGACAAGTTCGTCCAAAAATGTCTCAGGTTACGTCTGTTACACTGAGTCTGTCACGGTTATGGACAGAACCCAAGCGCAGGCAGACGTGAGATAAAAAACTAAACTTTATTTAAACAAAAGACCCACGATGGGGAAAACATGAACTAAAACCAAGACACGAATGAAAACTAAAACTTCCCACTAGGGGGACTAAACAAACGAGGTCTTAAGAATAATAAACTATAAGTCCACAAACTTGAGTCCAGGAAACAGGAACACAAGTAATCCAAAACGAGGCAGGGTAAGCAAGACAGACTAGGATGAGTAAATGTGAATAATGAACCGACAAGAGACAAAGGGAAACTGGGGCTTGAAAAAGGGGAACACTAACGAGGACTGAATACACAGGGAGAGTGGTTGCAGGTGACATGAATGAAACACTAAGGGAAAGATGGACCAGGGCCGGTAACAAGACTAACACTAATGGGCCGCTAACAGGGAAACAAGGGGGCGGGGCTAAAGGATGCGACACCGGAGAGAGAGCATGGCGTGACAAACCAAAACAATGCTCTTTCTCCACACAAAACACATGGGACTGTTATGATCCTGCCACAAGACTCGAAAACCAAGACAAGGAGAGACAGGATCATGACAGAGTCCCCTCGCCATACTCCCTGCATCCCTGTAAGAGACTAGCTTCTGCTACTTTTTAACTAAAAAAAGCTGGTTCCGGATGTCCTTTTATATCTTACTGGTCCATACCTGCCTCTGTTGACACACGAGCTTCAGACGTAGTCATGCTGAGGCGTTCCGCTAGAGTTGCCATTATGACACAGAATCTCATTCCTTTCTTAGACGTTTTATGTTACTGAATAAAATAATTTACAGTATTAACATAACTGACCTAAATCCATCTTAAACAAGCCAAGCCTTTTAAAAGATCACATGATAAAATTAAAATAATCTCATCTGTTAGAAAGCATCATACCATTCCAAAAAGTATGAAGCATTTCAATTCAGACCATAAAATCATTCATAAATATTTAGTGTATGTATGCTGAGTCACTCTTACTGTAAACTAATAGGCCATTTACAAGAAGGGGTGGGGCCCGAGGGAGACTGTGTGTGTGTATAAGCAAGACAAAGAAAACATAAAGGTTTTCTGGGTGAATGTTTTTTTTTACTGTAGGAAAAATACAAATATGGATACAGAAGAGATATTCTGATATCTCAAAGGGCATTTGAACTCTGTTTCAGCTCCAGAGACAGGAGCAGAGATCTCTGGCAGGCAGCTTAGTTTGATGGTCAGCACATGGGTGTCGTCACCATGACAAAAGCTACCCCATCAACCCCCCCCAAACACACACACATCTCCCCATCTGCTCCTGATGGACTTCACCGGACAGGCTGGTGGGGGGGTGTGCCGCTCGCTTGTGAAAGTGCCTTTCCATAAAAAATGTTTTGCTTCGCAGAAAACAGAAGACAAAAGTAAACTGTGACTTGGAGTAAGTAAATAGATCAAGAAAGAAGGAATTTCTTAAATATGTAAAAATCATGTATTGCTGCATTCTATTCTGGTCTTGTGCATATTCGTTTATTCTCATTGCTGTGATCCAATGGGGTTTTTTGGAATGAGAATGAGATTTTGTTTAATGTGGATGATGAAGATATGATGACGCTTTCTATTGGTGTGAGGTGGAATAGGATCAGCATATGGAAGTGAAAAGCTAAAGGTATCTTTCTCTGTGTGAGGGCTATATGGACAAATGAAAGGCGTGAATCTCTCCATTGTGGCTCAGGCAAGAAAAGAAAAGGAGGGGCAGGGAGTTACTGAAAGCAAAAGAATGAGATGATGTCATCTCTGCGTAGCAGCCAATCAGAGGTGCCAGATGGAGAGGCAGAGGGAGGAGAGGGCAGATTGCTGGTGAGAGAGGCAGAAAGGGTGTGTTCTTCCTTCACTGCAGCATCCATGAGGGCTTCATCCATTGGGTGGCATGAACACAGAGAGAGGCAGAGAAGAAACACAAAATAAGGCGTGTCACCATACTGAGCGACAGAAAGAAACTGGATTCTGCTCAAGACCTTCACAAGATCTGCAAAGGTAAGATCTATAGGGAACCTTTGGTCATTTTGTCCCAGACTGTAGAAGTCTGTGTGGTTTTCTGGGCGGGCGTGTGAGTGAGATACCTCAGTGATCAGGTGTCGAGTAAAGATTGTGGCCTTTTGTGTGACGCTGCACTGTAACTAAGAGAATGTTCATTCAAAAACCTACAAGAAAATGACTGAAGAGACACAAACTCTTATTACAAGTTACAATTCATCTGGCTATTTACTTTCAGATGATATCTCATAAAGAATACACTGTATAGGAAGGAAATGGTCTTATGCTGAGATGCTCAGAGGAGAGAAGCCCTTCTGTGATCTGTTGTCTCATGCTACGAGGAGAGATCTGACTAATATCTCACACACCTTTTTCCCAGGAAGATTTATGTTCAATCCATGATCTATTCACTTTGTAAGCTCCTTTAGGACCTTTCTTAAGCCGTTTCAATGTTACATGCATTTATTATACCTGTTATGGCGTATAATATTCTAATATGATATTTGTAACTATTAATACCAATTATACAAATATTATTACACATACACACACAGCCTATTATAACAGTAGTGATATATAATTATTACATTTTTTATATTTTACATTACACAAAATGTTATTTTATAGAAACACAATATATTATAGCATGTGTATTAAATGATTAGAGCAAGATTGGCTGATATTTTCTGTGAAGTGTCATATTTGATCTGCTAAAGGACAAATAATCCCCCTATTTCAGCTCAAATTCACCTGAGAATTCTTTTGAAAAATGCAATTTAAATATATTTGTGGACAACTGTGAGAAGGGAATGGGCGGGGCAAGCAACTGTTATCTGTCCATCAACTCGCTCACACTTTTCCAGCATTTCAAATAAAGCTATAGAGAAACATCTTCTCATTGGATAACAACACAAAACACTGATCTGTGACATTGTACTGATCGTGTCTATCACCACGTCACAACCTGTGATGTTGATAGAAAATGAAGAGTAGCATTTTATTACACTTTTAAGAGAAATCATCTGAAAAGGAGCACTGAGATCAATGCAGGAGCAAAACACGTTTCATCTACTGAATGTATTTCTGTCAAATGTTTGTTCACTGGATGTGTGATAAAGTGTCTCAGACTCCAGATAACTGACTGATCGTATTCGGTGCTTAATACTGTCTAAACAGACTGCATTACATAACAAGAACTGAACTGCAAGATACAGGCAAAACAAATACACTTAAGCTAAATTAAATCTTGTGTATGCTGTTTATAGTATATATAAGCTTTCCTGTAGCTCAGTGGTAAGAGCATTGTGTTAACAACGCAAGCTTGTTGGTTGGATCTCAGGGGATTGCAGATACCTGTGTAAAATGTATAGGATAATGCAATGTAAGTCACTTTGGATAAAAGCATCTGCCAAATGCCTAAATGTAAATATATGGAGTGCAAGGAAGATGATGGCCACTGGACTGCTTTGTGATGTTTACATATACAGTCGATCTGCTGATTAAATTAGGAAAGAATAAAATCACCCTTACCGTCGTTTTACAACAACAATGGTTTTACAAAGGTTTGCAGGTGTTACTTTGGTGTACAGAATCTTTTTTTTACTTTCAGTGGCTTATTTCTCTGCAGGACTGTAGGGAGATTGTGAGGAGATTTCTTTCTTCCTCCGATTGCTCGGCTCGGCCAAATATTGTTTAGAATCCAATCGAATCCTGCAGATTGTGCCTGTGGGAGACGTATGAGAGATGTTGAAACAGATTTAAATGTTGAGAAAAGGACCTCACACAGGTCACAGAGTGATAGCTATTCCTGTGTCGACTAGATTTCTGTAGCACTGAGGATGTTGTGTAAGTACAAACTGTCATCTGTACATCACAGGGGACAAAGAGGAAGAGAGGAAGAAGTCAAAGGTCACCAGATTTCATTTTTTCCTCATTGCCTCACTCTTCATCTGACCTCTCTCTCTCTCTCTCTCTCTCTCTCTCTCTATTCATCTACTTCATGTGGCAGAATGAAGTCCTTGTTTTGTTCCCTTTCTTTCATTTCCTCAGATGAATAGCGTTTTTCTGGGAAAGTGTGTGCAGTGTGTGACTGTACGGCTAAAATCCTGACAAAATTCACGCAGAACAGCATGAACCATCACAAATCCATCAAAAACTATGTGAAAGAGAAGGTTATGGATTAAAAGTGCTGGTAATTGACAGGGTTGGTTTTCCAAAGCAAACGACATGCTTGGAAACAACTGTGGAGTGGAGAGTGCTGTATATCATACAGTTTTTATCCTTATAAAGGCAAAAATGAACGATTTACTGTGAACTACTGCACAGTTAAATCAAATGAGTTATTATTCTTTGAAAAAAGCATACAAACGATTGCCTCGGAAAAAAACAACAGGTGAAATAGGAACAGTATGTTCATGTTTTAGCAACAAATGCTGTGAAGAGTATTGAATATTCAACTTGAATCGTGTTCTCTAGCTTCGGATGAAAAAGTCTGTTTCACTTTTGTTTTTTCAAGGATTAAAATGCTGTATAAACTTAAACTACTGGACTATCAGCGAGTATGGGTTTTACATTTAGTGTAAAATTCTTGGAATGTGTTTCAGTGTTTTTTTTGTGTGTTTTCTTGGAATATACAAAAAGCATTGAAAAACAATGTCACGAAAACCAGTTTTATAAGTTAGTAATATTGGTTGTTTTCCTCTGACTTGAATGTCATTATTTGCCAAACCTCTTTAAATTCTTCTCAGATCGGATGTAAAATCTAGTCATATATTTAAGGTATTGCGTCGTGTTTGGCCACTGCAGTATGTGAGATGTGGAGAGGTGAAGATGTTATCCTGCTTACACACTGAACGACAAAGCACCAACATAAAAACACAGCATAAACTCAATCAGCAGCTGACAAACAATACATGAATAGAAGTGCTGAGAAATATTTACAGTATACGGGGAATTTAGGCACAGCGTGAGACATGTTGTGAAGCTCCAGGTGAGATCAGAGAATAAAACTGTGGAAAAACATTAAGAGACCATCAAAATGACTTTTCGTGATTTTAAAATGTATGGTAAAAGATCATTTATGTGTCATTCTGTGAACTACAACCAATATTTCTCCCAAATTTCTAATAAAAATATTGTTTCTATTATAAATTATTTGGACAACATGAAAACTAGAGAAACAGGTGAAAATAAGATAAAATATTCTCTGTATTTCTTCAGACATCAAATACTGCAAAGAAAACCATTTCAGATTCACTTTTAAGCAACACGACAGTCATGTATCTAGGAAAAGATTTTTCTCACAGTTTTCATGTGTCTCTTTATGTTGTCAGTCTGTTGGATGACTTTTCAGGTTTCACTTTGGTGGAATTCAATAGACACTGGACTGAAATGACCACTATACACACAAATGATGGTGAAAGAAACATTTCTGTATGGTCTTTAAATGATTCTGCAGCTGTAGATGTCTGTACTGTACTGTACTGTACTGTAGGCTAGATATTCAAGCTCACACTTAAACAGATGCAGCAGTTCAATCAACCAATTAAAATAAGGA